>NC_135588.1:8712500-10085625 GCF_965152235.1 Eretmochelys imbricata | reverse complement strand
TGAGTTATAAATGTGTGGTATATTGATATTTCGAACTTGTGCTGTGTTCCTGTGTGACACCCCCAGACAGATTGGCATTAGCACTATCCAGCCTGCTTAATGGTCCACCAAAGGCAATCAGCTGTACAATTAACCCATTGAGAGACGCCGGGGCTACACCGATGAGTCAGCAGGACATGGCTATGGACAAAGGACTGATAGACCCATCCAAGCGGTGGATGTGTTCCAGAGGGACTTTACAAGCCAGCAAACTCACCAATCCTGCTGAGAACCTGATCTATGGACTCTGAAGTCATATGTATGGATCTGACGGCTTTGACCATTTAACAACTCTTTTCTCTTTCCTTTCCTTTATAATTAACCTTTAGTTTTAGATACTAAAGGACTGGCTGGCAGCGTGTATTTTGGGTAAGATCCAAACTAGTATTCATCTGATGATGTGGCTGGCCCTTTGCGGATCAGAAGAACATTTTGTATAGCGAGCTGAGTTTTAAATCACTTCTCACTGTACTGGGCCTATGTGCTGATTGGGAGCCTGAGACTGGAATGTGATAAAGGGAGCTGCATGATTTTTTTTTTTGGCTTCTTGATAACCAGTGTTGTGGGGACCAGGAGAACAGTTTGTGACTGGTTGTTGAAAACCACCAGTCTTGGGAGAATCGTAGCATATCAGGGTTGGAAGGGATCTCAGGAGGAGATCTAGTCCAACCCCCTGCTCAAAGCAGGACCAATCCCCAAACAGAATCTGCTCTACTTTTTGGAGCCTGCCCTGACTTTGGCAATTTCATTGTGGGCTACCATAGGCACCTCGCGTCACACAGCCTGAACCCATTTTGGACATTAATTTCATTGCGCTCACATGTCAGGCACATATCTGGTGCCCCTCACCAGGGTGGATGTAGCGGCTAGCAGTGGTGCAGTTTATCACAAAATGGTTAAACTTTATTGAACATCCCATCCAACCCTGCATCTCCCCCTCCCCACGCCACCAACATAAAATCACAGAAAGGGCCAGAACTCACAGAAACATAGCCTGATTTTGACCTGAATTGGCAGAAATCTTCTAAATATAATCAATAATGCAACTCTGTGCTCAAAATAGTACTGTTTTGGAAAGTTGGGGAAATATTTAGCCCCCAGTCAATATATTCTATACATTTGCCTGTACCATTTTGCCTTTGGTTAAAGAAAAATTATGTAGCTGTCCACCAGTATGAGTTTGTTTGTACCATGCCATATAATGGTTTTCAATCTTTTTTCATTTATGGACTCAAAGTATTTCAAATGGAGGTGTGGACCCCTTTGGAAATCTTAGGCATAGTCTGTGGACCCCCAGCGGACCCCGGGCCACATTTGGAAAACCATTGCTGTATGGTAATGACAATCTTTGGCCAATCCCTTAGACATAGTCTGCCGACTCCTGGGGGCCACGGCCCATGGGTTAGGAACCACTCATGTAATACGTCAAAAATATTTATCGGCATTTGTAGAATGGACTGATTGGAGAAAAAATTATCTGTCTATTTGTACAAAGTGATGCAGATAATGAGCCCCCCATCCCCTTATTTATGTAACGTATGCTTGATGTTATCTGCTTGGCTGGAGCCATAAGGCTAAAGCACACAGGGTACAACTGTAATTATCTTCTTATCATCGCTATCTGGTTCAGGTCGCCCCGGCCTGCTAAGAAGGGGTTTGAGTAGGGCTCTGCTGTCTCTCGAGCGAGTATCCTAATCACCGAACTAAGGGAGATTCTGCTGTGGGTTGCTTGTCTTCTCCTGTTGAAGTTGGTCAACTTCATTAAATAATTACATAGTGTTTGGGCCACTGTCCCCATATGAATCCCTTTATAGTCCAGTGGCTTTGTTCCTCACCCAGGATGTGGAAGATTCTGGTTCAATTCCCCGCTCTGTTTGATGAGGGGAAAGCATCTAGCAGCTAAGCGCTGCAATCACTGGACTAGGGGCTATACTTGGGGGAAGGGGTGGCTTTCCTTCTTGCCTGTTGAGACTGCTCAATTTTAAATATGGTGAGGGTCAGCTAAAGCGTTAGAATCACTCCCTGGTCCAGTGGTTGGGTACTCACCTCAGAAGTGGGGGATCTTAGTTCAAATCCTGGTTCTGCCTGTTAAAGAAGGGATTTGAACTGAGATTCCCGGCCTTTCAGAGGACTTCCCAGGGAGGTGGGAGCTCCCTGTTTAAATGCCTTTACTTTCTTTGGAGGATGTTTGTCCCGGAGAAGGTGAGGGTGTTTGAACAGGGACGTCCCCCTCTCCAGTTGCCTGGGAAGTAGGAGGCCCTAGTCCAAATACCTTAACAGAGCAAGGGACGTGGCCTGGGGTCTCCCACCGCCTCGGGACGAAGGAGCGTATTGCGAGTTTTATGATTTTTTTCCTGGGGTAACGTAAGTGTCCGTGAGCTGATGGAGTGATTGGCGATGTTCATAAAGTCTGCCAGAGCATTCTGTGCTTCCACTCTGCTTTCTCTTTGTGCCTTCCCCCATCTTCAAATACTTCAACGCATCTTCAAGCTTTCTCCAAGATGCATCTCCTCTGTTATCATCTGGGTGACCATCATCATGGATGGCATCGCTAAGCACCATTCGTTGCCCCTTGCAGAAGTCTGTGGATTCTATCATCATCGTTACAGGCTTTTCCTCTTAGAGCATTGCTGACGACTGAAGCACCATAGATGTTGGCTTCCACAAGGATGTTTTCAAACCCACTTTTCTGCATCACTCTGCCTATATCACTCATGAAATTCAATGCACAATGCATGTCTCCTATCTCAAAGTGGTCATCAAATACGTTTTGATTCTTCCATTTAATCAAGTGTGCTTTGCAGTGGATTGCTTGATCATACATGACATAGATCCAGTCTTGGCTCAGAAAGTGGAACATATCCTGAAAATATTTAATCGGGGTGTACACTGTATTAACAAAAAGAAAAGGAGTACTTGTGGCACCTTAGAGACTAACCAATTTATTTGAGCATGAGCTTTCGTGAGCTACAGCTCACTTCATCCGATGAAGCGAGCTGTAGCTCACGAAAGCTCATGCTCAAATAAATTGGTTAGTCTCTAAGGTGCCACAAGTACTCCTTTTCTTTTTGCGAATACAGACTAACACGGCTGTTACTCTGAAACTGTATTAACATCAGTTGCTGGTGTAGGAATCATTGGACAGCAGCCAATACTAATAAAATAGCAGACAGAAAAACTTTCCTCCAACCAGTCCATTCTACAACTAGTGACAAATATTTTGATGTATTACATGGTACAAACAAGCTCATATTGTCATGTGACTACAGATGTTTGCTTTAATCCAGGGGTTCTCAACCAGGGGTACGTGTACCCCCAGAGGTACGCAGACGTCTTCCAGGGGGGTACATCAACTCATCTAGATATTTGCCTAGTTTTACAATAGGCTACGTACAAAGCACTAGCTAAGTCAGTAAAAACTAGAATTTCATAAACAACTTGTTTATACTGCTCCATATACTATACACTGAAATGCAAGTACAATATTTATATTCCAATTGATTTGATTTATGATTATATCGTAAAAATGAGAAAGTCAGCAATTTTTAGGTAACAGTGTGCTGTGATACGTTTGTATTTTTATGTCTGATTTTGTAAGTTTTTAAGAGAGGTGAAACATGCGGGTACCCAAGACAAATCATACTATTGAAAGGGGTACAGCAGTCTGGAAAGGTTGAGAGCCACTGCTTTAAATCAATGGCAAAAAGTATGGGAAAATGTATAAAATCTATTACCTTGGAGGTAAATATTTCCCACCCTTTCCAAAACAGTGCTATTTTGAGTACATGGTTGCATTATCAGTTGTATTTATAACAACTTTACTGCCAGCTGTACAATTTAGAATTGTATTTCTGTCAACAAAGTTAGACTCTTTCTATGAGTTATGGCCCAGTTTGGGTTTTTTCCGTGATTGGATGCCCAATAACGTTTAAACATTACGTGATACAGAAAAACTGCACTACTTCCAGCAGCCACATCCTGACATGATAGCAATTAAATTTTCTAGCTGATAGGTTACCCTAACTAAGAACCCTTTTAAAATCTGGCTCGTAGATTAAAAGGGGGGGCAGGGACGACAGTGCTATTGTTGTAGCCATGTTGGTCCCAGGAGCTGGGAGAGAGAAGGCAGGTGAGGTAATATCTTTGACTGTTACCTGTTTGTACAAGCTTTTGAGCTGCACTGAGCTCTTCTTCAAGCCTGGGGAAGGAAGCCGAGTGTCTGAGATAATTACAAGTTGGGAGAGATTGTTTAGCAGAAGGGAAAACATGCTAGAGATGGTCACAACTGAGAATTAGATTGTTCTGCCTAAAAGGGTTTGAAGTGGTCAGTTAAGAGTAGCAGGCAGGGTGGTATGTTACAAATTGTTCCAGTGAGCCATGGCCCTGTTGAGTATATATTTATGTATAAATATAGCAAGGTCATTTTATGCTATTAAAAAAACACTGTGGGGGTGGATAGTGGGTCAGAGATTGTTGTAATAAGCCATCAATCCAGTGTGTCTATTCAGTCCATGATTTTTAGTGTCTAGCAAAGTTATGAACTTAACTCCCAGGTTCGTCTTTTGAGGTTGTTATGCAGGTTTCCTGAAGACCGATAGGTCAGGTACAGAGCAATCACTTTGTGAAAAGTGTTCACTTAGAGGGGATATGGCGTTTTTGTCCTTTATAATTTTTCGGTGTGTGTTCATTCAAGAGCGTAGCGATGGCCACGTTTTACCCACAGCAGTGTTATTTAGGGCAGTGAATGTTGTGATGGGCATGTGTAGTACCCATGGATCTTGAAAGGTGCATTGTGGGGGTGTTGAGCATCCTAGCAATGGAGATACCTCTGCAGGTTTGGCATTTCTTGTTTCATTTTTTTTCTCCTTTTCCTCCGTGACTGGAGAGGTGTTAACTGGCTACTTCATCTTGAATGGTCCCTTGAAATATTAATTACTTATGCTACACAATCTGTTCCCCCTTGTATTTAGCTGTGACGCTCTGAGTACCTGTCCCAGACCAGAAGAAGAGCTCTGTGTAAGCTGGAAAGTTTCTCTCTCTCACTAATGGAAGTTGGTTCAATAAAAGATATTCTCTCACCCACCTTGTCTCTCTAATATCCTGGGACCAACACGGCTACAACACTGCAGAAATATTTTTAGAAACTTTTTAAAATGACTTGGCATCCAACAATTAAAATTACCCCCTTTCTGTCCCGCAATAATTAAAAAGCAGAGGCCAGATTTTCAGAGCAACTGAGCACCCACAGCGTACACGGCTTGTTGAGGTGAAGCCACATCTGGAGAGGATTGAGCCTGCTGCAGCCTTGGCTAACCCAGCTGGATCTCTGAGAGGAGGGGCTCATGTTTTTAGACCCACAGGTCCCAGGTGTGATCCCTGCTGCCAACAACCCACCCAGCAGCATTGTGTTACATCAACACTTAGGACAAAGTCAAGCCTCAAGAGACAGCTGGAACAGCTTTTGGCCGAGGAGTTCCACGAAGAAACAAAGATAAACCTCTGTCTGCCTGCAAGGAAATAAACGCCGAAGAGGCAGCAAAATAAAACACGAACAGCATTAACGTTCCCCCTGCAGAAAACAAGGCCCCTGAGCCTTTGTGGCACCCTATGGGCTGAAGAGGGTTATGCTTACGTTGCTGATGGCAGTGAATGCAGACAATCTGACTGAATGGCACTATTAAGGCATAGTCCCAGTACACACTGAAAGGAAAAAAAAAAATGCAAGAGATTAAATGGTTTTAATAATCAGTGGCCAGACTGCCCAGTAAAAGCACAGACACGGCACTAAATTAAGAGCAGCTTACTAAACTTGGCCGATTAAGTGGAATTTACGGTGAAGTAAAAGGCAGAGGAACGAGTTTAGCATAGCGTATACTGCTGAAGCCTGCAGGTTCACAGTCACTCCCCTCCCATGCACACAGCACTCATCTGCTGGCTAAAAACAAGAATCAAGTGCCCAGAGCATCACACTCAAGATGGTTTTGTGGCTGGGATTCAGGACACCTGGGTTCTATTTTGCCACAAATTACATGCAACCGTCAAGGCAAGCCCCATGGGGCCCAATGTCGCACGCACCAATGAAATTCAACAGAAGCAAGATCCTTCCCTTAAACTGTGGCAGTAAGTTGCACAGGCTAGAAGCTTATCATTGAGATCCAGAGCGTAGTGGGACTCAAAGGAGGATTGGCTCTTCCTAACGAATGCAAAACGCTCCTGAGTTATAACCGTAAGAATTAAAACAGCTTTGAAGGGATATGAAACCTCTAGCTGGTTTATGCTGTGAAGCCTAATGATCGGGGGTCAGAAAGAAACATTTCCTAGGGGCACATTCTACCATGACTGCCTACTGCAGGGTTTCTTTCTCCTTCTTTTGAAGCAGCAGGTACTGGCTACTAGCTGAGACAGAATACTGGATTAGAGGGACCGCTCTTCTAATCAGGGGTAATCATATCACAGGGCTGCTTCGAGGATGGATTATAAAGTGCTTTGAGATCCTGCAATGGGCACCCGAAAAATGAGACTCGTGATAATGGGAGGCAGACTTTTTGTTCTCCAGCCCTGGATTGCTGAAATAAGACTTGTTCCTTTACAATGGGTCCTAAATCTGGATTATATTATCTGATGTATGCTAGGGGCAACACTATGTGGCCGTCTCTGTGATCCAATGAGGTGATCCCAGTGAGCACAAATTGAAAACAAAAACTATTTCAGCATGGCCACCCAGAAAATCTTACTAATTTTTCTAAGTGTCCAGAATGTGTTTCATAATAAATTATTCTGGAAAATTGCTGAAATAACCTTGCATTTTATTATCACTATTATTTGCATGACAGCACCTAGCAATCCCCATTCAGAGCAAGGCCCCGTTGTGCTAGGCACTGTACAAACATATGGTAAGAGACCGCGCACCTGGCCCAAATGGGTTACAATCTAAATAGATAAAACAGACAACAAGAAGGCAAACGAAGGTACAACAAAGTGGAGTGACTCGCTCAAGAACACACAGCAGCCCAGTGGCAACAGAACCTGGTCTCCCGATTCCTAGCCCAGTGCCCTGTTTGATGGAGCATGCTCCCTTCAGTTAAATCAGCCCTGTTGCTTGTCTCTTACTCCTGTTACAGTTAGCTGGGTGAAGTATACAAGATAGAGATCTAGCAAAGGGAATGTTACCTTTTCTCCAGCTCAGAGTCCCTCAGGGTGCCGTTCATGAGCTGATTGGGAGTCCATTTCAAAGTCAAGCTATCTGCTGACTGATGAAGGGAGAGATAGCCAAGAATTGCCTCCATGTCGTCTTTCTGTTTAAAACAATAAATAAAGAAAAGCACGTGGAAATCGTGGTGTGTGTTATTGAGGAATAAGTCAGCTGTGATGAGAGATCCCCCAACAGGCCAACCCTGTCCCTTCAATTAGCCACATTTATTCAGTGCTTCGTCCCCTTCCAATGGCACTTGGACGTAGGCCATTAGCCACCATGATGGCTTACTCTGGAATCCCTACCTGGCTTCCAAACTCACATCTCCCCCACTAACAATTAGGGCTCTGGCGTACCTGATCTGCAGAAGAGCTGAGCACCCACAAATCCAACCAATGGGAGCTGTGGGCACTCAACACCTCTGGAAATTGGAGAGGGATGAAGGTCGAGGCTTAAAGGTGACAACAGGCGTTTTCAGATCCACTCTGGTCCTGGGGACAGACCACTGGACATGGACACAAGGTCTTATTCCCAGGTCCACCTACCGTGTAACCTGGACCAAGGCACTTCCCCACTCTGGGCCTCCATTTTCACTTCCTCCCTTGTCCACTCGTCCTTCTAGAGAGTGTAAGCTCGTAGGGCAGGGACTATGTCTCATTGTGTGTTTGTACAGAACTACTGCTCGGGGGCCTGATCTCAGCTGAGGTCTCTAAGTGCTACCATAATACAAGCTAATTAACGACACCCTTTCTTTATTCCTTGGCAAGTGGTCCGTGAATAGGAGCTGCAGAAACGGTAATAAATTAAAGCTCCTGGCAGGGCCGAGAGTTTTCTATCAACTCATAACCCTCTTTCAAGCAGCTTTCCTTCCTCTGCAGGTAAGATCTAGTAGCAAATCTGTCTTCTGGGTGTCTAACACTGTCAATTCACAGCATCAGTCCTGGGGCAGACTTAACACCTCCAAACCCACCAGAAATAAATTAGGCAGACACATCAACCCTGCTAAACAACCTTGTTGGACAGGACAAAAAAAAGGAAAAAAAAAAAATCGAACCCCCAAACTATTCCTAAAACGTGTGCGTCCACCCTTCAGTGGCTGAGGCGTGCTACTTGAATGATATAAGAGCTTTGAAACAAGCAGCCATTCATTGGTTTCTAAACTATATATTAATTGATCTAAATGCAAAATTATTCTTTGTATTGCAGTAGCACTGAGAGGAGCTAACTGAAATAAAAGACACCCCAACCCCCATTTGTGTTAGGTACTGTACACACACACACACACAGAGCCTGCCCCGGAGAACATACACACATGTACGCACAGCCTGCCCCGGGGAGCCTACAATCTAAATAGACAAAACACAGTGTGGATGGGGGAACAGAGGTGAGGTGACTCACCCAAGGTCATGCACCAGGTCAATGACAGAAGCCAAGACTAGAACCCAAGTCTCCTGACTCCCACCCCTCTAGACCATTGAGAACCCTCTTATTAGAGAGGCTCCTATTAGCAATCTGTTTAATACCAGCAAGTTAAAGAAGTATGGGCTGGATGAATGGACTATAAGGTGGATAGAAAGCTGGCTAGATTGTCGGGCTCAACGGGTAGTGATCAATGGCTACATGTCTAGTTGGCAGCTGGTATCAAGTGGAGTGCCCCAAGGGTCAGTCCTGGGGCCGGTTTTGTTCAATATCTTCATAAATGATCTGGAGAATGGTGTGGATTGCACCCTCAGCAAGTTTGCAGATGACACTAAACTGGGAGGAGAGGTAAATATGCTGGAGGGTAGGGATAGGATACAGAGGGACCTAGACAAATTGGAGGATTGGGCCAAAAGAAATCTGATGAAGTTCAACAAGGACAAGTGCAGAATCCTGCACTTAGGACAGAAGAATCCAACGCACCGCTACAGACTAGGGACCGAATGGCTAGGGAGCAGTTGTGCAGAAAAGGACCTAGGGGTTACAGTGGACGAGAAGCTGGATATGAGTCAACAGTGTGCCCTTGTTGCCAAGAAGGCCAATAGCATTTTGGGATGTATATGTAGGGGCATTGCCAGCAGATTGAGGGACGTGATCATTCCCCTCTATTCATCTGGAGTACTGAGTCCAGTTTTGGGCCCCACACAACAAGAAGGATGTGGAAAAATTGGAAAGAGTCCAGCGGAGGGCAACAAAAATGGTTAGGGGACTGGAACACATGAGTTATGAGGAGAGGCTGAGGGAACTGGGGATGTTTAGTCTACGGAAGAGAAGAATGAGGGGGGATTTGATAACTGCTTTCAACTACCTGAAAGGGGGTTCCAAAGAGGATGGCTCTAGACTGTTCTCAGTGGTAGCAGATGACAGAACGAGGAGTAATGGTCTCAAGTTGCAGTGGGGGAGATTTAGGTTGGCTATTAGGAAAAACTTTTTCACTAGGAGGGTGGTGAAACACTGGAATGCGTTACCTAGGGAGGTGGTGGAATCTCCTTCCTTAGAAGTTTTTAAGATCAGGCTTGAAAAAGCCCTGGTTGGGATGATTTAATTAGGGATCGGTCCTGCTTTGAGCAGGGGGGTGGACTAGATGACCTCCTGAGGTCCCTTCCAACCCTGATATTTTATGATTCTAATGTGGGAGGAGGTCCGTTTGATGGGTAGGGGTATAAACCCATTTAAATTGGCCAATTTTAATCCCAGCTTGATCCCAGTTCTCTCCTTCCTTTTTTGTTTGCAGTACATATCACAGTTTAACTGGAGGGGGGTGGGGGTACCATTAGTGAGGTCTCTGCCTGGGAAAGGAGTCAAAGCTCCACCCAACACCCGGGCTGAGCCAGAAAGGATGGCACTCAGCATCCTTCCATCCCAGAAGCTTACATGGCTCAGACAGATGATGCATCTGCCTTCTGCTGGGCCAGCTCAGGATTCAGACACTGCCTCTGAAGCTGGATAGTCCAGAGAATAAGGCACTGGCTGGGGATTCACGGTACTTGAGTTCCATTCCTGGCTCTACCATGCTGAGCCAGCCAGCATTAATCTCGCTCCAGTGACATGAACTCAACACACTTGATGCTCAGATACTCACTGGCTGGACCAGGACATTATTTTTCCCATACAGCAGGTGAGTCCTCGAATTCTGGTGCAAAGACTCCACGTATTCTCTAGCTGAAGCTGCAAATCGGTCTTCCGACATGCTCCCGCTTGAGTGCTGTTTCCGGATCTAGGAGATACGAGAACCGTCGGTCAGCACACAGCTTACACGGTACCAGTCGCAATTGTATGAAGAGGCCGCTCAGAGCAGCAGCTCCGCTAAAAAGGGCATCTCGAGAAGTCTCTTTCCGGATGGACTTACTTTCTGCAGCCCTAGACTTTACAGGCATGTGAGGGGCGCTCCCCCTCACCCCAGCCACAGAGGCTTGCTCCTCCCCAAGGCAGGGAATCAGCATAGCAAGTGAAAGCCCTGGCGTCTCAAGCCACAAAATTCCAGATCTGGATCTCAAACCTCCCTAAATTTGGAGGGGACATTTGGAGCCAAATGGCCTTTCAGTTGTGACGAAGGCATGCACAAAAAAGCGTTCTCCATTCCTGGTAATAGGTGGAGGCTGCCCGTGGGTGTTATCTAAATACCCGTCCACCCTTCTTCCCCTCTTGTGGGGTTTCCTTCTGTGCCAATAACAGAGAAGGGGCATGCTGCAAATACCTACTCCCAGCGCCGGGCGTTTTGAGGGCGAGTCCTGGCGCCCGTGGGCGCCATGGATCCGGTGTCTCTGAACCAGCTCGTCGGCTGACGGGTCTGTCCAGTAGTGGTCAGCTGTTTTCAGCTTGGTGTATTCTAGTGCACACGGCCCAACTAGGAGGACAGTAATGAGAGAGGATCTTCAAGGAGAACGGACATTTGTTCACACTCATCCTCCAGGTCAGATGTTAAACTGAGGTCCTTTCTGCTCGTGTCTGGTGAAGTTAATGATCTCACAGCACAGGAGATAACCTTGGCATTCTGGCCAAATTCCCTTGCTCAATAAACCAAGTGATGTTAGGAGACTGCAGGAGAAATATTGCTGAGCACTTAATACACAGTCACTGCGCGGTTAGTACCTCCAATTCCCTGCTGTGGGACACCACACCTAGAAAAGTGCTCTAAGAAAACCAAATTCGGTTCTGCTCTATCATCAAAGCCAGCAATAAATAGGAAAACAAGGTGATCTGTCCCCATTCCCCGCCCCTCCCCCCCCCGCGGCTCTGCTTCTGGGAAAATGCAATAAGCAACAAAACAAAACCAAACCCTAAACCACCCGGAGCGAACAGCGAAAGTACTTACCAAGGAGAGAAGCTAGGATTGGTCCATAAACAGGATCTGCCAATAAAGCTTCTCTCTCATAATATTTGCTGGGAATAAAAGATGGAAGTGGATTAGAGTCACGTGTTGGTATCTTCAAAAGCTCCCAAGTCACTTAGGAGCGTGAGTTCCATTGACTGCCACAGGTACTCATGCTCCCGAGTCACACCAGTGTTTTTGAAAATGCCATCCATTGCTAGTTCCTACCACAGCCTGCCCAAAAAGAGTCAAAGGCCTCAGGGGGGAGAGGCATTCTCCAGAGCTGCCATCCAACTCTTCGGGTTTGATCCTGCAGACAGGCACTCTGGGAGCATACTGTTATTCCCCGCAGCCCTGCTGAAGTAGCTGGAAGGGTAGGCTGGAATAAGCACATGCATGGCGGTAAAAGTTTGCAGAAGGAGAGGTTCAGTTTTGAAGCAAAACCACAAAAACCCTACTGAAACGTAATTCTGCAGCCAAGCGATCATCCCAAGGGCAACTGCAGACAATCGAGTTACCTGGGTCTCTTAGACAGGCTCTACATTAAGGTAATCACAACTAAAAAGGGAAAAAAGTGATTTAATCTATTTTAAAAATATGTTTATATATAAAATTATGAACAATTTTTTTGTGTAAACTTGGAGTCAACCATTGCAGCGCCGCTCTTAGTGCAATACACAAGAAACCCACGGAGCACCACACTTCGCTCCACAGATCCAACACCCACCCCAGACACGCTAAGAAATGCGTCATCTACAGCCACAGAGTCAGATACCATGGAATTTGCTCTGACGAGAAAGATCAGGATACACCCTAAACACACTTAAAATCGCCATCACAAAAGAAGGACACTTCACCAGAGAAGTAGATCGCATCATGGAACGGGCCCACACACCCCAGGAAAGCCTGCTTCAATACAGAAAACAACCGCCCACTGACCCCAATATAGGGAATCATCAAGCAATATTTGATAGAAACCACACCCTGAAAGAAATATTTCCCAAATCCCCTCTTCTGGCCCTCCAACAACCTCCCAGCCTCGCCAAGCTCATCATCAGAAGCAAGCTCCCTACAGACCAGGACATAGCAACTCAAAGCAGCACCAGACCCTGCCAGAACAATTGATGCAAAACCTGCAGACACATCTCCCCTGCTATAATGCTCCATACCCCCCACAACACACCGTTCAAGGTCCATGGGTCCTAAACATGCCTATCAACACATAGTGTATCTCATCCCCTGCATCAAATGCCCCAACAACTATGTGGGTGGAACCAGACAATCACTATGCTCTTGAATGAACTCACACAGAAAATTATAAAGGACAAAAACACCGTGCACTCTTGGGTAAACACTTTTCACACAGGGGTCACTCCATATCTGATCTTTCAGTACTGATCCTCAAGGGAAAACTGCTCAACACCTTCAAAAGATGAGCAGTGGGGACTTAAATTCATAACTCTGCTAGACACCAAAAGCCTTGGACTTAACTGGGACACTAGTTTTATGACAATTTGTAACATACCACGCTGCCTGCCAACCTTTAATTGTGTGAACCCCTTACGCTTAACAATCCGTCCCAACTTGTATTTACCTTCCCCAGATCTGTAGAGTTGTGTGTGGTTCGACAGCTTGTCTCTCTCACCAACAGAAGTTGGTCCAATAAAAGAGATTACTTCACCCATCTTGTCTCTCTGAACAGAATATCATTCTGCTTGTATCTTCCACTAGATGGGGCTCAAACTCTATGCTATTTCCAATTTCCTAAAGGCGAAGCCACCAAAACACCAGGGATTCAAGAAGTGATGTAATCCCACTGATCAGAAATATTCTCTTGCTTTAAAGAAAAACTTTTTAGCATAATTGGCATGGACTCAAATACAAGGAAAACACAACAATACAAAACAAAGAAACAACCTTGATGCTGCTTTAGAAGCAAAGAGACAAGACACCCCTCATCCCAGGTCCGGGACCCAAGACTGGCAGGGCTGGATTGGGAACAGGTACAGGACTAGACTGGATTGGGAACCAGTTTTACTGACAGACGATTGGATTGTCCAATTCAGGCACCCACGACAACATGTGCTTGCAGTGCACCAGATATGCACATCTCCATGCTTTGTCGTTGGCCAAGCGCAGGTGCAAACAGAGCACCTGGTTTGCAGAGATCATTTAGGCAGTCATGCACACCTAACTTCGAAGCTATGGCCCCAAATCTTGTTGATTGAGGAAGTAACCATTATACTCCCGAAAACGGGGTGCATTTCTGAAAGAGATCGTGGGCCTCACTCATGCTACCCTGCTATCAGGAGAAAAACTGGCTTAACACAGGAGGAGAGTTAGCTCACCGGTCTTCACAGGATATCCCCATGCTCCATACCTCCCCAACACACAAACCACAAACGGCTGCTTAAGCAAACTGGGATCAGATGCCCCCAACAAAATAGTTTTTTTGATCATCACTAAGACCTTTCTCTTCCCTCTCAACGGGAAGACAGAACAGGTAAATATATTCCTCTTCTGACCTGCTTCCAAGGAAGACCTAACCCAAATTTTGGAAATACTGTGTGAAGACTTGAGAGTCTAGCCACTTTGGCAAAATACCTTGTTTGGCTCAGTCCTTTTTAGCCTTGGAGACTCAGGTTTGGGGCAAGGCGAATCCTTATAGGTGACCCAGAGTCCTTCTACTCCTCTCCTCAGTCAATCCCTTGTGCTTATTTTCCTTCCCTTCTGGGGAGCGAGTGCAGCCTCCCTGTTGGGAAGGTTTGGTGTCTTGCTGCAAACAGCCTACTGGCAAGCTTCCCTGCTCCTCTCACTCCCTCACTCTCCCCCTCCTACCATCCAGGGGAGGGTTTAAAAAGGTCCCAAGTAGTTGGAGTCAGCTGAACCTAATTGGTTCCCTAGCAACCCCTTCTCCAGCTGAACCTTATTGCCCTTGGTTCTCTCTCCTCAGTGGATAGGGAGGGGCCTTTTAATCCCCAGGGACTAATTACTACCCCTCCATTTTGTAGCTGTTTGTCCTGGGTTTACCACAATACTTTAACTGCCCCCGAATACCATTCTCCTTTGCACAGCCAAGCATACCCGTCTCCACGATAAGAGCAAAGCAAGTTACAGACATGTTGCAGACATGCTCTCAGTTTGTGACTAGCCTAGGCCAGGCCTCAGGGTTTCCACCATTCCTTTATTCTGAGACCACCAAAGTCTCCCCAGGATACTCCTAATTCTGTTGCGTTTGCTGTAGGGGTGGAGGAGATAAAGTGAGGACAACCTCCCTGGGGAGCCCAATGCCTAGGCACGCGGCCAGGAGGAGACTTGAGTAGAATGCCAAAGAGTTTGTCCATGTCTGCTAGAATCCAAATGCATCACGTCCACAAGGTGCCTGAGCTCTCTGCAAGCCTCGAAGGGGGAAATCTCCATCACAAACGTAACCCTTCCAAATAAAGGCAACATGTCGTCACAGGACTGACCGATCCCAATCAGACCTTCCTACAGTTTTCTAAATTTTCATTCCTCACCTCCTTTTGCTCCCTTTTCCTCTGCAGAGCGCACATGCCCTCCTGGCACGCTACAGCTTCTCGCTTAAGAGTCTCAAAAGCACCTTAATGACTTGGGTCCCTAATTCTTATTACAGTGTGCAAGTCAACAGAACTTAGGTGCCTAAGTCACTTAGGGCAGTGGTTCTCAACCAGGGGTATATGTACCCCTGGGGGTGCGCAGAGATCTTTCGGGGGTACATCAACTCATCTAGATATTTGCCCAGTTTTACAACAGGCTACAGAAAAAGCACTAGCAGAGTCAGTACAAACTAAAATTTCATACAGACAATGACTTGTTTACACTGCTTAATATACTATCCACTGAAATGTAAGTACAATATTTATATTCCAATCGATTTATTTTCTAATTATATGGTAAAAACAAGAAAGTCAGCAATTTTTCCCGTAATCGTGTGCTGTGCCACTTCGGTATTGTTTTGTCTGATTGTGTAAGAAAATAGTTTTTAAGTGAGGTGAAACTTAGGGTTCGCAAGACAAATCAGACACCTGAAAGGGGTCCAGTAGTCTGGAAAGGTTGAGAACCACTGACTTAGGGTCCTTTGATAATTTTACCCCTACACTACAGCCAGCTGACATTTTGCAAAGTTTTAAAAAAAGTCGTAAAAAATACATTTATTTTAAATGTGTAAGATTAATTTACTAGTTCTTCGAGCTCTCCTGCAGGGTGAGATTTAATTGAAACTTTGAAACATTGAGAAAATGTTTCTGAAACAAAAACACAAATTGTGGGGATTTTTTTTTTTTTTTTTTAAACTTTTTTCTGCTCAGCTCTGGTTTGCGGGTGGGACGCTGATGACGTTCACTACTACAAAGACACAGCGCACGTTGGTCCGACAAACAAAACCTTTGTGCTGCCAGCTGTTTGCCCCGCTCTTTACCTGCAGTTGTCCACCAGGTACTGGACGATTTTGTCCAGCACTTTCTCAATCAAGGCCGTCCGCACCCAGATGTGTCTGATGGCCTGCAGCGTCAGGACAGGTGTTTTGCTTGAGGTAGACCCCTGCCTCTTGAGGGATTCCTGGCCATTCGGTTGATTTTTCCTGCAAAAGGGATACAGTGAAAGTTGTTGGAGTCCAGATTTTTACTTTGACAGACCTCTGCGTGCACATGTATTGGAATACACAAAGTGCATCAGATGAAGTCAGATGTGGTCACTATGTTTTATGTTCACCGTTGCATTGGGGTATTAGGATCCAGAATTTTATTCAGCCCATTATGAAGATAGGGTCAAAAGTGATGAATCATTTGGGGTGTCTCCATTTTGGGGATAACCAGACAGAGGTTTAAAGGGGCCTGATTTTCAGGGGCCAGATGTTTAGTACCCTCTGAAAATCAGGTCCCTTCAAGGCATCTCAAGTTGGAACCCAACTACTGGGACACTCAAAATCACTAGTCACTTCACAGGGACCTGTTTACAAAAAAAATCAAATCTGAATCCACATGCAGTTTTTGAAATCTCCTCCAAATGTGGGGGCATTTGGGATTCCATCTTATTTTCCCACTGTAGATTGGCTCCATTAGATTAGATAGACTGTATAGCAGGTCCATTGAACCCAGAGCAGCTGCTATTCTGGTCTGTTTGAGACTGCACCCAACAGAGCAAAAATCTAAATGTTCCAGAGAATCAACTGCCTAAAAGGCGCAGACGTTTATTTCTAATCAAATACAACTGCAAACTTCACTTAGCCCTTGCATAGCTGCAGGAAGGACTGTAGAAAGGATGGATGCAGACATTCAAATATTAATGTTTGGAGACTCATCAACTGCATTTCGACAGCATCCCCCATCCTGAAGGATCTCAAGGTGCTTTGTCAGCTGTGTATGTGACAGCCAGCTGCTATAGCTTGGTTTAAGAGCCAAAGATTTCTAGTTGGAGCCATAAGACTCTAGATTCCGTGTGGATCAGGCACAGCGGGGGACCTGTAACAAACACTGAGCAATGGGTTAAACATTCATTCAGCACCCAAAATGCAGCCACCTCTGGGATGGAAAGCAGCAGCCCCATGAATAAGACAGTCGGGGGAGAATTATGGAAAATCTCTACTCTTATGAAAGTTCCATGAGATCTTTGATGGTTACAGAACAGCCATCGGGGTCAAATTTTAAGGTCACGTCCAAATGATCTGAGTTGAGAACTAGAGGGCTTGGCATGAGATGTTAACAATGAATTCAGGGTTTCCAAAGGGCTAGCCAGTAGCAGTGCATTTGATCAAAACTCATCCAAGTCCCAGTGAAATAAACGAAGGAGTGGGAGGTGGCTGGCCAGGGGCTGCGGTGGCTACAGAATACACCTGCAAAGCAATGCAGAGCTCGGTAAAGGAGGGGAGTTAGAGGGAGATGTACGCAGAGCCCAGCCAGTTCCAAAGTTTGGGAAAGGTGCACGCCAGGCAGCAGGACAGGACAAGAGGTGGGGCTCATCTCAAGGAAACAGATAATTCAACGGAACGGATGATAGACGCTGAGCCAGACTCAGCCCTGGGAGGCATCAGTGGATTATGCCAGGGATGAATTTGTTCCACTGTCTCAGCCAATCTGCTCTTAAATCAGATCAGGCGTTATCTGGCTTTGATGGTGGACGGTGCGCCAAATGCAGAGGGTCAGAGTTGAGTTCCGAGCGCTCTTTTGCACGCCGTACCCAGCAATGCGGTCCATGTCCAGCAGCAGTTCCCATGCTGCAGGTTATTGATTGGCCTGCCTCGACCCTACTTTCCTTTGGATTTTTTTAAAAACAGCCTCCAGCCTATTAAAGGGAATGGCTCAAATGCACATGCTATTCCTTATCGATCGATTCTTAACATGAGCTACTAACCCAGGGCCAGATTCAAGCTGACCCCCCTCAGAGGTGCCCAGGCATGCCAATTCTGACCTGCACACACTCCCTCCCCAGGCCATTTCTTGGTGCAGAGATTGATAAGCCCAGGTCACAGTGGGAAGCGGTTTAGTGAGCTGCGCAAATACGAAATTGACACCACTGCCTTTTCCCAGGTTTTGCATTCCACTGCCCAGACAGCACACTGGCTGGTCCATCCCAGTTTGCATCAGCCTCCCATCTGCTGTGCACGGTTGTCCCCACCTCCCCTTCACACTTGGAGCCATGTTCATTTCTCTTCCCACTGGCAGCGAGCTTCGTATTTCCTGCTACCCAGGAGTATATTGCCTTACCGGCCAATATGGATTATTCTTGACACACACAGTCGTACGCGCGGAACCTTGCCAGGGATGCCTTCTGATCCATGTAAACATCCTTCTGAACCTTCCCTCCACCCTTTTTTGTTTCTTTCTGATGCACTAAGGTGACCTGAAACGGGAGCGCTTTTTCTCTCCCCCACCACCCCACGTTTTGCATCAACACTGCTTGTGCCATTAGTTAGGCAGCACCGAAGGAGAACACTGCTCCATCCAGAATGCCGTCAATGCGGCAACCAACGAATAATATAAGAAATGAAGACTATAAATACAATCATCAGAACAGTCACCCTGGACGCTTCACCTAACTAGGCAGCGCACAGGACGTAGAAAACAATTTATGGTAACGTGCTCACGGGTCACATTCCTGCCAAGTGCACTTTAGTCCAAGTGCCGACGCGGGAAAGCACTTACGCACGTGGACTAAATCCATTAGATTGGAAGCTCTTTGAGGCAGGGACAATCTTCTTGTTTGGTGTTTGTACAGGGCCTAGCACAATGGGGTGCTGGTCCGTGACAGGGCCTCCTAGGTGCTGCCACAACACAAACAAATAGCCGTAAGAATATCAGTGCCTCGTCAAGGCAGCTCTTAACTGTGGGGCAGCGTAGGCATGCCCTAAGTGCTGTCCTAAATAGGGATGCTTCTGAGAATCAGGGCCTCAGGATATGGCAGGGAGCCAGTTTCTCAGATCTGATACATTCAGCGAACTGAATTCAAGTCTCCTCTGCTCTGTTTTGTTAGAAGTCACAGCTGGAGGTCCCGGAGCAGTGGACTGGGAGCTTTCTCAGCCCTTAATTGAAGGGGCGTGGATGTTGAATTTTTAATAAAAGTGTCTTTCTGCCAAACGTTTAAACCAGACCAAATAAAATGGAAATAGGCAGAGATTTTAAATAAATAAAGAGGCAAAAAAAAAAAAACTGGAAAAGGAAAGGGTTTATTAAACATACATCAATGAAAGAGTTTGGTAATAAAAGGAAGTTAAATAAAAGGTAAGCGTTGGAAAAATAAACAAAGGAGGCAGGGTTAAAATAGCTAATGTAAATAAATGTTTAAATGATTCAGAAACATCACAGTGGGTGAGCGAATATCTTTTATTGGAACATCAATTCATGCTCACTGGAAACCTATATAACTACAGGAACTTAGTGCAACAAGATATTCAAGAGACCAGAAGTTCCTACGAGTGCAAAGACCCCTGTCCAGGTTCAGCAGCCCCATTGTGCAAGGTGCTGTACAAACACATAGGAAGATGCGGTCCTTTCCCCAGTGAGCTTACAATCCAAGGCCCTGATCCTGCAAAGACTTATGCATGTGAGTAGTTCCACTGACTTCAATGGAATCACTGACAGTGAGTAAAACGGAGCCCGTGCTTTAGACTTTCCAGGATCAGGGCCTCAGACTCTTCACCTCAATGGGACTACGCGCATGTTTAAAGTGAGGCCCAGGTTGCTGAATCAATCAGGGCCTGATCATGGTTACCCTCCTCCTCCCTTGCCTTCACCCCTCCCTCCTATTGTCTGTTACCAGTCATTTGTTTATCTCATCATTTATTAGGCCCTGATCCTGGAATGAGCTCCACGCAGGAGGGACCCCTACTCCTATATGACCTCTGCTGAATCAGTCGGCAGGAAGGACACTGTAGGATCATGGCCTGAAAGTGGAAACGTCGTGTACAATGCTGATTGGGGTGTATTGAATCTGGTGTCTCTTGCACTGTTCCTCTGGTGGGCCTATCAGGTCTCCCAACGCACGTGAAGAAAAAAGGGTGGTCAAGGGGAACAAGCAAGCAAGCAAAGATAAACGTTCAGGCCTT
The DNA here is from genome assembly GCF_965152235.1 of Eretmochelys imbricata. NCBI lineage: Eukaryota > Metazoa > Chordata > Testudines > Cheloniidae > Eretmochelys > Eretmochelys imbricata. The sequence continues at coordinate 10,065,543 of NC_135588.1, read as the reverse complement.
CTTTACTCCATAAATAACTGCCCTCTGCCACAAAGTGGGTGAATCGCTCCCATCTGGCCCTGGTTTTGGCAAGGGGAGAGCCGCGACTTCTGCTTTTCCACTAAGCTCTGTTCCTTCTGTCACCTGCTCCCACCCACCTCCACCCAATCGGTCTGCTTTGTCCACCTGTCGCATCCTGGCCGATACCTAGCTGCCCATGAGCAGCAACTGTCTTCTGTGTTATTTGTCTCGACAGCACCTGGTATAATAGGGGGTCCTGACCCTTGACTGGAGCTCCTGAGTACACCGTGATTCACATAAAGAGTAAAAATTAAATGGAGCACAAACCCAGCTCTTGCCCTTTGGTCCTTGGCCATTCACTTGAGAACGTTTGAACTTTAGAAAATTTTGACAAAAATTCATTTTCTACAAGTTTTTCTGACCGGTTGAATTTTCCCCCAAAAGTTGCCCAAAGTAATTTTCCGAGCAGCTCTAGCTGTCCCCTTCAAGCCGCCATGACGGTCTCACATTCAGAACAGCCCTTGGCCTTACCTGCCTTCCGCCTGCTGCTGCAGTTTCTGCACTTTCTTGCATATGTCCCCAGCTACCGCGTACGTCTTGCCAACTTTGGTGAAGAGGGCAGCGACCTTATCGGTCCGGAGGAAGCCGGCGGCTCTGCGTTTCAGCATGTGCAGGAGGCACGCCTCCACCACACCTGGAAAAGGACAGGAGACATCACCATGAGCAGTCGGATGGATCCTCCACTCCATTCTTCTTGGCACGAGTCAGTAAGGGGAGAAAGGCCATCTAATGAAACACATCTCATATCTAGGGAGGGAGAGAATATGGGCCAGGGTAGTAAGTAATGAGGACCCAGGGGTTCTATTCCTGCTTCAGCTGTGGACTCACTGTGTGGCCTCAAACAAATCTCTTACTCTCTTTGTGCCTCAGTTTCCCCATCAGGAAAGCAGGGATAACAATACACTTACCTGTCCCACGGGGGTGTCATCAGGCTTGCTAACTGCACTGACAGCCTTGGATGAAAGTTGGACTCCGCAGTCAGGTTCTGCAAAAACCTGCATAAACCCAAATATCCTGGCAGGTGTGTCTGTCTATATTTATATTTTTTCCTGTGGACAATTTTGTGCCTCAGGGAGCCATTTACGTGGATTACATAACAGGAGGCTGGCCTTCTAGGAACTGAAAAGCAGAGAGAAGACCAGATCTAGTAATTGGTAACGATCTTGTAATTGGTAATTATGAGATTACTAATTGGCAATTGATCTCGTAATTGGTATATCCAAGCACCAGACCGGCAGTGATGGGTCCCCTAAAATACTATATTTTAATTCCCATAAATAATTGTAATACCTAGCTCTTATATAGCACTTTTCATCAATAGATCTCAAGGTCAGTATCATTATCTCCATTTTACAGATGAGGAAACGGAGGCATGGAGTGTTGAAGTGACTTGCCCAAGGTCACCCAGCAGGCCAGTGGCAGAGTCAGGAGTAGGTCCCAGGTCTTCTGAGTCCCAGTCCAGTGCTTTATCCACTAGGCCATACTGCCTAAAGAATCTCACTGGACATGTAAACGTGAATACTATCATCCCCTTGGAAGGTGAACGACACCTTGATGCTGCTCCGACTGACTCCACAAGGCAGGATCAGGATCCCTAACTTGGAGGTACACTGAGCTAAATATGTGCTTTTACTGAGGACCTCTCCTTTTTGGCAGGAGCTCCCTGTTGTCTTAGGGAGATCCCACGTCCTGTATAATCAGGTGATTCCCCCAGTCTGGATACATTTGCTTATTGGGATGTGACAGACTGTCAGGGCGGCACATTCCCCAACCCCTCCCTTGTTGCGGGGGTGATGCTGCCATACACTTGTAGTTTGTGTCAGCTTTGTGCAGAATCTCAGCAGGCAGGATGTGTCTCATCCCGCCCCCACTTGGACAAATCTAGTCCAACACGTTAAACGTTTCTCCATATACCGAGGTCATTGACATGAAAGCAACGCGCTGCACATAAGCTAATCTGGGGACTATGTAGCCTTCATCACGGCGCTATCTTGATTTGCAGAAGCAGGGTAGGACAAATCATCCATTTATCTTCCAATCCTTACATGCTACGTATTAATCCTACACATCACGGGGTGGGTGTTTGCTCGGCAACCCTACTGCGGCGGAATTCAACTTTGTGCAGTGGCGTGTGCCTCTAAAACCAGCCTACCAAAACAAAACCCGCTGCCCTATACTTCGTTCGCCCCCTGGGCGGAGGAGAAGAGATCGAACAAGCCACGTGTGACACGTTAGTCGTGTCGCTCCGTGCACTTCTGCGAGGCACACAACAAAGAGGGTGGTATCAGACCCGAGATACAACAGAACAGATTTGACAACCTAGATCAAGAAAGCAACGGATGGGGATGGAGTTATGACCTATTTTCCTGCTTCTTAAAAAGGCATCGATGTATCAGATTCGGTGCCCTATCAGCTGGACTGGACAGCCAAGCCCACAGCCACCTGCAGAGCATTCGCTAATGATCGGCCCTGCTTTCCTGGCGACTAACACAACACTTAGAGAAAAGCGGGGGGGAGGGAGGGGGGAGGAAAAAGGAGAGGAAGTGGCCTAGGACTGCATCTTTATCGGAACAGACATAACCAGGCGTGTCTGAATCCAGATGGGACAATTAGCGCTGGAGATCTTAGGGGAACAGGGCTGGCTTTCTACATCTTTTACACAATGAAAGAGACTTCACTGAGGAAGATGATGGATTTAATGGCGGTGGGGGTGTTGTGAGTGTGGGTTGTTGGTTTTTTTTTTTTTTAATAGAAGGAAATGTCATACATCAAATAGCCGCAAGAAGGCTGGATGGAGATATCCATCCCTGGACAGTGGAAAAATACAGGTTCCTTGCAGCACACCTGGCTTGAGCAGCGTGGGATTGATGCGGTTCTCACTGAAGTCTCTGGGGAAATCTGTTCATTCCCTTAGGTCTTGCTAGGTGGGAAGCCTCTAGGTAAGAGGGACGTGACTAGGGACTAGTTTTAAAACCTTTTTTCTCTTATGTTATCCTTTATTCCTGCTGTTAAGATTAAACAATACTTGGGTTTAAGCAGACTGTCTGGTCACTGTATTCACTGCCGGACACAGACTCCTGAAGGGAAAAACCCAGTCAGACCTGCTGGGTAGAACCAATGGAGATACAGGATGCTGTAACACCGGAGCCCAGTCTAGGGATGGGAGAACCATGTGATCCCACTCCGAGAGAGAGAGAGGCCTGACACCTGAGAGGGTGCACTCAGAGAGACCAGGAAGGGGACAGAGGTACAGCAAAGGTTGCCAGGCGTCCGGTCGAAGAGGGACCCTAGTGGCTCTGGTCAGCACTGCTGACCAGGCCATTAGAAGTCCGGTCGGCGGCACAGCAGGTCTAAGGTAGGTTCCCTGCCTGCCTGGCTCCACACAGCTCCTGGAAGCGGATGGCACGTCCCTCTGGCTCCTAGGCGCAGGGGAGACCAGGGAACCTCTGCGCATTTCCCCCACCCCGAGTGACGGCTCCACAGCTCCCATTGGCCGGGAACAGCAGGCAATGGGAGCTGCGGGAGTGGGTAGTGCGCAGCGCGTACCACGCAGAGCCGCCAGGCTGCCCCTGTGCCTGGGAGCCGGACATGCTGGCTGCTTCCAGGAGCTGCGTGGAGCCAGGGAACCTGCCTTAGCCCTACTGCGCCACCAACCGGGAGCCGCCTGAGGTAAGCACTGCCCAGCTGGAGCCCAAACCTGCACCCCAACCCCCTACACCAGGTCGGAACCCCCTCCCGCTCCTTAACTCCCACCCCAGAGTTCGCACCCCCACTCGCACCCCATCCCCCTACCTCAGCCTTGAGCCCCCTCCCGCACTCCAAACCCCTCGGCCTCAGCCTGAAGCCCCCTCCTGCACCCTGAAACCCTCATTTCTGGCCCCACCCCAGAGCCCACACCCCCAGTCAGAGCCCACACTCCCTCCCTCCCCACAACCTCCTGCTCCAGCTTAGTGAAAGTGAATGAGGGTGGGGGAGAGCAAGCAGCAGAGGGAGGGGGGATGGAGTGAGTTGGGGCAGGGCCTCAGGGAAGGGGGCGGCGCAAGGGTATTCGGTTTTGTGCAATTAGAAACCCAGCAACCCCTTAGCGCAGCGAGCTCCGTACCTGTGATGCTACGGAGTGGTCTTTGTTCATTTTGCGATGCTTATCGCAACAGACTCTGAAGTTCACCAGCCAAACAGGGACTCCAAAGCCCACACTGGTTTTATTTCAGTCTTGCGCAATGCCCCGCAGAAATCTGAACATTACACTTTAGCTGCTGCAGAGAGCCATGAGCCTAGCCTGGACAATAGCTGAGCAATCGGGGTAAAAAGCCATTCATGCCTGCTCGTGTTTAAATCTAGGTTGCAAATGACTCATCCAGTCAACGCTGTACCCAAAGGCGGACAATATCGCTTACTCATTGAAAAACTAAGTCCCTGAAGCCTCCGCAGAGCGCTCCCCTCTCTCCGGAGTTTGCTTTCCAGCCTCTGAGCAATGTTCGCCCATGTTTATTGATTGCAATTTACCACAGACTGCCTGCTGCTAACATTGCAACATTAAATTTTCATCACCAATAGCAAACCGTGTTCCATCCGCTCAGACATACATTACCTCCGCATTAGACCCTGGCAGCCAAGCGTGAAGAACGCAATACCTGCCTGCACGCTGAGCTCAAACTTGCCAGGTGCGGAGTGCTTCCTGCACCCTCCTCTATCGGGCTTATACGGCTCCCATGGCTGGAGCATCTGAGCACCTCGCAGTCTTTAATGGATCCATCTTCCCAACACCCCTATGAGGTTCTATGATCCTCATTTTGCGGACAGGAAACTGACAGATTCTTAAAGATGGGCCAGATTCTTAAAGATGTTTAGGCACCCAAAGATCACACAGATAGGGGCTTTTGAAAATCCCACTGGGCACGGAGGTGCCTGACTCCAACGGGATCACACCTCTGATTAACTATGCTGGCAGCAGGCTGGACTGTGGAGATGGCCCCAGCCGGCACATGAGTTAGCAAGTTGAGTTTTGAGAGCTGACCCTGTGGTAGCTAACTCAAGTGAAGAACACACCTTTTTTCGCCCAAACTCTCTCTGTACTTCAATTCCCCACCTGTGAACTGGGGATAACAATACTCCCTTTCCCCTTTGTCTTGTCTATTTAGACTGTAAGCCGTTGTATTTCTTACTATAGGTCTGCCCGGTGCCTAGCACAACGGGGCCCCGATCTCCGTTATAACTAAATAATAAATCATAGGAATAGTAGTAATCCACACCAATTCCCACAGGTGTCCTAGTCTGGGAATCCTTGTCTAAATCAAGGCCGTAGGGTGAGTTTGTGCTTGGCCTCAAGTGGCTCTGCAGGCTACCCTCTGGCCAAGACTGCCCTCTTCAGTGCACTTGTAATAGACACTCCAGATAAACCCTCATTTACAGGAAAATTCTAAACACAGGCCTTGCTCCAAACAAATAGATGGTTTGAATCAACCTAGTTTTATTGCTAGCTCCTTGCAAATGCACTGGCCCTTGGGAGAGACTAGAACGCATTTCACGCTTATCCTTCATCAACAAAAGGCTTTCATGTGTTTTCATTTTTAATTAAAGAATTCATGCTTTCCATCAATCAGTTCCTTAACCAGGGATACTCAAGATCTTACAGTCCGCTGATTTACTACGGTGAACAGCACAAAGTGGCTACTATCTTGGAAACCAGATGGATAAGATACCGATCCCTTGATTTTATTTATTTTGTTGGTCACACATTTCCCCATATTAGAAATCGCTGGTGTTTGAAGGCTACTTCAGTTGTCATTTACATTGACAGGGTTATTATTAGTGTAAAGTATTCATAAGCCTGCCAATTACCCTTCCCGGTTGTAAAAAGCAAAGGCTGTAATTCATCGAGTTCTATTAATATACATTTAACTCCCACTTACTGTTCTCCAGCTGAACTGTAAATACAGTTACAAACAAGTTTGCAGATCTCAAAAATGGCAAGTTACGTGTACCTTTAATTTTGAAACATTATTAGTTAGTATTATTTACATAATGGTTGCATCTGGAAGCCCTAACCAAGGCCAGAGCCCCATTGGGCCCAGACACTGTACACACATGATACGTCTACATTGGAGTCAGAGGTGTGACTGCTGCATGTGTAGACATCTCCAAGCTAGCCTGGATCTATGTAGCTACAACAATAGCAGCAGCCGGGATCCCCGGTATGTACCCGAGTGGCTAGGAGAGCCAGGAACTCAGCCCAGATTTCCTGGGTGCCAGCCCAATGCCGTAGCCACAACACCATCCCCATCTGAAGGCAAGCATGGACCCCACTTGAACTTCCTGGCCTCCTTCCACTGTGCAACCTTCTCACAGTCTCCTAAAGACCAATCTGATGAGAAATAAATACATAGCGTGCTCTTTGCAAGGGGCGGAATGCATTCCGGCAATGAGAAAAGCAGATTGTACAGCAATGTATCCCTCGCTAGCCTTTTATCCCAGAGCAGATCTGAGAAAGCAGACAGTGGAACAGGCAGGACAATTTGAAAGCTCGCGTTTGGATCAAGAACTTTTAGAACCCGAAGGAAGCAACAAGGAACAGTGTGGCCCACGGGGAAGCCGCCGTCACCCATCTGCATCACACACACACACGACATTACAGCTCTGACGCGCTGCCCCACTCGAAGGCGTGCAGCGGATGTGGGCAGATAGAAGGAAATACCAACGAGATGCAGGAGACCAAGGACAACAGTGGAGACATGACAACAGCTGGAGCGAGAACGAAACAAAGGGCTGTGGAGCACTTTGCCGGATGTGTCTGGAGGGGCTCGTGTCAGTGTGGGGAGCCTCAGAGAGAAGCCAGGCTGGGTAGCTTGAAAGTTTCAGCTATTGAGCACAGGGCAAAGTAATTCTACTTTTCCAGCCTGGGTGGTAAATTCAGGTACCTTATGCCTGGGGTGATTCTCCTTTGGTAGGGTAGATAAGGGCCCAGTGTGTTCCTCTTATCCCCACAACCCCTCCCAGGTACCAGGCTACTGCTAACTTCCCTACTCTCCTGTAGGGTTCGGGCTCCGTTGGGGCTTTTCAGACACAGCCTCGCCACGGGGCGGCCCTGAGAACATTACTGCGACATCCCCATGACTATGATTGTTGCGTGACAGTAGAACCTAGAGGCCGCTGCCCCTGGGGCCTCACTGTGCTAGTATTGTACAAGCCACACAGCAAAAGGCAGCCCCTGACCCCAAGAGCTCACAGTCACAACAGACAGGACAGATACAGGGCAGGAGGGGAAACTGAGGCAGGGAGCGGGAAAGTGACTTGCCCAAGGGCTGAGAGCAGGTCAGGGGTGGAGCCAGCAACAGAACCCAGGTCTCTGGACTCTGGCGCTCCCGCCACACCCTGTGGATGTGTAAGCACCACTGCTCAGCGTGGTAGGTTCCCCACCCGTCTCCTTGGAGGAGACTCAGGGACTGAAGGTGTGGCCAGCCTCTGTGTGGGTGGTTCCTCTCACTTCCCGCTCTGGCTCACCCACCCACGTCCTGGCTGCAGGCAGCTCTGTTTATTATTTGTACTGCCGTAGGGCCAGGGATCCCTGTGTGAGGCACGCTATTCTTAGAGGCGTGGTGGAAGAAGTTATCAGCAGATTTAGACACTGCCTAGATGCGAGGACCCAGACAGAGGCCCGAGTCAAAGAGGAGGCTGAGATAACAGGCCTCCGTGACCAGCAGGCTGGTGCTGGCCGCAGCGATGGAGAAAGGAGGTAACATCGTGTAGCCCCAGACTGAGCGGCAGCTGGTCTCTGATCACCAATTAACACAATTTACTAGGGATCCAATCAACCCGAGGCTGGGAGCCTCTGCAACCGGCTCGTTTAGCGCCTCCAAGACCTGCAGGGACGCTCACCGCAAGCTCATGCTGCTCGGCAACGACTCGTGAGGGCAGCACAGGTCCCCTGCATCGACAGGACTTCAAGTTGACGGAGGCCCTTGTCACTGCCCGGTGAGGCAGGCATAGTACAGGCGGGGCTCGACCGACCCCCTGACGGAGGCGTCCAGCCGCCCAGTGCGGGTCCCCTTATACCGCGCCTTGCGGCCGTCACTCCAGAGCCGGTCCCCTACGGACACCGCTACGGGAAAAGCTTCCGGCACCGGTGCACGGGGCGAGCACGCACACCGACTCTGGATTGGCCATGAGCGGGCACCCGAAGAAGCAGCGACTAAGCACGCTGTCTTAACAACCGCAGGGTTCCAATTCTGCAGATCTTGGGCCAAAGGCTCAGCTGCCCCAGAGGAGCCCAGTGGTCCAGCAAGCCTGATAGCCCGCATCCGGCACTGGGGTACTGCCCAATGGCTAATGATTCCTAAGACAGCAAGCCCTGCGCTCCCCAGCCACGCAGCGTACCGAAGCAGAACGTGCAATGCTGAGCGGAGGAACAGGACATCCCTGCCTGACCCCTCAGCAGTTAGGCATGAGCTTTCATCAAGACCACCTCCCGATGGGATGGGCAGCTACTATTTTCCTGTGCTCTGGGCTTTAAGCAGGTGCCTCGGGCTGACTGCATCATCCCCAGGAGAGGGGCTGTCTCCGCTCTGAGGCTGTGCAGCAGGGGTGAGTGCTGCACAGATGCTCGAGGGGATTCACGAGTCCAAGTGGAGCTGCACGAGACGAACAGAGCAGGCTCCCAGAGCCTGTCCACTGCAAGGATCCCAGCCCAAAAGCAGTTCGGAGGCGGGGGGAGAGGGCAGCCGGCGCATCACTGAAAAAACCACATGAGATGTTTCAAATAAAGCAGAAATAATTGGCCAGGGTGGAACAGAGCTGGGAAGAGAAGCATCGCTGTTGCTTAGGAACAGTTGGGTTTTTTTTAAGAAAACAATAAAATATTAATGAAACAAATTTAGTAAAATCCACAGCCGACACGGCTTTAATTATTAATATTTGCTGTGGCGGATACCAAGGGTAATCTCCACCCCGCCTGTCCCGAAAGCCGCAATGTGGAATTATGTCACTGTGACATTTCTCACCACCACCCGTCATGACAACGCTACTTAATTGACTAGAACACACACGTGATGTACGTGCGACGGGAAATGGCAGGAAAGGCATTTGATGGAACCATTGTATTCTTGGCACTCGGAGACACTTGTCCTATTTCGGTGGACAGCCGTGGGGTTAAGGCACTGGCCCGGGAATCAGGAGATCTGGTTTCGATCCCTGGATCCACCTACTGTGCGACCTTATTTAAATTTCTCTGTGCCTCAGTTTTCTCTCTGTACAATAGGGATAAGACGACACTCTTTGTCTTATCTGTTTAGGGGATAGGGTATTCATGGCAGGGGCTGTCTCTTAATCCATCCGTGCCTGCATTTCCTAGCCCAATGCATCAGAAGTTAGAGGCCTAAAGCACCCCGAGGGTACCCATTAGAATCCAACCCACCCCTCCCGCAAGCTCGCCAGGCCACACGCAGCATTAGTCAATCAGCTCAGCTTGGCTATATGAAGCGGCCTTTTGTGTGTGTCCAGACACAGGACCACCCAGTGGTTTGGGGGCGGGACTCGGGCAAAATCTGGACTCCCCCCACTCTTCCAGAAAAAATGAACAATGAGGGGGAAAGGGGTTTGGAGAAGGAGCCCGCCCTCCCTCCCCCCCCCTGCAGGGGCTGGGCCCAGCTCCTCGCTCCAGGCATTGCGACCTGATGGGCAGCATTGCAGCACCACATAGGTTTGGCCCCGCTCCATCATGACAGAGGGGCCAAGAGGTCAAATTCCAGCGAGTGGTGTTGCGACCCTGTGAGCCAGGTCACACCACCACATGGTTTGGGAGGCTCTCTCAGCCTGGGGCAAACTTCCCCTTTTACCTCCACCCCATTGGTAGCCCTGGGCAGAGACAGTAATAATCTCATTGCATGTCATCAGATTCCCATTGCCCCCTCCCCCCCACACACTGGAAAACCACATTGATCAGCTACTCAGAACCAAACTTGGCCAAATGGGAAATGTCAAATGGGTTTAAAGCGCATGCAAAAAACCTGCTTCTTCTTGGGTGTCTTAGGCTCATGCCAAAGAAGATCGAGAAATGACTGTCACTGGGGTAGGATGTGTAAGTACCTTCATGGGGCAAAAATACCAGGTATTTTCAGGTGCTAATCTACCAGAGAAAGGCATAATGAGAACCAATGGCTGGAAGCTGCCTCCAGGCAAATTCAAATCTGAAATAAACCTCAATTTTTTATTTTTAAACAATAAATGTGATCAAAAACTGGAACAAACTACCAAGGGAAGCGGTGAATTCTCCAACTCCAACTCCAACTCATCCAGTCTTCAGGGAGGAATCCAGTCTTGATTTGAAGATATGCCTTAGTCAAACAAGTTATTGGGTGATATACAGGAGTTAACTGGATAAATTCTCTGGCCGGGGATATAAAGGAGGTCAGACTGAAAGAATTACCAAAACTTTTATAACAGAACTGCAGCCAGGGATTACTTCACGCTTCTCTGAAAGGCAGCCATTTCTGAAGTGGGACATGGCAGCTATTTAAGAGCGCCCCACAGCTCTACACAACAGTTTATTAGTCAAGTTGTACCGTGCTGGAGAGAAGCGCTCCTATCAAGCACCTCTTCTACCGCTCGGCGTGTCGGAAGGTATCAACTCACCCAGAGCGGTTTGTTACAGCACTTCACAGCAAGCTGCAAACTTAGAAAGGTCATCAACAGGAGCGTGCCAAGCAGTTACAATGAACACCAAGGAGCGCTTCCAATAACTCCATATAGACCTAAAAGGGGTGAGAAGTACGGACGAGAGCCAGTCAGGCTGTTTGGATTCATAGGGAGCTTGGGTGAATCTGTTTGGTTTCAGGTCAGATGGGATCACATGTCCAGAGTTTCACTTGAAATGTCTCTTTCTGATAAAGCTTCAGAAGCTGGGTAAAACTTAACCAAGCCTCCAATTAAACTGGCTAGACCTTGCAGAACTGTGGAGTTCAGGAGGGTTTCTTCTACAGGTGAAGCCGCCATGTAAGTTATTAGGCCAGAGCTAGATTTTGAACCCAACCCTGCAAAACTTCAGGAATGATGATGTCTGAGTTCTGGAATGGGCCCTGGTTCTAGTTTTCGATCAAAACCAATCAGGACTAGCCCAGTTTTATTCAAGAGTCAGGTCAAAAAGTTTGCAAACCTTTCAACAAAGTTGGCACCTGAGTTTGAAATTAAATCCCAAACCAGATCTTGTCCTCAAGGTGGGTATCCGGTGCCTAAAGCCAGGTCAACACTAAAAAATGAGGTCGAATCAACTACACGGCACAGGGGTGAGAAAAATCCACACCCCTGAGTGACGTAGTTAAACTGATCTAATCCCTGGATTAATGACAGTGACAGAAGAACCCCTTCCGTCACTGCCGTGGGTGGCTACACAGAAGCAGTTTCTCGTGACGGCAGAGCCTCAGAAATTGTCCTCCCTCAAATCTAACAGGAGGCTTCTTGTGGGACACTCTCTGCTGTTGAGGAACCGAGGTTACTTCCAAACTCAGTGGTGCCATGTGGCCAGCTCCTATACTGCTGAATGAGCCTTGAGTTAAGGTCTCATTTTTTTGGAACCTGGTTCAGGTCGAATTGCAATAGGTCCCCAGAGCCATGGGGGTTGTCAGGGTTGCGGTTGGCTTCTGCCTTTCCTTTGGTGTTACTGGCCTGGGCTTTTATCAGATCCAAAGTCAGATTTCTGTACTCAAGGCAATTCATACAAACCGACGGCTGGCTCTGTGGTAAATCTGGGCCGGATGCACAGCCCACTGAAGGTAGTGCAAGTCTTTCTATTGACTTCAGCAGGCTTTGGATCAAGCCCTTGAAGCGTTACGTACGGCTTCTCCAAAGTGTGCTCCATACAGTATTTCCCTTACCTAGGAGAAGGATGATCCAGTGCTTACAGTGCTAGTCTAGGCTGTGGGAGGCCTGGGTACCATTCCTCCACCACTGATCTCCTGCATGACCTTGGGCAAGGCACTTGGTCTCTTCTGCACTCAGGTCCCCATCTGTACAATGGGGATAACAGCACTGCCCTACTTCACAGGGGTTTTGTGAGGTACCCAGACACTACGGTAATGGAGGACACATACGTGCCTAAGACAGACAGAAGCCAGAAAAGTGGTGCTCAACATTCGCAGTGCCCAGGATTTCTCTCTCTCTCTTTTTTAAACCCATAACAAAAATCAGACACCCACATCAGATTCAATTGACCAAAAAACTTTCCAGGCCCTTCCCAGTCTCTCTCTATCCTGCCTATCATCTCTCATCTGACAATGAGCTGTCAGCACTTGCCTCTGATCTGCCCGTGGGGCTGGTCTCCATTCTCTACTTGCTGCATTTCCAAAGAAAAACTTTTGTGCTGTCTCCCAGGCTGCCCCACGCCCTTGGGAGGCACTCCCTGTACACGTCGACAAAGCGACCTCCTTCTCCGCCTTCAGACCTCTCCTTTGCCACCACAGTTAGGCAGGTGGTTTGCAGAGACCACTGCCCATCAACTTGGCCGGTACTGTCTCGCTCATCTGTTGTCTCCAGTCTTAGACTTGTCTGTAAGTCCAGTGCTTAATTTGTAACGAAAGAGGTGCCAGAAGCTCAAGGAATTAGGTGCTGGGCTCAAGCAGTTTTTTTACTTTCACAACTGACGCGGTAAGCCCAGGGGTGCCAGGGCTCTAAACTGCCACGCCCTGGCACTAATTAAACACTGTGTAAGCCCCTTGGGGCAGGGACCGTCTCAGTGCCTAGTACAATGGGTTCCTGGTCCACAACGGCCGCCACAACACAAATTAAACAATCAGGAGTAAAAGCTCAGCGTCAGACACACTTTGCAAACGCTCCACTTCCCAACAGAAACAGCAGCAGCCGCTCTCCCCTCCTTTGCGCCAAGGCCCCTGGGACCACAGCAGAAGAACTGCAGTGCCTCGCCGTCCGGCTCCCTGTGCTCACCGCGTTCTGTTATGGCAAAGCCCCAGCTTCCAAGGGAATTCGCTTTCTTTCTCGGCCAGCATCTGAACTGAACTGGATTCTCTACGGCAAGTTCTTGGCGCGCACGCGCTAGGGGTGGGGACAGATGGAACGAGCTCATTTACCTGGAACACGATGTACCCTCCTATTCTTCTGTTGGGGGTGTCAGAAAGGAGGAGAAACGTTAATTGGATAAATGAAAGGATACGGTTTTCACACTTCTTTCTGCTCTTCCCACATCCCAATTAGCCTGAACCATCTGCACGGGCCACTCCCTGTTTCCACTTGTTTACTGCACCAATGTTCCCTTATAAATTGGACTGAAATATATACAAATACATGCTAAAAATCCCTACGTGGCTTTAGGTATCTCTGGTACAGATGGGGTAGAACACAGCACTGCATTCCCCAACCATTCTGTGAAGGGGGGAGGTCAGATAAATGGGATTCTTGCAAACAACCCAGAAATCAAAACAGGCACCCCTTGTGTGGGCAGTCGCTGAGCGTGGAGACTATTCCCTTGCCCTGAAGGGAAACAAGCATCTTTTGGGAGTTGCCAGTAGTCACTGGGAAGGGATGTGATTGCATCTCTTTGAAGGCGGGCCGCAACAGCATGGAGCCTGCAATGCTGGGGCTCAGAAGAGCCAGAGGCGTTCCAACAGGCGTGCGGAGAAGAGGAAGTGGGTGGAAAAGGCAGGCTGGCGGACACACATACACATTACTGAGCCCGCTGGTTCTTTGGAGCAGGGGCCATATTTCCATGATATGCATGTACAGCGCCTAAAACAATGGGGTCCCAATCCGGACTGGGGCCTCTCGGAGCCACCACAGCAACAAACAATTCCAAAGCCAAAAACGCACAGGTAACACTGATCCCCAAAGCGGGCAGCCTTTCCCAATGCTCAGACTGGACGAGCGACGTCCTGTCTGTGACAGGCCAGCACCATTAATGAAGCCACAAGCTCAGCCAGCGGCGGGGCCTCCAAAGCGAACGTGAGGAGCTCAGCTCCGGTACCTCGCTCACATCACTCAGCTGACAGCAGCTGTCCTAAAATTCATTATCTCCAGTCAATTCTGAGGCAGATCCCTTGCAGCATTTAACCGGCTGAGGATATGGTTATGGATTTGCAGTCCAAATAACCACCTCCCCAGTAAGCTTCGAAAAATGTCTCCTTTTTATTACATAAACCCAGCCAGACCTTTCTGCACGAGACAAGTGACTTCAGTTTCCTCCCCTTTCCCCTTTATTGAAATCTCGCTGCGGTCTAATGGACTATATGCTAAGAGAGCTCCGGAGACCGAGGCAGAGGGGCGCAAGATGAGGGACCTCAGAGAGGTTTTTAATGGAATTCATTTAGCAGATGGATTTTGCTTTAGCTACAGCTAAATAGCTTGTTTTCATGGAAACCGTGCACAGGGAACTGGACTTGTAAGGCTGAAGTGTGAAAATAAAACGAAAGCGAGGGAAGATAAGAGACAAGGAGACGACACGCCGGCCTGTCTTCAGCACACAGCGTACTGGCAGAGCCGGGCAGCACACGCTGGGATGATCTATCGGCTGAGGTCAGGGACGGAACGTATTTGCTAGGACCACACACTAGTCCAGCCCCAAAATCCTCTCCATGCTGGAGCAGAGGGAGCCCCTGCAGAAGTATAGGTTCCATTACACGCATTGGGTCCACGCCCTCCGTGCAGGCTCCCACAGGTTCTGCTGTGCCTTCGTACCAGCAGGGAGCCCGGGGGTTGGAAGGAAACGATGGATTTGCCCGGTTGTAAAGGAAAGCTGCTACGTTTTAGGGACCAGGGAGATTGGGTGGGGCGGGACACTAGATGTCTGTGTAACGCGCCGGCCCCGGTGAAAATCTGAAAGGAACCTGACCCTTTTCTAACAGGCCTCGCTCTGATCTCCGACACACGGCCGTCGGACCCAAACCTACAACAAGGAGCCGCAGGACCAAGACGAGACGGCTCCTCCATGTGGTAGCACAAGGAACCGTTTGAAAATGGAAAGGGACCCCCCCCCCCGATCGTTTTGAATGCGTGCGTCCCTTGGACCATTTACACCAGGTATCAGCACATGGAGTGGTTGGTTCACAAAATAATTGCGGGTGGCACTGTTTTGCAGAGAACAAAACACTCAGATAATAAAGAGTGATGAAGTCAACCTACCCGCACCACAGGCCAAACTCCAGCGAAAGGGGCACGGTTAGCTTAGAGTCCTCAGACTTTACCTACTTTAATACTTTCAAGACTTTAATACTATTTATTAGTATTGTAGCACCTTGTGGGCCACTTGAGATCAAGCCCCATTGCACTAGGCACTTCGTTTGTAAGCTCTTTAGGGCAGAGACCCTCTTTTTGTTCTCTGTTTGTAGGCGGCTACTGCAAAACAAATAATAATAGACACAAACACCACCACCACCCCCCACCCACACAGTCAGAAAGTCTCTGTCTTGACTAGCTTACAGTCCATACTAGGGGCAGCCAAACATACGGGCCCTCTGAGCCTCATACAACAATCTTCAAATGTTCGAGAGCTGGGGCGTGACTGTCGGAAGCCAGGGGTTGGGACTTCAGCCCTGCTCAGGCTGAAGCCCCGAGCCCTGGCAGGTACGTCCCACAGGGTTGAAGGCCTAAGACCTCTCTCCCCACTGGACAGAAGTCCCTCCCGCACCACCCAGCTGCAAGGCAGAGGTCCTGAGCTCCCCCCACCCAGTCTTGTAGGGGTGGAATGGGAGGCTGTGGGGGGCTCCGCGAGCCGCACTTTAATGGTAAAAGTGGTTCGCAAGCCACAGTTTGGCCACCCTGGTCTACACATACGAGACACACAAAGAAAATTATTATTCCTATTTTAGCAAAAGGGGAATTGACGCACAGAAAGATGAAGTGACTTGCCCAAGGTCACACACAATGAATCTGTAGCACAGCCAAGAACTGAATCTAGAGCTCCTAAGTCCCAGTCCAGTGCCTTAACCACCTGGCCAGCCTTCCTCTGAAGAGGACTCCAATGAGACTACTTGTAAGAGTAAGACCTGCAGCGACAGACCTCCTATCTCATGTAGGTGAAGGGTTATTCTTCATTACAGACAAATTATGGAACACATTCTTGCAAACTGGTGCATTTAAAAGCAAAGGCTGAGATTTTCAAAGGTGTCTAAGAGACATGGATGCTCAGTTTTGATTAAAATGAATGGGGAAAGGGTGTCCAAACCACGCAGGTGTCTTTGAACATCTCAGCCACAGGCTTTAACAAAACAAACAAGAAAGAAAACCTTAAAAAGAAATTTCCAGTGTTTTTCATATTGTTACAATAACTCCAGGGGGCCCAGAGATTTTTTCCTTCCCTCAAATGATTCTCCAGTCGCTCCCGTCCCTGAGTAAGGATTTTGAATGGCAGGTTTTTGATTGCAAATAATTTTTAGGGCTACACACATAAACCTACGGAATTGAGGAGTTTATAGTGTCATCTAGAGGCACGCTTCAGAGGCACGAATAGATTGCTACAGAGAGTATCAGGGCGAGGGAAGAGCGATTGCAATAAATCCAGTTAAATCCCTTCCCCACAATTACCACCATGAACTAAACCCAATACCAAATCTGATTTAGTCTAATACAGTCCAGACTTTATTACTGTGCATCTCTTAGCTTTTGTTGCATGCAGCCATTAGCTCTGCTCATGTGTGGCACTCAGTGGCTGATGTACCATTTCATTGGTTTCAGTTTCCTTAGGAAGCGTTGAGGTATTGTTTCAGCCTAAGACTCGGGCCATCGGAGGGCTGGGATTTCATTGCAAGCCCAGTGAATAGATATCATCCTCATCCTCAGGGCTCATCATCATCATCATCCCAGGGCATCTTCAGCACAACTGAGATGTTATCTTAGTACGGCCAGGTCTACACTGGAGAAGTTAGGTTGAGTCAGCTTCATCGCTCAGGGGCGTGAAAAATCCACACCCCGAGCAACGTAATTAAGCCGACCTAGCTACCGCCTCTCAGGGAGGTGGATTCCCTATGCCAACAGCAGAACCCCACCCTTCGGCGTACGTAGCGTCTACATTGAAGCGCATTTCAAATGCGGACAAGCCCTTAGCGAGCTAAAGGCATCGTACTTCCTCTGCAGCTTTTTATCTGATCGGTCCGCTGAGAAATCACAATGCGGGTGGTAAATCAGTTGGAAATGCAAATGCTTTTCAATGTTTAATTTTGGTTTCATGTCGGAAAGATCTTTAAGGCCGCTATTACTTTTATGTGTTTGTTAAGCATCCGTCTGGCAATCGGTCCATAACGCACAGAGGGAAATACTCTGGTGATGGGTGCTCTAAGAACACGATTCTTTATTGTGTGTATTACAGACACTCCAAGAAGCCCCAGCTGAAAATCACGGCCCCATGGCGCCAGGCCCCATAAAGACTCATCGTGAGAGACAGCCCCTGACTTGAAGAGCTTACCATCTAAATAAGTAAGCCAAACAGTGGGAGGCAAAAGCTGAGACAGAGACGTAAGGTGATCTGGCCAAGGTTACAGAAGGGGACGGTGGCCAACCTGGAACTAGACCGCAGGTCTCCTGATTCCCAGTCTAGTGTCCTGTTCACTAGATCACATCGTCTACCAGGGATGGATAAGAAGAAACAGATCGGAAAGGATAAGAAAGGACACAATTAAAAAAATATGATTTGGAAAGATACCCTGTTTCTAGCAGAATTCCCCATTATAATATAGGACAAGGAGTCTATGAGCTACTTCATAAACTCCTTTCTTTGCCATTGTTCTGTTTATTAAAACATCACTCCAAATGTTCGCTTAATAGCTTCTAGCTTTAGTCTTCTCCAGCCCCTGTCATCCAAGGGGCTCAAAGTGCTCTGCACACATTAGCCTCACGACATGTCTAGGAGGCAGATATTACTACACTCCTTTCACAGAAGGGGAAAACTGCCTGTGGCCCAGATAGCTTATGTGACTCATGGTGACACAATATTCTTGCCAGCAAGTTAAAAAAGTATGGCTTGAATGAATGGACAATAAAGTGGAGAGAAAGCTGGCTAGATTGTCGGGCTCAACGGGTACCGATCAACGGCTCGATGTCTAGTTGGCAGCTGGTATCAAGCGGAGTGCCCGAGGGGTCAGTCCTGGAGCCGGTTTTGTTCAACATCTTCATGAATGATCTGGAGGATGGCATGAATTGCACCCTCAGCAAGTTCGCAGATGACACTAAGCTGGGGGGAGAGGTAGATACGCTGGAGGGTAGGGATAGGGTCCAGAGTGACCGAGACAAATTGGAGGATTGGGCCAAAAGGAATCTGATGAGGTTCAACAAGAACAAGTGCAGAGTCCTGCACTTAGAACAGAAGAATCCCATGCACTGCTACGGGCTGGGGACCGACTGGCTAAGCAAGCGGCAGTTCTGCAAAAAAGGACCTGGGGATTACAGTGGACGAGAAGCTGGATATGAGTCAACAGTGTGCCCTTGTTGCCAAGAAGGCCAATGGCATATTGGGCTACATTAGTAGGAGCATGGCCAGCAGATCGAGGGAAGTAATTATTCCCCTCTATTCAGCACAGGGGAGACTGCATCTGGAGTACTGCATCCAGTTTTGGGCCCCCCACGACAGAAAGGATGTGGATAAATTGGAGGGAGTCCAGCAGAGGGCAACAAAAATGATTAGGGGTCTGGGGCACATGACTTATGAGGACAGGCTGAGGGAACTGGGATTATTTAGTCTGCAGAAGAGAAGAGTGAGGGGGGATTTGACAGCAGCCTTCAACTACCTGAAGGGGGGTTCCAAAGAGGATGGAGCTCGGCTGTTCTGAGTGGTGGCAGATGACAGAACAAGGAGTAATGGTCTCAAGTTGCAGTGGGGGAGGTCTAGGTTGGATATTAGGAAAAACTATTTCACTAGGAGGGTGGTGAAGCACTGGATGAGTTACCTAGGGTGGTGGTGGAATCTCCATCCATAGAGGTTTTTAAGGCCAGGCTTGACAAAGCCCTGGCTGGGATGATTTAGTTGGGGATTGATTGGTCCTGCTTTGAGCAAGGGGTTGGACTAGATGACCTCCTGAGGTCTCTTCCAACCCTGTTCTTCTATGATTCTGTGACACAGTGAGCAACTGGCAATAGAACTAGAGTCCTGACTTCAAGACCCATCACGGTCACACCTGCTTTACACAGCTGTAACTCCATTGACTCCAATGATGGGACACCAGTCGTTTCAATCAGGAGTATGTGATATTATCCAGCTCTCAATATAGCGCTTTTCATCCACAGATCTCAAAGCACCCTCAATATAATTATCACCATTTGAGAGGGGATGGGGAAACTGAGGCACGGGGCGGTGAAGTGACTTGTCCAAGGTCACTCAGTAGACCCACGGCTGAGCCAGGAACAGAATGCAAGTCCCCTGAGCCCCAATCCAGTGCTCCACTCACACAGCGAGGAGAATCAGAACCACTTTAACTATCAGACGGGAGATTTTTTTGATAGCACATAGGTGCCTAACTCCTACTGAAATGAGGAGTCAGGTCTGTGATTCCATTAGCCAGCCTAGAGTATCCTACAACAGACTCCCCAGTAACTCTACAATAAGATACCCAGCCACGCGGCTTGTACATCATGGGCCAGATTTTCAGGAGAGCCGAGTTTTAATTAGGCACCAAAATAAGTGGCCAGATTCTTTCCAAAGGGCTCAACACCCTATTTTGGGGGAGCTGCTGGGTCCCGAGTCATTCTGAAAACGTGACTCCAAAACCAGAGAAGCGTAAGAGCTTTAGGGTTGGTTCTGCTGGCGCCCAGGGGTGAGGGACTTGGAGCGATTCCACCATGCTCTGAAAAGGGGGGTTCAGTAGGTGTACAAGTCCTCTGTTTTTGAACATGTTAAAGGACAAGAACAGCAGCTACCAGCCTCAAGAGTCTAAAATCAAAATATTCTATAAAGTGATCAGTCCGGCAGGGCAATCTAGCACACAGTGGGAGACCAGACCAGACCATCTCCAGGCAATAGGAGATGCTGCAAACGTTAACCTTTAAAAGCTGTTGGCAGCAAGGTAATTTCTAGTCACTAGATCACGCTGCATGGAATTTCTGGCAAGCCTTGCCTTAGCTGCAAATTAAACTCCATGGGTTAATTACAAGGGCCCCTTGAAGACAGCGCCATTTCAAAAAAGAGTGAGCTCTTGATCGGCTGATAAGTGAAAGAAAAAGTCCGCTCCCCCCATAAAAGACAAGCTGAATATTCTGAAGCAGCAGGACGCAGGATCCAGACCAGCAGTTAAAGTTCCAGCTGGAGGTCCCGGCTCTATCGGGTGAAAGCCGTTGAATATTACTGAATTCCGATTAAAAAAAATAACAATAAAAGAGCACCATCCTGCAAGTGGCCGGGGGGGGGATTTGAACACTGAAAGCCATGATTTGGCGTGAGACAAGTGTTATGTTACTGCCAGAACAGGCCAAATCTTTTCCACTACTCGTGGTTTAAATTTTTGAACGAATTTGCTTGGAAGGTCGACAGGCAGAACAGTATAAATGCTTTTTGGCCAATCGGTTCAGTTATGGGTGGGTCAGTTTTCTAATGTAGACACGGTCTAAGGGCTTGTCTGCATGGCAAAGCAACTGTGAGAAAAACGAGGGGTGTGAATTTAAAGGACAGTAGCCATTTGGCACTAACACCCCGCATGGGTGCTCTTATTCCTTGCTAGGAGCGTCTTTGTGCAGCTCAGAGAGACCGGGGGTGGGGGTAATATTGGGCCAACTTCTGCTGGGGAGAGAGACAAGCTTTATAAAATTGGTGTAGGGTTCCTAAGCCCGGATGTCTACACTGCAATTTTGTAGCCCCGCAAGCCCGAGTCAGCTGATGTGGGCATGCTGTGGGTGTATGGCAGTGCAGACATACTGACTTTGACAGGAGAAGAAGCCAAGACTGGAAATAAAAACAGAAGGAAGCCGGGCTAGATGCTTAGCTATGGCTGGCTAATAAAAACAACATTACAATGGGGTTACAGCGTTCTCTTCGCTCCCTTGATACTCATCCAATTAGCGATCATCTCCGTGTCTAATTGCTAACGAGCTTTTAGGAGACAATTTTGTCTGAGCGAAGCTCATCACTCTGCTCCGGGCCAGATGCTGAAGTCATTCAAGTTCCATGCATACTTTATTAACTCTGAGATGCTTCGGCGCAGGGATGACATCTTCCCAACTAATACAACTATACTGTCCGTTCCTTGTCTGCTAAATGCCGCTTTTCGTAAGTGATTCACATGTGCTCATGGTGAACCGGCACCCGCATTCCTAATCCCATTGACGTGCAGGTTAAAACTCCTTTTCACGTCAACGATGCAGGATTGGGGCCTGAATCTCCATTCAGAATCAAGTTTATAGTTATAGGGCTACCAGTGTGTCCACACGTTTAGAGGCCGATGGCCGCTAATTCCCTGCACAACACACTCACCCTTCCAAAGACTGATCGCCACGGTGCGTCTACACTACACACTAAGGCTGTGCTCTGACTCAGGTTTGAGCCCAAGCCCTGCTTCCGTCCACACACAGATCGGTCTGACTAAGGTCAGTGAGCATGCAAGACCCAGGTCCCAGGAGCCTGTTAGGGGGATGGGTCAGAGCCCGAGTCCTGCTGTGACGTGGGTCCAAGCCCTGTCATTTTGCAGTATGGCTGCAGCTTTAGGATACTTCTACACAGCAAAAGCTTGGATCCCCCTTGTAACCGTAGCAGCGAAGTCAGTGCAGCATGGGTTGCAGAAGCTTGGCACGAACCTTGGGTACGATGTACTCAGCTCTCTAGCCCGTGCTGTGCTGATGTCTCTGCTATTATTACCCATGTTAGCTGCATTCAAGCTAGCTCAGCGAGACTAGCCCGGCCCAGCTTTCGCTGTGTAGACACACTCTTAGAGGGTGCAGACCCAAGTTCTGGCCCTTGTCCCAAGACCACCAGGATGGGGCGGAAAGGAAGGGGCAGGGACCAAGAAATGGAGGGAGGGGAAGGGGAGTTTGGGACACAGAAGAATGGAAAGAAAGGAAACACTGAGGATTAAAAAAGAAAGAGAAGGAGTGAAACCTGCACAGGCCAGAGTGCCGTGATCACATGCACCATCGGTAATTATTGGATGCTCACCGCAAGGGACATGCAGTAGGTCATTCCAAGCTAAGGACTCCCTCGTGCCAGCATCTGACTGCCTCAAACACTGACCAAGTCAGCCTCTCCAAGCCCCATGTGGCAGGGAGATGGAGAGGGGACTGAGGCAGAGAGATTTAAACGAGTTGCCTTGGGGCGCAAAGGAAGTGTGGGGCTGAGTGGGGAACAGAACTCCTAGCTCTGAAGTCCCACTCCAGCGCCTTCACCCCAGATGATGCTTTCGCCTAGAGAGAGGCCCGACAGCCTTGAATGTTCAACCCAGGAGTCTATTCAGGTCTGTGTGAGAGTCCTTCCGCCAGGCCCTTTGTGCTAGGCACTGTGTGCACGCAGAGGCAGAGGCTGTCCCTACCCCAAAGACCTTATTGAAATAGACAAGGCGGGCTAAGAGTGGGAGGGGAAACCAAGGTACACAGAGCTGAAGTGACATGCCCAATGTCATCCAGTGGGTCAGTGGCAGAGCTGGGGATAGACTAAGTCCCCCGACCTTCACTCTTTAAACATTAAATCAGGCTTGGACTGGGAAGAGGGAATCTGATGTTGTTTTCCAGCTCTGGAATGGCTAACGCTCCAGCTTGTGAGCGCCGTCTCCCTTTGCAGACTATGCAAGCTGCCCGGATTTGTTACCAGAAGGTTGACCGGCACGGGGGGAATACGGAATGGGGTCTATTGCCCAGTCTACGTCACTCAGCAGCACATCTTGCCACCTTGCAGTTGAAGTGAGAGGAAATACAGTGGTAATGGTTGGAGTATTTTTCCTCGTTTTAAATCTCTCTCACTGATCCATGAAAAAAGTTACTCCAAAAATGCATGTAATTCTCGAACATCAGTCCTAGCCGACCGTTTGAACGATCAGGGGCCTTTCAGGGAACAGTCACAAAGCGAACACTGATCCCTACACCACACAACCAATGCAAACAGTACCTTATGTCAACACACACCATTACCCCAGAGCTCCGGTAAACAGGATGTTTAGTTACTGATGACATGTTCGAGTCTACGGATCAAGTGCTGTCAGGATACTGCTGCATACAGCCAGAGGGATCTGAATGGGACCAGCAGACAAGCACAGATGTGCTTTCAGCACCCTTAGCCATGGAGGGAGGGCCCTGTCAGGTTTCGCTGACCCGATAAGAAGCAACAGTCGAATTCCCAGTGGAACTGCCAGATTCACCAGGAAGGGCGCAGGTGTTCAGAAAAAAAACATGAAAAAGAAAACAAGAATGGAGGAGGGGAAATAATTATGTCGTCTAATATCTTGTCAAACTCTCAGAGCTCCGGTCCACACAATGCTGATCAAAATGCTAAGAATTGTTTTATTCCAGTCTCCTGCTTTACGGTCCTTTTTGGGGTTACTTAAATCCTGCTTGCTTTAGAATAATCACCGAGCGAGAGAGAGAGAGAGAGAACAGCTCCCCAGCTCGGTCAGAACAACAGGGTTATTAAGTATGGGCACTTTGAGCTCAGCCTTCGAAAGAAAAGGACATTGTGGGCTGATTCTATCTCCCTAGATTTCACTGTGAAAGCTGCATGATGTTCACAACGGTATGTTCCCCTCTAGGTAAAATGTAGCCCGCTTTAAAGCAATTATTTTATGATTCTGACAAAAAAAACCCAAAAAACACACAGGTCTTGCTTCACCTGTTGCTGCAGTTCTAGCCTGAGGCAAGTCCAATGAAGTCATTGTCTCCGTTGAAATCCAGACAGTGAAGCCAGCGTAAAACTGCAGGGACGCAGCCGTGGATTAAGTCTGCCCATTTCTTCCATCCAAAGTGCATCCTTTCATTAGACCTTTAGAAAGCTCGGTCGGCCTCGACTGGAGACAACGAAACTGCTGTGTCACCTAACACAACTGCCCCCACACTCCGGTGGCGTTAAAGGGTGCGACGCGCTGTGGACAGCGGTCATGGAATGATGTGAACACGTTGCACTTTTCAGAAGCGCTTTTCACCCGAGATTCTCCATAGTCCTCTACAGGCATAAACTAGGCTTCACTATGCCCCTGAGAGGGAGGCAGGTATGTTGTCATGATAGCCATTTTAAACTGGGGCAAGCCAGATCAGACTGCCAACTCCTGCTCTCTGACCGCGTTGCAATCCCCCAACCTGCCAATATCCCAGCATTTATTCTGAATGCAATACTGGATCTCAACGGCCCACAGACAAATCAGGCAACACAATGGAACTCAGGAGAGGTGCATAAAACTAGAATGGAGCTCACCAGCTGTCACTGATAGCACACTCGCCCCTCCCAGACGTACCCATGCTTTTATTAAAAAGAAAAAGGAGTACTTGTGGCACCTTAGAGACTAACCAATTTATTTGAGCATGAGCTTTCGTGAGCTACAGCTCACTTCATCAGATGCATACCGTGGAAACTGCAGCAGACTTTATATATACACAGAGAATATGAAACAATACCTCCTCCCACCCCACTGTCCTGCTGGTAATAGCTTATCTAAAGTGATCGTCAGGTTAGGCCATTTCCAGCACAAATCCAGGTTTTCTCACCCTCCACCCCCCCCACACAAATTCACTCTCCTGCTGGTGATAGCCCATCCAAAGTGACAACTCTTTACACAATGTGCATGATAATCAAGTTAGGCCATTTCCTGCACAAATCCAGGTTCTCTCACTCCCTCACCCCCCTCCCAAAAACCCACCCCCATACACACACAGACTCACTCTCCTGCTGGTAATAGCTCATCCAAACTGACCACTCTCCAAGTTTAAAACCAAGTTAAACCAGAACATCTGGGGGGGGGGGTAGGAAAAAACAAGAGGAAATAGGCTACCTTGCATAATGACTTTGGATAGGCTATCACCAGCAGGAGAGTGAATTTGTGGGGGGGGTGGAGGGTGAGAAAACCTGGATTTGTGCTGGAAATGGCCTAACCTGATGATCACTTTAGATAAGCTATTACCAGCAGGACAGTGGGGTGGGAGGAAGTATTGTTTCATATTCTCTGTGTATATATAAAGTCTGCTGCAGTTTCCCCGGTATGCATCCGATGAAGTGAGCTGTAGCTCACGAAAGCTCATGCTCAAATAAATTGGTTAGTCTCTAAGGTGCCACAAGTACTCCTTTTCTTTTTGCGAATACAGACTAACACGGCTGTTACTCTGAAACATGCTTTTATTAGTTACTCCTTCCTGGACTGAATGTCATTTCAGGGCCTCATTGTGCTAGGAGCTGTACAAACACATGTGCTGAGGATGCCATTTTACAGGCTAAATAAACAAGACAAGGGATAGGAAGGAAAACAGCCACAGACGAGTCAAGTGACTTGCTCAAGGCCACACAGTAGGTCAGTAGCAGAGCAGGGAATATAACCCAGGGTTTCCAAATACTAGTTCAGTGCCCTAACCTTTACCCATGCTGCCAATCCTGTAAGTATTGCACTGGGTAGTAAGAGTTTGCAGGGACTGGCTCTTTGGCCTTGTCTACAGTGGAAATTTGCCCCGATCCCCATAATCAAAGACTAATTCACACCAGTGCAAACACTAGGTGTGAACAGGAAAGCCATGTTTTGGAGCTTACCCAATTTTCACGGATGGATCATACGGGATTCTGGGAATAAACTGATCCTTGCCAAAACACTGCAATTAAGATTTATCCAAAATAATAGTTGACATGATACTGGCTTAGTAGTTGTGATCATCTATCACATATAGAGAATGCCCACGGTCTTTAATGGAGTTATCTTCCAGACACCTCTGCAGGGAAGGCCAGTGGTATTATCCCCATTTTACAGATGGGGAACTGAGGCACAGAGAGGTTGTGACTTGCCCAAGGTCACAGAGAAAGAATGTGGCGCAGAAAGGACTTGACCCCAGGTCTCCAAAACTGCAGGCTAGCTCCTGAACCACTGGACCCCTCCGTGACTGAGGAATCATGTCTCCCTCTAGTGGCTGACCCTAACAACTAGAACTGCCTCGGGCTTTCTCAGTGCTGAAGGGGCTCTCTCTCATCTTACCGAAGTAGAATCCGGGGTTTTTTCGGTGTTGACGTTCCAGCTGACGATTCCTCCCGCATGCGTGAGGCGTGGGACAGTGGCAGAGCTCATTACAGAAGTACAAGGCTCATTCCAGCCTCGACTCCAGGGGTCCATTTCTGATCGCTGGTCGGATATTTACCGGCAGGAAGCAGTGCAAAAGGGGGGAAAAGCCCATTTCGCTGCTGGCCATTTCACGGGCCCCGGGAAGAGCTGGTTATTCTGGTAATGATTTGGTTTTACCTGGCTGACTAGGTTTCTTATTTTTATTTGAAAAGTGCCTCTGAAGTCTGCTGCATGATCATACAAACACTGCAGGCGCAGTACAGTGCCTGGGAGGCAAATAACCTCGTTAACACACCCAACCTGCCAGCACACGGTGCCACCGAATGGAGCCAGAGACGACTGCCGCTAAGCACTAATGCTGCGTGATTATGAAACAATGGACGGCTTCAAAAAAGCTTAATAAGGAATAAAGGAGCCAAACTCTTGTATGAAACCAAATCAGTCTTCGGGGCGGGGCGGGAGGGGAATTCATCATGACAGAGTGTCGACTCCATTCCTAGCTGCAGCTGCCGGAAGAGGGAAGTGATCTGATTCTGTGCTTGTACAGCACCTAGCAGGTGGGGTCCGGCTTCGGGACTGCTGCCTCGGTACATATAATAAATAACAATCTGCTGCATGGCATGCTGGATCTTCGGTCAATGCATGCAGGAGGGCTCCCCAGCCCAAAGCAGGAGCGAGCGGCCAGTTGGGCTGAGCGAGGGCCCTGCCCTGGCCCCTTTCCTCAACCTGGCAGCCAGAGGTAGATGTGGCGGCAGGGCGGTTCATGGCACACCTTCCCCATGGAGGTACAGGCGCCAATGCTTGGCACACTGCTCCCCCCAGCACCCTCCCCCGTGAAGCATTCTGTCCGAGTTTGCCCTGTGCAGGTAGGGAGCCTCAACCAACCACCTGCCCATGCTAATGGCCACTCATCACATTATGCCTGCCCCACACGGTACTCACAGGGCCCTGATCAGCAGAGTGCCTCACAAGCAGCAAATGCTGACCTTCATCTGTGAGGGCACAGCAGTATTATCCTCTTCATTTTACAGATGGGGAAACTGAGGCATGGAGCCACTGAGTGACTTGCCTGGGATCACACAGGAAGCCCGTGTGGCACAGCCAGGAACCGGACCACGTCCACAGAGTTCTAGGCCCATGCCTTAAAATAGATCATCCTGCCTCAGCCTGCCCAAAGCACCCCGACTGGCTGTTACTGCCCCAGCCCACCAGGCTCCAAGTGATGGGAGACGACAGAGGACCTCGGCCCTGGGCAGGAGGAGCACCTTATGTCATAAGGCTGGGAGTCAGTGGCCAAGGTCCCCTGAATTGGGCAGCTGACTCCATTGGGCTCCTTAGAGAATCCCTGCCTTAACTGCCCAATCCAGGGACTGCGTGTTCCTCTCCGCTCTGGCCAGCCCGCAGCACTGCCCATGGATCACTCAGAGCATTGCATTTTTAGGTCTGACTAGGATCCACCAACGCAACCCTCAGTATAGGCTAAAGGATCCACTTCCACTCCTTCAGAAAGGATCACTTTTGGCTTAAAACAATGCGCACGCAAAGTCCCTTCCAGGCAATTCAGAACACTGTAAACTCTTTATCAACTAGCTCTCTTATGATTACTTGTCCCCATTATCTCCCCCCGCTCCCTGCAGCATTCATCCTGTTTGTTGCACGCTATTCAACTCTTCCTTTTTTTTTTTTTTTTTTTTTTAAAAAAGGTCAGTGTCCTTTACACTTTTGATTTGAGCACGTTACCTTCTGTCTGAAATTTTTCTGGAGATTCCCTTTGGGAAAGCATCTTTACATGCAAGTTTCCAAACACCTAAGGTTCGTTTGAGCAACTATTCTATTGTGCCTTTCTGTGACATCTCACTCATAGGATAAGGAAGTATCATTATCCCCATTTTACAGATGGGGGAAATTGAGGCAGACAGCGGCGACGTGACTTGCCCGAGGCTACAGAACAAGTCTGTGGCAGCACTACACGTAGAATTCGAGTGGGAAATCCTGGCCCTCTGAAGTCAACTTGATATCCTTTCAATGAGAGGTGTGTTTCAATTGAAGACTATTAAGAGTAAATCCAAAACAATGGCTGCTTCTTTAAATGATCAGTCTAGTGAAATCTGAGGACTGAGGGCTAAAGTAAAAGATGGTGGACGACGAGTGAAATGCTCTAAATAGTTCGAGAGAACATGACTCACTTCCCATCCGAAACTGGGTGCTGTTAAAAAGCTGTTACATTCCACCCCAGAAGTGGCTGCATTTCAGTAAAGAGTGAAGGTTCTTCTGCTTTAAGGAAAAAAAGGTGTGTAAGTATGTGTATGTATATTTTACACACACACATACACTCTTACCTTTATTCCCCTAAAGCAGAAAAACCTCTCATTTCTGAAGTTCAGCCACCTCTGGGGTGGACTGCCACAGCTTGTTAATGTATTCAGTTATATCATTTGATATGTGCCTCTGTCTAATTACAATAAACTCTGACCTTCTCTTTGGATGCAACTATTTACAAAGCAGACTATAACTTCTGTCATAAACATACAGCTAAGGGTAGCATAAAATCCCTCCTTTACCTGTAAAGGGTTAAGAAGCTCAGATAACCTGGTTGGCACCTGACCAAAAGGACCAATAAGGGGAGAAGATAGATACTTTCAAATCTGTGGGGAAGGTTTTTGTTTGGTGTTTCTTTGTGTTCTCTCCGGGTCAGTGACGAATCAGGGCAGGGAAAATACATCTCCTAAAGCCATACCTGAACTAAGCATTTAAGATTACAAATTGTAAGTAATAGGAAGGAAATGCGTTAGATTATCTTTTGTTCTAGCTTGTGAATTTTCCCTGTGCTAAGAGGGAGGGTTATCCCTGTTTTTTGTAACTTTGAAGTTTTGCCTAGAGGGGGATCCTCTATGTTTTAAATCTTTTTACCCTGTAAAATTACCTTCCATCCTGATTTTACAGAGGTGTTTCTTTTACCTTTTTTTCTTCTTCATTATAAAGTTCTGTTTTTTAAGAATCTGATTGGTTTTTAGTGTCCTAAAAACCCAAGGATCTGGTCTGTGCTCGCCTTGTTTACCTATCTGGTTGGTAGATTATTCTCCAGCCTCCCCAGGCAAGGGGGTGAAGGTGCTTGGGGGAATATTTTGGGGAAACAGGAACTCCACGTGGTCCTTTTCCTGAATCTTTGTCTAACTCACTTGGTGGCGACAGCAGTACCCATCCAAGGACAGGGAAGGATTTGTGCCTTAGGGAAGTTTTTAACCTAAGCTGGTAGAAATAAGCTTAGGGGGTCTTTCATGAGGGTCCCCTCCTCTGTACCCCAGAGTTCAGAGTGGGGAGGGAACCCTGACAACTTCCATAACAATTTTACAGACACTGTCCATCTCTGAAAAAGCTTCACGTTCTTCCTGGCTTTGACCTCTGAACAGCAGGAGCAGTCAGAGGGGAATCTCTGTTTGTTTATGTGCATTTTCACAACTAATCCACTGGGCGATTTATTTTTTTTTGTTTTAAACGAGCCTTCAAAAATGCCAAGGTCAGAGAGCCAAGAGGATTAAAGCAGTCCAATGTCGGGCTAGACAATGGTTATTTACATCGGTCTCTGGCTATATTCTAAAAGTTGACATGTTTCTATGGACTTGACAAAGAGAAACCAATCTCTATTCAATATTCATTCCCAGCACTACGTTGCCATTCACAAGCGTCTTGGCACATTTCATTTATAAAAAGATTGCAGCCTCTGTACGTAGAGGGCGTGATTTTCAGAGGTGCTGAAATGGATGGGAGTTGGGGATGCTCAGAGCCGTTGAAAGGGACACACAGAGTAATTCAAATCCGCAGTGCCTCTCTGTTACTGATTGAGGGATGCCCCGACGGCTATCAAGGCAGAGACCATCATTTTTCACTTGGCTGGGTTAAACAGATCAAATTAAAGAAACCTGCGTTGCCAACTCCTGAGATTTTATCATAAGCCCTGCGATATTTGGGATCTTTTTCTTAAATCCTCAGCTGTTGCAGTCATAGGATTGAGTGAGAATCTCCGCTCTCTTTCTTTTTAAAAATAAATTCCCTCTCTCACAGGTTTGAAAATGGAACCCTATAGACTCAAAACCCAGAAGACAAATCAAAATTCATTTGTTTCAAAATCGCGTGCTTTTTAAGGCAAAATTCATGATTTTGGGAGGGGCGTGACTCTTGGTTTTTGAATGCCAGGGGGTTGGCAATAATGAAGCTTGGCGACACTGATACTGTTATGGATTTGGGGTCCCTGGAGGTGAAAAACCAGAACACAAGCTTCAGAATCACGCAGTCAGATTCCTAATTAGATCTTCTCTGTCAAAACATCATTATCTTCCCAGCAGAATTTTTTCCCCTTTTGCACAAAGCTGAGTTACATAATTAATGTGGAAAACAGTCCCACTGCTAACCACAACATTTTAACAGTTAATCCTTAGGTCAAAATAAAGAGGCTACATGAGCATATTGGGGGCCCCCCCCCCCAGGCACTACTTCAATCCAAACTATAAAGTGTAGCCAAGATTCCCAAAGTGATTCCTAGTGACTTTGGGTGCCCCGTCTGACACCCCTTAAAAGGGCTTTGTTTTCTGAGGGGCAGTGCTCTGCTTTGTGAAAAAGCAGACCCCTTTTAAGGGGTCTCAGGTTGGGCTCCCCGAAATGGAGGTAGCTAAAATCAATAGTCGCTTCTAACAATCCGCAAAGGATGGTTTTGCAGCTAAAATCCAGCACTTGGAGTCAAGAGGTTTGGGTTTGAATTCCCCACTCTGCCAGAGACTCGCACTCACCGCGTATGTGAGCACTCACGTGAGTACTGACCCCGGGGATCAGCAGGCCTGGCTCAGGCTGCTAGCCTGGTCTACAATGTCAATGCAGCTGCTCATCAACCCGGGCTGGGAAGCATGCAGCCAGCTGCAGCGTAGACAGACCCTCACTGTCTCCATTTACCTCCCAGCAGAGTTGAGATGATAATTACATACCTCATTGGTATACTAAGATTCTTAGTTCAATAATGTTTGTCAAGTGCTTTGACATTCTCAAGGGCAAAGAATTACAAAGGGGCTCTGACAATGCTGGTATAGTCAAGGATTTCCATCTATAAAACCTTGAAAATGATGTTCTAATGCAGAGATAAAAACAGAATAGTCTCATTTCCTTTTGCTCTCCCTGTGTTTTATCCACGTGCTCTCTAAGGTCCTACACTGTAGGACCTACACTGAAAGCGTAAGCTCTCTGGGGCAGAGGCCGTCTCTCTGCTGTATGGAAGCTGGCAAAATGTAGCCTCTAGATCAGAGGTGGGCAAACTACGGCCCGCGGGCCACATCCAGACTGCGGGACTGTCCTGCCCAGCCATTGAGCTCCCAGCCGGGGAGGCTTTCCCCCTTCCCCCGTGCGAGGAGCGCGGCTTGCACCCGCCTACCTCCCAGGCTTTCCAACAAACCTGTCTTGCATCTCTGAGCGACATGGTAAGGGGGCAGGAGGTTCCGGGGGGCAGTCAGGGGACGGTCAGATGGGGTGGAGGTTCAGGGAGTGGGTGGTCAGGAGACAGGGAGCAGGGGGGGTCCGGATGGGGGGACTGTTAGGGACAGGGGTCCCTGGAGGGGGTGGTCAGGGGACAAGAAGTGGGGGGGTAGATGGGTCAGGTCCCGGGGGGCCTGGCAGGGGTGTGGATAGGGGCTGGGGCGGTCAGGGGACAAGGAGCAGGGGGGCTTAGATAGAGGGTGGGTTCCCGGAAGGGATGGTTGGGGTGGGGGGTCCCAGGAGGGGGTGGTCAGGGGACAAGGAGCAGGAGGGTTGGATGGGTGGGAGGTTCTGAGGGGGGCAGTCAGGGGACGGGAAGTGGGAGTGGGCAGGGCCAGCTGTTTGGGGAGGCACATCCTTCCCTACCCGGCCCTCCATACCGTTCCACAACCCCGATATGGCTCTCGGGCCAAAAAGTTTGCCCACCCCTGCTCTAGATTCTGCAATATAAATCATGAATAGCAATACCAAAACATAATCACTACTAATCCATTTGGCAGAGCCCCCTTAACTGTTTCAGTTGAGAGCATTTGGCGTGCACTCATGTCTAAGGACAGTTCTGAGCAACAATCACTGAACCAAACCCAAGTCAGCTCTCCTTCCACCTGCCCCTGCTCTCCTGACTCCTGGCATTAATAGGGTTAAACAGCTAGGCCCAAATCCTGGAAAGACATGCACAGGGGCTTCACTTTACATACTGTAAAGTCAATGAGGCTACTCGCAGAGTGCAGGGGTCAGGACCAGAGGCTAGGCCAGCTGCCCTTTCTGTAATCACCGCTGCCCTCAGTGGCATTTGACCAAAGTGAAACAAGGTCCAATTGCTGCCAAGAGGTCATGGCGAACTTCCCTGCACTCCCAAATTCTGTCCGGCAACAGCTCGGAGCAGCAGGTGACAATGTACTGCGTGACAAAAGCCTGTCCTAGGAGAGGCCGAGATGTACCGCACGGTGGGTCTACTGCATCCCAGCTATTTAGCTGGGGGGGGGATCTTTACAACCAGGTCTTCCCTCCGAGTCACCTTCTGGCTCTATTTTGTCGTTAACTGAATTCAGCGTGTGGTCCCGGCATAGCTCCCCTCCCGTTCCACTGTACTTCATTAATTAGCAGCATCACATTAATTAAAAGAAGCTTTAAAAGTGAAAGAATTAACCATGCTGGACTCCCCGTGAAGAGCATATTGTGTAATAAACAAAAAAGCAATGAAACCATCGTCTCGCCTTTAAGGCGCTCCAATCAGAAGAGACTGTGGGTCTTTTGTACACCCAGCAGCATGATCAACACTCCCGTGTAGTCAGAGGGGACAAAAGCTCTAGAAGTCACAGTACTGAGCCAAACTTTATAGCGAAGAAACGTCAACTTTCCCCTCGCAGCACAGAGTGCCGACAAACCGCTCAGGGGAAAGGGCCGATCGGTAGCGTGCAGCACCTCGTTGGTCTCAACAGCGGAAGGGAATTCAACACGACGCATTTAATATGAAGACAAATACCCCAGTGCCAAGGCGACACTGATGAATAGAGTGGAAGGGACTTAGAACAAAGCTGGGGGGATACAAACCTTTATGAGGTCAAGGAAGAGGCGTGGGCTGTTTCAGGGCATGGGGACGCCCTCTTTAAAGCAAACTTCCGCCCATGAGGAAGGGGTTTGGTGGGGAGATGCGCTCTAAGAGGTTTCCACCAGACAGGTCACCAAGGCCAGCAACGTTAATTGTGGCTGGTCCCAATCATGCGGGAGCCGCTCCGATCCAGACAGACAGCGTTCGAGTTACTTGGCTCGTCCCCTGGCACCGCTCGCTGATGTGCAGCAGGCTGGTGAGGTGAAGCTGGATGGATCTTCCCACTCTCTGCACTCTGAGCCAAGCTCCTTCCTGGTGCAAAGGGGGCATCACTTCCCCGACGCCAAGGGAGCTGCACCGCTTACGCTGGGTCGCGAATGTGGCCCTGCATGTTTTCCACATTAGGGGATCAGACTGTGGCTTTAAATCATTGGCCGTGTGAGGGGTGTGGAGACACAATGAGGCAACCGAAGCTCCCAGAGGACTCCAGATTCCCTGTAGATGGAGCACCCACTGCAGAAGAAGACCCACCGTCTCTTCAATAGGTGCGTGAGCTCTGCCGTCAGGTACACGCTGGGCTCCTGCCCATATCTGGCACTCTCTGGCATAGCCCGCCAAGCTAGCAGTGCCCGTGTTCCACGCCCACACTGCAGGGAGAAGGAGGAGGGAGGGGAAAGGGAAAATGGACAAAGGCCCTGTGCAGATTCTACCTCCTCTCCTCCACCAGCACAGCCACAGATGGAGACAGACAGAGAGAGCAGTCCTCTCTTTTTGGGGGGCAGAGAATTCCTATGTCCCTAATTTCTGCCGTTACCAAACAGCAATGCATGTGCCCTCAATTACTCTCAAATGATTATTAGCCACTATTTATATTGCAAGTCTTGAGACGCCCCCAACGTGCCAAGTACTGTAGAAACACAATCTGAATAGACAAGACGGAGAAAAGGCGGGTGGGGAAACAGGAGGACAGGGGTGAAGATCACACCAGGGGCAGACCTGAGAACAGAACTTTCGTCTCCTGGCTCTCGGTTCAGTGCCCCATCCCCTAGCACCATGTTGCCTCTCAAAGATTTAACACTGGCCGTCTCTGCCAGTGAAGCTTTAAGGTCAGTGCCATGTTGATTAAAGGCACTGATTAATGATTACAGTTAGATACTTCTCGGTGAGTCCAGCAGTCCTTGCTCCATGGATTCTCAGTACAAGCACAGGGTGAGAAAGCCACTTCTCAAGGAGCAGAGGGGGAGGTGTACAGAGAATTCCAGGCAGAGAACAAAAAAAGACAGAGGGCAATTTAGATCTGGGCCCTTCCGTGCCTAGGGACCGGGGCTCTGCTGGGAGCTGTTTGATGAAGATGTCTGTTGCTCGCTTCTAGCCTCTGTTTTGGAGAAGCTGGTCGCGGTGGTGGCAGGACAGGGAACCCATCTGGGAGACGTTTTAAACTGGGAACGGGTCAAACACCAAGCCTGTCAACTTCGGCAGGATCCATCTCGCGCCACCACAGGGCTCAAGGGCACAGAAGCCAGTTCCTGCTTAGGAGGAAGTAGCTGGATTTTGGATGGAGACGCTTTGATTGTTAATAGGACAAGTCTGGAAGTGTCTAATCAGTCCTGACTCAGACCAGCTCTGACTGACTTGAGGATTTAGCTCCAAGTCTTTGAAACCCAGAAAGGCTTATTATGTCATCTCTCCAGTGCCATTATTCACATATAAAGGAGCATTATTTCAATGACTGATTACTAATA
Organism: Eretmochelys imbricata; assembly: GCF_965152235.1. NCBI lineage: Eukaryota > Metazoa > Chordata > Testudines > Cheloniidae > Eretmochelys > Eretmochelys imbricata. The sequence goes on along the minus strand of NC_135588.1, from coordinate 10,030,531 downwards.
TGAATCTATTATATCATGGACTCCTGCCTGCCTATTTTGCAGTGATTACACCCCTTTTTGTTAAAAGGATTTCACATGCATGACTAAATGTAGTTACATCTAATGGATTATTCTATTCCTGCTAAGATTCAGGCTGCTGGCTGCAATCTGCATTGCATCAAAATACATTACTCACTCATTACACTTATCACCGGACAGATCATAACACGATTTTTGTTTCTCTTTTTTTTTTAAAGAAAAAAGCCTTGGACATTTAGCAGAGATCACAGAGTTACACTACAAAGCAGCGATACATAACCCAGGACCTTCAACAACAACAAAAGAAATTGGAACCAGCATTAAAAAAAAGGGGGGGGGGGAAAATCCATCGATCTTCAGCAGCTTCATCATTAATAAATCCTCAAACCCACACACAGACGTAAGGTTTTAACCTCCCCTGGAGGGATGGCATGAATAGATACACACACACAGAGGAAGATAAAGAACTGCCAGACCAGATCAGAGCAATGGTCTATCTAGTCCAGTGGGCAGTACCAGATGCTACACAGGAAGGTACATGAATTCTGCAGGAGGCAGTTATAGACTAAAACTGCACCCACGAGGAAAGTTTCTCCCTAATCTGCATTAGTTAGGGGTTGTCTTAAACCCTGAAGCATGAGGGTTTACATCCCTTTTAGTATTACAGGTCTGGAGGTTCTTGTTATCCGTAGTCTTCCCCCACCCCCCCCAAACACTTCCGCCAGTTGCTATCATTAGCATGGCTCCACCGACACTAGCGATGGCAGGAATGCTAGCATAGACCAGCGGCCTGTGTTTTAACCAGGTCATCTAACCAAGCCCAGGGCCAGTCTAGAAAGTAAAATGGGTAGAATTCTGACGGAAACCGGAGCTTTGTATGCCAGAGCTCCACCCATCGCTACCACAGTGGGTAATTCTAAAGGGAAGTTCCCAGTGTGCGCAGGGCTTAAGGAACACCTGCTTGTGAGCGCTTGTCTGCACCACTCCTAACAAAAGGTGGACGCTTCAGTGTAGATGTAGCCTGTGTGCTCAGAGCGCACTATAAGATTCACATATTTTAAATGGCAGAAGGGACTATGAGATCACTAGTCTGACCTGTATAACACAGGCCACAGAATTCCACCTGGCCATTCCTGCATCAAGCCCATAACGTCTGGTTGATCTACAGCAGATCTCAGTGCTGGAAAGTCACTTACACATTTTCCTCATGTGAGCAAGGCCACCGCATATGTGTTAAGGAGTGTGTCCACACCCACACCCCTCTGGAAATCTAGAAATCCATCTGGAAAATAATGGGAAAGGAAACCTGCTCACAAAAGGGGGACAAACCTGTCCATTTTGCTTGTTAAAAATGATAACACTGCTGTCTTACTATAGCTTTTATTAGTTTTCTTTATGATCTCATGGTTTGATTTGCAATAGACCAGAGATTGCCTTGCCTCGGCACTTCGGGATGTGGGCATCAATGCAGATGGAGTTCCTCAGGGTGGCATAACCCACTAACAATGCCCTGGGGTTAAGTCAAAAAGGCCTAATAATGTTTTTAGTAAATGAGTTACTTTACAGAAGGAAAATAATTCATGTCAGATATATCCATTGCCTTCCGCAGACAGGAGGAGCCTTTGTAAGTCACCGTTTAGAGCAATTCGATAATTTCTACAATTACTGCCCTCGCTTAATGGCCGTCTCGTGGAAAGTGGTAAACAAGCTCTGTGACAATGCGCAGAAGGAGGTAATTGACGGGGAATGCAGCTCATTTCATCCGCTCATGTGATCTCCACTTTATCATCATTGTACTACACAAGGCCCAGCCTTGGCATTTGGCTTCTTGTTTTGCAGAGGGGATTTGTATTTAGCCGTTAACCGGTGCTTCAAAGAAGAAGTGGTATCATTTCACTCTGACAATCATAACTCGCCCCGTTAATAAGCATCGTCATCTGACTGGGTCGGTGCTTCTGGAGACGTCTTGTCTAGACGCGGCGCACGTGACCCCCAGCACAATCCAGGTGGCTGAGCCGAATCATTTTATCGCCTCACTGAGCTGAAGAGGCAGGAAGACGTAAATAACAGAGCAAACTTGAAAGCGGGTCTACTTAACAACCTGAAATTGCTTCTGCCGGCAATTCCCTGTTGCCATAGACAGTATCTATGTCCTAATCAGAGGGTTTCCCACTTCACAGCCCCCTGCGACTCAGCTCTGCAGTCAAGTCACAGGACGCAGCGCTAAGCCGCACAGAGGGGAGCAAAGAGGGTAGAGAAGACCCAAAAGGAGCAAAGTGGGGAAGGTGGCTCTGTGGAATGTTTCCCCACAGTCCTGTGAGCCTGCAGAAGCCCGTATCCAGGGGGCTTTCAAGGCCAAAAGAGGGCAGAAGCCAGGAGCCCTACGCCTGGTGAAAGATCTGTCTGAAAAGCATGGAGCAGTATCAATTCCTGCTCTGCACTTCCTTCAAAAATCAGGCCAAAAAATATCACAAGCTGCTTAAAAATCATGAGATTTATTATTATTTTTTTTTTTGGGTTCAGCAATGTTGGGTTCAGCAAGTCTCAAGGGTAGACCAGAGGAGCAGTCCATCTGCACGGGTGCCCCTGGGCCCACAAGGTCAAAGCTTGATTTCCCAGTGGACCCTCATGGATCGGAGGCAGCATGCTCTCTGCCCAGCCACAAACAAACCTTCCCCCACATGGGGAGACTGCAACTGATTTGGGATCGGTTTCCCTCCTCCCATGGGACTTTCCCCGGGACTGATACAATACGGCTCATAACCCAGAGCTTGCAATGCGAGCGCCGCCGTCAGCCTGAACCGAAAAGGATCTAGGACGTCAGCATCAGAACCCCAGGCAGGATCTAGGAGAAAAAAAATGGGCTGGAGGGGAGCAGACCCATCTGTGGCCCTTCTACACGATATGGGCCTGCTTCTCTTGAGTGCTAAATCCCCTCAACTCCAGTGCAAGTCAATGGGAGCTGCAGGTTCTCAATGATCGGAGGGCTGTATGAAGTTAACAGATGGCACTTGAGAATACCCAGGGCAGCTCCAGGGTTTGGTAGGCCCAGTAAAACCTCCTGCTGCCATGCACCTGAAATGGCTTCCTTTGTGCAACTCTTTAGATCAGTTCTTAACACTCAGGAGAGAAGAAATCAAACCCATTTATGTGACATTACACACATATTTTACACTCGGTGGCAAGTGTGTTGCGGGGGGAGGTACCCTGGGGCATGGTAAATGGATTTCTGTTCTCAGAAGGATCGATTCTCAAGTTTTATTCAGTGTGAAAGACTTTTGAAGTTAGCCATTGGTTTCACTTCGGATCTAGGTCATCTGCAATTGAAGGGTACAATCACATATCACATCGGCTCCAAAATTCACGAACACACAGCCCGGCGATTAGAAAACCCATCTTTACTGGTATCTCTTCTGGCAGGCAGGAGGGAAGGGCAAATCTGTTGCCATTTTAAAAAGCAAGTACCCCAAAGGGACCAACATTTCTCACTGGAAGTGCCTACCTGGGGATGTGATGAATGGGTTGGGAATGACACAGAAGAGCTTAATCAAGTCAGTCTGGCCTCATATGGCGCTTGTACCTCAGCGACTCAGACACTCAGATGTCGAGTGACTTGCTTTATTTCCTCACTTTCTGACATTTGCAGTCCTACCAACGGGAGTAACAGGCAGAGCGAAAAGGCAAAACTAGGGAAATATCCACGAAGAAAAGCGTCCATCAGTGTGATCTATGGAACAGGGACAAATCCCACCCTGGGAACAGTCAACACTAGACAGGGCAAAGCACGAGAAAAATAGACCACAGGAGAGAATCTTGCACTGGATCCTCGGCAGCGCTTAAAATGGGGAGAAAACTGCAAAGAGAACTATTCAGAATCAAGCTGGGTTGCTGAGGGGCACGCAGGAAGCACGGTCTTACCAAAAGAGCTGGTCCTCCATTATTTTTCTTAAAGACCACTTTAAGCCCTGACCCTACAGATGGCTTTGATCCCCAAATACAGTTTCTCCATCCCAGACTCCTGTGATTCAGAGTTCGTTTCAGCTTCTAATAAACACTGAGGACAAACTAGGCCAGTTAGAAAGAAAGCTGTTTTCTCATCAGTCACAACGGACTACACAATGGGGCTCCTGTGTTCAGCTTTCAGCTGAATTGGTACAGCTTCTTCAGCAGGGTCAAAGCTGCTTAATCAAAAGCCAACACGGTGGTCTCGATGGAAATGCATGAGGAAGATCCGAGCTGCCTCAAAAGCAGGACACGGAACTTGGCACGTCAGCAAACCCAGGACGTGCAGTTGGCGGATGGGAAAAGGACTTTGCAAAAATTCTCTCTGGTGACTTGTTCGGCGCAAGCCGCAGAGACGCTGACCCAGAAGAGCCGAGTTGGTCAGAACCCTTAAAGCCACAGAAACACAGGTCTGAGCTCTTTGGGAGCGGACGCACTGCCCTGCTATTGTGCACAGCAGAGTGGTCTCTCAGACTCCACGGTCTTGGCAAGATGGATTGAAACGTTTCCATGGATTTCTGACAAGCCTGCTCTTTACCTACAGTTCCATTGCTGAGAGAGTTTGGGGGTTATTATTATTTGTAATGGGTTAGTGCCCAGAGACACCAGCTTAGACTGAGGCCTCATTATGTTAGGTGCTGCACAAACATAGTGTAAGAGACTGGCCTAGCCGCCGCATAATACTGATTAAAATATGCAGACGATGCGAACACAGGCCCGGTCATTGTGTGCACTAACAATCCCTTAGGAGAAAGCTGTTAATGAGCAGGCCCGGCAGCCATTATATTATTCTTAAGTTTGGGGCTGATGGCAAGTGCTGTGCCGACAGCCCTGGAGAAAGAAGATCTCAATCCTCACAATGGGTCCAGGCCGAGCAATGGCCATGAAAGTTTCCCCCCACGCCTCACTGGGAGGGACCATGGAGGGGTGAGAGGGCAATTCACTCTGCCCATTCCAGCCTCAGCCATCCCACCAAGACTGCCAGTGGGAGAGGGCCACTGAGTACCCAACTGCCAAGGCGACAGCCAGGATGCGGGCACCCGTCTAACAGGATGTGGACAGAGACCCAAAAGAATTTCAGAACAGACATTGAATCTCAGTATAGTTCAGCCACTGCTGCCCTGGGCGGGATTCAAACCAGTACCTACTCTCACTTCAGAATCTCATCCATGATATAGAGAAAGCCCCAGGCCGCTTTAGTCTGTGCTGAGGACTAAATCTATCTAAGATGCTTATATGGCCCCCATGCCCATAGTACCGGAGTGCTCAGAGTCCTTGATATATTTATCCTCGCTATACCCCTGTGAGGTAGGGCAGTGTTACCAACCCTATGTTACAGACGGGGAACTGAAACAGAGCAACTAAGTGACTTGCCCAAGGTCACACAGGAAGTCCAGCAGGGAAAGGAACTCAACCTGGGGCTTCTGAATTCCTAAGCACTGAACCACCCTTCTTCTCCTCATGGCATACGAAAGCTTTTATGGTTCAACCCACGCTGAGAGTGGCTCAGATTCATGCTCAGTGGGTACCATTCCACACAAATGGTCCCTCTGAAGTCAACGGAGCGCCGTGCAGAGTAAGACGCTAACCAGCATGAATAAGGGAGTCTGGCTCTTTGATCATACAAGACACCGAATACAAAAGTTCTCCCTCCAACGGAGTTATAATAAATCCCTGAAACCTCGATTTTTGGTAATTTCTTTTTACAATAGTCATGGGAGGGAGAGGGTCACTGTACTTCTGTTTCCGTTTTTGCTCCTGACTGAAATGCAAACAATAATCCTATATTTCAAAAAAACGTAGCCAAGCTAATTCAATATGGAAAAAAAGAATACGGGGCTAATTGCCTCGTTACAGTCAATGCTGTTATTGGCCATTAATTATGAAAATGTTTGGTTTACAAACAACAACTTTAAAGTGGCAATCAGATTTACAGTGAAAGAACCCAACAATCCAATGTCACTATTGCTGTGTGGCTTTTCCATTGGAAGACTCCGTGACCAACAGTAAAAAATAAACAAACAAGCACATACATACACTGATCACCCAGGAACTGTGTGAAAGGATGATACTATTTATATTGTGGTAGGACCTAGAAGCCTTGGTCATGGAGCAGGACCGGACTGCACTAGGCACCATACAGAGGAAGAAGCTGGTTCCTGGCCCAAAGAGTTTGCCCTCTAAGTAAAGCCATAGAGTTAAGAGCCCGATTTTCAAGAGCAGCCCCAAATTTTCAGAGTGCAATTCACTAGAGCTGGGCAAACTTTTTTTGGCAAATTGTAATTTTGCTAAAATAATTTTGGGGCACTGAAACTATTGGCAAATTCAGCTCCAATTCAGGAAATAATTTCAGATAAAAACACACCTTTTTTTAAAATGTCAAAACGAACCGTTTCAACCTTTCATTTCGAATCGGCATGCATCAACATTGTAACAGCAATACGCTGATGAAACCTATCAAGCAGGTAAGCTAGTCAAAGCTATTCTTTTCTATTCCCAGCCCTGGCCCTTGAGTAGGGCGAATCAGGGTGACCTCCCCGGGCCCCATGCTTTGGGGGGCCCTGTGGGCTGGCGCAATTGACGGGCGCGGTCAGTACCGGAAGAGAAAAATCTGTCACTTCCGTTCTGGGCCCTGCGCTTTGAGGGGCCCCACGGATCGGTGCGGTTGGTCCCAGAAGAGACGAATCCATCACTTCCGCCCTGGGCCCCACACCCCCCTGGGGACGGCCTTGTCTATTCCATACATGTTTTCACTGTAGCAGTTGAGCACTTTCCAGCTGTGCAAAACCAAAGTCTGCATGATCCGTTACAAGAATACATCGTGATCCGTTAGCAAAAACGTGGCACATCAGCTCAGCCCCACACATTTTTCCATGACAAGAATGTTTCAACATCCCAATGCAGGACGTGCATAGATTTCATTCGTCTGCAGCAGTGGAAAGGCTGCCAGCAACTGATCAAGGCATTTACTTTTTAAATTGGGTTTGTTATAAGAGGTCAGTCTTTGAGGGCAAGTGGATCCAGAGGGCATCTGGGTCCAGGTCTAGGAAATGATACTTTCTATCCCAAATTCTCTCTTCAGAACTCTAGGCTACAAAGAGACAATTCATCTTACTTTTGGCACAGTGCAATTAAAGCTCAAATCCTTTTAAATAAATCCTTGTCTCTGGGGATTTATATTAATGAGCCCGGATCTAATCCTGCAGCTAAGAAGTTGGGATTCATTTAGTATTGAGAGACTCAGAATTGTCCCTTCTGTGAAATAATCTGTAAGGCACTAAGCTGATGTAAAAACAATTATTTGTCAGCCCTTGCAAAAAGGAATTAGTAGCCAGACTCTGGAAAGAACTACATAATAGCTGGCGAGGTAGCTGTGCTCGCTCCACTCAGTGGACTGGAGCTATCCATGTCAGTTAGAAAGTTGCATTGAGGCAAGCTGCAGTTTTCAGTATGCTTTTCTTTCCGTTCCAGTGCTGCTGTTTAGATTTTCTGTCTACTGGGTTCTCAACAGCAATCAAGAGAAGGGGAGATGGGGAAGGGATCCTGAAGTTTAAGAACTAATTAAGGCCAGGTTTGCTTGGATTCAATGCCCTATCACCTCTCATTCAGTACTGAAACACTCCTTAGAACTCTCCTTTGCCATGAAACCTACCAAAAACGTCACAACTGTTTGGTTGTTGCTGTGCTGAGCTCACAGCATAAAATGCTGACCAATATTATCTCACGGTTTCCTTGTGCTCCTCTGTCCGTCTGTCTCCATCTGTTCTCTCGTCTTCTTGGATTTGGACTCTCTGTTGGTTCTGTGTTTGTACAGTGCCTAACACAATGGGGCCGTGGTCCATGAGCTATTTCACTAGGAGGGTGGTGAAGTCCTGGAATGGGTTACCCAGGGAGGTGGTGGAATCTCCATCCTTAGAGGTTTTTAAGGCCTGGCTTGACAAAGCCCTGGCTGGGATGATTTAGTTGGTGTTGGTCCTCCTTTGAGCAGTGGGTTGGACTAGATGACCCCCTGAGGTCTCTTCCAACCCTGATATTCTAGGATTCTCCTAGGCGTTTTGGTAATACGACCGTGTCAGAGTGAACCAGCATTTTCATCCAGGGTGCTCAGCATTCAACAGCATGTTCTTTATTTTCTACCGAGCCAGGAAAGGCTCTGCTGTACCAGGGCCCAGGAACAGGGAGTAGGAGAGATTCACCCCTGGTTTATGCCACTATTAACTAGCGTGCTGAGGCCTGGAAACTCGCTGGTGGTTAGGGAAAAGTTGCAATGGCAGGAAGTAGCCACAACCTTTCCTCTGACAGCGGACCCAAAGGGAAGCCAGTCCTGCCCAAAAGTATCAGCAGAAGAAGTGGGCAGGGCAACTGGGAAACATGGTTCCCATTCCATCCCCAATGCAGCCTCCTCTGGCTTTCACAGTGCCCTTCCTTGATACAACCTCAGAGGGTGGGCAGTGAAGGGAACACTGCCTGCCCTGTCTCTATAAGGGGCGAATCACACCCTACCCAGACACAGGTCTCAGAGTTGGTCCAATGTAAAGTTTTAATCCCTGAATACGATTTTTAAAAAGAAGCCCAGAGAGCACCATTAAATACAGTCGTAGGATGCCGACACTTCTGCAATACCAGAATGGAGATTTTCAATTTATACACTATAGGGATTCTGCATTTTCTAATTAATGGGTTTAATTACCAGCAACAGGGTTATTATTCAGGCAGAAAATAGCTTTTTGTGCAGTTAGTTAAAAGGAAAAGCTTGTTAAAAAGTCAGATTTTACGGGCTTGGACACACGAAACCAAATAATTTTAACTCATTAGCCTCCTGAAAATGTAAGAATTACATTTACATTGACAAAAAGCAGATTGGATTCACGTGGCTGGTTTCTCCAATTCCCAGGAATCTGTCTGAAATTTAATGTCACGATGTTACAGTAAGGAATTTAGGATCCCGTCACTTAATTTATTTAAAATATATGTCCAAGGTAAATCACCCCAACGGTTGAGACAAAGGCTCGGCAATATAAACATTCTTCTAAATGACAGCTGGGATTCCAGTGTAGCTAACAACAAAGACTTTGACAAATCAAATAATTATGCCAGTTGCAACAATGTTTGCACGGTTAACTTCAGCGTGGAAAAAACGACCTGTTTTTAGCCAGCGTAGTTATCAATATATCTTAAACATTAAAAAAAAATGTAAAAGACACTTCACATTTAATTATTGTTTTTACAGGAGTAGGGCACATTTGGTGGCATAATCTATTCATCGAGCAGCTCAGAATGTGCATGGTATGGATTGCTTTTTAAAATTTCATTTCTATTAGGTTCTCTTAAAACATGATCCCATGAATAATAGATACAAATGGAATGGTGAGAATTGGATATCAGAGACTGTTATTACAACTCAGCAGATGTAATAAACAAGGAAAATATAAAGTGCATTAAACAAAGGCAGTGAAGGTAAAGGAGAGATCGGAGGGAAATAAATATCTCCATATCTACTAGCCAAACAGGTGATTTGGTTGTAAGACGGATCAGATATTATAGCTTCTTGGCCTGGTTCAAATCCTTCCTTAAAACTCTCCTTTGCTAGGACGCCTACCAAAAACTTGACTGTGGTTAGGCAGTTGATGTACTGAGACCTTGGCCGATACGGTCTCACTTCCTTGCGCTCCTCCACCGATCTGCCACCATGTGTCTTATCTTGTGCTAAGATTGTGAGGTCTTTAGGGCAGGGGCCATCTTGTTCTGTCTTTGTACAGCGCCTAGCACAATAGGGTCCTGGTCCACGACTGGGGCTCCCAGGGACAACCATGATACAGATAATACTTAATAATAATAATAAATTAGGAAACTCATGCTGCTCTGCTCTAATTCAAACTCGTCCAGACTTGGTGCTCAAAGCACCGGCCTATCTGCAGCGTACACTGTTTAAAACACATGTGGGCTATGCCTACATTATGAGCTACCAGTGATTCCCCGGCTCGTGTCCACATGCTCGTGGTGGCAGAATCACGGCTGAGCTGAGCCGATCACAAATGTGCCTGAAACCAAGTGGGGATGTGCTCAGCTGTGGCTCCGCTGTGACGTAGAGGCGAGCGGGAGAATCACACTGAGTGTAGGCACAGCCAGAACGAGAAAGGCCAGGCCTGTCTCAGTGTGACGAAGGCCCTGGAGGGGTTGGCAAGGGCCAGGATTTTCCAGGATGGCTAATGATTCTCAGTCCCTCACATGTTTCCCAGTGGCCAGAGACCGGTTGAAGGGACCCGATTTTCAGAGAGAGGCTGCCCAGTTCTTTCTGAAAATCAGATCCCTTTAAAAGGCGTCTTATACGGGGCACCAAAAATCCACGAGCTACAACTGAAAAATCTTGCCCAGTGTCACACCTACCATTTCCTGATACGTTCCACAATTGATTTGTCTGTCATCCCTCTCCCAAGAGCACTGGAAATCAGAACTATGACCCAGCTTTCTGCAGCTCATAAAATAAAATGCCCTCATTTGCTGTCTCTTTTACAACAGAGTGTCAGGAACCATTATTAGTGCTTAATGGACTGACGAAGAGGACAGCAAGTCTCCCCCATAGGCACAGCGGAAGGCTTCCCGCGGCTGCTGCAAATATCTCAGAAGCGACAGCAGCAAGCAGATCTCTGAGCAGCATGAATTCACTTACACGGATGCCCCCTGCCCATCCCATTTAGACATCAAGATGGCGTTATTCAGCTTAGTCAAGCCGCGTCTTGTGGCCGCACAGGTGCATAACATACCTCAGGGACTTCATGTCAAACCACCTGGAGCTGTGCAATCATTTCAGTGGAAAGTAGCAGCCCACTGATTCCTAAATGTCACAGAACAAATAAGATACCAAGTAGTAGGTCACTGTCAGTTTTTCTCACTTCACACCGGGAGAACCTTCCAATAACTCACAGACCTGTGTTCCTTGCTGATTTTCCCTGGGAGCTTGGTTAAAAAGCGAGCTAGAATTTCCCTGTCCTATTCACTCGGCATCCTGGAAACTCAGGCAGTGCAAAGCTCTCCTTGCCACTTTTAATCAGTAAAAAATATTTGAACACCAAGTTGTTTTTTATGGCCAGCTTTCCTGGCCTCCTTTTCAAGAGGTCACCTCATCTAACACAGTGGGTTTCAACTTGTGGTCCCTGTGGACCCCTGGAGGTCCGCAGACTGTGGCTAAGATTTCCAATGGAGTCCGCACCTCCATTTGAAATTTTTTAGAGGTCTGCAAATGAAAAAAGATTGAAAACCACTGATCTAGGATCACAGACGGACCTTTAAGAAGATACTTTACCAGGGACTGGACTCGGGGAGTGATCTAGGTCATCAACAGGATTGAAAGTGTCAAGGATTGCATACTATTTTCGGGACTACAGGTGGGAGATTTAAAGTAAGTTACGCACCTCAACCCCACTGAAATCCAAGGTAAGTATCGAACGCCCTTAAATTCCTTTGAAAAAAATGTAGCTTTTGATTTACTATAGTATGGAAACAAGGCAGAATGAAAGACCAAGAAAACCTACGAGTAAAACAAAAAGGAAGTAGCATCATCTGTACCACCCGAAGCAGGAAGACCCTTTGCTGGATATTTTATACAAAGGTGCTGAAATTTAAGCCCAGGGATGGGCTGCACCAGCAGCCTTCCAGAAGCCCGAGGGCTAGACAGATTTTAAAAATAAATTAATACAAATACTTCAAAGATTTAAGGGTCTGCTGAATAAATGCAAATAAGAAGTGCCCCAACACCAGCTCTGAGCATCATGCTGATTGTTTAAATTCATAAAACCAAATACTAATTGTTCTTTGGGGGCAGGGACTGTTTTTTTGTTCTGTGTTTGTACAGCGCCGAGCACCATGGGGCTCCGAGGCACTACTGCAACTGAAATACCCTACCCCCTCCACTGGCTCTGCCTTTCCACTCCTCCTCAGAGCTCAGATGAAACAAATGGGCCCAGCAGGGAACCCTGGAACTCAACCTTTCTGAGCTATTTTAGAGCAGGATGGGAGAGTATTCTCACAGCAAACACCCTGCCTGCAGCCCCCTCTCTATTATATGAAGGGGGACCTGAACCATTGACATCTTCTCTAGCCCCAGCTTTAGCCATGCGTCATGGAGGAAGATAAAATGTACGTGTGTTCAGGGATCGGGGAGTGGGGAGGGAAGAAACCACATGGATTACAATGGGGCAGGATCAGGCCTTCGTGCCTGTAAATTAATTTATAACCTCCGGCCGCATAATCGCTACAAGAGAATATTAAGGGGAGGTTGCATACTCAGTAAGGCATCCTTGCCAAAACAAAAGTAACTGCTGTTGAAACACACACACACACACACGCCAGGCCCGTCTCAATATGACTAGGGCCCTGGATGGGTTTGCAAGGGCAGGATGGAGAGAGCATCAGAAGCCTCCACACCCTATGCCTCTAGATTTTGCTAGTTACAAGCGCCGCCCTGGCACGCCTGGATGCTAGGGCTGCATAAGGTGTGCGTGGATACAGGCATTAGCCTCTTCAAAAGGGATGGGCAACATGGAGCCCAGGGGCCCACCCCTCCTCTGCACCAGGGAATAGAGCAGGGCCACCTGTAACAGCAAGAGTACAATGATCATGCCAGGATAATGACAGGTCCAGTGTGGCCTAGCTGAGAAGGAAGCAAACGTGAGCCCAGATCTCTTGACTCCCCTTCTCAGCTCTGCCACTGATCTATCGTTTGACCTTGGTCAAGTCACTTCAACTCTCTGTGCCCCGTTTCCCCTCCCACCCTTTGTCTTGTGTATGTAGACTGTGAGCGCCTCAGGACAGGGACTGTTTCTCACGATGTTCACGTCCAGCACCTGACACCACGGTCCCTGGCCATGGGGATAGCTCGAGACACGGATGTAATACAAATAACTAAGCATCGTTATTTGAGAGTTAACACATGGAACAAGCCAAGCTACAGCCCCCCTCCCCTTGTGACCCTTGCAATTTTGCTAGTATGGATAGCGTGAGGGCGCATATGCAGCATTCTTTCGCAAGGCACGGTAGGGTCTACTCTTCCTCATGTTCCTCCGGCGCTCTAGTTCCGGTAGCGACACGTCTACACACACCCTCTCACCAGGGCTCTGGCTTGGCAGGCACCACCTGGCCTAGAATATTTGGTACCCATCAGCATTAAGTGAAGTTACAGGCCCAAATCCCCAGCACAGGGCTGGAACAGCAGAGCTCACTATACGCACATCAAATACATTTGCTGCAAATAGGACGCAGCCCTTTCAATCTTATTCAAATTCTAATTTCAAAAATGCAATTGAAAGCCTCTGAAAGGGGCCTTTTTTTAAAAAAAAAAAGTAAAGAAAAAAAGAAAAGTTATTATAGCACAATCTGAGCTGGCTTTGTGTATCTGGGGGGAAAGAAACTCTTTAATATGGGGTATTTCAGCTTTCAGTGGAACCTCAGTACTTAAAATATAAAGGAACAGATTTAAAAAAAAAAAACGAGCTAATGAAAGACCTCGGATAGGCAGGGCTTGACGGCGGTGAGAAAACTAGCTTGGGAAGATTCAGAACATGAGCCACATGCTCGTGAGGGGAGGAAAAGGAGTCTTCAAATGACTAGGACTATTTCCTAGTCTTCAATGTAGATATTATAGGGCTGCATGTGTGTCATGGCAATTTTTTTTTTTGAGGCGTGGCATGGGGAATCATGGATTTCTCACGAGCGAAATATCAAAAGCAGAGGTGGTGGATATCTGCTAAGTGATCTTGGGACTGCTGCACACCAGCGGGTGTCAGGAGCGCTGGGTTCTTCTTCCTAATATTACAGTAGCACTCAGAGGTGCCAACCGAGATCTGGGCCCTCGTGCGTTATGCACCGTAGAAACACGTAGTCGAAGACAGCAAAGTTCCAAAGTGCTTCGAGTCTAAATACACAAGTCAGACAAAGGGTGTTTAGGGGAAGCAGAGGCACTGAGGGTTTTTTGCTCTGCCCCAGACTTCTAGGGTGACTCAGGTGTCTGGCTGGTGGGTCCCACATGCTCAGAGTCTAACTGATCACTATATTTGGGGTCAGGAAGGAATTTCCCCCGTCGTCAATGTGACTGGCAGAGACGCTGTGAGGGTTTCACCTTCCTGTGCAGCCTGGGGCATAAGTCACTTGCAGGTTTAAACGAGTGTCCGGGGCGGATTCTCTGTAACTTGAAGTCTTTAAACCATGATTTGAGGATGTCAGTAGCTCAGCCAGAGGTTAGGGGTCTATTACAGGAGTGGGTGGGTGAGGTTCTGCGCCCCGCAATGTGCAAGAGATCACACAAGAGGATCACGATGGTCCCTTCTGGCCTGAAAGTCTAAGATACTTGGCTACCCATGTTTCAGTTTCCCCATCTGTCAAACAAGGAAACCCCTCACCTCACGGGATAGTTCTGAGGCTTACTGAAGGGATGTCTGCGAAGGGCTTGGACGCTCTCAGAGGGAAGGTGCTAGGGAAAGGGTGAAGCATTAGCATTCCGTGCAGGAGTGACTTGGCCCACCATGGACACGCAGTGATGGCTGTGGGGAAGAGCCACCACACAATAGCAAGGAGAGAGAGAAGGAAATGGTGCCGTTTCCACCTTCAATGCCGGGACAGGATGGGATTACTCCGGCCGGAATTTGGCCAGGACGCCAGAGTGAAGGGGCGCAGATCTGCCACCTCACCCACCCACTCCTGTAATAGACCCCTAACCTCTGGCTGAGCTACTGACAGCCTCAAATCACGGTTTAAAGACTTCAAGTTACAGAGAATCCGCCCCGGACACTCGTTTAAACCTGCAAGTAACCTATGCCCCAGGCTGCACAGGAAGGTGAAAACCTCACAGCGTCTCTGCCAGTCCCATTGACGACAGTGGGAAATTCCTTCCTGACCCCAAATATAGCGATCGGTTAGACTCCGAGCGTGTGGGACCCACCAGCCAGACACCTGAGTCTCTCTAGAAGTCGGGGCAGAGCAAAAAACCCTCAGTGCCTCTGTTTCCCCTAAACACCCTTTGTCTGACTTGTGACGGTGCCGTGAGAGGAACCTTTTGATTAACAAACACCCATGACACTGTGTCCTTCTAGGTTTCCTTCCATCTGAATATCCCAGAGTGCTTTGCAAGCATCCCCAAACTAATCCTCAACACTCCTGTAAGGCAGGACAGGAATATCGTTACCATGTTACAAATGGGGAAACTGAGGCACAAAGCAGTGAAGTTTCTTGTCCCCAGGGGGAACTTTGGGGCAGAGCCAAGAACAGAACCCAGATCCCCTGACTCCCAGCCCTTCTGCTTTGAACTCTCCCCTTTTGCATTCCTCTACACGTGGCTTTCGCGGAGGCAGCCACTTATCTCAAGCAGAGAATCGAGCCCTCACACTCGTCTGCCAGGCATTTCCCTTGACGTTTGCAGTCTCTGGCTCGCAGGCAATTTCATCAAGTTGTTAATTCTTCAGTTCCCTCTCTGCGATCCTGTCAGTTCTAAGGAATCCGCATCCGAGTGGAAACGAGGCTGCTGGTGGCTAGGGACAAGCAAGGCTCAGGCATATTTTACTGAGCTGGAAGCTCCTGCTTATTCATTACTGCAAACCGATCACGTCCGTATTAGATAATGATGGACTGGAGGCGGGAGCGTTTCTACCGTCGCCTCATTTAGCAAACGGACAAGCTGGGGGTGGGGGGTGTTAGTCTTTCTGATGAGGGTGACAAAAATGTTCTGACTCTTTGAAAGCTGGAGAAAGGAAGGGCGCTGGAGGAAAGAGAGGTGAAGTAGGGAGCCGCCTTTTCCTCACCCTATAGAGAAGACGTTCAGCTGAAGAAGTGAGGCCCGGTCCATACACGATTAGATGTCAACACCAGTTCCTGTTACCAGGGAAACAGCACCACCCAACCCAGGCTGGAAACCTCCCTAGTTCCAGTTCCCTAAGGGATCACCCATCACAAGGGATGCCACAAAGATCCCTGGAGCCTGCCTGGTTTCATTTTCTGATAGCTTTTGAGAGAGCCCGTGCAATTATGGGTGCAATCCAGCTAAGTTGCAGAGTCGTCCTTGGAGTCTCTTCCATGCTGACGAACGAAGCACGGTGGGCACCCTTGCCCGGGGATGGGGACAGAGGAACCGCTGGGTGCCCGGGTAGAGGGTTCCATGCCAACGCTGAATCTGCCTGCAGGGCATTAGGGCAGGATGTTGATGGAGTTTTGCTTGGGCTGGTCTAATGATGGAGGGCAACTAATGAGGGGGTGCAGAGGAACAGTGGCTGCTACAGAGTGTCCATGTCTGCGTGCCCGTCATCCTGCCTTAGGCCTGAGAGCCGCATAGAGCCCGAGTAACTGGGATTGACGTGGGATTTTATAATTTCTACTCCATTAGGTTTTCCTCCAGAACAAACACTTCAAATGCGTTTTCAATAGCCGCATCTTCCCAAAAGGTACAGGCAACCCTATAACCACAAACCAGCATGCACAGCCCAGCTCTTAAGAGCACTCCACAACAAAGCGGTGTGTGCACAAGTCAATAATGGATGAAGGGGAGGGGGGAGCCTAAACAAGAAAGAAACATCTGGTTTCAAGGTTCCATGACCTCGTTTTAGACACGAGAAGAAGTGGGGGAAGACACATCCTGTGTACAGCCCGACGGTGCCTTTTATCTTATAAGTGTGCTTGAGACACCGGAGAAGCGGTTTAAAAATGGTGCATCCACAGGGAATTTCCACACTCACGTTACCAAGATCTAGGAGTTTTCAGGGCTGCAGCCTCAAAGCCTGGTTCTTCCAGCTGCTGAGCGCACTGCACACCCCGCTTGATGCTGCCGGCTGTCAGGAGCTCTTTAGCACCTTGCAGGATCAACCGCTAAGCACCATCAGTGCAAGCTGCTTTTGGCTTTTCTCCACAGTTTGTGCAGTTGTTCCCCACTTGGTCAACCTCTCTACCCTGGGTCCCTTCCAAGCACCAGGGCATCGTGGGGCTTTGCAAGGAAGAAGCTCGGAGGTTGAAAAGCAGGATGGGGCGGAAAACAAGCCCCGAGAACTCATGTGGGTTAGAGCTAGGGGGCGGGGAGGGAACATAGTGAATTTGAGTCATAAGGGAGTCACACAAATACCTTCTGCAGTTGCACTCCAGGGAGTCTGAATAGGCACACAACCCTTACTCAGCGCAAAGGGCAAATAAAGGCAACAAGATGAGGTCCTAAGGTAGTTTTATTGAAACTGTTTTAGAGCAAATTTCATCCCAGATGCTGCTAACTGCTCCTAATCAGAGGGACGTTCCTCCAACACATTAACTTTGTTCTAGCAAGGAGTTTTACCCTAACATAGCTCATGAGTGTCAGTGGTGATTATGCTCAGCTAGTCACAGTGACAACCTGTTCTACGGCCCAAATCCCAAGGAACATTTCTCTTTTTTACTCAGACCGACTTGTGGAAGCCAGTGGGATTTCTGCCTGAGTAAGGTCCTCATGGTTTATGGCTATAAATCCCAGTATATACCATAAAATCAATGTGTAATTACCATTTAAAAGGCACCAGCTTGGTTATTAAGCAAATCCAAGCCCTTTTTTCTATATATACACAGTGGCTGCAACAACATCAAACACGACGGTGGTTAGCCCAGTAATAAACCGTTGATTCAGCTTGCTCTGCAACTCAGACGCTGCCAGCACAGAGACTGAGCCTTCAGAGTCCAAATATGTTGAACTGGGTTTAGAAATCACGACAGAGACACGGTCAGTTTTCGCCAATCAAGCTCACAACGTTAAAGCACATTGGCTGCAGAAGGAAGCAAGCACAAACAACACACACAATAAGAAACAAATCAAGCTTAAAGAAATGCATGTCTCCATGCAAACTCAGCCAGATCTTATCTGCTCAGTGCGATGCTTTAAAAGCAAACAGATGAAAGAAGAAGACAATTAAATAAAATCTCTACAAGGCATACAACGGAATGGAAGCCTCTGCTCTACCAAGTGAATATATTAGCTAAGAGTAAAGGTATGTGCTACCCACAAATGGAATATATAAAGAGGGTATTTATAGAGTATTTAAATCCAGGCTGATCATTTTGAAGGTCTCCACGCTACTAACGTTGATCCGGACAGACTTGAATTTGTTGCTAGTGAATGTATAACACCCTCTTCCTTTCTTTCAAAAATTACTACATAAAAAAGTAATAATAATTTTTGCAATTGTGTAAATGAAGCAGGGCTGGAGATAAGATTTTCCAGCACAGGGAGAGCAACTCCGGAAGTCTGTTTCGGACCTACACTACCAAAAAACCCACACGCTTAAACCTACAACACTCAAGAAAATCTCTCTGCCTAATAGGATTTGTATTACAGGACCAACCAGAGAACTAGATTTAAAGCCCCACCATGCTGGGCACTGTACAAACATAGAACAGCTCCTGCCCCAGAGAGCTTTCAATCTAGAGATGTTTTCTTAATTCAGTTGCAAAAATGCTACTCAAACTTTCCAGCCTGACTCATTCCACGACACACTGCAATAGCTCCTGCCACTTAAAGAGCTGTGGGTGGAATAAAAGCAAACAAAACCTCCCGTGCTGGCATCATTCATTTCTTTCCCATGAATGCAGCTCAGAAGGACTTTGCAGTTAGCTGGCCTGGCTTTTATGTCCCTTTAAGAAACCCTGTCCGCTGTGTTCCTCATTAGGCCACGTTACAGTGTTGGTACAAAGTGCTCTTGGAGAGTAAAGCTTTGAGTCATGTAAATGGAAGTCTAAAAATCCAATGTGCTTAAAGGAAAGGGACATCACTGAGCTATAAATAGGTTTGAGTACACCTTCATCTATGTCCAGCTTTTTCCACAACAGTGCCTGTGTCAAGGCTGGGTTTTCCTGTTAGTCAGATCACAAAGAAAACCACCAATCAGCCACCTCCAAGTGGCACCACGGGATAGCTCTGTACTGGACAGCACCGAGGGGAAGGCAACCCAATTGTTGGGTTGAAATGTTGGCCGAGGGGAGCTGACCCTGGTCCTGAACCATGGTCTTTCCTTTAGTAACACACAGGAGAACGTGGATAGGGGATGGGGGCACAAAAGCGAGGATTAGCAATAAGGTGCCTTTGACTCTATGGCCCAATGCAGAAAGCGTTGTCAAGGGGAAGCGTGTGCTACCAGAGCATCGGTCGTTTCAGTGCTCCTCCTCCAGTGGGGGTGTCATCACAGCCTGGGAAACCAGGGATGGTTCATCCTCTGGGTTCAGTGATGACACAGGCAGGATCCAGGAAACCCAGCAAAACTCTGGGCGCTCGTTCCTTGCTCCAGGACCCGAATCACCCAATGCAAGGAGCAAGGACAGAGGGCTCCTGTTCTCAGGCTCTGTTGCATTGTGTTTGATGAAGCTGGGAATGTAGTGGCCCTAACCGTTTTGAACCTCTGAAGCAGGTGAATATTCCACCTGAGCACGTGGGAAGTTAGCCATTTGGACTCATGTCAAGGTCCAGCAGAAGAAAAGCCATAAACGCCCGCCCTACAATTTCACCCCAATAGGACTAAAGAAATTATTATCGGTAGTACAGAAAAATGTAGTGGCCCCAATTGGAGACCGGGGCCCATTGTGCTCGGCACTGTACAAATACAGAACAAAAGGTAAGTCTCTGCCCCAACGTGCTTACAATACAATATAATACAAGCAGCTAATTCAGGAATTCTCTGAATGAGATACACACAGGGAAAAATTATTTGAAGGCAGGTTTTTTATTGAGATCTGGCTTAGCACAACTCCTGGTGAAACTAATTCTAGCATCTTTTGTGAGCGTATTTGAAGACAAGGGGCTAGATCTTTAGCTAGGGTAAAAGCATATCGCTCTAATGAGGTCTATGGAGCTACTCCAATTTACATCAGGTGAGGATCTGGACCATGTCATCCGTCTTTTTACGATTCCTATAGACATGGCCGTACCATGTAGCTAGACAGCACCATGAACATTTTAAAATGTATGCAGGGGTTTTCTATTCTTTGGCTAAAATCTCTGACCTTTGGGCCAATCCATCTCCCCCGCACCCCACGTCAGTAATTCAACAGGGCGCTGGGGAATTCTATGGGGTAATGGGAGGATGGATCCTCCCAAAGGATACAGAATGGAAGTAGAGCTGCTACTCCAGACTCATGTAGGCTCTGTGGCCCTAGTATTCCCTCTCCACAAGGGGACAGGAGAGAACTGGAGGCTCCACATAGGGGCAGCCAGTCTGGCCTCACGCCCAGAGAACAGCTGCACCAGCAGCCCTTATGGATCTGGGATCTACAACACATCAGGGGTACCTTAATTCATCCCCCTCGAGCCTTTACTCGGCGTTTGTCTGGGGAACTGTGCAGAGGGTGGGCGGGGACGGAGTCAACCCCCAAGCCCGTGGACAGGGAGTGACGGTTCCACAGCCCTGTGCAGTGTTTATTGCAGACCCTGACTGCTGTTCATCCCTACACAGTGGTTCACGGTCACTGAACCAGTGGCCAGGGCCCTAAACTTCCCTCCACACGTTGGACTATGCAGAGATGGCACAGAGCCCAACTCTCAGGGGCATCTGCTCCAGCACTGTCCTCCATCCATTCAGCAGGACCAATGGAGCCAGCGAGGCTGGGCGAACTCCCCCCTAAACACTATATGCATCGTGGTGGGTGGATCTATCTGCATCGGACTCAGCAGTCACTGACTGTTCGGAGTCCTTTGCATTTCTCCTTTGGGTTCTCAAAAGTACCTCGGTTTCACCTGTCCCACCTACCACATGCAGAGTGAGCAGGGCTTATGGTGATACATGTAGGAGAAAGGAGCATGGGTTTGCCAAGTCACACAGACTCTTGTAGCCATTCAAGATCTAGGGCGACTAGTAGTCTTGCAATTAGCACAGTGCATAACAGGGACCAAAAAGCAATCACAGTGCATTTAGAGAGGCTCTTGCTAAGCCCAGCTTTGCAGGAGCATAAAATGATTTACAAGTATTCTATATTTATAAAAAGAAGACTTGTGGCAAGTGACTCACATACTGAGTTTTAAATAGAGGGAGAATAAATCTCCTGGAGAGAGAGAGAGAGAGAGAGAGAGAGAGCTGGAAAACCCAAAGCAGGGCCCAGCCAGGCACTGTTTAGCCAAGTCTGCTGGAAACACTGTTGTTTCTCTATTCAATTAGCTAAGGTGGTATCAAAACATCCAGCTTCACCTACTCCTTGTACTGCGTTAATTATTGTCTCTTCTGACATTCAAAGCAGCAGCTTCAAGTCAGAATACTTTCTTAGGCTAATCAAGATTGCCTAGCAACAGCAAGCTGGCTAATGAAGAGTTACTCACTCCTTAGTCCTGACACAATATCACACATTGAGAACAAGAGCCCATCTGGGGACGGCAACAGGAATTTTTGACAGCGTTGCTTAATTTCAGATGAAGGCTTTATCCAATACGAACAGCTGCCTTTTCTCTCTTTTGCACAGACATTACACAGGCTAATATTCCTTTGCAAAGCAGGAGTGCAAACTGCGTAGCATACGGTGCAGTCGGTATGGAAAATGAGAGACGGCTTGTATATTTTATACCTGTATCACGTGACTTTAGCCCTCACCATACCCCCCCCCCACACACACACACTATGTTGCGAGGTGACTGCACACAACATTTCACGTTCCAGCCCAGATCAGAGCCATATTGCACAATTTCTTCATGCGCCTCGCGATATTTGGTGCGAACCTTCAAACTCCAGCTTCTGGAGTCAGTGAGAAACTGGGTCATCATTTCTAAAAAAATTAAGCAAATTTCTAGTCCTCCTGGCTGCGGAGAAAAGCAAATAAACGTGATCCAGATAAACCCCAACGCCAATAAAAACAACCCCAAATTTACTTTTTCTAAATCTCATGATTTTCCAGGCCTGGCTCCTGTTTTTTTTAACTTGGCTCCTGTTTTTTTTTTTAATACTTAGGCTTGGCAGTACTGATGCTTGCGAGATGCTGTACGTGTACATAGTCAGAAAAAGTCCCTGCCCCAGAAAACTTAAAATCGAAGGCCCTGATGCTATGACGTGAAACAATGCAGACTCTCCCCTGAAGTCAGCAGAGGTCTCCCAGTGTGGTGTTCTGTGGACGATCAGGATCTCTGCTGACAAGAAAGGCAAGGGGGAGAAGGGAAGTATTATTTTTCATCCTGTCTTACTGATGAGAAACTAAAACAGTGTCTAATGGCGCCTCCACTTAAAAAATAAAGACAACATTTTTTTTAAATGCAGGCACCCACTAAGCAGAGCCTCAAAGAGCAACAGCTGCAAAGCCACCCACTCCAAAAGACGGTGCTATTGTGCATCAACCACAAACAACGAGGAGAAAGAGGTCTATAAAATACGTAGTTAGGGCTAGCTTGGTCCTACTAACTTGGCCAAATGCAGGGAAGCAGTGGGTGGGTGGAGGGGAAGACAGGGGAAGGACCCGTTGCCATCTCACTAGCAACATTGGGGTTATCACATGGCAATTCCTAGTGCTTTGGGGAGCTGAGGAGCTGCCCCTCAGGGCAGGGAAGGCAGGAGTGGGTGGGGAATAGGAGTAGCCATGGATGTACTGAGTGGCTGGGGAGGAGGTGGAACCATAGAGTTACCAGGAGGCTTATGGGAAGTGGTAAAAGGGACATAGCAAATGACTCTCTCCCATCCCCCAGCACAAGAAGGGGAGCCTGGAGAGGAATTTCTGAAGAGAGTGTCTCTGTGCCCTGTTCTCCTCCCCATCACCCACAGTGCCGCATACCTAGTCAGCTGTGTCTTATTCAGGCCCAGGCCTAACGGGACAATTTAGTCCTTAATAAATACACTGCCACAAGTGACAAGCTGGCCAGCTTTTTGACATAAGCATCTTCTTCGGGGCCAGACAGCTCGACCCAGTCACCACAAGCTTCAAGCCTCAAACAGGAGATGAGTCAACGTAACAAGCATCAGCACCAAGTTATGGCAATAGCCCACCATCGCAGACCCCGCAAAGCGATCATCCCCCTGAGAAGGTGAGCGAGAGGATCCGGCTGATTTTAAAAAGGCAGCTCACTCCAACTACAACTTTTGAACAGCGTGCACTGACCAGATTTAATCATCTCAGTTCCCGACAGCAGGGATCAAAATGTCAACTAAACCCTCATCCAGTGGATTAAATGTAGCCAATGACGACTTCGTATCATATACATACCATACGGATCTTCAATAACCATACAGGAAACAGACAAGAATGTGGGTCCCAGCATCAATGTAACCTTACAGAAGTTAGTCACACGGCTTAATGCATTACTGGAAGGTGCTCAGATACTGAGGCTGGTATAAGGACTTATACCACTTATCTGGCCACCATTACTATACTATCCGAGCAACTCAAAATCTTTAAATGTATTTATCCTCATAACACCCCTGGGAGGTAGGGCAGTGCTATTATCCCGAGAGAATAAGTGACTTGACCAAGGTCAAACAGGAATAGGCAGCAGGTTTACTTAATAGGCAGCAGGCTTAAAACAAACAAAAGGAAATATTTCTTCACACAACGCAGTGTCAACCTGTGGAACTCCTGGCCAGAGGAGGTTGTGAAGGCCAAGACCGTAACAGCGTTCAAAAAGAACTAGATAAATTCATGGAGGATAGGTCCATCAATGGCTAATAGCCAGGATGGGCAGGAATGGTGTCCCTAGCCTCTGTTTGCCAGAAGCTGGGAATGAGCGACAGGGGATGGATCACTTGATGATCACCTGTTCTGTTCATTCCCTCTGGGGCACCTGGCACTGGCCACTGTCGGAAGACAGGACACTGGGCTAAATGGACCTTTGGTCTGACCCAGTAGGGCCATTCTTATGAAGCATGTGGCAGAACAGGGATTTGAACCTGGGTTTTCAAAGTCCCAGGCTAGTTCCCTAACAACTGGGCTATTCTTCCTATCAATATAGTACAAACGTCTTGTTACTATGGGGAATAATATATGCAACACACACTCTGTCTCTCACACACTCATATTTCCACATCCTAAATGGGGGACACAATGTGTGATAAAGACCCCAAATTAGAGGGACATAACTATTATTTATGCAGGACATTGTGGGATTCCTTCCTGTAGTTTTCATCACTTAATCACGAAATTGCCATTGCAGAGAATTTCCAGTGGATATCATTTTCAACAAGAAAAGCAAGAGGACCCTCAATTTGTGTGAAACATAGGCCCTCTGTGACTGAAATGAATGAAGTCACTATATGCGAGGGGCATTTGAGGGGCCATATACACAGGGCTGCAAAGGCCCTTCCCCACCTCTATTTACATAAATCCAATATGAGACTGAAGCCATTTTGTTTACTTATCTCAAATGATATATCCTCACAATTCCTCAAAGTGGATTTAGGGCAGAATTTGACCTGCAGATTCTATGGCTGGGATTTTTAGTCATCTTATGGAATTTTGTTGTCCAGTTTCCACTGAAATCCAACTGAAATTGGGCACTCTACTTCCTTTAGGTGCCTTGAGGTCTGCAGGTCTGGAAATGTATATATGTTACCTGAAACTTGCGCAAATTTATCCTTGGCACACAATAACCATAGATACCCCAGGAAGACATGTTTGCAGAGCAGAATCACCCTCTCATATGTTAACGGGCAGGCACAAAAGTGAAAGTGGGAATGAGAATCTTGGTTTCCAGACCCAAAGCTTGCAAGTGAAAAGAAATTGTGATCCTTAGCACTTTGCATTCAAGACCTGCCATCAATAGTTATTTCTTCAAACAACCCCACGCGCTTTTAAAGCCAGCTACAGCTTCCACTATTTGGACCTCTGAGCTACTATCAATACTTCATTAGATATTTTTAGCCACAGGACCTGTGTGCTTTGAAATCCGAGAGAGGAATTTAGATGGATATTCTCCACAGGCTAGCAAGCATCTCCCACAGCTAAATCTGATCGCACGTCAAAGACTATTTAAAGTATCAGTAGAGGGGAGGCAAGGATTTATGGGCAGACATTCCTTTGCAATTAAAACAAGTTTTAATTCCCAGCAATATGTGATCGGTGTAGGGGAGTGGGCGTCTGGGGCAGAGGTTGTATCCAATACTGGTGAATAGTGACAGATTTTTACAATCCTTGCAAGTGTGGGCTGGATAGTCAAAAGAGCCCAGAACCCAACAGTACCCATTTTAGCCACCTAAATGAAGGGACCAGAGTTTATCACCCCACAGCTCATCGTCTTAATGGGAGCTGAGCTCTTTTGAGAAACTGGCCATGCAGTTCTATTTATCCACCAGGGCAGGCAGTGTAAGTTTCACCCCACCGCCACAGGCATGGACCTCAACCCAAACCCGAAGCAACCACTCTCCAGGGGCGAGAGGGGAGTTTTATCTCAGTACTCATTCAAACTTTGACATCTCTGCTGAGGGGGCAGGAGTTTTTCCTGGCCTTTGGTACACACGGGGTTAACTACAGCTCAGCTTCCGCCCCCCCTCCCCACACTCAGGTGCAAGACAGCCATCCACACCCATAGGAGTGAGATGGTCTTTATGCTGAGGAGTTTTTCTGATTATGTTAAACTATTTTCTTATTGTAAACTGTTGCCTTTAAGTCTCAAGAATAGAGGACAAGTTCATGGAGGACAGTCTATCAATAGCTATTAACCGAGATGGTCAAGGACGCAAGCACACACTCTGGGTGTCCCTAAACCACTAACTGACAGAAGCTGGGACTGGGTGACAAGGGATGGATCACTCAATAATTGCCCTGTTCTGGTCGTTCCCTCTGAATTATCTGGCATTGGCCATCGTCAGAGGACAGGACACTGAGCTAGATGGACCATTGGCCTGACCCAGTATGGCCGTTCTTATGTTCTTGAGCAAGGAACGCCAATAGGACTAAGCATCTTCTAAGTGTCTGCCTTAGATCATGACCAACATACATCACTGCACTTGGCTCACACTGCCATGGAAAGTAAAATGAGCCAATGAAGATTTGAAACATTCTGTAGCCAAATGGATGGCGTAGGCATCAAAAACCCTACTGATTTTTACTATTTCTATTCTTGAAAGACCACAGCCTTTGGAAAGGCATTTTGGGCCATCCTCTGCCATCCTTACTTATACCGAAAAGCACCTTATTCTTCACACAGTGCCAGTGAAGCCAACGGGACTACTCATGGATGAAGGTACTTCTTAATGGGAATAGAGGTTGCTGAAGCAGACCCTTTGCTGTAGTGGGAGGATACCAGAGTGTGATCCCCCCTCCAAGCTGAACTTTGAGACTCACAAGTGCGTCAAAGAATTTGAAATATCTAAACTTGCTTGCCAATATTGACACCGCTTTGTCGACTAGCACTTTACTCAGCTTGGATAATTGTAGCTATGGTCAGTATCTCTTTCTGGTTTTCGGGAACTTGCTCAACGCCACTGTGTTTAGGTCTGTAACGCAGGAAAGGGAGCTTGACACTCTCACCATGCACAATTCTCAATGCAAACCTCTCTCCTTCCTGCACCTCTTGTAATAAATTAAATTCCCTTCAAACTGCCAAATCCAGGTTGGATATAATGCAGCTAGAGTCAACAGTGTTACGACAAGGCTTAATTTGACCCAGAGGAACTCTAAATGAGAAAGTATTAGAATTACTCCATGGGAGCCTTGATTAGGTTTCATGGGTCCGTTTTTAATTACGTACATGTGTGCTGTGTTCATGAGGGACGGTGCAAGATGGCAAAGAGCAGTCAAAGGTGGTGATTAAAGTGTTTTCACCTAGCCCAGGCTACCTATTCATTACGTTTTGCAAGGAAAATCGATGTTAGCAATGCAGAAAGGAATGAGTCTTCTGAAGAAGGAACTTTAGATGGAGAAATCAATGCACCCTTCCAATTAGAGAGCTCTGTGACCTGAAGCATGCGGCTTGATGCATAATATCGTGTGTAACCTGTAGATGCAGACAACTGTATTAAATATACAAAAGGCCAAGACTGAAATTTTCAGAGCTGCCCAGGAGATTTGAACACCCTGGAAAGGGATGGAAAATGGACCGCCAAGTCTCCCATGTGGCTTTGAAAATCTCACAGGTGCAAAAATATCACCCAGAACAAAGCTGTAAAAATCCTAAGTATTAGTCCTAGCTATCCCAATCTCTCAGACACAGGGGGTCATTTTTTCAAGGGACCTACTAAATTCTCTTCAGAGCCTACTTCAAAGACAACCAGGCTGCTTCCAAACAATATGTAGCCCACATCTAGCATTTTGTACTCTCAAACACGCAGGCCGTCTTCACAGCCGTCATAAAAAGGGTAGGTGGCGATCCCGATTTTAAAGACGGAGAAACTTGCACAGACAGGTTAAATGACTTGTCTAAGAATTATTTCCTGTTCCCAAACTTCTGCTCAGCCCACTAACCCACACTGCTGCCCCCTGGAATGCTCAGACTACTGGGGGGCCCATTGTGCTAGGCACACTACCAACGTATAGTGAAGAGATCACCCCTACCATACAGAGTTTACAATCTGAACAGACAACGGAGAGAGAAGTGACTTGCGGCGAGTCAGCGGCCGAGATGGGACTAGAATGCAGATTTTCTCAGTCTTACCCCAGTGCCCCATGCACTGGACCACGCCACCTCTCAGACACTGGGGTATGTGATCATTGTCATGAGACCATACAAGGAGCTGAACGTGAGGTCGTTTCACAGAATCTTAGAATATCAGGGCTGGAAGGGACCTCAGGAGGTCATCTAGTCCAACCCCCTGCTGAAAGCAGGCCCAATCTCCAATTTTTGCCCCATATGGCCCCCTCAAGGATTGACCTCACAACCCTGGGTTTAGCAGGCCAATTTGGGGGAGGAAGGGGCTGAATTCTGAATTTTCTAACTTTTGTAACATTCACATCTCTGCTTTCGCAGTGCAACAGTGGTGTACTTACATCCACCTGGGATGATTTTATAAGGAAATTAAGAAGAAAGGCAACCGCTTAGCTGAAGCCGTTTGCAAATGTATCACTTACCACATAAGGCGATGATGTGACTGCTGTCTTCATGCACAAATTTCCTGGTGACGGCTTCTTCCATTATCTGTTTTACCTGGAAGAAAAGACAAAGCACATTGATAGCATCCGATGAAGTGGGCCGTAGCCCACGAAAGCTTATGCTCTAATAAATTGGTTAGTCTCTAAGGTGCCACAAGTCCTCCTTTTCTTTTTGCAGATACAGACTAACACGGCTTCTACTCTGAAACTTGTCATATTGATAGGGAGATTTTTACATGTCAGTTCCATCAGCTCTGTGCAAGGAGAGTCCAAGGCAGATAATTTTCCCCTTTTATTCCCCTCCAAATTCAGACCTTTACGTTTACTTGAATTGTTTGTGCTTTCGTTCCTCCAGACATTACTCCAGGATTCATTCCTATACCCCAGTACAACTGAAATGCCCTTAAATGCATCACCCCAGCTGCAAATCAGCAGCAAGCTGCAGGGTAGGAGATAGGACAGACTGAAAAGCCAGGTGCAGTCCTGCAGAGGTGTTGTGGATGTAACCAACTCAGACTATAGAACATAGTTCCTCGGTGGCATCACTGCACCATGGAGCTAAACACTATCTCCAGCCCTGAATGACAGGAACATAGGCCAATGAGCGGCTTCTTACTACACCGATGTGCTAGAAGACGACAACGGTTAGCAGCGTATTTGTATTAGATACAATGGTGGCTGCTTCCTTGGCCGGCTGGCAGTCAGAAGACCGCAGCCATTGCGACCATTAGCAACGGCCGGGACACAAAGGCCACACTGATCTCTTGTGCTGACGGGGTGAGACTGCTCCTGAGCAGAATACAGAAGGAGGATGGCCTAGTGGTTAGGACTAGCCGTGGAGCTGGGAACCCAGGTCAAGCTCCCTGCTTGGCCACCGCTTGACAACTCGCCGAGGGGCCGTGTCTCCACTGTACTCAGAAGCGTGACCGTGCCATACCCGAGCCAGCTTTGATCCAGCTAGCTCCAACGCCACAGCAGCACGGGCTCGCTGCTCGCTTGAGTCCATACCCAGGGTCCCGGGCAGGGCTGCCCCAGCTTCATTGTTACTGGAACGAGCTGGATCAAATCCAGCGTGGGCGCATCTGCCCGTGCTCTGGTCACACCTCCGGCTGCGGTACGGACCAGCCCTTCGCCTCAGATTCAGAGTCACATCCGCTCATGTGAGTGACAGGAACGAAGGTTAGCTGCTGCAGGAGCGAAACACAGCCAACGCAGCTCAGCGAGCGAGCTGGATTCCACTCCCTCTTGTGGGCGCTATGCTCCGGACACTGACACCTGTGCAAACCCCCGAAAGCAGGCATTGCCGAGAGCGCCGTCTGCAGGCAACGAGGTTGCAGAGGTGCAATTGAGAGCAGTGTTTGGCCTCTGGAGCTTTTATTACGTCAGACGAGGAATGAGAAGGAAAGGACCCAGCTTGACTCTCAGATCTCAGGCTGAGTTTGCAGGGCTGCTAAGTTAGAAGAGACGTTATTTATTTTTAAATAATCACATTCCGTAGGGAAGCCACCAAGAGACAAACACGGGACTCATGAGTCTGTTTGTACTAATCCTCGCTGAAGAGAAGAAATACACTTTAAAGTGTCCAGTGGGACCATCGGCAGGTAAAGACCTTAGTGCAAGTTTCAGTGTACTGCACAAAGCCTTTGCAATGACACATGCATTTGCCTTCCTGTGCATAGCTACTTCAGTCCATTAAATAAGATCATTTTATCCCCTGTCTTTCTCCACTGGGCGCATTCTGCTGTTTTTCAAACCCACAGACTCTCTCAGTGCTATAATGAGACAAGCGTCCTCAGAGAGGTTTCCAGTGACCTTTCAAGCGAATTAGGCAGAGAGATTTCAGAGTAGAAGCTGTGTTCTTTTTAGGCAGAGAGAAAAGCCCAAGATCAGGCTGACTGCAAATGGCTTACAGTGAGGGTGCAAGGTAGTGACATTTCGTAGCAACCGCTCAGACAAATGCTTCCCGACATCGGATCTCTTTGCAGGTGGGTTGAATCGACAGAAGCAAGTCTATTTTCAAGGGGGGCATGCAGGGTTTTCACTGTGCAGCTCCCACAGATTCAGAAAACAAAAACAAAAACCCAGATGCTCCACAGCAGACACCCACACATGCTGCTTTGAAATTCTTTCCCCTGAGATCTGCTAGAAACAGACTTGGGAGAAGATTTCATTCTAAATGCAGGGAGTTTGAAATAAAGTGATAAAGCAGGGTAACATTTGTTCATTGCTACATTCATACATACGATTTTATGTTTATACATGCAAGGGAGGCGGCAAGGCCTAGTGGATAGAGCACTAGACTGGGACTAAGGAGACCTGGGTTCTATTCCCATTGGCCTGCTGGGTGAGCTTGGGAAAGTCCCTCCTTGTGCCTCGGTTTCCCCCTCTGTAGAGAAGTCCCTCCTTTGAGGTCTGTGCATGAAAAGCCCTATATGAGAGCTAAGGTCAGACCAGACGATCATAATGGTATTACTATATATTGACAAAGGTAAACATTTGGCATGGAAAACTTGTTCATGGAAAGTTTTGGTGTATTCTTATTACTGGCACTGAGACCAGGGCCCCATTGGGCTAGGTGCTGCAGAAACACGGAGTAGCTGACAGTCCCTGCCCCAAAGACCTTCCAGTCTAAGCAGAGATGATGAATAGTGGAAGAAAGTAGCATCTCCATTTTAGAGAAGAGAAACTGAGGCTCCACGTGATTCAGTGATTGGCTCGAGCCCATGCAAGGAGTCTGCCACAGAATTCAACCCAGATCTCCCGAGTCCCAGTCTAATGCATTAACCACAGCACCATCCTCTCTCAGTGTAAACAGCCATGTGGGAGAGTTAAATGGGCAAGACTGCCTCCCCTCAGCGCCGTTAATATTATACCCTGGTCTCCTTTTATTTTTCTATTTCTACTACTTTACACATACTTATGCTTTTATCCCCATGTGCACAATTCCTCCCCTTAAAAGCTAGGCAGCAATCCATAATTTCCTCCTAAGTAGATCTCACTTCACTCCTAGGATGTGCAATCACCTTCCACGTAGTCAAAGAGTCATAAAACCACTTATCTGCCATTATTTGCTCAGCGGTGGAAAAGGATGAAATGGTTTAATGATAGGCCTTCACATCTGCTGGAACATATGTTAGCTCGCTTAAATGCCAGTCATAAAAGAGGAGGAGGATTTCAGGTCTGGAAAACCCGATGTCACCAGAGATCGAAAGCTTGGATTTTTAGACCCAAGGAAAAGGTGCTGTTCTGCTCAGCTTACTGGCAGCCAACTCACGCTCCTCTTTGCTTTCGGAGTCCTCAAAATTCGGCTCTTGCTACTTGTGTGATCCTGTCCCCTCCATTTCTCACCATCTCTCTAAGTCATACACAATCCCATAGGTGCCTATGTATTCCTGGAACTCCAGGTCAGCCAAGCCTCCCCCCTTTCCCAGAATGGGGCAAGGACTGTCTCTTTGTTATGAATTTGTACAGCGTTTAGCACAAGGGGGTCTTGTGGTCCATGACTGGGGCTCCTAAATGCTACCACAATACCATCAACAAACAACAGGCTACGGGAAGCCTGTATAGAGAGCGTGGAGGCGTTGGGGGGTTCTATAGCAGACGTTTCTTTCCAGCGCTGCAAAACTTTCCAGCAAATAAGCTACACAGAGAACACAACATGCTCCGGTCCTCCCCTCTGTGAGTGAGGAATAATCTGTCAAGCATGGCAGGAGAGGGGCAGCCATTAATACAGCTCAAGGTCAGCACCTCGGCTTTGGAGGGAGAAAGATCGCTCCTGGGTCAAGCAAAAAATTAAACTCAGCTTTGGTGTGGGTCTTGTTCTTGGCGGAATGTTAGATGAATTTTACAACTGATTAAATTGACCTGCCTGGAGGAGCCGGCTTCCACCAGGAAAGAAACATTTTGTTTGCACTGGGGTAGGGGTACGTGATCAATATTTTTTTTGGGGGGGGGAGGGGGGAGTTTGCGGGAAAGGTTTGAAAGGAGGATGAGAAATGCAGGTCAGCTAGGAATTGGGAGGTTCCTGAGGGCCAGGCTTATAAGACGCAGAGGTGATGTAGCATATAACGGAGAAGATTAGAGTCTACAGATTTATCATAATTGTTAGTTGTAGTGCCTAGGAGTCCCAGCCATGGACCCATACCCCATCGCGCTAGGCACATGACAACTACAGACCAAAAAAAGACAGCCCCAGCCCCAGAGGACGGACAAGCTCAGTAGCACTTTCCTTAATCCAACAAGCATTTTGGAGGGTGTGATCTCTTTGGAGCAAGGACATTTTTCTGGCTTTATAGTGCCAACCATGTGCTCAGCACGAAGACAAAAATAATCTCAAAGCCAGTAGGATCAGAGCTGGTTAACTCGGAATGACTATCTATCCAGACAGGTGGACGAAGTAGATCTCGCTGTCATTTGCAAGCAATTTAGGCCCAGAACCTCAAATGTATTGAGGTTCCTAACTTCCATGGATTCTTTACACTTTGGGAGGCTAGGCATTTTCTCTCTCTTCAAAATGATGCATGCCTGTGTCATTCTCTCTCTCTCTGCCCCTTATCATTATCGCATCAGAGTGCCTCAAAATCTTTAATGTATTTAACCTCACAACATCCCTGTGAGGCAAGAAGTGCTATTCTCCTCCTTGTACCGGGGAGGGGGAGGTGAATCAGAGAGAGGCTTAGTGACTTGACCAAGGTCACACACACAGTCTGTAGCAGAGCAGAGATTTGAACCCCGGTCTCTTGAGTCCCAGGCTGGTGCCTTAACCAATGGACATGCCGTTCAATAGGCAGGAGATGCCTGTAGCCAAACAGTTCTGGGATCCAAAATAAAGGGCACAGATGGTGACAGAGAACGAGAAGGAGAAAGTTCAAAGATTCTAACAGTGCTCATTGAAGGGATACGCTTCTATGAAGTAGTGGCCTGGTTTAGCAAAGAAAGGCGTGAGCCAAGGTCACAGAGGCAGTCTGGGTAAATCCCTGAACACCTCTCCCTCAGCATCCCTCCCCATACCAAGGGGATAATGGTCACTTGGCTAGCAGGGGGTGCGATCAGGGGCGATGGCACAATTTGTGTGAGTGGGGGTGCTGAAAGCCAGAACCAAACTGTAAATGCTGTATATGATGGAAACCACTTCAAGCCAGGGGGTGTGGCAGCCCCCCTACTTTCAGCACCTCTCGGGGAGGTCACGTTTGGAAAGAGTTTGGGGGATGAAGCATGCCGTGCGAGTACTAAGCATGAACTGGGACATGGAAAACCAGAGTTCACTCAGGGAGGACGCACGTACAAATTCTGTGCTTTTCCTCGGAGACTGTCCACTCACCCCCTAGGGACACCAGCAACCTGGGGCCAACATAACGTCATTGCTATCGGACAAAGGAGCAACTGGAAGTATACAGAAGGCACCAGGCCATTCAAGAGCACATGGGCTCCCCATATGATAAAGAGCCACATTGCAGCACATGGCGGGATAGATTTACTGGGCTGTCTTGCAGCACGTCCCTTCCCTTCCCATCTAGCCACCACCTGACGTGTTGGTTAAAAACAAGGGGGTGGAAAAGGCAAACAGCACAACAAGAGACAGTCAAAACCGATTGACTCATTGATATATTGCTAGTCCGGAGCTCTGACTCTCTGCTGTACGTGCATGAAGGATGAAGCACATTCTGCTCTGCAGCCACTCATCGCACAGGCTGCGTACCTAGTGCCATCCTCCCAGGGGCCCACTCTCCAGCTTCCTTTATGGTGCAATAATGTATCTGTCAGCAACTCCCCCACCCACCCGCCCACCCCCATGGTAAACAAACACAAACCAGTCGAGGCACCAACGCCAATTGAAAGGAAAGGAAAGGGGAAAGCGAAAGCTGGAGACAACAGCATGCAGTAAGGTGAAGCATTGTCCTCAAGATTAGGAATCCTAGGCTGGTTCCTGGCTCTGCCACAGGATATGCTGTGTGCCCTTGGGCACATCATTTAACTTCTCTGACCGGCCGTATAGCCCTGTGCAAAATGACAATAATGCCACAGCCCAGAGGAGGTTGGAGCACTGTTTTGACATTAGCATAAAAGGGATACGTATTATCAATATTTATTTTGATTGAACAGGGGCTGGCTTTTAATGTGTGTGTACAGTCCCTAGAACACCAGGGCGCTGTCGGGGTCTCTAGACACTGCTGTAATACAAATACTAATGCATACAAAAGCGTGCTGCTCACCGTTAGCTTAAAAAATGGTTGAAAACTCAATTCCTTTCCATCCCAAGAGCCCAGCTGTTCCGCTCCAGAGGGAATTCAGCAATGTAAATTCAGACCCCCTGAAAACAGGGGGTGAGGGAGAAAACTGACCATGTGCCACAAAAGTAGGTTCTCCTAAGAGAAGCTGCAATTACCTATCGTTCCATCTGCTTCCCTATCTAACCCACCAGGGCTTCCTCAACCTACCGCTGCCGGCTGAAGTGCATCTGCCTCGTGACGCTCATTTATCACGCATGAACGCAATCCTCCCTAACAACGCAGAGCGCGGGTTCGGAGCCACGGCATCAGTTGGGCCTGTTCTAGAGGCAAATCCCCAGTAACTGCTGGTTTTGCTCATTTCTGAATCGTGATGAACGACCTAAGACCCATTCCCCAAATAAAGCCAATACAGATTTCATCACAAAAAGGTGGGCCCGCTGTGGTAGAAGACTTAACCACCCATCACCCCCTTCTCCATCCACACACTGGCGCAGTATCGTTTTGAACCCACAAATAATTTTCCTACCCAGCGTGTTGGAATCTAGGGCTGCTATTAAAAAGAGATGAGCATAAGCTCCCCTTCTCCCCCCGCCGATACGCTCAGCACAACTACTGGTCTGTCAAAGCTTCATGTATTCTTCATTTATTACCCTTCTCCGTCTTAGCTTTACAGGGGAAATATTGGTCCCAGAAGATGGGAGACGGACAAATACTGTACCCCGTTTTCAAGACAGGTACTAAGAGGAGCCGGGGAATTATAGACCAGTCACCCTAACTTTGATACTGATTTAGGCCTTTTCAGGTACGCGCTGGCATGGAACAGGAAATAAAACCATCACACTGGGCTGATGATGAAAGCAGACGAGCGATCAGTCGCCAGCCCAATCAGTGGCATTTCATAAGAACGGCCAGACTGGGTCAGACCAAAGGTCCATCTAGCCCAGTATCCTGTCTTCCAACAGTGGCCAATGCCAGGTGCCCCAGAGGGAATGAACAGAACACGAGATCATCAAGTGATCCATCCCCTGTCGCTCATTCCCAGCTTCTGGCAAACAGAGGCCAGGGACACCATCCCTGTCCATCCTGGCTAATAGCCACTGATGGACCTCTCCTCCATGAACTGATCTAGTTCTTTTTTTAACCCTGTTATAGTCTTGGCCTTCACAACATCCTCTGGCAAGGAGTTTCACAGGTTGACTGTGTGTTGTGTGAAAAAATACTTCCTTTTGTTTGTTTAAAACCTGCTGCCTATTAATTTCATTTGGTGACCCTTAGCTTTTGTGTTATGAGAAGGAGTAAATAACACTTCTTTATTTACTTTCTCCACACCAGTCATGATTTTATAGACCTCTATCATATCCCCCCTTAGTCGTCTCTTTTCCAAGCTGAAAATCCCAGTCTTATTACTCTCTCCTCACATGGCAGCCGTTCCATACCCCTAATAATTTTTCTTGCCCTTTTGCTGAACCTTTTCCAATTCCAATATCTCTTTTTTGAGATGGGGCGACCACATCTGCATGCAGTATCCAAGATGTGGGCCTACCATAGATTTCTATAGAGGCAATATGATATTTTCTGTCTCATTATCTATCCCTTTCTTAATGATTCCCATTTCGAGCGCTTAGCATTTGGGGCAGCACGTGGGTGGCAATGACTTTGCCCGTGGAGGCAAAGAACATCCTCTGTCCCCTACAGGAAGGGCTGCCCATAGAGTGAGAGCATTTGAAAGGGCCATTCAGCAAACAGCCTGTCACGCTAGCGTCCCTCTCCCAACCTTCCCTCTCCCCGTAATGGTCTGAAACAGTGTTGTCCATTCTCATGTTTGTCTTGCAATATCTGTTGTTTTTCCCATCTAAAAGCCCCAGCTGCTGGAGTCATGTGATTATGTGAGACTCTCACTCGGGGTTATTTTATTTTTTAATTAAAACTAATTTTCTAGCCCTCACAATTGCAGAGAAAGCCTGGAAACGCAAATGTGGACACTTTAAAGACTCCGGCCACAGAACACACAAAGAACTATTTCTTTCTTTCTCATGATTTGTATGCCAGCCTTGTGATGTATTGAACATTGGGGCTTGGCAAGAAGGGAAAGACCCATAGGACCGTTTGTGATCACTGTCCCACCGTTTCGGGGGGGGGGGGGGGAAAGGGAGGGGGGGCTTTGGACGAGTCGGAAGCAGCATGGGAAGGAGTGGATTGCGGAGGATTGAGACGTAGTCAAAAGGGGAAGTCGTCGCGAGAGAAGGCCCCCAGCTCTGAGAGTGGATTCTTTAACGCAGCTCTTGAAGAGGTTTAGCCTCCCCTGAGTTGTATTTACACCACTGTTGACTTACAAGCTTGATTTGTGCTTGCCTTGGCAGGAAAACAATAAAACATATCCCTAACCTTTCCCCTTTGTGAAGTGCCAGATTGAGACCATCTGGATAAACGTAACTAAGCAGGATCAAGCTAGGTGGAAATGAAAAGGCCAGGCTAGCAAGGATGCTTTGTCTATTCAATTTCCATCTGAAGTCAAAGGCCAGCTAACAATGAGCCAATGTTCCAGTTGAGATGGCCCTGGGTGAGGAGTCAGGAGACCAGAGTTCTATTCCAGCTTTGCCACTGACCTTGGGCGAAGGATAGCACTACTCTGCCTCAGTTTCCCCATCTGTAAAATGAGGATAATGATACTGACCTTCCTTTGGTGAAACGGTTTGAGCTCTGTGGGTGAACAACGTTCTCTAAATCCATACTTAAGCCCCTCAGAAACAGGTCTGACCGACAGAGGATCCAAGTACCGACAAGTGTCGCTGTTGTGAAGGGGACCTGCTGGTACTTAGCACCTCTGAAAGTCAGCCTGCTGATTCGGGACCACAATATGGAGCGACACACAGGGTCAACTCCCTGCTCTGCCCCAGACTTGCTGTGACACCTTGGGCAAATCACACCGTTTCTCTGGGCCTCACTTCCCCTTCTGCAATGGGGATAACAGCACTGCTCAACCCCACTGGAGTTTTGGGAGGATAAATACATTAAAGATCATACATTAAAGATACTAAGCCCCGAAAACCAATCGGGGATTAACGCAAGTAAGAAAGGACTCTTGATCTATATCCTTAAAAGTTCTCACGGGGGCAGCCCCCTGCATGAATTACCCTGACATGTAAACGCCGGTAGATAAGCCTGGATTTGCCCAGCTGACTCTTCTCAAACATTTTTGAAGCCATGTGTTCAGTACTCCGCATTCTGTCATTATTCGCAGTACAGCAGTACCTGCTCCGAGGGATCAATCATAGGCCAGGGCTCTTATAATCTAGAAGTTATATCAACCAAGGCAGAAAAAAGTTCCAGAGGAATATTTAACCTGGGGTTTATAGAATAACCCCAAGCTCGAGCTGGCAGCAGCATTGGACCTCAGAGCCCCCAGAGCTAAAAGCATGAGCCACTGCTGATTGTATTACAGGAGGAACTCCGCTAGCTGGTGCAACCCCGCACTATTCCAGGGTGGTCCCCCTGTAGTGGCTGGTCCACAGAAAGTGGTTTCAGACTCTGTTGCTGTCTTCAAGCAAATGGACCCAGTCCTTTAGCTAAAGCAACTGAGGCAGGAGATCCTGGGTTCAAACCCTGAAGAAAATTCAGATTGTAAGCTCTTTGGAGCAGCGACTGTCATTTTGTTCTGTGTTCATACGGCACAGAGCACAACAGGGACCTGGTCCATGATGAGGGCTCTTAGGCCCTACAGAAAGAGTCACCACCCCCACCTATCCGCAGGCATTGTTATACTGTCAGCTATAGTAGGCTTTTATCTTCTTTTGTGGACAAGCCCCTCCAGGGCAACCAGGACCCAGGCTATGCCAGTGAGGATTCTACTGTCAGCAGAAAGAGGAGTAACTCTCTGGATCTTTAAGTGAATCTTTTATATCCCCAATTTTCTGCCATTGCATTTCCTTCAAAAGGGGAGAGAGTTTCAAAGGCAATGGAAAACCAAAGAACACAGCTGATTGTATTTGATCAGATGTTGCTGTGAAGATGAAAAGGGCTTTGTAAGTGCAACTGACTTTCGGGATGATGATGGTGGCATATTTTTGCATGACCGCTCAAAACAATACAAACTCCCTTGCAAAAGGTCCCCAGAGGCCAGCACTGCTGCTCTGAAGATTCCCCCAGGAGATGTAACAGCCAAAAATAACTAGTATTAGATGCTGAATATAAAGGAGATTGCTACATTTTGGTTTCCCAGCAACCCCGTGCATAGGAAACAGGGTAGCGAAGGTTTTCATTTCAACCTCTGGTTAGCTTTACAATGATAGATCAGGTCATAAAATGTATTGACCTGCATTCTTCAATCTCCCCGCTCTGAAAGCGATAGCCACAGAGGCAGTCATGGTTTTAGCAGGAGATGAGCAAGAGCCAGGGAAGATGGAGAAATCAAGTCACCTTCTATTATGTTCAATACTGTAGGGAAGAGATAGGCTTTAGAGGAATAGAGGACTCATCAGAGCAAGTGTCACTGCATAAACACACCTCATTGGGGACAAGAAAAAAGGGGGAAGAATAGAGTTTAAAAAGAGAGAGAGACAGACTGCAGATCCTCTAGTGGGAGAGGGGAACAGCTACCGCAGTGATTTTACTATTTGAACGGCTGTCGCACGCAGAGGTCCCAATCAGTGGACAGCGCCAAGCACTGCACACCCTGAAAAGCGTTCACCTCCACCCGAACGAGCTTTCGGTGCCCAGGCTCATCCACACCCAAGAGCGGCGTAGGGAACGGGGGGCGTTACAGCAGCATACGGCCACGCCCCCCCCCCGCAGCCTTCTGTCGGTCAAGCTCTGATGCCCGAGCAACACAGCCGTGCTGGCGGAAGTCCCAGGTATGGATGTCGTTGTACAGGACGTAGTGGGCTTTCACCAGGAGTCCTTGCGTCACTCAGGGAAGGTGGTTTTACTATCCTGGGGAAAAGCCCGGCTTTACAGGCCTAGGCTGCCTCTGCACTCGCTTTGCTTGGCCAGGAGAATAGAATGGAATTACTATACCAGGAAAACACTCCCAGTATAGACAGAACTTAAAGGGGCCTTCTACCAGCGTATCACTGTATTAGGAGCTATGCCAGCACAAGGCACCCTTATACCAGCAGAACTGTGCCCCTGGTAGAGGCTTTTCCAATTTATCTGCTTCATTTTTTTAAGTCACCCCCTACCTAAGTTCCCTCTGAGCTGCGCAGCCATGCAGCTGCCTTTTAAACCGCGCGCAGGGGCTCAGGGCTGCGGCAGGGAGAGGCGCCCCTCCATCGGCCTGGCCCCAGCACGGACCTGCTGCGGCCGGGGGAGAGGAGCCTCTCTCTTGGTCCAGCCCAGCCCAGCCTGAGCTGCTGTGGTGAGAGAGGGCTGGGGGGAGTCCTCTCTCCCCACCGCAGCCTGCACCCCAAACCCCTCATCCTTGGCCCCACCCCAGAGCCCACCCCCCAACCCTCTGCCCCAGCCCTGAGCCCCCTCCCGCACCCCAAACCCCTCATCCTTGGCCCCACCCCAGAGGCCTCATCCCCCTGCACCCCAACCCTCTGCCCCAAACCCCTCATCCCCAGCCCCACCCCAGAGCCCTCAACCCCCTCCCCCACCACATGAATTTTGTTATGTGCACCGATATGAAGGTGATGTGTCACACATCACCTCCATCTTGGGGCACATAACAAAATTCATTCCGCACATGGGTGGAAAAAATTAGAGGGAACACTGCAAACAAGAAT
Organism: Eretmochelys imbricata; assembly: GCF_965152235.1. Classification (NCBI taxonomy): domain Eukaryota; kingdom Metazoa; phylum Chordata; order Testudines; family Cheloniidae; genus Eretmochelys; species Eretmochelys imbricata. The sequence continues at coordinate 9,990,588 of NC_135588.1, read as the reverse complement.
TAAAAATACCTAGCTCTTCGACAGCGCTTTTCCATCCGTAGATTATACTGGGACAGAGCCTGTGTCGGCAGACGTAGGGGGAAGGTGAAAAACAAGCACGCTCAGTAACACTGCTGAAGCCGGCTGCTCTCACTCTGGCCCCCCACTATCGGCAGGCCCGGGTTGTCTCTGTCTGGCAGTGTTGTTATCCCCATTTTATAGAAAAGGAAAGTGAGGCACAGAGAGGCTAAGTGGCTACCTCAAGCTCACATACGACACATAACAAAGCTGGGAACCGAGACCTGGAGGCCCAACTCCTCATGTACAATCTTCTCTGCCAATGTTTTTATAAACCCTCAACGCTGGTACTAAATCCGAGTGTTACCAATAACTTCATTAACCGACATCTCACTGTTATGCCCACTTGAGACCCGAGTGTGACTTATAGCATGTGTTATACCAGTGGATACATTTACGGGAAATTCGAGCCACATCATGCAGGGCTGACATTGTAATGTCTGAAATTAGGCTCTGAGCATATAAAAGGGGCAGATTTAGTACCAAGGGCACTTCACTGATCTAAACATCCAGCAAAGCAGGTCATTACTTGCAGAAGCCTTTATCTGCCTTTGACTTTCTTCCGTTCTTTTTCTCAATTACTCTTATTGCAGTACTACCAAAAAGTGCCAGCCAAGACGGGGGCACCATTGTGCTAGACGCTGTAGACACACACACGTTGTAGAAGACCCCAAAGTACGTACAAGCAAAACAGACGGAGGGTGAGAGAAAGGAAGGGTGGTGGTTCCCATTTTGCAAATGTGGAAACTGAGGCACAGAGCAACTAAGTGACTTGCCCATGATACCACAGAAAGTCTTCAGAACTCAGCCCAGATCTCCTGATTCCCAGGCCGCTTCCAATAATCAGGCGTTTCCAGAGAACTGTCTGACTTCCCTCTGAACTGACCCACCAATAAGATACAGCAAAACATTCTGATTCCCCATTTGGTTACCTGTATTAAAAGCACCCGGCAATCTCTCCTCAGGTCAGAGGTCTGAGAAAATAATTACATATCGCCGCAGAAGGCCATTTCCAGCACAGCCTCTACTCACAACAGCGATTTAAAGGCAGAGCGAGCCTCACAAATGTTCTGGGGAGACTGTGAACCTTAATAGGAAGTGCTTTCAGGGCAGGAAAAGCAGACGATAAATGTCAGAAGCCGGAATACATTATTCGTCGTCGCCACATAATTCCCAGAAGCTCCAGGGGCAGGGAACCAAGACAATCTCTTCTCTGTGATCCGAAGAAACAGTGTTCTTGGGTTTTTTTAAAGGCTAGAAATTGGAGAACATTTCTAGATAGGGAATTATTCCGTCCTCTGCTATGCGGTCTGCTGGCAGCTTGAAATCAGGCTTTTCACATCTAAACCCATACAGACGCCCATGCAGAGACTAGAGAAGATCTGGGCAAACTGTAAGTTAATCTTGTTACCAGAAACATTAGCCCCTTCCCCCCCCCCACAGAGACCTGTTTAAACTAGTGAACCGCTCTGAATCCAGCGGGACTTGGCATAGCAAATCCAGGCTGTAGGCTCTAGCAGGAGAGAAGGTTGGATAGCAGGGAGGGATGATCTTGCAGGTCGACCAGCATTTCTCAAACTGGGCGTCCTGACTCAAAAGCGGGTTGCAAGGCTACTGTGGAGGAGAAGGGGTGTTGTGAGATCACAAAAAAAATTACCGGGATTAGAGGGAGAAGTCTAGGTATTACAATCACTATGGGGAGGCAGAGATGGATGCTGCTGGCGGTGACTCTGCCTGCAGAGCTGGGCTCCCAGCCAGCAGCCGCCGCTCTCCAGCTGCCCAGCTCTGAAGGTAGCCAGCAGCAGCACAGAAGGAAGGGTGAAAATACCATGAGTATGCCCCTGTGAGTGCGTACAGTCATTTGCTATCACAAGGGTCGTCACAGCCTGAAGCATTTTCAAAGCGGGGCCCAGCAAAAAAAGTTTTCGAACCCCTGGTTTGCTGCATTGGACTGACCAGCATGAAATTTGGGTTCAGTTCCTGGCATGACAACAGATGCCCTGGGAGTATGTCACACTCCATTTAAACCCAGATCTGTGGGACCCAGGATGGTGGACTGGGTGTTTCCAAGCCCATACTAGGCAGACCTTCTGATTCAGGTCTGGGGCTTGAGCTGGGTCCACACTGTGAAATGACAGGGATTGGACCAGTCACAGCAGTACTTGGGCTCTGACCCACCCGCCCAGCAGCGACCTAGGACCCTGGTCCTGAGTGCTGGCTGAGCCGAGTCAGATTGATGTATGTGTCGGGGGGAGGAGGGGGGAGCGGGGCTGGGCTCCAAGTGAATCAGAGTGTGCAGTGCAGACATATCCTGTGTGACCCTGAGCAGGTCACTTCATCACTCAGTGCCTCCTTTGTAAAACAGGGATAATGCTTTAACCTCACCATGGTAACAATTGTTAGTGCTGACGGACTGCAGTGATGAGAGCAGAAAGGGATCAGACACCAGCAATGAGAGCTTTGGCTTCCTGTGACTGCTACTGACTCAGAGGGGCACTGTGGGCAGATCATTCCAAGGCTGAGCACCCACAACGACAGCTAAATCGGGGGAGCTGAGGCGCTCAGTCCTTGTGCCTCGGTTTCCTCACTCACAAAATGGGAATGTTACTTCCTGTTACAAGGGGGCAGCATGGCTCAGTAAATAGAGCTCAGGACTAGAAGTCAGGAGACCTGGTTTCCCCTTCCGCCTCTGCCACTGACTTGCTGTTCGCTCTTGGGCAAGTCATCTAAACTCTATATGCATCCGTTTCACCAGCTATTAGATAATGAGGATGCTCATAACTTTCCTGCTCGAGTATAGCACTTTGTAATCTAGGGGTGAAAAATATTACACAGATGCTCTGTAACAGGAATATTAACACTCACCTCTGAACAGGGAGTTTAGATCCCTGGATGAAACGTGCGTGTCTGAGTGCACTGTATTATTATTATACATCATCGCTCTAATCCACCCCACTATCTAACCATCCGTCTAGCTCTATATCCTACTTCCTGCAGTGGCCAAGTTCTTCAGAGGTAAGTGAACACCAAACATCGGTCTAAAGGATGGTTTTAAAGAAGCGTTTACGAAACCAGCCCTAAGAAGGAATGTCTTTAGGGTTTTGTTTTTAAATCCAACAACAAAACAACTCTTAAAAACCCTGCAAACAAGGTAACCATCCCAGCCCCTGCTAGCGCACAAGATCCAGACTACTTATCTTAACCGAGGCGCTATTTTGACAGACCTTAAAACTGCTAAAGCTTAGACGTTCCTTGACGTCTAAGGGCTGGACTCTGCATGCCCATTCACACGTGAGTGCACGAGCAATCTGGCGGGCACGGCTAACGGTTTGCAGGACCAGGGCTGACATTAGGGGAAGACAGACATAGCTAATCGTCTCCTGGAAACAGAAGTCTGGATCTTTAACTCTCCGCACCATTTTCTATGCTGTTTTCTCGCCCCCTTTTAATTTCTTCCTCTTTTCTTCCTGCGTTCAGGTCTTTCCCGCTCAGCATCATTGCCTACCCCGACTGATACGCCACAGCAGCGGGTGTTGCTTTGGGCCAGGTCTGTGACCCAGTACGATGCCCACTGAGGACAACCAGACCACCCACGTGCTCTAAGTGAGGCATGTGCTTAAGTGCCTTGTCGCGGGCTGAAAAGTGCTCACACAGTCCCTTCTGTGACCCGGCCACAAGACAGAAGAGCTACTGGAAGTAAAGGTGGTTACCTGCAATACCTCGAACTGGCAATCACTCCCCTCGGAGTCTGAGGGCAGACGTCGCACTCTGGCAGCAGGAAAAACACAGCCCTAGGGGGGCTTTCCACACATCACTCAATCTGCACGTTTCACCTCATCACCCTCCCTTGTGTGCCGTGCCTGTGCGGCCTCCGGAGTCCCTCCATCATTCACAATTCCTCATCGCTCCCGAGGCCGCGCACAACTCGTCCCCTGGCAAGCAGCTAACCCTGCCCTGATCCCTTGACGACAGCGGGCTTGAGGGTTTCCACACAGAGAAATCTACTGATTGTCATGGGACTGCTGCCGGCCCACTTCTGCAGGGAGGTGTCTTGGCCCAACAGAGGGCAGCTGGCCCACCGTCTGTACCCTTTAAAGGGGGGGGGTGTCTGAAACCGGATTTGCTAGAGATGAACATTTCCGGACAATTTGAAGTCTCTTTTCCCTGGAGCTGGGGAACGCAAGTGGCTAAGGCCCGGCTCCTGCAAACACTCACATGCTTCACTTCACCCAGGCGAGCAGCACCACTGAAATCACTGGAAGCCAGTACAGGATTAGAAGTTTGCTCGGGCCTATTTTTAAAGCCCGACCCAAACCCCTCCAGATCACGGCCAGTCCAAACCGGATCCGTGTGTCATGTTGTTTTCATACCTGACCCAAACCCGACACTTGTAGTCAGGTCCTGTCGTGTTCAGGTCCGGGGCCAGCTGCAAGGGCCTAACCACCGGCCTGGACTCCATTTTCTTGACTTTGTTTCCTCCGCGGAGCCACTGGGGTAATTGCCCCCCGCCCCTTTCATCTTCCCACAGCCTGTTCCCCAACCCCAGCCAGCTGGCCGCTCCCCACGCTGGCTCAGCACCACGCACCGAAGGGCAGCAACTCCCCCCCAAACCCGAGTCAGTGCCGTTGCCTCAGGTTTGGGGGTTGGCCCCCGGGGGGGGGAGGGGGTGGTTCCTGCTGCCCCGGGCCCACAATCCTCCTTCAGCCGCCTCCTGCCAGCTGGGTCGGCGCGGTGGCAACCGTGTGCCCCATTCCCGCCGGCCACCACCACCTTGCTGTGTCCCGCCCGCACTGCGGAGCGAGAGGCCCTGCAGCTTGTGGTACCCTCCCTCCGCAGTGCGCACAGCAAAGCAAGGTGCCGGCCGCCGGCAGGAACAGGGCATGCAGCTGACACTGAGCCGACCCCATGGGCCGGAGGAGGGGATCGGAGACGACCTGGCCCGAGCCAGAGCAGGTTGGGTCCCACTGGCTTCGGGTCGGGTTGCAAGGGTCTGCAGTAGGGCCTTACTTAAATAATTACTTAGCACTGTCGGTAGCCCTGTAGATCCCAAAACAGGCCTGGTGCCAGCAGGGTGCCGTGTACCCCACACTTGTGTTTGTGTCACTAAGACTGAATATGAACACAGCGTACGACCAAGTTACTCGTCTTGTTTCTCACAGCTGTGACAAGTCTGCTTTTAAGAGCCACGACGCAGAAACTCCACTCACACTAGGCAAGTTATAAGCAGGTTAGTGCTCAGATTGGAGGGCTCCAAAGATCGCCGAGGTGCTGCAGGAAATGGGCTTGGTGATTCAGTAGCGGACACTCCCCCCATACATCACGCCAGGGTGGAGGGCTATCACAGGACACTGCAGCGTTGCAGGTGCTGGGGACAATACCCAGACCTGGGCTTCTGGTCACTTGCTGTTGTCTAAAATCCACATCATTTTTCTTTCAAGAGGCAGCATTTACACCAGCATCCTGGCCAGTTTCAGCTGGGGTAATTACTGAGTACTCCAGCAGTCTCAGTTGGACCAATTCTTCACTTCCTCTGCTCAAGAGCTGCTTGGCACTGCGGGGGGGGGGGGGGGGGGGGGGAATGTCAAACAGATGCCATGGTTCATCCTAGAAGCAGCTGCATTTCAGTGGCAAGAAAAACAATTCCAGTTCCTAAAGTGCTTTGGGATCTTTCAGGAGGGAAGCCGCTAAGGTTATCCTTCTGATATTCGTTTCCCAGCTGGAACGAGAGCTTGGTTTGAGTACAGTCATGGCAAAAGCACCATTTCAGTAGGCAGCAAATAAAGAGCTGGAAAAAGCCTGCTTTATGGGCCTCCTTCTCACAATAGATTTTCCAGCAGAGAGAGAGACGTTTGAAACACAGACTTATAGCCTGCCTCGGCATGAAGCCCAGTTGAGTCAAATCTTCAAATCATATTACATCTCTCTCTCTACTAGAGTCAACAAAATAAATTCTTTACCAGTGGAAACACCCGCGAAAAAAGCAAGTACTTTAGTAAGCCTTTCCAAAAGGATTCAACTGAAAGGTTTTACGGGAAATAAAATATTTATATATATATATTTCAAGTCACTTGGCACAAAAGAGAACTGAATTTCAATAGATTCAGTATAAGCAGTGAAAAAAAATATTAGAAGATCATTAAAGTTTGAGGCGATTTGGAAATAATGTGACATGGGAAATGGACTGCTGCTTTAAGGAGCGAGTGAAGGGAAGCAGCCTTTGAGAACGCCCCCATGGAGATGGGTAACCACATTATTTGAGACTGGAGAGGAGAATACAAGAGCAACATGTGTGATGTAACAGTCAGGCATTAGCAGTTATACTGCAAGCTACATAAAGCGATGCTGCCAGGTTGGAAATCCTACATATGTACCATTGTTGAGAGGCAGCACAATCTAGTGGAAAGAGCACTGGACTGGGAGCCAGGAGATCAGGGGACACTTCCTGGCCCTGCCACTGACCGGCTGGTTTGACTTTGGGCAAGTCAGCACTTGTCTATACCTGGTTTAGTGAGGTGTAAGTTTCAATCCACACCAGCATGTTGCACACTAATTGGCCCATGGGGACCCTGCTGTCATACACTAAAAGTTCCCCAGTGCACCCATGGAACGACATTGAAATACACTAGGGAACATTTAGTGAACTAAAATTTACACCCCTGCGGGGTAGATTAAAGCACCATGTAGACAAACCCTCACTTTACATCCCTGTGTCTCTGTTCCCCCTCTCACCCTCTGTCGGTCCATGTAGACTATGAAATCTTCAGGGGAAAGGCTGCCTCTTACTCGGTGTACGTTCAGTGCCAATGCTCTGGTTGCAGCCTCTACACAGAGTGTGATTAATGATTATATCCACAAAGAACATTATTTAGGTTGCAAAGTTGAGCATTCCAAAGCTAGAAAACACCAGATTTAAGGCTGTCTTTGCAACCTTAATTCTGACCCCTAGTGCGCCCATTCTGTGACCGAATGAAGCAGGGTTCCTTTGGAAAAAATTAGTATATGATAATATAATTAACGGCTGGACCACAATGCATATGCATAAGGGGGCAGAATTAAAGCTATATTGAAGGTTGTCTCCCCCTCCAAATTTCATGAAAGATTCATCCCGTTTACTGACCAGTTTTAGCCAAAATTCTCTCAAGGAATGCAGTCAGAGAGTAGACATGGTGATTTGTCTGAGTTTCTCTCTCAGCAAAACCTAAATGGAATTTCTTGGGACAAAGAAAAGGCACTTCTCTAGCCAAAGGCTTCTCCTGCGCTGAATTTCATAGGCTGCAAACAATGGAGGTGTTAGAGCTCTTAAAAAAAATATTGCAAGATTCTTTTATAATGGTAAGTGTTTGGCAACCCACCTACCAGAGTCACTATCAGCTTCCCCTATAATAATATAAACTTAAGTGGATTAAAAACAAAGCTTTTTAAAAAAAACCCAAAAAACAGGAAAACTATGGGTGGAACTTTCAAAGGCACTTAGACGATTTAGGAGCAAAAGTCTCACTGAAAGTTACGTAGGTGCCTTTGAAAGTCCCACCCTAACTCTTAAAATCCTACATGATATCTACCTTCAACACTTCCATTTGGCTTGGACCATAAAAATGAACTAGTCAGTTTCACTTTCAGAGTCTCATGCACTAGGCAGATATTACAATGTTTGGGTTAAGACAAACAGATAGGTCACTGATTTGTTTAGTAGACAAAAGTGATTTATATAAACTCATACACTCAGATACAGGTATGAACAAAACCTAGTATTTTGCCTTAAACTTCCTGGCTCTCTCTCTTTAAACTCAAAATCTGGACCATGTGCCAGCTTTCCACTTGCCCTGGACTGTAGTCATCACTTTCAATGCAACGTCAACGGCCAACCTACAGCGCTCATCATACGGCAGCGTCATCTGGAAATACACTGGGTCGTTTCGTGACATGAAAGTTAAAGCCATGGGCTCCATGCTGGTTTTCACTTGCCATCCTTTGAGCTTCTTTCCTCACCTAGTCACTCCCAGCCAAACCACACCACGTAAGCAAGCTTGCTCTGCGTGAGATGCGGTATGGAGGAGGCAAAGCACACCGGCTATTATATAAAAATAGGAATAATGATACTGATCCACTTTGTAAACCGCCTTGAGATCTCCTGACAGGATGCACTGTACAAGAGCTAGGTGCCACTACTTTGTGAATCCCAGACAAAGAGCGTGTCGGTGTATTGCCTGGGGGAGAGCAGGACATTAGTGATTTCGAGGCTGGCTCACTCAGTCTGCTGCGTGCAACTTTACTCTCCTGTAATGTTCCTCAGCTGCTCAAGTCACGTGAACAAGGCTCTGAGAAAAGCAACAGGCCCCATGTCTCCAGACATCTGGGCGGTAAGCAAAGGAGGACGGCGTGGGCCCAAAACAGCCTGCGCCCAGCAACTGCTCTGAATTAAAACAAAAAGATTCTGGTTCAAATGTAGCCAGCAATTCAGTCCCAGCATGAAGTCGGAGAATCATAGAAATGTAGGGCTGGAAGGGGGTCACCCAATCCAGCCCCCCTGCACTGAGGCAGGACCACGTAAATCCAGACTGTCTCTGAGGGGTGATGGTCTAACCTGTTCTTAAAAACCTTCAGTGACGGGGATTCCAGAATCTCCTTGGAAGCCTGTTCCAGTCCTTACCTATTTTTAGCCCATTCATACATGAGGCCAGATAAAAATCTGCCCCGATTAGGTGAGAAGCTGCAGCAGCCTTTTCAAGGCAGCTTCCAGCTCTTGCTTTCATCTAAAGGTCTGTAACGTCCCTTCTGAGCCACGTTCACGACATCCTATTAAAGCCAGCGGTAGCATCTTCAAATCAGCAGCCGGCTGCAGGCAAGCTTGGAAGAGGGGATCCAGACAATGTGCACCCCCATTAGCAGAAATGCTGGGAGCCCCTTGTCTCCTGCGGTGCTCAACAGGGTCCCAATTCCCACTGTGAGCAGGGAGGAGATCGATCACCGGGCTGACGATCCCTTCGATTTCTCCCAGAAAACCCTTCACAAAGAGCTTGATACACCTGTACTTAATTCCCTCTGGGATCAGGGTGATCCGACTCCAGGTCAGAGCTTTGGATGTTTTTCTCCCTTGACTCCAACGCGTCTTGCAGATACTTGCCCACAATTATATTTTGTGCAGACATGGGCATTACATCAGAGGCATTCAAAAGGGCCTTCAAGAAGGTGGGCAAGTATTGGAATGAACTGGTTAATATGTACCACCACTGGCCTCTAGTGGATGAAATCAGAATTGCTCAACTGTGCAATAGGCCTTATACCGCTAACGGTGAACAGGGATTCTCTTTTATCTCAAGTGGAAGAAGTCTATGATTCAGGAGCAGGAGGATACTGCTAATAGCAAAATGGAGATTTTTCTTCAACTCTAGTAGTAGGGTTTTTGTTTTGTTTTTAAGGATCCAAGTTCATTCCTTGCTGTCACAGTGGTATCCCAATTAAATACGCAGTAAAGCATAGTAGCACACCAAGTTCCTCGCTGATCACAAATAGAGAAACTGAGGGGCAGAGAGAGAGAGAGAGAGAGAGAGATTTTAAGTGACATGCCCAAGGACAAACTGTAAGAGAACCCAGATCTCATCTTGCAGATCCCTGCTCTAAACACTAGCCCACACTGCCTTCCGTTCACGTTTGCTCCCAGTATCTCTAGTACCGATAAGACATGTTGCGGGAAGCAACGCATTTAGATTTTCCATATAATTTTAATATAGTCCATCATAAACCAACAGTGAAAACTTGACTACGATGCTATATCTCTGAGCGCTAAAGCCAAGAAAGCAACAAAGCATTTCAACATTCTCCAGAAAACAAAACAAGACGCCAGACACCTGCAGCTGTTTCCAAAAGCAACATTACAAGACTAAATACAAACCAAAGCTGGGGCCAGCGTATCAGCAACAGAAGCGAATCCAAGCAGGAAAGCAGCCCTCACCTCATGGGTACGGTGGATAAATGTGTTTATCCCTAGGCATGGACGACATGACCTTCAGTGTGATCAAAGAGAAACTCAATCAACAGCATCAGTCGCGTGGGGGGAAATAAGACATTTACAACATAGAGATACGTGCGGGCTGGAACGTCATCGGACAAACAGGTTTAAAAAAAAGTTTTAATGTCTACAGCACTTCCAAAAAGATATAGCAGCAGACTGAACCTCACTACGAATAATACTGTTGTATAGGGCTTTTCATCAGTAGATCTCAAAGCACTTTACAGAGAAGGTCAGTCTAATTAGCCCCGTTTTACAGATGGAGAAACTGAGGTGAAATCACTCACCTAAGGTCACTCAGCAGGCCAGTTACAGAGGTGGGAATAGGAGCCAAGTCTCCGGTGTCCCAGGAGTCCTGAATGCCTAAAATTACCTTATCTACTAGGCCACAAGGCCTCCTAAGTGGCTACATGGCTATTCCTCTTCCAGGATGGATAAAAATCAATCAAAAAAAAATCTGATTTTTTTTATTTAAATAGGATTTTTTTAATAAAATGCCTTTTGAGGAAAAAGCCTATCTAAAGATAATTTTAATTAAGATACATTATAGCTCAAAGATATCTCATCATGGAATAGGGATTATAAATTCTAATTCTGTAGTATGAGATAGTATATTCATGTAATGTTTAAGAAAAGTTTTGTAAATGAGTTTCAACAGTTCATGGATTAGGGACCCCATTTTATGGGGTTCCGCAGGCTTTTGTATAGATTATTTAGGCTAATCTTTCTATCTACCCCATGGGACTCACACTTAGTCTAGAAGATACCACCAGAGATGCTTAGTTTTGCAGTTCTCAAACTGTAGATTTGTGTCTCCAGAGATAACATGCTTGTTAACAGCAAAAATATTTTTAAATAAAAAAATAAATAAATATATAGAGGTGAGAAATAACAGACGTCAACTCTATTGTCCCTCTGCAGATTTGTGTACACAAAGTCAATCCCTTACCTCTCTCTAAAAGTGCAAAGTTTCAAAAAGTTCAATGAATAGAAGATTGCGGGGGGCGGAATAGATCTGGACAAGGAGAAGTCTGGAGATAAATGTGGGGAGCGAGGGACATATGCTTGTTTTGTTAAAATATTATATGTTTTCTGTTAAAGAAAAAAATCCAGAATACATAATGTTGTTGTTTTAGTTAAATAAAACAATGTAAATGTCTGTCTGGTGATGTTCTCCTCCTAATACAACATGGCAAGAAAATCGTCCAAATATTAATGATCATCCTGTTGGAGTGGAGATAGTTCACCTCCCAAAAACTTCATAAATATCTGCTTCAATTACCTTTGGTAAATGAAATAACCAAACAATCATTCATTCATTTTCCGATATAGCTGTAAAACTAATCTGAAAAGTTTTCAAAATAAATCACTGTTTAAAAATGTATAGTGTGTACCTTCTAAAAATGAAACCTACATCTCTGAGTTGTGAAGAATATGTATTAAGGTTATAACCACCAACAAAAATGCGCTTTTATGTAGAAAACGATTTAAATCACTAGTCAGGAAGACTCGATTTAATCACGATGATCAAATAATCATTTTGATTTAAATCAAATCTACCCTGTCCTTTTCCCTCTCCTACTGCCCCCAAAGTTTGATCCAATGAAGATGACAGCATGTTCTGAGCAACACAGCATCATATACTGTAATTTCAGGGGAAGATTGAGGCTCAGAGACATTTGGGCTAGTGGATACAGCACTGGGCTGGGAATCACGATATCTGGGCTCTGGCACTGTTGTGGCTCCTTGCTCAAATTACATCCAGTTTTGTGCCTTGGTTTCACCATCTGTAAAATGGGGATAATAAATACTTACCCTTCTTTATAAGGAACTTAGAGATCTCTAGATAAGAAGGCTATATAATCAGAGCTAAGCATTACTGTTAGAATGATGTTGGGCTTTTCCCCATCCTGAGTATGCAGTGAACCCAATATCATCCCAGCAGAACACCTGTACATTAAAGATGGGCTTCAGTAAAGAGATTCAGGTCTGGGTTTCAAACAACCCAACATTTGTGGCTGTTCAGAAGTGGGGATTTGTCTGGCCTCGTCTAATGGCAGGGCCCCACCTGCATGTTACAAACCAACCCTGGGGTTTGGATTCCTGCCATGAATCTGTGCCCTTCTACTCTGCCACCTGACCTCCCCCGCTTTTCACTCCCTTCCGTCGGCCTTTCCCCCACGTCCATGTAACAGCTGAACAGCTACCGTTTGTGAAGCTACAGACTGCCGGGATATTTACCATGCCACTGGCACCAAAGCAAATTGCCAGGCGGGGTATCCAGTCTGCGCGAAGAGAGTTCTGCACTGAGGAGCCAAGCTCTGGGTCTTTTGCAAATACAAATCAACACAAACAACAACGTATAAAGCGCCCCACTGCAGCACTCGCTACTGCGGCTCCTGTCCCATGGGGCTGGGCCCCACTCCCCGCTCTGCAGATCGCGAGCAAGGGTCGCAGCACCACTTGCTCAGATCCGGCCTCCCCCTCGCGCCCCGCAGCCCATCATCATGACAGAGGGGAAGCCAGGCCAAACCTGGGTGGTGCTGTGACCCTGTGCACCAGGCTGCAATGGGTGGGGCAGATGCCACCACTGCAGGATGAAGGCAGGGCTGGCTTGCTCTGCCACTCACTCCCCCAGCACCTCCCACCCCCTCCAGGGCAGGAACTGATCCTCGACTCCCCCCCTCCCGGGATAAAAAGAAACAAAACGAAATTCCCCAAAAAATAAAATGAAAAGTTATACAAAATAAAAAGGCATTTCATGGGGCTCTACTCAGGAGCAGGCCAGGCTGCAGGCATTATTTGCGGGGGGAGGGGGACACACATTATACTGCACCTGAACCCCCAGAAGAACGTCCAGGAGCAATAATAGGTGGCACTTAGACCAGTAATACCTGGCACTTCCAAAGCACCTTACATAACCTGATGCTAAGTGCGCCTGGAAGGCCAATGCTATCATCCCTCTTTAGCCCAGGGGGGTTAAGTGACTTCCCCAAGGACACGGAGGGAGGATGCGTCTGAGCTGACAGCAGAACTCAGGCATTCCTGGTTCCCAGTCCTGCACTCTCTCCCCCAGAACATCCACGTTCTAAGATTGGTTTAGTACAAAGAAGGCAAAAGCATCCGACATGCGTCATGCACAGGAGAGGAGAATGGAAATCAGCACAAAAGCCCGGCTGAGGGAAACAGGCAGAGAAGCCAGGTACAGGGCAAGATACGGGTGCGGCCCAACGACGCGCAACCGGTTGCCCAAGACCAGTCATGCTCATAGTTTTCTTAGTGCCTTATTCACTATCACTATCACTTATTCACTAGCTGAGCTGATAGGTCCTTTCCATCTCTAACGTATAACTGGCAGGAACGGTCATATCCCAAATGTCCTTATTAATTATGCATAGAAGAGTCTGGGCATCTGTCCAGCTCAGCACGACAGGGCTTCCTGGACCCAACACAAGTTAGACATGCCACAAACAGGCTGTGTCTTAAGACACCGGTTTTATTAATACAGTTCAGAGGAAGAGCAACTGTCTGTTGTACAACAACGGGCGAAATTAGCACCACGGGAGGACGGGTTTGTCAGGGAAAAGAAAAAGCACGAAGCAGGAACCTTGCAACTCCAGCCCCACTAAGATTCTTAGTTACAACAAGCAAGCTGACTTCGGCTCAGCCACGGCTTCATCACTGAGCCTTGTTCAACGCCCAATTCTGTCTCCGTATCAATAGAGCCATTTTTCTGGGCTGTCAAGTCAAGATACTGCTGAAATCTCTCTTATCTCTGCTGCTGTCAAGATCAAAACCGCAGTCAGATGACTTTAATTGGTTGAAGAGACTATAAGAGTTTTGAAAGGGATATAAAACCTCATGCTTCAGGGCTTAATACAATCTCTTACTAATGTGGGTCAGGAGGAAATCTTCCCTGTGGGCAGGCTAACCCCTAATTGCCTCCTGCAGGGTGTCTTGCAACTTCCTCTGAAACAACTGGTACAGGCCTCTGCTAGAGACTGGATACTGGATTAACAGGACCTTGGGTGTGATCCAGTCTGCTAGTCCCTAAATTCTTATAGATATTTTAATTTAGCTAGTGAAAATATTGATAAATGCAGAGGATGACTAATCACGTGCTAGATTGTTGCCTTTGATAATGGAATATTGTCTATTCCCCACCATTTCATGTGGATGCAATTCTGATTCATGCTGGGTTAACTACCCCACCACAGAATACAGGGCTAATTAACCCCTGGGTCCCCATATTCCAAAACTGGCCTTTTTTAGCCTCTCCCTAAACAAACCCCTCCCCTCGTGGTCATGCTTTGGACCCAATCCTTGCACAACCGCTGAAAGAGCAGGGAACTGTGGGTGCCCGAAGAATGCAGGATCAAGCCTTCTTAATTTAATTTAAGCAAGAGCGGATCACAGCCGTACAAATGTTTAGGCAAACTACCACATAACGATAAGAAGCATCATTACGAGATGTGAATGTCCAAAAACATTGTTCCTAAACACAGGAAAAAAAAAACCTACGTGATGTTTTTGTAATACCACAAAGGAGTGGAGAGATTTATAAAAGCTTTATCTATGCAAAAGAGTGAGTTACGGCCAGATTCGTAGTTTCATAGAGCTTAAGGGCAAACGGGGCCATTAGATCACTCGTCTGACCTCCTGTATATCACAGACCATTCAATTGCACCCAGATACCCCTACGTGAGGCCCAGTAACTTGAGTTAGACTAAACTGTGACACAGGCACAGAACAGGAGAGACTGAGGTGCCACCAAGGCCTCTGCAACAGCAGGGGATTGATTAGATGAGATACGCCCATATGATCTCAGCAAGCGATCCATACCCCATGCTGCAGAGGAAGGCAACCCCCTCCCATGCCTTATTCCCCCCTCCTCCTCCACACACACACGGTCACAGCCAATCTGACCTGTAAGAAAAATCCCTTCCTGATCCCAGATCTGGTGATCAGTTGGACCCTGGCCCCATGAAGACACAGCAGACAAGCATTTAAGAAAGAGGAAGGTGAAAAAGACCAGAACAGATCAGGCCAATTGTGCGTTGGGGAAAAAATTTCCTTCCTGACCCTTGCAGGCATCTACCTGAAGCATGAGATTTGATTTGAATATAGTCACTATTTTAAAGCAGAGTTATGAGCACATTGAGGGCAATGCAGAGCTTCCTGTTTTCACCCTGGCCCATGAAGGAAGGGAACGAACAGGGGGACTCTCAGACTCCAAGACCAGAACAGACCACACAACCATCCAGTCAGAGCTCCTGTACACACAGGCTGCAGAATCTCCCACAGAAGCTGGATTAAAACCCACGTTCTAAGAAGATAGCTCATCTCATTTTAAAGACTTCAAGTGATGGAGAGTTCACCACCTCCCCTGCTAAACTGGTCCAATGTTTAGCTACCCTCGCTGCTCAGAAATTAAGTCTTATTTCAAGGTTGAATTTGTCTCAACTTCATCTTCCAGCCACTGGACCCCAAAATGACCCCTTTACGAAATACACTAGAAACTTTATTATTGCTACTGATTTTACATAGAAGGGGCTCGGACACTGCAGCAGTATAAAACCAATAGATTAGATTAGATGCGATGCAACTCTCCAAAATTTCCTTTCTTGAAGTGGAGGGGCAGCTCGGTAAAGAACTGCAGCCGCACTTTGGCCCCACTAATGCCACCTTTCGGAACACAATTATGAAATGAACTTCAGTAATTTGGCTGGGCAGATCTGATAGATTCTTGGATTGCTTATTTTGCTAAGTCACAAAGGCAACTGTAACAGAAAGGGTTAAACAATTGCAGCTGAACAAAGCCTCTGTTTCCCATTCATTGCCTCCTGGAGGGAAATTACATTTTAATTCAATCTGGCCAGAGTTTTATTTTATTTACTCTAGGCAAACTCTTAACTCTATCAGCCTTATTGGCAAATAGATTAAACAAATTCATCACATCAGAAGCGTGATTTTTTGTTGCAATATTAAACCTGTCACTTAAGAGACCAAAAATCCAGCAGCGACTCCTGATTTTTCACTGGCAACAAAAGCCGGAGCGTTTGGCCAAAGCATTTACTTAGATTGTAAAACCTTTGGGGCAGGGACCATCTTTTTGTTCTGTGTTTGCACAGTGCCTAGATCAACAGGGCCCTGGGCCTATGAGTCCTGAAATAGAAAGAATAAATAGAACTCGCCCCGTGCTATTTCTCACAAACAGGATCCTGGATCATGTTCTTGACCTCAGATAGCGACGTTTTACGCTCGCTAAGGCCTGGTCTACATTAGGAAATGAGACTGGCATAACTACGTCGCTCAGGGGTGTGAAAAATCCACACCTCCGAGCAGCGTAGTGAAGTCAACCTAAGTTCCCATGGAGACCGCACCAGGCTGACAGAAGAATTCTGCCATTGATGGAGCTACCGTCTGTGGGGAGGTGGACTACCTACGCTCCCGCTGGCGTAGTTAGTGTCTACACTGAAGTGCTACCACGTTTTAAGTGTAGACAAGCCCTAACGTCCCAATCCTGCAAACTCTTAAATCCATAGGAAACTTCATTCATGGGTGTGCGCTCTTCAAGACAACCGGACAACTCCCATGATTAATGCTAGGCATCTGTCAGGAGCGGCAATTCAGACATTTCTTGGGGGTTAGCGGTGAGAGCAAATTCCAGTCCCTGCTACCAGCAGGGACACTGTTCTCATCCCCGCTCAGTCCCCCAGCTAGGGAGTCTCCCCTCTCTTTTACCCGCACAGTGTCGGTGGACTCCCAGGAGCTCCTGTACAGGAACAGACCCCTGCCCTCATGCGCCAGGTTGCAACATGGGCTAGCCACCCTTCCGTCTGTATAGTGGGTCAGCCAGGACAAATTTCAGCAGCACTTTGGCCATGCAGCCAGTCGCACTGATTTCGTGTGTGACCCCTGCCTAAAGGGATCCTGTACTCAATCAGCCCAGCCGCTGCTAGCGCGGTCCGAGGCCACGGCTTGCCCCCCGACTCCCCCGCTTACGGACCCTTAAGTGCAATAACCTTGTGGGGGGTAGGGGGTGTTCGCCCCGCCAGCGCCTCCCAATTGGCATGGGTGTCGTTATTTGCAGGATTGGAGCCTCGGGACATCATTCTCAGGCCTGAGCTTGCTCCGCGACTGATTCCAGCGAGAGCCTGACCAGGGGCTCGTCTCGGCTGATCACCCTGGTGCAGACGCCGAGCATCTGCGGCTCTGTGGACGTCAATCGGCATTACCGGGGCTGCACTTTCGATCTAACCCACAGCAAGTGGCACAAGAGGAGGAACGACAGACGCGCCCCGCGCACGACTGCCCCCGGCAGAGCTCCTGGGCCCGGCTGCCCGCTAGATGTGCCCGAACTCCATCGTATCCAGCACCGATTAAACCACCCCCAGCGTGAGCCAGTCCCTGCCCCGAAGAGCCTACACGGGGCCAGGTCAAGACGCTGCCGTAAGGATCCGGAAGCGGCACCCTTCTGGGCATGTCTCCATCTTTCTTTTATGAATGAGCCGGTCTCTGATCCCCCATTACTGTGGGAGTGTCACCGGAGGCAAGGTGGGGGTAGGGGAGGAGTTTTTCCCCTTCCCGCTGAGCCTGGGCTGCCCCCTGAGCTAACCGGGCACGTCTCCCCCAACCCTGCTCTCTCCCCTCTTAGTGCCCAGGCTCACCCCCCACCCTAGTTTAAGAAGCTGCTGGGAGGGGGGGGGGGGGAAGCCCCTTGATGCTCATTCCACTGACCCTCCCCAGGGCAGACAGGCGCTGGGTGCGGGTGTTGCACCGCTTCCTCCCCCAGCCACTGCGGGAAGAGCCTGGGGGGTTCACTGATCCCCCAAAGGCGCTGGGGTGGGGGGTGTGTCTGGGCTCGGCCACAGCCCCCTTGTGGCACCGGTGTGTCCTTGGCGCCAGACCCCCGGTGCACCGATTTCTCCCCCGGCCAGCACAGACCTCCGTCCCCCCCCCCACGGGGGGCTGGCACTAAGGGGGGGGGGCGCTGCCGCACCCCGGGACTGCAAACGGGGCACCCCCCTGATCCGCAGACTGGGGGGGGGCAGCTTTCACTGCTCCCCGTTATGCCCCCTGCTCCGCCAGGGCCCGGGGCAGGGAACCTGGACCCCCCCCCGGCCGAACCCCGCAGCCCCCCCCCCCCCAAGGCCGGGGACGCCCCCCCGGGCTCTCACCTCCTTCTTGACGTTCCACAGCAATTTCTCCTTCGCCGCGTCCCCCGAGCCGCTCATGGCTGGGGCCGGGGCTGCCGCCGGGGGCTCCGCCGGCCCCGGGGGCTCAGCGCGCTGCGGACGGGGCGGGGGCCCGGCCCCGGGGGCCCAGCCACGCACCCTCCAGCCCAGCAGAGCCACGCCGCTGCCCGGCCGGCTGCCGCCGCCGCTGCCGCCGCACTGGGCGCCTCTCCGCAGCCATCTTCCCAGCCTCCGGCCTGACGTCAGAGTCCTGGCCCGGCCCCCGCCCCCGGGAGGGATTATTTGGCAACAATACAGTGTGATACCGGTTTACACCTGCACACGCCCGGAGCCGGCAGCACCCTGGCAGGCGCGATCCGCCCCCCTCCCCCCGCTGGGGATGAGCCCCCCCCGCAGCTGGGAAGGGTCAGCAGCAAGGGGGAAGCGCCCCCCCTTCCCCCCCGGGGAACTAGCGCTGCTCGCCCCTGCCCGCCGGGAAGGGGAAACAAAGCGGCGGGGTTTGGGAGGCGGAGACCATCAGAGCTAAAGGCACCTTCAAGCCGGGGAAGCTGGTTGCACCTGGGGGGGCGGGATGGGGGGGGCGTCAAGCGGGAATAAAACCCGGGGGGGGGGGGGGCTCCTGCGCCGCGGCGAATGAAACCCACCAAGCCCCCCAGAGGAGGCTGCGCGGCGCGCTTCCGAAACAAGGGCTGCCCCTGCAAGACACCGGCACTGGTGCACGGTCACGTTGCATGCAAATTGGGGGGGAGGAGACGGGAAAATTATTTTATGTTTAAACCCCTTCCGTGTAACAAACGCAAAACCCCAGGAACGGCACCCGCCCGCGGCCTTGCTCAGCCCAGGGCAGCGGAGCAGACTCCCCCCCCCCCCCCCCCGGCTCCAGAAATCTGATTTCCTGCTGATTTAGTCACTCTAGAAGGCGGCCATAAAACGACACGCAGCTTCCCCCCCCCCTGAAACGCCAAATCCCTGAGGCCCTCGGCCCTACAATCTGGCCCCGCCCCCCGGCAGCTAGCGACCCAACGTTCCCCTGTCGAACTCTGAGTTAGGGAGCGTTCCATGGTAACTACAGCAACGAAGGGTGCGGCGGCTTCGAATCCCTGCGCGAAATGTACAAGCCGGGTCTGTACATTCTGTACTAAGGGTATCGCCCCCCTGCCCCTCGCTCTAGTTCGCGTGAGGCGTTGGAGACGGGAGGCAGAGGATTTGTTCTCTCTGAACAGCTGCTTTCTCTGCTCGATCTGCCAGTAACCGCAGACCCCGAAGTCCGTGGTGGGCAATCCCATTGCAAAAATAAAATCAAATCAAGGCCCTTGAGTTAAATTAGCAGATTTACCAACTCCCACTCAACGCCCAGCAGGATGTTCTATACCCGCGACCCAATTCATACAAACGGCTTTCTGCTCTCAACAGAAAGTTAGACCTGTTGGTCCTCTCACGTTTTGCTCTCGCCCCTACCGTGGCCAGAAACGGTAGCCTCACCCCACCTCCTCCTTGTAAAATTGCCAAGGAAACTGGCGCCACCTGTTTGCAATAAACGCTCGGCCCAGCTTCAAACAAAGCGTGCTAACAGGGCCTTTGCAGCTCAGCTGAGGCTTTTTGAAAGAGTCAAAATAAGTAGCAAGTATCTGTACCTAGAAGCTTCTGGTCTCCCCTCACGTTTCTTACACTTCCATCCTTTGCCAAAAAGCTATTGCTAACTTATTGCCTGAAATGAGCTGTACTCATTCCAAACAAAGCAAGTGAGCAAACCTGGACCTGAGGACAGGCTATGACTTAGAAAAATTCAAAGAAGCTTAAATATTCACCATATGTTACAGGAGCAGGGGGTTTTTTTGTTTGTTTGTTTTTTAAAAGGGCAGTGCAGTAGGGTAAAAAAACCAATATGTACCTGTCTTGCTAACACTTTAGATTTAATTGAAATTTAAAAGAAATTACATTTGTAAAGACTTTATCATGTTTTAATGTCATCTTGGCCACTACAAAGGACTAGTCAGTTTCACTTTGATTCACAGTCAATTTCACTTTCAGATCCTGGTAGAACAACAACATTTTGATCACAAAACTGCAGGGAATATTTATTTTTAAGTGACGTCATTTTTTTTTTAAAAAAATGGAAATATTTCTACTGAACTTGGGTTTTAGAAAAGCTTGCTTTTCCAAAGCTGAAATTAGGAATCTGTGGGGCAGGACCATCTCTGAAAATGTACAGTGCCTAGCGCAATGGGGCCAAATCTGTTGGGGGCTCTAGGTGTTACTGGAATGTGCATAATATATCATGCCTACTTAGATCCTCACTGGAGACAACTGACCACACTATACAATATTCAGGAGAATGGAAGAGTCTTCACGTTGGGAGCAACTTGATCTGGACTGCATAGAGGAGCAGAGCGCGTGACAGATGGAAACCCTATTAGCAGAGGCGGAAGAGGAAAAAAATAGCAGCTTCCCAATCTGTGTGGCAAATTACACAACTCTATGGAAGCTTGATGACAACAAAATAGATGCAGAGGAGTAACACACATCCCCCAATCACGAGGAACCACTGCCCCACCCAACAAGTGGGCCACAGGAGCAGGTAATGGAGGGAGAGCATGAATTCTTATGGTGCTTCATGCCATCATGCTCTTGAGTTTTATAATGTCCAAGGCCGCCTCATAAAGCCGGGGTAGAAGCTGCCAAATCATGAATAAGCAAGTTCTCCATGAGGACTATGGGAACCAATGGTAGTTTGTGGCCGAGGTTGGAACCGATGACGCAGTAGCAATAGGAGGAGTCTGACATTGTAGCAAACCCAGACTGCCGGCATTAGAAGGAAAGGAAGAACAAAACAGTTGAAGTGAGGAAAGGCTCCTTCCTATACCAACCACACTCAGACTAGAAATCTCAACCAGGTGGCTACAAAAAAAATACACAGGTGCCAGCAGCAAAAGAGGCAGCTAAATTAAGCTGCTAGGCGAACGAACACATGCCCAAGACGGTTAAGACAGCGCCAAAAAGGATGCACCATTCTAGACAATCAATGCATCTTGCAGGAGTAGCTGTGAAAAGAAATCTCACTTGTTTCACCCTTTGTTGAAAAGAACCACCGAATTGCTGATCAGCTAGAGATCATAAATTGTTACAGTGAACATGAAAAGCACTGAAGTTAGTACAGATAAAAACAGCCATATCAGCCTCTGGATATATAGAAATAAAAATCATAATCATAATCAGAAAAATCATAACATGGTGATGTAGGGAAATATCTACGGTGTCCTTATAAAAAGGCAGGCTGCATACAAATAGGGAGAATGTCATCAGATGAACACTCTAGTTTAGCCTGTATTTGTAGGGAGATGGACTTAGTCAAATGGGTGAAAGGCAAGCACTCTTAACAGTGCCCACAACCTACGGATCAAGAATTGGCATTACATGTCTGTGGTGCAAGGAATGTTATGCTGGAGGTGAGACCTGGAACCAATGCATGAGCTAGAATTGTGTACTCTGGGTTTACATGCGTCAGTTCAAAAAAATCTCTAACACCAATGAAAATTCAACACGAGCCACTTAAAATATAACACAATTTATTAAAAATCAGTGACCCATTTCCATTCAATGCACTGCAGAAAGTCAGAGGAAAATACTGTATTATTGGTTAATAAGTTTACTCCATCAACTTATTTCCCTTGCAAGACTGACCCTTAAGAGATTTAGAAACCAGAACAAAATGAAAGCTCCTGTGGTCAGAAAGCAGCTTGTTCACAGAATGTCAGCTAAATTATGAACAGTCACCATAATAATTTGACGTCTCTGGTAAAAAACAATTACAGTAGTCCAAGGTGCTTTATAAACATTAATGAATTAAGCCTCTGAGGTAGGGAGTGTCTCACCCCGATTTTCACTGATGAGGAAAATGAGGTTCACCAAGGTTAAGTGACTTGTCTGAGGTCACACAGCGAGTCAGTGGCAGATGCTGGGATTAGGGCAAATCTCTCAGTAAAACCTCCATTTTCCCAATAGAAGGGGTTTGGCATTACATTTGGTTATACAGGAGATTTTTTTTTTTAAACGCAAAAGGATTGTCAGAAAACATGATTCGGTTTTGGATTGTTTGGTCAGAAGCATTCAGAAAAAAAAAAAAAAAAAAAACTTACTCTGGTTTCTGGGTGTTTGAAGACCAGAACAAGCATTTTCTAGACCAGCCAGAATGCAGCTCTCAGAAATAGCACAGCGTCAGTCACTCCTGGGCCCCACCGGTCCAGATTATTTATTTATTTTTCATCATTTAGTACAAGAGAAAAAGTCAGCGAAATGGAACGTTACCATGGGATAAATGTCTCTCGTTCTGAAGCTTAAATGTCAAGGCAAAGGTTAAACATTTAGTTTTGTCTCGGCATTTATCAAGCAGTGGGAGACGGCTACCCTGCAACGCTATCCCAACTGATGTTATCGCCTAATTAAAATGGATATTAAAGTGCTGCTTAATATAAGACATTCGTTTGGAAAGCTCCAAGCCCCCTTCCTTATAGAGAGGAGGAGGGCATTTGCAACTCATTAGGACCCCATTTTAGAGAATGCAGCTTTCCCAGCACAGATGCCACATAAACAGTCCCCTGTCAAAGGGGTCACGTACAGATATCTGTTAATATTTCCCATTCATCTCCTTAGTCTAATTTCATAATTTGAATGCATAAAGTTCACTTAAACACAAGTGTGCAGACGATAGCAGGACTTCAAAAAGACTGCACCAGCTAATGATTGCTTGCTGGTGTAGTTAAAATTCACATGCTGCAAATGAGGCAAAGAGGTTTTTCTTTTCCTCCAAAAGGCTATTTTAGAGTCACAGGCACATCAATAGAACGCAAATGTAGGTGATTATGGTCTTTGTAGGAAGTTATTACAGACCTCTTAACGCGCAGCTGTGAATGCCTCAAATTAAAAAAAATCTACGCTGTCGGAAGGGGGGGGGATCATAATATGTGCTATTTAAAAACAGCAGAGAAAATATTCTCAGCAAGAATGGCTGCTTTGTCAACCCTGCAAAGGGCATTTTACTATAAATAAGCAAAGACTGTGCTTAGTACAATGACTATTTCAAAGCTGCATTATCCTTCACAATGGTACTTGTTCTCAATTATATAAATGTCAAAAATGTAACCTAGGATTCAATAACATCTAAGCAATTTACATCCTTTAAGTAAATAAAGGAGGGTTAAAATGATAATACAGAGCACAAGTTACATCAAAACTACTACTATTAAACATAACCAGAATCTAGGTAGTCATACTGTACAATCAACATGTCACGGTTTATGTGCAATAAAAGAGAACATTCAATTAACATTCTGTATTGAAATATGCAGAAATCTTTTTTTAAAAAAAATCTTTAGATCATTCAACTCTTTTGGTTAAAGAAAAGTTTCCAAATGATTTAATAAGGAAACAATGACACTGCCCATTGCTGCATTTGGATTTAGTGAGACTATGTAAAACTGTCCAACGAGGTAATCACACGGGCCAAGAAATGTTCTAAGCTCTGTATAGATACAGTACGGTCTTACTTAGCAAGTCTAACATTACAGTCATTTCACACTGTGAAGGTCTGTTTATTAGCACAGGGTCCCTACCTTTCTCTACGAATGCTGAGGATCTTCCGATGTTCTCCCACCATTGGTCTATTCCTGGGGCGGGTGCACCACTGCTTGTAACAATGGGACTGCTAGTTTTGAGCAGCCACAGGCATTTTAACTTGTCACCTAACCATGCCCTGAACAGCACTGATTGCTCCCACTAGTTTCCCAGGAAAAAAAAAAGGAGTAAACCATCCCAAGGGTCCCTGGATTCACAGAACTCATATTTCAGAAGTTATAGTATGGGGAAATTGACGTTTTTTTAAAATAACCGGAATTCAGAGATCTCAAAAGCCTTAGTCAAAACAAATCTCAGCAGCTGTATTTCTGCTGGCGTGATGTCAAAACCATCTGGAAAACAAAACATCACAGAAAGCAATAAAAAGCAGGTTATTGATTTTTATAGTGTTTTAAAGAGGCCTTTCAGCAAAAGGCAGGTGTGGTGGCATGACTGGGGCAACACTCACTGCTGGATGTGAGGAGAACGAAGAGATCACGTTCCACATGCAGGAGGCGTGGCCAAACAAAGAGAGAATCTGTAGCAACTAACACTCTGTAAAGAGGCACATACAATCTTGTTTTTAAAAGACAAAAACACCTAATGGAGGCTGACCCCCTATTCTTTCCAAATATCTGTTCCCTCCAAAATACCCAGCCGGCCCCGTGCACATCACAGCTTCGCGCTGTGAACTGAAAGATTTTGCGGAAAATAATCCCATGGGATTTTGCTTTTAAATTTGCACATGAGCGTAGTGCTGTGAAGAGGGCGCCAGCCTGATGGTCTTGGAGACTGAAGTCTCCCATTTCTCTAAAGAACGGGTACAGCATGGGTAGTGGCCCAGCACGCTTACCACAGCACTCTCCCCATCTACCTTACACCTGGTATGGAAGGGGAGTTCAGTCTCCATGGTCCTCTCCATCCTTGGCCATTCTGCCAACGAGTCACTTGTTGCCAATTGTGGTGGAGGTGTTATGATGTGGAGTCCTGGCTACCGAGAACTAGACTGAGACCCCTCAATTAATGTCAAATATGTGCCACTAAACAGCCATCAGAGGGTAACAGCTTGTGGTCACAACTAGACTGGGGCAAGGGTTTTCGGTGAATAGAAATGTTGTCAAAAAATGCACAGGGGGAGGGTTCTGAAACTATCAGTGAATTTGGGTCATGAATAGTTCTGGCCAAAAAACCTTAAAAACACATTTGGAAATATCAAAATGTTTTGAAGCGTTGCTTTGAAAGAATCTTCAAAATGTTTTGTTTGACTCAAACAATATAGTTTTTCATTTTGTTGATAAAACACAAAAAAATTCCTTCTTGGTTTGAAATAATTTTTTTTTCCAGATTTTTTTTCCAGATTTTTCCAGATTTTTTTGTTTCAGTCACCAAACAAAGAGGGGAAAAAAAAATCATTTGCTCGAATGACAGGTGATCTGGATTTAAGCTGGTGACCTAGATATGAAAGATTTTATCACCAAGATTTTCAAACACGATTAATGACTTTGCATGCCCAGCTTGAGCCTCCTTAAAGAGAGCTGATCTTCAGAATGCACCAATCAACCAGCCTCTAAAAATCAAGCTCATTTAAGATGTCTCAAGTTGGGCACCCAAAATAATTAGGCCAATTTTTCAAACGTGACTATATTTTTCCCCAGAGTTTACCAAAGTTTATGCATTTTATCTGCCAATTAATAAATAAAACAATTCTCTAGCTTATTCAGTTTATAGCTTAAATACATCTAGGGAAATAAAATATACTTAACACTGTAACCTGAAAGCGTTATTTTTTTAAACAACACATTCCATGGGCCATTTAATGAATTTTCAAAGCTAAAGCTCCATGGAGTTGAAGTATTCAAAATCTTTTGTCTAACCAGACTGCTGTAGATTGGGATGTTTGTCTGGAGAGAGGGAGAGCACTAAACGTACTGAGTAGTTTGGGTTTTTAAATGGTTTATTACGTTGGGAGGCTAGGCCAGTCTAGCATCCGAACCTCATTTCTCTCTCCACAGACTACTCTGAAGGCAATAAAACCCCCACACCTGTGGCAACTTATTCACATATTTTAAAAGGCCTCGAAACAATCCTTATTTTTCCTTTGAGACAGAAAGTCAGCCAGCTTGATCATTACAAAGGGTCAAATCCTGAGAAACTGGAGCTTACTTGCTTGAATTGGAACTTGCCCAGATTTGGCCCCAAAACATCAATTCTAAATCAAGACCTTGTCTACACGTGGGACAAGCCCCAACTCAGCCTTTGGTGACTAGCAACCAGCATAGCTGCACCACTGCTGATGCCTAAGTGTAAGCCGGGGCAGGCTGTAGTTTGCATCTATTAGAAGCAGAGGTCAGTCTCAGTCAGAAGAATTGGTAGAAACCCTGGCATGCCCTTGTCCATGCTTCGCACTCAGCACCAGTCCAGTTACATCAGGATATTCCCGAGCAGTGACTCTCACCCCCATCCCAACACACTAAGTTCAGATTCTCCTATGAATAGAAAAAAGAAATTATTTCTCATGAAAACATTGGAAAATCAAGCTTGGAAAAATCCTACCATCCACCACCGCCGCGCAAGCAACAAGCCAGTCTAGACGGGTGGCAATTAATTCCTGGCTGCTAGACAAATTGCTGCCCTGCATTAAAACAATCCTAGATGCAATAATGAACCAAGGCACACAGCTAATTGCACATTATATAGTCATCTCCTGTGTGCAGTAGGGCTGCCCCTTCCTCTGCAAACAACAACCAAACATTGAGATTGGAGGCCAGTTCTTATTTGAAGCCTAAAGCTGGCTGTCTTGGTTAGTCAGCAAACCCAGATGTTTGAAGTGCCAGCTGGGATCACTAGTTGTCATCAAGGGGGAAGAGATAGGAAAACACTGGGCCTGATTTTCAGAGGTGCTGACCACCTGCAGCTCCCACTGGTTTCAGCTGCAGTTGTGGGTGCTCAGAACTTCAGAAAAATCAATCCCTTAAGTTTTCACCTAGGCTACCAAATAAGTTGGGACCATCATGTTCTCTCACTGGATAGTCACGTTTCAGATCAAAGCTCAAGTCCAAAAACCCCTAAGCCCAAGGAGGGTTGCCACTGTAGTACCAAGAGGCGAGGAGCACACGCTTGACACATCTCTCTTTTTTAAAATATATGTTTAAAAAAATCCATTTGAGTCACAGGAGAGCTTTTAAAAACAATTATAAAAAAGGTCAGCTGAAGAAACGGTTTAAAATTCAGTATAAAAAGTTTCTCTCCTGGGGCTGTGCAGAGACAGAGCTCCGCTCTCTAACAAGGTGTAATGGCCATTATCCCTCCACTCCCACCTCCTGGCCTCAGAGGGGACTTAGAACAGAAACACATGGACAACCCCAACTGTGCGAGGGTGAGTGAGCTTTCATTGCTCTACACTTTAGTTATTTTCCCTCAATAACCGTTTTTTTCCGAGCTTGAGGAAACATGACACCAAGCAGCGCTTAGCGGCCCTCTTGATCTAGTGACTAATTCTAGAGAGATTCCCTCAATTCCCCAGGATCTATTAACACAGGGTTCCCTCCCCACCCAAAGCCCCAGAGGGTAGAGGTCCCACCATGCCCATAATTTCGCCAGGGCTCTGTTTTCTTTTAAGCTTCCACACCTTTAGGATTTTTTTTTCTTTCTTAATAATCACGTCATTTAATATTTACTCTCTAAACTTCCCCCATTTGGGCTATTTGTTAGCTTGATTCCTGAAAGCTTGGCTTGAAGTGAGACAGGCTAAGCAGTTTCGGCACCCAGGGTGATCTTTGCACAAAAGGGGAAATTCGCCTCCTCTCATGCCATGGGAATCTAACTACTTGCTCCATAAGGAAAGAGTAGCTTGAGCAGCAAGACGTAGCATTTGCTGAACGTGCTACGAATCCCACAGAGCTTCATTTGCAACAGAATTTCAAAACTAAGCAATTCCACGGCACACAGCTCTTATGGTGTCTCTGACAATGGGTTTTCAAACAGAAGCATCCTCAAATGGAAAAATACATCGCTTCTCACAAGACGTACAATGCCTGGTGGCCGCAACCTATAACAGAACAAATGAGCTCCACAGGCAGGTTCTTGGGATCCCCTCCCATCCGCAGCACATGAAGAACTGCTCTCTCTATTTACACCGCATGGTGCACAAGTAATATCACAATGACTCTGAAAGCTTCTGGCCTTAAGTGTTGCTTTTGGTTTGCGCGCACAGATGCTGGGCTGCTTCTCTAGGAAGCAGAGAAACCATTTGAGAATCAATCCCCTGCTTCCGGGACTAATTCCGCACATTCCTTAAGCTCTATGAACAAAGCAAACCGTTTCTCCTCTGCCAGCAGGCTAGTGGCCAAGCTGCCGGTCGTCGTAAGTGCTGTATCTCTTCACGTGGATGCGGCGCACTCGGTCACGCAGTTCAAAGCCCTCATCGTCCTCGCTGTGAGATGCCTGGCTTCGGTTCCGGCTCGTGGCCTCCAGCAGGGAGTTGTCAGGTACGCGTGGAGTTTCATACAGTAAAACGTTTAGGGTTTCCTCGTAGATACGCGCTTCGGGGAATTCAACCTAGGGAAGAGACAGCATGCTTTTTCCTGATGCAGACTGGGGAACAAGGCAGGAACCACTCCACTACTTATTGGTGAAGGAATTTCAAATGCTAATGCATGTGGGGATGGAGGTAAAGACAGTAAAACCGTTCTAAGAGGAAGAGACCTGTGAGATAATCTCATCGCATCCCCCAGGGTATGATTTTACTTTATGTTCTCTAGTGCTTTCACTAGCCGAGGTTTTGATGTCCCAACTCTTGGGCCATCTGCCACTTCTTTTGGGAGACTCCTGCAGAATCTACCACATCTCATTGTCAGGATGTCATTTCTGATACTTGACTGCAAAGTCTGGTCTCATTCTAGTCTCACCTGCATCAGTGTAAACAGGAGTACCTCTGTTGAGGCCAGGGGAATTACTCTAGATTTATCACACTGTAATTAATAATAAAGCAACAAATTTTTCTTCTTAAAACAGTTAATATTCAGCCCAAATTTCCCTTTTGTCTATTTTATCCTACCCTACTTTTATTTATACTGACACGTTCCCCTCTGAACAATTCTCCTCTTTTGACATTTGCATCTTCCAACCTTCTGGAGATGGTTATGCCCCATTACACATTATTATTTAGTCAAGCCACACATAGGGTCAAATTCTGCTCCCAGTTACACCAGCGTAAGTCTGGAGTAATTCAACTGAAGGTAATTTACACCAGCTTAATTGGGAGAAGAATTAGATACTTCATTCAAAGGGGGGATTTTTCAAAAACTCTTATGTGACTTAGGAGCACCAAGACCTCTTGACTTTCAATGGGATTGTTCTCCTAAAGATTATTGAAGTGCTTTTGAAATTCCCTCTCTCAATCTTTCCTCCTTATTTATTCCTTCCACTGACCTAATCATATTTTGCTCTTCTCTGAATTCTGTTCAATCTGTCAGCATTTTTTGGATACTGATATGCCCAGGACAGAATGCAGCTTGCTAGCCAAGTGTTCCCCAAGCAGAGGGTCCCAACCCACCAGTGAATCACAGGAAAGGTCTAAGTGGGTCACGCATGCCCCAGAGGCAGTCCCTCCCTCCCATGCTCTTGCTTCCTCTGGCAGTGGCATAGGGAGCAGGATCTGGACAGCAGTGGCATGGAAGAAGTGGCTGGAGTCAGCGAGCAGACACCTGGCAGCCATCACAGCCTGGCTGAGGCTGCAGGAGGGGCAGAGCTAGGAGAGTGAGAACCAGGGGACTGGAGGGTTGAGAAGGCTGGAGAGAGAGAGAGAGAGCGAGCGAGCACGCAAGGATAATGCGGACAAAAGGCAATTGGGTGGGTCACCAGTAAAAAGTAGGGGAACAACTGTGCTAGCCAGTGAGTGGCCCAAGTCATTTGGATTTCATTGATCATCAACGGCTCAGTCAGCGAGTTGAGATCACCCCTGACCTTACCTTCTCCTTCTGACCTGGTC
This sequence comes from Eretmochelys imbricata, assembly GCF_965152235.1. Classification (NCBI taxonomy): domain Eukaryota; kingdom Metazoa; phylum Chordata; order Testudines; family Cheloniidae; genus Eretmochelys; species Eretmochelys imbricata. Next base: position 9,960,725 of record NC_135588.1, on the reverse strand, counting down.
TGAGTCTCAGAGATCTCACGTGGCTGTGTAAAGCGCTACCAACTTTGTTACCTAACTACAAGATTCAAGGAAGACAATTCCCAGTACCTTGGTTTGTTTCTTTTCTGTGGCATACACTATCGAGGTGCAACAGACCTCAGCGAGCTTCCGCCCCTGTCCGTAGAAAGACCAGCAGCAAATTTCATCCCCTATAACATCCTTAATGAAGAGGACTCGGCCGTTGAAGCGGAGAGAGAGTTTATCGAACAGTTCTATGTTCTTCAGTAAGTTATCATCCGAGTTACTGAAACACAGCAGCAAAGGCAGTAAAAAGGTCTTTGTGGTTTAGCAATTGGCCTGCACCGTAAACTGCACAGGCTTAATATTCCTACCCCACCATGGCTGCAAGCATTAATCTAAACTGGAGGATACAGCTACTGACTCATTGCTATGCACTGGAGAACAGCCAACTTGGAACACAAATAGGATGTTCTGCTCCCCCGAGCAAATGCTCCTTTAGAGGTCAAATGATGTAATTAATATAATGGTAGCAGTTTCCTATGTCATTATAGCAACAATCAAAACCTGCATCCTGACCAACGTCGGAGCTAATCAAATCATATGCTTACTATGGTTCTATTTAGCATGGCAACAGGAAATGACCCCAGAGAGCCAACGCAAGGGTCACAGAACGTGTCCAAGGTCAGTAGAACCGTCATTTTACAGAGTCCTCCTTGTACCTAGGATGATACAGGGCACAATTTTCAAAAGCATCCAAGTGATGTAACTGCCCTTGAGAACTTTACCCACAGTATCACTTCAATATATTTGAGTTTAATAAAGATGTTGAGTGACCTTGAGCCTATCTTGGTAACGATGTAATGTAATTCACATCGTAAGACGTGTAAACAACACGGTCAAGCTGACGCTAAAACCCACTTTGACCAACTCTAAAAGACAGGCCCCTACTACTTTGGCCCAATTCAACCAAACGTATGTAACCCACTCGGAACGGTGCTCTGTACCCCTCACGTGTGGCTTGGCCACACAGAGGTTGATGAGCCTGCAGCAGCCGTGGCTAACAGACCTGGTCGTTTAGCTCAGGCAGCAAAGGCTCATTCTTCTGGGTCCAGAGCCCCAGATTCAATCCAGATGCTGGTGCCCCACCCCGTGGTGCTCCACTTCTACACTACAAACCTATATTGGTACAACTATGTCGCTCAGAGGTGTGAAATATCCACACCCCTGAGCGACGGAGCTATACCGATTTAACCTCCCCTCACCATAGCTACCGCCGCTCGGGGAGCTGGATTAACTACGCCTATGGAGAAACTGTCCCGTCAGCATAGTAACATCTTCACTAGAGCACTACAGTGGTGCAACTGCAGCACTGTACATGAAGATAAGCCCTAGTAGCCCTGCTGAGGCCAGTGGGACTAGTTGTGAAGCAAGGCACGCCCCATAAGAAGGGTGGCAGAAGTAGGCTCTAAGGCAGGGAGTATTCGCTTTAGAGGCCTGAGAACCATTGGCGATCAAATTGAAGACAGGTGGAATAGAGCAGGCCAAAGTCTTCCGCTCCCTGGGGCGTGAGACCGATTGGCCCCGAATCCTAGAAGTGTCGAAGTTCAGTGTTTAGTATTGGTGGGACGATTTGGTCTGGCATTCAGCTAATGGCGTTCAGACGTACTGTGGCAAACCCAAGCCACTGCGTCATCCTGGGCCAAACTAGCTTGGGCAAACTTCAGAGGCCTCCAAACGTGGAAGGGGAGGGAGAGATAGCCAGGCAAGAAAAAGAGCTGTAGACGCAACATAGTAAAATGGACAACCCTTAAAACCACAGGGGAAAAAAAAATCACACTTTGTGCTTATGCAGCACCCTGGAGATTCTTCTGTAGGTATTTTTCATGATGATGGGTAATGGTCACCATTTTACAGGTGGGGAACTAGAGGCTTTAAGTGTTTTGCCAAGGTAACAGAGCAGGTGGCAGGGCTGGGAAAAGAACCCAGGAGTCCTGGCTCCCAAAACATTCTGTCACATCGTCTCCTTACTGACACAGTAAGCGAGCAAGCTGTCTTCAGTGACGAGGATAGGGAAGAATTGGCGGAGCGGGGGAGAATATTCTTTACCCTGGTAAGAGAGAGTGTCTATAAAGAGATGCCTCATACAGCTGTCATCAAGGCATAATAACTGAGTCACAATTTCCCTGCGTACGGCTCCAGTCGCTCTTATTAGGGCCTCTCCGACTTCAGACCCCTCCTGATGAATATGCTATTTTGTCTTTAGCGCAGCCTCATTGCTGGATAATAAAGGGAAGCACGGCCAGGAGTACCGTGGAAAACACCGCCCCCCCCCGAGCTGGATGATGAATGTGCTGCCTTCTAGCATTCTCTAGTGGCCACCTGGAGTTACACGTTTGTTAGAATCAGTCTCTCTGGCAGACAAACAGCACATGTGTCTAGAGACCCAAGGAGGTTGACAAAACCGCCATGATGGTGTTTCAGAATGAAAGGCAAATGGCTAGGGTTCTGTAAGCCCCGCCTTAGGGCTGGCTGTGTTGCTTCAAGCTCCTGATCTGGGAAAACCAGGAGCCACTTTGGCAGTGGTGTCACAAGAGTGACACCACAGAACCCGAACAACACTCTGTTTCTTTCCTCAGTGTCACACAAGGAGAGCAACTATCCTTATTGCTAGAGCCTTACAGGGGCAGTTCCCACTCTGATGTGTTTCACATCTCTGCCTTTTACATGTCCTTTACAACGATGTAATTAATTGATTTCAAAAGGGGGGGGGGGCTGGAATAACTAGGGGTGCTGTAGGTCTGGACCAAGGTGGCTTAGCAGGGCTGCATGGGAGCTCAGGAATGGAACTGCAGAGGGAGATACAGGTCACAACTGCATTAGCATGTGGGTGGAAGTCTACCCTGCATTGCCTTACTCTGCCTGGCTTCAGCCAGTGCTATTAGCAGTCACGCTTCTCTGAGCGCTTTGAGAGACAGCCACCTCCACTACCCACACACTGAGCTCTAACAGGCTGCATTCCCCCTGCAACCCAAGGAGCCTGATCATCCTCTGTCAATCAAGAGTAACTGCACTCAGGTGCACGAAGAAACACTCCTGGAAGAGGAGAATCAGGCCCTTGCACACCCAGCCCTGGTAGCCAACGAGGAACGTTTGCTGTCCGCGTGGAACACTCAAGACATACCTGGTGTAGGAATATTTGTTGTTGCTCCTGTTATAAAGCAGCTTGACAACAGGCTGTTAGGAGAGAAAAGAACAAAGGCAGGGCAGGTGAGTTTTGTACTGTAAACAGCTTGGCAGAAATAGAGTGAGTGGTGACGGAAAAGCAGTTACTTTCATGGAGGATTCAATGAGCCTCTCTTCTTCCTTTGGTGACGTGATGATGGGGATGTTACAGACGGGCTCGTATGAGTCTTTCTTGTCCTGGTTCAAATAAAGTAAGAGGTATAACTAACTTGTGGGCACCTCCAGCCATGTTCCCAAGCCCTCCAACGCAGAGAAAGAGCACAAAGTTGCTATAGTAACCCCACCATATTACCTTGAGCTGCAACTCAGAAATACAGCGAGATGTTTCTTAGCCCCGAAAGGCAGTGATAATTGAAACATTCAGATGCAAATGGATGTCATTCCTACAGACTCCAAGCCTGCTGTGGGTTAAAGGGGCAGGGGAAAATGCTTGGGCCAGTTTTATCAACTGCCCACTGTAGCTCAGTCATCACGAATCACACATTTGTTGGAGAGAAATGTACCTCACTGAAATGGACTCAAACTGCTTTGTCGTACAAGCGACAAGCTATCCTAACTCCAGCTTCCTTATGCAGTGAACTAGAGCGCCAACTACCGGCTTCTTGAGTAGAAAATATATCCAAACAAATCAAAGTCAATTGTCTATCTACTTACATGGCCCCCGTATCTGAGAATCTCACAATCTTTAATACTCTCAACATCCCTAGGAGGCAGGGAAATGTTACTATTTCCAGTTTACAGAACGAAGGCCCAGAGAAGCTGTGACTTGTCCAAGGTCTCACAGGGGGTTTGTGGCACAGCAAGGACTTGAACTTGGGTCTTGCAAGTTGTAGGCTGTAACCACTGAACCATCCTGCCTCTATTTAGGCCACGATAGCACTTTATTCCCAAAGTGCTTCACAAACCACGTACACACTCAGAACTGCTAAACTTCCGCCCCCTCTAGGGTGGAAGCCAGAAGCACAATAGTGGGATTAGCTGGGGATATTTTGGCCAAGTCATCGCTCCAAATCCCTTCTCTACCACGAATCATCACAGGACACTTACTGTCAAGGAAGAGCAGAGAACAACATGGTTTTAAGCTCTTATCCAAAAGAGGGAGAGAGAGAGCAAGAGGTATGTCTCTCAGTTTATCTGCCTTGGAAAGAGACCCAGATGGGGATCAAAACTGACTTTAGACATTTCAGACTTCATATCAGACTGTACCTCATTACACCAGTACCTCATTTAAACACAAGCACTTTCAAAGCATGTACAACAGAAGGTAGGTCCCCGATAATTTTTAGAAGTGGAAAAACCTCAGGCTGCTGCCATGTCTTACCTGGAGAGCTGCCTGGCACATGTCTACTAAGCCCTGAATTAGGTAATATTTCGCTTCTGCCATCAGCTCTTTGATCTCCTGCCTGTTTTTTGGAAGCGCGATAGTGTTGTCTCGGAGGTAATTTAAAATCACACCGAAGTGTTTCCCACAACGGTCTATAAGGATCCACCCTGAAAGACAAACACCACGACATTTGAGTGCAGCACCGTACCACGGGAGGCAAGCAGCAGCTCAGCAAGGAGGCAAAACATGGAATCTCAGTGCAACAGCTCTCAGGCCTCATCTGTGGATAATTCATCTTCCTAGTGCCTCTTGCAACAGAGCTTGCCCAAATTCCCAAGGTAGTCAGTGGGAGTCTTTGTTGACTTCAGGGGAGCTAGATCTGGCCCTCAGAAGAGAAACTGACAGAGGAATTGCTCTTCTCAATGGCCCAACCACCAACCTCCCAAAAGGAAAAAGTTTCCACGCAGATTCCAAAGCCCAATAAGACCGAGATGAAAGAATCTGAAAACACTCAGGCTTTTACTAACAGGGATAAAAACACCCCATTAGAATCCTAGTGCATTGTTTTCTCCACTGATCAATCCACACACACTCATCCCAGAACTGTTTTCTGTGACTTGCCTTGTCTATATTAGATTCCAATCAACTGGGGACTTGGATCCATTTAAATATTATTGGAAGGTACCAATTGGCACTATTACAGTAGTTCTGTTTAACTGACCGTTTAGGCAGTTAGATCTATAAAAATGCTTATTGTTAAATGTGGGGGAATTTTTTAAAGAAGCTCAGCACTATACCAGAGAAGTTGGTTCTTACTGCCTTCATGTCTAAGTCATTTCTGTTGCCTACAGGTTGTATGGGCAAACAATAACCTTGCATGGTGCCAGAATAGTACAACCATGTGAAACGCAGTGAACACTGGAACCCAATCTCCAAAATAATAGGCATGAGAGTGAATTTGGGGTGGGAAGGCTTTTCAGGAGTCCTATTGGATTTTTTTTTAAGTTGTTGGAATGGATTTTGTGGTTTTTATCTCTTGCGCCTAGAGAACATGATAAACTCAAACACGAATAAATATCAAGATCTAGGTGTTCAGCAATAAGCGAGATCTATTGGACTGTTGTAGTAACAGATATTTTAAAGCAATTAAATATTCTTCAAGTGTTTACAACAAATATGCATAATCCAATAAGAAAAGCTAAGTGAAAATACATGACTCTTCCCTTAACCCTCTACAAGGGAAGGGTAGACCCCCGCCAACGTACATTGCCATGCAGAGAAGCAGATGCAGTATTGCCAGGCAGCTTAGTACTAAGAAAGTATTAAAAAAAACTAGAGGAGACTTGCCAAAAGCGTTTGCAAATTCTAAAGGGATTTGAGTCTAAGTTCTGCACACCACCTGCTGGCATTTGGCAGAGGTTTCACCAGTCCTCTTTCCCAGTTCTTGAGAGAGAAATCAGATCAGCATTCCACGGATGCCAAGATATAGAACAGGCCAGTGAAACCAATGAGGAAAAAGCCATTCTGGTCTAACACACTAAAGATATGCTATCACACCGATTTAGTTAAACTGAATATTTGACAGGCAAGCTACACGGATATATGCCAGCTTCATACCAAAGTACAATATCCATACACAAAGCTGAACTGAGTTAGTTTAAACCTGGTGCAACATCGCCCCTTAGGTTAACCAGTGCCACTTTTATGAGTAGATGAGCCATATGAAATATCAAGAGGTTAAGCGACTTGCCCAAATTCGCACAATAAATACATGGCACAGCAAGGGCTAGAATCCAGATCCCCATGTTCCCAAGCCCACACTCTTGACACCCAAGAACATTCTTCCCTGGGATGAGCAAATAGATTTTTTCCTGCTTTTGCTTATATTTGTATCGAGCGAATCAGGGATGGTCTCTCTCAACATAACTCCACAGCTCTATTGAGCCCACATTTTTTCTGCTCTTAAATGTGTAGTTTGGCCTAGCCCATTGCTAGACGGCGTGTGAAAGCATTCATGGCCACTGCTCATATGGATGCTCTTCCTTGCTCTCCTATTTAATTAAAGCTGCCAAGTTAAGCTTGTTTAGACTGTAAACTCATAGGGGCATCGACTATCTTTTTTATTATCCATGTGCACAGTACAATGTGGCCCTGACCTGACTGTGGCCTTTAAATGCTACCTCAATTTAAATTTAATATCGTAATGAACAAGCAGCACATGCCACGGAGACCCAAAAAGCAGCACCGGGGTTTGGCAACACGAGTCGGTGCTTCAAACAATAAAAAGCGCTGCCACTTGTCTGCCCCCTTCCCATGTTTCAATTGACGCCTCTACACAAGATCCTACGAGTGCCAACCCACACGCATCTGTTCAGTCCTGACAGCAGCATAGGCCATCCACATACCAGCTGCGACAGGAGTGGAGCAAATGATGGGGAGGGATAGCTCGGTGGTTTGAGCATTGGCCTGCTAAACCCAGGGTTGTGAGTTCAATCTTTGAGGGGGCCATTTCGGGGTTGGGGGCAAAAATTGGGGATTGGCCCTGCTTTTGAGCAGGGGGTTGGACTAGATGACCTTCTGAGGTCCCTTCCAACCCTGATATTCTAGGATTCCTTGCTCCAACTAATGTTGGTAAAGAAGGGGGAAGTTTACTCCCCTTGGTGCCTTTGACAAGAAATCTCCACCTAAATCCCATGCATTGACCGAGTCCTAGTCTCAGACACGCATGTGGCTCCTGTCGGCACTCCCTTACCTTCCTTGTCAGTCAGCACTTCCATCCTGCCACTGAACATGGCCTTCAGCATGGTGTCATGCCGGGTCAGCACCTGCACTGTGGTGTAGTACAAGGAGCCCCCAACGTTGAGCCGCACGTACTTGTTGCCCAGGCTACCCTCTTTGAAGCTGCAGGTTTTGGGCTTGGCTCCTGAAGACCGGCAGATGGTGGTGAGGCACGTGTCCCCAGACATCTCCTTCTGCAAGTAGATGACGACTCTGCAGAGGGTTGGCTTGATGGATTCCGCCGTGGTTGGGAGGGTCAAGAATTGCCGGATGGAGAGGGCAGGGTAGAAATAGTCATAAATTGCTCAATCCCTGGGTGGGGTTAGAAACAAGGGGAAGAGGATGAGATCAAGGAGGAGGCCTAGAATTACCGTCTGCAATGAAAACATGCAGCCTGCGTCATAGAAGGGAGGGACTGTAAGAGGATACAGTCTTTCACCCTGGGGTTCCCACGTCAAAGCTAGCCTAGGTGGATTGTTACCAACACCTAGCAGCTGGATAGCTTCCGCAACGGAGTTCTGAGGGAATCTTCTTCGGTTTTTATTAGACAAGCTCTATGGTTTCTGACCGCACTCAGTGTTGGTCTGGCACTGTTACTGTTCTCACTGAAGACAATAACTTCCATTGACTTCAATGGGAGCAGAGCTAGAGCACTTTTAAAAATCCCACCTAAGATGGTTATCCCTGTCCTCCTTTTCCCCCCTTTCTTTTAAAAAGACAGAATTTGGATTCTAGTAGCCAGCCAGGAACATTGCTGGTCTTAATGTATGTTTATAAACCACTTTGATAAGAAAGGCAAGGTATTATCAGCAGGCATCACTGAAAGGCTGAATGAAAGACTGAAATAGGGCAACTATAGAAGAATTCTCTGAGTTTCAACATCAAGGTTTGAGTGCATGCCTAATTACAAATGTGTCGGGAAATGAGCTATTTCCTCACAACAAAATCATGAGAAAATAATCAGGCCATTGGCATTCGGTAAGTGTTTAATGAAAGAGCCTCCACCAAAAAAATCTGGTTTTGATTTTCATTTCAATAAGAGACAAAACTCTGCAGCTTATTTCAAATGATCGATTGAAAATAATGGCACTTCCACCACATTTGGCCAAATGAAGCTTTTCTGGACTTTGCAAAGTTTAGCCATCAGCCAAACCTGAACCCACTGTGAAATACTGCAGTCTGAATGTATCTGTACAGCAGCCGGAACAATAATGGCACTTCCACCACATTTGGCCAAATGAAGCTTTTCTGGACTTTGCAAAGTTTAGCCATCAGCCAAACCTGAACCCACTGTGAAATACTGCAGTCTGAATGTATCTGTACAGCAGCCGGAACTCTGCTCTCTCTCTCTCAGCTTCCCAGAAGGATATTACACTTCTTGCTCAGAGCCCATCCTACACAATAGGAGGGTTTCCTGCACTTCCCCTAGCTGAAATGACAGCTTGTAGATCTTTTCTTTTAATTGGAAATCGGTATAGCAGCTGTGGCAGTCTCAGTTTTCAATTATTACAGTTAAACCCTGTAATCACCATTTGGGTCACTCCATTTCTCCATCCATACTCCATTTCTTGGTACATCCTTCCAGTCATAGTTGTTCCTGCTGTAGGTAGGGTAGCTGATGCTGTATTAGAGTTCTAATATGGAGAAAGCTGTTTGGGATCTGTTTGCTGGAACATCCCATACTGATGAGTGCAGATGAGAAACTAAGTTAACCTGTCACGAATCCAGTCTGAGCCCCACCCTTGCCTCTGCTCTCCTCTCTCATCCCTACACAAGGTAAACAAGAAATGGAACCAAAAGAATAAGAGCAAAGATGGACCAAATCTAACATGTCAGATCCAGATTTTTCCAGTTAGAGGATTTGGGATCTAGATTTCATGGGCACTGCACTGCATTCTGCTGAACCCAGGAGAAATTTCACTGTGCTACCAGTGCTGAAATCTTTTTTCCTTCCTTCCCACTATGCCATAGTCTACTTATCTGTCCATTCCAGATTGCAAGCTTCTCCTTGTCATCTCACTTCTCCGTACCATCAGTGGCCTTGTACAAATAACCTGCTATCCACCATACAGACAGCATGAAAGAGCTAACCATTCATCTGATATAGAAAAACCTCTTGATAGCTACACACGGCATCTTAATTGTAAGAGATTTGAAGAACTCCTGACTTTACAGGCATAGAAGAATGCTCTTATAGCATCATTTCCCATTTTGACTGTTGTATCTGAGTAATCATGACAGGTGGGCTCTCTTAAGCCACAGTGAGTAGGAAGCAAACTCTGCAACCCACAAGGACACAGCAAATTCCACAAAGCATTTATTAGGCCAAGGCAGGTCAGTCAGGTTATAACTGGCTCGAATGGCACTCCTATGAGCTATCAACATTCTTAACCTTGAGCTGAACAGCCCTAGAAAACAAAGCATACATTCTTTTCTACCTCTGAACACAACGGAAGTTGCTTCCTAGCTGATCACATTAACACCAAGCATCCCAGAGATCAGTATGAATCACAGGCAATCACACATCTCAATTGTTGATCTACAGGCGATTAATCACTATAAGCTGTGATCAGCAAGACCTGTTTGTGTGAGTACTGTCACACGACAAGATCACTGAACAAAATAATACCTTTCATTTGTCCAGGACTTTTTATCAAGGTCACTTAGTAAGTCTGTCATAGGAATGGAATGGGAATAAAGCCCAGGTCTCATATCTTATTTCAGGTTTCAGAGTAGCAGCCGTGTTAGTCTGTATTCGCAAAAAGAAAAGGAGGACTTGTGGCACCCTAGAGACTAGCAAATTTATTTGAGCATAAGCTTTTGTGAGCACGAAAGCTTATGCTCAAATAAACTGGTTAGTCTCTAAGGTGCCACAAGTACTCCTTTCCTTTTTATCTTATTTCAGGTACCCCGACCTGTGCTTTTGCTGCTATATAATCCATCCTCCATTATTTCGGTGCTTTGTGTTTCTTATCTTGGGGGGGAAAAATCAATTACGTCAGTTTTATTTTTGTTTATAGGCATATTCACTTGTAGGTTTAAGTGGGAAATATACTGATTTAAAATCAACTGGCTTCATTTGGATTTTTTTTAAACAATTAAAGTAGTCCTAGGTTTTTACATAAAGTATGTTTTTACAAAATTTAATTTTCAAGCCCAGTTAATGTAGTTTTAAATAAAAATGCTTTTAAAGACCTTCAGACTGAGTGATAATAAAGGTTTTGTAAAGGACAGAATTAAAGGGTCTGATCCTGCAATGAATGGCAGATCTCCACACTCCATCAGAGTCCCATGAACCCTACATGGGTCTTCCTGACTGCACCTCATTGCAGAATCAGGGTCTTAGTGTTGTTATTTTTCCAACGAAGCAGAGAGTAGAGTAAAATGGGGAAATCCTTTTTGCCAACTAGCCAAGCCACATAAGAGCAAACACCATTGATTTAACATGTTAATAAAGACATAGGCTAGGAAACTTCACCCACACTCAGCAAGGAAACCCTCAATTACTGTCTTTACTGTAAGAGGGAAAGTTTGTTATTCTGTCCTTCTTTCCTGCCTTGTGAGGGAGGAGAGAGAGTCAAAAGTGTACACACCGTAATACAACATTTCATAGCTCACATCACAAAATTGTCCCAGCTGAGAACTATTATAAACAGCTCAAGAGAAGCATTCAAACAGCATCATTTGTAAACTAAGCACTATAGAGGACACTCCCCATCTCTTGGTCCAGCCCAGTAGGGAGCTGGAAGATAGAGACAAACTGGTGTATTAGTTTTCACTTGTTTTACAATAGCACCTAGAGGCACTAGCTGACATCAGGGCTCCTTTGTGATAGGCCCTATACAAACACAGAACAAGAGACAGTACCTCCATCAAAGAGTTTACAGTCTATCTAAATAGACGACAAACACCGCCACCACGCTCTTACATAGCGCCTTTCATCAGACCTCAAAGCGCTTTACGAAGGAGGGTGAGATAATATCTTTAACTGGACCAATTTCTGCTGGTGGAAGAGACAAGCTTTCAAGCGGCAATGGAGATCAGTATTATTATCTCCATTTTACACATGGGAAAAACTACCCACAAGGAAGACAAGTAACTTGCCCAAGGTCAGTGGCAGAGCTAGGAACTGAAACCAGATCTCCTATTCATATTAAGAATTGATTTGTAGGAAAGAATACTTATTGGCAGACAGCGTGGCCTAGCCAATAGAGCACTGGACTGGAACTCAGGAGACTGGCCTTTAATTCCTGGCTCTACCATGGACCTACTGGCTGACCTTATGCAAGTCATTTTCTCCTCTGTGCCTCAGTTTCCCCATCTGTAAAGTGTGGATAATGCTACTGACCTCCTTTGTAAAGCACGTCGAGATCTCTGGATGAAACGCACTGTATAAGCGCTAGGTAGCACTACTAGTGGTAGTTTGACCAGACAATGAAATCAGTCCATCATGGGAGGGAGTTCTACTGGGTACCGTGGACAATATTTAAGGGTATGTTTCAGCAGCTTCTTTATTGCATATTTGTAGGGTGGCAAAAGAGAGACCTTTCCCCAGGTTCGGCGACAGATTGCAGAGAAAATCACGACTGAACAATCAGGAATTTATTTGCAAGGTAAGAGGCGTGGGGGGAGAGTGAAAAGGGAATCTAAGAATTCCCTGCTCTAAATAAAAAGAGAGCACTTTCCATCTTCAGGCTATCCTCAGAACCCCCATGAGAAGGACCCGCCACAGGGGGCCTGCTTTACAGAGGAATAAAATATTTCTGGTTATGGGTGCCTCTGTGCTTTTACATTTACAAATACTAGGTCACCCTCACTATACCCCTTGGTGAACTCTAAGAATTCTTAGCCCCGCTTTACAGGTGGAGAGAAATATGGCCCCAGCCCTGATGAGCTAACTGTTGGGTAGGACACATCACCTGAAAACACTGTAAAACTCTTTGGGGAAGGGACCATCTTTTTTGTTCCAGGTGTTCACCGCTTAGCACCACAGGGCTCTGGTCCAGGAGTGGGACTCCTAGCCACTACTGCAACACAGCTAATGAATGACGACGACAAACAATGAGGGGAAGAGAGGAGAAGGGTTGCCAACTCTCATGAAGTTACCGTAAGTCTCACTATACTTAGCATGTCCCTTAACACATTTTGTGAAGCGCTCTGAGACCAAAAGTGCTATTGATGAAAAGTGCTGGATAAGAGACAGGTATTGTTATTATTAAAGCCCCAGCTCCGGGAACGAAACCAATCTCAGCCCATCCAACCCCCCCCGTCCCTTTTTCCTTTCATTACAAGGAGAAGGCTGAAACTGGAAACCCAAAGGCTCCAAAACAGGAAAGCAAATAAAAATAACCCAACGCTTGCTATTAAGTCCCATTATTTTTTGGCCAGTCTCATGAATCCTTTTGGCCAGGCCAATGATATTGGCGTGTGCGTGGGTCTGGCAATATTGGATGGATGCTTCAGTTAGTTACATATACTCCTTGAGGGTACGTACCTAGGAGATGGGGTTGGCGCATGCTTCCTCACCTCCCCAGGTAGTTACCCAGCTCCTCGGCTCCTGCCCCCCCCCAGCCCCCTGCTAGTTACCCAGCTCCTCGGCTCCCGCCCCCCCCAGCCCCCTGGTAGTTACCCAGCCCCCCGGCTCCTGCCCCCCCAGCCCCCTGGTAGTTACCCGGCCCCCACCCCCCCCGGCCCTCTGGTAGTTACCCAGCCCCCCCCCGGCCCCCGGCCCCCGCCCCCTGCTAGTTACCCAGCTCCTTGGCTCCCGCCCCGCCCCCCCAGCCCCCTGCTAGTTACCCAGGCCCCCAGCTCCTGCCCCCCCAGCCCCCTGGTAGTTACCCAGCTCCTCGGCTCCCGCCCCCCCCAGCCCCCTGGTAGTTACCCAGCTCCTTGCCCCCCTCATACCTCCTCGCCCCCCAGGTATTTACCCAGCTCCTCGGCTCCCCCCGCCCCCCGGTGATTTACCCAGCTCCTCGCCCCCCTCACCCCTCCGGGTATTTACCCAGCTCAGCAGCTCCCCCCACCCCCGGATATTTGGCCGGCTCCCCGGCCGACCCCGAGCGGTAGTTACCCGTCTCCTTGGCTCCCCGCCCGGGTAGTTACCTGGCTCATCGGCTCCCCCCCCCCCGCCCTGCCCCGCGGGGTGCTTCCCCGGCTCCCCCCCCCCCGGCTCTGCTTCCCCGGCTCCCCCCCCCCCCGGCTCTGCTTCCCCGGCTCCCCCCCCACCGGGTCTGCTTCCCCGGCTCCGCCCCCCCCGGCTCTCCCCCCCCACCGGGTCTGCTTCCCCGGCTCCCCCCCCCCGGGGCTGCTTCCCCGGCTCCCCCCCACCGGGGCTGCTTACCCGGCCTTGGGGCCGTCGCGCTCCGCGGGCTGCCAGCGACGCTGCCTCACAGACCCCGCTCCAGGGGGTCCCGGGCCCGAATCTCAGCCCTGCTCAGGGCACAGCCTCCAATCGCAGCGCCCCCGGCCTGCGCTGGGCCGAGCTCCTCTCGCCGCCACAGCCGGGACCCGCGACCCGGGACCGCTCCCTGCGACTGGGACTACGGGCTCCAGCATGCCCCGGGACCGCCCGCCCGGAAAGACTACAGCCCCCAGCATGCCCCGGGGCCGCCCGCCCGGAAAGACTACAGCCCCCATCATGCCCCGGGGCCGCCCGCCCGGAAAGACTACAGCCCCCAGCATGCAACGGGGCCACCGTCCCCACAGGACGACAGCCCCTAGTATGCAACACGGTCACCACCCTGGACGGGACCACTCTGGCTGAATGATTTACAGCCCCCCCAGCCGGCAACGCCCCCCCCCGTGGCGCCGCCCCACCCGGGCACTGGCCGTTCCCAGCGGGCACCGCCCCCCAGGCGCGGCCAGCGCTGGCCACGCGGTTTGAAGAGCCACCGTGCCCGGGGTGAGGGGCTCAGGGGGCCGCCGCCGCCGCAGCCCCCCCGGACTGGCCACGCTTCCCAGCATGCCATGGGGCGCCTCCCACGCGCCAGCGCTGCCTGGAGCCGCCCCTCGCGGGGGGCCGAAACCCGGCACCGAACAGCGCCCGCAAGGCGCGGGGCCCGCTCCGGAGCGCGGGGCCGGGTGGGGCAGGGGCGAGAGCCGGGCGCAGGAGGAGTCCCCGGGCTGGGCCCCGCGAACCCCGCGGCCGGAGCGCGCCCCGCCTCCGTGCTGTCCCCCGTGGGGCCTACAGCTCCCAGGATGCACCGGGCCTCCCCCCCACCCCCTGAATGGTACGTTCCAAGGGGGAGCGGGGGGGACACCCGGGCAGTCGCCGTGGCAGCCAGAGGCCGCAGTGGGGGGCGGGGGGAGCGCGGCGGGGGGGGGCGCAGGAATCTGGCAGGTAAATACCAGCGGCCGGGGGGGGGGAGGTGTTCCCGGACGCCTGGGTTCTAATTCCAACGGGTTAGGACGCTCCACAGCCTGGTCTGTGCCCTCCCCCAGCCCTGACCCAGCCAGCCTCAGAAGCAGCCCCGGGAGGTGGGGAAGCAGCTTCCTCCCCAGATACAGAGGGGAAACTGAGGCACGGCTCAAGGGACTTGGCAGCTGTCAGGCAGCAGGTCGTTGGCGGAGCTGGGGACAGAAGCCAGGAGTCCTGATGCCCCTGCGCTACCTACCTGCCCCCCCCCCCCCGTCCCAACCTGTTCTGCGACAGCCCCCCTCCTTTCTGCTCCCTGAGGAGCTGGGGTTGGGGGGAGCAGGATGGGAGGCGGCCCGCCAAGGCTGCATCTACCCCAAGAGCTTTCTGCAGTTCTCCCACTGCTGCTCTTCAACGTGGTCTGGGACAGTCAGCCCCCAACCAGCCATCTCAGCCCTAGGCACAGCAGACCACAGGGTTGACAGGAGCTTGATCATCATTGCTGTGGGGCGGGAGCTGCACCTGGGTTAGACCAAGGGTGGGAGAATTGCAGAAAATCATTGGTGGAGACCGGGGGGGGGGAGCACTGCCTCTGATGTTTTCTTCAAGATTCCCAACCCTCCCTGGAAAGTCTAATGTTGGGGCAGGAGGTCTGCCCCCTGAGGAGGAAGGCTGGAGGTGAGCTGGCATGTGGAGGTAGTTAGAAAGTGAAGTTCTGCCTTGGGGCGCATTCCCCTGGCAGGCTCTCAGTTACTGCATTGCACTCAGGAACATTTCTTGGCCTTGCTCTGTCAACTTGTGATGGCTCCTCTACTCCTAAAGGCACCAGGTTCTGCTCAGAGTCTCAACCTCTGCCATGCAGGGATCAATTCATCACACACGTATCCTAGAGACTTCCAGCCCTTGAGACATCAGCTTCTTGTCATAAGGTGGCACAAGGATGGATTAAGTGCTGATTGGCCTGGCTCAAACTCCCACTCCAGGGAGAGAAGCAGCTTTGGGAGAGCCAGGGCCCAGCTGCTGCTTCTCATTGCATCATAGTCCAGTTTCCCCCATGTCCCCTGTAATCAACCAGCTGCCGGGGCTCAAGTGAAGAGTATCTTACTGTAATTCTTCCTGGGCATTGGGATGGACCTATACAACTTTGTGTTTTTAAGGTTCTGTCTGGCTCTGGAGTCTCTGAGCATGAGTTGAAAGTGGCTGAGAAATTTACAACTGAAAGTAACTTTTTTTTTTTTTAAAAACAGACCCTTGTTTACTTGTTACAAATAATAAGTTGTGGTTTAGCCAGTCCCGGGGCCGTGTGGGGACGGGACTAGTAATTGCTGCACCTTTGTGTGGGTCGTTTTAAGGGACATCTTGAATCATATAATAATGTTTTTCCTCCCTTACCTCTCTGGCCACAATCCCATGAATCGTTTCCATGGGTAGCTGCTGTGAATTTAATGCTCTTATTTGCATGCTGTTCACTTCTTTCTCCCTTTATATGCAAGCAGCTTATTCTGCGTTGTATCCTGAAGCGAGACAGAGATGGCCAAAGGCATTCTAGGAGATGCAAGTCTTCACTTTGATGAGCTGAATAAACTACGAATTTTGGACCCTGAGGTTGCACAACAAACAATTGAACTCAAAGAGGAATGCAAAGCTTTTGTGGACAGTAAGTTCTTTCCCTTTTATTGGCTCTGCCCAGGTCAAGCTCTCAGCAATACTAAATATCAGGTCTAAATACTGCTTTTGCTGCTGGGTGGCCTTTTACTACCTTTAAAAGAGTCAATCTAATGACAAAATGGAAATAGTTACCATTCACAGATGGAATTTTGATACAATACCATACGTCCATCCCTAGCTCAGCTCAGTTAGTTTTGTCATCAGATTGTTTGTTTGAAAACGGGCACCCAGTAAAGAGTAAGAGCAGTGGAAGAAGAAAGGATGCATTCACGGAGTCTAAGCCAAGGGTCTGCTTTTGTTTTTAGAAGTGTTTTTGTTAATTGATAAGCTGATAGCTTGTTACTTCTGGCTTTTCACATCAGTTACACACACAGCATCAGGGGACTGGACTAGAGAACCCCTCGAGGTCCCTTCCAAACCTGTGATTCTATCCATGCTCTTCAGCGGTAGTTCCCTGTAAAGGAAACCAGCCCTGGAGCTCAGTTTCTGCCTGCCAAGCTGCTTCCCACAATAAACCCTATGTATGAAACGCCTGATAATATTGATATTTTCCCCCATACGCAACCTTTGACAGTTTCCAAACGTTTTCTGAAGCTGACAAGTCAGTACGGGCAGTGAGTCGAGTGTGCAGACACTATTGCATTGTCTTCTCTCAGCCAACACAGTCTTTTTAACCGGGTGGAAAAAAGCTATTACAGTGTTAGATTAACTTCTTTCTTGTGAATTTTAGTGTCTGACCTGTGCTCATTGGTTATAAGCTAATGAAGGCAGAGACTTTGATAATTAAATGTGCTGTTATTGTAAAATTCCTGTCTCCATCACATGTAATAAATACTTTTTCCGATATAGGAAAGGAGGGTTTTTTGGTAGGTGGCTGGCTGAGTTTCTATTTGCAATGATTATTTTTGCTGCTGGGATTTTCTGGTATGTTAGGGCACCTATACTTGTATAGGCATCTCTTTTTAAATTTAGATCTGAATCAATAAGAATATAGGCAAGTCAGGCTAAGATTAGATGTCCTAGTAGGAGACAAGAACTCCGAACCTCATCAATGCTTAATGGCCTTTCATTATATTTTCCTCTTCATCTTTAGTTTAAGATCTTCATTGCTACTAAACTTAACATATGCCGAATACAATTGATTTTAAAAAGGGTTAAGACTATGAAACATTAAGAAATCCAGGCTAAAAAGCACGCAAATGCGATAGAAAAAAAATGTTTGTGTCCTTTCGGTGAATACTTTTAGCTTAAATAGCACCACTTTTCCCTTTGCAGAAATTGCAGAGTTTCAGAAAATAGTGGGTAGCTTAATAGAACTTGTTGATCAACTAGCAAAAGCAGCTGAAAATGAGAAGATGAAGGTACTGTACATTTAATTATTGGCCTATGAAGTACTCTGTCCTTTACGATACACAGACAGCCCCTGCCCTACCTACCGTACGATCTAAGCAATCTAGCTATTTATTCAATTGGTATGATCCAGATTGTTTTAGCAAAAAGAAAAGGAGTACTTGTGGCACCTTAAAGAGACTAACCAATTTATTTGAGCATAAGCTTTCGTGAGCTACAGCTCACTTCATCGGATGCATACTGTGGAAAGTGTAGAAGATCTTTTATACACACACAGCATGAAAAAATGGGTGTTTACCACTACAAAAGGTTTTCTCTCTCCCCACCCCACTCTCCTGCTGTTAATAGCTTATCTGAAGTGATCACTCTCCTTAATGTGTATGATAATCAAGTATAATGGCCCAACTTGATTATCATAGGTTTCAGAGTAACAGCCGTGTTAGTCTGTGTTCGCAAAAAGAAAAGAAGGACTTGTGGAATCTTAGAGACTAACCAATTTATTTGATCTTCTACACTTTCCACAGTATGCATCCGATGAAGTGAGCTGTAGCTCACAAAAGCTTATGCTCAAATAAATTGGTTAGTCTCTAAGGTGCCACAAGTCCTCCTTTTCTTTTTGCGAATACAGACTAACACGGCTGCTACTCTGAAACCTGAGATTGTTTTAAGGATCTTTTCGGTGGTAGAGCAGTTAACACCTGTCTTTGGATTATCATAGTTGTCTGTTACCAAGGGTTTAAAGGACTAGTACTAGCCAGTGGCACACAAACAAGCAAGCTCATTAAAGTGTCATATCATCCGGGTGCTTGTTTTTTCCCAGCCCTGCAGCTTATTTTATTTGCATGTAAACAGCAGATTCTGTCTTTCTAATCAGTATTTTCCTTCCACCAGTTCATTCAGTGGGGCCAAAATTGAGTACGTGGGCCATTAAGCGTCGGCTTTTGATGTGTCGCCATGGGCAGTGCCATCACCGAATACACCTGGCCGAAGGAAGCGGCTGATTAGAAAACAAAGAGCTTTTACTTATACACCTTTGCTAGCTACTTTTGTGAATGTTCTTGTTGATGCACATGTAGAAATACGTGCCACTACGATCTTTTTCATAGGTCAGTCTAGAAACAAGCTTGGACATTTGGTGTGGTTTTTTTTTAGAAAAAAAAGTCCCACAAACTTACTTATATTGGAAAAAGTTCAGAACTAATGGTTAATTCTGAGCTTACCTGTCCCTCCCTTGCCCCAATCAATCCAGTGGTCAAGTAATATTTCTAGACCTGGCTTTGCCTTTTGCACTCCTGTGACCTTGTGCAGCTTACTAACCTGGGTCAGTCAGAGTAGTGAATAGTTGAAGGGAAACTCTACAAAGATACGATATTCCTGAAGTCTAATTATTAAAACCACTTGGAAAGTTCCCTTGTTAGAAATGATACAAAATTTGTTAGAAATGACAGTGGTAAACAGTGATACAGCTCTGTTACTAAAAGCCAGTCTTGTTTCCATAGGCAATTGGTGCCCGAAACTTGCTAAAGTCTATAGCGAAGCAAAGAGAGGCTCAGCAGCAGCAGCTTCAGGCTTTAATAACCGAGAAGAAAATGCAGTTGGAAAGGTAAGCTAAGATGTTACATGAAGCCGCAACCAGCAGTTTGGTTTAATATTTTAAAAGGACAGAGTCACATTTGTTATGTTACTAACTTTATTAATATCACTAGTTTTGTGGACTAGAAATTCAGCCCCAATATTTAAACTCTAAGTACAGGTTGTAACCATTCTCTCTCTCTATCTCTTTCAGATACCGAGTAGAGTATGAGACCCTATGTAAAATAGAAGCTGACCAGAATGAATTCATTGACCAATTCATTTTTCAGAAATAAAGGATTTAAGACCAACATCAGCGGACTTGGCAAACTTGTACCTTTCCAGTATCCTGATGGTTCTCAAATGTGCAGTTTTGTATTGTGTACTAGTGAGCAAAGCAGCGTGGGTAAGGGCAAAACAAAAAATGAGTTTAACGCCACTCTGTGAACTTACATGAAAATGGCAGAAAGGAGGGGTTTTCCGCAGATGTGTAAATAAGAAGAGTTCTAACCTGTCTCTTGTTTTTAAAAAATTTGTACGGTCCCCGTAGTTTGAATTCATTTAATCTTCGAATGGACACTACTGTTGCTATATTACATGGCTCCTTTGTTTGTTTGTTTTTGTTTGTTTACAATACTTTGAGATCAAGAAATAAATTATTGTTTTTAGAAGTTGCTTTATTTTCAGATTTGTTTTGGACCTGCCAAGAAGCAGCTGCTCGTGTTATTTATATAATTAAGAGACTATTTTCCTTAGATTTAACTAGTTCACGGGAGTGTCACATGAATAGTTTACTGAATACAGCTTTTCATGTCTACAGTCACAAAATACAACATTATTAAGGACCAATAGCTTGTTTTTATTTGGACTGACAGAAGAGAATTGCTGTCCAGTAAAAAAAAAAAAAAAAAAATACACACAAAGGCAAGTTTGTGACTAACAGAACCCACCCATGACAATCCCAAACTGGAAAACATACAGCAGAATTCAAGACAGATTATGCCTGAGGCTCACAGACTCACATTCAGAACAGCAGGTTCCTGGGAATTTTTAACAGTGCTCTAAGCTGCCAGCCTGAAGTCTTTGCGGCATGAGCAGACGTTAACGGTAAACAGATTTAGACAATGGATGCCTAAAGCTAGGTTCCAAAATCAACATTTAGATACGAGTACGAATGGCCTGATTTCCAGAAGAGCTGAGCACCCACAAATCCTGTTAAGGCAGGGATGGGCGAACTTTTTGGCCCAACGGCCACATCCGAGTTGTGAAACTTTATGGAGGACGGGGTAGGGAAAACTGTGCTTCCCCAAACAGCCTGGCCCGACCTACTTCCCACCCCATGACTGCCCCCCTCAGAACTCCCGACCCATCCAACCCCCCTGCTCCCTGTCTCCTGACCACCCTGCCCCTGAACCTCCGCTCCATTCAACCACCCTCTGCACCCTGTCCCTTGACTCCCCCTCTGCCCCTTATCAGACTCTCCGCCTCACCACGCCCCTCAGAGTGGCAGAAGCTTGCAGCCACACCATGGCCCTGCCCTGCCCAGCAGGAGCAGTGGGCCAGAGCATTGGCATCACATCATGCTGAGGCTGCAGGGGAGGGGACGGGCCAGGGGCTAGCCTCTCTGGCTGGGAACTCGGGGGACGGGCCAGGGGCTAGCCTCTCTGGCCGGGAACTCGGGGGACGGGCAGGATGGTCCCACGGGCCGTAGCTTGCCCACCTCTGTGTTAGGGTCAACAGAAGTTGCAGGTGCTCAGCACCTGACACAGAAGTCAGGCTGCTTATTAAGTGCTTAGATGTGGAGTTGTACACCTACCTTTAGGCAACCAGGCATGAAACTGTCGGCCTTTGTAATTTAGACCCTGGCACGCGGCTGACAGAATAGTCCTTGACGTCATGAACAACTGATGTTACCACCATTTCGAGGCTAATGCTCAACCTTTTGGAAGAGATTTGGAACAGAAGACCAGCCCGCTTGTCAGTCTGTGTCAAACTGGGCTGCATTTGTGCATTTCATCCCAGGTGCGGCTCCTTCAAGTGGCAAAAAGGAGGACACAGTGCCACTCAGGTTTGGCCCATCTGCCCCTCCGTAGATGGAAATGAAAGGTGGGGGACAGGCCACACCTAAGTCACGCTGCAATGCCCTGCACCAGGTCACACCAGCACTAGGTTTGGGGGCCCTCTCAAACGGGGGGCCCAGGGCAAACTGATGAAGTGAGCCATAGCTCACGAAAGCTTATGCTCAGATAAATTGGTTAGTCTCTAAGGTGCCACAAGTCCTCCTTTTCTTTTTGCAAATACAGACTAACACGGCTGTTACTCTGAAACCTGCCCCTCCCCAGGCAGTCCTGAATGGGGGAAATGTTCACTTCAACTGAGATGGGCTTGGGGTCAAAGCAGGCCAGCCCCACAAAACCCAGGACTTTTGGGAGGGATGCTGCAGGTCAGAAGCAGGTGAAATGATCCCTGCTCACACACAATTAGGAAAAGACTTTAGGGCCCTTTGGGAAGAAAGGTGCTATACAAAAAAAGCAGATGTATGTCAAAGTAGGTTACATTTTAGCATTCAGAAATTAGGCAGGTCTTGAAATCTACTCGAACTGGTGATTCGAGTCCATAATCAAAAATGGAGCTGGCACATGCAGACTCTTTAAAAAAGGATCATAGTGTCATTCCAGACGGTAGGCAATGGTATATAAGGGGGTGCTTGAGGGCTTGGATCCAACGTGGCCAGGCACAAAATCAAACATACATAACAAAGTGGCAAGAGTTTTGGCTCACAAGTTCAAAGTTATGAAATCTTAAGACTTGCACAACTAGGTGACGTGGTTGCATTAACATATATTCCGTCAGACTCTTAACTTTCATGGGCCAGTTTCTGCCCCCGGCCATACCTAAGCCAATGGGAGCATGCATATGTATCTGAGGGCAGAATCAGACCCTGTTTTTATGTCTAATAAAAATAATACAGAATAACACCCTCCTCCCTCACAAACTCTCTCTGCTCTCCAGCTGCCTGTAGTTAATTAAGTCATAACACTGCACAATTATGCAGCCTCTGGTGTGTCTTATTTTTAAACAGACGGGGGATCCGTGGTTTCTCACACAGGTATATTTACCATGAGAGGAGAGCAGCTGAAAGGGAGGCAGAACTCAAGCGCAATGCTCTCGTTTCAGTATTGTACGTCAAAGGCTTTACTTCTTTGTTTTGTTCGCACTGATGAAAAACACCCGTTTGCCAGCCCCAGAGAAGTTAGGTCCCTCTAGCCACAGCAGCAGGGGGAATGGCTACTTGTTTTGGGAAGAGCAGGGACTTCCAGCCAATTCAAGCCTTCTATTTGGGACTCATACCGGTGTGAATTGGGGCAGCAAACTGCACTAGATGGGCACTTATCCCACAGGACCTGGACGGACTAGATTCAGAGAACAGATGGGGCTAGATGTTTAGGCTGTTTCAATTCCCCACTAGTTCTTTTTCCTTTTCTCCACCTGGTTGTATTGGGGGCTGTACAACATGGTAAATAGGATCAGAACTGGAATCAGCAAATACGGCACATAGATGGCTAAGAGAGCAAGGCGTTCCTGCTGTGTCTCTGGACCCTGATGCTTGGACGCGGAGAAATCGTGAAACAGAATGTGTGCAAGGATAGGAAATACAGTTGTAGCGACATGACTGGAGTAGATAATTGCTGGAGTCCGTATCCATTTGCAGCCACCTGTATTCGAGGCAGAAAAGTATAATATTTGTTTGAAATAAGAGGGCAGCATTCAACAGCCTTAGGATAAATACACTAAAGAGGGTGAAAGCATGTTGAGATCTACTCATGAAAACTGCTATAAGAGAGTTAGGTATCAACAGAAAATTAACCCAGACTGTACGAGCCTCAATTGCAAAGAGTATATAGTAGCAGGAAAACTAATCTGTTTTGATTAGGTGGAAGAGTGGCAACGCAAGGCATGCCAACTGGAAGCTTAGAAAGACAGGATGCAGATAGGAGTCCTGGGACATCTCTTCAAAGCAAGCTGATAAAATATTTTCATCATCAAAAAAAGACCAACATGCAGACTTGATTCAAGAATTATATTCTTAGGTCGGCCACCAGGTATCACGTAGATGCAGAGTATCCTTATACCCATTTTACAGGGGTTAAGCGACTCGTCCAAGGTCATACAAGAAGCACGTGGCAGAGCCTGGAATAAAAGCCCCATGTCCTAACAGGGCTGTTTTCTCTGCACTGGGCCCCATTACCTAGAAACCTAGGATTTCTGGTTTAAGATAAAGTTGTGGGAATGAAGTGTATTGTGCCAGGCTTGACAAGCATCAGCGAAAGAATAATTTTTCCTGTTTTTATTTTAATTATTTTCCTACAGGCTCTATCCCACACTCCTTACTGAATCAAAACTCCTAGTGAAAAAACAGGACCCCCCCCCCACTTGATGCATTTGTAATGGCTTAAATGTACAGAACAAGCTTTCTCTACCCCTTAAAATTAATATCTGCAACAAGACTGCATGCACAATATTGTTCTTTCATTCTTTCTGTACCAACCTTTTAAGAATGCATAAGCTGCAATGGGAAAGAAAGGCATTTGTAAGAAGGCTTCACAATATACAAACGACTTAAACCATGCAGGGGGCTCCAGCATCATGGGATCTTTAAAGGTAACTGCGTACCATTCTAACAACTCCGTCAGCTTAAGAAAAAAAAAAAACACAACAGTTTAACACGCTTAGCGTTAGCTGCAATGAGAAACATCAAGGCATTTTACGTGACCCATTAAATGGAGCCATCATTACAGCGCGCGAAACCTTTTTAAAGATACAGTCTCATCTTGACACACAAGGCTTCCGCTGTGCGGCTATTAGTCTTAATGGGCATTACGCTGCAAAAGCCTCTCGAAGTGGCGAAAACGCTCTGTACGCAGACATTCGACTCTGCAGCATTTTGTTCCACATGTTCTCGGGGTTATTACAACCTTACACAGAGCCTGCTGCTTCGGACGTGAGCAGCCACAGACCACTCCGGATCCCTTTTTACACGTAGGGAGCAAGCCAGGTTTCGTGGAGAGAGGAAAGATCCTTGAATTCCACTCTTCTTGGCCCTGCCGCTGTGAGGACACGTGGGGCCAGATTTACAATGGTATTTAGGCCCTCCAAGAGGCAGACAGGTGCCTAGTGGAATTTACAAAAGTGACTATGTTTGTACAGCACCCCTAGTCGACCACTAGGTTCCTAGGCACTATAAACAAGAGGAGTTCAATGCCTAATTCACTTAGGTGCTTTTGTAATTCCCACTAGGCCCCTATCTGCATCTTTAGGCATCTAAATACCTTTATACAGCTGGCCCATGGTGTTTAAACAGTCCTCTAAAAAGGTTTTTGTCCAAGCTGACAGTGCAATGAGCTAAATGTCAAATTAGTCTGAATGACAGACAAATAAATGTAAAATGTGGTTTCGTTAGGTGGCCTTTGGTTGAAAGTCTATTGAGATTTGCTAGTTAATTTTTAATTTAAATATGGCTTCTAAAATAGAAGAAGCCTCCTGATTCATTCAAGTAATAATCAACAGTTAAACTGCCTGAGCTAATGACCTCAAGTCCTCATCTAATATTGCTGGATTCAGATTATATTTACAGTTTTCTATCATACAGATCAAACCCTGGTGACAAAAAATGAAGATCTATAAATAACTCGCATTGTACCTCGATTGGTCATATTTTGGGAACCAGTTATCTCACATTCATGGTGGGGTTTTGCACAGAAAACAAAATCATGAGGTCAGTGTTGCATAAGTCACTCAATGAACAACTGTACTCTGCCCTGAACTCTTCCAGTCTCTCTTTCAGACTGTATTCGGCTTTTAAAAAGACAAGACAAACACGTAGTGCTTTCCATATGCAAAAGAAATCTACTATCAAGCAGATATTCAGGTATTTCTAGGCTGGTTAGGTTAGACTTCTGCAATAGCTTAGCATGCTGGGAAGATAAAAGTAGGAGAGATTTTAGCAAGGAGGTTTTTTGCTTTTGTCTGACTTACTGTGTAGATCTAATTGGCAGAGGAAGCTTGCACAGATTTCATTTGATCCTTTGAACCATTTTGGAAGCCAGTTGATTTGTGCCCTCGTGAACTAATCAAAGTGAAATTTATCCTAGTGACCCCTGACTAATGAGCTTGGCACAAGACATACTATCCATATTCATACTTAATACTATGTAAAAGCTAAGTGGTATTGCAAAAAACTGACTCATCGTAGGGCTGTAAAATTAGCTGTAGCTCACGAAAGCTCATGCTCAAATAAATTGGTGAGTCTCTAAGGTGCCACTAGTCCTTCTTTTCTTCTAGTGAATTTGACTCATTAACACTCATTAAGGAGAGCTGAGCCTTTTCTCAAAGATCAGGGTTTTCAAGCCAACTGCTAGGCACAAAGTCATTGCTATTCAAACCCTTTGCACAGAATCAATTCTCCCCCAAACCCTTGTCTCAGACAGTCCCGACTGATTTTGCACTGAGCTGCAAACACACAAAAATCACCATGTCGTTGAGAGAGTCCTGGCAGCTACTTACACTCTGCGGGTGGATGCCAGCCCCAGGTACAAGCGCTTGCAGGTCTATCAGTAAAGTGATGGGAATGTGAGTGAGGAAGTACAGGGCAAAAACCCACTCCAGCAAGCCAGTAACAGCAGCCATCCCTTCCCTGGGGCAGTGCAGCAGCAGGAAGTCAGCTGGTAAGCAACAGACACAACAGGCCACAGCTTTCTCCTGCTCCCATTGGCTGCACTCTCAGGAGGCTTGGTTTCCTGCTGGGACAACTCACAATTTAAAGGGCTACCCATCTGGCTGAAGGCAAAAGACCTCTGCGGTTGGTGCCTTCCCTGAAGGAAGATTCCATTCGACTCAACAGGAGGCGGCCTTACTAGATTTGCGTTACAACCTATTTTAAAGACTTAAAACCGTTTTCATAGCTTGGTGAGGAAAAAAAGAAAGCACGGGTTCGCTCTTTAGAGCTCGGCTCAACAAATTAGATTGTATTCAAGGCCTCGTCCCGCCACCCAGCACAGGATTTAGCAGGTTGCCTTTGAAGCAAGGGGTCAGAAGTCCTCTGTGTGCACATGTACACTATTATGGATTCCCAAAAGGGACTCAGGAGAATAAGTACCACTGACTTTCAATGGGACCTGTGCAGTGAAGTAGCTTAGGGGTGAGATTTTCAAAAGCACCCAGCAGAGAAGAATTTCTGGTCAGCAGAAGAATCACAAGTCGTTTTGAGAAGATGCTCGTATACTCTTGCTCATGTTCATTTCTTTACTTTTACCAGGCCCCCGGCCGAGTCCAATCACTAACAAAGCTAACGCTTTCTGGCTGTCCCATTAGTTAACTTCCTCCTGGATACAAATTTTCAGCAGGCTGACAGGCTTTGGCAAGATCCCAGGAGTAAGAGGGGAGAATGTGTCTAAATGTCCCAAGAGTACTCTGAAGATCTCAACCCTCACGCTAGATGAAGCAGGAGTTTCTGTGTTAGTACCGACGCACTTCCCAGTAGCAGGTTGTGTTCCTGTCTCAAACATAAGTGAGCTTTTTTAAACCTATTAATAGGTTTACTTCAAATCACTGAGCCAGGCTTATTCCCTTCCTGAACTGGAAACTGACTACTTAAAGATCCAGTTTATGTATCAGTTTATTATTGTGCAGTGGTTGTACACATCTTCCCTTAATACAGATAGGAAACAAAGCTTTCCAGAATAGAAATACTACCTGATCGACACTGGTGCCAGATACAGGCTTTTCACAAGGAAGTGACAGCTGACAGCAAAGAGTTATCATATAAACAGAGAATTGAAGAACAGGTGCGTTTCAAGGATCTTAAGATATTCTACTACTACAAGAAATATAAAGTGTAAGGGAGTAAGACTGGGAAAGTCTCTACACAATGGATTGAACAACTGGTTTTAATATTTATTGAAAATTCAAATCCTGTTGGCAGTTCAAATGGGATACTAGATTTGGACACACTTGCTTTATGCTCTGGTGGCATTGTCTACCTGAAGTTGTGCCAATATTTCTACTGGAAAGCCCTTAACTTTTAGGGGGTCTGAATTTTAAACATTTTCTCCCTGTTCAAATGCTACATTGGACCACGTCCTCTTTTGCTGGTATGTCTTCATGGAACTATACTGATTTACATCAACTAAGGATCAGGCTCATATAGGGTGAAATACTGGCTCCAGTGAGGTCAATAGGACCAAGATTTCATTCTAGTGCTGTCTGATTTATAATCAATACTAACCTAATTGTAACTTATGACCAAGTGTACTGTATAGTCTCCCACACACAACATTCGTTAATGCAAGGGACCGGGTCCTCCTGTGTGTGGAGAGAGAGGTTCATACCTGGTCAGGGGCACTGAAGACCAAGCAATAAGCATTATATGTCAATTTTAGTCTCTGCTTGTGTATTCAAGCTGCTGTCTCAGTTTGGGAAGATCCCAGCCCATCTCCACCTCAGAAGATTAAATTCTTTAATGGTGGTGGAGATTTAAATGCAGTTGAACTCAAACATTCAAATTAAGCCAAGTTGTTGATGCAAATAAAGAAAGTGCAGTCACTATATAAGAACGGCAAAACTGGGTCAGACTAACGGTCCATCTAGCCAAGTATCCTGTCTTCCGACTGGCCAATGCCAGGTGCTTTAGAGGGAATAAGCAGAACATGGCAATTATTGAGTTATCCACCCCCTGTCATCCACTCCCAGCTTCTGACAGTTAGAGGCTTAGGACACCCAGAGCATGGGGTTGCATCCATGACTATCTTGGCTAATAGCCATTGATAGACCTATTCTCCAAGAACTTACCCAATTCTTTTTTGAAACCAGTTATAGTTTTGCTTTCATAACATCCCCTGGCAATGAGTTCCACAGGTTGACTGTGCATCGTGTGAAGAAATACTTCCTTGTTTGTTTGTTTTAAACCTGTTGCCTATAAATTTCATTGGCTAACTGCTGGTTCTTGTGTTATGTGACTGGGTAATTCACTTTCTTCACATTTTCATGATTTTATAGACTTCTATCACATCACACCTTAGTCATCTCTTTTCCAGGCTATGAAAAGCAAGCTATGAAAAATATACACTTATGTGTAATTTGCAAATACATACCCAGAACCTACTAAACCTATTGGATTAGCCAATAAGCCAATATAATGCAACTAGTACATGTAGAAATAATGACTAAATCACAACGTAGTAAATTATACAAAATGGTTATGGGCCAGCCCCTAAAAAAACTCTGCAGTTAATTCAAAAAGCCAGTTCAGAAATGTAGTTTCTTTTTGAAAACTAGTTTTGTGGACGAGCTTATCATTGGCTGAAGAAGAGAACAGCTTTGTTCTCTAAGCCAATCAGTATGCAGCCAGCCAATTATATTTCATGATCCATTAGGCGGTGGATACTAGTAATCGACTCCTACACAGTTGATCTTGTCTCTTCAATACTGTTCTCTGCCATAGGCTTGCTTTCAACCAAAGTACCTGCTGGTTGTCTGTGTATTGTGAGCATAGTGCTTCCAATATTTATGTCCATTTTTGCATCTTTTCCTGCCCTTGTTTTCTCCCTTCTTGCCCTCAGGAAACCATCCTATGCAGTTTTCAGAGTAACAGCCGTGTTAGTCTGTATTCGCAAAAAGAAAAGGAGTACTTGTGGCACCTTAGAGACTAACCAATTTATTTGAGCATAAGCTTCGTGAGCTAAAGCTTATGCTCGAATAAATTGGTTAGTCTCTAAGGTGCCACAAGTACTCCTTTTCTTTTTGCATCCTATGCAGTGTATTTGTCAAGTAGCATCTTTGTGGTAACTAAAAGACAGTTGTTTTAAAATTATTTTTCCCATTTGTTAATTCTGCACCCATTATCAGTGCAAATCTAATCAGCGCAAATTTAGCATGAGCTAAAGTCCAAAAGCTTATAGATCAGTAGTGACAACATTGTTTAATCCCTTGTACAACAGGAATTTAAACCGCTTAAAATGCAGCCCAGAAAATTCAAAATCAAGGTCAACGGGTAAGCTAAATTTTAGCCTTACTGGATGCAAAGAGGTATTTCAATACAAATTCCCATTTTTAATTAGTAGTCAGAGTAAGATCTATGCAGAATGGCTAATTATATATTAAATGCTCCACATTTTAGTCCTAGAATTACTATCTTTGTCCCACAGATACAGCACCTGATGCTGCTCTCATTTAATTGTAATTTATGTACAGAACCAAGAAACTGAGGCTACAGAAAATGTTAAAGTCATCACACATTTAAAAACTCTTGCCCTTGTGTGTGCATACTCATTCCTCAGGGTGCCTGTCCCACATTTGGGCCAGTGCAGATATAGATACATAGATGATATAGATCTCAACACGATTTTGTTCCTTGTGTGTTTATTGAGGAGACCCACACTGGAAGCTCTGGCAATTAGCTCCAACAGGCTTTGTACTGATGCACAGTGTGAACATTACGATTCATAACATTATGAAGTAAACCCTTTACAACACTACGTATTTAAGAAGAGAGCAGTTCTATCAGCAATCCATTTCATATCTGCATTTAAAATAACCAGATTCAGGAAAAACGGAAGACCTACGCTGAAGCAGAATTGAGTGAGTAGTGCTGGCTAAACAAAAGACGTACCAAATAAATTAACTGACACCAGTTTAGTGATATCCATACATGAAACAGAAATGTGACCACCACCACCAACTTGATGTTGAAATTTAGCTCATCATAATATGAAGAAATTGAGGCAGAGAGGTTACATGAATTGCCTGAAGTCACTGAGGAAGCCCATGTCAGAGCGGGGAACAGAACCCAAGATCTTCTGACTCCTAGTCTTACATTCAGGCCATGACACCATCCTTCCCCATCTATAAGACTATTCTATTTCTTATGGGTTCTAGCAGCCATATCTATCTAAGTTACTTGCTTGATTCTTTGAAAGTTTCATAACCATGAAATGTGTGGACTGCTTTCCATTCTGGTTTGTTAATGCAGCACTGCTGAATACTGGGCTACGTACATTAGTTGTTTAGAAAATCCATTAAAGCTTTCACTTTGAAAGAATTACGTGGATTCTGCAAACAAAGAAAAAAGAAAGTAGGACCAACCATCCTTGAGTGCATATCTTTAATCCCGCCCATCTAAGTGTAAACCAATTTCTTATTTATCTTCTGTTAACCTGTGTTCTCAGCTTCATCCATGATCTAGCGTTGCAATAAGGTTCAGAAAATAATTAGAATAACTGGATGCTTCATAAAGTAAATCAACTAAACGACCCCCTCCAAATCAAGATGCTTTAAAGTCTTCTCACTTTAAACTATTTCAGACAGCATTAAATCAAGTTTAGAATAACTGAAAAGCTAGCCAACTTTTTTGGGGGAGGTGGAATGAGTCAGGAAATGAAAGGATAACACCACTTTTTCAAATGTCACATTTAATGTTTTCACCACTGTACTTCAAATCTACATTTTACAAAGTGACCAGCAAGTGTGCCACATTAACTGTCCAACCTCTGAGATTTTACCTTTCATACCAGTGTCTTCCTGGGCTCTTTTAATTAAACACGTTTCTCATTCAAGAGAATTGAAATGTTTCAGTTGGTTTTATTCTCAAGAGCCTCATAAAAAACAAAGATATTGCACCATCTTTGTTTAGTAATTCAATGTTTGTTTCTTTCACAGCAAATAATTACTTCATTGAAGTTAAAACTTCCAAACATAACTTACTAATAGTCTCCAATTTCAGCTCAGATCACTCTTGTTGAAAATACTCTGCTAAATACAGATAACTTACAATAACTTTAACAGTTAATTGTCCATAACAAACACCAAGGTTTTTCCCCAGACCAATGCTCAAAATTTAAGACCATCCATTAGTATTTCTTTGTACAGGTGAAAAACAGTCTTCAATTTTCTTGTCTTGTTTTAAATATAAAAGTTGGAAGGGACATTCAAGTTTCAAGTCTCCACACTGAACTAAAAAAAAAATAATAATCATGTGGAGGTAAACAAACCAAGTTGTATACTCCAGGAGGTAGAGGCCTTCAATTTGTGTTCATATATACATATGCACAGAATAATTCAGTGTTCCAACAGAAAAAAGAATTAGCCAAAAAGAAATAAAAGTTATTTACTACTGTGACATTTCAAGACTTCCACAGTTTTGCCTAAAGACACAAACACAATTAACATAATTCCCTATGTGCTGTTTTTTTTTTTTTTTCCTTTTCTTTCTTTCTTTCCTTTTTTTTTCTCAACTGTCCAGTGCAGGAAAAAATTCTCACAAAATTTCACAGACCTAAAATGTGCAAGCTAGTTTCTCTCTATACAGCAATGATGTCAGGATTCTTTGAAATTAGCCCATAAATGGAATTATTTACACACATAGAAGATGCATGCTTGGGGGTTTTATGTAAGAAAGAGCAGAAAAACTTCTAATAAAAATAGATTAAATATATATATATATATTTATACTGGGTAAGGAAACAGAAGTTTATTCTCTCCTAGTCACAAACTCATTCTCTCTACTCACAACATTTGATTTTAGAACAGCACACATTACCATCACAGCTCTAGTGAGAAGCTATTTATAGGATTTGATCATCAGGTGACATGTCCATTCATAGTCTGGTCACGGTCATCTGATGTGACTTCACGATTGGTCGCAATCAAGTTCTCCGTATTCCTTAATTTTAGAAAACCCCAAATCTTCAGGAATGGCTCAATATCAAAATGTATGTCTATCCTTTTTACAATCTCACTTCAATTAAAAAAATCAAAACAAAAAACAACCTCCCCAAATTTGGTTCAATTCTCTGTTTGTTCCGAGCTGAGCCATCACAGCTGCGCCAGAATTCATAAAACATGTGCAACTCTGGGTAAAATATTTTCTTCTAAAAGCACAACCACTTTACAAGATTAAAAGTCTAGTACATCTCTAAATATTATTTGTATCATACAAGTAGTGGTTGTTAATTTAAAACTTCATTAGTAAAATTACAGTACAAGCATGATTAACCTCCAGAATTGCAAATCCCAGACTCCAGTGGAAAGCTACATTACATCTTCAGTAGTATATCATCTTCTACTTTTATTCCCAAACCAGTGGAGATGGCGGCATCTCAGATGGCTGAGCAACAGTGGAACTAGAATATAACAAAAACAGAAAATCAGTGTTCATTAACAATGGGTAACAGACAAGCAGCACAAGAAACTTAAGGTTTGATTGGTAACACCAACATTTATCTCTAAAACTCAGATCAATAACCTTTTACATTAAAATATTTAAGCATACATTTTCGTCATTATCCTTAATTGCTCATTTTCGTAATGGTTCTCCATTCATCATTTTATTTGTCTTTTCTTGCAGTGCAATTTTAAAATCAGAATCTCTACTGCGCACACAAATCTCTCACTTTTACACTTTACATGCTGTCACACTTATCTGTTCACAAACAGATGATCTATTACTTGAACTTTCTACATGTTTTACTGAAGTTCAGCATCACCTAAATAAAAGTACCTTTAAGTTTAATCATAAATGTTTATACCATTCTTAGCAGAAGACAGTTATATGGAAAGTTTCCCCACTCCCCTTAATTCAAAATTTAAAAACATTTCAAATGTATCAAAAATGCTGTACAACTAAGAAATGTGAATTAATATCAGATGTGATTACATACAGTTACCTAATAAAGCTCTTAAAAGCAGCAGACTGAGGGTTGATGCAGAGAGGTACTCTGTTTCCTTTCTGCTGTTCCAAAATGAATTGATGAATTATTTCTGTACAAGAAACAATTGACACCATTAGGTTAGCACTTTTTGCTTTGATTAGATGCAATGCGGAGTAGAAGCAAAGATGGGGTTTTTTGGGTGAAAGTATACACAATAAGATTATTGGGGACAAGAGTGGAAAATAAGCCACGCAGTTTTCCCATCATCAGTGTGATGTATCCTACTAAATACCACAAATGCCCACGGTACTTTCATATATATATATATATAGAAATAAAGTAAATAAAATAAATACCCATCCCCCTCTAAAACACTAAGTGATGACGGACTATGGATTGAATATGAAAACGTAAAAGGGCAATTTCTTGAAGTGCCTAAAACTCTCAATAGCGGTAACCAGCGTTGCAAGCATGGAGAACGCAACCCTGACACCTACTACACTTTATTAGTATATAAAGAGCCGAAATGAGAAACTTCTGCATCCAGATTCGCTGATCAGTCCAGTCTGGTGCTTAAATACACAGCAACTCTGCAGCTATTAAATTCATGAAGCAAAAGCCTATAGTACTACTTGGCGAGGTGACAACAAATCAACCCTCACAGAGTAAGGGGAACTCTGCATACATTACCTGCTTGTGCATCTCCTTATGCAGGAGAAAAAATGGCAACTGGCGGAGATGGAAACAGGGCAGGAATGGTATCTTCTAGGAGAAGACTCTGGTATGGACTTCAAGTAAAGGGCGGCATGCAAGAATTTGCACTTTTGTCAGAAATCCCTGATGGGAGCTTTCACAACGATCCACTGACCACTGCTAACACCGGGTTTCATTCTGTACCTGACTAGTTGGTAACAACAGTGATATTCGGTCTTTGGTGTGAATGCTGGCAGGAGATACGGATTACTAGATCATTGAAACAAGGTGGCGAAGTAATATCTTTAACTGGACCAATTTCTGCTGAGAAGCCTCATAAGCTCAAAAGCGTGTCTCTTTCACCAACTGAAGTTGGCCCAATAAAAGATATTACCTCACCCATCTGGTCTCTCTCATATCCTGGGACCAACATGGCAAACACACAGGATGTACGACAGGGCCATTGATGCTGGCAACGTGCCAGGGCTCTCCCACATGATTGGCCTGACAGCTTCAAGCAGCAGGATCTGACATTACAAATGTGGAAGTCATGTGCACACATATTATGCAACAGAGGGAAAAGGGGCAAGGTTTCTATATAGATAAAATGTTTTAGCTATAGGAGAGGTTTTTTTTTTTGTTTGCTTGTTTGTTTTTAAAATAACACAAGGTATTTGTCAGGAGTTATGATGCTGCTAACTGACTACTGCTTCATCACTTGTGGGAGGAATCTGCCATTCTCACCTATGAAGGATCTCTTCCAGGCGAATGCTATACTCCTCCCAAATTTACATGCACAACTTCCTTGGGAGGAGGAGGATGGAAGTTACATGGCCTATAATAGAGCAGATATTTCTTTCTCCCTTGCATATCTGCAGCAGTTTGTGAGCGCAGATCCATTTTATAGGTCAGTGAACTGCAGGGCTTTTGAGAGCACAGTAAAATTAAAAATGGGTAAAAATCAGACCCAATTTGGTACTGGCATCCAAGATGTGGCATGCAGCTGCAGATCCTAATAGATATACAAGTTAGGAAAATGAATGCCTACTCCAACTGCCATTTTTGTATGGGCTCTGGGGGTTTGTAGCATTTTTTTTATCCTTGAATAGACTGGCATTATTTCATTAGGAATAGTACACAGTGGCCTTGCTTCATGAGATGTACAGCTGACATTGCTTGCATCTTAGCACCAAACTAGGCACAAAGTAGCACATTCATTTGTTCCCTAGTTAATAAAAAAATATATTAATGTTCACAAAAATCCTTAATAAAAATCAGTTTTGGAAACCTCTCTCTATATCTACACGTATAAAGTAGTACATTAACAGATACCTCTCTATTGAGGTATTAAAATAGAAATTTAAATGAAATTAAAAATAGACACGTTGTGCATATGGCACATAGTAGGAATTTTTAAAATCAACATTTTAATTGAAATGTTCTCATTTTAGGATTTCAAGTTCCCAGTTTAACAAGTCTTACACCCGCATATCTATTTTTTGTTAGCATCCTAGTAATTAAATTGAGAGGAGTGAGAACAGTTCTCTCTAGCTTGATTTCTGACTGTGCACGAGATTACGTAAAGCACAGCAGAGGGATGCACGTCACTAGAAAGGGCTGGACAGTGAGGTAACAGAAGGGGCAGCTTGACTGGATCAAAGAAAGTTCTATAAATTCACACAAGCAAAAACTTTGAACATTTCAGAAACATGGTACCAACAGGGCAGATAATTCAGGGTTTCATGGCAGTATTGTGGGTATTTTTTTTTTTTTTTGAGTGAGACAGAGAAATGAACTTCTCCTAAATGATTATTCTTAAATCATTTGTTACTTATGAATCAAGAAAAAAACCCTCAGAAATGCATGTTATTCCCCCTATATTTTGTCTAAAAGAAATGTATTGAGGATAACTCTTGTAAAATGAAATCCCTATTCATGCTACATTCCGCCTTTGTCCCCATTCATTCTCTCAAGGCAATGGTATACTGCTAGGCCATTTTAAAAACCCAACAGTTATACTCTGGTTTGTTTGTTATGTTGGGATTGGATTTCTTGTCTCTAGTGGTACAAAACAACGTCTAGTGTTTAGTGATCTTCCGCCCCAGTAGTTCCTTCTTTCAAGCATCAACATTGAGTTCTCTCGTCATGGCATGTCAAGACTCAGAGTGTGCCCCTTGTACCACTGCCAGATCTATGGAATGGCACCAGCAAAAGAGCTTATGATGGCAGCTGCTTTTAAGGCATTTGACACGGCAGTATCAGTGTGAACAGAAAGTGATAGAATTAAGTGGAAGTACTATGAAACTACCCAGCTTCTGCAAACTACTTGTTGATGAAGGCTGACTCTTCTATGGAGCACAGTCATTGATCCACACTCTTTTCCTTACATTGGTTGTGGTGGTTTTTTAAATACAATTCCCTGCTAAAATACCACCTTTCCCACACACCATTCTCCAATATGGATTGTCAACTCAGGAGAAAGTACCAGTAGGGACAGAAGTCAATATGCCAACTATTTTATGGCATTCTCTTTATCAAAACAGTAAGAAAATAAAGTTATTTGGTAGAGAAACTGCAACTCCATTCTGCCTACCACAGGCAAGGACTTAATGGGTCAGGGTGGCTGGCTCACTACATACAGTGAAGATTCCAACTATGTACTGCCCAGGATAGAGCAGGGAGATGCAAACCTAAACACGAAGAGTGCATGATAGATACTCACCTTTCACCTGACGAACAGAACTGAGGTTCTTTTCAAAAGTGTCATCAAATTTGGGATTAGTGATGGGTTCAAAGTCACTGGTATAAACTCTTCCAGTAGAGGTGGAAAAACAACATTTACACATACAAGTGTGATATCGCAATCGCCCTTCATCGAGATACGGATGAGCTAAGGCATCCTTAGCGGATATTCTTTTGGACTGAAATATTAAATTAAAAACAGAGTATTTGTAATAAAAAGTAAATATTTTCGGTGCCTTGTTTTGTATACAGAATGCTTTCCCACAGATTCACCTCTAATGTTTTCTAAATCCCATATTAAGTATACTTGACAAATATACCACTAGGGGGGGTATCGTACTAAAAAACAAGCAGGGTAATGTATATTTTTATATTTATATTTTTATACAGAGCGTATGTGTGTATTAAGTGCTACAATAACCAAAATATTCCCTAACACTTTTAACAGTAGCAAAGAATCCTTCGTGCTAGTCCAGGCATCTATTCAGAAAATCATTTCAACACATGCTTAAGTTTAAGCTTTTATTGAGCAAAGCATTTAAGCATATATGAAAAGTTAAGTACATACTTACAGCCAATTAAGGTCAATCGACTTAAGCATGTGCATCTGAGGTCCTTAAGAGCACCTTATACATTAAATTTCACAGCACCCTTGTTGAAGTACAGTAAAGTAGCTAGGATGACGCAGAGGTTAAAGCAGTGGACTTTGATTATACAATCTACATTTTATTTCCAACTTGTCAAAATTGGCTGTTATGTGACAAAGCAAGCCACTTAATCTTTCTATGTCTCTGATTCCCCACATCTGTAAAATAAGGACTAATTCCCACTTCTGTAAAATGCTTTGAGATCTTTTGATGGAAGCTGCTATTGCAAATGCAAAGCATTATTAAATTCTCACCTCATAGATGAGTAAAAAACAGCAGAAAGGTTAAGTGACTTTCCCAAAACAGTGGCAAAGCTAGAAATAGAACACCAGCATCCTGGCAATCTGTTTTAGCCACTAGACTACACTGTCTCCTGTCTTGAAATATCAGAGTATACAGCACCTGTTCTTCGGGCTGTTGGCTTGATTTTCAAAGTAGCTGAGCTCCCACAGCTTCCACTGACTTCAATGTGATTTTTGGGAGTCAGTGCTTCCGCGAATCAGGCCATATGTAAATAAGTTACTATTCAATATTTGATTTGTTTGTTTTAAATTTCCCTGTTGTTTGTTTGCCAAAAGCTTTTACAGTATTTTCAGTTAAAAGCAAAGATACATCCTTCTGAGCACTCTGATGATCAGCTGCTGGCTTCCTGCTACTCAGCACAGTCATCATTGGCTTGACTTATCTTATTCAATTGCAATTTTAAGGATTTTCCTCTCAAGGTGCAAGTGCAGAAATAACTACAAATTTAGATATCAAATTTTTAAATGACAAAGTTGCAGTGTAAGCCCAAGAGCTGAAGTCCACAGCAGCAGCAAGGGCTAGAAAGACAGGTGCATGCCGAAAAATCCCCTGTGTGATGGTGTGTATAATACAGAAGGAAATGTTCATGTTACACGACTATGCACACCCACGCATCACTGATTAGAATGGAATCAAAGTATCTAACATTCTGCTACCTACACCTAACTAAACGAGGGAGAAAAACGGCATGATTCACAAACACCCTCATATGCCACATTTCCATGCCTTCTTTCTTTAAAAGGGAGGATATTATTTGTAGGTGAACTCCAGATTGTTCAGTGTACTCTGTGCCCACAGGACCATTTATATGGACTTTGCAGAACAGAAGGCACAAAAAATAGTGGTATAGAAGAAACACAAGGAAAAACAGTCCTTTACCCACAATGTTCATCTATGCAAAATATAACAAGATACGTCATTTAGATCGTGTTGCATATCAAATAAAAAATAAAAACACTTACTGGATCAAAGACCAACATCCTGCAAAGGAGATGAACTGCTTCATGTGTAGCTTGGCTGGAAAGTGTATATAGGACAGGAAGGGATGGCTGTAAGAGGGAGGAAAAAACTATTAATCCAAGTCATGTCGTATCAATCCTGTATAATATAACAGTGTAAAAAAAGTGCTTATTACATCAATTACCAAGATATACATTTCGCTGAAAGGGAAATACACCTTTTTTGCCACCTACAATAGGGAACAAATGTTTGATAATAGGCTCTTCAATCTAGCAGACAAAGGTATAGCAAGAGCCAATGACTGGAAGTTGAAGCTAGACAAATTCAATCTAAAAATAAGGAGCAAATTTTTAACAGCGAGGGCAACTAATCATTGGAACACTTTAGCAAGAATCATGGTAGATTCTCCATCTATGGCCATTTTAAATTCAAGATTGGATATGTCTAGTTCAAAAGGAATTATCTGGGGAAATTCTACCACCTGTGCTATACAGATCAGAGGAGATAATGACAATGGTCACTTCTGGCCTTGGAAGTGATGAACCTCAAACATGAATATCATTGCTATGGCTCAACTCAGCAAATCTGAATGTAAGATCATCAATGATTTTTCCTTAATAAAGACTTCAGACTGAGTTGCAATTTTATTTCAATTTCCCTCGCAAGTAAATTTATATAGTGGTGGCCATTCAAAAAGTCAACTTTTTATCACCAGCTACCACACAGAATCAGCAGTATTGCCCTATAGTTCATATTCTAGTTATCTGGGGTACCTGAGACACCACTGCGTAGCACCTATGAGTACATGTTGATTTTTGATGGACCACCATGGCACCTGTTGCTGAAAGATTTTGAGTTGTTCCCAATGGCCTATTGCAGCACCACCATTTCTACTATGAAAGGTTGTGATGCTCTATTTTTTTTTTAAAATGGGTCATCTGACAAATACAGCCTACTCCAGATTATCCAAATAGCATGGGGGACAGGGCTTTTATTTGGATAATCAAAGGGTTGGAAAAATCAAGAGGGCTGGAACCATTCAGCAGCAGGGTGAACTCCCTTGCAGCCAGGGGCTTGCAGGGATTGGGTGTCACAGGTCCTGGGGCAGCAAAGGGAGCCTTCTGCAGCTCCACTGACAGCCCTGCTTAGTCACTCCCGAGATACACAGGGGATAAGAAAGGGATTCCGATAATACAGTGTTTGGATAAACAGGAAAATACTGTGGAGTGTGTACACACATACTCAGTCCAAGGGGCAGAGGTGTGGATTTATGGTTCACTTTGCACTTGAATATTACATTCATGACAACTCTTTACTCCCACTAGCCAAATATTTTCAGTCATTTCAGACTGTCACTACATACACAAAACACGGACTTAAAAACCTTGAAAGTTAGATGTCTTTGTAAGATTAGAAACAGTTTAATGCAACCAGTGCCATTTGACTGTATCAAAAACTTTTACCCTCTATTACAATAAAGTTATTTAATACACTCATTTGGAAATTACGAAACAATGTTGTATGTTTGCAATATTTAAGACGACAAACTTCTCAGGAGATGAATAGTCACCTTATTCTGCATGACAATCATGCCTTGCCGCCTTAACGAGTCTCCTTGTCCATGCTGGAAAGAAGGCAGAGGGGACCCGCAAATCGGAAAAAGAACTCCCAGTCCCTAACTGTACTAAAACAGCTAAAACTATCTACCACTATTTTTAATAACTAGAGATACAGAAGTAAGAACTTCAAGGACACTGGAGTGTTCTGTCTCAGACCATGCACAGGTCAGAAAGAACTGGAGAGGCAGGCGGTCCACTCCTCCCCTTATACCCTCAGTTGAGAGCATGAGGAGAGAAACTGCACAGCATGGACCAACAGACACTACGAGCAAACATCTTCCAGTTTCAGGCACATGAAGTACATGCATACCTATAGTGAAATATGCACAGGTACCAGAACTCAAAGAGCCTATTTTAGCTATTTACGAAAATTTCCTTTCAAATGGCACAAAAGTTTTGATGTATTTCTCCCCTCCCCCCCTGCTTTTTCAAAAACATTTCTCCATAGGTGGCATTTATCTACTAACGTATCTAAGGCCAGATACATTCTACAGGACAAGGTAATACACTGCATGCTTTTGTGATAACCTTGCCTTCTGAGAAGTGTACGTGAGCCACATACTTTTAGTAACAGTAACTTGCCTGTCAAGTATGAGGAAACCAGACTTTCTGATAGACATTACATATAGGTATATATTTAAAATATTCATGACAAACTCCCATTCATTTTTTAAAAAGTATATCCCCTGCCTTTTATCCTCTTACCCAGTGTTTTGAAACAAAGTTCAAATTTGGGTTTGAGGAGATGGCATGTTAATCTTCTGTTAGTCAGATAACAACCATTTGATAGAGACTGATAACTTTTTGTTGTTTATTAGCTATTAAGGCTGGCATTGTTTATAATTTTTTATTTTATATGGCTTTGGTAATTTACGGCATCACTGAAGTTAATTGACTGTACTGATAAACAACAAAAATCCATTTGAATTGTATTCTGACCATTGCTTCTTAATTCTCCCTGATTCTGGACATATTTTTGTGAGG
Source organism: Eretmochelys imbricata (assembly GCF_965152235.1). Classification (NCBI taxonomy): domain Eukaryota; kingdom Metazoa; phylum Chordata; order Testudines; family Cheloniidae; genus Eretmochelys; species Eretmochelys imbricata. The sequence goes on along the minus strand of NC_135588.1, from coordinate 9,919,785 downwards.
ATATCTAGGTCCGATGTGCATTCGCTTGACTATTCAACAGGGCCATTGCTTGCTTGTTCTTCAAGGTAATCCACGAAACAACATAGTACAAAACACTTAATTTTGAAGTGACAGCATCTGCACAACACTGGTGAGTATCAACTGGTTGTCCACTGTATCAAGTATTACACACACAAAAGACAGGTTTGAAGAATGTAGAGGTTGCAAAGTCAAGGATTTAAAAGTTGGGGAATGAGAGTTACGGTTGCCTGTGCAACACTAATTCAGCTCCTTGTGCAAATGCGTTATAAAACACAGTCTAATTGCATGATCACTGAGGCTGAGATTATGTCATGGAGGTCACGGAAGTCATGGAAACCACGACTTCCAACGACCTCTGTGACATTGGGGGCCCCGCAGCTGACCAGCTGCTGCCAGTAGCGGGGGACCCTGCAGCAGCCCAGGCTCTGCGGGTGACAGGGGGGGGATCCTCTCACAGCTGCCCAGGAACTGCAGGTGGGGGACCCCTCGCGCAACTGACTGGCCACTGCCATTGGCGGCGACCCCTGAGCTGCTCAGCCACTGCTGCTGGCAGGGGTCCCCCATGCAAGGTTCAGCTACTGCAAGCAGCCCGCTCCCCACATGCGCAGCTCCCAGCCACCACCGGTGGCAGCAGAGGGACCCCGGAGCTACTCAGTGGGCTGGGGGGATGGGACCCCAGAGCTCCCTAACTGCCACCAGCAGGGCCCCCCTGCAGCTGTTCAACCACCGCAAGCAGCTGCCCCCCACCCCCTGCAGCTCCCAGATGCTGGTGGCAGCAGCTGAGGGACCCTGGAAGTACTCAGCAGTCGCAGGCAGCAGGAGCCCCCCACAACTCCCAGCCTACGACAGCAGAGGGTGGCAGGGGGTCCCCTCACAGCCACTGGGCAATAGGGTCCCTGCAGTGTCCAGCCGCTTCGGGGGGGTGGGGGTGGGAGCACGCTGGACCCTCCTCCCTCCCCATTTTGTCAGGGATGTTTTTAGTAAAAGTCAGGGACAGGTCACGGTGAATAAACAAAAAATCACGGAAGTCGTGACCTGTCCCTGACTTTTACTAAAAATATCCATGACAAAAATCATACCTCAATGATCACATACCATTTTTCCACAGGAACCCTGCCTCATTTAGTGCACAGGAGTGACAATGCTCAATTAAGGAGCAACTATTCAATATTTTGTTTCATTCTCATTGTTCAATGTGTGGCCCTAGGCCTTATTTACTGCACTCTATTCAAACTTTGCTTTGAAGACAGAATTATTAATTTGAATATTAAGGGGATTTAATATTGAGTGCTTCACAAACATTACTTTACCTTCACAAAAGCTCTGTGAGGTGAGGGGAATATTACAAATGAGGAGCTAAACCACAGAGATTAAGATCAGAAGTATTCATTGATCTTGGGTGCCCAATTTGAGATGTCTAGAATCTGACTTTGAGTAGTTAGCGTTATAAAGAACTTTATATATTGAAGCACAGCTCCCACTGGCTTCAGTGGCAGCTGAGAGTTCTCAGCATTTCTGCAAATCAAACTGCAGGGTCTCAAGTTGGGTGGAAAATGAGGATGACACCATTAGTCACCATCTGTGAAAAGTTTGGTTTAAGTGACTTGCATTAGCATCACAAAGGAACTCTGTGGCAAAAGCAAGGATAGAATTCAATTCTTGGGGGTAGTGTTCAACTGCCTTAACTGAGATCCTCCTGTCTCTTCCTGCAATCCCCTGCCTCATTTACCACACACCTTCCATTTCTGCTGACGCCCTACAGACGACAGCCTCCTTTACTACACACCCCGTTTCATCCCCAGAGCAGGTCCATCCTGTGCACTGAACGAAGCATGGGCCCTAACAATTAAGTCTGGTTGTTCAAAGTTACCTTGCTGATGTGGTCCGCATTTGTTTAATGATGTTCTATTTCATAAAGTTTGCTTTTTTCAAATTATAAATATTAATGCTGTCAACTTGTTTTGTGACTTTTTACTCGTTGTAATACTCTACGTATTATTAGTCTTAGTTATTTGTTGTTTTTCCAAAAGCTCCCAAATCTTATATTGGCACTTAAGCATTTCAGGCAGGGATGACATCTTTTTGTTTGTACCCTAACAACCAGCACACTTTGGAGCGCTGTAAAAATAAATAGTAACAGTTCTTTTATGGTTAAGTCATTTAGATACCACGCTGTTCTGTGCCAGGATAGAAAGCAAAAGAATCATGTCCCAAGACTATCAAAAAATTCCCTCCTGTACAGTATACAAGAAGTTCTATGGACTGAATCCATTAATATAATTTACTTTCATAGCTCTGCTGCAGTCTATAAACTGTTTGAGCTTTTCTCTCTAGTTTATAACACTGGAGCTTCCCGAAGGAACTACAGCTTTCATGTACTATTTAATGCTCCTTTGTAGAAATTCTCGATGTCATTAATCTCAATACCAGTGGCAACCAAACCTATACGGTACATTTGTCTACAGACTTTGGGAGTATTTTTCTAAAGGCTTCTTGATTCATTTATTTTATGAACTTATGTGCAAGTTCAAACCTGCTCCTACAGCTGAAGTTTAGCAAACTGCATCATTTCCTACACTGTTCTAATCTCAGTGTTTTTCGGTTTTCCCTTCTAAATCCACATCCGGCCCAACACAATCAAATCTCCAGGCATACAGGGGTTTTGCAGTAGTTAGAAATAAGCAGGACAAGAATCACAGTTTAAGGAACTCTGAATTATTATTTTTTCATCAAGCTCCACCTTGTGTTGTAGTGAGGTACCTGAGCCAGGAGTCGCATGTCAAAGGTAGTTACAATAACTCAGCAGCTGATCTGCACTCCAAAAGAAAGCACTCAAATACTAGTGGTGCTAGAAAGTGGCACTCAGTCCAGTTAATAAATGGAAAGAACTGTCAGGCTCATAATTTCTTTAAATTGTAGGAAGAGACAGCTCTGCAGACACTTCCACATGCTTCCTCATCTTGTACAAATAAATGGGGAGGAGAAAAATCTAAAGTTAGAGCAAACTGTATTTTAAAAACTACAATCCTTCTGAGAAAGGCTTAAATATTCTTATTTAAAAAAACATCACCAGGAAAAGGAATTTAAAATGTTTCATGAATCCAAAGGCCCTAACCATGTTGGTATTTGAAATAGGCAATATTTGACAGAATTCTTTAGAAAAATATAAAAACCCCAAACATGATTCTACAGATTATATTGTAGCAGTGATAAAAGAAGGGATAGTTTGCCAACTCCAGACTCTTAGGTCAATCCACCGGAAATCTTCAAGTCGCATAGCTTCATGACACTTTTCTTCCTCAATGTGCATTCGGAAATCTTTACAACAAACAATGAAAGATCTTCTGACTCCCAGTTCAGATACAGCCTTATCTGTATCCTGTCTCACATTGCCATCATCCAGATTTTTTTTAATTCATTGTTTCCTGTGTATATCTAGTAGTTTAACACAACAGAAGCCAGTTTCGCCTCCCATCAAACGTATTAGCTCATAGCTGTGCAATTCACTTCTCTGTCTGTTTTTGTAAGCAGTTGTTGTCTTTTTTACTTTAATCCTACAGGGTTTTGGCACTTCTCTTGTGTTCATTTACTGGACAGCAAGTAATCTTCCCTACATTAGGAATCTGAAGGCAAGTAAAAATCTCCTAAGTGCTTTAAGCAAACTGATTACACAAATTGAAGTACACGGTCAACATTTTCTTCAGTCTCTGTATTATATCTAGTCTCTGCCACACTGATATCTAGATACCAATTTAGCAAGATTTACTTAAACATCCTTATGGGTGCCATTTGAGAACAACTTTTTACCCTCAGACATTCCCTGCCCCATAAGCCTCCCTTAACTTTTAACCGTAGTCTCTGGTAACGCCAACAAGATTTAACTGCAATTACTAAAGGTTTTCAAATATTTAGTAGTTCCCTCCCCTCAGATAGATAGCTTATCCCTTCTTCCCTTTTCTAAAATCCTGGCAGAAATACTGCCCTAATGTTTTTAAAAACAAAATATTATGATTCTGTATAATGTCCATTTTAAACGGTTAGCCACTTACCTGTTACACTGGAATGGGTTGCCAATGAACTATTTTCTCTCTCTCTCTTTCTTTAATTACACAGTTACATCAGTCTCCCAGATCAAGCACTAAACTTCTGTATCTTAAAACACATTATTCCTATCATCAGACCTATGCATAGGAAATAGATTTTTGGACCACTTTCATTTCCTTTTTCTTAATGCACATTAAATTTGATTCATAGAAGGTCAGTTTCAATTCTCTTATGCCATAGTCTTCCTGAAAAGGTATCAATAATTCAGTTAAGAAAATGTTCCCTCCCTGTTTGAAGGTGAAGGAAAGCCTGCACTTGGAATCAGTTATTCAAGACCCATTTTTTCCCCCTCACCAGTAGAAATTAATGAAATTCTCGTGAAGTGGGTAAAGAGTAACTCCTCTAATGTGTAGTGAATTTTAAATTAGGATGAAGGTAGAGAGAAAGGCAGCTTCTTAATTAAAGTAATTTTCACAGATAAAAATAGAACTGACCCCTTTATGCAAATCTAAAAAGCTGTGTTTTCTTTAGAAAACTGCATAGACTAAAATTCCTGCTTTGAAGTTTGTTACTCTCAAAGCTTCATACACTATCATTTTCCTCCTTTTTAAACAGTACCTGTACATCTGTTTACTTGCCATGCAAATTCAAAAAGCACTCTCATTGCAGGAGACCTAGTGAGTGCAGGTGTTGAGAAGAGCCATTAGGACAGGAAGGGTTATAAAGAATGCTCCATTAATGTGTCTGATTAATCGCTATTGAGATGTGGGAGGAATATACTGTTCTGCTGACAGAGGACTAAAATACTCCGCCTAGAATATAACCAAGCAATTGAAAGCCAGCTACTGTATTTATAGGACAATACTAACTGAAAGGGTTAGACTCCATGGTACGTGTGAATGAGTTAGAAGGATTTACAGGATTGTAACAGAACTGCACCAATGTTTAACTGATATACTATCGCAATTCTAATGCTTTGCATGAGTCTGTCACAGGTTGTTTTTTCCTCTTTAGCAAACACAAATGTATGCACACGGGTCAGATTTTGTGACACTATCTTTTTATAAAAGAAAATGTTTTTAGTGTCATATCAAATGCATAAGTGCATTGTTCTAAACCTACCCAACAGGGTCACTAGACAGATTTCTGTACTTCTCAGATATAAAAGTAACTTGTTCAAATGGAGCCTCTGCTACAATTAAGTTTTGTATGACCGTAGCCCCTCGGGGACCTAGTCATAGACAGGTCCTCATTGTGCTAGGTGCTGTACAAACGGTGATGATGTTGTTACCATTCCATAGTATTTGGTGTTCTCAATTCATTTGCCAGTGTCCATTACATAAAAAACAGTATCACCACTGGCATCAAGCATAACTAGTTTGACCCATTCATTTAGGGCAGAAAATAAACTGAAACTACCCTCCTTCACTCCAGAAAAGACTGTGTACACACAAGCGAAGAGTGTGCTCTCTCTCCCCACACTCTACTCTCCCCCCCCACTCCAGGTAGATTGTAGTAGCAATTTCTCTCTCTCTCTCCCCTCTCCCACCCCCTAGAGAGTCTGGCTGTCTCCCACATCTGGTGCCTCAATAAATCACATAGTGATATGTAATGAGCACAATGGTCGGAAACCAGGAGAAGTCCTAAACAGAGGTGCTGTAGCAGGAAGAATTTGGTAGGAACTGAACTTCTTTGGTGTTGGTCACCAGGGGGTCAAAATCCAGGCCCCTTCAGTAAAGAAACAGGTTGTAACCATCATTGAAACCCTTTTCTTGATAAAAGAAAGCTCAAGGATGAACTGGACATAGAGAACGAAATCCTGGACCCTTCCTTCTAGAAGTAAGAGGGTCAAAGCTGATGCACATTACTGACAGTGAGCATTGTAAGTAGCCACTGACAATGTTCTGTGTATGAAGAGAAGACTTATATTCCAGTGCTGTTGGCCAATCACCTTCAGTTAGCAGTAAATTCACTTTTAACATCATTAAAAAGAAAAACTGACTACAAAATGTGTGACTTTCTTCCACACTGAAGGAATTATATAAATTTATATTTAATCCAGAAGATGGCTCCTGGATGTTTTATTACATAAAGCAGTTAAGTCTTTTCCCATTTATCATGTACGCTGATTAAAAGCAGTGTATGTTACAAAGTAATTGCTAATTTCCAACAGAATTTGTTTCTTAGTTTTGCTATCTTGTAAGACTAATTAAGAAACTGGTACAATTTAACAATTTAGAATTAGCGTAATCACCTTTTTCTAAAACCGAATTTTACAAATTTAAATTTAAACCTGAAATGTACTTGAAGTTCTAAATATAGCTAGAAGAATAATCTTATCAGAACCTTATCAGACACAGTATAATCCCCTGCATTTTCACACGGCAAAAGCTCACACCAGCACCAGAGGAGTGAGTTTTGAGAACCTGCGTAGTTTTTCATGGAATCTAGATGGTGCTTTTCCTGATTGACACTAAATTGCTTTTTTCCCCTCAAAGGACTTTTTTGGGGGGAGTATATGTGGGGGTGGACGTGGGGGGCAGAAAAATCAGATTTTAAAAAGCTGCATCTAACACCATCAAAGATATTCAAACAAATTTAGAGGACTAAAACTCATCTGGTTCTACAGTGTCTAGACTGGTTTAGAAAAAAATTCCAAATTCCTTCACAAGTTTGGTGATAGCTTCTGTTTTGAACACTTGTTTATACAGCATTTAAAAAAAAAAATGAATTCCTGAAAGGATTCACATGGGTTGTTTTGGGACAATTCTTTGCTGCTACTGATTGAGCATCACTCAAATATCTAATTAGAACTATTTAAAATGTATACTGCTTGCTAATTTATGCAAAGGTATTATTTCCATAACATATTGGTGTGAAGTGTACTTGCAGCTTTACATGTGTTTATTTTCAAATATAGCGTCAGAGATCTTCATGGCCTCTTTTACAATATGAGTTAATACAACAGGTGTGAGTAGACTACTTTACAAAACCCATCTGTGGCAATGTGCAACCATATATTTAAGACACCGGTGAAAATTAGGGCAAAAACTAACTCAATTTGATTTAAGACCCCTGAAATGGAAGGTGCTACAAAAGTGCACAAGTATTTTTAGTACGCATGAAATTTGCTGATACAAAATATAAAGGCAGCTCCTAAGACATTCAAATCAGAATATCAGAAAAGCTATCATTTACACCATACAGACAGCAGGTGGTGATGTGTCTATTTAGGTATTTATATGGCACACATTCATGTCAGAGCATAGGATCTGATGGCTATCAAGTCCCCCATATCCACGTCTTAGTTACCAGCATTAGTGTCTGTATCCATTCTGCATCAATGTCACAAAGACAACAGCTAGCACAGTACATTACACATACCTACAATATTTAACTTACTACATCACACTGAACATGCAGCAACACATCAATAAATCTTCCTCGTCTGTTGTTATTATGCAGTTCTTTGATGCAAAATATCAGACAGATTCTGCTGGGGTGCAGAAATTTTTCTCTAGAGGGTGGTGTGGTATCGCTATTTTTGGCATTTACTATTCTCAGTATTCACTACCTTCAACTAGACAGAAGTGGTACTGGCTTGTAGTTAAACATGTAAACATAAATTCAGTTCCTACAGAGGCTGTTAAATTGTATTTAGCTCCCGTCACTCCGTGTCCAACACTATCCCCTGAAAAGAAAAGTTCACGGATACAGAACCTCTCCCACAGCATAAAACTCATTCTAAGATCAGGTTTTTCTGTTTCTAACTTTCTATGTACCACTGCTCTCAAATTATGTTTTATAGTTAAGTACATACCAGTGAAGGATAACAATTGTTACTATAAAAGTTTGGAGAAATGACAAACATGTATCATGACAGGTTTCAGAGTAGCAGCAGTGTTAGTCTGTATTCGCAAAAAGAAAAGGAGTACCGATGAAGTGAGCTGTAGCTCACGAAAGCTTATGCGCAAATAACTTTGTTAGTCTCTAAGGTGCCACAAGTCCTCCTTTTCTTTTTATGTATTCATGAGGAACTTCTTATCTTCCTCATTCCTTAGAACTTAGATATGGATTCATGGAATTCCTTAAACAAATTATGGGTCTGATACTACAAAGAATTAAGCACATGTGCTTAACTTTGCTCATGTGCAAGCCATAACCAGGGGTTAAACAAGAATTGAAGAGCCCATAAACCTTCTCTTGTATTATTCATAACGCCCCCCCCCGCACCCACCCATCCCCCCCCTTTTTTTTACCCTAGAAATACTCTCATTTTTTCTATCATTTTTGAAATCGGTAATTTTGGTTTTAAAGCATTTGAGGAATGTCCTTGATCTTGTACAGGACTGTACACTTTAAATTTTTTAACAAAATTGATGCTAGACTGCCTGTTTTACAGTATCTGAAATAGTAGTTTATTTTCAGCAGTTTGCTTACAGATACCTTCCTGAGATTCAATGTATGTACAAATCCAGAGCACTAGAAATGTTCTATTATTAACATCACTTTATAATCTCAAAGAGCTGTACAAGAACTAGTCAAGCCTCTTACCACTCCTGTTACTATCCCCATCATACAGATGGTATAAAGAGACAGATTAAGTGGTGTGTCCAAGGCCAGTATCAGCACTGAGATTAGACCTCACGAGATATTTATATACATAAAATATCACACACTGGTGAAGCATCTTGGTGGAGTGGATTGTACATGGTTTGCACGCAAGAACTCCTGAGTTCTGATCCCAGTGCTCATATGAAGCCTGACTCGTGCTTGTACAGCACTTGGAAACTGTGACACAAAGGGATATAAATGCTTAGAACTTAAAACTATTTTATTTTTTAAAAAGGTATGCATTTCTAATGCTGGGTATAGGTTTGCTCATAACTTCTTGTGATCCAGTGCATCTGTAAGCAAAACATAGAAAATAAACACTCCTGTTTCAGACACTGCAAATTAAGCAGTCTAGTATTCATTTAAAAAAAAATGTACAGTGTATTTATATTTATATTTTAGAAGACTAAGGGACATTCTCCTCAATTGTTTGCAAACCGAAACGGCTTATTTTAAAACTGATAGAGAAGACCCTGAGAGCATTTCAACAGTAAATATAAAAAATATCCCACAACAGTGTAGAGGCAGCTTGAATTGAACATGGTTAGGAGATAGGAACTCCTGAGTTGCAATTATGTAGCAGTGTATCCACAAAGCACTTATTTCTTTAGTATTATTATTATTGTGGTATGAGCGTGGTGCTTCATGTTAATATAAAGAAAGAACAAAGACACAAACATACATATATCAAATTTTTCAGTGATATAAAATATACATGCCATGTGTTATGTTCATTTTTACTATCTGTCAGTCAACTGATGGCGTGTTCTGTTTCCACAGAACCAGATATTACAGGTGGAAAAGACCTACTGATCTAACCTCCTGCCAATACAGAAGCGGCTCTGCAGCTTTCTGAACTATACGATTGATTTTAATCCAGGCCTCTCCTTACATCCTCCTTTAAAGCGACTATCATGATGTGGCCTGTCCTAAAATTGGAAGATTTTTGCCCATGCCAGTCAGAGAAATATTTGTGAGGTTGCAGCCGCAAGTGCAATTTACAAATGAAAAACTGCTTTGTCTCAACAGCATTTTGACTAGCTGCAGTTTTGATCAGTGCTAATACAAGAGCCTAACTTGGGTAAATTCAGGATTGGCTGACAGGCAGAGGCAACATGTTAACAGTTCATGTTAATGAATACAGATGGGTGAGATGCTTACATAAATTATTTATAAAAGTACAGGTGACAAATAGGGAAGAATGGCAGGTGGTGTTTTTTAAACTTCTGATAACTTCTTGCATAAAAGTTACGTTAATTATTTTTAGTTTTCCCCATGAACTTCTTAGACACGTTTATCTTAATAAAACATGGAATTTCACAGAGATGAAGCTAATACTTTTATTGTACAGGATGTATACAAAATAATGGATTCCATTGTTCTGTGTCTGCCTTTTTTGTTGGTCTGTTAGTTGCCAAGATGGAAAGTTTGAGGGGGGAAAAATCCCACAGATGAAACACTAAATTTATAGACTCCGACTGAATGACCGTCTTGAAGAGGGTAAGAGCAGGCTCAGTAGATTGCACGCGCGTGTGTGCACGCACACACACACACGAATGAATTTTTATATATCTATATAAAATTCATTCATATATATGTGTGTGTGTATATATATATATATGTGAATGAATGAAGTGCAATTCATACCTGTTTATGAGGACCCCTGAGTATGTGCGCCTTGGCGCCTTCACAAGCCGTCCTCATTGCTTCCAGTGACGGTGTTCCCAATAGATCTGTGATCAAATCCAACTGTAGGTATAGAATACACACATTAGAGATTAATTTCAGAGATATGCTTATCTTTGAATTCACACAAAGCTGGAACAATGGATTTGTAAAGTCTGATTCAGTCTGAAATAAACTGCCAAAGGTAAATTTTACTTTTAATAAACTACATAAGTGCAATCAGTTTTAAAAAGACACTAAAATAAAACTAGATTACACGCAAAGGCAAACAAACCATTCACTACCATGTTTGGGAGTATTTAGTATAGGTTTATGGAAACGTTTTATTGTAATTTTGAAAAACTAGATTTCCTCTGTTATAATTTTTGAAAATACCATTTAAAATACGTTATGCCTACTACAAACTGAACGTCTAGTCTTGTTTGAATGTCAACAGTACACCGAAAAGCACTGAGCCACAAAAGACAGGTAAAAACAGCCACATACAAATGCATGTAGACAGCAACATATTTTTCAGTGATAAAACAACTTATAATCAGAACTACTATGCCAACTATTATATATAGCCAAATTCCAGTGCCTTCAAGTGTGAGAAATTCTTATGTGAACAAGAGTGCTTAATCTGTTTAATATTACTTTAGAGCAAAGAATCAAAACATGAAAAACGTCTTTAGCAGAACCTGCTGTAGTTTTCTTTTTAGCCTAAATATCTACTGATGGACATTTAATCTATGTGTATTCAAATTTGTGTAGCCTTTTAAAATGAGATGTTCTTGAATTTAAATTATCCATTAGATAAAGAATGATTTCATCTCCTTTGTAGAACTGCTGATGTAAAGAAATGGTGTTAAATTACATGAGTGCTGAATTTGTTTGGGAGGCAAGAATAAATAAAAGTAAAAGGCCTGCCCAGGACCCAGGGAAGAGTAGTCTGGTTTTGGGTAGTGGGAAAGCAAGTCAACTGTAGGGCAGTTGTTGTTAGTATTATTGTAGCGTCAAGGAGCCCCAGTCATGGACCAGGACCCTATTGGGATAGGCACTGAACAGACACAGAACAAAAAGATATTCGCTACCCTATACACCTTAGAGAACGCCTTGTTTTGGGTTTGTCTTGTTGAGTTTGTTTTGTTTATATTTCTTTATTTGTGTATGTAATAAATACTTTATAGTATGATTTTTTTTTTTTTACTCTTATTTCCCACAAGCATGTGCATGTACATGCATATTTGTGGTGGAGAAAAGACATTGCCATATGCCAGGTAAAACTTCTTAGAAAAAGTCAGGGGGCAGATTAGCACTCAAGTTCCAAATGTTCCTATATGACTATTATGAACTTGAGCTAATGGATTAACTGCAAAGCTTTCCCTGCAGAGTAAAGCCATTATCATTGTACAGGCTAATATGGATGACAACCCACTTTGACTGTCAGTACAAAATAGAAGAGTGTGATTATTGCTTACACACCACCAAAGCATTTGTTGCTGTTAAAGCTGCCAGTCCTCCAAATATGAGATCATTTCCTACTCTCCAGCAGAGATCCCACTCTATAAAGGTGCCTGTTTGCACACTTAACACTTTTGCTTGGTGTTGAGGATATGTCTAGCCCCCACCCTCCCAACAAATTATCTTTAAGTATAGGTATTGAAGTAGTAAAACAAATAACCAGATGGGGGAAACGAGATAGCTCATGCGTTAGGGTTTTCTTCCTTTTGAAATTGGGAAAGTATATATTGTAAATTACCCAAACATAAGTGTAAATATGAAACCAGCAGTACCACTGTGGAATTAGCTGATCAGATCCTTAGCTGGTGTAAACTGATGTTAGCGGCTTCAATGGAGCAATGCCAATTTACATCAACTGAGAATCTGGCCCACGTCTATAGTTTCCCATATAGTTAACATTTAACTATAACTTTCCCCCCTTAACCATATTTAACAGCTCAGTGTCAGACTTTCATCTTTAAGTCACTGGGGTGCGTTCCTATAACATCCATAGGTACACTGATGTTTCAGGGACCGATTTTAAATAAGTTGATCATCTCAATATAGTTCCTACAGGACAGCTGTTCACACCACAGAAGTCACCACTACAGATGAAACCCCTGTTGATGTGTTCTCAAGATGAGGGTGATGTGAGACTAACACCCTCATCCTGAGAATTGCTTCTTCCAGAACAAGGTTGAGGAACATCAAAAGGGCATATGCATATAAGGCTTTGTTTGTTTTTTTGTTTGTTTAAAAATCTTATGTTAGACAATCTGAAGGTTTCAGTGTTGGGGAAGTATTCCGATCTACTGTTTAAATTCTTTTTAAAATCATGCATTAATTATACAACAGATCAAAATATTGTTTAAATTCATGTATTCTGAACTCTGCTAAAACAATCCTGAAGCAATTTGACCATTAATCATACTACTTGCCAAATTTATTTTTTTCTAAATTAAGTTGAAATGCAGCACTGTGTACACAGTACAAGCATGTAAATATCAACTGAAACCCCGTAAAGGTTTTTTTCTTTTTGCTAAATGGTAAAATCTGTTGGTCCCAGTTAGATCACATTTTTGAGCATTGGCCTGCTAAACCTAGGGTTGTGAGTTCAATCCTTGAGGGGGCCATTTAGGGATCTGGGGCAAAAATTGGGGATTGGTCCTGCTTTGAGCAGGGGGTTGGACTAGATGACCTCCTGAGGTCCCTTCCAACTCTGATATTATATATATATGACATTCACTTTATTTCCACACAGACCAAACTGGAAAGTGTTTTGCCTATGTGTAAAGCAGGTAATACAAGAGCAGAGGTGTGAGGTTCAAATGCGATCGTTTCAAGGAATTCTGCAGTACAATACAGGGAAGACTTTTACAGTTAAATGTAGTTATACCTGCTGAATGGGACTTTGTGCCTGAAACAATATTCTTCGGCCAAGTAGTTCTGCAAAGATGCAGCCCACAGACCAAATATCAATAGCATTGCTGTAGTGACGGCTGCCCATCAGGATTTCCGGAGCCCGGTAATACTGAGTGACAACTTCCTGAGTCATGTGACGAGATTCATCTAATTCTTCCACCCTGGCCAATCCAAAATCACAAATCTAAATTGAGAAGGTAAATAAATAAAAAAAAATTACCAAAATACTTAGTGCATGTCACACAGATACGTCTTTAGTAACAAAGTATAAAATCCCAAACCAGCATTAATTGTTTTTAAAAGTCTGCATACTGCAATAACTGCATAAGGAAGCTCTATTTACTTATTTATTTAAATAAAGTGTTTGTTTTTGGGGAGGTCCAAGTACGTTGTTTAGTTGCATAAATATTTAAACACCTAAAATGTCTACAATTATTTAGATTTTCTTGACGTGACAATATATTTTTCAGCTGGCATTACACTGTCAAGTTTAATATTAAAATCCCAATCCAGCATTTTGCCCTTAAAAGATCACTGACAACTTCCTGGGCTCAAAATGATTCATTCCAGTACACATTTCCTTTTGTGATGGTGCTCCTTAAAGATGTCAGCAGTGAGATTTCGCCTTTCCTGTCACTACAGACTGCTGCTGTTCTTAATTTTTTTTATAGTTTCTTTTTACTAGGATAAAGGAAAAAGTAGCCAGACAAGATTTGCAAAATAAGGACCTAATTAAATTAAAAAAACAAATAAAGCTGGTTTAATTACAGTAGGACACATTTCCTTACCCTTAAAAGTATAAAAATAAATTAAGGGAGAAATCTCCAGCATTCATTGCCACCTTCACGGTGGCAATGTGTTACTGACAGTGTTGCAGCAACACTTAAACGTATTACAGGCTTTTCAAACCTGCTAAGCACACAGCAGTTCCTGCTGAAGTCAGTGGAAAAATTTTTCTGTTCGTATAGCGTTACTCTTGTTTTTCTGGGGAGGAGGTGTGGGGCTGTTTTTACTGATGAACACACTTAACTGGGGAAAGATTTTATTAAAGTACAAATCTCTTTGACCATGACCCCGATATATAATAAACTGTACAAATTTTAAATAAATTTAGATACCACCTTAAGAACACAGTTGCTGTTCACAAGTAGGTTCCCTGGTTTAATGTCTCGATGTAAAATCCCAGCTGAATGTAGATATTTCAGACCTGAAATATTAAACAAAGTAAATACATTCTCTACTATAATCTATGACTGAAGGCATATTTTCCTGAAAGGCATCATCAAAGACTTATGCATCTGCTTAACTTTACACACTGCTAGTAGTCCCATTGATTTTACCTCACTACTTTACTACTCAAGAATGAAGTTAAACATATAAATAAGTCTTTGCAGGATCCAGGTCATAGAGAGCAAATTATTTAAGCAGACATACTTTTCAACATATACTTTCTTCCTCTGTTTTGCTATAAAAGTACACATATTATTGTATAAAAATCATCATTATAAACAGTTCTTATAAATAAATATATCTACTTCAATTACATGATTTTTGAAGCACTAACGTCCAACTGAAGCATAACTAGATGTTTTTAAGAGGAGTGTTCAAGAGGAAGTAGGGTGAGGCTGTACAATATACAACATAGGTTTTGGTTCAATGTAATTATTTTACAGCTAACAGTTGCTGTAATGATTTTCTGTTCTCTATTACCTTGTAAACCGATGTGCAGATACACCAGCCATGGAATGTAAAATAAAGTCCCAAACTACAGTTTAGCCCAAGGCCCTTTACTGAGGGCTAACTTTATTACTACAAAAAATTTCAAAACAAAACAAAGCAACTCAGAGCATTTGGTCCCTGCCACTAGAGGCCTTTCAACTTTCATCAGGCTGGGAGGGGAGAAGGACACACCATTCACATTAGTTATCCCCCTCGCAGCTGCTTCCCCTGTGCTTTTAGTCTCTGTGGTTGCAATTTCGGTCCATTTTAAACAAACAAACAAAAAATTCAGGAAGCACCTCACTAAAGCTCACCATGGAGTAAGCGTCCATGAAAGTAATTAGTCGGTGTGAAGTTCATTAGGTACTGGAATGTAGCGGACAAAATCTGGTCAATAGAAAAGTGACCAGATCCTCACTTAGGGATATGGGACAAAATGGGTAGTGCTGAGGTCAAAGGTCAAGTGACCAGGGCAGATGGAATAAAAAAAAATTATTCACAGAAGAGGATCCAACTGGCAGCATGACATTGTCATCTTGATGGAAATTAAAATTGATGTGTACTATCACTTACTCTGAAGCCAACTCATATCAGAGGCACAAACACAATATGTCCTTCAGAGGGATAAACCTCTCCTCTGGTTCAACAGGCTTGGCTGGGGGATAATACCGCCTTTGGATGTACTTTACACCTCCTTGTTCTGACATTGCTGAATATGACCCAATAACTATTTTTATCAAGAAAAAAATGGCTTCTGTTTATTTTCAGCTGATTTTCATTGTGGAAAACAAATAAAACACATGGGAAGTGAGGCAGTTTAGCCTGATCAAAAGTCAGAAGTCCAACTCAGTAACCTGAATCTGTAATTTCCGAATCCACTGAAAGATCTAAATGTATAACCAGTATTATCATGAGATTATTTTTACTGAGCCAATTTTAGTGGCCACTTCTACAATAATTTCAGTTACTTTGTTTTACAATATAGCATCATATTTAGTTCTGGCTAAAATGTATTCACCAGATAGGATGGCCTCAGGTGTCTTCTCGGCAGCCTAATCCAAAAGGCCACTTTACTTCACAAGATCTATAGTTTAAAAAAAATCAGTGTTGCGCTTCATCTTTTCAGTAACCATTAGAGAAGTCATTCAGGTTAAAGAACAAGGATTGCCACCTTCATACATACAGTACCCTAAAAAAGCAGCAAGGCCAAGAGCTTCTTGTACACCTTTGCTATTCTTTCAAAGACAACATTAAGTAACAAAACAATGTGTTAAATATATCTTGTTCCACACATTACAAAGACTTGCCTCACTAGTTTCTGAACTTTTACTCCCAAGAGAAAATTACCAAGAAAGAATACACCACTTAGTTCAATATTGTTTCATCAGTTTTAAACAAAAAAGTTACCTCTTAAAATCTGGTAAAGAAAAACTTTGACATGATCCGAGCTGAGTGGTTGAGGAGAGACGATAATCTTATGGAGGTCACTCTGCATCAATTCAGTGACAACGTATCTTCAAGTTATTAGTTAAGGAAAGTACAGAAAGTGCAGCATATAATCCATTTGAAACAGTTACTCTTGCTCACAAGAATTTTAATTCTTATAGCTCAAAGCTGTAGAATAACAAAAGAATAAAGCTTCTTGACTGATATAATAGAGGTCAAATCTCCAGACCTCCACAAGAATTACTTGACAGTTTAGTTACAAGAGAAAACTTAATTACTGAACAAAGCCACATTTACACTTATGAATACACATTACAAAATTATTTGAAAGCCAAAACATGGCTCATGAAGGATAAGATGCCCAGTGTTAATTTAATTGTATTTTAAAACCTGTAATTTTGGGCTCAAAATTCTTATTAAATAATAAATTACATGCGATGCTGGTGGCATCACCTTAATCCTTAGTGGAAATTTATCCACATCACATAACCAGACCAATACAGTTGGAAAATACAGCCCGAGCATGGGTATTGTAGGTCAGTAGTGCATTGCTCTTATAGGAAGCTTCTACAGTATCTGCATGCATTGTGCCATCTCTACCTGTACTGTCAATATTTCACTTCCACAAGCTCCAAATCTCCTCCCATGCACACACATACAAATCACTGGTTGTAAATCTCTTTCAAGTTCTAATTTAAAAAAATAGCACCTCTATGTGGAAGAAAAGGCAAAAGCCACCAACTGGCGTGCTGTCACACACAAAGCAACAGGTGTAGGAGCCTGCTGGTGATTGATAACAGTAGCTGAATATTCCAAGTGCTGTTATTCTTGCTGACATCAATGTAGAGATGTAAATTAAGAAGGGGGGCATGTCTGCTCAGACAGCACCAGCAATTGCAAAATACTATCTTTCACAAATGGAGAAATACAGCAGAGGGAACACAGAAACAACATTGTCAGGAAATTGATGAAGTTGTCAATTTCCTGAATGCGGGGTTATAGACAAAAAAGTAATTCTTAAAAAAAAAAAACCAAAAAGGGTACCTTGGGTGCTGAAGATAGCTGCTCACCACATCAGACATATCTGCTTACTTTACTGACGCATTTTTGCTCATGTCAGCAACCAAGAGCCTACGTAGCTGCTGAAAAGCAAGTTGTATTTTATTCTGCCTCCTGCATCAACAAAATTGCCAGCTAAGTACTGATTTGCATTCTTTATTGTTGATGAGCGTCTGCAATGATGGACAGTCTGAAGTAGAGCCAGTATGTCTTGATTTTCAAGTAACAGGTTGAATTTCTAATGCTGACGGTTCAGAAAATCTTATTTTGATGTATAAACTGAGCAAGTTTGATAAAAGAATAAAGAAACATACTCTGTTGACATAGCTGCTTTTCAGGGGACAGCCACATTTGAAAAGAAAAGGGAAATTCTGGGATTTGCTGTACTAATATACAAGTAACTTAATGTACTCACTATTGCAGATGGTCAGTCAAATATTGTGGCCTTATTTTCAATACACTATTATTATTATTAATATTATAATAATGCCTAGAGCCCCCGCTTTGGTTAGATAGTAGTGGTGGGCATAGTACAAACACACAGTTAAGAGATATTCCTTGGCCCAAAGAGTATACAATCCAAGTAGCCAAAAAGGTTAGGAGGGGAAACAAAGGCACAGAGAGGAAGTGCCTTGCCAAGGTCACACATCAGGTCAGCTGCAGAGCCAGAAATAGAGTACAGGTCTCTCAAGACCCAGTCCAGTGTCTTCTTCATTGAACCACACTCTCTCATTTGCAATTCAAGATAAGAGAATTGTAATCGGCTCTCCTGTGCTTCGAGATATAAGCTGATCATCTGCAGGGGACAGGAACAGCTCAACTTCCACCCACCAAAATACAGCACTGCACAACTGGTGAAGGGCATAATATTTTTCCTGCCTTCCTCTGAAGCATCAGGCCACTGCCAGAAGCAGGATAACAAAATGTATGGACTAATCCAGAAGAGAAAATTCTATCTTTCCACACCTGACACTGACTTTTGGAAACAAAAATCCTTATGAATGAGGCAAAATCCAGTAGCATTCCTATCCATTGCGCACCAGCCATGGCAATTCTGTAAACTCAGCACCTTTCAGTGGGATTTTCAAAAGTGTTGACCCTAACTCTGCAGCCATTGACGTCGATAGGAGCTTTACCAATGATTGCAGTGGGAACACGATTAAGTCAATGCTGAGTTGAGTACTTTTTAAAAACCCCACCTTTAACCTGTAAAACCACTAGATCGTCGATGCATCCACTACCTCAATACTTATAGCTAGGCTAAATCCTCTGCTAAATAACTCTGCAAATGACAGCAAACTAACTGTGAGACAGATATCTTTCTGAACTCTAAGCCAGTAAGTTGATAAACAGACGAGCCTTCTCAGGAATTTCGACCCCTTCTTCTTACCACTCCTCTGGTTAGTCAATCAGCACAGTTTAAACCTCATGTATGATGACCCAGTAAGATCCTGCAACCTCCTTTCTTCCCCAGCCAAATGACTGCTTACCCCACCAAACCTGTCTGTTGCTTCATATACATTACCGGTCACTTCATTCCTTTCAAGTATCCAATTTTTTAGGTGCCATATCTAACCAGGTTTTATACATCATCTAAAAATGCATTCAATTTTTTAAAGTGGCACAGTACTAAAACCCACTGAGTTATATTTCATAAATTAATGACACATCACATAATTTTCTAACAAAAACTTCCCTAGAACTTCTCTAGTAAATGTAACCCAAAGAGAAGTTCAGCAACATCGGAATACAATAATTTTTAGTTTAATAAAGCAATTTTCACTTTGCAAAGGCCTCTTTTTAATAGGTATGCCAGCCTTTTTACACTTCGTTTTACCTGCTGGCTGCAACTTATCCTGAAATTCTACATTTTCCAATAAAATATTCAAAAATCCAAAAGCAATACTGTGCACTTTATTATAAGATTTCTGTTTTGCTATACCACAAATCCTCCTAAATCTCAATCCCTAGCATAATGTCTCCCAGATGTCTCAACTAGTTGCCATGCCAACTAAAGCCGCTTAAATTAAATGAGGGCCTGAAATGGCACCTGCACCACTCCAGGTCTGTTGCGCATTAAATAAAGCTCTCTTGACAGGGGCTCAGAGGTGCCATTAACTTGAACAGCAGCTATCTGATTATTGTGTCTGGATAATTTAATGAGGATCTCTAAACAAGAGTGAAAGCAGGACTTGCTCAGTGTATCTGTCTTTTGCAAATGTGGCAGCCTCCTAAACAGCTGGTGCCCAACCAGGTCAATGCCTTTGCTTAGGCCTGTTAATATTTAGCTAAAATAACAGACTATGTCTAAAGTTATGGGATTTCAATAAAATATTTTAACTGACACTTGCATTTTTCCTATTTAAATTGATCTATAGTATATGCTGGCCAGTAGGAGGTCACTGGAGCTACATTACAGAGCTAAACTGAACATTACCAGCAGATGAAAATTGCTACTGACAGCTGTAATTAGTTAAGTAGCTGTATAAAATTAGAACTACAAAGTGTACCAGTTTGCTTCAGAACAATTATAAAGGAAAATGCGGATCACAATAGACTCTCACTAATTCACACCGACTTGGAGACCCACCAAAATTAGTAAATTTTGCAAACTGACAAGTAAGTAAACAAACCAAGAATATTGCATGAAAGCGTACTTTGCTCCTGGATGCATTAACTTAATTTCAATAATGTATAAACATAACTCATGTTCTATAGTTAAGGCTACGCTTTAGTCATGGGTATTTTTAGTAAAAGTCATGGACAGGATACAGGCAGTAAACAAAAATTTATGGCCCGTGACCTGTCCATGATTTGTACTATATACTCCTGACTAAATCTTGGGGAGGATGGTGGCCCAGGGGTGCCAGAGGTGCTCGGAGGAGGGTTGGGGGGAGGGAGCGGTAGTAGCGCACGGCCTGGGACCCGCGCTGGTGCTGGTGTGGAGGGTTTGGCTGGGGCTGGCAGGCTCCCTACTCAGCTCCGTGCCTCCCTGGAAGCAGCAACATCCCTCAGCTCCTAAGCAGAGGCACAGCCACACGTCTCTGCATGCTGCCTCCTCCCCGAGCGCTGGCTCCGCAACTCCCATTTGCCGGGAACTGTGGTCGATGGGAGCAGCGGAGGCGGTGCCTGCAAGGGAAGGCAGCACGCAGACCACCTGGCACTGCCTCCCCCGAGGAGCTGAGGAATGTTGCCGCTTCCGGGGAGGCCCCTGAGGTAAGCACCGCCTGGAGTTCTCACCCCCTCCCGTGCCCCAACCCCCTGCCCTGAGGCCCTCCCCCCTCACCCCCCCCAAACTCCTGCTGGGGGGTGGGAGGAAGGCAGTGGCCTGAGACTGCCCCAGCAGCAGCTGGTGCAACTGGTCCAGGGGCTGCCCAAGTTCCTCAGGCAACCCCCATGTCAACTGCACCAGAAGTCATGGAAAAATCATGGAATCCATGACTTCTGTGACCTCCGTGACAATCTCACAGCTTTACCTATAGTATATTAATAAGGAAAGAAGTTTCAGAAAACTCAGATTTAGGTTGGGATGAGACCACCATGTCTTGGGCAAGTTATGGGGTATGTGGATTAGCAGAATATGAATTAGCAAGGTCCTGGGGAAGTAAATGGTGGAAGATGTGTTCAACTGTTATGTTACCATGGGAAAAGGTTTCAACAGTTTATTTTCTAACCAGAGAAGTTCTTATAATTTTCACATTTCAGGATGCCCTTTGAAACAGAGACAGGAATTCTCTCATTCAGCCACTTTAGCACATTAGGACATGGTGCCATGTCTGTTTCTTCTTGCCACTTCCCAAATGCAATAACCCATTAATTATAGTTCTCCTGTAATACACCTGTTTCATATTAATATGCAAAATAAGAAAAGGCTGGTCTGGTTAAGAATAGTATAAGAATTAATGGAATAAAATCTCATGAAATTTATATTTCTATATATCCTCACTTATAGTTAAAAATATGCTGGCATTTCCTCTCAACCCATGTTAATAATTAACTGGCAGTGGAACCACCATCTATTGCGTAAGGGGTGTTGTGGGCTCTGTTCTTCTGGTTGGCAAGAGTAAAATGTTCAGGCTCTCTGATGCCCAGTAAAACCACTTGTCTGAAAATCTCCTATTTAACTAGTGGTATGATGAGTGAAGATTCATTCCCTGAAGGCGTGGGAAAGGAAGAGAGAACCGAACATGGCCTGTGGTCCGGCAATAAGTTACACCATCTATTTTAAGATTATTCTCTAAATCCTCTCAATTATATAATTATTGAGACTCAAGATTAAATTAATTTGATGTTTAAATGGGAAATTCTTCAAGTGCTTGTATTATTATGCACTTGTTGCAGTTTACAGCTTCGATACAGCACAGTATGCATGGAAGGCTGCAGTACAACTGTTAAATGCAGCCATGCATAAAAAGAGGAAGCAATGTAAGAAGCAGTACAAATTAAGGGGAGAAGTATTTTTATGGATGACAAACTGACAGACAAGTTACTACCAATTTTTTTTTTTTAAAATAAATACCTTCAGACATTTGGAATTGAGAACATAGGATATTGAGAAAATGACAAAATATTGTAAAGTATTTCTACACAAAGCTAACATATTAAGACTTTCCTCATTATGTAATTTCTATTTGCTCAACAACAGTCACAATCTTGCGGTCACGATTTAAGACAAAGAAGTGATTAATGATGCAATAAGAGTGGAATGGGGCGGGGGGAGAGAGAGAGAGACTTATGGTCAAGTAAGTACTTGATGGAACAACTGACTAAAAACTACACTCTCATATGCATAATCTGCAAGAGGAATAATGATCCAATATTATGCACATTAAAAAAAGAAACTAACGTCAAAGAAAGAAAAATCAGTGTTTAGTACTTATTCAGGTGATGGAAACAGGACTCCTGGGTACCGTATGAATGGCTTGTGGGCAAGTCAATTAAGAGTACTTTGGATTAGCCTGTAAAATGGGTACGTCATCATCCACCTCACAAGGGAGTCATGAGGCTAATTTGTAAAGTACTCAGATCCTGAGATCAAAGGGGCTACATAAGTGGCAAGTATTATTTAACTTATCATAAAACTGTCTGTTATTTTGAAGTATATATATTTTTAACACTTTCAGGAAATTTTAGGTGGCTCCAAGGTGGCTGCTAATGATTCACGGTTTTGTAAAAATTGACAGGGGTTACTGTGATTAACATTCATGTCATTGATAAGTTAAAGCAAAGAAAAGCATTGACGCTGTTTTGCTTGATATTTTTCAGTATGTATACAAATCTCCCTAACTATAGGCACATTTTCTAGACAAAAGCGGTTTCATATTCAGACAATACTAAGGAAAAACCTCACAAAACCAATATTTGGCTACAGTAAAAATAAAATCCCAAAAAGCAGATTGTTTCTATAAAATGAAGATTACACAGAAAAGATACAATTTTGATCTGTTAGTTTTTCAAAAATAAAAATAGGTTATTTGCCATTAGCCAGTGTATGCTGCTGTATGAACCCTTCACTTAGCCATTTTCAGTGGTATCAGTGACATTCATCCTGTAACATTCATGCAGGTGTGAACTGATATCACTGATCAACAAGAGGCCTGGTCAGCAGAAAAAACTTCCACGGGAGGCTGACAAAAATTTTCAGATGACCATGTCTCAGAAATCTTAGTGCTTAATTCATCAATGCAAGAAGCAATACAAAATGCCTCTTTCTTGCATCTTACTCCTGAATTAGATTACTGTCCCTTTTGAGCTTATGTCAGATCATTAAAACATGCTTCCCTTGTGCCCATATAACTAATACGATGACAAAAGTCTAAAAATGGAAATTGTTTTCAACACGTGTGTCTGAGAACATATATTTTAAAAGCTGCACCCCTTTGAAATTCTGTCAAGATACGTCACATGTCAACTTCAGCGTAGTCATAGATAAGGCATATTTACTCTTACTGTTGGTTCAGCTATATAAACTTAGATACTTTGCTAATTAGTAAATGACTGTATAATTGATCAGGCTGGGCAAAAAACCCCCACACCACTTTGGTTTATCATTTAGGGTTAGACTCCTGGCTATGAATGTATACTTTTATCTGGCCTCAAACGATAACTCCTTTGTCAGTGTGGTGCATTTGTGCACATAGACAGGAGGTTCTAGGATTTATAGCTTCAGTTACAAGTGACATTATCCAACTGGTTTTCCAGCTTTTGGAATAAAGGTATTTCTATTTTTCTGATGCATAAAATAGATTTTCAGTCCATAGCTAAGGCCCTTCAGAAAATACAAAGGGGAGAAAAAGGCAGACTTTACTCAGAAAATACAGGGAGTGGTGGGGAGGCAGACCATATTTTATTGGTTTAGAAATATCACATTTTCAGCAGATGCAAGCAGCATGGCATATTATGCTACAAGCAACAGATTTAAAATGTTTATGAAAGACTGCAAGAAAGAAGGATGGGTAACGAAGAGGGAAGGAGAAGATAGAAATTCAAAGAGTAAAAGACCTACTGTATAACATTTTGAAAAGGTCCTGTGAAAGAATGAGAGGTCAGAGTACTCTAATAGGCACTCTGATAGTGTGACCAGTCATCCTTCTCATTGGGAGCTGGAATAATTTTTAAATGATTCATTTGTGCAGGTCATGTCTCATGAAACACTGTCAGTCAGAGAGCTCTTAAGACAGAATGGGAAAGTCCGCTGCACATCTCTTCCTTCGGTGCATCAATTCAGGTTGACACATGTGATTGACAAAAAGTGACAATATTGTTAATCTTCAGCTGCTTCTGGCATAAGCTTTAATCAGGAAAATCTTCAGAGAAAGAGTGACTAGAGAAGCCTGCAATAATTATTGGCCAAGAAGGAGAACATCTGTCTTTCTGCAGTTGCAGAATTCAATATTACAAAAGATTAGAAAGCAGTATTTTGCATTGATACTAGAAAAGTGGTGTACTATTAATTCAGATGTTCCATTAATCCTTCAGTACTATATGGAGGGTATACAACTTCTTATTAAGACATTAGATCTCCATCTTCTTGCCCTATAATTTGAGCTATGTTGTCAAGATGGATTGTTTAACATTCGGAATCTTATGACTAAATTTTTCATTCAACTATCTGGTATTTACTGCAGAGGACAGATTCTCACTCCATATTTTCCATGGGGATTGAGTTTTTTATTGCTAGATTCCTAAGTTTGTTATTTATATTTTCTTTATTATATTATTGTTTAGATTTTATTTCTATAAATGTTATGCCACTTTCAGTAAAGTTATTTAAACATAAACAAGTGAAACAAAATTAAGTTATTCGGCAGTGCAATACCATCCATTAGAATTAATGGTCGTGAATCCTTGTAAAAAAGTGCATTCTTAGACTGCTCTAACCAGGTAACTGACTGGCACCTATGCATATTTTAAATGGACAAACACTTTATAAATGGGTACCTATGTCATGCTAACAGTGGGCTCTGAGTTTAGGCATATCATACCACCAGAATGAATATCTAAGCTTGAGTAACAGGGGATGGATTTCTGCACCACAGTGTTTTATGTACCATTTCCATGCCTATGGTTATGGGGACATGCCATCAACTCCAGCTCACAGATGGATTCACTTTGAACAATCAAACACAGCTTCTACACCTGTGTAAAGTAAATTGTTACTGCTTGCGAATGAGCCTTAGTGTTCTGTTGGAGGTTAGGTATGTGTAAAGAACAGCAATATGATGAAGTCTGCAAAAAACTTCTGCTCAGGATGGCAAACAGCACCTGCAGATCATGGCAAAAAAGCTAAGTTTCCCAGTCAATAGCTTGGAGAGGTGTGCAAGCAACACAGCTAACCTACCACAGAAGCGCATGTACAATTTCTCACAAGTAAGAACTTGAGTGGTACTTGCAGCAAAAACAAAAGCACAGTTCAAATTTCTATCCATGTATACATGCTACAACATGGAAATAAACTGAGTAATATTAGGAAGGTATTTTCTGTGCTATTTTCTCTGTAAAAATAGAGAGACTGGCAAATGCCTCAACCATTACCTAATGTCGTCTTTATAGCCGTCTCCTCAGTAGGTTAGATTGGGACAATTAGATCAATAAACAGGTAAGATACACTGAACGATCATCACAGATTTTAAAATGCAAAAACTTGCTTGTTCCAAATTTAGAAAACTTAGAATATACAAAAATTAGAATTATGAGTTATAAATAACTTATAAAAGTTAAACCTCACCAGATTCTGTGTAATAAGAGAGGAACATGAAGATTATCCCATCTATTTGGTAGGTCTCGTAAGAGAGGAAAAGTTTTCATTGCTGCCAAACTACCTTTAGTCTAAGGATTTACATTTATCTGGGAAAAAGGGCCATCTCCCTAGAATCCTCTTTAGATACGGAGTATGTGCTTCACAAGCAGCCACATTAGACTACTCTCATCCATAATATTTTATTACTATTATATTAAATAAATCATCCTCCACAAGCTAGAGGTAGATGGCTAATAAACGGGTTACACATAAAAGTAGAAAAGATTTGAATCAGACATGAAAGAATGAGAGCTTTCTAAAATAAACACTATACACATCAAGTCAAAATTACAGAAAGTTAGTGTGTACTTAACTGCACTCCTGCACTAGGGCTCCTCTCAGCCTTCCTACTTCTAATCTTACGATACTACTTGTTTAACTGGAATCAAAATAGCTAAATCAACACATAAGTTTTTAATAGTTAGTTATAGCAAAATAGGACACTCCATCTGAAATAAGCATTAACACACAGATATGCACTAAAATAACTGAAGTTGTGAATAATAATTCATTTCATTATTGTGTTATACCTAGGTCTGTGTAGACCAGACAAATCCTTGGTTTTCAGAATTGCAAGGCTACCCCCCGCCACCCCCTAACCGTTCTATACTCAAACCCACAGCCTGACCTTCTACTCAATCCAGTCTTTAAGTATTCAGGCCTTAAATTCACTCACCAGATGAGCTTGGGATTTTGCTTATTCACCAAGGAAATAAAAGATTCATCCAGCCTGTTTTCACTGACATCTCCCTTTCCCAGAAAAGCTTCTAGGTTCCGCATCTTAGACGTTTCCTTGGCAAATGGAATGCATTTAGCATAACATTCCATGGCATCTGCCCATTACTACTTCACGTTCAGCAGCACAGGTACACATCTGCAACGTGTGCTGTTACTGTACTTGGCAACAGTGAAGCAATTAATTCTACAAAACCTCAAAGGAAATTCATATACAGACATTAAAACAACATTCCATATTAAACAGAATGCAACTAAAAGTGGGTTATTAGGACTAGAATTCTCGTATACTGACCTACAAAGAGCGCTTTTTTTTAAAAAAAAGATTGGAATGTTTCCTTTTACAAGAGATGTACAGAGGTTTAAAGGTGCATGTTAAAGTAGAGGGGACGATGATTCTGATTTTTTCCTTTTTAACCGTTAGAAATATCAAGAATGCCAAGTCTGGTCTTCCTTAGTTTTGCTGGAGGACTTCTTTTCGGGAGGTGGAGGGATTGGAACATGTGTATTGTGAAGTCTTACATCTTAAAAGGTGGGATGTTGAACCTTCAAAAGTTCTACAGGATAAGGAACCAAGATCTACATTTTGTGAAGAGATTTTTACCCTCATTTTCATTATATGCAATACATAACAAGGGAAATATGGTACCTGTTAGTTTTCTCCCCTTGTGTCTATTAGCGAAGCCAAATATTTGGGTATGGCTCCTCCTTATCAAGAGATGGAATTTTTCAGTGACATTCCAGATGTTTACCATGTTTACCCTACTTGCCAACATGAAATCTTAAGTGGAAAATTGCTATAACAAGTCACTAAACTAATGAGCAACCAACCTCTGAAGGAAATCCAGGAGTAACAAATTCAAGTTGAATTGGCAATAACCAAAGTAGTTACCATCTTGAAAACGTGTGGTGATTTAAGGGAGAAGAGTTGGCAGTCCCTATCATTACTTGTTAATTTTTCCCAAGTTCAGACACTTTTTTAAAAAATTCAAGTTCCATGAAAATTTAATTACTGTTTCCCTGAATTGGACATTGTGTGAACAGTAACTACAATAACTTCTAGAGCTATTTTCTTAAAAATAAACTGTTAAAACTTCAAATGGACAACTTCAAGTTCACTTACCATTAGTAGTAACAGAAACAAGGAAAAAGCAAACATATACAATGAAGCTCTCATACATTAATTTTTCTTCAATACCTCTACAATGAGGGTCTTCAGTGTTCAATTGTTGCAATGGTTTATGTCAAGAAACTGACTCCCAGAGCAAACGGGTTAAAATAATAAACTTCCTAGGCACCCAAAAATAATGAATTAACAGAATCTACTTGAATTTAAAAAAAAAATAATAAAAAATCAAAATGCTAGCTTTTATGTGCACTAAATCTATCTAAAAATTAAAACAAACCTATTAAAAAGCATGATTTTTAAATGCAAATATGAACTGGTGCATTGAACGTAACAGATTTTAACCAAGTATGCCACTTGTCGCCTCTATAGGAGAATCATTTCCCTGGAAAGGAGCAATCAGACCACAAGATAAAATAGTTTCATATGAACAATACAATCTAAATGTCAAGAAACGAAAATCAAAACTCCTATGCAGAGTTTTCTAAAACACTGTCAATACACTATCCTTAAAATCAGTTACATTTATGAAAAAAATGAATGCCTCTGTTCTTTTACATATAGAATTGTTCAAAAACATCTATATAACAGATTATGGTTACCCAATTTAAATATTCTTGATAGTACAGTCCCAAAGAGGAAGCAATCCTTAACCTAGATATGATTTATAACTCATATGACGCGTAATAAAATGAGGGCATTTAACAAGTGCTGATAACTGAAATCCAATTTATGAAGATTATTTGTCTCAGACACTGCTGTCCACATGAAAGAAATAGCTATGCACACTGATTGGAGTATTATCTATCGTTCCTATGAAAGAGTCAACCATAAAGAATATCCCATCTTTGCAACCAGTAACTTGGTATGAAACAGAAAATCTGCATGCACTTCGGTTAGAATCACTGACCTTGAAATGTGTTCATATTTTTATGCAGCAATCAATATAAGGTATTATATTTAAACAAAACAAAATAGTTTATTTCCCAAGCAAAGGTTATCTAAATATAAAAAAATGACAAATTTTCAGCTGGTCAAAAAAAATAGTTAAATTGATCAAAAATAGAAAAATAACAATAACCCGATCAACCAGTAAAAAGAGCCTTCCAAAAGCCCAGCAATACTCCACAAAACTGATATATTCAAACTCCAAAGAGCTCAGTTAGAGGTTGAAACCAAATACAATAAAGCTTCCTGTAGGATAAGCAGAATGTATAATGAACAAATGTGGGATATTGAATTAATCAGTTTCAACTTGAGCACTACCATGTATGCAGGATAACATTGCAGAAAAATATCAGTACCTAGTTCTAAATACTCATGGATGTTACCTTGTGTAGAAATTTAGGGTTTTTTTTAATACAAAAATATAGGAAATACAATGATTTCCCCAACAAAAATATATTATCTGTGTGAATATGTATGTGTATCTACACATACACACTTCTTTTTAAAATTTCTGGAAATGGTTTGCAGCCATCATATTGATGGAAGTTTACAATGGCTATTTCAATATCATGGACTGCCCTCGAGTTGCCAACAGGATTTGATGGTGTAATTTATCTCTGGTCAGTTTATAATTCACAACAAAGTGGTATAAATAAAAACTGGAAACAGAAAGCTAACAAAGGGCAGCAGTACGATGGCAAGAAATGCTTGAACAAGCCAAGTCACAGTAGTTCCCTTTCAACTCTTCTGCTTTTGGCTTAAATCTTCAACATTTGCTTTTGTTTATATTAAAAAGATGAAAGTTAAATGCTTAACAGCACAGGCCAGAACAGCCTGAAAATGCTACCCAAAGAAAAGCTTTGGCTCATTCTGAAAGATGGTCACTTGAGCAACTTCTCAGGCAATTGGAGCATCATCCAACCTTATCTGCTCAGAAGGGCTCAGCCTACCAAAGGGGTTCTCAAATGGGCGGGGGTGGGGGGTTGGGTGGGGATGTTGGGAAACCTGAGGGGGTTCCAAGGTTATCACATGGGGCGGGGGGGTCACGAGCTGTAAGCCTCCATCCCAAACCCCACTTTGCCTCCAGCATTTGTAATGGTGTTAAATATATTAAGAAGTGTTTTTAATTTATATGGGGGGGGAGGTTTTTTTTCCACACTCAGAGGCTTGCTATATGAAACGGGTCACCAGTACAAAAGTTTGAGAACCACCGGCCTAGTTCAACCATCTTTTTTTTTTTTTTTTTGGGCGGGGGGGGGAGGAGGGGGAGAACAGATATTGAAATTTCTACCAGCTCCACAATCTCAACCAGGAAAGGCATTAAAACTAGAGGGATGAGGTTATACTGTTCAGTTTAGGATTTCTGCACAATAGCTGACTTAACAAAATTTAGACACGTTACACACGCTGCAAAATGACCCCTGTAGTCATGGCGGTATTACTAATAAGATGCAAAGGTAGTTCTAATTTTTGTATAAATATAAAATAAAATACATGCTGTAAATAAACCAAAATTATTTAGACTTTAAATGCTACAGAAGGTCCTTTTGAAAAAAAAAGATCTGACTCCTTCAGGCAATATATTCATCTTCTCATATTATATATATTACC
Source organism: Eretmochelys imbricata (assembly GCF_965152235.1). NCBI lineage: Eukaryota > Metazoa > Chordata > Testudines > Cheloniidae > Eretmochelys > Eretmochelys imbricata. The sequence goes on along the minus strand of NC_135588.1, from coordinate 9,889,573 downwards.
TGACGGAGTCAGATCTCTCTCTTTTTTTTTTTTTTTTTTTTTTAAAAAGGACCTTCTGTAGCATTTAAAGTCTAAATAATTTTGGTTTATTTACAGCATGTATTTTATTTTATACAAAACTTAGAACTACCTTCACATCTTATTAGTACACACACACACACACACACAAAACTGACTGGCCTATCCAAAATTTGGAAGACTCTTTGCAAAAAAAGTTCAACTAAAAATTATCCCCAAATCTTGCATACAAAACAAAGGTGTAAAACCACCACAGGCATTACAAGTTTAATATATGTCATCCTCCCTTACGTGACCAAGTTCGAATGAGATTAACCTTACCAATTTTCAGTACTATAAGCACCACTCTCTTAAGGTTCTGCAAGTTGAAAATGTTAGGATAATAGAAAGAAAAAATGAAGAATCTAACTTTTACTAGAATTTATTAGTTCATTCTTGAATGCTTTTTCTATTTCTGTTTTGTAATTAACAATTGCTATTCTACTCAGATTCTCTAAATGCCCCATTCCAGCCCACAACACACCACTTTCTAACTGAAGGCAGCACTTTGTATTTTTGATAACATGACGGAAATGCCTGAGTGACCATTTAGTTTTATGCCACCTTGAGATGTAGGATCTGGCCACTTATGCAAGCTGAGAAATATTTAATGAATTATACAACCTTGAGAGTTACACACAGAGGAAAAGTACTGCATTCTATGTTGTAATTATATGGAAAATCCTGTGAAAATAGTCAATCCTGTTTGATGAGTTGGGTACACTTAACCCACAAATAAATCCTGTAAAGATTTTTATGCCTGACTCAGCCAAATAAACAGTCCCTAGCTTTATACAAGTATGTGTTATCAAATCATTACTTAAAAAGCTTTTTTTAAATATTCTGACCCAACTGCACAAATGCTTTTAAAATCGGCAGTTTATTGTGAAGCTACAAATTAGCTTGCAGTTTTCTTAACCCTGAAAGGTGTTTGGGGAAGTAACATATCAACATACAATAAGTGTACAGAAAACTCATCTCACTACAGACTAGTCTAATTAAACATTCAATATTTTGTGTAAGCAATTTCTAAGCACCAATTCCAAGATTGACTTCACCTCTAATTCCAGACATGGAGAAAAATCTACATTGCAATGGTAATTTTGCAAGATGGGTGTACAACATAGATTTTTAACTACAAATGATTTTTCCAGTCTAATAAAAAGGACCTGTTTTTTCCATTTCTCCCTCCCTGACTCAAGTATCAGAGTGAAACATAAAGCAAAGGTCAAACTAGAAGAACTCAGATAAAATAAACCAGACTGAACAAGGACACTGACAATTAGCTTAACAGATGCTATAACATGAAGTTATGGCTTGGTGTTTGGTCGTATGTTATAGCAATGCTGATGGGAAAATAAACTTACTTGGCTTGAAACATTTAAGGAACAATCATCTTTTGGTAATTTTTTGCAAATAGTTAAATCAATCAGAAAAATAACTGCTGCAATTTTTGTTTAGATTTCCTCCTACTATAATTTTGAAATGAATAACAACTATAATTTTGTATCTGCTATAAGTCTGTAATTTATATCAATTAAATGAGAATTGCTGTGACGGATATGAGGAATCCTTACAACATAGTACCGCAACCAACTTGCTCAAGAGCACATTCCAAAATGATGAGAGAGGCAGGAATGGAACCCAGATTCTTCTTACTACCAGCCTTTTGCCACATGCTCTGAACTTGCTATTTCACGAATCAGGTGCTGAATGAACCTACAGAGGTAGTTTTAATAAAGGAAACATACTTCAATTCATAACATGGTGTCATATCTTTACGCAATACCCAATCTCAAACCCTTAAATAATTAAAAGCTACAGTTAGTGCATGATGAGGAAAAAAGCAAACTAAGCTTTTTCACAGACACTATCGAATACTGTGCCACTACTGGTTGACAAATTAGATTCAGTGGTGTGAAAACACAAAAGCGAGAAGATACCAGGGTCCCCATGGAATTTGTTATTATTTCCGTCCGACTGACTTTTTATTCAGCTAAAACTACATGTGCCCTACAGGCACATATACTGACAGTACAGAGATTCTCTTTCTTCTTCAGCTGCCTTAGGGAGACATTTATCTAAATATTTTCCTACCAAAAAGGTACATAATCTGTAAAACCAACCTAAAAATTCCATTTGGCATTTAAGATGCACTTTCTGAGTTATCTTTTCGAGAAAAAAATAATTCTATTCCAATATAAGGGCCAAATCCAGGTAGCCAACAATCGGAGGCACAAGGTGAGGCCTCTAGTTGTGTTGGGAGCTTTGACTAATGCTACATTTGGCCTAACTGAAGACAGTTTGGCACCAGATTCCTGCTTTGCGAGAGCAACAGGAACACAGTTGGGGGCAGGGAGCAGTACAGGCACCTTTCTAAGGCAGGCCATCCCCCTGAGGTGGAGCCCTATTGGGCATAGAATAGTCGGCATTTTCCTTCCATCTTCAATGCACTTGGAGAACAACGAGCAGCAACCTGGCACTCTCCGCCCCCCCGCCGGGCATTGCATTCCCCTGGCATTTGTTCCATCTCAGCAAAACAGTCGAATCCTATAAGATGGGAGAGCTACTGAAATTTTCACTGAACTTCACTTTAAAGTAGAATATTTTTTAGCAGCCAATATTAGAGCTAGTTGAAAAATATGGGAAATTTCAAAATTTTGAGCAGTCAGTCCAAAAACAGGGAACATTTTTTCACAGAAGATGTTATCTTTATTTTTCCAATTTTATTTTTTTATTTTTTTTTGAAAAATGTAAGAACTTCAAGTTGATCCAATATATTTCAGAGTTCAAGTGAAACAGAATTATTTATTTCTGAAGACTGTCCTCTGAAGAGGAATTCTCCGCAGCTCAAGAGACAGAGAAATAGGCTGGCTCTTCAGTGAGTGCCCACACGTTTGTCTCTGCCTCAAAAAAGCAGCAGAGAAGGCTGAAGGCCTACTATCAAAATATGGAGGCCTGTATGCAAGAAAGAAGATTCTCCAGTCTTAATTTTATAATACATACACACAAAAACGCAAACATACATACATGTGCGTGCACACACACCCCCCCCCATACCTCACCCATATGTCTATAAAAATCTTCTTTTCACTGGGAAATATTTGAAATACAGCACTTAACGGAGGCCTGTGTGTTTTTACCCTGAACAGCTTTTCAGCAACTCTCAATCTTTCACTTAATTGGTTTAAGACCAAAATTTTAACAGTTGGTTTCATGTAGTTTGCCCACGTTAATTGTCTTATTATTCAATTTAAAATAAAACAGCTCTGCGGTTGACCTTGGATTCCTCTATCTTCCATCACTATGAACTTTGTTTCTTATATAACAAGCTTCAGTTAGTAAGCCTGTACATTTACAGTTCTTGAAAAAAAGCCAAACAATAAAATGGGGTTTCTTCCACAACTACAAGGACTTTAACTGTATCTGAAAGTTAGCACCTTTTATTTATTAAGATTTATTTATTACAAGACCAAAGGATTCCACTAGAAAAATAGAGAATTAAAAAGGGAACAAAACCCAGAAATGTTTCAGATATCTCCTCAGGCACGTAGTACATCAGCATTTTGAGCCATTAAAATTATGGTAATATAGCTGTGACCTGCTTTTTGGTTCTATAGATTTAAAATATTTTAATAAGAGTGTACATCGGTGAGCAGACATTCATTCTGAACTCTCAATTCAGATAAACTTTTGATTAAACTTAAAGACTTCATTACTGTAACTTGCATGTTGGAATTTTACAAACTATTCTACTATGCTTTAATCCAATCAACAGATATGGTATTTATAATTGATATATACATAATATAAGTTACATAGAGAGTAACTTTTAAAAACAATGTATTTATTGAACAGTTCATTTACTTGACAAATTCTAACTTGCATTTCCCTTACCACAACTGAAAACAATAAAACAATCTAAAACAGGACCTGTTTTCAGGACACGGAATACTGAACTTGAATCTTGACAATCCATTAAGGACAAATTTATTTGCATCTTTTAATAAAGTGCTATTATTTTATTTACAAGTTTTATGTTGATGTTTGTTATGATGATATACTATAAGAAACTGAAAGTGAGTTTAGTAAATTATTTAGATAGTCTCTAAAACCTAAACTTCATAAAAAAGGAAAAGGACAAAAACACTCGTGCATTAAAAAGCCCACTGAGTACATACCATTTCTATAGATTCTTCAGTGTGAAATATTAACCAAGTATCTTAACAAAAATAACTTTTCAATTACCTAAATTATCTTCTCCTTAAAATACCCTTTTCCTTTTAAGTCTGCAAAAAATATTCTGCTACTTATTTGGGTTCTTAAAACATTTTAAAATGTTTGCAAAGTTTTGCAGTTTACTTTAAATATCAGTCATGGAAAGGAGTCTGATGAATTCCTTTCCACTGGAAATATGTCTATAACCAAATAGTCCCAGTGTACAGTGATTATCTGGTTTATTTCCCTATTAAGAGCTGTTTAAAACTTTCCCCAACATTTCCCATAAATTAACATTGTGTATTAAATGTGTAAATTAACTCTAAAAATAGTAATAGATTAGTGATATCAGGGTAGGCATAAAATTTTTATTGGGATCTCTAGATCTGTAAGATGGTAAAGTCTTGCTAAGAGGAACAAAATGATTCTTATTTTAATAACAGCCCTTGATGCTGAAATCAGAATCATAATATTCCTATGTACTTTTTGTACAAATCACTACTTATATATTGTAGTGATGGGTGCCATACAAAAGACTAAAAATATTCTAGAATTATATTTCTATTAAAGCAAGTGAGCTCTAACCATAATATTGCCTAATTATTTCTATTTCTCTATAATATATAAGAATGTGCAACTAAGAGGTCACAGATAATCAATCACTAAATATGTTCCCAGTACACTTAACTTCTAAATCTCATCCCCCCTAAAAAAACCAAAACCAGCCAACTGAACATAAATAATAATACAAAATACATATGTATTTTTTCATAGTTGTCAAATATTGTTTTTTGGAATGAATCAACACTCTTCCAGTGATCTGAGAAATATCTTAATGTTAGGTAATCTATTACGGTATTCATGATTTCTCGAAAAATTATCCACCTGGGCTCTTTTGTGTAAATGCTAGGTAAACCATGTATATTTTCATGTGGCATCTGTTTTCTACTTCAATATGAGGCCCGAATAACGAATGCCAAACATCACTAGTTGTGTAAGAATATCCCTAGAAATTCTATATCCTGGTATGTGTCATGCGTGAGTATGGGAAGATGGGCATTTTTAGGAATTTTTTTAGAATGTTACCTAATAAACACAGACCAATAAAGACATAATTCTGGGAAGTAATTTTCAAGACAGTATTTGGGGGAATCTTAACTACAAGTGGTGCCTGCTGGTAAGCAGCACTATACCCCACTTGCCTGTTGGCACTCATGAAGTCAAAGCTTCATGATCAATCCTGAACCTGTTCATCTCTAATCATAACATGAACAAACTGCTCTTGCATGAACAGTCCCACTGACGTCAACAAAACTATTCACATAAAGGCTATGAAAACTGGGCCCAAGTTCTTTCCAATTCCCTATGTACAGATCACAGATTAAATCAAACACTTACAATTTGTAGTCTAAAGTCAATCACACCTACCTCAATTAAAATTATTTTATATTTAGGATACATTTCTTCAAAGTAGTCAATGTGTGGAGGCTGGAGTATGTCAAGGGCGGAGAGCACCTATGGAACAACAGGCAAGACAATTTTACCGGAAAGAAAATAGAAATCTTAGTCAAATCAAAGCAAATACTTACGACAAAGGCAAGGTCAGGCTATATTTTTAACACTTTGTTTGCCTACTGTTTAAAATATTTGAGATGTCCTTTTAATGCATTTGACAAACACCACAATTTTTAACTGTCTGGTGAATTAACCTTGGCCTTGTTTAACCTTGGCCTGTCCCATGACTTAGTCCAACTTTACAGCTGGCATAATTTACTTGTTATTTATTAATTTCAAACACCTATGTAGACTTTCTGTATCCTACCTACCAACATCTCTGTCTGTAAACGAACTCATTTTCCTTGTAGGATTTAGCCTTATTCTGCCCACAAACTAAGATTAGTCTGGTCTTCACATTTGGAGAACATCTCTTTAAAAAGTGAGAGTAGCTGGCTTCCAAATATTTGTAAAGTTGACATCACTGCATGTTATATTGTATGGCAATACTGTTGCATATGCTGTGTTCTGTTAACCCACAGGACACAAGGAAAAATTTTGCACTTGCATGACAAAGCCAGCCCCACTGACTTCAGCAAGATTGCACAGCATGCAGGTGAGTGTAGAATTTATCCCGTGTCTTTGCTTCTCCCAACAAAATAATCAAAATAAGGAGACCGAGGACAAGATGTTCAGAGGGCAAGATTTTCAAAATGGATGCCAAAACTCCAGTTCCTGAATCCACAATTAGACGCCTGAATAAGTAGTCTGATTTTCAAAAGTACTAAGTGCCCAGCAGCTGTAAGTCAATGCAAGGTGCTTGGTGTTCTGCACTTTTTGAAAAATAAAGCTTTTTTCAGGTCCCTGTATACTAGCTTAAAAGCACAAGTTTAAGGCACCCATTTAAAAATATCTTGGCCCTAGTATCACAAATGTAAAAATATGACCACAAAAATCTCTGAAAGAAGTTTGAAGTCATTTTGAAATGTAAAATAGTACTAAGTATACAGACAAAAAGAAGACTGATTTTGTCTTGCAATTTATCTTTTTAACAACATCCCAACATATCATTTCCATTTCCATCCACTCCATTTCCATAAAGGCATTTACAACAGACATTAAAGTTATTCACTTTTTGAACCAACAGCCCAGACAGTCACTTAAGTTGTGTCCCTACAGTGACACGTTTAAGAAAGCAATTGCACAGAATTTAAATCCTCACAAGACTAGAAAACTACTTTGGGGGGTGGTGGGGAACAGGGGACCACATAATCTATGGCATTTAAGTGCATGTGCACAAACTGCTTCTGTTATCAGACTCCGCTTCAGATCACCTGCCAAAGCAGTTTATTACCTCTTACTCCTTAACAAAAGTTAACCTGTAATGAAGTTGCTGCACAGAAATGATTTAATGTATTACCCCAAGGACATCTTTAGTAAAAAGAAAACACAACAAAGATTTTCTTAGACTCAGGTCTCACGGCATTTTTATAAAGAGGAAAAAAAAGTATCCCCTACTGTCACAAGCTTTATTTTCACCAAGGGTCTGCGCATCCTGTGGGAACTTTGGAAAAGTAGGCAATTACCAGGAATGGGGGGGCGAATGGCTATGAATCAGTGGCTATGAATCAGTGTAAAGACAAAGAAAAAATGTTTGCTAGTGTAGAAGTCTGTTATACAGCACCTATTCTACCTTGGAGCACTGTTTTGTAGAAATTTGAGTAATGATCTGTAGGCCACCCCTGGAAGCTGCAGCTTTGTTATAATGTTTTAGTTAGTTACCATCTGGCTTATTTTGAGAGTCCAGTTTGTGTTTTTCTCCCTCCATCTCCCAAGTCTTAGATTGCCTCTTTGCTCTAATTAAGGGCTGTATAGAGAGAGTCTCTAAGCAAAGAAATCAATGCAGAATTATCAAGTTATACTTACAGTACAATACACATATCTGCCAGAACAGAAACTGCAAGTAAAACGTGAACTGCTACCAGTAGTATATGAATCGGTCAACTCTTTGAATTAGAAGAGACACTGTCTACACCACCTCTGGGTCCACATTCCTGTTGCTTAATGTATGAAGAACTCCTTCATCCGCCACACTAACAACTTTTTAGCCATTTCTCCAGCTGATTCCTCAGTTTATACTTCTCTACAATTCATATACAGATTTCTGAGCAGAATCTGGACTGCTGAAATAATCACAGAGTCAGTTTATGGGTAGGATTCTTTTTTTTGCTGATCAGATTACCGTCACAGGTTAATGGGTTGTACTTTAGTGGTATCATGACCAAATTGGGTTGGAAGAGGACTGAAAAAATAAGACTCATTTAAACCAGATAACAGAGTGGAGTAGGGACTGCTGGCCAAACAGAGATTCATGTATGCCTCAAAAGCCATCTTATGTGTCTAGAAAAAAAAGTCTTAAAGCTTCCATGAATCTGCTTTGCTTTCCCCTCAGTCCCATCTATTGAGGCCGATGCAAGAATAAAAGTACACCAACAATTCAGTACTATGACCACTGATCTGAATTCAGCATTTAACCACATACAAGAAAATCATTTTTGTAATCTGACACCCTCAGATGAACTGGATATAAAGAGGAGAGGGAAGACAACATAAGGTAGTGAAATAAAGGAAATTTAGGTAGAGATTCCACTATGTCAGTCAGTTCAGATCAGGATGAATAAGTGAGTGCAAGCACCCATAGGTCAACTAACTATTTAATCCTTTCACTGTGTGCAACCTCTGGATTTTTAGATAATCCTAAAGCAAATGGATTTTTAAAGTTGATTTAAATAATCCATGTTTAACATCTTTTCTTAACACTTCTACCAGTACACTAAGAACTCAAACTTTACTCACATTGTCATGCTTAAAAAAACACAACATCTTCAATTCCCGGAAGACCCTTTTGCAGGAGACCAGATTTTGGAAGACATTGGGCATCTTTTTGAGTGCAACTCTCTTTCCATCTCGTGGATCTGTTACTGACCTAGAGAATACAAAAACTGAAAGGTTAAAAACAAGCTCAAGTAAACTTTTCTAGAACAGAAAAAAAAAATGTTTAAAGGTTACAATACTTTTCGAACAGAAAGGTGGTTCAATACACTTATGGGGGGGGGAATATCATGTAAACAAGGGGAACACAGCGTAAATTTACTGTCCTTTATTAAGTAAATTCCAATCATTCTTTGGTTAGATTATATTTCTACACACATTCATCTACTCCTGGTTATTTAAGTGGCTGAGCACATCATGCATTAGTGAATTTAATTGTTAACATACACAACTATTTGAAGTCAGAGATCAATAACTGGAACCATAACTCGTGTCAGACCACAAACATTTCCTTCAGCCTCCCACTAAAGAGTCTATTAATATGAAAACACTGTTCAGTTATGCAAATTTGCAGTGTCAAAGAGCTACACTGCTTTCATTTCTTTTCCTTAAAAAGAACGAGTTAACTATTGCATGGTAGTATAATAGAGGTGAATACAACTTAAAGATGAATCCACTAAACCACACTGTCAAGCATAGACTTGGGAACTCTGTTCTGATCTTGGATCTGCCACCAAGCATCTTTGTGTGGTGTTTTGAAAACTGTGTCAAAATTACAAGTTCTCATTTTAAATTCTAAGGGGATTCCTCGTCCCACTTGTGGACTAGGGGGCTCTAAAAGAAACATGTGATCTGGTTCCTCAGGAGTTAGCCTACAAAAGAGCCAGTCAGCAAGGTGCATTGAGTTGCGCCTCTCTGCTTTAGGTAGCACCTGCTATGTATGTCTGTCTGTCTCTCTCCCCTGTATTGGATTGTTGCATGTTAGATTTCTGGATTCTGAGAAAGAAAATAGTTTACACTGAAAATTTTCAGGACAAGTATTTATATTTTGTTTCTAACTCTGAGCATAACACTTTGGAGAAATCACTCCAACTGGTGTCTGAGTTTCCTGATCCGTAATGTGGGTACGATGTTTACTCTTCTCATAAGGGTTTTATGAGGATGTATATACAGAAGTTACAAGGAAACCTGCAAGTGTTAAGTATTTTATTCTAAAGTTACTGGCCTCTGAAAATAGGGAATAAGCTGAGAACTTTAAAGTCTGAGAAATGGGACTCTGATGCCTCAACTCCACAGTCATAAGATTTTAAGGCAAGAAGAGACCAATACAATGCTTAATTTGTGCCAGGGGTTTCCAGGGCTGAACCCCAGCACCTCTAGGATTGGCAGTTCATAGACCCGGCACCTCTAGGCTTGCTGCATAAGTTATGAATGTAAAAAAATTGCTTGAGTCCTGGCACCTCTTTTGTTACAAATTAGGCACTGGACCAACGTTTTGACCACCTGCCTAACATAGGCCGAAGAATTTTACCCATAAATTCCTCCATCAGTCCCATAACTTCTGGCTGAGCCACAGCATATCTTTTAGAAAGACATTCGACCCTTATTTAAGGTCTTAAAGCGATGGAAAATTTCTCACTCCAACAGTTAAGTACTCTCACTGTTAAATATTTGTGCCTTATTTCCAGTCTGAACTTCTCTTAACCTCCTCTTTGATAAACTAAATATATCAATCAAGATTCTTATATCTGTCATTATAAGGCAGACCTCGAATCATTTCTGCAGCTCCATACTGAAGCCCCAGCAATTTTTCCAAATCCTTTTTGAAGCATTCCCACGAAAACTGCACATAGTACCAGGTAAACAGCATTGCACCAGGAGTTCACAATCAGCTGTTCACCGTAACACCTAAATCCCTTCCAGAGTCACTCCTTTACAGGATACATTACCCCACCTGGTAAAAGTGACCTATGCTGTTTCCTCCTAGATGTAACACTTGCTTTTGGATCGAGTAAAAAAGCTCATTCTTTCAATGAGCCTAGCTCACCAAGCAATCCAGATCACTTTGTATAATAAACTTGTCATTTACCACTCCACCAAGCAGTTTGTCATATGCAAACTTTATCAGCAATGATTTTATCTTTTCTTCCAAATCACTGATAAAGACATTGAATAGTATTAGGACAAAAATCAATCCTGTAGAACCCCATTGTATAGCCATTTGATGACTATTCCCATTACAATTTCAGAACGTTAATTGTTAGTACGTTTTTAAATTAGTTTAATATGTGCTACACTGATTTTGTATCTTGATAATTTTTAATCATAATACTGGGGGGCATTAAATCAAATGCCTTATAGAAGTCCAAGTAGATTATGACACCACAGTTACTTTCATCAACCAAACTAGTAATCTCATTGAAAAACAATATCAAGTTTGTTTGACAAGACCCTTTTTCCCTGAAGTAATTCTGATGCTGTCATCTGAATTCTTTACTGATCGCTTTGAGCGTTTTCCTCATATCACCAACACTACATAACAGACACACGCGCACACACACACACCAAAAAAACCCCCAAAAAACTACACAACATGTCATTGTGAGTTTACTTATGGCAATATTATATAAAATTAATGTTGTACTAGTTAAGAAAAGTTGCCTAATGAACTGTTTTGATCATGAAATAATTTTCTTATAGTAAAACAAAGTATTATTCTCCTGTTTTAAGTTTCTAGTATCAAAATAAATGAGACTGTGGAGGTGAAGCTGGGATATGAAGTGAAAGGCGAGATGTCAGAAAGAGGCAGCAGCGGAAGACAGACGGGGACAATAGGAGTAGCGAAAAGGAAAAAGTCAGAACAATTCACTTGCAAAGAGACTGAGTTAGGACTGGAAAAGTCACTGGCTTGCACTATTTATCGAAGAGCAAACTTTAGACTGATATTTTCTTGTCCCCCAAGAGGAAGTGCATTATGGCTTCTGAGGGGCCCCACCCGTCACATCTCCAAACACCAGGTCTGATAAAATTTAAGTTAGAGTCCAATGACATGGGGTGGGAAGGGCTGCAGTGTCCCTTTGCATCAGTTTCCACTGGTTCAGAGTTCAGATAAAATGCCCCTAGTATCCTTTAAGAAGAATACAATGGACAGGAGAAAGCCCTACGGCAGTTAAATTTGACTAGGCTTTTACCTGAGAAGGATTCAACTTTATGCTCATACATATTCAAGAATCCTGTCTTCTAGAGAAAAATGTCAGCTTTAGACGTATCCATTGACAGTGCCATTGATTTCTGTTGGAGAAACTGGGTTCAAGATGCTTGTGGAGAGAAGCCCAAAACATACGACTACAAAGCAATATTTGCAATTTGCATGTTCTGTCCTTTTTTCCCCTCACACACCAAATGCACAAGTCTCACTTCAGAACAGACACAGGAAAAAAAAAAAGAACAAAAACAATATATATATATATTTTTGCTGTGTATCTATATATGAAGTACAGAAATATCATGTTTTTAAGTGTGTAAAATTTGCTTACAACCAGGCAATCAATAGCTGGTAAAACGTTTCCTTGAGGACAAACTGGCAAAAAAGGAGGGATGATATGGCATTCAGACAGACAGAGTCAAAGAAAGTCCATTGTCTGCACAAATCAGTGCTCATTACTGGAGAGATTACAACACCTCTTTTTATGTTTACCTTACTCCACACATTCCCACTGACTTCAGTGAAATTATTTTCAAAACAGGGTACTAAATGTGACTAAGGGGTTCACAATTTGGCTCTACAGTTTTAACATTACACCAAGGAAAAGACGTCCTTTATCCATTTGGAATAATTTATATGAATTGTAGAAACCGAACATTAAGAGGGTACAAGTTGTTTTTATCTCAAAAATTTTTCAAAAAAAGAACCATCTCTTGCAACAATTTTCTATTCTACCATGGAGTCTCTAATAAATTTTGCTATCCCTATTTTAAGCACTGTACTATGTAGTATGAGCAAAAATACCCACAGTGTAAAGATGTAATAACCCATGGGTTTTAAATTCTGCATGTGACTGAACTGCCAGAATTGTTTGTTCCTTAGAGTCCTGACCCTTGTGCCAAGCACAGCACTTACGTGCAGTCCCACTGAAGTCAACAGTGCTTTGCCCAGGTCCTGGAGAGCATGCTACTGCAGCCTGATGCAGGGTTGGGGCTTTATGACCAATCCCACAGTGAGATGCATGCAGGTGGAACTCTGTGTTTGTACAGAGTTGCACTGAACACCAGGAGTGCTTCACACAGGTGCAGGAGTCCAACAGCAGGGTCTAGTCTTTAGTTACTGTCTAGCTTACAGTGGCCACTCACATAGTCCCAGAATACTGGACCTTCCATCACTTCCAGAACAGGCACGAGCCAGCCTGGCCGGCGTGACCTTGCACACGCTGTGTATGCAAGGTCATGCCAGTGCGGACGGAGCTTCACGCTCTTCAAAATGGCAGACAAAACAACGTCTGGTTTTGTCTCAGCACTAGACAGGAGACAAATCACCCAAAAAGGAGGCCCATCTGTCTTAAAACCGGAAGAATGGCTTGCATAGCCTAGATATTATGTGGCCTCCATCACATCAACATGCAAATGTCTCTGTTGCATCTGAGCACCTTCCACAAATCAAAAGACTTCATTCAGTGTTATATTTAAATTAACTAATATTTAAATTGTCAAGTAACTGATGATTTTTAGACATAATTAATTTCATTATTTTCAAGTAAATGCATAATTACAAATCTCACAACATCCAAGATATTCACAATGAGCAGTTCACTAAATAGCTACAGCTAGGTCTGAAGTTGGATTTAATTTTGGTAGTCTAAGCATTAAGGTCTCAAAGTATTTTAAATACAAGAGTTTCAACGTCTGTGGATGATACATATATAAGTAACTGTACACTCTGATAGAATCAGTATTCCACTTTTCTCAACCTACTGCAGAACAAGGACCTGTTCACCTATTGATTCTAATATGGCATACAAGCTACTGTGGCACGTTGTACATATGGATAAACATACAGTTACCAGCTTGGCTTCACATTTCATGGGGACATCTACACATTTCAGAAAAAAGGTAGAAAATGAAAAGACAGAAGTGCACATACAGTAAGTGTAGTTAAGTTTCTAAATAAATTATCCAATTAAACCAAGCTGCATCTTAACTTACAGTTTAAGTACCAAGTTATTTTCAAGGAAGCAGCCCAGTTTGACTGAAAAAAAAAATACTTAAATTAAGTGGGATTGATCTCTCTCTCAAATATACGCAATCCACTTTCACAGTGGCACAATGAAGCTGCATTAAGTAGAATCAGCTAACAACTGAAATTTGAGAAGCTTTATTTAAAAAAAAAAAAAACTCATTGTACACAATACTACCATGGGCAAAAACTGAGAGGTTTACAAATTAGATTCTTGTACTATTTGCAAATAGAGTTAAAATGATTACTTACAGAAAAATTACTCATTTAGGTACCAACTTACATTTTAAATTCATATTCATCTACCTTGCACATTTCTACCTGACATATCTAAAGTATTCATGAAGAACATTTTCAGGTAACTGTCTCCTCTCCTCACTAAAGTAATACAGTAAGAAATAAACTCTACAGACAAATGCTCAGGCACAGATTCAGAAAAATAACTGAAGGTAACTCATGCTCTCTCCCCATTAGCAAAATGCCACATTTCACAGAGGGTCTTCATTCTTCCTCTTATGATGAACATGATGACAGAACAGCTCAAGTAGTGAGTGTTTCGAAGGCTTATTTATTTGCTAATCCGTGTACAGCGTACTGTGTACAGTGGTAGGTTGTATCATCTCTGGAGGCTGCACCATTGTTTAATAAAATAGGGAAAGGTTTAAGAGGAATACTATGACAGGATTAGTATCCAAATCCAGTTGGTTTTTATTCTATGCTTATAATCATTAAAGCAATTACATGAAATGAATGCACGCTAGAAGTTTAAATCCCTACCTTCATCCAAATGTCACTGCCATGTCCTACATAATGGGCTTTTAGCACAAACAATTCCACAAGGGAAAAAAGTGGACTTCAGCTTCTATTGAAGATAACAGGCTGCTCATTTATTTTAGCACATGTTGAGTAATCTCACTAAAAAATACTCAGAATGTAAAATTCACAATAGCTGAATATTCAACAAAAAGGCCAATTTCTGCTTCTAATAAAGGTATATTTAACAGTGGGTATTTTTACTACAGTAAATTGTTACTCTGATTGTGAAAGTTATTCAGTATGAAATGAAAACATCCCAATATTTCACCACATTGTTTTTCTCGGAAATGAAATACAAATAGCCAATCCTAGGAGGGCTAACTATTGGACAAAAATCACTTACATCATCTTGTGAATCTGGTTCAATTAAGGTCCCAAAATACTGCAACAGTTTGCAAACTTCTTTGATTGAGGGAATGATTACAGTATACGTCCTTGTTTAGTTATATTACCAGAAGGATCTAATCAGAGATGAATATAATCAGCCTTAAATTATAGTGAATAAAGGCACACAAAATTCAGCTTCGTTATCTGTCCATACAAATACTTTGATAAACTAAAGAAACTACTGGTCTTGAAGTTGTTTCAAAGGGTTCTTAAAGAGTAACTGGAACAGTGGCAATAATCCCTGATCTACATCAAGACAGCATGTAAGATCACTCTCAAACACGTGTTTCTACAGTTTCCAGTCATATGATCTGCACTGAATTAGTGCTGTAATCAGAACGGGATTAATCTGTAAATAGGCTACAGACAAATTGTCTTGGGTCACTTTTTTCCATCCTGCAGAGCGGAGGGAAGACATGAATGGGTGTCATAAAACAAGGATGTGATCTAAAGATGATTGGGCTGTAGTCAGATTTCACTGAGGGAAACAACTGCAGTTTCACACCTTCCATACATTTCCTTTTACCTAAAAAAAACCTCCTTACTATTAACCTATAAACAGTTCCATACACACACCTATTTCTAGGTTTAGGTCATGTCCTTAAATAATTCAACATGAGTAACTTAGTCACAAACATGAATTTGTATGTCTAAAAGGGACATATCAACTAAAATACCTTCGTCGGAAGTCACAAACATGAATCTGTATGTCTAAAGGGACATATCAACTTTGTTGGAAAACGACTATGATAGAAAAAAAATCTCTAGTTTTTCAGTTTGTTTTTTCATGCAGTGCACAGCACACCATGTACTCTGTATCACTTTTTCTCTTTAAGGGAAGCTTCCCGATTGTCCCAACAACATGGAGAAGAAATGTTTTTAAAATAGGAATGTGAAATAGTAAAACAACAACAATTGGTAGGATGACTTGGGGGCTGTCGTACCACCTGAAAGTACTTGTAACAAAACAAACTTCGGTTTTGCTACAAGCCTACCACAACCTCTAGCCACTCAATTCTTACCCTGGCTACGTCAATATTATCACTTGATAAATTGGCTCTCTTTAAAATAAAGTATTTGCTACATTATATAATCCTAATGACAGGTTTCAGAGTAACAGCCGTGTTAGTCTGTATTCGCAAAAAGAAAAGGAGTACTTGTGGCACCTTAGAGACTAACCAATTTATTTGAGCATAAGCTTTCGTGAAGTGAGCTGTAGCTCATGAAAGCTTATGCTCAAATAAATTGGTTAGTCTCTAAGGTGCCACAAGTACTCCTTATATAATCCTAATATTATTGTTATTCTTTGGCCACAGTATTTTCTGCAGGGAAACAGGATGGAATACCTGCAGACACGCTCAGAAATGCCATGTTTGTTCATGTTTCAGAGTAGCAGCCGTGTTAGTCTGTATTCGCAAAAAGAAAAGGAGGACTTGTGGCACCTTAGAGACTAACCAATTTATCATATCATAGAATATCAGGGTTGGAAGGGACCTCAGGAGGTCATCTAGTCCAACCCCCTGCTCAAAGCAGGACCAATCCCCAATTTTTGCCCCACATCCCTAAATGGCCTACTCAAGGATTGAACTATTTATTTGAGCATAAGCTTTCGTGAGCTACAGCTCACTTCATCGGATGAAATGTTTGTTCATGAATCTTTTTCATTAATCTGATTCTTTGAAAATGGGATTAAGATGCACCATACTTCTAAAAAAGCTAGTTAGTATAAAAACCACGTTGATATACCTGAGAATTGGTGCCCAAAACCAAATGTAATGAGGCTAATTTCTCTTCTGGGAAATGTAATGCTACTTCAAATGAGAAATTTGGTCACAAACTTCTCATGCTCTATCCACACAGGCAACTCAACCAGCAATTTAGTTTCATGCCACACCTTCAGTCTCTTCCTCTCAGAAGGAAATGCCTCAGGCAGCTAGACATCTCATTACCTATACTAATGATGGGCAAGACATCCATGTTGGTATGTTTGAGCAAGACTCACGAAGTTTACTATCTCTCACTCACCTTGCATCTGTTTGAGCTGCACCATATAAACCAGTGGTCCTCAGTAAACATATTTCCTCAAGTCAATACCCATCTTTGTGTCAAATTAACACTGTATGAGACAATGTAGCAATTAGTCCTTCCCCTTACACATCAATTAGAAATAATCCAGTGTTTTCTCCAAGGAATCAGCAGATAAAGTTTGCATACTGGGAGAAGGCTGCCTTCCAAATAATGGGTCATTATTTTATAGCTAAAAATCTTTTTTCTTGACATGTTATAAAACACTTTCAACCTACTACATGTTCTTAGTCTTCCATACCACAAATTATATCAAGATGCACCTTAGCTGCATCCTGGAAAAAGACTATTACTTTGCTTCAAAAAATTCTGGGATATGTTCCTTATGAATGAGTTTAGAGGCAACGCAAAGTGAGTCCAGCCATCTTTTCCATTTAAGGATAGTGCACACTTTAGATGAAAAGGAGTTTGAGAGAGTTTCCCCCTCTCACTTATTATCTGGTTTTAAAGGTCCTGATCCAATTCCACCTGAAGTTAGAACTAGAATATAGAAAAAACAAAAACAAAAACCCCACATGCCAAAATTGTCATACATTTGAGAGGGTTTGGTCAAAAACTAAAGAAATCACTGAAAAATTGAAATTCAGTAAGCTTCAACTACTGCTAGCAGAAGTCTTTTAATTGACTTTAATGGGAGTTGGATTGGGTGCTAAATACTTATGGCTAATATTTATGGGAATATGCAGCAAAGGAAACCCATACTAATGTATGCGTATGTGAGCACAGGTTTAAGGTAATGGCAGATGGAGGAAAGAAACATTAACCAGAAGCAATGGACAAATACACCTTAAAAGACAAGAGACCAAGAAAGACTTTCAATCCTCCTGTCTGTCTTCCATGATGAATAAAACTTACTATCTGAAACCAGGGCATTTAGTTTACAGCAGTGGTCACCAACTGGTCAAACCCCAACCCCCTGCCCCAGCCCGGTGAAAGTGAATGAGGGTTGGGGAGAGCAAGCAATGGGGGGAAGGTGGGGCGGGGAATGGAATCAGCGGCATGGGGCTTTGGGGAAGGGGTGGGGCAGATCCTGGGTTGCTCTTAGATTCAAAAAGTTACCTTGGGCGTAAAAAGGATGGATACCACTCATTTACAGAGAGTAGTAAGAGCACACTGATTACCAAGCGACTGCTTGCAGACAACATGTGTTATGTATTCCTCATCTCTTCTCCACCATTTTTTTTAGGTTGTGAACTCTCTGTAGAGGGGACCATGTCTTCTGGAGCGTACAGCACTTAGAACAATCGGGCCTTGAACTTGATTGGGGCCTTTAGGTGCTACCACAATAAAAACTGTCACAGAAGTCATGGTGGAAAGATCCTCCACTTCTATGTTAACAGTTAATGTAAAAAAAGTCAGTCTATAATTTATGCACCAGGCCAGAATCAACTTCGACACTTTAGATCATTTTAAGATTGTGAAATTTCATAAAGTGAATTGCACTATGTGTTTGGCCTTGTCTAAGCGAGGCAGATAACCAAAATTTTAAAAAAAGTTACCTCTACAAAGGGTTTGAGCAAAAAAGAATAATTTGGCTTTGTATTTGGGTTAGAGCCCGGTAAAATACAAAAGATTATATTCACAAGACCAGTGAAGTGAGAGCCCCTCTGGACTGTAAAATTAAACAGAAAGCTGTCATAAATATACAGGGAAGGGTAAACACCTTTAAAATCCTTCCTGGCCAGAGGAAAACCCTTTCACCTCTAAAGGGTTAAGAAGCTAGCATAACCTCGCTGGCACCTGACCAAAATGACCAATGAGGAGACAAGATACTTTCAAAGTTGGAGTGGGGGGAGAAACAAAGGTTCTCTCTGCCCGTGTGTGATTGCTTTTGCCGGGAACAGAAAAGGCATGGAGTCTTAGAACTTAGTAAGTAATCTAGCTAGATATGCATTAGATTCTGTTTTGTTTAAATGGCTGATAAAATAAGCTGTGCTGAATGGAAGGTATATTCCTGTTTTTGTGTCTTTTTGTAACTTAAAGTTTTGCCTAGGGTCTGTGTTCACCTATGCAAATTGGTGAGGATTTTTGTCAAGGTTCCTTCCCCACTTTGAACTCTAGGATACAGATGTGGGGACCTGCATGAAAACCCCCTAAGCTTATTTTTACCAGCTTAGGTTAAAACTTCCCCAAGGTACAAACTATTTTATCTTTTGCCCTTGGACTTTATTGCTGCCACCACCAAGCATCTAAAGCTATATAACTGGGAAAGAGCCCGCCTGGAAACGTCTTTCCCCAAAAAATCCTCCCAAACCCTACACCCCCTTTCCTGGGGAAGGCTTGATAAAAATCCTCACCAATTTGCATAGGTGAACACAGACCCAAACCCTTGGATCTTAAGAACAATGAAAAAGCAATCAGGTTCTTAAAAGAAGAATTTTAATTGAAGAAAAAATAAAAGAATCACCTCTGTAAAATCAGGATGGTAAATACCTTAGAGGGTAATCAGATTCAAAACAGAGAATCCCTCTAGGCAAAACCTTAAATTACAAAAAGACACAAAAACAGGAATATACTTTCCATTCAGCACAGTTTATTTTATCAGCCATTTAAACAAAACAGAATCTAACGCATATCTAGCTAGATTACTTACTAAGTTCTAAGACTCCATGCCTTTTCTATTCCCGACAAAAGCATCACACAGACAGAGAGAACCTTTGTTTCTCCCCCCCTCCAGCTTTGAAAGTATCTTGTCTCCTCATTGGTCATTTTGGTCAGGTGCCAGCGAGGTTATCCTAGCTTCTTAACCCTTTACAGATGAAAGGGTTTTCCTCTGGCCAGGAGGGATTTTAAAGGAGTTTACCCTTCCCTTTATATTTATGACAAAAGCTAACAAATGTCTGGTCACTCTCCAGGTGTTGCTTTATTAATTCACCTCTTGGAAAGAGTTTTGAAGTTCCTTTGGCTTTCAGGTGGTGATTGGACTGCACAAAGGTAAAAGCCATCTTGGAAAAATTATGCATGTGGAGCATTTGCAGCCATCTTAAAAGTCTCTTGCAATCTCATAACTGCAGCACTCGCAAAATACTCAAACTGGAGACAGACTCAAAAGTTGTGTCTGAAATTAAACATATCTCTGCTAGAGGAGGAATAAATAAGAGCTGAGAGTCTCTGGTCTCTCATTAGATCATTTCTAATTGAACAAGAGGAGAAGAACCTTTTTAGTCTCATGGATTTGTGAGAGATTTGCTTCCCCTATGAAGAGGCTCCATCTGAAGTCTGTAAGGGGCTGCATATTTTGGAAGCAGAAAAAATTATAGGAACCCATACCAAGAAACTGCTCTTTTTAATAACCACATCTATTTACCATGTTTTCTCCTGCATGCTTCAAACCTGCATTTTTCAAGTCTCATAGCTATAAACCCTCTTCCAACATTGGACAGGATAGTTGCTGTAAAATTAACCCAAATGTGGTGATACTATACCAGAGGTGGGCAAACTATGGCCCACGGAACCGTCCTGCCTGGCCCATGAGCTCCCGGCCGGGGAGGCTCGCCCACGGCCCCTTCCCCACTTTCCCCCTTCCCCTGCAGCCACGCTGCCGCGCAGGCAGCACAGCTTGCGCCCACCCACTTCCCAGGCTTTCCAAAAAGCCTGTCCCGCCGCTCTGAGCGGCCTGGTAAGGGGGTAGGGGGGGTTGGCTAAGGGGCAGGAGGTCCCAGGGGGCAGTCAGGGTATAGGGAGCAGGGGGGGTTGGATGTGGGGAGGCAAGGAGCAGGGGGGGTTGGATAGGGAGTGGGGTCCTGGGGGGCAGGAGGGGGGCGCAGTTAGGGACGGGAGTCCCGGGAGGGGGCGGTCAGGGGACAAGGAGTGGAGGAGGGGTTGGATGGGTCGGGAGTTCCGGGGGACCTGTCGGGGCAGGGGTGCGGATAGAGGGCAGGGCAGTCAGGGGACAGGGAGAAGGGGGGGCGGTTGGGGTGGGGGGTCCCAAGAGGGGGCGGTCAGGGGACAACAAACAGGGGGGGTTGGATGGGTGGGGGGTTCTGAGGAGGACAGTCAGGGGAAGTGTGAGGGGGCAGGGGCCAGGCTGTTTGCGGAGGCACAGCCTTCCCTACCTGGCCCTCCATACCGTTTCGCAACCCCGATGTGGCCCTCGGGCCAAAAAGTTTGCTCACCCCTGTACTATACAATAGAACCTCAGAGTTAGGACTGATTGGTCAACCAAACACCTCACTTGGAACCAGAAGTACACAATCAGGCAGCAGCAGAGACAAAAAAATGCAAATAAACTACAGTACCATACTAAACGTAAGCTACTAAAAAAAAAAGGGAAAGTTTAAAAAAAAAGATTTGACAAGGTAAGGAAACTGTTTCTTTGCTTGTTTAATTTAAATTAAGAATGTTAAAAGCAGCATTTTTCTTCTGCATAGTAAAGTTTCAAAGCTGCATTAAGTAAATGTTCAGTTGTAAACTTTTGAAAGAACCACCATAATGTTTTGTTCAGAGTCAAACATTTCAGAGTTACGAACAACGTCCATTCCCGAGGCGTTGGTCATTCTGAGGTTCTACTGTATGTGGTTTCAAGGTTAGTGTTCTGGCTTGTCAGTGTTCTACGGTAAAACTCACAAAGTAGCATTTCATTTTATTATTCATGCAAAGACCAGTCATGCTTGTAGCTGGTAACAATATAAGTCTAATGAATGTGAATGGTAGTGCAGTAATTTCACACCATGTTGAGTTTGTTCTCTCTTAACTTGGAGGAGCAGCTGCTTTGGTTCAGCACAAACAGTACCAGAGAACAGAGATAAGTGCTGAAGCCTGTTACACAGGAATGCTTTTATTTTCTTTGTTGCTGAAAGACTTGCTGTGCTGAGTCTTCTGGTGCTGAGACACACTGGTTATCCCATCTGTATTAGCTAATGAATCTCAGGCTGTAAAGATAATGAACAGCTTTGAAGGCAGCTTCCGTTATCTCTAGTGAAAATGACCCTCTCCATGAGAGAGAGCTGATGTCTTAGTGACCAGTTACTTTTTACATTAAACTTTACAGCATAATTTTTTTTTTAGTATTAAGTGCTTTAATGACATTAGATTGTCTCATTTAACACATTATATAAATCATAATGTATACCTGATTTTTATATAAAACCTTAAATGAAACTTCATTTTACTGGTAAAAGGTGGGTTGCATTCATTTAGATGGACTATACAGGCCCAAATACTCAAAGGTGTTAACATGAGCCTGTTACTGCCCAACATAAAACAGTTTCAAGCTAAGTTCAAGGTTTAGTATTCAGAGATCCTGGCCTGCTTAGTACCACGGCAAACACACTGATAAAAATCGTAACCTTTTATTAAAGGCATAGAAAAGGAAAATCGGGTAAAGCCTTTGAAATTGAAAGTAAAGCTTTCATTTTAACAACATTCCTTGTTTCTTTTCCTGCTAGCTGGAGAAACTTTAAAAAGAACCCTCCCTTCCATCCTCATTTTCACAGTATTTTAGATAGTATTAATGATGGTAATAATTGTCATTTTGGGGAAAAGAGAAGAAATTAGTTGGAAGTGGCTGGAGCTATTGCTGCTGAGGTCCAATCCCATTTACTAAAAGATAAACACAAGAGGGGAGAGAAGAACAGCAAAGATAGAAAATGCAGCTTCTGTCTCTGGGGTTGGTTCCTATTTGCCATCTCACTGTTAGAGAAACTCAGACATTGCACATGGTCTTATTAGCCTCTGAGTCCTGGCAACTTGCACCAGCATTGGGCTGTTTAAGGCTTTGCTATTAGCTGCCTCTTTCAGGTCACAGGCTTAGAGCAGTGCTTCAAAATACACACAGTATTGGCCAGCTAAGCCAGTCTCTTATTATACAGAAGGCAAAAGGAGAGACAGAAGACAAGAAAAGAAATAAGGGCGAGAAGGAGGAGGACACATAAGGGAGTGGGGGTTATGCGAAAAAAATGCCACATCCCAGGTGGAGTTTGGGATTTAGCCAAAGTTGGGGGAGGTGGCAATCCCAACATCATTTGAGTCCCTTTTTCTAGCCCAGTCCGGAACTCTCTCAGGACAACCAAGGTCCCACAGTGTTATGATAGATCCCAGGGTCCCATGAGATGGTGAGGGTGACAGCTATGATGGTAAAGCCCACTGCAACAGTTGTTAGCAGACAGCTGCTGCTTCTTGATTATTCCCCCAAAAGCTTTTTCTTTTAAGGACCTCAAGAAGGGGAGGGGGTGGAATACCCCATCCCCTCATTATTTTGTTCACCAATTAGGCCTAATTTCTGATAGTGGACCAAAATTGGTGTGATTCGCGGTCCCACACTTCTCTTATTTAACAGGCATGATCTTAACGCAATCCTTGAGTTACATCAGTAGGCCTTTTTGTTTGGATTAATTCAGTCTGTCTCCCTTTTGCACCTTCTTCCATCAGCACTTATTATTATAGGTGATTGTGACATTTTATAAACTTTCACTTCTTACATTTGAGCTCGCAATTAGGGTAAATTTATAGGCCTAATTATTACAACAATAGATAGTATATAAACTTTAAGTCAATTTACTTAGAAAATTTGTTATTTTTAAAAACGTTAAAGTGCAAGGCATTAAGAATAATAATTTAATCTTGCACTGTACTTTTCAACTATACATGTCAAAGCTCTTTTTAAGAGAATGCACAATTGTCTTCATTTTACAGATGGGGAAACAGGTACTGAGAGCGGAAGTAACTTGACTAAGATCTCACAGTAGATCAAAGAGAGTCAAGTACAAAACCCAGGTCTTCCTGACTCTCAATCCAGTACTCTATCTACTGGAAAACACTGCCGCCCTCTAACTATAAAAATCTGTAAAAGTCTTAGATTTACCTGAATCCAAAGACTATCAGTGACAGACATAGATGGTAAATTGGGTTACATATTAATATACTTGCTTCTGGAACTCAAAGTTCAAGTCTTGCTGATGTCATAAGTAAATACATTACAGAATGTCAGTTTAGTGCACATTTGTCAAATGTAAAAAATATGTTATCACAATTAATAATGTACAAGCTGGAATGGCAGAAGTTTTACACATGAGAAGAACAACACAGCACAAAGTCAGTATGGTAGTGTTTGCCTGTACACTAAGCCCAGTGAGTGCTACTAATCCACCATAAATGGTTAAAAACTACCCCCCCCCACCCACATGCACATTTGCTCTTCAGACAAGGGTACGACTAGACACAGGTGGAAATTACTAAATGAACTAAAAGATAATTTTGTAGATTGAAGAAATGCCATTCCTGATTCTCATAAAACATGAAAACTGAATGGCAAACACCTACTGTTTAAAACTACTAATCCCAGAGATTATCAAGCAAAATGTTAAATTTGAGAGATTAATGTAACACAACAAGAATACTCAATCCAAACTGTCCAAATTTTTGGAAATTTTAACATATAGTGTGATCAACACTGTAAACTTAGTTACTTACAACTAGAGTTATCCATCTATACTGCCTCCATGGCTGTACATGTGGATTTTTATTTTATTTTTTGGTAAAGCTTTATATCATTTTGGTGTTCAGTGGCTTGATTCCACCAAAATAACTGTAATAGTATTGACATATTGAAGTAGCAGCCCTACACATACCTCATTTTTGTCCACTTGCCCATGAAGAGCTTCAAAGACGATTGGTGAGGGAATGGATGTGACAACAGGTTTTTGTGGAGACAACGTAGTCTGAAGCCCAGATGTAAATTTTGACTGAAGTAGTGTGGCAACAGGCAAACGGAACATAAGAAATTGCAAGAGCATGACACAATGTAGAGAAAAAAGATGTTTAGTGCCTCCTTACAACATGCTAATGCAGTTGGATTTCTCTTGCAGCAGATCTGGAGCATTACATTCCTTCTGCTATAAAAACATGCCGATTCTGTGCAACACATTGCAAGAGTTTAGGACTGCCAATTTGTGGAAGCATTTTCCAGTTGGAGAAATAAGACTTTAATCCATGAAAACTGGTCACTCTGCAGACCACCACATTTGTTTATGCAGATAAGCAGCTTCCGCTACACAGCAAGGCATAGAGCTCTTAGAGTTTATAGTTACATAATTGATAGTTCTGATAAATCAACATTAAATTGATATGCTCAATAATAAAACAATTGGACATTATGTTTTTTATGGGCACTAAATATTCAGTTTTCCAATTATGAAATCACACTCCATTTCCCCTTCCCTATTCCAAAAATACAATTAAAAATCAGGAATGCTTTCCCTGCTTTTAAACACAAAATTAAAACATAGTTGTCTTTAAAAATAAGCTACGGATATCATATCTAGAGCTAAATTCTTAAATCAGTTCCCTCCTTTTAGCCATAAAATTATTTAAACTCTTGCTTATATTGAAGAAATTATGTAAAAAACAGTGAAAGA
The DNA here is from genome assembly GCF_965152235.1 of Eretmochelys imbricata. Classification (NCBI taxonomy): domain Eukaryota; kingdom Metazoa; phylum Chordata; order Testudines; family Cheloniidae; genus Eretmochelys; species Eretmochelys imbricata. Next base: position 9,864,100 of record NC_135588.1, on the reverse strand, counting down.
GAAAGAAAAAAGCATAAGACTTTTATAATTTCTGAAAACAGATTGAACAGATTTCTCCACCTTCTTCCTCATTCACTCTAGTTTTATCCATAAGGGCTGTAGAGGCCATGTATTTAATCTAAATGTAGACAAATGGAATCACAGAAATGTAGGGCTGGAAGGGACCTTGAGAGGTCATCAAACTCCAGACTCTTGAGCTGAGCAGGACCAAGTAAACCTAAACCATCCCTGACAGATATTTCTTAGCTGTCAAAAATGCATTCAGGCTCCCAGTGCCTTTCAATAAGGTAATTAACATTTTGCTACAAAAAAAAATTAGATTTTGTACGTTAAATATAAAATAAGACTCAAATGCACTCAAAACTGTTGGCTACAAGCATACTAAAGGAAAACTGAAGACTTGCAACTACTACTTAGAGCAGTATCTTATACTTGCCCCTATATGACATCTTGGAGGCTATTTACAAACAAGCATTAAACCTCAATATCTCTATAAGTGAAGCTTCCCTATGCTATCACTAGGGAAACTGAGGTAGCATTCCTGGGAAAGCATAGTTAGAGCATTCGAACAGTCTTAACTCCGACCCTGCAATGACATCATGCAATAACCATACACTTATGATTAATGCATACTAGTGTGTGTAGTCCCAGATTAAGTTAAACTGATTTTTAAAGGAAGACATTAGATTTCCCCCTACCCCCCCTTTCTTAGTGTCACTACAGGGCAGAGTTAAAGTTGTTCAGGTGCTGAACTGTGTATTTCCATGCCATAACACGTTTTATTTGTTTGACATTCAACTTTAACTCTGAATTTCTTGGGTTTATGCTGCTTATTTTGTGGATAGTTACAACATCCATGTAATCTTTTTCACCCCGAATTATTCATACATACTCAACCTTAAATCCTCAACGTACTTATTAAATAAGCATTTAATACATGAACAGTGAACAAGAAACACAAAGAGAATGTGATATCTAATAATGATGATCGGCATTATCAATCTTTTTTATAAAATTCATGTTATGCAAAATACATGTGCGCACGCACACACAAATAAAATCTGAAATTTAGGGTCAGATTCACTGAGATGTTTTGATTATTTTATACCACTTTGGAGAACCAAAAAGTAATCAGAGCGTAAGAGTTCAGCTTTTCATACTTCCTGACTTACCCACACACCCCAAGTTCCCCATCATCTTTTCCACGTTCACCAAAACATCAGTTCCCCTCAAATTCAAAGACTATAATTGTGAATCCTCAGAAATTTCATGGTGTATCCAATGAGTCAGTGCTGAAATTCTGGAGAATATGCATATTTTCCCTACACAGTAGAATCCTTACTTTACATACAAAAAACCTCTCAACTTTAACTATAGAGTAGCAACCCAAGCCACCATAATACTTTAACACTTATATTGTGGTAATGCCTATTGAACAGCAAGAAAAAGGTCCGTGTATGTTAGATGACAGTGAAAAAAATGTCAGTGAATGCCAGCATCGTATTTACACCTATGCTTGTTACTTACACATTACACCACCGGTGTCACTGCCCAATAGTAACAGTGGAAGATTTCCTAGGAAAGGGGCTTGTGAATACAAGGCCGCTGATCAAGCCATAAAATGGTCTGGTCTAGTTTACGTTGACTACCAGAGCTATTACAAGTTTCTAAACCTGATTATGCACATTTCTCAGGTGTAGGCCTCATCCTTAGTGGACCAAATACACTGATCAGTTACAATTGTTAAACTCCATCATGGCTGAATAAGCAGGATCTAAAGTGACCTCTGCTTTCATCTTGTTTTTTGAAGGTCTGTTCCTTCCAAAAGTAGGTTTTAGTCAGGAAAAGGCTACTGGGTATCCTGTTCTGGAGTGTGGGGTATCAAATGAGTGAAATGGATCACTGGAGCATACGTATAAAGGGGCCAGCTTTTCCTGATCATACCCCCACAATGTAACCAATAATCACCAGAATATCTAACTATCAACCTGATCTCCCCAAAATAAGGGCAAGTTAATTTCACACTGCTCTCTACACCCTCACCTCTGCTGGTGAGCTCTGCACTACTCATTGTCAATTTCACTTCAGGGAGCAGCATGAAACTAACCACTGGGGTCAAAGATTGGAAGTAACAAGACTGCAAGCCAAAAAAAAAGAAAAAAAAAGCTTGCTTGAAAACAACTGCTATTTACAGCATCTAATAGAGATGCCAAAAAGTGTCATTTGCATTTTGTATACAGTACATACTTTGATACTGGTAAAATAATTATTTATAGCAATATGTTATCAGGTCACAAATTCCCAAGAGAAACTAGCTAAAGCATGAAAGTCTCCTAGGAGCTAATTGAGAGAATAGCTAGAAAGGAAGCTTTACTTACTGCTGTTCTCAGAAGAACACATTTCAATTCCCTGCTCTGCTTTGTTAGGATATTGCACCCTAGGTGAATCTAGCAGTAAAGTGAACAGCAGGCAGGGAATCTATCCATCACTCAGCACAGAGTCAGTGGGGTGCTCTTTCAAGCCACTACAGAAGTCTGCAAAGGTCTCACTTATTAAGCATCAAGTGTAGCTGGAGATAGATAAGAGACTGAGAGGATTTAAACTAAAAATAACCTAAGAAAAATGTTATCCATATTGGAAAAAAATTAAATAGGTAAATACAGCCTCACAGTGAGTTCATGAAGGTCTAGTTTATATGTAACCAGGTCTTTAATAAGTATTTAATCTAGATATTACTATGAGAATTCAAGACAATGCATCTTACTTGCACCATCTTTAGGATTTCATGTTATATTGTACATATTAAAGGAAAAATATATCTGCAATACCAATACTTTACATTTACAGCAAAATGTTTGGCTCAAGCTACTTACAGTCATGTTGTAAATTCCTTACTTACACTAGTGAACTTTTATTCACATATGTCATTCTGCTAATGTTACCGGAACTAGTCGTATGAGTAAGGGCTCAGTATTGTGTCTGAGAGGTTCACAATCTGAACCATTGTAAAAACATTTGTACACAGCTTGTTAACATGACTCAGTTACCTTCCACAAACACTCAACTTCAATGTACCTAATAATGATAGAATACAATTATGTAAATTCATTTTACAAAATATATTGTGAAAGACAACACAAGTTTATTGAGATATTCTCTCCCCTTATTATTCCTGCTAAGTTATTTATTTATTTAGCATTTGCATATTCGCCGAGCCAAACAATAGCATTCTCAGTGGCCAAGTGGAGCTCTTGGAGCTCACTGCTGAATTTGGTTAGCGGGCACTCCTTGACAATGGGCATCACCGTTTGATCTGTGACGCAGCTGCAGCGTGGATCGCCTCTAAGACCCCAACAGTGCTGGATGGCTGTACAGAGGCATTGCCCAGTCCGGAATTGGTTAAGAAGGGCCACTGACAACATGGTAGGTTGAAGTCGGGGGGGCAAGCAAGAGGGTCTGTGACAAGGAACTGATTGGTGGTTGATGTTAAGCACCAGTCTTCCCGCCACAGGGACTCCACTGTCATGTGCTGGCGTGGCAGCCTCGATCACAGTGGGTGTTGCGATGAAAGACATGTAGCTGGTGGGCTAAAAAGGTTGCTAAACAAGGGCAAGCTTGGTTTGGCACATCTTCTCAAGCAGCTTGCCAGCTGCAATCTCCCTCGAATGTAAGGAGGGGCAAGGTGGCTCAGAACTGGAAGCCATGAAAGATGAGTCAATCGGAGCGCTCCTGTTATAATGCGCATTGTTGAGTTGCATGACAACAAGTTTGGTGTGTGTCGATCAATTCCATACATGTGCAACAGTACTCTGCTATTGAGTATGAGATGGCAAGGGCTGAGGTCCTTAGGGCTGGAGCATCCGCTCCCCATGAAGAACCTGCCAGCCTTGCTAAGAAGGCTGTTGCATGTCTTGACCTTCGCTGCTACTAAGCAATCAATGTATGAAAGTAAATTCCCTGGTGACAATACCTGTGTTAATTTCTCCCCACTTTATTTGCTTCAGATTCAACTATTTGCAAAGGGTTTCCAACTTAAAAATAACTAATTATTTTTCATCATCTTTTGTCACAAGCAACACCTAAGATTACTATACCCAAAAGATTACAGAAAGTTATTTCTTGATTGTTTGTTTACATCATGCATTTGATAGCATTTTGTTCATTTTAACAATTTCACTGTTCTCAGTAGTGTCAACTTAGTTGTGCATGTCTGTATCTGTTAGATGGAGCAGCGAAAAGGAAAGAAGGGTCTTTCATGTATCAACAAAGGAGAGAAAATATTTAAGAATAGCAAAGTGATTACCAACTCACCAAAAAAAATTGCAAAGATATTAAAGTGCAGGTAAAGTAGGCAAACTACTTTTAAATTCATTTTGGGAAATTGTCACCTTGAAATATAGTCAATTTCTCTTTAAAATATTTAGTGGCTATTTCAAAGAGGTCCCATTGAATGTTTAATCTGAAAAAATGCTGAATACAAACATTTGCAAAAACTTTATATTAGAAATTTTCAGAGTTCAGCAAAATAAGCTTATGTCAAATGTGCATTAAAGAAGTCAATTCTGTAAATGCTAGGAGGAATACAAAATAAGTTTTTAAACCCATACTTTAAAGTTTTGGGCAGTGCAATATAAATCTATTTTTCTGCACTAAAAAAATATAACCCCCTCCAAGATGTGCACAATATTTCCAAGAGGACTCTTTTGGGGACTGTTTTTCCACCTGCCTTCACCAAGATTTGCATTCACACATGAAGTAGACCGAGGTCTGTAAATAAAGGACAAAATTATCAACACAGACAGACATGCACTCAACAGATGGGACTAGTAGGGGTACTGTTGCTGAAGTCTTCATGGATTGCATAGCTACTGCCTACAGTGCAGATGGCAGTGACTTTACTTTGAGGCAGCACTGGTGAAAGAGACAAAGACCAGCTGCACTCAATGGAACGATCCACAGAGAGAAAAATATAGTTAGAAACTCTACAAGACTTTTTTTGTTCATGTTCTGACACAAGAAAAGCATAGTTCCTTTCCACAGAAAGTGTGCCCAGTAATTACTAACAAGACAAAAATTGAACAAGTGATCAAAATTATTAGTAAACAATTTTTTTTAAATTATGATAACCACCAGCAACTCATGAGCATATTTAGGAAGCAATCATGTGGATGAAGCTTCAGAACCAATGACCACTGGTTGACCCAAAACAATCCTCCCCCACAATTTTTTGGAACTGCTAGTGAAATGAAAAATCAGTTATTCACACAGCTCTACTTACGAGTCCCTGGATTAACCAGTAAATTAACTGGATTAACCAGTAAATTGTACAGCACATTTATTTTCCAAGAGCCAGTAAAAACTCACAACTCGACCTGAGAACTCCTGGATTAAACTAAACTGTACAGTACCTCTATATTTTAATAGCCAATAAGGACTCCCACATACAGTGACCACACAACTTGTTGGTCAAGACTTGAGACTCTGCAGTCAGAATTCTACCACACACAAGTGGAATACAGTACTAGCACATTCCTTGACCTAAGTTAGCTTTGAAGGACAATTCATTTTTCAGATCCAAAATGTATGCAAATTCCATTGTGGAAAACTGCAGGGTATTAATAGCAGTCTTGTTATCCAGCAGATCTCTCAGATATAGGCGGGCTAGACCCAGCCAAATAATCAAAAGCTATAAAGAAAGTTTCTACAGATTCAAATTCGTACTGAAGTTCACAAAAAAACTTAGAGAACTAAATTTCTAAGGAGAGAAACAATAGCACTTTGAATCAAAGTCAAACAATGTTTGTGATAAAAATTGCCACATCAATTTAAAACACGTTAATGTTTTGACTTGTTATAATTTTAAATACTTAGCTTGACAGACTTTACATATGAAAAAATTTTATAGCCACAATGCGTCTTGGACTCAACATATTAAACTAAACTGCATCCATAAGGAAATTCAAAGTCAACATTAGTTCTTGAAATGGCCCTGAATAACACATGACATGGTACAAAAGAGAATATACAATTTATCAGACATTGAGTATGGTCAATCAAATAATAGCCTGATGAAAACTAGAACATAAGGTAAATTTTCAAAAAGTGCATCCTGTTACCTATTCAACTACCCACATTTTATTGAATTGGGTTCAGTTATCTACTCAGGTGATCAACAGATTGATACTCTTTTTTTTTTTTTTTTTAAATGAAAGATTAGTTAAAACTGAGATTTCAGGTAGCCTGACACTTACAAAAGTAGAGTTTAAAGAGAACCTGCCAGAGAGTTTAAGGGACAGTTTAGATTGTGAATCTTGTCTTACAAGTGACAGTGTCTTTGTTGCTAGAGGAAAAAGTGTTTCTTGAGCTGCCTGGGAAACAGCTTACTCGACATCCTCAGCTGAGTTGAAAGTTCATCTTTTTAGAAACACTGGGTTTTGTAATACTTTATCTGAACTTGGAGGAACAAGCCATTTACTTGCCAAGAAAGAAATGCCTATTTCTGAAATGCAAGCCCTCTCTTAAAATCTATTTGTTTTGTCTTCATTCTTGTTCATTTAGTTATTTTATTTATTCACTGGTACATTTAAAATATTGCACCTTACCCAAGAATCATAGTCCTGCAGCAAGGTTTCCTCAACCAACTTTCTGGGATTGACTAATTTAAACTGAATATAGGCAAAAGACATACTGTATGCTTTTTTCTAGCATACCAAACTGCCATTTATTCTAATACACACTAGGAACAATGATTTAGACATTCATATTACAGTTTATCCCATTTTTACTTCAATGATTGTTTTTCAAAAAGTTATTAGCCCAAGATTTGGCTTGATGTTGCCTTAACCTAATTCATACAAAGCACTGCTAAACATGAAGACTTATTTTCTTTCCCCCAAAACTGCATGGTTCAATTTAAACTGATGTTGCAAATCTTAAGCATTTTATACTTAGCATGAAAAAAGTATCAAAGTCTATTTAAGCACACTGCTTTTAGAAAATCTGAGTATATTTACCAGGAGTGTCAGAAAATCTCTGGCAGCATCCTTGATCCAATTTAAAATATGTTCACCTTAAGGGCAAATGAGGATTTTCCTGTAAGATCAGAGATTCCAATAGCCCTAGTAAATCACAGGTCACTTTATTTTAAAAAGTGGAAGTCCTACTAGAAACTGACACTTACGCTACAGTACCGGTCACTTACATTGCAAATTGGAGAGTCAAGATTTTTTTCTAAACAAAAAGTGTAGTCGATCTAGATATTTATATAGCCCCCATCACCACAGGATCTGAGCATTTCACAATTAATTTTTATCCTCACAACACCTTTGTGAAGTGGGGAAGTATTATCACAACTGTTCAGATGGGGAACTGATGCACAGGGTAGATAACAATAACTTTCCTAAAATCACATAGGAAGTCTGTGACTGAGCCAGAAACTAAACTCAGGTCTCCTGAATCCCAGTCCAGAGTCCCACCAACTGAATCATCTTTCCCACGCTCTGAAAACTGCCCTTGTTTACTATGCATGTTGTTCACAAACACAGAATGAAATGAAGCCTTGACAAATACAGTCTATGAGAAATAGGAATGTTTTACATATTTGTTTACAGAGTGGAGGATTTATAGGCTAAAAGCTTTGGAAAATATAATTTTAAGATAAATTGTGGAGCTGCAGAAAGGATTAATGACCCAGACCCTTAGGTATGTCATGTTGTCAGAGGTAATGCTTATTTCAGATAACTATCCTTTTCAGGAATTTAACCCTTTGAAGCCTCAAGTGACTTTCCACCATGTTTATGGCAAACACTTAGGCTAATGATTATGCCAGTAGTTCCTTTTTCCTTTCTGAATCCAGCTCATTTAGCAAGGTTATACTTTGTTCTAGAGTCTCAACTGGTAGAAAAACAAGTTTGTGACTACTCAATTGCAGTTATTATACAGAAAAAGATAATGAAAGAATGTTCTCACAGGATGGAGTGGGAAAACTGTTAAGTGAAAGTTAAGAGGGAAGTAACCTTCTCTCACATGTTTTATAGGCAACACCTACCTAAGACATTCAGAATGGAAAGAAGCTTTCAAAAACTTGGTAAGTAAAAGTGGTGATTAGTCCAAAACACTAGATAATAGAAACTTTCTAAATAATTGCAACTCTCTTTCAGAAAGCCTTAACTTAACCTAAATGTTTTAGGCATGTAATGAGCATCCAAGAGCTTCTCCTGTTCACCCACAACAATGTGGTGTACCCTTTCCAAGCAAACAAGACACTTGGGGGGGTGGGGGTGGGGTAAAATGTGTGGATCACTTCAAAATAAATACATTGCTGCTGCATGTTCTTGACAGTGACACAAGATTCTTCCTATCAGGGTGGCTCAGTAACTTGTTTGCTGACTTGAGCAATGTTTTTTTGGCCAAGGCTCAATGAAGACATTTTGCATATTGTATATCTTCTTACAATAGATGATCACAGTTTGGCATACATCAAAACCACTTTTTTTAGGATGAATAAAAAGCTTTTAGTTCAATTACTAAAATGATTATTTGAAATTTGCAAATAAAATCCAACATCACTTCGACTGGGGGATAAGGCAGAAGGAGGATATAGAAAGGGGGGTAAAAAAGAGAGAGTGGAAAAGGTATGATCAGGTGCATAAAGTTTATAAACAGGAAAAGGCAATCAGGCCCAATATATCTGCTCTTTCCGCAGGAACACTAAAGAATAATGAGCCTTACTAACCCATTACTACAAGCAGTTTGATAAGATTTAACTGAACACTGGGAATATCTAAATGACGTGATATATCACTCGAGAAGTTATTCTAAAAATACAAAAGTTTTACACTAGATTTCTTTGTTCAAACGTTACTAGGAAATTTAAGTTTGGACTATGATCTGCTCTGATTTGATGAACTGAACATTTAGTACAAAAAAAAAATGAACACATTGCATACTGTCATTTTACCCATCCTATTAGTACAGCACTATTAAGAGACATGGGTGAGGCATTGCACATGTAATGTTGTAGATTCCCTCACCATATCCTTGGAGGAGATATTTCTATTGATTTGACAGTCACAAATTGAAGAGTTCACTTTCTCAAGTGGTTCCTGGCAATTACTGTCCACATTCACAGATGCATATAAAATACTTTGTCTTAATGGGCTGCAGCTTTTCTTTTCTGAGCAGAAGGTAGACTGTTCAGTTGGTAAATGCAGAGCACGCACGCACGCACACACACCAGTTTTATGGTAAAAATCAAAGATGTATCAGCCTTGTTGATTTGGGGTTACACAGTTTTTTTGACCTTCACAGCCCTTGAATTTCACTTGAGTTTCTTGTCTCCCCTGTGCCACTCTGAATTCAGAGGTACAGTACTAGGAATGACAAGTTTGATTAAACTCCATGCCCTAACTATGGTCCTAGTTACGCTTCATTTGCAATCAGAAACAGGACTGGTGACCGTCTATAAGTGGCTAGCTGTGGGTTGTAGTTAGGAGTGAGGTAGGTTTATTTTTGTTGCAGGTTTTGCAGATTGGGCAGAGAAGCATACACTTTCACCTAATTAGCACAGTTCCATAAGTGTTTTTCCTCCCTATCTTTGGATGTTTGGTTTAAGAGTTCTAGAAGTTGGCAGACTGCACTTGGAAGGATATAGACATAATTAACTATTTTAATGGTCTTAAAAAAAAAAAAAAAAAAAAAAGGAAATGCCACCCACAACTACGACAGGAGGAGGAGAATATGATAGCAGGTGCAATGCCTTTATCCTGGTCTCCAAGTCATCGCACTGCAGAGTAGGGTCTTTGGTGTGGGTCACTTCACCCTGGTTGTCACACAATGTCATCTACACATAACATTAGAAACTGTCTTGCTACCCTAACAGAAGTTTCTGAAGAGCTCTAGCACTTTGGAGATATCCAGCTTGAAAAGGAGGCCTGTCACCACAAGCAGGGTGGCGAGAGGCGGACATCAACAGATTCAAGCAGCCATAGGATAGACGCTGATGAAGAAAAAGTAGACGCTGCAAAATCATGCAATATATGAGTGTGGGAGCCTGTATGAATGAGAAAAACAGGGCCCAATGCTGATGCCACCTACAGGAGGTGCACTAAAAGGAACTTTGACTGGATCTCCATGCAACAGCCAGAGATACTGGCCTAGGAGAAGGTACACTTAACCACTGATGCTTCATTGACTGCGGTGGAGGACACACTACTGGGATTTTAAATATAAATTCAATTTAAAGCTAGCAGCTCTCAGTTTTGGGTATACCAAGGACAGAAATGCCTGGTTAAAAGTGGAAAATTATGAAAACAATAAGATGCCCCAATCTCCCTAAACTTTGTTCTGTGCATTTAGCTATAGGCCCTCAGATACAGTCTTTTTCCAGGGCCTTGTCTACAAAGGGGAAACTGACCGGCATCGCTATTCGGGAGTAACTCCCTCATGTGGGCACAAAATTCCAGAATAAAAGTGATTTTATTCCAGAAGAATTACTCTGCTTTGTGAATAGCATAATTATTTTGGAATAAGGCCAATTTTGCTACAGAATGGAGTATCCATAGGGGGAGCTATTCCAGAACAGCCACTGCAGAATAGTTATTCTGAAATCTCTATTCTGATCAATTGCCAGGTGTAAACAAGGACTGAGATGTATTGGGTGTTTTTGCACGATGGTTGTCTCTGTTGTGATCTCTTTGTTGTGATAATTGTTTCTGTCCATGCTACTACTTTATGAACAGATTAGATGAAAAAAATTGTACCTATACTGAAGTACTAAACTTTACTGGGCTTGCACTGTGCACATAGGCCCCAGGATTACCTCACCAAGACCTAATACTTCGCAGTTACATAGCATCTTTTAATGAAAATAACATTTGTAAAGTACATTGAGGTAAGAAATTCATGTTGGAGCTTTTTGCTAAATGCAAAATACTTCGTCTCTTTCCCCACCCAGACATAACAATTCAATGTAAAACACAAAGACACTTACTTTTTTGTGCTTTGGAAAATATATAACCAGAGCACAGTCAAGCACAAAATCGTTTAATACCTGTTTTCAAATGGCATTATGGCTGTCATGCCTGACTATGCTGAGGTGGCAGCTAATCGGTGACCCGTATGATGGTACTTCCACTACGTGACCCGAAACAGTTTTGTAACAAACTCAAAACTTTTATAAAGTATGCTCATTCCCCTGCATCACAAAGGTTCACAGACCCAAAAGTTTTCACAAACCAGAGCTACACTATTTTATGTAGAAGTCACAAAACTACAGAGCTTCATGTGGTTTCACAACAAAAGATTCACACAGCTCTAATAACAAGGCTTAGAAGTATTCGTTGAGGGAAAAGTAGTACTAGGTAAGTGAAGTTCTTGCATTTTACCCTAGAAAATAAGTGAAAGGCTGCAGTGTTAAAAAGATACATATCACCACAGAGGTTGTACCCTTTGGAGATACATTTAAGAAAACATAATATATTAGTTATAGTGATTTCCAGGTCTTTATTGTTGAGCTGGGGTCTCAACCTGACAATATTTCAAAGAAGATAAAATGAAATCCTGGAGACAGCAAAGGAGGTGGCTGTCAAAGGATAAATCAGAAGTCAGCATGAAACAAAGATCCTTTTATTTTGGGAGATATGTTAAAAGAGCATTATTGAAAGAGATAGCTAGGGATGGGGCATTACCCACCATCCATCTAGGGCCATCAATGAAAACCTGGCTTTGACTTGGATTCAGCTGCATGAAACAGACATCCAAGACTAGTAACTGCAAAAGCAACCAGCCACGATCAAGAAAAAACTCTGACAATTTGAGTGAAGGGCCCAATAGATCTAGAAGGTATAGGGTATTGGAATAATAGTGCAACCACCACATCTCTTCCTCACAGCATGTATTTATGCATGTGTCTTAATTTTACCCGTCATCACCACTTTGCAACCTGAGAATGCAGTCAACTTTACCATATTTTTTGTAATGGTATATAACTATAGCCTTTCAATTTGCTGGAATTCTTTATATGGTTAGCTGTATGATTTAAAAACAATTTCACAGAACAAGCATATCTACAATGAAATGCCATATTTCAGAGCTGTCAGGTGATTTTTTTTTCTATTTATTAACTGTACTGCAGTTGTGCTTCAAAGCCCCAGTCAGAAATGAAACCCCATTGTGCTAGATGCTGTACAATATACAGTACAAGAAAATGCCTGCCCCAGAAAAATTAGAGTTAAATATAAGACAAGATGCAACAAATCGGTGTAACAATCAATCAAAAACAATGGAGATGGGAGGATAAGGGAAGACTAATAATGTGTTTGCAGCAGAGCCAGCTATGTGCATAGCTGGGTGATTTGAAGTTGGTTATTGTGGACAGATGTTTAAAAGAACTGGTTGGTCATGCTTAACCTCGTCCACACCAAAGGCAAAATCCTGTAACTCTGTGCTAGTTAAACTCTCTGGTCACGCGATTACAGACATGAAAGTTGCGATATTACAACAGAAAAACTTCAAAACCAGACTCCAGAGAGAGACTGCTGAATTGGAATTCATTTGCAAATTGGATACAATTAACTTAGGCTTGAATAGAGACTGGGAGTGGCTAAGTCATTATGCAAGGTAACCTATTTCCCCTTGTTTTTTCCTCCCCCTCCCCCCCCCCACGTTCTTGTTAAACCCCGGATTTGTGCTGGAAATGGCCCACCTTGATTATTATACACATTGTAAGGAGAGTGATCACTTTAGATAAGCTATTACCAGCAGGAGAGTGGGGTGGGGGGAGAGAAAACCTTTTGTAGTGGTAAACACCCATTTTTTCATTGTTTGTGTGTATAAAAAGATCTTGCGTACTTTCCACAGTATGCATCCGATGAAGTGAGCTGTAGCTCACGAAAGCTTATGCTCAAATAAATTGGTTAGTCTCTAAGGTGCCACAAGTACTCCTTTTCTTTTTGCGAATACAGACTAACACGGCTGTTACTCTGAAACTAGTTAAACCATGTTACTTAACTGAACAAACTTTGTAATATGATGCATTTTTCCAATATAGCCAAGACCTTATAGTGGAACAAAACTAAAGCAGAGTGAAAACCAACTGAAATGTACTAAAGCAACTCAGGATTTTTATTCCACTCAAAAATGCAGTTTTACTACATCCAATTTCATTATAAGTGGATTTTACTATATATTTAGCGAGTATCTACAATAAAGGAAAACCTGTTTTCGCTGAAGCCCACTAGCTTAAGGTGAATAATACCATAGAGGGCAGTTTACAATCTGTTTGCCAGAACCCCTGCCAATACTTAGCAGTCTACATTTATTAACCAAACTGGCCAGTAATTTTAGCCACTATCCGGCATTTTCCCAAGCTTCAGAATTACTGTAATAAAAGCTGTTCTCATGCTAGGTGGTAATGATTTGTTATAAAACAACCAAGGCACTTTTAAATGTCTTTACAGATCATCATAATTTCCATCATGAACCTTTAGCCTTAAAGTTTAAGCAAAATAAAATCAAGCTGAAAATTAACATACAAGTTATCAGTCAGAAAGTACAATTTTTCATGTAATTGTTTTTGCTTTTTAGACCTGCAAAAAAATTATTAGTCTGAGTGATTAGGAAAGTTTTATATTGTACATAAAAGTGCAGTTTTTAAAGACTGCCAAGTAGTTAGTGAACTAATTTGTTTGTGGAATTTAAATATAAGCATGCAAGTAACTTTTATTAAGAGCTAAACTTGCATTTTTGCAGTTTTAAATGTGCAATTAGCAAAATTCCATAATGAATCCAGATGGGTTTAAAATAAATAAGCCACTTGAATAATTGAATATAATTCCTCTTCACTGGCAAAAGGGTTTGAAACAGCAAAAATGCTCAACTATAACCATTTTTAGACCACTAGTCTAAAACACGGATTTCTCTAGTATTTCTCTAATAATGTGTTAGCTTTAGTAAATAATGCAGTTTTCAAACTTTTACAAGTCCAGTTTCTCAATCCCTATTTTGCTAGGGATAACAATTTACATTTGCAGATGATCATTGCCACAACTGCTCATCCTTTCGGAAAGCCTTACATTGTTTTGCTTTTTCTCATTCTCTAGCATCTTCCCAGATCTTCATGATTTATTAAATATGACTACCACTGGTTTGGCAAATTCATTACAGTAGGTCCTTAGCTTCTTAGGCTGCATGTCATAAGGACCTACTAATCTATGGGCTACATCCTAGCTGTCCATACTATATCACTTTTTAGTAACATAGCTATCCCATCTTTAAACAGATGCCCAGTGCATTTATCTGTAATGACAAATTATTGAAAACAATATCCAGATCCACGCAGTGGGACTGAGACTGCCAAAACACCCAATTGTAATTGGGGACTTTGAAATGGACAGCTGTCTATTAGGAACTAGTCTGGAAACTGCAATTATTTCAATGTTTTGCAAACAACCATCAGTTAGTTAAAAACAAACAAACTTTCAGTCACAATCAACATGGGATGTATGCTGAGTAATGACCTAGAGGTGAAAGTATTTTTAAAACTCCTTATAAGTTCACTGAAAGAGTGTTTATCTATTTGCTAGCAACATCCGGCTAATCTATATTTTAATTAAAATACTGAAATACAGAGTGATTTACTCTTACAGATTCTTTACACATTTCTGATAAAGTTCTCAAAGTGTTCATGAAGTTTAGCTGGTCTACTTAGAAAGCCCATCTTGAAGTTTTTAATCAAAAATCCTTAGAGTGTAGAAAGTGAGAATTAACTTGTCAGGCTGAAAGCACAATTCCAGGGTTTACAAAACCTTGGAAGCTATATCCTCTGGAGACCCTGCTCAGACTGTGGAAACAAGTCCCACATTAGCAATGCCAATTTACAGGACAGCAACATCGAAGAATTTTAAGCAGTGATTTCAAGGCAACACGTTCCGTGAGGAAATACTAAATACGACAAAACAGACCTTTACAAAATGCACTGCTGTATTTGAGTATTCTCAATATAAAATATTGGAATGTTTAAGACTGAACTATAATCTGATTGTGGTGAATATATTACCAAAATTTGGATAACTTAATAAACTTGTCTAAAAAAATTTAAGTTTTCTACAAAATATTCTAGCCAGGTACTAACCTGTTTTTCAAGCAATAACATCTAAAGATATTGGTATAATTCAACAGTATCATTACACCCAGATAAAGCATTCTCAATATTTCCTGGTAGGTGCTTAATAAACTGGCATACATGCAATTAGTTAAAATTTCATAACTTGAATTGCTTTGAGAAAAATGTGACAATTCTGATCTAAACTTTCAAATGTTATTCTAGTTATTCTAAGAATTCTCTTAAGGAAACTGAAGTGCGCATTATAAATAACTTACATAATATTACATCACTACATAGTAAGTGATAAAAAGTCTGCAGTATTCACTGAGTATTTGCAGCCAGTATAAAATGCAACAAGGGAGAAGGAAGCAAATTCAACTGCCTATCAGCCATGTCACAGGGCAACACAACTTTGTATACAAATTTCATAAGTCTGCTGGGAAAACCTTATCACTTCACTGATTTTGCTCTCAAAACTTTTCCAACAATACTGGGAAAATCCCAGAGAGTGTCAATAGCTACTGAAACATCAAGATGGGACAAAAATAAAAGGAACATAATAGCTGTTTCGCCAAACACTGGCTCCTTTATCTAAAGCATATAGTCCACCACCATTGCTTTAAACTCAGAGAAGACATGCCAAGCACTAAAACTTTTTAGGAGAAAACTTCATGTGAAATGGAGACCTTCACTATAACCTCTTGGATTCAATTTGTGACCACAGTTTGCATTATGAATTTCTCAACAGTCAGGCTTGAAACACAATTCACCCTCAACTTACTACACACCTGTGTAAAAGTTGTTGCCCATATTAAACTTCTTATGAATCCTCTCAAAAGAAACACAGAAATTCTTATTTATTTCTTTTCAAGTCAGAGAAAGTCACAGTTGAAAGGAACAATTCAGAAAGGTGCCAAAAAAATGTGAAGCCTGCTTCCCGTCATCCATCAGAGGAGCAGGCAATTACAATTAAAACATGGTGCCTTTCCAGAAAATATATATTAGATTGAAAATCTTAGAGAATTTTGTTTGACTGAACAGAGTTGTGGGTTTCCCTGAGGGACTGAAAGGAAGACACTTAGAATGATTTCTAAATAAATGGGCATCTGATTTCAAAAGTGAGGGTGGAGAATGACTATTACGGTGAAGCTGAAGCCGAACATGAAGGATGTAGCTTAATTTCTGTTTAAAGCCAATATTTTGTAAATATCCTCTCTAAAATCTCAAAAGTAGGATCAGCCTAAAACTTGGTATGTCAAGTCCTCAACCCCATCTCAACAAAGTGCTGCAAGCTACAACTGAATTTGCCTATCGAACAGTTGCAAATAGATAGAATCACCATGAAGTGAACGAAGCAGGGGCCTTCACAAAGATAAAGGGTGGTTCTGTGGTTAAGGCAATGGACTAGAACCAAAGAGAACTCTATTCCAGCCCTGGCTGCTTCACAGACTTGAAACTGAGGGAAGCCTAGTGCTGTGCCAGAGGGTGGGCTAGCTGGAGAATCGGAGTTGTGTACGGAGTGTGGCTAGGAACCTCTTGTCCCTCTCCTCCCTCCCACCCGAGATCCAGGACGCATCTCTCTTCCCCAAGTGCAGCTCTGACCTTCCAACACTCTCTCATCCATTTTCAGGAAGCCACTGCCTTCTCTAAAGCAGATGTGCCTATTTACCTCAGAGGCAACTGCTGCCTGTTCAGTGCTTCTGAAAAATCTCGTCTTTTACTTAGAAGCCCAACAATGGATACAGGAACGTAACTTTAGAGTGTTTTATATTACATGTTGAGAGGTTCTGTAAAAAATTATCCTAATAAAAAAAAAGTCAGATAGAAGATACATTAATTTTGCACTTGATGCTAGCTAGAATAGTTCTCATTGTGGCACTGATAGATGTATCTACCATGTTATATGATATGTTAATCTTTTCAAAATCAGAAGTTAAAAATAAAAAATAAGCACAGTGATACACACACACACACACACAGAGTGAACTTTATAGCATACTCAGTTTTAAGTTAAAATATTCTATCAACTCTATTGGCTAAAAAAATGTTAATTTTTCCTTTAGCAGTCCATTTAGGTTCAGCTTTTGTCATTTACCGAAATTGTAAAATGTGCACCGTTTATATTCTAAGGCCAATAAGTTCTTTTGTCTTTTAGTGACAAAATATGTCCCTCTTTTTGTCCTTTTACTCTGAGGGTCAACTTTAAGTTTTTCGCCTGGTTTTCAGTCCACAATCCAACTGCAGATCACCCAACAAATTAAACAGAGTTGCAGAACCACAGCTTTAGTCATGTCCTTTCTATTTTTATTTTTTTTATATCCTGTTTGCAGGCAGAAGTGAATTGATAAAAGCTGGATGAATGTATTAGCAAACAAAAGCAGAAAATGTCTTACAGTTATAATTAGACATCTGGGACCTGTAAAGCTGTATTTTGCCAGCTAAATATTTTCCTGCAATTTAGGCAGCTAAAATGAATTTCGTATCCTGGGATTTTTGTTTGATCACCAGCAATGTGTTAAAAAGGCTGCAAAGAAAACCATTTCCTTTAATAAAGGCTGTTTTCTTCTGACAGACAGCCTGCTATATGGCAAATGTAATATTTCTATTCTCAAAAACTGCAATAAAATTGCATGGAAATACCTAATAGAATACTATGAGCACCTGACAAAGTTTCACTCATTCCAAATATAAGTCTCTCTAACACATATGCTTGATGGGTAGTCTATTTTAGGGTACAGGATCTGTTTGGGAAAGACAGGATTGAATGCAAGTAATACATTTAATGGTTAACTTTAAGCTGAATCTAAAAACACCCATATTTAGCCTTCTCTAAAACCAAAAAGGCATTTTTCACACGAAAGGGTTAAGCAACTTGCTCTTCATGATATACTTCAAAGGTAAGCTTTATTCACATCTTGTTCAGCTGCCAAATGCAGACCTCTCCAGAGCTCCTTTTTCAACTGTAGATGTCCTAAAAAGCCTTTTAATGTTGCACTCTAATCACCCCCTCAAGCATGTGTGCCATTATCACTTATTCTTTAAAAATCAGAGCTAAAAGCAAAACTGATTACTGAAAGAAATCTGTCTCCTTGAACAAAAATTGATTCAGAGTATCTAACTTACAAGAAAGGATAGGAAATTAAAGGGATACTGTCATGGTTAATGCCTTTAAAAATGTTTAATTTGCCTTACTCCATGGAAGCTTAAAACTGAAACCATTTCCAAATCAAGTTTATATTTCTCTATTTATGCAACTTCTTCTGGCTAGCTGCTATGCTCTAACATTTTCATTTACCTCCTGATTTATATGCATGAATCTTGGTGACACCAAGTTATTACACCATTTAGGAAGCCTATGTTCCCATTTTCCCCTCCATTCCTTAAAAAAAGGCAAGTAGATTTTTTTTCTTTTAATCAATGGCATAATTCTATAAGACGTGAATGATGAAGAATCACTAATATGCAATCTGTGTATATTAAAGGTATTAAAAGTCTACTTGTTCGTTCCTATTTTAGAACAACCCTCAACATATTTGAAGACTTATCAGGTTCCCCCTAAGTCTTCTTTTCTCAAGACTAAACATGCCCAAGGTTTTTTTAAACCTTTCCTCATAAGTCAGATTTTTAACCTTCTATCGTTTTTGTTGCCCTCCTCTGGACTCTCCCCAATTTGCCCACATCTTTCCTAAAGTGTGGTGCCTAGAACTGGACACAGTATTCCAGCTGAGGCCTCACCAATGCCAAGCAGAGCAGGATAACTGCCTTTCATGTCTTACATGCAACACTCCTGTTAATACACCCCAGAATGATATTAGTCTTTTTCGCAGATGTATCATCACACTGTTGATTTGTACTCAATTTGTAATCCCCTATAACCCCCAGATCCTTTTCTGCAGTACTACCACCTAGACAGTTATTCCCCATTTAGCAGTTGTGCATTTGATATTGCCTTCCTAAATGTAGTACTTTGCACTTGATTTAACTGAACTTCATCTTGATGAATTCAGACAAGTTCTCCAATGTGTCAAGGTCATTTTGAATTCTGTAAATGTCTGATAAAGTTTATTTGCTGAATATCAAAGTCCCACCTAAGATTTGCCTGTGAAAGTTTTCAGCACCAAAATCTGAGACTAACTCAACTTCAATTTTAGCTTGGTAGTTTACTTTTAAATTTAAAGAGAAAGTCAGATATTTTAAACAGATTATGATGAATTTGGTATCTACTCATGGGCCATATATAAACAAACTGAAAACTATTTGTAGATGGCTTTGGGGCCTTTTAGATGAAAAACTATATACAAATTTGTAATTTCAGAATATATACACAACTTTCACTTTTTCTTCTTGGCAGCCCTCATTGAAAGATTTATCCGGATCTGGAAGCTACAGTCTATAAAAAGGGTGGAAGGATGGCAGGACATTATTTTGGGTTGTAAGTAGTGGAAACAAACTCCTTTTTCAGGAACTGCTTGTCATTTTCATCTTAAAGAAGTAATTATAAAATTTAAATTAAATTCTGAGGACTTCACTTCTGGTTCACTCCTGGCAATCTCTCTCTCTCGCTCTTTTTTATTTTTTTGGGAGATCTAAGAAAGCCATCATATCTTCATGAACAAGCTCCTGTTCTCCATTTATTTTTGGGACTATAAACTGATTTCAGCATAAGCAAAGAAAAATTTATTTTTTGGGTAAAGGAAAATGCCTTCCCATTTCCAAAAAGCTGTTCTTTATACAAAATTTACGTCTAGGGATGATCTGCACAGATCACTTGTCACCAGCTCTAGAAAATATTTTTTTCATCGCATGCTGTATCATCAGGAAACTTATTGTCACTAAATAAATAACCTAAAAAATGGAAAGTAATCTGACATATCCAAGAGGAATAAACAGCATACCAGATAAGTTTTTATTTATAGTTGTTTGAATAATTATCACTTCTACTAAAGAAAATTCATTTTCTGCATCTCATACATTAATTAGTTATTTAAAATTTGTTCCAAGCCAGGAATAATTTAAATTGCAAGTGATACTTTTTATTTTGGCTGTAGCAGCTGGGGTCATTACCACATCAGTGACAGTCTCCTTATCTTTTGTCTTAGGATTTTGAGATTTCATATATAAGCATTAGAAATATTCACTATTCAAGATCCCTTAGTGGTTTATTGTTCTATAAAGCTGTGTTGGTGACCAAAACTGTAGAGTCATCCTGCATAATGCCAAGAAACAGACAACGAAACCTGAGTGTTGAACAAGCATAGAGTAACTACAAACCAGCTGTTCAGCAGATGTATTTGTCTTCATTCAGTAGTATTTAGCTCCTTATTCATCTCTTTGTAAAAGCTTCAAAAAAAGCTTCCAAAAAGAGCATTCTTCTTTATATTCAGAAGAGAACTTAGGAAGTGCATAGATACTATGGTGACAGTTACTACAGAAAACCCTAAGAGAGACAGGCAGGATGTTGTAATGTATGAAGTCCTTGGATAGACTGACATTTGCTGAGAGAGAATTTGGATGAAATATTTTTCCAATTCTTTCTATTTCTATCTCTGACAGACAGCCTGGTAAGTAACGCATATAGTTCTTCATCACGTCTAATGATATAACACACAACAGATTAACTGATTCAGAAGTCAGTAAGTGAAACATTGTGGGCTTTGAAAAATCTCCTGTACAATCTTCAGGTAGAATGCATTGCTTATCTATCATAATCAATTCTAGTACTCTCTACAATGCTGCTGTAATCAGTAGCTGAAATTCCAAAACATTTTAGCATTTTAAATGTCTGAATTTTAAAAAGACTATCTCTGGGACAATGTGCAATAGTTAAACCTAACAGCAGTTACATTCCACTGATGGAAATTTAATCTAACAACACTATGCATCAAGTTGATTTGAATGCCTACTTCCTTCTCCTCCTCCAGTTTAACTTTTTTTAGATTGCTTGATCAGGAGCTTGCCTCTCAGTAGCTAAAATATCTTTTATCTTTGTGGAAAGGAAAGAGAGGAAGGAATCCTGCCTATTGAAGCTCCTAATTCAGGATGTTAGGTAACAGGAAAAGACTATGAGAAAGTAAAGATAGACAACACAATGGGGAGGGGAAACAAAACAAAAATGAAGAGTTATTTTCTTGTAAAAAAAAAAAAGTTACATATATAAGATAGATACACAGGAAGAGGATGAACATTGAACACAAAATAAACAAGGAGAAAGGGAAACTGAGGAAGAAAAGGGGAAGTGGAAGAAAATAGCATTCAGGTTAGTAAGACATTTGTACGTAATTCCTGTATTTCATCCTTGAGGAGAAAAATCAACAATTCTGTTAATTTGAGGGAGAAGACAAAACAAGAAGGAAGTGATGACAGAATACTGTTGTTGATGGGAGTTGAGTCAAATTGCTGTTTACTTTTGTGCTTCTTACTAGATTAATGGAATGATTTTTTAAGAACTGCATGGCACAAGGCAGAGTAGCAGTTAACGGCTGTTCTCTTCCTCAAACTTCAAGTTCTGTAGTGGTTTTTAAAAACCTTAATTTTCCTATGATTTATACCTAACTGTGGAGTTACAAGATATAATTAAATATACATACTTCTCCTGTCTGTAGGCACAAATGTTTACATTTCTTTTATAATAAGATGGTATCACTGCTTCATTATTGAAGCTAGTACAGTATTTTAAAACATAAGCATTCTTACTTAAAGGGATTTCTTACACCATTGCCTATTCAACTGCAGAACATAGAATTTTAAGTGTAATTTATTTCACTGTAATTCAAAACACTTTAATACTCATAAAAATGCATCAGTGAAACTAAACGTGTGTACACAACTCAGTCAACAGCAATATGAAATGGAAGCAAATTCTAAGTTGAAAGTTTCAATTATAGACTCTTAGAAGCTGTGTTATTTATCCTAAAAAAACAGAGTTTTTAGATTGAGGTAGAACACAGTAACTCAAAAAATTAATTAAAATGACCAACCTCTGAAACAGATGAATCAGACTGTGATCTCACCAGCCATACAAAAAACTGATGAGATTAAAATATACAGCACAGAGTTACTTCACGCATAAAAAGGGCAGATACAGAAGGCAATACTGAAAAGCTGATGTACAGTTTATTCTCCGCTAATAAACAGTGTGCCACCCAGAGGTATTTCCAGTACTTACATGCACAGAAAAGGATAACGTCATTCAGAATGTCCTTATTTCTTTAGTTTCAACTACCCCGATATGGACCATTCTGTTTTGATTTCTTGTTAAAAAGGTATCAATTTCTAGCTTAATATATTTGACCATGGCTTGAAAAATTCACGAATGTATTAGCCAGAGAACTAAACTCACTGGCTTAACTACAAAAAAGAAGAGGAAGGAAGCCTACCAGTGAGGATCAGGAGTAATGCTTTATTGAAAAGCCTAGTCCCCAACTCCTCTCCAGCTGCTGGGACCACTACCAGGATAGTGTGTCCAGACACCAGTTTAGAAGTTTTCATTCTTTGTGTCTGGCTCTGGTTAGTAGGTGTCAAAGATTTGTAGCAGTAGAGAAACTGACCAGAGCCTTGTTAATTTTATGCTGCTACTGCCTAGCAAAGCTGAGAAAAGCAGCAGAAGCCCTGGAACAATCTTTCTGCAGACTCAGGTCCATTTGGTCAAAAACTAAATGTTTTGTGAAAATATACATGTTTCAACACAAATTTCATCCAGACGGTTTCTTGGGTCCAGGATTGGGATGGATGGACAGACACACACACTAGAACTTGAACCTTAGTCTCCCACGTCCCAGGCTTTTGCCCTAATCAACAGGTTACAATTTCCTATTGGCTATTCTGAGGTGGTTGTGTTCTTTGTCTTCCTCAATTTTTTTTTTTTAAATGTTCCAGTTTCACTCCACAGACAAACAAAAACAGATCTTAAAACCTCAACATTTTGGGGGAAATTGTTTTAGGGACAGCTCTAATTCATGCCTCCCTGTCCAGTATTCTTTCCATTAGATCATGCTGCCTCAAGAAGTTGAGAAATTCACAGACCAAGTTTCCAATTCTGAGAATAAGAATCCTTTCCTCTTTCAGTAAGGGCAGAAGGGGAGCTGCAATTCAGGTTACAGCTTTGGGTGACTCAATATTTAGATCCTCTAGAGCAGTGCTTCTCAAGTTATCTGATGTGGGGGACCATCAATTTTTTTTTTCCCCAATATGCGCGCAGACTGGCAGCCGCTGGCTCGCGGACCAGCACCGGTCTGCGGACCACCACTTTGAGTAGCACTGCTCTAGAGTTGTCAAGGTCCAGCAAAGAGTTGGATGCAAGGACCTGCTTATTCCTGACTTTTCAAACGTAAAAAACAATTAGAAAGATATTTGGGTACATTTAAGCCCATTTTTATATATCAAGAAGTAACTAAAGGCAAAACACAACAATATTTTTGCTAAAAGAAAAGGAGTACTTGTGGCACCTTAGAGACTAACCAATTTATTTGAGCATAAGCTTTCGTGAGCTACAGCTCACTTCATCGGATTTTTGCTGTCCACTACATCTCTAGAAGACAAAGCAGTTTCATGTTAAGATAGAACTCCAGCATAGATGCTTGAATCAATACAAACAGATACGTAACAATATATACTGACTTCTTGTTTTGAGCAAAACCAACTATGGCAGAGACAATATTTTCTTTACTATATATACACTACCAGACTAGTTATGCATAATCATTACTAGTATGTGGAATTTGAGCTATTCATACTGCCTGAAAGATTGGTGGCATAAAATATTCCATAAACCCACCCTACTTCAAGACGTAGACTGGATCCGTTTGGAGAAAGTAATATGCTTCCTTGCCTTGCATGGTCATAAATTCACAAAACTCACCTACTTAAATAATTGTACCTACCAACTACTGTATGTAAGACAACCTCACAGAGGATATGACAGTAGGTATTCATTTCCCTTCCCCCTTTGATTTTGTTCTATAATTCAAACTCACTACTTGGATACTTCCCTCACCCCCAACTGATTACTGGCATCTTACAGGTTAAGTGACTTATGTTTAGTTTCTAGAATTAAAACTGGAACTTTCAACATATATGTTTCATTGTGTCACTCCTTACAACAATCAAGAAAAGATAACACATCAGCGGCTCAGAAGAGCCTGGATTAACTTGTCATAGTGACTAAGAGGTGGGGGAAAAAATAAATTCCGTCTGTTCATAAGGTTTACAAAATTTACAGGGAATGTTACATTGGAATCTCTCTAAAGCAATTAGAACCTAGTCACAAAGATGTGATAGTATGACTAATATACATACATCTATTCTGGAAGAACTTCTTCTGCCTGCTTATACAGTATTTACATTTAAATACAGAAAAACATGTAATACACTTGGTCATTATAGTTACTTGTGCTAATGTTTGTTCGTGAACATCTTAAGAAGTTCATATGTTCTCTGAATTCATAGAAACAGGAGCCAATCAACAGAAAATTTAAACAATTAACTTTTGTTTTCCCTTAAACGCTCTTAACAATAAAGTTCCTGGAATGATCACCTGAAGGAAATTTGGTGTTAAAATAACGTCGGCAGGTTCTATCATTTTCCAAGATACCTCTTTTTACTTATTTTCTTGTCTGTTCTGGATATATTCACACTATTAAAACAGTAGTCATGACTTGATAAAACAAGCTAAGTGACCGCAAGACCACTAAGTTTTGATTAAAAGTTTTACCAATACCATGAACCTGAGTGTTTTTTACTTCAGATTTATCACACATGGGGTAGTTTCAATTTAAAATTATTTAATCTCATCTTTGCTCAGACTTTTCAACTTTTCAACAAACAATCCATTTTGTTCCTCCAAAAATTTACTTGCTAAAGCTTCCAGTTCCACTTCCACCTCATGGTTTTTTCCTTTTGTATTGCCATGCTTACCGTTTGCTTTCTCCACATCTCCCACAACACAGAACAACACAAAACAAACAAAACGAGGCAAAAAAGCAAGCCTACTTTTATCTTTCAGATATTACAAGCCTTGTATAAAAGTAAATTTGTCTCTATCATCTTTTGGAATTTGCTTAACAAAAGCTGTCAGGAATTATTTCTTTTCAGATAGACAAATCCTCTTTGGCTTCACAATCACTGTCTGCCTGGTCTACTTCTCTCAAAGGCTGAATCATAAAAATCACCCAGTAAAATGGAAATGCAAGACAACTGTTTGTTATCTACTTGCTACCCGAGATACTTATTACTATATATTCTTGCATTGCTTTTGCACATCACACAAATAGGTATCTGAAACCCTATGTTCATAACCAGAAAAATTGCTTTTCCTTTTGCACTTACTGTATTTTACTTTCACTGAAGCACCTTAAGAATACAAAGAATATTTCTCCAAATACCCACTTCTCCATTCAGTTCTAGAACCAGCGTCAAGTAACTTACAATGCATATTATTCTGCAGCAGCATGAAAATAGAAGCCCTTAACATAAAATGCATTTTGGAAAGTGGCTTTTGTGCAACTGACTTTTTGACCTCTACAGAATCTTCAAAATCACCCAGGCGGACTTGCCCTAAAAGGGAATAGGGCATGGAATGGAGGGTCTGGTTCAGGCTACTAAGTTTCTCATAAGCAACTAAATGGTCAGTATTTTTAAGAAGTCCGCGGATCTGAAGCTATTAATAAATAGTATTTGTTTGCAGCATTGGCAGAAACAGACCTATTGGTCACTCACAATACCGCAGGGCAGTTGCAATAACTTCCACAGATAAGGATTCTAGTCATTTTAACCTTTATATCCTAGTGGAGAACGAAGGAGATCTGTATTATTTTTATGACTATCCAAGGTGCCACAGGTTACCTGTTCAATATTATCCTGCATGACTGGAATGAGTTAAAATAAAAGGAGACTGTTGGTGGAAAACAAACAGGAAACAATGGCGAAGTTAAGGTAATGTCCAGAAAAGACAAAGAGTTTCTGAGTAAACAATGTGGAAGATACTCTTTGGGGAATACCTCCAGCCTAGCTCCAGCTAGGTTGGCAAGGTTTATTTTTCCCAGACCTGAGTTTAGGCTCAAAGAGGATAATAAAATCTTAAAGATGTTGGCCTATGGAAGAAGTGGGGTTGGGTAGGTCACCAGTGTAGCCTCTGTCTCCCAACACAGAGATGGAGGTAACTGCATGAAAGGGAATTTACAAAAGCTTGCAATTAAACACTACAGTGTAGAAAAATCCCTTGAGTATAGGCCTTTTTTGTTTTAACCCTGCATGCTATGTATCTTTGGGTGAATAAATAATGCTTTGTTCTGAAGAAGCTGTTTTAAAGTCACTTTAATCAGCTGCAGTTATGGGCTCCCAGAAGAAGAGGGCTTACACATGCCAAACGGGCCCATGGTGTAACTTGGTTGGGAAATGGGGGATGCTGCCTCCCATTGATCCAGTCCCACAGTAGTTGAAAAGTGGGGTTCAACCTTCGAGAGAGGTGCAGGAAGCCAGTCCTATTACCTCAGGGATGCACTTAGGAGGGACTAAAAGAGGTCTAGGGGACAGCTCACCTTGTAACTGCAACCATCCTTCACTCTATTAATTACAAACCTACCGAAAATCTGAGTAGGTTCTTAAGTCTCATTGGGAAAAAATGGGAAATGTGACCTTAGAAATCTCTTCATACGAGTAGGATCTCTCATCCCTAGATGTGGCCATTGCCCTGAAGGAACAAGCAATGTCTAATAGAAAAACTCTATTCCTTGCTTTGTATGGTTCTAATACATGCCATTTAAGCCATGTAGATATTTCATTTTGGAAGTGCATTTAGCCCTACCTAAGGTGGATTTGTGTTGGGGAGAAACAGGGGGGAACGCTAGCTCTGGTGGTACCAAAGGGAGAGTTGCTGCAAACAAAGAAAGGGAATATTAAATCATTATTACAGCTTTAATCCGAAATTAAGATTTTGTTTTTTTGGGAGAGAAGAACCTAAGTTCTATAGCAGTCTAAGTTCTTCCTGCCTTCAGCCACAGAGAGAGAGAACTAACAGATTATTCAGGAGCAGCATCTTGAGGGAGTGACAGAGAAGTTTTCATAGATCCATCTCTGCCTCCAATGATGCAAGCACGATAAAGATCCAGTGCTAAGGACCTTTCTTATCTAAAGACAATGCCCCAAATAAATTTACCTTAGTATGAGAGCTACCTTTTACACTGAAGTCCAGATGAGGAATACACTACTCCAAGACACCAATTTAAATATAGTAAATAAAAATTTGTTTTATTAGAACCAAATTTATTTGCATCCCACTGAAACCTGCTGATCTCTGTTATACAGATTATTTAATCACGAAACCAAAATTATAGAAAGTTTTACTTTATGTTAAAGAAATCCTTCCACATCACTCTCTTCCTGGTGTCTGATTTTTGGATCTTGTTTCACATGTGTATCTCAGCTGCTACTTTTAGGAGAATCTCCAGAAGATAATCTCCTTTTAAAAATAAAATAAGGATTACACAGGGTCCGCTAAACAAATGCTGAGGTTATCAACAGCAAATAGAAAAGATTGAGCCACCTAACAATTTTACTCAGTAGTTGAGAAGCCATTTGAACCCATAAAATGATAACCATTTTACTTCCTAGATTAGTATTAGCCCATGATGCCTTTTTAAAAAACATAGTTGCCAATATTTATATGGAATAATAAAAATATTTATAAGGAATATCAAAAACTACACAAACTAAGTTGGGGGATGTTATCTGCTTTCAAGAAGTATGTTACCAAATAATTAAGATCAGAGCCAGAACTCTTGCTTGACTGTTAGTTTGCCAACTGCACAAGCAATCTCAGCACTACTGCCAAATCAACAAAGATGTAGTCCATTCTCAGGCTACATTGTTTGGAGGGGAAAGGAAACTAAGTTCATCACCTAGTGGTATGGGGTGATGTGGAATGGAAGAGGTTAGGGATTAAAACTAGAAATAATCCAAGTCCAAAACGACAAGAAGGCTGAACACACCACAGTCCTTGACCAACCTTTTTTATCCTTTGCTCAATTTTACAGTATTTGACTCAGAAAGGAAGGGAATCATGTTCTAATGTCCCAAGATTCCAGAGGCCACTTGAACCTATATGACACATTGTAATGCCCACGCGAATTTGTAACAATTAATAAGAAAAGAACACTTTTATTACATACTTTTCAATTACACTGTTAATGCCATCAGAATATATCACATGGTAAGATGCAAAAAAAATTATTTATCAGCACCTAATTTCTGTAAACTCCGTAAGCTATAATCAGTGTAGTGTTAGCCACAGCAGCTTAAAGAGTATTAGAGGTTTAAGTCTCAGATGCAATGTTTCAAATCTGTACATTTCTTCTAGGTGTCTATTACTTAAAGAAAGCTACTACTAGGACTTAGGACTTTTCAGCTTGGAAAAGAGACGACTAAGGGGCGATATGATCGAGGTCTATAAAACCATAACTGGTGCGAAGAAAGGAAATAAGGAAGTGTTATTTACTCCTTCTGATAACACAAGGACTAGGGGTCACCAAATGAAATTAATAGGTATCAGGTTTAAAACAAACAAAAGGAAGTATTTTTTCACATAACACACAGTCAATCTGTGGAACTCCTTGCCAGAGGATGTTGTGAAGGCCAAGACTATAATAGGGTTCAAAAAAGAACTAGATAAATTCATGGAGGATAGGTCCATCAATGGCTATTAGTCAGGATGGGCAGGGATGGCATCCCTAGTCTCTGTTTGCCAGAAGCTGAGAATAGACAACAGGGGATGGATCACTTGATGAATACCTGTTCTGTTCATTCCCTCTGGGGAACCTGGCATTGGCCACTGCTGGAAGACAGGATGCTGGGCTAGATGGACCTTTGGTCTGACCCAGTATGGACATTCTTATGTTGGTGATCCTGCTTACTGCCTTTATCATTACTTTTCAGACCTCTTATTAAGCACTTTAAAAAAACTTAATATGGTAACTTGGAGGGTTCACAAGATGACCAAACGTAGGACATTTAATGTTAAGGCTGACATAAGTCTATCCTTAATTCAGACATTATACACACACACTGCAATAGCTAAAGACATAGCATTAGCTGTCCTTTAATGCTGAAGCTGTTCTAACAGCCTGTAAAATCAAACCTAGCAAATCACGTACAAAAATGTAATTCTTTCATGGAAGCTTGAGCCACCTGAAATAAAGTTTATGTTTGTCCAACAGTTTGGAATGTCTCCAACACAGCTGTTCCGATCTTTTGTAAAATAGCTTCTTTACCCTGATAGAGTTGTTCCAGTCTACTGTTTCACTTCATATTTAGGATGTACACAGTAGTACAAAAATGCATATTAAGTAGTTATTAAATTTAACAGTGAATTTTAAAAACATTTTCTTATCAAAACAGTGACTCCCAGCCAGAGATTATGGCAAAAGTATATTCTCCCACAAGTGAGAAGAATGATATATGATGACAACCTAAACTGCAATGGATGTCAATGTACAGCTACAATATTTACACTATTCATTAGAAGTAGCAGCCCCTTAAAAATCCTGATATTACTAACTTGACCTCCCCCAGCATGAAACAACTTCCAAAGTAATGCACTTTTGATCATACACAAGTTAGAAGTTTCAGTGGAAAATGTTCAGTTTTGTGAATGTTTATCTGTTTACTGTTATGTGTTGTCTAACTCAATAGTAGCAAATTCAGAAATATTTGGCTCACAACAAAAACAAAAAAATCAATTGACTAGAATGAAGTTTTATAGATACAGATCTGCCTTTAGTTAGTCAGTTTGTTTGTTTTTCCCCTTCAAACTACTAAGGTCCCAACCCAGCACATGATCTACCAGCAGAGACTTCTACCCTGGTATTAATTCCAAGCCCATGTTAGATTTGAAAGGTGTTAGCTAACATGTCTACATTAGGCTGTTAACAAGGCAGTGTGCTGTAAACATGTTAAACTGGTCAAGTTAAAGGTTTTAACTTGATCAGTTCAACACGTGTTAAAATCACACTGTTTTATCTATACTATACTGTTTTATCTATACTAGACTGTTAACATGTGGTAGCTAGCACGTTAGCTAACCTCTTCCAAACCCGAGTTTAAAGGCCCTAATGTCTTCATTAGGATTCCTTGCTGGTGTAAAAGTCCACACCACAGGATCCTACTGTAGGACTGAAGTATAAATTCTTCTGGTGAATATTAGAGATATTTGCAAGTTATACACTACATAGGAAAAATCCTTCATTGATGCTTAGAAAGGTAGGCAAGCATGAACAGATATGGGAAGTCTTACTGAGATCTGCTTCTTTTTGCAGGGACCATGACTTGCCTTAGGGGAAAAGATTTACCAATAAAATTCCCCACAAAGAACAGTGAGACTAGACATTTAACAGCATAAGTGAGGGGGCCTCAAATTGACATAAAACAAACAAACCAACCAGTTTTAAACCATGCTTCGGACAAGATTTATCTCCTAGAAAGGAAACAGACAACTGGAAGTGCAGCTGTGGCTATTATGCAGGCAGAAGAGTGCACCCACTTCCCCATTGCCCTCACAACAGCCTGGCCATGGATGGGGCTTTGATTGTCTACATGTTTAGAAGCAATGACAGCTATTTTTTCCTCCCTTTTTCAACACAGGTGTATGTCCTTATTTAAGCATGCTGTTGGCAAGCTTCACTTCACATACAGAGCACATGATAAGATACTGGGTGATGTTAAAGAATGGTTTTAATTTAGAACGACTAAGTGAAAAAACATTTTTAAAAGCTAAGATTTGTTACTTTAAATGAACCAAACATACATTTTTCTGCTAAAAATTAATTTTTCCATCCTCTTGTATTTAGAGCTGCACATAATTACTTCGGTATGCATCACCTGTAACTATCACCCATTCTTTTTCACTACTGCTTTCACTGATTTCTTTCTGGATGCCTGTGATTGTTAAAATACTATTATCTATAAATAAAACATTAACCACATAAACTTCTATCCTTTACATACATATTTACACTGCTTGTCACAAGCCACTTGCATTTAAACTTCAATTGCCTCACTCAGGGGTCTACTTTACAAAATTGGGTATAATAGCTAGTTTGACTCACAGTAAAGCAAAAGACTTACAGCCTCTACTAAACGATGTACTTTAGAACTATATAGATGAGGTCTTACCTACACCTTCGGCACTCAGTTGTCTGCAGAACAATTAACTAAAGCACAAGCAATTGAGCACATCCACACTAGCCATCTCAAAGTGCTGTAAAAGCTTGTCCTTGTATCCAAAGTAGAGTTGCCTTACCCTGATTCCGGAGAGGTAGCTGTCATCTTTGACAACTGAAGATCTGACAGCTGCCTCAGCCAACAAGCCTCCCTTCTCTGTCCCCATGCCACATCCCCCACTTTCCCCCTCCCCAGAAACATTCCCCCAAGCCATGTTTCTCCCCACCTCCATTACCATTACCAGAAATGCCCTTCTCCAACTCCATTGTTTCTCAGCCTCTCCCATCTTACCTCCCCGCTTCCTCACCATGCTCCCAGACTCCAGTAATTCCCTCAGCTTCAGCTCGGCAGGTTCTCAGCCAAGCCACTAAAATTTCTCTCACTCAGGAAATTTGACAGCTAAGGGAGATGACAAAGATGACAGCTCTCAGTGTTGGCAGTGCACCAACTGTGCTAGTGTGTCGCATCCACAATGGCATTCTAACTGACGGAACCGCAATCAATCGAGACTTTACCCCAACACAATACTGGGGTAAACTGCAATGACTGTTGTTACCATGACAATCAACTGAACCACTTTTTTAAGTGGACACGTCATGGGATAGGGTAGAAATAGCATGAAATCCTCTAGAGGTAGACAAGGCTTAAATTAGTGCTTGTAAATCAATTCTGCAGTCAAGTGTACACTTTTTGAATAATGGATGACATTTTAATTAAGGACACTTTTACTAAGTGTTCCCTGTGCTTATAAAGATTTTAGGCTGATTCAAAACTTAATATTGTATTCCAGTACATACGTGTGTAAAGGTTTTATTACACTCGCACAAACATGTACGTGTACAAATAGTAGTTACCTTTGGGAAACAATGGCTGATTTACAGAAAAGGAGTTTACCAATTGAATTATTTGGTACTGAGGAACACAGAAGAGTGAACCTGACAATACTGTCGCATCAGCTCACAATGACTTTTTTTCTTTTTTCTCTTTTTTTAAACACAAAATCTGAAAGGGATGTTACACTAAATCGTAATGTGCGCTGTATATGCCGTACTATATTCTAAAAAGCTCACAAACAAAATCCAAAGTTCACCAGATAGCTTTCATAAGAACAGCCATACTGGGTCAGACCAAAAGTCCAGCTAGCCCAGTATCCTATCTTCCAGAAGTAGCCAAAAACCAGGTACCCGAGAGGAAACGAACAGGACAAGTAATCATCAAGTAATCCATCCCCTTTCGCCCATTTCCAGCTTCTGGCAAACAGGGGCTAGACACACTATCCCTGTCCATCCTGGCTAATAGCCATTGATGGACCTATCCTCCACGAACTGATCTAGTTCTTTTTTTAAGCCCTGTTATAGTCTTGGCCTTCACAACATCCTCTAGCAAAGAGTTCCATAGGTTGACTGTGCGTTGTGTGAAGAAATATTTCCTTTTGTTTGTTTTAAATCTGCTACTTATTAATTTCATTTGGTGACCCCTAGTTCTTGTGTTACCAGAAGGAGTAAATAACACTTTCCTATTTACTTTCTCCACACCAGTCATGACTTTATAGACCTCTATCATATCCCCCCCCCCCCTTAGTCCTCTCTTTTCTGTTGCTAATCCTTAAGCAAATACTTCCTCTCACGTCTTCAACATTAGGGAAAGGTAGTGAGGAAATCATAAAAAATAAAGTTGAAAAAACTGACTGCGTCTAGTTTCCTACTGGTCTGCAGCTTCAGAAAAATGTGAAGCTATCATAGTTTTAAAAAGTTAAGCTACTTTATTTTCACAGATTTGCAAAGAAAAAGTTATTTTCCCCCTCTACTTTTGAATATGCAAATAGTCTTGTTTTGGGTGGAATTTATTAAAATTTAAGATCCAGGAGACCAGGGGTTCTCAAACTGTGGGTCAGGACCCCAAACTGGTCACAAAGCCGTTTTAATGGGTTCACCAGGGCTGGCTTAGACTTGCTGGGGCCTGGAGCTAAAACCAAAGCCTGAGCCTCACCACCTGGGACCAAAGACTAAGCCCTGGGCAGCAGGGCTCAAATTACAGGCCCCCTGTCTGGGGTTGAAGCCTTTGGGCTTTGCCCCCGACCCCCGCTAGGGATGGTGAGGCTCGGGCTTTAGCTTTGCCACACCCGTCACGGGGCAGCAGGGCTTGGTTGGGTTCAGGCTTCGGTCCCCCCTCCTGGGGTCATGCAGTAATTATTGTTGTCAGAAGGGGGTCACGGTGTAATGAAGTTTAAGAACCCCTGCAGTAGAGCAAAGGAACTAACTTAGGGTATGTCTAGACTGCAGAGACTATACCAGCTTACACCAACAAAAGGAGTTTTTCTGTCAGTGTAGGAATATCATTTCCCTGAACAAAGTTAGTTACAGCAATGGAAGCCCTCTTCTAGTGACACAGCCATGTCTACAATGGGGGTTTTGTCAGCATAGCTACATCAGTCAGAGGTGTGAAAAATCCACAAGGACATAAGCACCTTCCATTGGTCTAGGCTGCATCTACACTACAGAGTTATGCCAGGATAGCTATAGGAATGCAGCTATACCAGTACAGTCTGTGTAGTATAGACATATCTGTAAGCTCAAAAATTACAGCTATGTCTACACTATAGCTTATGTTGACAGAACTTATGTAACTCAGGGAATGAACAACACTTTTCCCCCTCTCCCCTCAAGTGATAATTTACACAGACAATCACCAGTGTGGACAGCACTACATCGGCAGGAAAGCTTCTCCTGCAGACATAGCTTCTGCCGCTCGTGGAGGTGTTTTTATTATTCCGACGGGAGAGCTCTCTCCCATCGGCATAGAGTGTCTTCACCAGACACGATGCAGCTGCGTCACTGCAGCACTGTACATATAGACAGGACCTAGGATTTACAAAAAAAGTCAAATCTAAACATTGCACGCAAATACACACTACATATTAATGACAGCTTTCAGAGTAGCAGCCATGTTAGTCTGCATTCGCAAAAAGAAAAGGAGTACTTGTGGCACCTTAGAGACTAACAAATTTATTTGAGCATAAGCTTTCGTGAGCTAGCTGTAGCTCACGAAAGCTTATGCTCAAACAAATTTGTTAGTCTCTAAGGTGCCACAAGTACTCCTTTTATTTTACATGTTAATGGTTGCAAAGAGTACAGAAAAAAAAAGTCCATGGAATTTCTACCTTGATTAGTAAAATCTTTCCCTGCCAGTATTTTCTTTCCCATCTCACCTCAAGTATTACATTGTTTTTGTTGGTATTTTTTATAACAAACTTTGCAGTATCTATTTGCTCCATAGTTGCTACCAGTAATTCCTATAGCCCAGCTGTACTTTAAAGCATGATTTCATGTTTTAACATTTGTGACACTCTAGGTTTTGGTTTGGTAGGTTTGTTGTTTTGGTAGACTACATTTATATCAAAACCAAGAAAGACCACTTTAAAAAAGTTAAAGTGTCATCCATTTTGTTTAAATGGCAGCTATAAAGAACATCCATGTAACACTATTATAGTGGCCTAATTACTGCAAAACCCCAAATTAGATTATTATAATTCAGTAACTAAAATTCCCATGTTTATTCAACATTATAGTTCATAATTTAAATGTACACGTGTCACGAAATCCAGCATTATTAGGTTCCCACAACTACTTTAACGACATCACCTAGAATGCTACTAATGCATATGTTGGTAACTTGTGTCTAGTATATGCAATACTGATGTTACCACAACTAAGAATAATATAGTTTTGGATTTTCTGACATCACTGCCTTTAATTTCTCAACTTTATTACTTTGGTGCATGTGCAATAGCTACTTTATTTAGAAAACTAAATTTCACAACATTTGAATGCACAATGTGCACTGAATGTTCTCATACATATACAGAGTCACACACTGAAACAAGCACAGTTTATTTCAACTAAGCTCATGCAGTGGGTCTCCATCATAATCTTTACAACTCTAATTTGCGAATAATTAAAGTTACTTCAGTACTCCCTATACTAAGTACTGTACAGGGAACACAATGGTTATCAGATGATTGACAATATTGGAATAGGTTCTAATGGCAACTATGTAATCTGAAATTTGGCTTGTCTGAAGATAGATCTACTCCACAGGTAAACTAATAAAAGTATTTTAATCTTCCTATATAAAAACAAACTGAAGAATTTGGATCATGCAAAGTGTTTGTACAATGTCCCACATACTCCATACCAACCCAGAAAAGGGGTTCATTCCTCTTCCCACGACAAGTAGAAATAATCAGGAAAAAAACAACCTTTGTCACTCTTTTTACAAAAGGGGCTTGCCAGCTGACACCTCTCTATTGTAATTTTTTGAGTAGTGAAACATCAAATACATACACCACCTGGATAACAAAACCACAACCATAAAAACTGGGAGCAGTGTCTTGTCCAATCCAAACCAAAAAGTTAACAGGCAAGCTACTTTTCAATATCTTACACTAGGCCAGATAAGCAGAACTTCAAAAGCAGTCCTGGAAATTCAAAACAGATGCAACTATATTTCCATACAGGAGCCTGCAAAAACACACAAACACACACACCATTCTGCGTAGCCTCGCAAACATTCAAGATTTCCCCGGAAAAAAATTTAACATATATTTAAAGCTAATTTTGACTCTCAGCACCTTCGGAAATGGTTTCTAAATATTCCAATTTTAAAAGTCTTTTTATTTAAGATACTCATTTTAACAACAAAAATTCAGCCTAAGAAACAATTCTATACTATGTATGTTGCCTTTCATGGAAGACAACTCAAAACATTACCTCATATTTCATGTCCTAGACTCATAGGTAAGTTTTTAAAAATCCTACCCAAGTGGATTAAGGCTAAATGAGTCCCAGATACAACAATCACAACCCAGCCCAGAATCAGACATGTCAACAACTTCCTCCCATCCCGCATCCCAGTCCCTGGCTCCAGAGCACATTAATTCTTACCCTCTTCTCTCCCCCAGTTCCATGGTTCTCCCAAGAAATTAGGCAACTAGCATACCCCACAACATAGCCTCGTGGCACCCACAAATGCTTGTTACTCTGCTTCACTCTTACCACCCTGCCTTGGTCTGTTGCTAAATGCTGCATGCGTTTTGTTTCTTCTAAAAGTGGACAATTTAAGTGACTCAAATTCTGCTTTTTGTGTATTCTCTCCTAAAACTCCTAAGTAAAAACAAATTAAGAGCTAAAAACAATGCATTAGTCGGGGGATGGGGGAGGGAGTCACATCTGAAATATAAATATCTTGTGAAAACCTAATTTTGATTCCCAATCCAGTTACAAGCTGTTCAGCTACAACATTTGCAGAGCTAGGCTGAAAGAACAAATATTGGATTCTATCATGTGCTGTATTGCCAACATGCATTTACATATGGATACAAACAATATCAAGACTTGCAAATGGTCTAACAGAACAAAATGGCCTATAAAGTTAGTCATGAAACAATGACCTGAGCATAACTTACTGCAAACTGATTTGCCTGAAAAGAGTCTCACCCACCTTTGAGAGAAAAAAAATATATTGTCCATATTCCTTGTTTTTTATGCCATCTTGCAAGGCAACAATTCAGACTTTATTACTTAGTATGTCACCCAGCTTCCAGATAATTTCTTCATAGCTAGTAACTGGATATAATAAGAAACTATGCTAATGCTGAAAGAACATTTTTCCTGTACAACACCTCATGACAAACAAAAATATTTAGAGATGTCATTTACATACATTTGATTTAATTCAGCAACGCCTGGGAAAGATTATATCTATGTTAAAATAGGTTCTCTCTTTTCACAAATATTGGGAAGTGAAATTTGACACATAAGGAGCATCTCAATATACCCAACATAAAATTTCAAGAATAAGATCATGCTACCATGATGTATATATTTACAGCCAACAAACAACTCTGAAAATCACAACCCTGAATTATTTAAATATAGCACTCCTTTCAGCAACACCAGCATACCCATATAAGGATGTATACCCATTTATTCTTAAAGCGTGGTAGTCAGAGTTAGGTACAATATATGCACTGCTCTGTCACGTTGTCATTGTCAGCACTGCATCTTTTGCCTCAGGCTCTGTCATGGTTTCCTCTAAGCACCAGTGATATGAAACTGACATAATATCTTAGTTAAGAAATGATGATTAGCTCCATTAGATGTCCCAGGCAACAAAAGAATTTATTACAGCATGATACAAGTACAGGAATACTTCATAGATAAATCTCTAATGTAATTTTCAAGTTTGAAATGGTCCCACCCGATGTCTTCAATCCATTCAAGATAGCCTGCTACTACTAAAGAGTTTTTGCCTAAATGAACAATTAGTGGTCACATTTCAAACCTACACATTAGATTAAAGTATAAGTCAGGAAAGTGTACTACAACATCAACGCCAACCTCAGTATCTCATATTTCTGGGTGTTCTGAACAGATCTTCACACAACAAGACAGACTATGGAAGCAGTAACTGTGATAATATGCTTTTCTATCAGAAACGTGTAGATCCAATTTTCAGATTATGGCATTGCTCTAGACAAACCAGATAAATTTGTTGAATGAACTGGCATTTATAGATAGCTAGAAGAGAGAATCATCAGCAATGCTGAATGTAATACCCATTTTTCTGCAGTTGAGTTTTCCAGGTGTAAACAAGCACTTGGTCAGGAACATTTTTTAATTCTACACACGCACTCACGCACTTTTTTCCATTTTATTTATGCACTCCTAACCAGAGTTCTAGAGTCCATCATGAGGAAAGAGAGGTTTACTGGGCAAAACGGATATTTTACGGCACATTTTGAATAGGGGATCTTTCTTCAGAAAAAAGAAGAAAATTAAGTTATATACTTTACTTGGCAAAGACCGACTCCAGACCATTAGTCATATTAGTACTTTTTTTCCAATAGTCTCATTGAAATTGTCTCAGGTTTGCTCAATTAGCATATTTTGTTTTGTTACAACAATTTCGGCAGTGGCCTTCTCTATGGATAATATGTTATCAGTACTTCCACAGCCTCCTACTGATACCTGGCTATATCTAGGTGAGCTAGCATTTCCTGTTTGCAGTTCAAGTATTACTCAGCCTCATTAGCATTTAAAACTCCAAGGAAAAACTTTAAGATGGGGGGGGGGGTGTTTTATGCCAATATTGGAAAAATCATTCTAGATTATTGCAAAGCTGCAGATGAAGTAATTGAAAACAAAGTGAGTAACTGCCTTCCCAGATGTCAGTCAACACAAGAATATTTTTCTGATTGTTAGAATCACTTCCTGATTCATTTGCTGCATGGATAACACAGTGTTTGCTAGCAGGAAAAAAAAACACCATCACCACAAATGTCTCTCCTGGTTCCCACAGGTGAGCTTTGTGTCATTGGAAAATTACCTTCACACAAAATGGCTCCACAAAAGGTAATGTCTGCAAACATAGCAAAACTCCTCTTGAAAGCTGTTTAATGAAAGCTTTTGAATCACTCGACTATATGCTGAGTTTCCATACTTTACTAAACTAGCTCTAGGCTTTTATAGCTTGGATTTGCATTAACACCCAATGCAAAACAGCATCCTGGTTCCCATCAGCATCTGGACACAAAAGGAGAGTTTATCCTATACTTGTTTATAGGATTCTGAACTTACAGCCTCAATTGTTTGTTCTACTATACTATCCAACATACCTTTTCCTAAACAAATCATATGTACTGTACTCTTGCTCAGCACACAAAACGCTTTCACAAAAATATTAAAAGGTTATCAGTTGATTTTAGAAACATCTTCATGGCTGGAGCATTTAATATCAATGATGTACCTCACTTTGAAACACAAATTTCAGGCCCACATTTTATCCACTTAAAACAATATCAATTACGTATAATCATGTTTTCAGTAGTTACTTAGTATTTGCTTTAACCATTTCAGATCTAAGTACAGGCCAGTGACCAACTGCATCTCCTGACTGTCCTTATCTTTAATACAGTTTCAAGCTAGTCTCATCTTTATATGAGCAACCAGACCACTTGGTAAGCCATAAGGGAGAGGGTTAAGCTTTACGATTTTGTTTTTCAACTTGAAGCAAATGAACACTTTAAAACTCATTTCACTTTGAGACTTCAAAATTGGACTGGTCTTCAGTTTTATAGCTTATTTGTATACACATAATTTGTATAGAAATATATGTTGACATCCTAGCGCCGGCAGTTCAGATGCACCAGTGAGAGGACATTATGTTATGCAATGAGCTGGAAGCCATATACATCCTCTTCCATGAACTACACAAGAATACAAAGTCATAGTTGCCACTATTCAAAGCTATGTACTTAAAATGTGAATGCTAGTAAATTAACCTACCAAGTTTTTAAGCTTTTTAGAGTTTGCACATTTTCTGTGCATTACATTTACACCACTTTAAGTTTGGACTTCCCTCCAACAACAGTCCCTTACCATCACCTTTTAAGAAACTAAATGGATTTCTCCCACACACCTTAGGAAATGGACCACAAGTAAGGATGCTGTATTCTTATGGATAGGACATTGGACTGGAGATTTAAGGAGACCTCAGTTTAGTTCCCAACTCCACCACTGGCCTGCTCAGTCACTTTAGGCCAATCTCTTCAAAAGCCCCATGCCTCAGTTTCCCCATCTGTAAAATGGGGATAATGACACTGACCTCCTTCCTTTGAAAAGTGCTTTGGGATCTACAGATGAAAAGCACTATTTAAGATCTAGGTATTAACATTAGTGGCTGTAGTAAGCACCTTCTAAAACACTATTCTCCCTCCCACACACAAACCCCTGCTCCCCACATATGCAAGCAAACTGTCAAAATCACTTAAGGTTTCATAACAGATCTTCTCCAGCACTGGTTGGTTCCTCACCCTTTTGGGAGGGGTGCTCCAGATACTACTGGAGCTATAAGCATATATAGTGTCTCCTGACCACCATCAAGTGTTCCCAATCCCTTTGTGTCTTCACCTCCTATTGTGGGAGCACGCTAGCAGCAAAACCAGATCCAACTCCCACGAACAGCACAAGTAGTTACTCATTTGCTCTCCTAAGGGGCTCCCTGACAGCATCTACCCCTCATCATTGGCCCAGGGTGTAGTGGGGTGCTCTGCAGTGGCTGCTTCAGCTTCTCTACATCCATCCTGAGGAAGCTTTACAGGCACTAGCGTTTTCTCTTCTTCTCTGATACCAAGCCCCTGAGCCACAGCCCCTTTCTTTGTAGGGGAATCCCACCAGCTGGCAGCAGGTCTCCCTAGCAACACAGAAGCACTCCTGCGGAGGACAGCTCCTTGTGCATGTGCACATTCTGAGGATGTACAGGAGTCTTGCAAAAACATATTTAGGATTGAAATAAGCAATACACACAACTTTCACTAAGGATAAAGATTTATAAGACAGAATTTTTAACATATTTAAGTTTGAGCTGACACTGATCCTTTAAAGACAAGGACATCTACAAACTGCTCTGTTTTAAGCAAGTTAAGTTGTAGTCCTTGGACTGTTGGCAAGTTGACAACACAGACCTTAGTTAAATAAATTTTAGATGTCCCTAGCTAAGGCACTTTTAAACGGTTCACTGCTTTAACAACTTTTTTTCACTTTCACCAACCTTTCGTAAGTACCAGTCTTTGGTTAAGTTACTGCAGGTACCTGTTTATTCTTTGCTAAAATGTACTGGACCCTGAACTGTAAAGTGATTTACTTATGGCTATTCAGTCTGTTGGAGATTCCTTACGGCTAAACCAGCTAAGTTAAGCTTATTTCAGAATCTACCTGTAGTTGAGGGAGATGACATTTGTCAAGGACACTCAAATTATGCTGCAGTGGTGCCCACATAAACAAGGATATAATCTGTGTATACGAACAACAGTAGCAGAACAAGTCTGAATGAGATGGTATGGAAAACACTGAAGCATGATGCTTTGACAACTCATGAGTGGTGAAGTACAACAGCACACTGACTGCACCAAAACATCAGCATACCAGCCAAATAAACTAAAACCTTTGGATGTAAACAAAACCTAACAGGCACTGTTAATTACAAACATTAATTCAATTGTCAAAACAAAATCTTTACCAGCCAGCTAACAGGAAATTCAATACCTTTACAAAACTGTCCATTGCTGATAACTTATTTCACTGGCTACATTCAGCACCAAGATAAATCAAGTCCCAGTTGACTAACTATTCAGTGATAAATTTGAATGGTAAATCGCAGGATCACTTCTACAAATCTCATCTACATGCATAAGTAACACCAATTTCCTTCAAAATCATATGCATTACTTTTTTCATCAATTAATTAGTGCCATGATGTGTTTAGGAAGAGGGAGATTCATTATATAAAATTAGTTTAGGTTTCATTACAGCTCTCAGGTCACACAGGTACCAAACTTACATTTTTCATATCTAAATAAACTTAGGTGATTTCATATAAACAAACTTAAATTATAAATGCATTCTTATATTTTAAAACACAATTTGCTTACATGCTAAATCTTAAATTCTGGATGCATTTCACCTGGAAGAGACAATAACATCAAATGCCAAAAGCAGAGCAAGGACCACTGAATTATCTCAAAAAGAAAAGGAGTACTCTTGGCACCTTAGAGACTAACACATTTATTTGAGCATAAGCTTTCGTGAGCTACAGCTCTCTTCATCATATTTAGTATGTGCAAAACAGAAACTAATTTTGCAAATACATAATTTAAACATAACTAACTGCTCAGTGCATAGGAATATACTAAATTCTATGCTGGATAATCCTGTGCACCACACTATGGTGATCTTAACCATTTTTAATTAAAAATTCCACAGTTTATCTTGAAGTAAATACGGAGATCACAATTCTGCAACTGAAGCCACACTGGGAGACCCTTCCATCTGCTTGGATCCAATTGGAGGATCAGGGCTAAATTAATACCAGTGAAACATTTGGCCATCATTCTACTGTAGTCACAGTCAACTGCTATTTCAACAACATTTTCCTTTTTCTTGCTGTCACTTAATGCTGACATACTTTACTATTTATTCTGCACCTTTTTATTTAAAAAAAAAGAAATATTTACAAAGTACTAACAACAAAAGCGAGTCTCTTTTTGCAGTTTGCAAACAGAACAGACAAAACAGACACCTAAGGAAATGCATACAGTAGAAAAATGTTTGCACCAAATGATCTTACATAGTAGCCAAAATTAACACAGCCTAGAGTAAACTATATTCCAAAATATAGAGATAGATATATCTCAAGTAATAAAAATCAGGGACAGGTGGAAATAATATTTGGATATATCTTTACAGTGGGCTTCTTTCTAGTTTTTATCATCTTAAACTTAAATCACGTTACACTGAATAGTGGCAAAAGCACCTTTCCTAGGGATACAGCAATTCAGGCTCTTTATAAACATGCGTCATCTTTTGACTTTGAAAAATTAGTATTTCATTAATTTACAGTTTGGAGATCTAGAAATTCAAAGTTTCCTCTTAAAGAGTAAAAATGCAGGTTATAATATTAACTCAGCCCCTAAAGGCTTATCTAGTTTAAGCCACATGTTTTGTCTTCTTAAAAAGATGATTTTGTAATGAATACATTTGTCTGGATAGTTCAATCACCTATCTTTTAAAAAGAATAAAGTCTTGTTTTTCAAAGACTTCTACTGTAAAACACTCTGGAGCTGCAGTACGTACCAGCATACAAAGACAATCACAGCTTTAAAGGATACAGTACTTTTATTTAAGTAAAATGAAATTATAGGAAAGCTGCTAAGGCAGATGTCCCTTAAATGACACCAAGAAGTTATGTTAAACAAATGCAGTAAGAAGTTTCATGGGGTCACGCCACAATTATGATATGCTTGTGACTTCATATTTGTGATACAGGAAGTGTGCTGCAATATGCCTGCTCTGTCAAAAACCAAAACCCAGACATACTTCGTGTTTCTAACATCTTCCAGTCGCTGGTAAATTTGTTGATTTAAAATCAACATCATATAAAAATGAAAAATAAACACTGGTTTTCTTTCCGTGACCCTGGAAAGAAGGGCTAAAGGGAATTAAATAGGCTAAAGTTTGAGTGGCCACAAATTCTATTTTAAGAGATTACGTTCCAAAAATAAAATCTACTGAAATAAGTGGCTGGGGGGAAGACAGGACATTCAGAGGTAAACTAGAA
The DNA here is from genome assembly GCF_965152235.1 of Eretmochelys imbricata. Classification (NCBI taxonomy): domain Eukaryota; kingdom Metazoa; phylum Chordata; order Testudines; family Cheloniidae; genus Eretmochelys; species Eretmochelys imbricata. Next base: position 9,820,614 of record NC_135588.1, on the reverse strand, counting down.
ATACCCATTTATGATGAAAGTGCAAAGTACAGGGATCACTGTCTTAGGTGGTCTGTAACGTGTTACCGTAAAGCAAATTAGCCTGCTCAACTAAAATCTTGGCAGGTGTCTAAAGAAAGTATTAATTTTCACATTTCCCATTTGAAACTCTTAAGTCTAAAAGTATATTCCATTACTCAATTGTTATCTAAAATTAATATTTTATTTTAAAGCTATGCAGTTCACCTCTAAGGAAAACAAATGCCATTTCATTCTTAAGATATGTATAAATATGTTGCCTTTGTCTCAAAATAATGGTGTCATCCAAAAACTGACTCGGCTTACAGCATGGCCTAAGGGTATGAGGTTGTTGCCCCACAAAAACAAGTGAAACCAACTTTCTACAATAGATATGAATCACTAAAAGCAATTTGTAAGTAAGTAACTTTCTTGTTTTCAGGCCCAAATGACAAAAATGAGTTATGATTTGGCAAACAATGAAAAGGAAAAATTAGCTGAGTTTATTTTCTGTACTCACCAGACAACACCAAAGGCTCCATATCCAATAGGTCTGTCCGGCTCAATATCCAGTTGCTGTTGTGGATGATGTGAGTGCTGATGGTGGTGCGCTTTAACTGCAGCAGCTGCTGCAGCCTGTACCTGAGCAGGGGCCGCTGCAGCTGGTCCAGGGGCCTGACCCGGTGCCGGTGATGGGAAATATGGCTGTTGCTGCCCTGGGTTTAACATTGCCGCAGCTGCGGCCGCAGCTGCCGCGGCCGCAGCTGCTGAAGAGGCATGCTGCTGTACGGGATGTACTGCAGCCGCAGAGCCTGGATGCAAGTGATGTTGAGGGTGGTGGTGGTGATGGAGGTGAGGAGGGGGGAGGTGAGGAAGGTGGTGGTGATGGTGGTGGTGGTGACCTGCTGCAGCTGCAGACGTACCGCCATTGTAAGCCGCCATCATTTTTGCGTTGGCTGTTGTGCCACAAAGAGACATTCAAAAAAATGCCCTTTGACTGGATAACAACTGGGTCAAGCTGTCATTTGGCCATAAAAAATGAAATTTGCTACACTTTAAAAGAAGTCAGGTTTCATCATACACGGCCCACCTTTAAAAGCATTGAGCTCAACTAGCTTCACATCTCCATCAAGCCAAACAATCTGACGAATCTTTTCACGTACACGTGAGCCTGTGCGCCCCAAACCCCCCTTTCCCCCCCCAAGAGTTCTGCCGTGGTTGGCTACTAAAACTCCATCCTTAGGTTGTTGGGGCTTTTTGCGCCAGTCTTTCGAAATAAAATGATCACTCCCCCTCCCCCCCAGAAAAAGGATTTGAAGTCACCCCCCTGGAATAGTTTGAGAGTACTGACAAGCCTACCCCTTCCATTCCCACATCGTCTACGTCAAAACCTTCCAAGAGATTCCCCCAGGCCGTCTACATCACTCCCCTCTTTTATACCCCCACCCCCTGAAATAGACTAAAAACTTGGGAGGCTCGCAACTTTCCCTGGAAAGACAGAGAAGCGCGCTGTGCACACGCACAGAGCAGCCAGAGAAGGGATGAGAATCAGAAGGGGGAGGAAAAAACGGAGATAAAATAAATGGGGGGGGGATCAAGATGTGAGACAGGAGGAGGGATGGGAGAAGGGAGAGGGAAAGTGACAAATGAAGGAGTGGGGAAGGGAATGAGAGGAGAATAAAGGGGGGGAAGAGAAAACGAGGGGGGGAGGAGGGAGAGAGGCGGCAGGAGCCCCAGCCCCCTCTGTGGCTGCCTCCCCGGGGCCTTGACAGCCTGACCCAGTGCGGGGGGGGCAGTGGGTGGGGGGGAGCCCGGAGGCTGCAGCCCCCCCCTCAGGCAGGGAGGGGAAGGAGCAGGAGCCGGGATGGGGGGAGGGGAGAGGGTCTCCCGCAGAGTGTGTGCGGGAAGGAGGGGGGGTCCTCAGGCCCCCGCCGCAAGGCGCCGCTCCGCCCCCCGGCAGCTGCCTCCTCCTCCTCAGCCGCCCGACCCGCCGCCGCCGCCGCCGCTCCTGCCGCCGAGACTCACCTCCTCACGGAGCCCCTGAGCGGAGCGCACAGCGAGCGAGCGGCGGGCACGCGCACCCGGCCTCCCCTCCCCACCACCCATGCGGGGCGCGTGCCCGACACCCGCCCGCAGCCAATCGGACCCGGCCCACCAGGCTCCGCGAGAGCCGCCCCTAGCCAATCACCGTGCAGAGCGGAGCTCAGCCAGCCCGTAGGCTTCGGCGGCTGCAGAGTCTCCGAGACTCAGTCCCGCCTGCCTGGCCCTGCTATCCAATCACCACACGCCTTCCCGCCCAGAGCCGGCGAGACCCCGCGAGATTCCCTCACCTCACACAACCCTCACCTCGAATGGCCGCACCTTTTTCACCTTACTGGCCAATCACATAGCTCTGTTTCTCCCAACTGACCAACCGGCTCTCCCCACAGCTAAAACCCACCCCCAAAAAGGTCACCGGGCCAATGGAGCTTGAAGGCGGGAACTCATGCTGATTGACAGCCCTTCTCGCGAGTGACGGATGCTGATGGAGCTGTCGTACTTCAAATCGTAACAGGGAGGTTCCCTGTGACGGACCAGGAAGCGGCTTGTACCACCTTCCGCGGAGGCCAGACGACCAGTCAGAGGCAGGGATGGACGCGATGAGCAGGAGAAGCAGCCAATCCGAGAGGAGCGGGCGGGCGGGGTGAAGTAAGGACGCTACTGGCAAGAGAAGAGGGGCAAGTGGGGTCGGTTTCGGAGCTGGGGTGGCGTGGAGGGAGGGGCCTAAGGGAGAAGGAACTTCCGGAAGCCTGAGATGACCGAGGGCTGGTGGTAGCCGCCGCTTGCCAGGCTGCGCGGGGGTGGGGGCACGAAGGCGCGGGCAGGCCGCAGACGCAGGGCTCCGTGTTGCCCCAAGCCCCCCTCACCCTGGCCTGTCAGCCCCGCCGCTGGCTGCTTGGCAGGCCGCCCGCAGCGTGGCCCTCCTTGCCTGAGGGTGGCCGGCGTGAGTGCATCGCCTTAGGGCAGCATCGGGCTTTATCCGCCCGCCCCAACCTGTGGAATCAAGGATCTAGGCCAGGGGAGCCGTAAACCCCTCTGACCCCCCCCCCCAACAAAATAAACTGCCAAAAAAGAACCGTTGGTCCAGCCCAACTGCTAGAAATACGTTTGTGGGGTTGTTTTTTTTAAAGGGGGGGGGTTGGTTTTAAATGGCTCCCTGCTTGAGGGGCAGTAACCTGCTGGGGTGTGAAAACCAGCAAGTGAAACTGACTCGAACCAAAGGGAGACCGGGGGGTCCCTGCAATGTCAGAGATAATCTGATCTCTTGGACCTGGGTGTCCTGACCCAGCTCGAAAGCGGAGCCAGGGTATGGCTAATAGAGAACCTTGTTTCTAAAACCCCCAGCGACCCTCGCCTCCCTCCAAAACAAGGGTCGTCTTCTCTCACTTCTCAGCAGAGTTGATCCACTTCCCCGGGAGGCCGTAGCTGTGTCTGTGGAAGCAGCTCTCCTGTTCACACAGTGCTGTCTACACAGGGCGTTAGGTCGGTATAACTATGTCGCTCAGGGGATGTGGATTTTTAACAGCCCTGAGCGATTTAGGTAGACTGATATATGTCTGAAGTGCAGACCTGGGTTTAGTAACAGACACTGTTGTGAAATCTTACATTACGAAGGTTTTAATACTTTTACAACATCTGCTACTGAATATTTACTAGCATACTCAGCAGTCCTATCCAAAGTTAAAATAAAGGTCACTCTCCAAAATAAATAAGCCAAGTATATTTTTGTATATCGCATCCTTGCTTGATTTATTTTTAAGGTGGTGGTTTCTGGAGTGAATAAAGTCCAATAATTCAAAATGATTCTCCCAAATCGTATAAGGAAATGCAACGTGTATGAGCCAAAAGAGGCAGACACAAAATAAGGACACATTCCATATATGCATGAGTAAATTTGAAAATACTGCTCAAATCTGAGAGGCAGCTTTAATTTTCTATAACTCATTGTCCTTAGACTCTAACCCAAGTATTGTTATGGGAAATGCATAAAAATTTACTAAATGGTGAGAGAGAGTTTTTTAAAATATATTTTAATTAGACAGCAGGGTAGCAATTCAGTGTCAGAGGAAGAATGACTGACAGAGTGAATTTGCAGGTGTCATCCTCAAGTGTGAGCAAGTTGACAGCCCTGCTTACTCCTCCCCAGCTGACACTGGGAGCTTATCTACATAGGGAAATTGACCGGCAAAACTATAGTGGTATAATTATACTGCCGGTCAAATTCCCTGTGGAGACAAGCCCTTTCTCTTATTATTCAAACTTCTGTCCCTATGCTAAAAAGGCAACAGCCAAATCATTGTGCTGTTTTTGTAACAGTACAGAAGAAGCTAAAATTACTTAATGTGTAATCCCATCACAGAACCAGGAAGACTTTGTGGTATGTACTTTCTTGAAAGCTTCAAAATAGTTATATTAGCCGACTTCTGATAAGAATAGGCTGTAAATACCTTTAGCATCTTGTTTGACACATTGGTAGAAGACGTGAAGAATTTTTGGTAAAACTAGGTATGTCAATTACATTTTACAAACGTTGGCAGCGAAAATTTGTATGTAGAGTATTGTCCGGTTTTGCAAACATTCCACCAACATTTGGTGGAATTTTTCTTAGTGTCATGATCCACTAATGAGCAAACCTCATTATTGTACATCAAAAGAGAGAAGATTTAAGATCAGGTGTTGTCTGCATTTTGGGCGGGGAGGAGGTCCAAATTGTGTCTTTTGATGCCTGCTCACTCTCTCATTGAAGTCAGTGGGAGCCATGAATGTGGTTCAGAATACAGAGCTTCACCCCTAAGTATCTTGCACTGGGATGCTAAATAGGGAAGCAGGCAAACACCATCCTCAGGAGAAATGCAGGCATCTAAGGCATAGAAGCCACCAACAGGGCAAACAGCATGTGCACCAATTTGAGTTTAGCACACATAGATCACTCCTGGATTACCTGCAAGGAGTTAAAAATGAACAAACAAAACCCACAAAAATGGTGCAGCGTGATCTTGTTAAAACACCCTTTGCCCTTCCGTGATGCCAACACTTTTTGCAGATTGCATGAAAGAAATATTATTAAAGGGGGAAAATCCAGTTTGGACCTAACCTCCCTAGTGTAATTCTCTGATCAAGAGCAAACGGCAAACAAGATGTGATATTTTGGTGGTTGTTCCCAGGCGAGCACCTACATACTATAATCACAAGTGCTTTGCAGATGCCTAAAATAGACCTCTCTGTATGGAAATTCAGGCTCTACCCCTGCAAACACTTGTGTAATTTAATGTACATAAGTAGTACATTGAAGTCAGTGCACCTACATAAATGTTTTTAGAACTGGGCCACAGTTAGATTGGATGGGTCACATATGTTCCAGAACAGTGGGTCAATGAAGTTATAGCAAGGATGAATTTGCATCAGTGTATTTACTAAATATGTTGCAAACTTCACAGATTGGAAGTCACAAATGCTGGAGTGGGTGGAGAGGCTGGAGAGAAAGAACAAGAGCTCATTTTTCTTACTCTTGCCACTGATCTGTAAATGAATTATAAACTGTCTTGCTGCTGATTAGAAAGAGCAAAAATGGTCCCAACATAATCTGGAACTCCTGTCATGTGCTTATTTATTGTCTTTCAAAGTTGATAGTGTATTTGAAAGTTGTGTGTGAAGATGTCAGGCTGTTTCCACTGGCAGAGCCTAGCTCCTTCAGGTACTGTGCTACTGAGGAGATTTGAATCAGCTCCACTCATTCCTATCAGTGCTACCCAACGCAGCTGTTACCACTTTCTCAGAAGTACACAGGTCGCCAGATAAGCTCAGGAAAGCACCATATGATATTCATTCAGATTATCTTTTGTACTTTCTTGAGCCATCAGTAGCATACTGGGGGCTGCATTTCTTTCAGCATCTTCTCCAGGACCCAGGATGGATTAAATGCTGCAGTTTGCCACTGTAAATTACTTGTGGCGTAAGTCCAGTACCCTGAGCATGATACCTGTGTGTTGCTCGTTGTGTACAGAAACGGCAAAAAGGTCTTTTAGATTTTAAAAAAGATATAAGTATTAGGAATAGTCCTGTTTCAAGCTATTCTCTGACAAAGGACAAAGAGATGCTTTGCCCTAGTTTGTACACATCCTTTGTTTGTGCTACCTGTAGCCAAATCATTGGTCTGTTACACTTTAGTTGATCACACCTGTGTGGTATTCTGTACCTGTGTTGAAAATAAACCTGTTCCTTGGATTTGAAAGTGTAGTGAGTAGTGGTTTTTGTCTGCTACAGCAAGCAGTGTTTGTCTGCTTTGCGTGGTTCGTAAAATAAGCTGTGGTCCTGAAATAGCCTTACAGGTGCACAATGTATGTCTAATTAATAAAAATACTTCTATTGTATCTTTCATTCAAAGGTCTTAATTTGTGTTCCACATTTTATTATGATTTATTCATTATTCTAACAGACTTGCAAACTCTCCACTGCATTTGTTTGTACCTCGTATTTTTACTTACTTTGGTCCTGATTCTGCAAACCACCTAAGTACTTGTTACTTTACACATGTGAGTAATCTTGTTGAAATCATGTGAACAAAGTTACATAGGTGCTGAAGCTTTGGCAAGACTGGGGCTTTTAATGGTAATGGAAGAGTATACATACCATGAGGTGAATATGGACCTCTATGTTAAGCAAGTGCCCCCTGTAGGGGATGGCAGGGGTTATGGTCCAACCAGAAAAATGTTACTCATTAACTTCTGATCCTAATCCTGTTTAATTTTAAAATCAGGGCTTTAACATATCTTTGCCTCAGTTTAATGTATATAAACCGAAGCCAGGTGGGTTTTTTTTAATTATGGATGTCCAATTTGAAATAAATAAGGCCTGATTTTTAGAGGTGCTGAGCATTAATAGCTATCATTGACTACAACTGCTGCTAAGCACTTCTGCAAATTAGGCCCAGCATACCTCAAGATGGGGCTCCAGAATTAGTAGTCACCTCTGGATAATTTGGTTACTAATGAATATATTGTATTAAGATTGTATGTGTACATACACATGTACATATTATAATTTGTCTTACAAACGGAGTTTGACTTCAGAATTCTGAATCATGCTTTCTGGATTTACTATAAAAATCAGTAAATGAGATATAATTAGGAATTACTGTGAAACATTGCATTTGTTTTTCATAATAGCTGCACCAATATGTTGCTCTTACAAAGCAACAGCACTGGAAATAATTATGGAAACACCAGCTAGAGCAAGGGAAGATTTTGTTGGACGCAACATTATAGTATAACAAGACACTGATCTAAATCTCACTACAAAAGTATTATCTGGCAAGAAAAGACTAATCTCACACATTCTAGAGTGGTGTAGCCCAGTGGTTCTCAAACAGGGGTACGTGTCCCCTCGGGTTACTCACACATCTTCCAGGGGGTACATCAACTCATGTAGGTATTGGGCTAGTTTTACAACAGGCTACATAAAAAGCATTAGCAAAGTCAGTACAAACTAAAATTTCATAGACACAATGACTTGTTTATACTGCTCTATAGACGATACACTGAAATGTAAGTACAATATTTATATTCCAATTGATTTATTTTATAACGATATGGTAAAAAATGAGAACATAAGCAATTTTTCAGTAATAGTGTGCTGTGACACTTTTTTGTATTTTTGTGTCTGATTTTGTAAGCAAGTAGTTTTAAAATGAGGTGAAACAAATAACACTCCTGAAAGGGGTACTATAGTCCGGGAAGGTTGAGAACCACTGGTCTAACCAACATCCTGAGAGGAACACTTCTGCATTATTGGTGAAATTTAGAAGTATAGGAAATGGGTCATCAAAAGCAAAAAGAACACTAATAAATGTGACAGAACAGTGGTGTGTGATACAAGGTCACATAGCAAATGTTGACAGTGTAGTTTGTCATCTATATGTGATCCCAAGCCCATTCCAGTTAATAGGAGACTTTCCACTGATTTCATTGGGTTTTGAATCTGGTCCTTAGTGAATTGTGTTACTTTTTATTTTATTTACATAAAATACTTGGTCTAAAATGTACTATGGAAAGTACTGTATGTCAACATCTGGAAAAAATTGTTCCTTTTAAAAAAAAGAAAACTAATCATCACAACTAATAGCAATGATCATTACTGCACTATAAAGCCGAGGATCGTGCCTTCCATTATGAACTTAATCTTGCAAAGCCCTCTGTAGTGTATAGCAAAAGCTGTTGTACTCCAATGCATCTGCATTCCAAGTCTGCTCATGGGCACACACAAGCTTAAACTATAGGTGTATTCATCTGCATTGGGAGTGTGCTCCAGTAAATAGGACACAGGTGTGGGAGGTAGGAAAGCTGGGTTCCAGTTCTGGCTCTGTCACCACTGACTCGGTGTGTGACTTGGCCAAAACACTACAAATCACTTTGCCCCAGTTTCCCCATCTGTAGAATGGAGATAAAGATGTTTAATGGTACCCGATCATTGTGTGTGTTGAGTCGAATGACCAAAAAGCACCACTGAAGTGTTATCTGTTACTATTACGAAGAGTAGTGTGTCTCATGTGCCCTTCCTGTTTGTTTGTTTAAATGAGATTGAGGGCCAGTTCTTACTCATCAATCAAGTGGAGGGCTGATGAGAGAGAGTGTTTGAAGGGATGCATTTATCTGAGATATCCACACCCAGTTCTGGCAGATGACCGCATGGACGGAACCATATATCTGGCTGGCATGCAGGGTCTGCAAACCCCCTCTTTGGGTTCCCCATGTTGTAGTCTCCTGTGCAGCCGAACCTTACCAGTTCTACTGCTTTTTTGACGTCCCACACACACTCAGAGAAGGGGACAAGGTTCCCCTTCCTGCTTTCACTTGATCATCTTTTTTGCAGAATACCACACCTGCTCTGACAGCTGCAAGAAAAAGAAAAAAAATGAAAGTATGTTGTAGCATAAACCAAAAGAACTATCACCAGGAAAGTCTGCTGCTGTATATTTAAAAAGACCATGAGCACATGAGAGGAATGAATTATTTTTTAAAAATTGATGGACAGCCCTTGCAAGATAACCATTTAAACAGTCAGTTTCTTTTTTTCAAGATGGGCAGAAACAGAGATTAAGTGACATTGAAATGTGTAAAACTTTTCTACTGAACCATTTAAGGGAATATAAGATGTACAGAAAAAATAGACAAGATGCTCGTCACTTCTAAGATACCCTTAGTTACTTCATTCGGAACTTAATGCAGCTGCCCTTTATTCACAATGAGTAGCACTTAAGCTTGTGTTAGTAAGCCCTACTTAGTGTAGGGTGCGGAATCAAGTTGTCATATACTATTATGTGTGCTTCACAGCTTTTCTTTTCACCGTTCCAATCCTCCAGGGCCAGACTGCAATTTTCCTCATGCTGAATAGCACCTTATTTCATGTGTAGTCCTTCTGATGTCAGTGAAGCTGTTTGCAGAATCTAACCTGCATTAGTTTGGACGGTGCAGGTAGAGACTGCACAAGACCATGCCAAAGCCCAGATTGATTGAAACTAATTTGTTGGTCTCAGTGATGCATGGAGATATCTGATTGGTGACTGTTGTTGATGAAACATGACAGATCAATTCTCATCTTTTACTGGTGAAGCCAGTTATTCATGGGGACATGCATCTGTCTGTTGCTATTTTGTTCACACTAACGGTGCTATAAAGTGGTAGCAAGAGGACTGTTTGTGTATCCAACACTGAACACTGGCACTTAGTCTACATGTGTGTCAGACCTACTTGCCTAAATCCACTAAAAACTACACGGCATATGGCAAAGTTAGTTGCACAGAATACAGCCCAGTTCCTTTGTGAAAAGGTAGTATGTCTGATCAACATGTGGAGTTCCCTGGACCTGATTCGCCACTCACTTTGCACAGGTGGAATCCTTTTGGCAACATCTTGCACTAATTCTGCACAAAGTTAAACGGAGGAAGGCTGTGGATATCAGGCCCAGATAGCACTTGGAGAGTCTTCAAAATGTTATGCACAATTGCCTTTCTTAATTTAAAAACCCTACACAATGGGTGGCATCATCCTGTATTGTGTACAATACATGGGCCAGTACTGGGCATATGGTAATATTCATATACTGCTGGAACTAGTGAGAACAGAAATTTGAATATTAGAAAGCCTCTCTTGACTTCATAGCTGAAAGCAGTTATGTGCGTAAATGCCCTTGAGCCCTTGTGTATATCCCTTCTTTTGACCCATTCATGCAAAAAATTATGTAATATTTCACAAGGAACAAAGCATAATAGGATACTTGTGGATCAGTCAAAGACAAGAATCTGTACAAAGGGCCTCTGAGCTGGACTATTGATAATTTACCATGTGGGTGTTTACCAGCCCACACACACCCCAATACACAACTCTACAGCCAGCAACAGAACACTGAAGAATGTAAATGCCCGGGTTATATTTTATTCATAAATCCTACTGATGCCATTAAGATGTCATAAATGCAGTGTTATGTTAATATATGCTAATTAGATTTTTTTTTTTGGCTTTTCAAATAAACATCCTGCTCTAATTAGGTGAATGGTTCCTAACATACAGAAGACAGTAAATATATTTAATACACACAGAAAATACAAAAAGGCTACAGAATTAAAGCATCTCCATATTAAAAGGCCTTTTCTCATGAAGAATAAGTTAGTTGAGGCTTCATCTCAAACTTTTTTTTTTTTGGTACAAAATTATAAGCAAATCAGTGCATCTATTAATGAAATTGAGGGGGGGGGGATTGAGTATTTTCCTATACCTTAAACAGCTTGAGTAGGAAGGTTTGTGTTGTGATGTTGTTTTGGAGCTAGTAATAAGGCACATTTCAAGAATGAAGAGACGCGGAAGTCAATGAGGCTTCATGTAGGTACAGAGATACATTTACCCATGTATATGAGTTTGCAGGATTAGGGCCTAATTCAGTTTGTCTGGGTGCTCTGGGGAGGATGTGGGTATGGACTCAGTATGTGCCCAGGAAGGTTGGGAGGATCAAAGTGGCCAAGTTAGTGTGATCAAGGACCTGATCCAAAGCCAACAAAAAGATTGACATTGACTTCAGAGTGTTCAGATCAGGCCCTAAAAGCAGTTACAGGGGAGACACAGAACTTGTTTGTTTTCAAATCATAATATCTGTAGTTATCTGCGTAGGATTTTACTCATATGTATTAATTAAATTTGTTTTAATATGACTGAAGACTTATTTTTCAGACATGGTCACCTAAGGTAGGAAGGCAAATTCCTCATTTCAAAGTTCAAATTGGAACAAAGACTGAGTCCAAAGACCTATGTGAGATTCAGCATCAGGACCCACAGATGCACACATTGTGTTGGCAGTCCCCTTTGCAGTCCTGGCAGCACAGCTTACAAGGTTCCATGCAGCTCCCTGACCATGCACCTGTAGCAAACCACACACACGATCATCATGCATGTGAGGGAGGATCAAATCCAGGACTTTCAGCACCGAAAGGACAGGCCTCTGCTATGTGAGCTAAAAGAAAACTCTTTTAACTATGAGGCGGTAGAAGGTTGTAGAGTCACTGAGGCCCCAGTTCAACAAGTTATTTAAGAATAAGCATAACCTTGAGCACATGCATAATCTCACTGAAGTCAGTGGAACTATGCTGATGATCTACACTCATTCAGAGTCTGATCCAGATTATATGATTACTCCGTGCCCATTCTGTCTGGATTCCCTTCTCCTTTTTCTCCACTTCTCACTGCAAACCACCCTGGGGTGTTTATGTGGGAAGCGGTGTGGGCTGAGGGACATACCAGCCGCCGTTTCCCGGAGCCCCCATTGGCCTGGAGCGGCGAACCCCAGCCAGTGGGAGCTGCGATCGGCTGAACCTGTGGATGCAGCAGGTAAACAAACCAGCCCGGCCCGCCAGGGGCTTTCCCTGAACAAGCGGCAGAACAAGTTTGGGAAACACTGCCTTAGATCATTATACTGGAGACATTTTACATATGAAATTTAGTTTTTACTAAATATGATATCTTTATTGCATTTTGGCTTGGAAAAAGAAAATAGATTATTCCGTTTCCTTTTAGTTTCAGTTTCCCCTATTAATTCAAAACCGTTATCCTAAAATACAGACTAAACCTTCTTGCTAATAACATTTCCTTTAACAGGTTTTGAATTATGTCCTCCCCCGCAAGAAGCCTTTTTTTCCGGCACATAAAGCCAAACATAGGAAACTGAGCACTTTGCTAGAAAGGAGAAATGTAAATGGAATTAAGAAAAAATAGTAGCAGACAAAGAAATACAAGAGAACTGAAAAAAGAGAAATAAAATATTATGCAAACTAGGGCCTGATCTTACAAATACTTATGTAGGAGTAACTCTTCTTACAGGAGTAGCCCTATTAAACTCAGTCGGACTACTCATGTGAATAAAGCTACACATGTGCATAAGTGTTCAGGGGAACAAGCCTAAAAATAAGTGTCAGCTTTTTCACTTCCTGTTATTGTTCTGTTCATGAACTTCACCCCCCACCCCCATTGCTACAGAGAAATACTCTGATCTAACTTCCATTACATCACTAATTTCATTGGAGCTGCTCTTGATTTATGCCAGGATAAGTGACATCAGAATCAGGCTCTATGCTTTTCTGAGTTAGACAAGAATAACGAGAGAAAGTATTTCTGTTACGCCCAACTCAGAATGGCACCCAAAGTAGCACCTCTGAAGTCTTCTTGTGTCAACTTCATTTTGAAATAAGTTTGACTGATAATGGGGAAGGCCTTCAGGCAGGTTCAACACATAAATATGGTTTGTTATATCAAGGGAGAGGTGGGGGAAACCATTTAAATCAACAACTATGTTTATGCATACCCAGATGAATCATTTATAGTAATTAAATTATTCTTGACATAATATTGGTAAGGAGCGGTGCTTGCACATTGTAATGTAACCATTAGGTACACATAAGGCCCATTAGGCAGAAATGACAAGTTGTATCATTAAACAAGCCAGAAATCTCTCTATGCACAGTAAATGCCCATGCTTGTAAGCACATTCCTCCTCAAACCAGCACTACCTTCTACCACCACGGTGACCCAGCAGTCTGTACTCTTGGAAGTACCTCTAGGCCATGGGAATATAGAGCCTGCATGCCACAAACAATAGCAGCATATTATAAAAACTGCCTTGAAATCCTGAGCACAAGCCAAACGTCCTGCTTGCTATGGTACCATATCACCCCAAGGACAAAAATTGGCTTTATCCTGCTCGCATTAGAACCAATGGGATTTTTCTCTTACTTGGGAGCGCTCTACAAAGTACAAATGAATGCGTGGGCAGACTCAGAGAGGCGCTGGATTATTGTGCTGATACCCTAGAAAAACAACATAACTTGCCACAGGAAAAACTGACTACATTACTACTACCATTGCCAGCAATTACTAATCATGAGCAGACATTTGCACCTCTTGAGTTTATCAGTGCAAATGCTTCATTGGATTCCTGAATTTACAGGATGTGAGAGAGTGGTCTCAGATTACAGGCAGTTTGAACCGACACCATAGTTAATACTATGTAGGATTTATAGAGCACTTTTCATCTATAGATCTCAAAGCACAGTAAACCGTATATTACAGGTGGGAAACAGATAGAGATTGTTAAGTGACTGTGATGGGATCCCTATTGCCTAGTGGAATTTTGAGTCACCAATCCCAAGTGAGTAATCTATAGTAAATGTGCAGCTAAAAAGACCTTTCCTTCTTTATTATTTTTTTTTCGTGGCAATATCAGTTCAACAACAGAAATCTCACCACGCTAGCCACCCAGGTTCTAGGAATTTGTCGCTGTTCTCAGGCAAGTTGAACTCAGTTGACCTTCAGCTTTGTACCCCACAGTGCACCTAAAGCATGGAATAGCGGCAAACACTTGCACTGCCTCTTGTGTTTTATTACTTAAAAATATCGCTAGTTCTTTGTGGCCATGCTCTCCTGTGTGAGCTAAAGTACTTTAGCTGAAAATAGCACAGGGCCAGATTTTCGGAGGTTATAAATCAGCGTACCTCCTTTGAAGTCAGCAGAGCTATACTGATTTATCCCAGATGAGGATCTGGTCACCAGTGTTTTGTGTCCCTTGCCTGTAAGTAGACAAGAATGGAATTATATTCTCTTAGGGCCTCATATTGCAATCTCATTCAGGCAACAAGCTCAACTGATACTTGTATAAGTAAAGGCTATAGGAGTCTAGTTCTCTCAGCCCATCAAACACTGGGATCAGAGTTCACTGAACTGTCACTTACTCATGGTGCTGTTGATCCTCTTGTTTTCTTTCACATATGTACATTAGCAGTGGATTGTATAATTAGCACTGTATGGCACAGTTATTTTGTTACAGTGTTCTTATACACACATGCTGGGTGCATTGTGAGGCATGCAGCTGAAGGTTGTGAGGTTTAACACTAGAGACAAGTATACATGACACTAATCACACACTTTGCACCTTGCGAATTTATTTTGGTTAGTCCTGAACACAAGCATAGTCACTTAATGCCACCGCTGAGCTTTTGTGTCATCCAATCCATTTTTTCCCTCCATCCAAGTCTGCTTGATCAGAAAAGATAAAGGGAGGATGAAAGTTGGGAAATGGTTAACATTTATATGTTACCTGGGCATTACTTGTTCAAGTGGTTTGAAGATCTGTTTCTGTGGTTAGACAGACATCAATCATTACGGTGTACATGGAGAATTCCGTTAGTTTAAGAGCCCTTGTTGATATTTTTCCACCTGAATAGGCAGCCACCTCTGGGTGTTTGATTTCCTGATGGCCTCGGGAGAATCCCTGTCAGTGTTTAGACTTGCTAGGAGAACCTAGGAGCAGATACATGTGCATTATTTTGGTTAAAACATCTGCTGTCTTTTCAGAGAACGTATGCGGATGTGGATAAATTGGAGAGAGTCCAGCGAAGGGCAACAAAAATGATTAGGGGTCTAGAACACATGACTTATGAGGAGAGGCTGAGGGAGCTGGGATTGTTTAGCCTGCAGAAGAGAAGAATGAGGGGGGATTTGATAGCTGCTTTCAACTACCTGAAAGGGGGTTCCAAAGAGGATGGCTCTAGACTGTTCTCAATGGTAGCAGATGACAGAACGAGGAGTAATGGCCTCAAGTTGCAGTGGGGGAGGTTTAGATTGGATATTAGGAAAAACTTTTTCACTAAGAGGGTGGTGAAACACTGGAATGCGTTGCCTAGGGAGGTGGTGGAATCTCCTTCCTTGGAAGTTTTTAAGGTCAGGCTTGACAAAGCCCTGGCTGGGATGATTTAACTGGGAATTGGTCCTGCTTCGAGCAGGGGGTTGGACTAGATGACCTTCAGGGGTCCCTTCCAACCCTGATATTCTATGATTCTATGATTCTATGATTCTATGCCCGTGATTTGTTTCCTAAATCTGAGGGACACTGATTTGGATTACAAAAGTCCAGATGAAATGGTACTTCGCAAACCGTACATTTTGAGAATCACTTTAAATATTTCTATATTTGAAGGCAGCTGTTTGTTTCCCTTTAGAAAATAAACTTGTGTTGTGCTGCCTACGAGGGAAAATAAGGTATTTAAGGCACATATCATACATTGGCTGCAGAAGTTGTAGACAGATCATTATACTATACATCAACCATGCTACCTAGGTATTTATGTCATGCATTTTGGTATCTGAGCACAATATGCTTCAGACAAAAGTGCTTTCCCAAGGTTTTGAATTATTTGTGGGGTGGGTACTGGCAGTATCAATATATTTCTCTTGAAGGCATTAGTCTTACCCTTCTTTGCAACTCTGCTGAAAGGCCCTCTATTAGGCCCTGATTCAGTAAGGTTAAGCTTCTTGCTGAATTGGGTCCTGAAACAGAAGATGTCAAAAGTTGGTCTGAAATATGATTGAGCTCAAAGAGCCATTATGCAATTCCCTCTCCAGTGTATTAGCTACAGTACATTAACACTTTAAAATAATTCAGAAAATGAGATGAAAGCAACCGTCCCTCACCCTAAGGCTTGTTGTAAGGGTAAAAGAAAGAAATTATGTTTTGCAGTGTAAATCTAGAAGCATTCAATAGTCTTTCAGAGGGTGGGGGTGGAGTTGGGGGGGGGCTTTCTTGGCTGTTCCTATTTCCCCAGAGCCCCTATTCTTCATGAAGCAGTAAAGATGGCTATAACACAGCTAAGATACCTACCTGGTTAGAGGAGTTGAGAGTAATCTGTATAGGAATAGGAAAGCCCAATACATCTGAAAGACTAACAGAACTGAACCTCAGCCCAATGTGTGAATAAAATTTTTTCAGATCCGTAAATACAGGGATCATCTTTTTTCTTGCACTCTCCTGAATGATAATTGGAAAGTGAAACTGTCTGGAAACAAAAATGAAACTGACCTGGAAAGAGGGTTGAAATTCCTGAAGCAGTTTTTTCATCATAAAATGGCCTTTAAAAACAACAACAAAACAAGAAAGAAAAAAGAAAAATGTCTCAAAAATAATTGACATTTTCAAAAATTTTCATTTTTTGTGAAAATGTCCATGACATTTTTAACTGAAACTTTATCTAGAACATTATCAATTGTTTTCATTTACTGAAAAACCCATTTCATTCAACAAAAAATGCTGATAAACACTGATAACATTTTTTTATAATAATGTCTATAAAAACGTTGGGAAAACTTTTGAAAAAAGTGGAAACAACTTTGCAATTTTGAAATCTTCCATGAAATTTTTAAAATTTTTCAACCAGCTGTACTGACCTATGTATATTTATTGTGTAAGTTGAATGAGTTGTATAAATAATCAGCATTAATGGTAGAAAGAAATTAGATTCTAAACATTCTCTCATATTTAATCATTTCAGGTTGTATTGATAATATAATATGGAAATTTTAAGAAGTGTGATTCTTAGCTTGAGAGTGTTCCTTTAAGAGCTACCTTGGCTAGATAAATGAGCTACCTAGTAGAAGCTTTTCTCTAGTTCATCTTGCGGTTATAATTTATCCTTCAGGCCTGAATTTCTCATATCAAGATAACTAACAGCGATACTCCCTTCTGGAGATTCACATCAATTACTTATACATCATTCATCTCTGCAGCATTGAAGGATCAGTCAGTTGTAAGAATGATGTTTCTGCAAACACCAAGGACTCTGTTTTTTGAAAGAAACAGCATCCATGGCAGCATATTAAAAGATGGGAAATGTGTAGATTTATACACACACATACAGAACCAGGTGCTTGCTTCAAACAGCCCCTTTTGGGATGTTAAATGTCTTTGCCCACAGATCTCGTAAACAATTTATGAAGGATCTTATTCTTATAGCTAAGCAGATTTCTCAAACAATACTAAAGCCAAAAGGGAACTATGTGTCATCCAGAAGAACAAGAGAGCTCTCAGAACTCACAGCAGCTGGGCTCTTAGCTGATGCAAAAATCTAAGTGCTTTTATGTCCCCCATCACTGCAGTGTCTGAGTGCCTGATGCCACCATGATGGTACCAGATGCCATATAGATAGTGTCCTGCTGCCTTAAAACCCCACGTGTATCCTGGAGGGGAGGGTCTTGTCTTTTCCCCATAGGATTAATATCAGTCCATGGAACTCGCCCTTCAGGGAATGTGGAATTTTAAGGCTCTCTAGATAGCTATGATGTGATCTCAGAATCTGCCTCTGGAGCTAACGAGGAGGGAGCCATCCAAAGAGAAAGCCACAGTCTAACCTAACTTTGTTGGATAGATATAGTTCAGAAGCTAGCCACTGTAGCTTCATATTCCATCATATGTGAGAAGCCATTTAGTCTTCTGGAGAAATAAGGGAGAAAAGTAGCAAGAAGAGGAAGCAATAGCCAGTTACCATATAAGAGCTTCACTGTCATGTAACTAACTACTCCTTTGTGTAGATGTAAGTCAACTAAGCACATTATCCAGTTCTGGCTACTATTTGTGCACATGACCTGAGCTGACATGTGTGTTGATGTGGCCCGAGTAGTGGCTACAGCCTGCAGAGGTGATGGGTCAAAATTAAACATTAGATTTAGGCTCCTAAATCCTTTAGCCACTTCTGAAAAATCTCCCCCAAAGTGAAAAGGAACATGACAGGCACTCAACAGTCTAAAGTTATGTAAAAAGGTCTTTATTTTGAAAAGGAACCAGGAATCCTATACAATTCCATTTCAAAGCCACTCGAGTCACATGGACTTAATAGTTATTATGGAACCCAAAGTTTTGGAAAGTTCAACAATCTACAAAGTGATCTCCTCCATAGGTTGATGCTCTGAAAATTGTCATCCTAGCATATTAAGCAGATCAGGATTAACTCTCTTGGTCATGTCCTCCCTGATGTTAACCCTACCTCAATGACAGCAAAGGGTGTTAGTGCAATGGAGCAAGTTCCTGATTAGAGGTACATTACCACCAACTAGATTGCACAGATATTTTTGCAATTGAAAGGAGCTTTTGCACCTGTTGCAGCATGGGGCAAGAGCTTAAAAGATTTAGGATGTGGCATGGAAGGGTGAGAGAAAGGATCATTTTGGTTTGGCTGCAATGGTGAATCGGTGTGCATTCTCCACAGTGCTGCAGCCTGGGTGAGAGTATGCATCACTTTTTAAAATATTCCAAGGTAAAGGAAGGGAAGCAAGGTCTGGTAACTAAAGCACTGGAGGTAAGGAGATCAGTTCTATTATTGGCTCTGCTACAGACCTACTCTGTGACCATGGGCAAGTTACTGAACCTCTCTGCCTTGGTTTCCCCATATGTAAAATGGGGAATACTTATCTAGTTAACAGTATTGACCTAGTTCATAGGCTTGTTGTGAGCCGTATTTCATTAGTGATTAAGAGCTTGGATAGAAGAAGATTATATATATATATATATAAGCAAGGTAAAATAAAAGCTAAATGAGCCACTCAATGGCCTCTGAGTCAGCAGTGTTCAGCCTGAGAAAATGTCCAGGGAGTCCAACATGGAAACAGCAACCATCCAGGACATGTAGAGCATCCTCCACAGCACCACACATACACAGTGGGCAGCCTGGATGCCCCAGGCATGGTTGGTCTTGGCGCAAACCACACCACACGTGAACCTATTAAGTTGGCTCCAGAGGTTGCTGGGGAGCCTAAAGCCAAGTAGCCATTCATCCAACCTGATGTTGATGTAGGAGTTCCTATTAGTGGCAGAGGCTCTCTCCCATTCTGTCTGCCTGAGCTGTAGATGTTTTCAGCTAGCTGGAAAGTTTGCAGCACTGTCCAAATGGAATTTCTGCTATGCAGTTGATGGAAGGGTGCATCCCATATATCAGTGAACAGTGGCAAGGGTGGCATTTGCTGTATCATGATGATCAGTTTGTTGGCTGCATTCTGACACTATATGTTAGGTGGGGAATGTTGGCTAGGACAGTAACCATACCAGTTTTGTTGGCTTCAATGTGTCACTGATAATTTTTATGGTATGATTAAGCTGTGTATCTAATAATCTAGTGTGGGCAGAATTGGGGCACAGTATTCGCCAACTGCATAACGGAGAGTGAGCCTCAAACTACTCAGTGTTTACACACTGGCTTCTCGGGTAGAACCTACCAGTGTGAAGGAGCTATGAAAGTACAATTTATTACTAACACATCTTAAATTTTAGACATTTTTGCAAAGTTCCAGAGCACAGTACATATTAAAGGTTAACATTCCACAGCGTGGCACGTAAGTGCTGTGAAATATAGTCTCACCCAAGGACTTGCCCATACATGCAATTATCTGAGTGGTACCTGCAAATGTGAGGTTTATATGGAGAGCAGGTTTTTTAGGTGTGGGGGTTTTGAAGGATACAGTTTAGGATGAAATAATCTGAAATTTTGTCTGGAAACCCTTTTAAAGTTCCCTTTACTACCTTTGAACCATGTGGCTCAGAGGGAGTGGCTACAAAGCTCTCTAAATGCTGCATGCAGGGTAGAAATAAGCTTTTTGCATTAATCAATTATAATAATTATCCTCCTAAACACATGCTTGGTAAGATATGAGAGCCTTACAGAGATTGATTAGACTAAAATAAGCACCTAATTTGCATTTTTCTGATTTTCCTCCACTCCATTTGTCCCCATTAAGGCGCCTGCTCTACAAAAGGACAAATGTTGAAAAGCACATTTAAGAAAAATGTCATGTTCCGCAGCCACCTGTTAATGCATTGATCCTTTACCTCAAATGCCCTTATGAAAGCCTCTGACAGGAAAAACTTGTCTGTCTCTCAAGGTGAAAACTGCAGGGTAAAGTTTTCCACTCTTGGCAGAGGACGATTAACCCTTAGGCTCCCATAAAACTAATGCCCTATGGAAAAGTGTACGTATGAATGTTTAAGGAGAACTTATCTGCATCTAAAAACTAAATAAGCATAGAATTTATACATTTAAAAAGTTAATAAAAATGGGAAATGAAACATTAAAGAGCCAGTACTAATAAAATTAAGTAGCTAAAAATAAATAGTCACAGACATTTTAGGCTGGAGGGGAAAAATACCATAACACAATGTAATTGTTCAAGACAACCTATAGTTGGCCTGATCTTGAGTGAGTCAGTTAGAGTTATGAATGCCCAGCCCTTCACCTGGGCTCCAATCCAATGCCCACTGAAGAGAATAGACTCCCATTGACTTTAATCGGCATTGGACTGGATGATTATTTGTATATACCATAAATGCTATTTAAATCTTCAGTGGTATGCATGCAAATATATAGCTCCCCACATAGCAATATTTGTCTTATAGATTATAGTAGCATTGTCAATAACAAACAAACCAGGCTATGTCACTGCATATTTGCTATCAAGAGTAGCTAAACGTGCTCTGCATTGTATCCGTTAGTCAGATAAAAATTGACTAGATCTAGAACCAGGGTCAGATTAACCAGATCACAGGAAAATAATGGTTTGACCCTTCATACATCCCTCCAACTAAACCTTAATTTGAGCTTCTGTGATGCCATTTCCATCTCCCCTCCCACCCCCCAACTCCTCAAAATGGCAGTGTTCTTTCACTTTCAGCGTATCCCCAGCTACATCCTTCTTAACCTGCAATTCCTAAATTGCCCCTTCTGGCCCTACCTTACAGTCTCTTCTCACAACCTTGCCCCATATATTTTCAGATCCTACTGATATTCCAGCTGCTCTCACAGCCTCACTCACCACTGAATTTAAATCTCTTATGCTGTGAAGTGCATAAAGAATGTACACAAGGAAGCACAGTGCAGAGAGAAAGCCAAAGCAGATTCCACCCAGGAGGCCAACAGCTGGGGTTGCCAAGAGCTGCTGGGGTCTGCAGTTGAATGTACAGAGACAGAAGGAGAAGGGTAGAGAGACAGGGTAAGGCAGGGCGTATTGGATTCTTCAAGAACTATTGAGGAACTAGACTAGGTCAGATGATAGAAACAGGGGTCAGAAGAAACTTTTCAGGTTCTTTGACCTTCTAGCAGTGGTTCCTCAAATGGGGGTTGGGGGGAAATCAATGAAACGAAGCTTCTGCTGTTTACTTTGATTGGATTCAATGTAGCATAAGTCAGAATCATTGCAGAATTACTGCTAGTGCAACTTTCCTGTACTTATTTGTGCCGCATCAGAGGCAGACAGCGTGTGTCAGCCGACTAAAACACATGGCTGTGGATGTGGTTTCTCACAGCTGCTTAATGTCCCATTTTTCCCTAGCAAGCATCCCACTTTCCAGGGGTGAACTCTGTTACTATAAATATATATATAGTTAGAGAGAGAGTTATATCTGGATAATGGAGGGAACTTCAGAAAGATAGACAATACCTCATTTCCCCTGGGCTGGATATTGCTTTTAGCTCATGTTTTTGCAGACACTTCATGAATGGAGAAGAGAAAAATGATTTCTAACCATACTTCAATGGACTTTCAAATATATCAAAGAGTGGCTCATAAAGATATACAGTAGTTCATGGATACAAAATTTCTAGACATTTTATGGCTAAAAGATATAGACAAAAAGCATCCATGATGACTAAAATGCATGCTTCTGGTCTTCAGTAAATCCCCTTTCACTCCTGGTTAGCTCATCAATGGACCTCAGAGACCTCAGAGAGATGGAATAGAAAAGACAGGGCTAGGGCTAGCTGACTTTGACTACACTTTGCCCTTTCCAGACACTGCTGTAGCTGCACTGATAAACCCCTAATGCAGATGGGTAAAGCCACTGTTTGTATCAGAGGAGCTTACTCTTGCTTGAAACCAGGGTAAGCAGCACTGGTGTGAATAACGTGTCTACACTAGGGGTTTGCATCAATGTGGCAGTCCTAATGTAATCATGGCAAATCCCTAGTATACACAAGGCCCAGGACTATGTACAGGTAATGCAAAGGCGACAGACAGGTTGGAAATCCTGCACCTTATCTCAGCTATATCTGGAGTTATTCTGTTGACTTCAGTATCAACTTCCCATCCGTACTGTGACTATAAAGCCCATGGGCCAGATTATCAGTTTCCACCAGCTGAGACTATGATGCCGAATTTAAATATTCCTCTTACTTGTTTTACTAATAATATCTCAGGGCCTGATCCTGCAGAGACCAACTACTGAGTGTGAATGGGCCTATTAAAGTTACGTAAGGGCCCACGAAACTAGCTCTATAGCTTTGACTTCCCAAGCTTTCATCTCACCTGCCTTGGTGTCCAGGGTGCAAGTGAGGGAGAAGCTCAGGATAGTGGACCAAGTATAGGTCTGTGCAAAGCTGGACCAATGATGCGCTTTTCCATTCAGAGACTGATAAATCTGTCAGATGGTATTTTAGTCACAGGCACTGGAGTTGAACAAGAGCAATTACATATTATCCAGTGAAAATGAAGGACCAGATTCCCTGCTGATGTAACTCCCTTGAAGTCGATGGAATTACACCACAGAGAATTTTGCTCACAGTACCTTAGGGGGACGGGTCTGATAGACTTGAATGGCTTTTATACATTGACGTATTCTTTAAAATCTTCTATCCTTTGGTTTATATGCGGTCCAAAGAAACAAGTTAATAGGATTTAGGTAGAGTAGGCAAACAAGCTGTTTGGGGGGTACAGTGGTTACTGAAGTACCCACTCAATACCAGACTCAAGCTGTATCTGCAGATAGCAGATTGTACTGGAAGGAAAGCCTTGGGTATAATCAACCTAGAAAAAACAAACAAGAGTGTGATGTGTTGCCCACCTTTAAGGTGCCACCTGATGTCCTGGGATGCCACTGAGCCTGCCTGTTTCGCCAGCCTGAGCCCCCTTTATCCTGTCTTGCTGAGACAGCCTCTTAAACCTCCTCCAGCACACACACAGGGAGGGCCACACCCAGCTGCAGAAAGACACAGACACTGAGATTAGCTCTGGGAAGACTCATCTTAAGGGACTTGCCCCAGTACTCGGGCGCGCACCTCCCTTGGAGTGAAGACCCAAAGGTATATTGTCTTGTGCTGTATAGAAAAATCTGCACAGCGGAAACTCATAAAAATTCACCCTCTCCCTCAACGTGAAGAGAGATATGTACAGCTGCTTCCTGCCCCAGATATGGATTGCACAAAACTGGGTTATGTTATAAACAAGAAATAAGTTTAACAACTACAAAAGACAGATTTTAAGTGATTATAAGGGATAGCAAACAGAACAAAGCAGATTACTGAGCAAATAAAAGAAAAAGTGCAAACTAAAGAAACAGATTACAAAATGTAATTTCTCACCCTAAATGTTGAATTAGGCAGGATGCAAAGATTCTGTAGCTTAGAGTTCCAGTTATCTCTTCTTACAGACTGGATCCCTGTCTCAGTCTGGACTCACCCCTGCCTTTCCCCTCAGGTACTTTCAGCAGTCTTTCTTCTTGGGTAGGCCACGGAGGAGAGTTCAGATTAACCATTCCCCCACCCCAAGCCTTAAAAAGGATTTACCTAAGGTGGGAAAACTTTGTTTGATTCCCCATCCCCCTACAGAGGAAATGAACCAGCAGTGTCCAAGGTGGTATTTTGGATTAGGCGACAGAACCACCTGCCCTGGTGGTGTCACAGCTATGTCCCAGGACACCTCTCGGGAAGGAGAGAGATTAGTATCTTCACCGTTCTATTGTTTCTTCTTAATGGGCCATCAAGGCTGTGATGGCCGGTTGTCTAGTGGGTGTCTCCCAAATACACACACAGCTGTAATTGTTACATAGTCCATATTCCTCACTTTAGATACAGAAATGAGACACGCATACAAATTGGATAATCACATTCAGTAAACCTTTCCAATGGTATCTTACAAGAGCCATCTTGCATAAAGTATATCTTAGTTGTGCCATATTTATATCATAATCATATTTTTATGAAGAATATGGGGTGTAATGACCCCGCAATTTCCATTGTGTTGAGCTGAAATCAGGGCATGTAAGATTGTTCATATCTCAGTGAAGACACATAGGCCCTGATTCTGAAGGCTTGCCTACACAAGAAAGGGTTTGTCATTATAGCTACACTGGGAAAACCCTCCTGATTCAGATGGTGTTTTTGCTGGTGCAGTTTATGCTAGTTCCCCAAGTGAAATAAGTTATACCAACAAAAGCACTATCTTGCCTTGCCTACACTAGGGTTTTGCTGGTATTAAAATGTGGTAAAAAAGAAAATCACCCCCGCCCCCTCCAAACAAAATTACTATGCTGGCAATAGTTTCTAGTGTAGACAGGCCTCCGTTAGTCCATTCCTGAGCTGAGCAGAGGAATGGAGTAAGGTGCAAAGGTGGCTTTAAGCTATGTTTGTGATGCCTGTATTCTGGGGACTTTCAGAAGCTGACACAGGCCCTGGTATCAGAGCAATGATCTTCAGTGTGGTGGGGCACACATCAGCCAACAACTTTAAGGAAAAGTAACAGGGCCTGAATCTGCTCAATTAAGCCAGTATAGATCCAGAAAAACTCCACAGGTTTCAGGGGCATTACTCTGGATTTACACTGGTGTAAGTGAGAGTAGAATTTGTCTCTGCCGTAGAACGTACTAGAGACAGACATAGAAGGGGGGGAAATACATTTTAAAACAGCTGATTCTCTTTCACTGATGCTTAAGACAAAACTCATTTGAGAGGATTATTAGCGAAGGACAACTGTAAAGACAAAATGATACAGGATCTCATTAAAATGAAAATGCTGAAATAAATGGGTAATTTGGCATTGATTCCACTCCCCCACCCCTCACTCTGAAAGCCATTTTGCATTAAAAGTTACATGGCTGCAGGATGATGCTCCAACATCTGTTATTGCTGAAATAAAATGATTTGCTTGGGGTTTTTTTTCTCCTCACATTCTTCTAACATCTGCATGTGTAGCTCTCTCCTGTATATTAATCATTTCCAACATTGATTGCTCATGTGCTAGAATAATGCATCAAAGAATATGGAATTCTGTCTTCATTTAGGCAACTGAATATTTTGGTCGGAGATTAAAGTTTCTATATTTCTATCCACCTACACTGCATGCCAGGTGATTATTGTTTACGAAAATGAACCTGGTGGGTGATATAAATCCCTATACAGAGGGCCCACATCCTCAGAGGTATTTAGGCACCCAGTGCCCACTGAAATCAGTGGGATTTAGCTGCCTAAATACCTTTGAGGATCTGGCCTCAGACTCACGGGCTCACACGAGACATAAGGGGCGCACAGGCCTTAAGCTGGTCCTTTTCATAGAAGTTAATTGCACCTTATATGATTAGAACAAAGCAAATAATTCACATCCTTCTCTGCTCTCAGAACGCTTGCAGACAGACTGCAATTTCCTTAAACATACTTATTGCTGAAAGCATTCAATTTTAGTTGTTGTTGAACTCTATGGATTGAGCCAATCGACTGCTTGAAAACAGTCCTCTGTGTGTCTCAGCTATTCCTACTTTTTCGGTTAGCTGTGATTGGTCACATAAAAACCATAGTATTGGTTTGCTGTGATTAAACATTTCTGAAACAAGCACTTGCACATGACAATTTAGAATTCTGTTTCCCCTGAACGTATTTGTGAGCGTGACTTTAAAATTCACTCTCTGCCAATATTTGCGCCAGTAAAACTCAGCAGAACAAATGTTCGCAGGAAGCAAATGCAAAAAGTTCACACTGGGTCTGAAAATAAATCATTTAAAAAGTCAAGTGAGTAGCTGCAAACATTTATTTTATTATATGTACCAGGCTCTAGTTATGATGCATTTTAGTGTTACCTTCCAACCTCCAAACTATGGCCCTGATTCAGAAAAGCACTAAGTCCATCCCTATTCAGAGAATTAAAATTAAGCATGTGCTTATGACCCATTGACTCCAGTGAGAAGGAAGCAATTTCCAATGAGAAGTAAAACCTTTTATAAATAAGGAGGCGTTATGAATATAAATCTATATTTTTAGATTTATTTCAAAATACTGCAAAGGGAAAAGAATTGTGGTTCTATTTGCCCTTGATATGCATTTATAATTGCTTTTGGCCTTTACAATTGTTTTCTAATCTGTGCTTGAAGTCAGAAAACAAAAATGAAAACACTAAAACTATGGATTTTATTTCAGGAATGTGCTGAAAAGTATTGGGTACACAAAAGAAGGTCTATAGTATAGTAATTCTGCATGCAAAAATAGAGTACCCAGGGTGCACAGCAGATGGTTTCAAAGGAAATCCTCGAGAGCTAGGATTAAAAAGCAATTTCCAGCAAGTTTAAAATGGGTCTCCATATTTGGGTCACAGAAATTAACTCTTTCAGTGTGAGCGATGGGAGTCTTTCGTTGGAGTATCTGTCCATAAAAACTACCAGCATGCCCCATGGAAAAGGAAAATTTAAGGGAACATGAATTTGTGTTGACTCCATTTGTGTTTTATCATGCTTTATATACACACACAACAGTCACACTCAGGCTCAGGGTAAAGGATTGCACACGTGTGTGAAAGGCAATTCCACATTTTCTGGAACTTGAATACATTATGGAGGGATAGTTAGGGATTGAAGAAAAATCGTTTGGATGCTAAAGAAGAGGAGACATGGTGCCATGCAGATACTCTTCCTGGCTGCACCAGTTCAAGTCAGTGGCTTGACGTGACTGCCAACAGTACGTGTCTGAACATACAGAGAGTTCAGTCTGTTTCAGTTAGAAGTGAGTTAATGAGGAGATGCAGATCAGCCGGGTGCTTTGTATTCTGAGGTCAGCAGAAGATACTGGGCCAGTTCCTTAGCTAGCGGCTCCACCAAGATCACTGAATCTACACTAGTTACACCCACTGAGAATATGGCCCACAACAGATTTTAAAATAGGCCTAATTAGGAGTCTGATTCACTTTTTCACTAAAATAGTGTAAAGCTCCAGCAGCGTAAAGGAGCCTTAAAATGGATGTAAATTACTCTTACATCCCCTTTAAGGCCCCTTTTATGTTGCTGTAGCAATGTAAAGGGGCCTAATCTAAATGAAAATTGGGCCCTAGACACCATTCAGTACTAAACAATTAAATGTAGCAACTGATATTGTTTTATCTTGTCCATAAAAGTAAATCAGGCATATTTTGAACAGAGCTGGAAAGTTCTCTGAGCAAAGGTGCCTGACGGTTTGCTGAGTAAATTATAACAACAATTGCTGGTTTAAATTTCAGCAGGGGAAGGAGTTAATTGCATTGCACTTTGGCTATTATGTAAGCTACATGTTAATAACAAAGGACAATGTAGTCCTGAAAGGGCATCCTAAGTGTCCTGATGGGATGACTAACTGCAGGTGTTTTAACAAAGTTAATTAACCATCTTAAATTTTCTTTTTCCTACAGCACTGATCTAAGGTGGATATCAAAGACCCTGAAATATCTTATCTACTGTTCAGAAGGGGGAACAAAAGAGTTCAAATGCTTGTTATAAGGTATCTTTCAAATGCCCTATGCTGCTGTCCTTGGGCCAGTTCTAGAATTGTTCAGTAGGGCCACAACTACTTTTACCTTGGTCTCTTATAAGTGTATGTTCTATTGTCTTAAATGAGACATCTACCCTTGTATGGCCGCATATGACCAGCTCTAAAGAGTTTCACACAGTACTTCAGATTTCTATTCTATTCAGGTTGTCACACCACAATGATAAGTGCAGTATATGAGTGCTTGATGACACCATGTTGTGTCCTTCACTGGAAGAATCAAATGAATAATCTTTCTACTTAAAAGATCATAGTGTGACATGATAAACTAGAAGTTTTCCCTGTGTTTTAGGTTCAATTTAAACTATAGAGGTCTTGTCAAACACAAATAATGCCCTCGTTTACTTATACCTTTACCACCTCATTGTACTCAATGGGGCCAGGTTCTGACCTAAGTTACATCAGTAAAACTCCAGATGAACTCCATTGATGTCAATTCCAGGTTTACATCAATGTAAATGAGATCAGAATTTTGCTGTGGGTTTTCAAGTGTCTATATCTTGCAAGAGAAGGCAGACTCGTTTGAAACACATTCTTCTCCTTGTTGTTCTTTTTAATAACTTCTGTCTTTTGAAAAAAATCTTAGAAGATTCTATTAAGTGCCTTGAGAGAAGGTTTGATCCAAAGCTCATGGAAGTCAATGGGAATCATTCCATCAGGTTCAGTAGGTTTTAGACTGGGCCCTGAGTGAAGAAGTTAGCATTGGAGTTACAGCGGCAGAGTGAGTCTGTTTTATTGATTTTTCACCAAACTGTGCAGCCAAATGTTGAATACAGGAAAGAACTTCTAATAAAGGGAAGAACCCTATTAATCAAACTGTCTGGGTTATTGCCTGCCTCGTAGAGCTGTAAAATGTCGGTACTGCACTTGGTTTATTAGGCTGTTTGTGCATCATTTGTTTTCACTTAAAACAGTGATTTTCAAGCTAAATCGCTTTCAGTTGCATGCAGCTCTCGTAGAGCCTATGTCCAAATATAAGGGTGAGAGTGATCTCAGGCAGGGCCAGTACAGTGCTGAGCTATAAGCGCTCCCTCTGCTGCTCATGCGCAAGGGTACTGAGCCCCCCTGCCAAGAGAGCACCAGTTCCCCAGCACTCCCTCCCTCCACAACTGCGATGGGGAACGAAAGACTAAGGGTATGTCTACACTATGGAATAAGGTCGAATTTATAGAAGTCGGTTTTTTAGAAATCGGTTTTATATATTCGAGTGTGTGTGTCCCCACAGAAAATGCTCTAAGTGCATTAAGTGCATTAACTCGGCGGAGTGCTTCCACAGTACCGGGCTAGAGTCGACTTCCGGAGCGGTGCACTGAGAGTAGCTATCCCACAGTTCCCACAGTCTCCACTGCCCATTGGAATTCTGGGTTGAGATCCCAATGCCTGATGGGGCTAAAACATTGTCGCGGGTGGTTCTGGGTACATATCATCAGGCCCCCGTTCCCTCCCTCCCTCCGTGAAAGCAAGGGCAGACAATCGTTTTGCGCCTTTTTTCCTGAGTTACCTGTGCAGACGCCATACCACAGCAAGCATGGAGCCCGCTCAAGTAACCGTCACCCTATGTCTCCTGGGTGCTGGCAGACACGGTACGGCATTGCTACACAGTAGCAGCAACCCATTGCCTTCTGGCAGCAGACAGTGCAATACGACTGGTAGCCGTCATCGTCATGTCCGAGGTGCTCCTGGCCATGTTGGCTGGGAGCGCCTGGGCAGACATGGGCACAGGGACTAAATTTGGAGTGACTTGACCAGGTCATTCTCTTTAGTCCTGCAGTCAGTCCTACTGAACCGTCTTATGGTGAGCAGGCAGGCAATACGGATTGCTAGCAGTCGTACTGTACCATCTTCTGCTGGGCAGGCAACAGATGAGGATGGCTAGCAGTCGTATTGTACCATCTTCTGCCGGGCAGGCAAGAGATGAGGATGGCTAGCAGTCGTACTGTACCATCTTCTGCCGAGCAACCATGAGATGTGGATGGCATGCAGTCCTTCTGCACCGTCTGCTGCCAACCAAAGATGTAAAAGATAGATGGAATCGATCAAAACAAGAAATAGACCAGATTTGTTTTGTACTCATTTGCCTCCTCCCCCGTCTAGGGGACTCATTACTCTAGGTCACACTGCAGTCACTCACAGGGAAGGTGCAGTGAGGTAAATCTAGCCATGTATCAATCAGAGGCCAGACTAACCTCCTTGTTCCAATAAGAACAATAACTTAGGTGCACCATTTCTTATTGGAACCTTCCGTGAAGTCCTGCCTGAAATACTACTTGATGTAAAGCCACCCCCTTTGTTGATTTTAGCTCCCTGAAGCCAACCCTGTAAGCCATGTTGTCAGTCGCCCCTCTCTCCGTCAGAGCAACGGCAGACAATTGTTCCGCGCCTTTTTTCTGTGCGGACGCCATACCAAGGCAAGCATGGAGGCCGCTCAGCTCACTTTGGCAATTAGGAGCACATTAAACACCACACGCATTATCCAGCAGTATATGCAGCACCAGAACCTGGCAAGCAATACCGGGCGAGGAGGCGACGTCAGCGTGGTCACGTGAGTGATCAGGACATGGACACAGATTTCTCTGAAAGCATGGGCCCTGCCAATGCATGCATCATGGTGCTAATGGGGCAGGTTCATGCTGTGGAATGCCGATTCTGGGCTCGGGAAACAAGCACAGACTGGTGGGACCGCATAGTATTGCAGGTCTGGGACGATTCCCAGTGGCTGCGAAACTTTCGCATGCGTAAGGGCACTTTCATGGAACTTTGTGACTTGCTTTCCCCTGCCCTGAAGCGCATGAATACCAAGATGAGAGCAGCCCTCACAGTTGAGAAGCGAGTGGCATAGTCCTGTGGAAGCTTGCAACGCCAGACAGCTACCAGTCAGTTGGGAATCAATTTGGAGTGGGCAAATCTACTGTTGGGGCTGCTGTGATGCAAGTAGCCCACACAATCAAAGATCTGCTGATATCAAGGGTAGTGACCCTGAGAAATGTGCAGGTCATAGTGGATGGCTTTGCTGCAATGGGATTCCCTAACTGTGGTGGGGCTATAGACGGAACCCATATCCCTATCTTGGCACTGGAGCACCAAGTCGCCGAGTACATAAACCACAAGGGGTACTTTTCAATAGTGCTGCAAGCTCTGGTGGATCACAAGGGACGTTTCACCAACATCAACGTGGGATGGCCGGGAAAGGTACATGATGCTCGCATCTTCAGGAACTCTGGTCTGTTTCAAAAGCTGCAGGAAGCGACTTTATTCCCAGACCAGAAAATAACTGTTGGGGATGTTGAAATGCCTATATGTATCCTTGGGGACCCAGCCTACCCCTTAATGCCATGGCTCATGAAGCCGTACACAGGCAGCCTGGACAGTAGTCAGGAGCTGTTCAACTACAGGCTGAGCAAGTGCAGAATGGTGGTAGAATGTGCATTTGGACGTTTAAAGGCGCGCTGGCGCAGTTTACTGACTCGCTTAGACCTCAGCGAAACCAATATTCCCACTGTTATTACTGCTTGCTGTGTGCTCCACAATATCTGTGAGAGTAAGGGGGAGACGTTGATGGCGGGATGGGAGGTTGAGGCAAATTGCCTGGCTGCTGGTTACACGCAGCCAGACACCAGGATGGTTAGAAGAGCACAGGAGGGCACGGTACGCATCAGAGAAGCTTTGAAAACCAGTTTCATGACTGGCCAGGCTACGGTGTGAAAGATCTGTTTGTTTCTCCTTGATGAAACCCCCCGTCCCTTGGTTCACTCTACTTCCCTGTAAGCTAACCACCCTCCCCTCCTCCCTTCGATCACCGCTTGCAGAGGTAATAAAATCATTGTTGCTTCACATTCATGCATTCTTTATTCATTCATCACACAAATAGGGGGATGACTACCAAGGTAGCCCAGGAGGGGTGGTGGAGGAGGGAAGGAAAATGCCACACAGCACTTTAAAAGTTTACAACTTTAAAATTTATTGAATGCCAGCCTTCTTTCTTTTGGGCAATCCTTTGTGGCGGAGTGGCTGGTTGGCCGATGGCCCCCCCACTGCATTCTTGGGCGTCTGGGTGTGGAGGCTATGGAACTTGGGGAGGAGGGCGGTTGGTTACACAGGGGCTGTAGTGGCAGTCTGTGCTCCAGCTGCCTTTGCTGCAGCTCAACCATACACTGGAGCATACTGGTTTGGTCCACCAGCAGCCTCAGCATTGAATCCTGCCTCCTCTTATCACGCTGCCGCCACATTTGAGCTTCAGCCCTGTCTTCAGCCCACCACTTACTCTCTTCAGCCCGCCACCTCTCCTCCCGGTCATTTTGTGCTTTCCTGCCCTCTGACATTATTTGCCTCCACGCATTCGTCTGTGCTCTGTCAGTGTGGGAGGACAGCATGAGCTCAGAGAACATTTCATCTCGAGTGCGTTTTTTTTTCTTTCTAATCTTCACTAGCCTCTGGGAAGGAGATGATCCTGTGATCATTGAAACACATGCAGCTGGTGGAGAAAAAAAAAGGGACAGCGGTATTTAAAAAGACACATTTTATAAAACAGTGACTACACTCTTTCAGGATAAACCTTGCTGTTAACATTACATACATAGCACATGTGCTTTCGTTACAAGGTCACATTTTGCCTCCCCCCACCGCGTGGCTACCCCCTCAACCCTTCCCCCTCCCCGTGGCTAACAGCAGGGAACATTTCTGTTTAGCCACAGGCAAACAGCCCAGCAGGAACGGGCTCCTCTGAGTGTCCCCTGAAGAAAAGCACTCTATTTCAACCAGGTGACCATGAATTATATCTCACTCTCCTGAGGATAACACAGAGAGATAAAGAACGGATGTTGTTTGAACGCCAGCAAACATACACTGCAATGCTTTGTTGTACAATGATTCCCGAGTACGTGTTACTGGCCTGGAGTGGTAAAGTGTCCTACCATGAAGGACGCAATAAGGCTGCCCTTCCCAGAAACCTTTTGCAAAGGCTTTGGGAGTACATCCAGGAGAGCTGCGAATGCCAGGGCAAAGTAATCCTTTCACATGCTTGCTTTTAAACCATGTATAGTATTTTAAAAGGTACACTCACCGGAGGTCCCTTCTCCACCTGCCGGGTCCAGAAAGCAGCCTTGGGTGGGTTCGGGGGATACTGGCTCCAGGTCCAGGGTAAGAAACAGTTCCTGGCTGTCGGGAAAACCGGTTTCTCCACTTGCTTGCTGTGAGCTATCTACAACCTCATCATCATCATCTTCTTCGTCCCCAAAACCTGCTTCCGTGTTGCCTCCATCTCCATTGAAGGAGTCAAACAACACGGCTGGGGTAGTGGTAGCTGAACCCCCTAAAATGGCATGCAGCTCATCACGGAAGCGGCATGTTTGGGGCTCTGACCTAAAGCGGCCGTTCGCCTCTCTGGTTTTCTGGTAGGCTTGCCTCAGCTCCTTAAGTTTCACGTGGCACTGCTTCGGGTCCCTGTTATGGCCTCTGTCCTTCATGCCCTGGGAGATTTTGACAAAGGTTTTGGCATTTCGAAAACTGGAACAGAGTTCTGATAGCACAGATTCCTCTCCCCAAACAGCGATCAGATCCCGTACCTCCTGTTCAGTCCATGCTGGAGCTCTTTTGCGATTCTGGGACTCCATCATGGTCACCTCTGCTGATGAGCTCTGCATGGTCACCTGCAGCTTGCCACGCTGGCCAAACAGGAAATGAGATTCAAAAGTTCGCGGTTCTTTTCCTGTCTACCTGGCCAGTGCATCTGAGTTGAGAGTGCTGTCCAGAGCGGTCACAATGGAGCACTCTGGGATAGCTCCCGGAGGCCAATACCGTTGAATTGTGTCCACAGTACCCCAAATTCGAGCCGGCAAGGCCAATTTAAGCGCTAATCCACTTGTCAGGGGTGGAGTTAAGAATCCCACCAGCTGCTTTCTATAGAGCAGGGTAAGGAACTACTAGGTTGTCGTGTCCCAAAGTGGACTCATACTTTTCCCAGCACATGAAAGGGCTAAATTCTACTGCCAGATACACAAGTGTGGCTCCCATGGAAATCAGTAAAAGCACTGCAGTCTTCTGAAGGCTACAGTTTTGCCACAGCTCTTTATAATGTTTCAGATATATTCTGAAAAGCATAGCATCAGGAAAGTTTGAAAGGCTCAATTCCATTGAGTGTTTCAGGATTACTCCCTATTTAAATCTTAAGGTAGTGTGGTATATTAAAATGCATTGTTCTGAGTGGATTACTGAAAGCACCTATTCATCTCAAGGCCATGAATTCACATGTAATGTGACTAGTTAAGCAAGGGTGAAAGATCATATGCTGATGAATTTGTGCTTTCCTCCTACATAGGCTTATATGGACTGCTTTATTGATGGCACTTTGAGTACTGAGATGAGGAAGGGGAGATAATGAACAATTGATTCTTCTCTGCAGGTCTCTGTTGCTTACTGTTGGACTTGGACAAACCTAATCTGTGAGGATAATTAAAGTTCCCTCACTCTGATTGCTGTAAGTGGAGTAGGCCTTGTCTACACTTAAAAATTAAATCGACCTAGCTACATTGCTCTGAGCTGTGGAAAATTTACACTCCCTATGCAATGTAGTCAGGTTGACTTAACCCCCTGTGTAGTTGTGGCTAGGTCGATGGCAGAATTCTTCTGGGGAAGAAGAGACGGATCAACTATATTGATGGAAAAACCCCTGTAGCTGGTGTAGGACGTGTCTATACTATGCTGTGCTGCTGTAGTGTAGACCTGTCCTTGGTTTCATGAAACTTATTAGGAGCCTATTTGCCCTATACAGGGAGAAAAGTGAAACTGCCAAAGCACAAGCAACTGGCAAAAATGATAAAGCGAGCGCCAATTTGTTATCTAACTGCACATGTTGTGAGTGATTCCTTAACGGCATTTTGTAGCCAGAGAAAAAACCCAGCCCTGTTGACAAATTGAATAGCACAGTTCTAATTGTGAATTGTCAGTAAAGATAGCAAATGTAACAATATTTTGAAGGATACTTTCATCAGGATTGCAGACGGATTATTTATCTCAGCATGGTAGATGGCTTCTGCTGTTGTTA
Organism: Eretmochelys imbricata; assembly: GCF_965152235.1. Lineage (NCBI taxonomy): Eukaryota > Metazoa > Chordata > Testudines > Cheloniidae > Eretmochelys > Eretmochelys imbricata. The sequence goes on along the minus strand of NC_135588.1, from coordinate 9,785,641 downwards.
CGTGTATTGCATTTAGTTCAGAACAGCTACTAGCATTCCACTGTCAGTTACAGTTAGACAGAAGTGTCACCTGACATAAGAATATCATTAATAAATATTTAGCCTTGTTCTGTCTCAGAAATGCCTCTTGCAGGATTTCAAATAACCAGGACATGAGCATGCAATTGTAGGATTTGCAATTTTGCTAGAGCCTTAAACAGCCAGAATGTTTTCAGGTGCACTTCACCCCGACGAGCTGAAGTGCCTACAGATACAAAACACATCCTGTCCACCTAAAGGAAGGTATCATTACCGTCAGAGTCGAACATACCAACAGGTGCAATTTGTTCTGCTGGTGACTGATCAACTCTCAGGAATACTAAGCATGGGGAATACTCTGGGCCTGTGCAAAAAAGAACAAACAAACTAAACGTGTGCTTTAAGTCAGATCTCTGGAGATGTGTACCTGCTCAAACAAGTGTGTACTTCCAAATATCATAGGAGGTTATTTAGTATGGTAGTCATAATGGGTATACCCCATAGCTGGGGTTATCATCATCATTACCTTGCACATCTTTGCCATCAGGCAGGTACTAAATTTGTCCTTATTATGTTGCCTTAGGACCTGATCCGAAGCTCACTGAACTCAATGGAAAGACTCCCATTGACTTGACTCCTACTCATCTTTCTGCACAAATCAACTGTGAATGTTTTAGGGTGTCTCAGAATGGTGGGGGGTATTTATTATGAATTTACAGGCTTTTCTAGGGCACATTTATCCTCACACCACCTCTGTGAAGCAAGGGCATATCTCCAAGTGACTTGCCTAAGTCACAAAGAAAGTCTATGGCAGAGCTGAGAATGAAACTGACATGCCGATTCAGTGCCTTAACCATAAGACCTCCCTTCTTCTTGAGAAGCCCTGGCACTCCTAATTTTGAAGGGTGATTGAAATCCCCCATTAACGTTAATCACACAGCAAGCTAAAGGCTTGATTCTGCAAACACCACCAAGCACAGTGCTTACTATTGTGAAACCAAAGGGATTGCTCCAAGCAGTCAATGCTCTGCTAGGTAGTGATTGCTTCCAAAATTGGGCCGTGAATTGACTTTTACACATCTGGAATACTGTTTCGCTCAAATTGTGCACTCGTATAAATAATTGGCCAAATTCGACACTGATTTACTCCCACTAACAGCAGTGAGGCTGCAGGGTCGTTCCGCACAGAATTTGCCTGAATGAGCTTAGCTGCATTGATGAGAGACCACAAGAGACTTCTTCTATCGACTCCTTTTCTAATACTAATAATACTCCTGCTAATGACATGTCCTGTATTCCTACAGGCGTTGCTATCAATGGTGAATATTCTTGTAATCAACTGCGGTAAAAAACACTCAAAATTAAGAGTGTCCCCAAAAGCCATAGAAACCATGTGCTGGCTTCCCTCACAAAGAAGTTATGGAAAGTTGTACAGCTGACACGTGCACCTGGCTGACATATTCAGCAGGATATTTGGCTTGGATGCTGAACCACTTTTGCCAAAAGTACCTCTCTCACTGCGCTGGTTAGGGATAGAGACTTCATTATATTCCTTCTTTCCTCCCCTAGTGAAAAACAAACTGATTCACCAGTGCCAGACCCTTGCCAGAATGGAAGCTATTTGGGGACTTTGATCATTAATCAAGCTCTGATCATTCAGCAAAACGTTGATAATGAACAAAGGGTTCGTTAAGGTTTATTTCTTTAACTCTGGTGGCAGACACCATTTGGTGCCATTTTGATTTGCTTGGATGGTAATCTGGCCCATAAAGCTGAAGCGTGATGTGCAAACTGCTTCTCTGGCAGGCCCGCACTCATGCCATCTGTGTTAGGATAGAACTGAGCCTGCTCAGAAGGTGGTCTGCCAATTTTAAACAGGGCATGGGTGCCAGCCACAGATGGATTTGAAAGGATAGCCTCAAGAAGACAGAAATTGATACTTCTGCAGAAAGAAGATTCTCTTGTTGGCAAGAAGCTTCACTTTAAGGCATATCTCATCTGCTGGGTCTTGTGGGAATTGGAACATCAATGAATGCTCTCCTCCTCTCTCTCCTTTTACCAGCCTGCCATCCCATCGTGGGAATGCTGTACATGGATTAAGTAATCTAAAGGCATTTTTTAAACCAGTGGCAATCACAGCCCTTCATAAATGTTCTCTCTCTCTTCCAAAGGTGAACATCTCTGAAGTGAAAACTGCACCCCTCAGAAGTATCATAGTATTGTGTGTGTCTAGGATGTGAGCTCTGTCACCCCGGGACTTCACTAATTTTGAAAAAGGCTCAGGAAGAAGCATGCTTCAAAAATTCTTGCCTTTTTTTCAACCTGTGTAATCAAAATTACCATCTCAGTTGATGCTTGGGCATCTAGACTACTCCACTAAGCAGAAGAGACAGAAGGTGCACACATTATCCCAGTGCCTCCTGAGGATAAATCGTGGACCTTTCTTCATTGTGTCCAGAGATGCACCACCATAAATATACATCATACATTTCCTCATACTGCATGGTTTAGATCTCCACCATAATGGAATACAGTGGGACCCACCTGTAGGACCTGATCCTGCCAACCTCGCCCTATTGGATCAAAAGCCCTGGCTTTACTGTACAGCAGGATGGGGCATCAAACATTATGACAGGAAAACGTTCGGTAAGTTTGACGCTCGATGAGCCGGTCTTCTCATGCTGAACTAAAAAGTGTCTTGACACAATATGTGACTCAAGGAAGTAAGTAAAAGTGATTTTGACTCGCTAACTGTACACTCTGTGAAAGAGTATTTCCATATAGATTGCTTTAAATTTACCTTGTAATTAGCTTGGTTGAGTGACCACATTCTTACATTAAGGATATATAAAAGGGAAGCATTGATCAATTTTCACTAACTTCCCCTTCATAATCTTAAACACCTCAATTGAGTCCCCTCTAAGCTGCCTCCTTTCCAGTCTAAAGGAGGCCGGATTTTGCACACTCTCATCTACGCTCTTTAATTACTGCTCTTGAGAGAGTTTCTGCCAATGCACGGTGTTATTTTGTCGTGTCACATTGAATTGCATCAGCCTTATTTTTAGGAACGAGAAGAGGGGGAGGCAGAAACAGGATGTGGGCTACAAATGGAACCAGAGGGTTTTCTTAAGGACAGTCTGAAAATAGACAAGAAAGGTAGCAATGCTGTTTCAGGCAATAATCCATGAAAGGAAAAAGTCAAGTCAATGGAAAGTAGGGCTGGGTGTGTGGGGAGAAGGGAAGTGAGGTAGAGGAGTGAGCAGGTGTCAGGGGAAAAGTTGATCAGCTTGATTCTCATTTACACTGCCAGAAAGATATAAAGTGGCTCTAGCGTAAATGAGAATCAGCTGTAATGAATTCCAGGTACTGAAGGGGGCTTGATGTGCAAGTCCTAAAATTTTACATGTGGAGGCTTTGTAGGAACAGACCCAAGAGTCATATGGCAGAATTTACCATAATGGATAATTTGGCCTATTAGCTGACATGTCCTCTGTGATGAATTGTCATGGTCATGATGGTCAATAGGATCTTTTCCATCTCTAAGCTATGATCTTAAGGATAAATTTGGCACTGCTGCAAGCAGTCCCAGCTTCATTGACTTCAGTGGACTTCTGCCTGCTTACACCATGGTTGTGTTTATCTCCTAAGGTTGGAATGATTTGCTCTTGCATCATATGGCTCTGGGTACCAGCCCCACCTGCAGGGTCCGTATTGCCTTCCAGGGCAGTTCCATGTGCAGGAAGCACATGTTTGGTCTTTCTTGTTTACCTTATGCTGTTTGTACCATTTCAGGCAGAAGCTGGGAGTTTATTAGACTTTGAAAAACCAAAGAAAATGAAAGTTTAAGAAAAGGAGAAGGGGGAAGAAAAATATTTACTAAAATAAAGAGAAGGAATGGGAAAAAGAAAACAGGGACGGTACTTTACAGAAGGGTAATGATTCTTTGCAACTTTCCACTCTGGTTTTCAATTGACCTTCGACTAGACCCCTTCTGTAAGCTTCCCTCTCTTTCCCATTCCTTCTCCTTATTTTAGCAGACTTTCCCCCCTTCTCCCTTCTCCTTAAAGTATTAAGTGCTAATAAGGGGGTAAGCCCGCGGCGTGCCAATATCACATAACGTTTGCACCCTCGAAGTGCTTCAGAAATATTAAACCTTTCAAAACTCCTGTGAAGCAGTTGGGTGATATAACAGATGGCTGGGTCTAGTCTCTCATCGCAATAACATCACTGTAAATTTGGAGTTAACTCCATTGCAGTTACAAAATTACTAGCACCACCGCCCAGACCTCCGCTACTGTATATCACTATAAAACCCCAGATGTTAATAGAGCTCTTCTGATTTACACCAACTGAGAGTCTGGCCCAGTGACTTTAATAAAGCCTTTACACTGGTGTAACTGAGTTAGTTAGTTTCATGAGAGACTGAGGCAGAAAGCAGAAGTGCTCTCAACTCAAATATCAGAACCAGTCAGAAGTAGTTTTGCGAGCCACCTACCTCAAGTCAGTGTTCGGCAAAAGACTTTAAAGCAGTCAGATAATAAAAACATTTTTATTTCATTGTGCGGTAGAAATGTAAAAGTGACTTTGACAGAGAGACTGTAGTGGGGAGAGTTCTCATTTAAATATGCTTTAAAGAAATGGCACAATGACATTGTCACAGTGACAAAGTCAATATTATGCTTCTTGTTTGCAGAGCTAGGTGTGAAATAAGGCATCTTGTAGTAAACACATTAGACTGTCTGCTGGGAGACTCAGCTGATGTGCTCTGATCTTTTAAATTTCGTGCTAGATCAGGCTCCCTGGCACCACATTTATTTATTTATTTAAAAAACCACACCCTGCAGAGAAAATGGAGATTTAGTGGAGACAGAAATAGAAAGCCACATTGCAATCTAGTTGACACTGCTATAATTTGGAATAACTCAATTGAAATTAATAGAATTGTTTGAGATTTACACCCATGCAAACAAAAATAAGAATCTGGCCCATCAACCTTACTTTTTTCCCATGTCTTTTTGTTCTGTGTTTGTACAGCTCCTAGCATAATGAGATCCTGGTCTACAACTAGGCCTCCTGCGGGTCACCCCAGTACAAATAACAGACTATAATTGAGAACTGTAGTAAAAGGTTTAGAGGCAGCAGTGGTATAAGAGAGTGAAAGGAAGACTGATAAAGTGATAAGGAAGGTTGGAAGCAGGCTGGGCATCTTGCAGTACCTGGGTTTCTTGCATTATGTCTGCCCTTATTACTGTACCTGTTCTGTAGATAAAGACTTCATACGGTAGGGTTGTTAACTGGGTGAGAGAAGATCAGAATAGAAATTAGAAGGAAGACAGGAAAGCTTTGAAGGTGATGTTCTCACCTTGCTTTGAACAGTCTACATTGAATGTAGGCCAAATGGAGATCTGGATTTCTTGATAATGGAAGAGTGTGACTCACTGGCCTGTGCTCCAGTGGCTGGATGTTCTGCAGCAGCAGGCTTTTTGTTTTTCCCTGACAGCCTCTCCAGCCCTCTGGGGATCTGCTTCTTCTCACGACTCAGCCCTCTGAGTCTACAAAGTCCCTCCCTTTCCAGGGTAAACCAGTAGTCCAACAAACAATAGTCCACTGACCTCACCTTAGGCCTTCAGTCCAACTCCAGACTGCATGGTATCAGGGGTTTCAATAGTCCATACCGCATGAGTCTCGAGGTTTCCATCCCACCTTCCTCAGGGGGCTGCTAGGGGAATTCCTCTCCTCTGGGTTTCAGTTTAGGGTCCCTTAAATAAGCAGTCAAGGCCTGGCTATGCCGACCCCTTGCTGCCTCCCTAACACAACCTCTCTTACGCCTCTTCCCGGGCTCACTATGTATCAGCATGGCTCTCTCTAAACCACTTCTCCAGGCTCACCACAGAGCTTCTTTGCACTTTTGCCATCCAGCTGGTTCTGTTGAAGGTGCGTTTTCTCCCCTCCCCTGACCCTGCAGGCATCTTCCTCTCTGCCAGCTGAGAACCCTGGGCACACTTCCTTCTCCCAGCATTCCTTCACCAACCATTGCCTGGTTCTCTCAGCTGCAGGCTACCTTCCTTGAAACAGGTTCTGTCTGTCAGCGGGACAACTCAGCGACCTGGCTCCAGCCAGGCTCCTCTCCCTGAGTGAACCAGAGATCTGCTGCCCTTTCCTAATCAATTCCTAACTGAGCCAGGTTCATCCCTTTGTTAACTCCTCCTTCTATTGCAAGAGTAGTGGGGCAGGGTTGTTTGAGCCCACAGGCTGTCATTAACCCCTTCTGGCCCAGTGTGAGGTTGGTACACCTGTGACAGTAACACAAATAAGGGATTATTGACCATGGGGGACAATCTTTCATTACTGCAGCAATGATCAAATTCCAACTCAGGAACAATACCAAAAGCCAGTACTATCTTCATGCTCTTTGCTCGCCTAGGAAAAATAAGTTGGTCAGTCCCTAGTGGGCAAGTGTCCACATCACAAAAGCCATTACCATAAACTGGCAAGTCTCAATAGAGCAGCCAAGAACAGAATAGGCTGTGGAGACTTAACTCTCCCCCGGGGTTCAGTCCCTGTGGGTCACGGTTGAGTCACATTGGAGGGACAGCCTGGGAGAAGTTTCCAGCCACTGCCTGTGGATAGATGAGAGACCTCAGCAATCCATCACATTTCATGAGTGCTAATTGCACTCTCTTTTGGTTTTTGAGTAATTTCCCCTCCCCCCGCCCCGCATAATCATTTTAAAAATTAGTCTCAAGGAGAGTTCACTTGGTTGTTCAGAAAATATATTAGCACTTTCCCTACGGAAAACAGACTTTTATTTTGCCCCCCTCAGAACTTGTCAGGAAATGATCTATTGAAATCAAATGCATAAATTATACATGTCCTAGAACTTGCTTTGGAATGATGAGTCTGATAGGAGGCTGATGGAAATTAACATGAGCTCTGAAAGATCAATTCTGTTTTAGAATCAGCAGAACTCTTGATGCAGATATGATCTGTAGGCGTACAGCAGCACCTACTTATCAAATTAGAAAAATCCCATTATTTCATACAGCCGAGTGCTTGGAGTCTTTCCTCTGAAATAACTGATGATGTTTTAGGTAATATTTTTATTCTTGTCACCAAGGATAATAAAAATGCAATAGAAGTTTGAAAGCGCATATATTTATTGGGTTATGACAGATGTAAATCAAACACTGCATTTCAAACCGCAGCTAGGCAGAATAAGAGACCCCACCATTCACAGTTAAATATTAACAACCCCTCAGGGCCGTAAAATATTCAATATATTGATGCCATTATCTAAACTCTGCTTTAATTTGTAAACTTTCGTTATACAGAAGCAAAACCACCACCCTGGTGCTAAATCCATCCATCCAATGCAGATAGATAGTAACACGACAATGGCTTTACACACAGAATTGCGGTACTGGAGTGCGTGTGTATGTCCATGTGCATGGTGAATGGGCTCACAGATGAGATAAGGAACGTACTATTGGCAGTTAAGTCTTTTAACTCAGGTAGTAAAGACCCATGTCTTTGGACTTGGTCCATATTGCCGGATCCTATCTTTTATGAATTTAGCTAGTAATTGTGCCTGCTGTCTGCGGCACTTGGAGGCATTACAAATGGAGCAACGCTATTAATAACTATAAGTGCGTACCTTTGTGTAGTGGGATGAGAAGAGAACAACACTTTTCCAGCATTGGTCAGAATTTTTCATCTCTTTTTTTTAGTCCATTTCCCAGCGCTTTGTTTTAACAAACACAAACACATGCCATTTGATTTCTGTTCCCTGGTTTTTCTGATTCATGACGGAGAATTAAAAAACCAACCAAACAAAAAAACCCAAACAAACAACTTATGAATTTCCAATGCATTGCATATTTTAACAGCAAAAAATTAAAGCCTGGGTACCTTTCCAGAACAAATCATAGAAATTTTCTGTTTGGTTCAGTGCATGATTTTTGTTATTAATTTTTTTTTTTTTTTTACTGAATCTGTCTAAAAAATAGAAATCAAATGAAGAGATTCCATAAACATTCTCCAGGTTGCCTGTCTAGTCACAAAAAAACATTGTAACAAAAGCATGTTCTTAATTAAGGTCTTTGTCTCCTGAAAAAGCATTGTGGTGCTCTTTAAAATGTATTATTAAATCTATATTGTTCAGATAATAAGACGGGGAAAGACACTTCTACTGAGAGCTGTGTCGAATTCATCAAGGCTTGTTTTAATTCTAGTTCACTTGCTGCATTTTGCAGCTATTTGTCTGGGTACTGGGGTAATTTGGAGGATTGAGTGAAGCCAGATGACTGTAATAAACTCGTTTTATGTATTTATGACTCATTTTGGCAAAAAGAGACACTATTTATGGAGTATTTCGTATTGTTAAGACTTCTGTTCCTCCTGTCTCTCAAACTTTCTCTGGGCTACTGTCTTTGCTCCGTCACCAATAATTACATCAAATTAATTCAGCATAATTTAGTTAATTATTAGCACTGGAGGTTAGCAACATGACTTCCATTGAACTGAAGCTTTTATCCCCCTTTCCCTTAGGTTTTACAAAATGTAAACAAATCTGAATCACGGATAAAAATTAGGGCTGGTCCCTTTCCATCAAGAGCTTTTGCCAGTGTGAAGAACTGTCCTGACACATTCATTCACTCAGACAGGTGCTGATAAACGCGCTGTCTGCTGCAGGCAGGAGAAAAAAATCCCCGGGCTTTGTGTCAACACCCAGGCAGTTCAGGAGACAGATGAAAATATATTTAAAACACCACAAGAACGGATCAATCAAAAATAGGACAGAGAGAAGTACTAAAAAACCCAACCATTTAGACATATACTGAATATTGGATCTGGCTTGGCAAACACATTGCATGAGCACTTAACGTACAAATTCCAGAGAAGGAGAGGGGACAGTTCTTTGATTTAGGGCTGTGGCTCTGCATTGCCATAGAGGAGGCAAGAAATAGCATGATTCAGCGGATAGGGCAGTGGTCTGGGAATCACCACTGATTCCCAGGTGCTATTCCTGGCTCTGCCCTTGACCGGTTGTGTGACCTTGGGCACATCACTTCATCTCTCTGTGCCTCAGTTTCCTCTTCTGCCTGGCTTGTCTTTTTCGATTGTCTGCTGTTTGGAGCTGACACTGTCTTTTGCCATGTGTATGTGCAGTGTCTAGTACAACGAGGTCCTGATGCCAACTGGGATCTCAAGGTTTTACTGTAATATTGATAACAGCGATAGGACTTAAAATCTACATAATTTGTTCCTCAATGCACTGTACACTCTTTTTAAAGGCTAGAGTGTGCCTATCCTTGGGAGCTCTGTGGCAGGGGAGAGAAAGGAGCCATTCTTTCTATCCTTCCCACTAGCACTGTGTGTGTGTGTGTGTGTGTGTGTATTTTTCATTGAACAAGTTCCAGTCCTACCCAAGACTGGGCTCACAATTTGGCCCCGAACCCTCCCCCTAGCATGGACCATATAACCGGGCACTGGGCAAGGGTCTGGTCTGGGCCCACTTCAGCAATCCAGGCTGGGCTCAAGCACCTTGTGTTACACAACATCAGTTTATGAGTTCCTTGCCCAGAGGCTATTGACCTGGAAGTGGAGAAAAAGTAAAGGAGGAGAGACTGCAAAGGAGAGCCTCAGGGTTCCAGCAGGATTGTAAAGTCCCCCCAGAAAAAATATAATCAGAGTTGGACCCCAAACCTATACCTTTGCCAGCTCCAAATCCAAATGCACAGAACTTAAAACCCATCTCTCTGTAATGGATAAAACCAAACTTCTGGCTCCACACTCCCCGAACTTGAAGGTCAAAATCCAGATCTGAGATCAACCTTCTCCAAAGTTCAGGGTGCTGGGGTTTGGTCCATTCTAGCGACAGCTCTGAGTTTGGGAACTCAGATCCAGGGTTTTGGCTTGGGCCCATCTCTGAGAATTATAAAAAATGAAAGATGGCTTCCCATCCCCTCGAGATGGCTCAGCTAGTGCTGTATATGAAAGGATGTTCAAGGCAGTCAGCGCACTGTGACCAGAATCAGTCCAAAGCAAGTGCTGAGCTTCCAGATCTCGTTGCCCTATAGTGCTCAAACGAGTCCCACAATACACCTTGAGGAATGGATTTAATGGGAATTTTAATCCTCCTCTGAATCCATCCTTCGGAGATGATAGCTGAGATTTTGGGGTCTCAGATTTTAGCACACAGTATACCAGCTCAGTCCTTTGCTGGACTTCATTGGGCCTTCTATGTGTGAGGGGACTATGCCCCAAACAGCAGCAAGACCATCCACGCCATCTAGAGTAACAGGAAAACGCCTTACTCCTCACTCACAAAGGTGTTACGCAGCAGCATTCTCACTGGTTCATTTGATAACATTATTAGACTTCTGCTGAAAACAAGCGGTGAGCTGTGATCAAGGACAGGAAAAGATGCTCCTTTGGGAGTAAGGATAATTCAGGAAACAACAAAAAAAAAACATTGACAGGAAAATGCATCATTGTGGAGTTAATCTAATCTTAAAACAGCCTGCAACCTCATTACAAAATCCTGAATCAAGAGCAGGATCTAGAGCTCAACGTAGGTGGCTGTCTCCTGTAATGTTCAGACCCAAGCAGCAAAATGATCTTGGGCAACTTCAATAAAAACAAACAAACATGTGAAAGATGGATTTGAATTACTGGAAAATTGTCCGTTGAAGGGAGGCAGCATGATCCAGCAGATAGGGCACCAGACTGGGCCTCAGGAGACCGGTGGTTTACTCCCGGCTGCTACTGACACATTGTCTGCCCCTGGGCAAGTCACGCAATCGCTTTGTGCCTCAGTTTCCCTTTCTGGAAAGTAGAGTGAATGATGCTTACCTTTATTTGATAAGTGCTTTGAGATCTATGGTTGAAAAGTACCAAGGATTATTTAACAACAGAGCACTTTTGAATACTGAGATTACTTGTGGAAGAAGATGGGACAATGACACCCTGTCTTGCTTTCTGAAAAATCATTACCCAATCTGGGGACAATTTCTGCTGTCAGTTACACCAGTGTAAAACTGGAGTGACTCCATGGCCATCATTCTGGCCCTTTAAGTACAAATGATGCAGGGCTAGAAGAGAATGAAATAACCGTTGTTTTGGAAAGCTGTAATGCATTGTTACCAATAATACGCATACTGTATCACTGCATAATGCAGTGCTATTTACTCATCATGGGCTGGTTATCATAATCTGATGTAAGCAGAAGAACACTGTGGTTCAATTGTAAGGACTGAGAAAAATTTCAGATCTTAAATAATGTGGGTTTTTTTAAAACGGTGCACGGCCCATCCTCTGATTTTTTTAATTAATACATCAAGCTGCCATGCTTTATTCCATGTTAATTTAAAACTAGGTGCTGAATTGAAAAAGAATGGCTCTCACAAAGATAGAAGTTCACGGCATCTGATTTGTATTCAAATCTGAAAGGTGCATCCCCAGTTCCACCCTCCTCATACAGTCGCCTGATGTAGAAGTGCTTTTGTGAAGCCTACAATGTTAGTACATAGGAGGGGATGCCAGGCAAAGGCCCCAATCCCACCTGGAAAAGAGTCTGATCTTGCAAGGAGCGGAATGCCTCTTGCAAGGAGCGGAATGCCTCCTGCAAGCTTCTGTGTGCCCTTAATTCCCCTGGCAGTCACTGGGAGTTGAGGCTTTTCTGCACCAGTCAGGGGCCTGCTCCCACTCCCACTGGACCAGATCCTAGTTAGCTGGTGTAAAAGGGAACAGCTCCATAGGAGTCAGTGGAACTACGCCCATCTACATTAGCTGAGGATCCAGCTGGTATCAGTGGGATTTTTGCCATTGATTTCAACTGGATTGTGATCAAGATGGCTATTTAGTGGACTGTTTCTTTCAGATTTTGCACAACTGTCTTCTAACAGCAGCCAGCTCCTCTTTTCATGTTGATTCCTGTATCTAACCCAAACCGAGCAGGAAGGATTCAGCTAGTGCAGGCAACAACTTGTATTTAATCATCTGTTTAAAGCATTTCAAGCAGCGTTTAGGCCTGGACTTTAAATACACTGCATTAACTGCCATCTGCTACCAGTACATCAGATCTGGCTTCCATTTCTTCTGTCGTCATACTGGGTCAAATACTGAAGCCCTTTACTCCATTTTTATCTTGTTCGTTCTAGAGCCAGGCTCTCTTTAATTAAATTCATTATGGAAGTCCATCAAGGTTTTCCTTACGTGCCTATAGCATACCCAAGAAAATTAAAAATTATGGTGATCTACAGCATCTATAGGAGAAAGGTTCTTGAGAGGGGGAACCACCTCCCTCCCCATCTAAAGCATGGAGGCCTTTTAAATCTCACAATCTCAGCTGATTTAGGCTCTGATCCTGACACTGACTCCACCTATCTGCATCTCTGTGCCTGCCCACTGAAGGCAGGAGGTTCCATGCAGATGTTCTCCTACATGGATCCAGTTGCAGGACTGGGGCCTTAGTTTATGAAAGGCTCTTGGCTGGCCAGACTTCCTTATTTCTTTCAAACAAATCCAATTTTAGCTAAGCTACAGAGAGACACCATCATGTTACTGAGAAATCCTGGGCTATGGCTTTAAGACAGCACACAGTGTTCCTGAGGCACGATGGGCATCTGTCCACGTGATTAACTGTTGGTATGGTAACAAACCCTGATTAGTGAACTGTGCAAGTTAAAATCCCTCTTAAGGCCAAAGACTTATATGTACGATAGTATTGCTTATAAGCATTTCCTCCATGAATAGGCATCCCCTTTGCTCAAGACAGAGTGGGCCAAATTCATCCCTAGTGTAACTCCACCACAACTAGATCTTACACCAGGGATGGTTTTGACTCAGTGTGATTATTGCTTGGATTGAGGGCACAGGACAAGGAGATGTTATGTTGCAGGTGGTGTGATGTGAGATGGTAAATTGCACTTGATGCTGCCATAAGGATTATGCAGATTGGGAAGGGGAATTACAAGGACGAACTATAGATACCAGGACATCATACAAGTAACATCAAGATTAGCCAAAGGATTATGTACATTTACTTAGGACTGAGAGGAACATATTGTGATAGTCTGTACCATTATGTCCATTCTTTTTACAAGACTATGATAAATTTTGTTCAAACTATGCCTTGTGAGGTATCATTAGAAAACTCATCATCTGCTGAACATTATTTTCCTGGTAAAATACGCGTCGCAACACTGAAAAATTATAAGATTCTACTCTGACATTGATGAAACATGTTCTAAGTTTAGAAAAGCAGGCACAGACCAGTTCCTCAGAGACAAAAGGCAAACAAATACCTCAGCCAGGTGTCAATATAATCAAATGGAGTATCACCTGGTTATGTGACCATTCTTTGGCAGGAAAAAGAGTGTGAGCAAGAAATGTACATCTTGGCAATGGAACAGCTGGAAGTTCCCTTCCAACAGACTTTCGGTCGCTTGAAACCCAGCTGGAGATGATTCTCAAAGAAGGGAAATGCTATAAGAAAAGGGAACACACTCCTTAGATCACCTCTCTCCTCACTTTCTTTCTGCCCATGACATCCACAACTCCTGAAGGATAAGAAAAGGAGTACTGGACTGGGGAAGGGGTCCTGACTAAAAGGCATCCATCCAGCCAACAAGACTGAAAAAGAACATGTGGTGAGAGAAGCCCTTTTGCTTTAAGTTCACTTAGCTTGTTAAGTCAGGCATTAGTTTGCATTTTACCTTTTATTTCCTTGTAACCAATTATGACTTTTATGCCTCATTACTTGTAATCACTTAAAATCTATCTTTCTGTAGTTAATAAACTTGTTTTATTGTTTTAGCTAAGCCAGTGTGCTTGGACTGACGTGTTTGGGGAAATCCATTTGAGATAACCAGGTTTGTGCATATCATTCTCTATTAACAAAATGAAGGATTTTATCTGAGCTTGTATTGTCCAGGAGGCTCCTGGGCAGTACAAGACGCACATTTCTGGGGAAAGTCTGGGATTGGGAATTGGCTGGTGTTGCTCTGCAGTATAATTCAAGGGGGCAAGCTGGCTGGCGGAAGCACTCCTCTATAGCTGGGGGTAATTTACATGCTGAAGACTGTGAGAAGGCCTGGAGTGGTTGCTCTGACAGCAAAGCCATGTAAAAGGCAGGTTGGAGAACTGAAGGGACACAGCTGTCCTGCAGACCAGATTGTACCCAGGGTAATGTCACACATACCACACTGGATCAAAGAAATGAGCAGTGGAAAGTCCCTGTTATACCATGAGATCCATTTCCTACCAGTGCAAGTACAGAGTCTTTCTCTAAAGGGTGTCAAAATGCTAAGGGGAAGGCACTGGGTTTATTAGCACTTTGGGCAAATAATTTCTCCACTCCCCTTAAGTCAAAGTGGGCCGTGATCTCTTTCTTACCTTTTCCCTGGAGTTCTCCCATCTCTTTCCCTTCCCTTCCCTAGGTGACTTCCCTACCCTTGGTCCTTCCATTCTATCTCTGCATTTTTTTCAGGGGAGCCCCCCCTAAGCCAATTGGTACGTACCCTGTTTTGAATTAGGTATCGTTACCTGTTGGCCTGTTATTGAAAAAGAGGTAAACCAGGGCGGCACCACCACAATGTGCCCGTCTTGAGTGTGAGTAGAATAAACTGCCACCTGCTTCAGTCCTCCTTGTCCACGGCCACAAAGTGTGAAAAAACAGGTGGCAAAAGACTGACTACGAACCGTGATTAATAATGGACCAGAGTGAACAATATGAGTGAATTTATTACCAGGTCTCTGTTAGCAACAGCAGATTCTGAGCTCATAGGAGCTGTCATGTTTGTCTACACAGATGCAGTGTACCGGCTTCCTTTCTGTATCATAAGGAAGCATCAAGGGTTACAAACCTGCCAAAACCTCTGCCGGTCATCTTTAAGTGTAACACACGGTGCTTTCAAACACTTTTGATTATTAAAGGTGCTATATAAAGCTGAATTCTAGTTTCTCATAAGCTAGCTGGAGCAAGGAGCTTCAGTTTACCCACGTGTTCATGCTCCACAGCCATCTCCTCTTACATGCATTAACTTTTACGCTGCTGTCATATACTCTAAACTTTCAGCCATTGAATTTTTTCCTCAAGAGCTGTCAGTGAAAGAGGTTTTACAACTAACTCTGACTGCAGTCAGTGAAATGGCATGACTGGTTTCTTCTCTCCTGTTTCCCGAGGATTAATCCAGTAAATTATTATTATTAAATGCTGAAAACCTGCATTTAAATAATATGAGTTGTGACACACATTGACAAAATCCAGGAAATGAAAAGTTAAGGCAGACAACTCTCTTATCTCCCCAGGCACAGCACTGGGATGGGTTGTGGAGGGACAGAGGCTTAGATCTAACTTGGTTTTCCTTTATTTTCTTGGTATCTTTTGAGTTTCAAACTGTCACAGTCTATTGGGTAAATATTCATTCAGGCAGGCTGTAAACATTAAGATTATTAAGGCCATCTTGTCCTCATGTCTTAGCACATAAATTTTGATATTAAGAAGGTTTTTTTATTCCTCCATTTCCCCCTTTTTTCTTCTCCTTCAAAGACCCCAGCCTATCGACTCCACTTGTGGGTCACTTCATGGCTTGGGCTTCTCACTTCGATGGTTACAATCTGGAAACACCCGTGGACATCAGGAAACCTCAGATTTGGATCTAGATCCAGATCTGAACTGTACAGCTCAGTCCCCCATGAAGAGATAAGATGGGACTCCGCTGTAGTGAGTACAAAGGGGGATTCTTTATTCTGGCTGCTGGACACAGACAAACCCAGTGGTTCTTTTTGTATCTCTTGCTCTTATTAACACCACCTGTCAGGCCCACTGAGAGAAATTTGGGGTCCCAGTACATCATGTTTGCTGAGGCTCCACCCTCTCCCATATTACCCCAGTTAGAGACCCTGGAGGGTGGAGGATGAACTCAGGGCCCTGGTACAAGTGTCCCTCTCTCCCACCCCCACCCTCCATTAGCCCTACCACCTGTCTTCCGCACACATAGAGTCTCCTAGCCTGTATTAAGCAGTCAGACAAAGGGCTGAAGATTACACTACAGTGTTAAGCGCTGCATATAAATAGCTTCACACAAGAAGCCATGTAAAGTGCACAAGGCATTTTATTGGTCCTACAAAACCCAGGACTAATGCATATTCCTGAGTGCCATCTACTGGCACCTAATCTATTAACTATTTACACACATATACACCTCTGTTATAAAGCACTCCTGGAACATGTAGGTCATATCTCGCTTATTTAGCTACATCAGTATAGGTATGCACAATAAGAAGTGATACATGGGAGAGGTGTAGAGTACTTAGACAGCAAGAAGTGAGAATAATTAACCACTGGAACAATTTACCAAGGCTCAGGGTGAATTCTCCATCACTGCCCATTTTGAAATGAAGACTAGATCTCTTTGGAAAGAGCCGCTCTAGGAATTATTTTGGGGAAGTTCTCTGGCCTGTGTTCTACAGGAGGTCAGACTAGATGATCACAATGGTCTCTTCTGGCCTTGGAACCTATGGAAAAATGCTATGGGCACTGAGAAATTTTAGCTCAATTGCGGCCCTCAAATGGACACATACTCCAAGCAGTTTTAACGTGCCTCTGTTCTTACTGGTGATAGCCCTCTGCACAGATCACTCCAGTAGGGGCTGAATGGGGGTTAGATAGTGTTGTGCTAGCTCCCATTTCTGGGGCAGGGGCAAATGCCAATATTGTCTATTTTTTCCCCTCGTCATCCCCTGTCTGTCTGTGCTCACCTCTTGTCTCTTAGCTTGGATTTAGTTTGTAAGCTCTTTGGGGAGGGACCATCTTTTTGTCCTGTGTTTGTAGTATGATGGTCCTGGTCCGTGAGTAGGGTGCTGCAGTACAAATCATAATGCGCAAGACTGTGCTGATCACAACATCTAAGCCTTCGGCTCCCGTCCAGAGCGCCCTGCTCCAGCCCCTGCATAGCTCCTTTTTGATCAGTTTTCAAGGAGTCCGGAAACCCTCTTTTCTTTGCTGTGGGTGGCTTTGGTGACAGATGCCTGTGCCAGAATGTGACACTACATTAGGCAATATTAACTGAATACAAGTTTCAATAAACAAGTCTAAGGTATATAATAGATTGAAAGAAAACTCCTGCGTTTGAACAGATTTGTTTTGGGACCCTTTGTATGAACTTTTAAAGTTCATTGGACAAGAGAGCTGTGTTCAGAAATGTATTAAATTGTGGTTACTTACGGTTTTTCCAAGCATCAGTAGTGTTGTATGAGCTATTTACCACTGACTTACCAAATATGCCTTCATATCATATCATCTGTATGCATAAGGAAGCAATATAGACTGAGGAATCCGCAATTTGAGGGACGTGAAATGTTAAGAACTCCTTTTTTTGAAAGCTCAGAGTCCGTTTACAAGAGAGCATTTTAAAATAACAGGTGTACTAGCATCTCGGATGGGCTGCATGACCAGCATAGACCATTTTGTTTTAATCTGGTCTGGAATCTTTTTACTGGTGTCCATGGTGCTCTTATATTCAATTAAAAATGGGAGATGGAGTAACAGTGGTACTGATTTGGAAGTAGTTTTGCAAGTAGCATGAGGCAGACCTCTACCCAGTTCTTAAATCTGTCATCTGGGGATGATATTATTTGAGACCAGACTCTCCATGCTCTTTCAATGCTTCAGTATCTAGGTGTATGGGTGAGGGTCATATGTGTCCATCCTTTATGTGGCACGGAAAGAAGGGGGCATACAATCAGAGAAATAGGGATGGGGGGTGGTTATTTAGTCAACCCCCCCACACGGAGGCAGGTTTACATATACCAAGACCGACCCCGACAGATGTTTGTCCAACCTGTTCTTAAAAATCTGCAAGGATGGGGATTCCACACATGGCAAACAATGTACAACACGGCTGCAAACCTACCATGCGTGTGGAACAAACACCTATCAGCTTCAACCCCCCTAAAACGTCCTAGAAAGGCATAAGATCAGTTGGCCTGGAGAAGTGGAGGAAGCGTGGTCAGGAGCAATGTGGGAGGAGTCATCTACACGGAGCCAGGGTTTGCTCTGCTGGGAAAACAAAGCAAAGAGCACCACAAGTTGCTGCTCTGAGCTGCACTGTCATCATCTACACTCCTGGAGGCTTTCAGCTACGACAGCGATGGCCTCCAATATTGGAACCTAGGTAGAGGTGTAGTAGGAGGACCCCATAAACAGCGTAAAAGAAATATCAATGAGCCAAGGGCAGTAAAGAAATGGAGATCGCCAAGATGGCATACCATGGGGGTCCCACCACATGCCATCTGTCTGAGTTCCTCAGATGTGGGGTTGATACTGCTGCATGGCTGACTCTCAGTAGGTATAGTGGGCTTTGTTACACGAGACTTTTGCTGTTTTCCTCCTATTCTTTCAAACTCCAGGGTGTTTTTAAACCTACATGCACTGATCTAACACCTTGCTTAGGGCACGCTTTTTCGAGGCCATGCTGTAGAGCGTGTATCTTTGTAACCGCCTACCACGCCCAGATGACCTGAGCTTATAAACTTGTGAAGCAGGTCCCCATTTTAACTAAGTGAAAAAAAGAACATGTGTCTGCTTCCCTATTTGATGTAGCTCAACTGGGCAGCTTAAGTCGAAGGAATGTGAAAAGCTGGCTTCCTGCTAGATCAAATTTAGCACATAATTTTGCAAGAGATCATTTATACAGAGATCACTTATTCTATTACTGCCTTTGTGTGCCCAAGAGGGCCCAAAAGAAATAGATTTCTTGTCCATTTGAACAAACTGATTATGCCATAATGAAGCATTCTTGGAATATGCCATTTTAATTGTGGAATTATGATCCATGAGAGAGCACTTGCCAGGTACCATTAATCACTCGCCTGGTTGCGGTATTCCTCAGGAGAGACACTGAAGCCCAGTTACATAAGAGAGGCTATATAATGGTACAGTTAATTCTAATTTAAGCCATTGAGTTTTCTGGTAACTCTTTGTCCTATAGGGTCTGCCTTAGGGTAAAAGAGAGAAGATGCAGGTGGAAATGTGTGTTTTACATGGTTACCATGGAGGAAAAGGTTCTTAATGCAAGGAAAAATGTGATCAGTGCTCCTGTTCTAATCTCAGCTTTGATACTGACTCACTTGGTGACCTTGGACTAGTCACTTCACCGCTGTGTGCCTCAGTTTCCATGTCTATAAAATGTGACTGGTAATTCTTGCCTACCTCCCACAGAGTGTGGTAAGAATAGTCAATGTTTGCAAAGTGCTTTGAAGTTGTATGTGCTAAATCTTGTTAATGCAAACAACGAGAAGAGTTATTTTCCATTAAATGCTAAGAAATTTATTTGGGATTTTAAAAAGTCACTTGCAGACAGAGAGGCTGGATTCTACTCCTGGAGTTACATACGTGTCGGGGGGGAGAATCTGACCCTTATGTCATTTAAAGTTGGAGATAGAGAGCGTGAGCAATTTCATTGCTTGGATCCTGGCCCATTAGGAGAGGTTAATAGGGGACCTATGATTTGCCTCATTGATTTTTTTCAAGTTATATTTTTCATCAGACTTATATTGTATCTGCCCAAATATTGGGGGCCTCATTCTGCTCCCATTTAAATCATTGAGAATTTCACCATGGTTTGGTGGAGACAGAACTGGGTCCTGGGTTTCTAGCTGAAAGGGAGAAGGACAAACACAAAATAAGTGTTAAGGAAGTCCCACAGGGTCCAATTCTCTGCTGGCAGAACAGAGCATGTGGGCTATGGACATCTGTAGTGGTGGAATGTCTGTTGGAATCAGAGCAATGAGGCACTGAAGCTGATCAATCAATATGTTGTCTGCAGAGAGGAATACAGAGAGCTAAAGCCTTTTTTGTGATTATTATATTAAACTGAAAATACCCCTTTAGTGCAAACGAGTCCTGTCAACGTTTTATCCGCTCCTTATCATTTACATCAGTGCCATTTATCTAACGAGTAGCCACTGGCAATTAGAAATGGATGATGGTAACAAAGGAATCCACAACTTCTTTTGCCATAAGGGGAATTTCATTATAATAGAATGCCTTTAGAATTTACCTGTGTTCTCGACATTCCACAGATCATTAAGTACTGCCCCGCCAGATGTCACGTGTCACTTTGACAGAGTTTGCAGTTGTATTACCTCCAACTGTGTTACGTTTTGTGAACACTTTCAGGATTCAGAAGCAACTTCTGAAGGCCATTAGGGACATAGACAGTATCAAAGTTAAAAGGAGTGAGAGAAACTAGACGAGTTCTCAGACACCAGGTTTCAAACCTAAGGGTTTATATGCACACCAAAAAACATAAAAGTCCAATCTCGATGAGAAATAAATGGGTGAAATCCACTGATTTCACTAGGTAGTTTGGCTTAAAAACTGATAATATCTTGGTTTAAACTTACTTCATATTCAGCCATGAGCTGCAAAAGGTAAGATTTGGCCCAATAAGAACAAAATGTATATTGGCAGTGTTTGAAGTGAGCAGTTTATGCTGGGGAGATACAGCCCTTCTAGGGCTTTTCCCTTCAGAAATTTCTCTGTAAGCCAGGGAGAAGGCATTGCCTGCATGAAAAGGTGAGTGGGGAAGAGTATGAATTGCACCAAAGACACAGAAATTCTCCCCCTGCTACCCATTTCAGTTTGAATGTGGCATTTGGGGAATGAGAGAAAACTACAGGGACTATTTTTCTAATTAGCCTGTCTAAATAAAGCCTTTGGTTAACCTAAGCAGAAAGAGTATTCAGTTTCTCTGGCCTTAGAGTGAGTATTAGGAAACATGTTACATTGCCTGCATTATGTTATTGTCAGGTTTCAGAGTAGCAGCCGTGTTAGTCTGGATCTGCAAAAAGAACAGGAGGACTTGTGGCACCTTAGAGACTAACAAATTTATTAGAGCATAAGCTTTCATGGGCTACAGCCCACTTCATTGGATGCATAGAATGGAACATATAGTAAGTAGAGATATATATACGTACAGAGAAGGTGGAAGTCGCCATACAAACTGTAAGAGGTTAATTAATTAAGATGAGCTATTATCAGCAGGAGAAAAAAACTTTTGTAGTGATAATCAAGATGGCCCATTTAGACAGTTGACAAGAAGGTGTGAGGACACTTAACATGGGGAAATAGATTCAATATGTGTAATGACCCAGCCACCCCAGTCTCTATTCAAACCCAAGTTAATGGTATCTAGTTTGCATATTAATTCAAGCTCAGCAGTTTCTCGTTGGAGTCTGTTTTTGGAGCTTTTCTGTTGCAAAATTGCCACTCTTAAGTCTTTTACTGAGTGGCCAGAGAGATTGAAGTGTTCTCCTACCGGTTTTTGAATGTTATGATTCCTGATATCAGATTTGTGTCCATTTATTCTTTTGTGTAGAGACTGTCTGGTTTGGCCAATGTACATGGCAGAGGGGCATTGCTGGTATATTGTGATATATGCCATCATGTGCCAGCAATGCCCCTCTAGCCCCATGTGGAACTGTTGGGGCTCTCTGCCTCAATTTCCCCTAATATCACCAGCATGTTAAACAAGGCTTTATGCCCTGTCTAAGGGGTCTAGTCTATTAACTAAAGGCCCAATGAAAATACAAGTAAACCCTTACCCCACTATTTTAGCTGGGAGACCGAGTCAGTCTTAGTTTATCCATTCGCACCAGGTTCACCGCTCCCCTCCAGTAGGGTTCTCTCGGCTCAGGTCCCTTCCCTAGGGTCAGACCTCTTGTCACTACTTGGGAATAATCCTTGCCTGAAGCCAGGCGTCTGCAGTGATCTGTCAGCTGCAGCTCTTCTGTGGGCAGCATCTAGCTCCTGACAGGTTGGGCTTCCTTTGGAGGTTCCCCGTCCATAGGAGCATTCCTTCTCGCTGACTCTGGAGAGCTCTTCTGCTCAGCCTCTCCTCAGAAGCTTCCTTTCTCTATGATCCCCTTTCTGGGCTAACCCTTTAGCACGCTCGTTAGCTGCCAGCCAACCAACCACCTAGGGATTTAGTTACTTCCAGGTGAGTTGGAGTTGATTCCTTCTCCCTTCGAGGGGCTTGTCCTAGGTGGGATGGTCCCTGACTCCCCTTCAAAGGCTAGCCCCTGTGACACAGACGGAATCCAGTGCTCATTTATGCTATGCATAACACATTGATTTAGATGTGGGCTAAACTCTTCACTCCCCCCCCCCCATCCATCCCTGTCCTACAGTCAAAGCCTAACACACAGACAGTACGGGGCTGGTTCTCAGTTCCCTTTGCACCCTCTAGTACTATCAAGGCTCCATATTTAGCAAGGCCATTAAATGTTACCCAGTTATTATTCGACTGAGCGCATTCATCCTTTCTGCCCACAGCATCATGCTGGGAGCTCGGGTTTAGTTGCTTGTTCACTGTGACCCCTAAATCCTTTACAGTCACTGCTTTCCAGGCTACAGCCCCCCATTATGTAGGAATAGTCTACATTCCTTGGTCCTGAGGTAACTCTACATTTGACTGTATTAGAAGACATTTTGTTTGAATGGGCCCTGGTTACCAAGTAATCCAGATTGCGACTGCCCGGTCTGCCTCGCATCGTTTGCAAATTGTAATCAGCAGAGATTTTATATTTACTATGGATCATTTATGGAAACGTTGAATACCGTTAGGCCTAGTACCAACCCCCGGGGAACCTCACTAAAAACATCCCCAGTCAATGATGATTTGCTGTTGACAACGACTTTCTGAGATCTGTCAGTTAACCAGTTCTTAATCCATTGAGTGTGAGGTCTATTGATAATGAATAATGCAGACTTTATATTGAGCCTCAAAACTGTCATGTCACTGCACCCTGGCATTTGACATTGCTTCTCTACCTCAGGCTCGAAGCTGAGCAGAAAGCAGGGGGGAGAATAAAAATAGAAGCAAACAGAACAAGAATGTCTGGCATCATCATACAGGCAATACAACATTATGAAGCATATTTAGAAAGGACCAAATCCACCATAATGACAGGCCACAGCTTGTCATAAGCAATCACATCAAAACAGCAGATCCTAATAAAAGCTCAGCATGCGGGAGAGACGTGTTTATTAGAATGTGACTTCAGCATTGTACATGCTCACCCATACATCAGGAAGGGTGTATCTACAGGGCAGGCAGCTGCCTGGAGCAGCAAAATATTAGGGGCAGCAAAACATACAGTAGCTCTGTAAGCGACTGTGGATTGGTAGGGACAGACATTTGCTGGTTTGCCTAGGGCAGCAGGACCCATAGAGCTGACTCTGAACCGAGTACGTGATTCACTCTCCTGTGTCCTAGTCAGGGATACAAAAATGTGTCACAATAGGACAACCACAGAGGGAGGCATGTATTCATGGAAACAGAAAGAGAACCTGATTCTCGTCTTTGTTGCAGTGGGGTGAATTAGGAGTAACTCTACTGCAGTGAGTTCCACAAGTGCTTCATTTGTGTGAGATCAGAGTGAGGTCATAATAGGTCCTTCCCATGAAATATGGAAGTGAAAAATGACATACCTAAATATTAAGACACAAGAGAGTGAACATGCTCTTGTGTAACAATAATACACTCAGGCATCATGCCAAAAGCTGAACCTAGATGCTTTATAGCTAGAGACGTTTCAGTGACACTTCCAATTTCAGCAGAACCTTGTTCATTCTCATTTTGTTCAGCTGATCATTCTCACCTGTCCAAAACACCTAGCAGCCTCACTTTGCATAAATCCCAGTTTGCAGCCCTTATTCATGCACACAGTCCAGTGAAGGTTGCAGAATCGAGCTCTGAATATTTAGCAGTAAGTGTTCTATCGAGGTTTCGGGTGAGACTCTCTTCCCTTACAAAGTCTATTGCAGTATGTTTAGAGCTACATTTTCAAAAAAGACGAGTGATTTTGGGTTCCCAATGGGAGGCACCATAAAGGGGACGGATGGTCGGAAGAGCTGAGCACCCAACCTCTGAAAATCAGGCCTCCTGAAAGTGTCAGGTTGGACACTCAAAATCACAAGTCATTTGTGAAAAGGCAGGGAGCACTGCATTGCTCTGTGGGGTGATTGTACTGCTGGGAATACTCTGAAGTATCGCCCTAATTAAAACTAACCTACCCTTGTCCCAATCAATACACTCGATGCATTTTGTATCTTCCCTTTCCTTTATTAATATTTTTCTGATCGCATTGGTTTGCTCCCTTGCTCATTTGCAAAATCTAATGAGCGTCTCCCAGTCATTTTTGTGAATCTGTGAAGGCTAAGCTTAGTAACAGCCAAGAAGCCAGAGGATTCTCCCCCCCTCCCACCCCGTTCCTTATTAACAGAAAGCAGCAATTGATTGTCAAATGCTGCGTCTGAACAACTCATCAAAATAAAACGCTCAGATGCTTGGCAAATACTCTCATCTGACTGGCTATCAGCAGCAAGCTAATCATTTATTATTATAGCTCTCCAGTGTTGGATGATTATGTGTAGCTTTAGGATTTAATAGACAGCCATGTCTCTATGTTGTAAGCATTGCCGGAAACACTATGTTTGATGCATTATATCCTTAGTGACAGCTGACAGGTCAAAAAGTAGAACTAAACAGCTCTGTTGTACCCCTGGGATATAGGAAATCACAAAGCACAGGGCATTTTTAACCCTTTAGCTATGTGAAAGGAAGCAAGGGAACTGGTTCGTGTATAAGGCATCAGTCTCTGTAGAAAACATACGTGCTTTCCCCCTGTAACTACTGGATAGTGTATACAACTCACTTGCCATTGCATTTAATCAACCCTATTGACTTCCCTATGGGATTTTTATTATCTTTCGATTTAAAAAGAAAATTCTGTGAATGTATTATACTTGAAAGACATTAGACTGGCAGCTCTGGAGACCGAAGTCTGTTCATCTGTAGAGCAGATACTGCACAAGAAGCAAAGAGGAAGCTTCCCCCACCATCACCTCTCCATCCAGATTTGGAGGGACCCCGAGATTCAACGTCTGAGCTATGTTTGTCAGTTCGGACTGGGCACATAAGTCACATGCTACATCTCTCTTCCCTGATTGGATGAACACAACCCTCATGTTTCTGGTGCCATTCTTGTGATTATGAGTTCAACATTTGCTTTTCTGAGAATATGCTCTAAGGTCTGCTAAAAAATTTCTGTTTCTGCAAGTGCTCCTGCCAATAAATGAGGGTATCAGAATCATCATGGAAAGCTACACAAAGGGGCTGTGGACACAGGCAAAACAAATTCACAGTATGTTGCAGCAAAACACTAGTCGAGCCCCACAGGATGAATAGATAAATCACTGGATTAAAAAGCAGAAAATGTAAGTAAAATATTGAAAGATAAGGCTCTGGAATGAAAATCCCCAACCATTTTGTCCAACTGTTCTAGTTTACGAGACAAAGACCCCCAAAGCCTGCCTGAAGCATTAGCAAGATCGTGTTCTACTCTTTGAGATACGCTGGAAGCCTCGACAACTCACAGCCAGCACCCCACAAACGCACCGAATGGCTCGATCTCCCCTGGCACGGAACTTAGGGTGAGAACCAACTCACAATCCAGTTCTCTCCCAACTCCATTGGATTAGCCCTGAAGACGTTGGCTGTATCTGACCCCAGCATCTCCCATCCAGCTGTCTTTTCTGTACTCTTTAATGGAGCATGGTCTGCTTAAACCCCAGGCTCTATTGTGTGTGCTCACACTTACTTGTGAAGTGGGCAGTGGCAGTGCAGTGCACCCCAACAGAGACCCTCATTGTTAGGATACGGAAAGGGAGCTCAGAGCACCATTGAGAAGGGAGTCCGAAAGGATGAGCCAAAGACTAGAGTCCTAGCCCGGGTGGTGGGAGACCCAGGTTTGATTCTTGTTTGACCCTGGGCAAGTTATTTAGGCTGTGCTTCAGTCCCTCATCTATAAAATGGGGGCATTAGCACTTTTCTACCTCCCTGGGGAGTTGTGAGGATACATACAGTAAAGGTTATGAGGCGCCCAGATACTACAGCAACAAGGGGCCACATAAGTACTTTAGACAGAACCCTGAAGAACCGATATTGGGACACGTAGCAGTAATGAGGATCCATTGCTATTTGCAGAGTGTGGAGAGAGAAAAAAAGTTGATATCTGGAATCAGTGAGGGATTATAAAGCACTCGCTGACCCTTTTTACCAGCCCTTCCAGTCCGTGGAGCGCAGATTCTCAGGCTGTTTGACTCCAGTTAGCCTAGAGGGAGTGAGAATCTAACTGTCAAACGATAGGGATTGGCTTGAAAAACAGTCACAGCAGCAGAGAGAAATAAATCTGAGGAGCAGCAAGATGCATTTGAGAGCAGTGGCATGGTGTTATATCAGCATCATTGGTTCGGTGACCCACTGGGGTCAATTGACAAGCTTGCTAATGCAGAGTGCAAGATTAATTGGCTTTGGTCAGCCCGGGCTTCACTACCTGAAGATCTTATCAGTAACATAAATGATTATGCTATGCAGAGAAATACCACAATAGTCTCAGTGTCTCCTTTTATACGCCTCTCTTTTTAAACAAGCCTTTATCTAAATGCAAATGTGATTTCAGCTTTCTGATTAGGACATTATACAGTCATCCATTCCAGAAAAGCACAATTAGTGGATTATTTTATTTCTGACTCAACAGTTCTTTGTTTAGAAAGTTCATTTGTTGTGCTGGGCGTGATACTTAAGTGATCAGAAGCAGATTCGCATTATGAGAACGAGGATTGCAGCCAAATTTTCCGAGGGGTTTTTAGCAAAAGAAAAAAATAATCTGAGCTGATAAAAATGGCAACATTTGTGGGATTTTTAGAGGGGATTTTTTTTTTTTTTTAAGAACAAAAAGCAGCAACTCAAATTTTTACAATGCTTCATTGTCCTTATATTGCAAATGTAGGGGGAAATTCTCAGTTACACCAATGCAACTCCATTGACGTAATGGGGTAACTGAATGAAGAATTTAGCCCTAAGACATTTATGGGGCTACTTATTTAGGCACGTTGAGGAATCATATTAAAAGGGATGGGAGACGTCCAGAAGGTTTTGACTCGATACAGAATTGTAACTAAATTAGTACTGAAATCACCGGAGGTTTTGCGTGGCCTCTGGCAGATTACAGAGAACACGGAGGAGGGAGGAGAGGGCTGGAGCCACTTTCGTTGGGGAGTTATGGCACAATGAGAGAGGATTTCAGGCTACTTGCCTCTGGCAGCCTGTGGGAGGGGCAGGAGGCTTTTCACTCGAGGGAATGCAGAAGAATAGGTGAGGCAAAGTATGCTGCCATTGCAGCAGCTGGGAGGAAAGTTCTGGGAGAGGGCGAGTGGCGTAAGGCTCTTGTCACTGGTGAGAGGAAGCGGCTGGGGAAGGATATCAGGACAAGCAATCCGTCACCTCTTTCCCCTTCGTGCTGTGGACAGGGCCCTGATCCAAAGCCCATCCTGATCCAAAGCAAGTCTTTGGCTTCAACGGGTTTTGAGTCAGGCCTCTGGAGACCAGAGCCCTGTAAATCTGCCTTCTCCAGCCCCAACATCATCCCCATGGGTAGCAAAAGCCAGCTTTCCTCCCCACCGTACTTTCCCTTCCCATCTTCTTTTTCCTCTGTGCTCTTTTGGTATTGTTGTCCTTCCAGGGTTAAATTAAAGGCAGGCATGAGGGCAAGGCTTTTTATTCTGAAAAATGAAAGTATTTTAACAATTTGTTTCACCTTGGCCAGGCCACTTACTGCCACTAGGGCTGGATTTAGGGGCAAGTGACCCTGCGGTGCCAGGCTTCGGTGGGTGCCATTTGGTCTAGGGCTGGCCCTGCCCATGAGCCTCTATGTACAGTATTTTAAAAAAATTCCATAGAAAGGGGGTGCAACGGTGCGTGGAGGAAGGGATTTATTGGGACATGGGTTCCACACATGAACAGAGCAAGAAACAGAGGCAGAAGCATGCAAATCATGCATCAAAGTCATGAAATGGCTACAAATGTAATAAAAAATAAGGTATTCAAAAGTTTAACAAATGGAGTGTGGTGGGAGGGGTCGCCGAAGATACTCCTCACCTGGGGCATTATTTGGTCCAGGACCAGCCCGGAGTGGCACTCAGGAGCAATAATAATACTAGCTTCTACTTCATGGGACCACTAGAACATGTCCAACCTGTCCCCATCCTGGGAGCCAGAGGTGATTTGGATGGTTCAATGGTAAAATCTTTGGGCCAAAATCTCCAACTTCTCTGCTTTATCCCTGAAAATAGTGGGGCTGCTGGTAGCAGGGAGACCCTACCGATTCAAAGGAGCACCTCTATTCCACCATAGGCATTTCTGAGATGGTTCTCAGCACTGACCATGTTGGTAATGCATGATATGGCAGAATTCTGCTCTAGGGTTATCATGGACACATGTTATTGTTCCACAGTCAGATTAATCAACAGCTGACCCTGCCTGTTTAGAAAGCAAAGAATAATGATTAGTGGGGTTTGCTTTCATGACTAACACACAGCCTTTGACACATCAGCAAGGGTGAGGAATTATACTTGATGCCACTCAGTCTATGCCTGGTGGAGCCGATAACTGTTTGGCTTCCTTGTACTGTCATGGTTCATAAGAGTAATCATAAATAATTTCAGTTTGATTAATGTCTGCAGACTGCAGTTGCTCTCCATGGGAAATAATTCAGTTCTCTGAGGTTTCCTCTGGTTTTATAGGGTGAGAGCTTCCAGATTGTTGGACTCCTCTTTTAACATAGGAAAAATGTAAGTGTTGGAAGTTGGGGTGAGGTGGAGGGTTAACTCACACTTGTTGAATATGGCTCTTTGTCCCCCTCTAGTGGTTAGCTCACATAGAGGTTAAGTACTCCTTTTCTTTTTGCAAATACAGACTAACACGGCTGTTACTCTGAAACCTGATAGAGGTTTAGGAGTCTGCTACTGGCTTTGGACTAATAAAGCTGGGTCTCTCAGTTCAGGCAGTAGAGGTGCATGGTTTTAGACATAGGGGTTTTTGCTGCTGACAGCTCAACAAGGCGTGTTGTGTTACATTCAAATGCGGGGGGATTTACGCTGGTTTGGGCCACTGGGAACATGGGCAGATCTCCAGCTCTGATTTGGTCGCTTTGTGCAAAAAAGCTGCAGAGCTACACTGAGCCTGAAATTTCTAGTGATAATGACAGCGTGGGGGAAGCCCCAAATGACATAGCGCTACAAGGCAGACCCTCCTGGGATCATGGCAAAAGCCCTGGCTGGAGCTACCTGCAGAGACGGGCAGAGCCTTAAGATGACGATAGCAGACAGCACAGGCTGTGTTTTGGGGAAGAGCTGTCAAGCCCACCAACGGCTAAAGAAACTATGGAGTAAGGGGAAAGATCTGGTTTGATTTAAGTTGACATTTGAACGATGGTATTGTTTTGATAATCCAGATCCCAAGAAGGGGTATTATTTGAGTTACAAAGAGTCTGAGTGCAGTTTTTGAGAATCCCAAGAAGGGGAAACTGAGGCAGCGGTAGGGTCCAGCGCTGGATTAGGTGTGACCCGTTGCAGCACCCCTCTATAGCCTGTGCCCTTTGGTTGCATATTTCATGGCAGGAACTTACAGCACTTCGCAGACATTAAGCGTCACAATTCCCCCGTGCAATAGTAAGAAGTGTTAACCTCATTTTACAAGTGGAAAACCTGTGCACAGAAAGATGAAGTGGTTTTCTCAATCATAGCACCTGTGTAGCAAATTCAGTGGCCCTTGATCAAGCAAATCTCCCATTGATGCCAACGAAAATAATTAAGTACAGGAGAATTTGGCCCCCGAGTCAGGAACAGAACCCAGAGGTCTGACTCCAATCCCCTGTGGTAACTATGAGACATCGCTGCCTCTGTAGGGGAGACAAAGGTCTGAAGACAATTAAAAATGTCTGAATTCTCTCGGATGCACAAGTTTTGTGTCATGTGTGGTACGTGTTACCAGGTTACGGCGTGACAACGTGTAGGCCAACATCTGTTATTGCTGATTAACTGATCTGTTATGATGGTGCACAACAGCTGCCAGAGGCAGTTAGTAGATGTAAAAAGAGCCCCAAAGTTACAGTGCTGCACACAAGCTCCTGATGATGTTACAAAGCCCTGGAAATGAGGTGCTCTGAAAAATGGAGTTTCAAGCCAGCCCAGGGACGTTGCAAAATCCCTGCCTTTCGTTATGGCTGGATGGCAGAGGGGACTTGAGACATTTTCCCCTTGCAATATGGGGTCCTGGTATGTGAAAGGCTGAGAACTAGAAGGACATCCTTTATCTACCCGTCACCCCCTCTCCCCGGATCTCTGCAACAGCATTTTATCTCTGTTGACCGCTTGCCTCATTCCATATTCATCTATTTATGCCATTCTAGTATCCTGCTCTCTCCCGTGGCTGAGTGTCTTTCTGCTGAGGCTGCCCTATGCATTCCCAACACATGAGGGATCTTTGCTTTTGTGACAGGAAATCTATTGCAGCACTTTGGTTTAATTAGAACACAATGACAGCTGATGAGTTTACACATCAAAGCCTAGAAACAACTCAACAAATTGGCCCTAGTCCCATAGCGCATTATGAGATCGGCCTTGGACTGCGAGGTTTTATTGCATTTTGTGGGAATATGAAAGATACAGGGCCAGATTCTCAAGGGGTGTGCACAGGCGAGGTCAATGGAGCTACACAGATGCTCACCAGCTGAGGAAATTGCCCAAAAAGAGCACATGGCATGCATTCTCACTCAGACTAAATTCCCCTCCACAGATTGCATAAAGACTACAGGAGCAAACAGACCTTATATAGATTTTTTTTATCCTGGCAGATAGCTGAGTGGGAGAGCTGCGTGGGACTAGTTAAAGTTGCATAGATGACACTTAGCCTCTGCTCCTATTTGTAACCTTGCACTGTGTGTAGAGTAATAAATCACAATCTCTTATGTGAATGAGACTGCCCACTCCACCATCTTCAACGGGCAAGATTGGTTTTAACCGATAAACTTTAGGGCCCAACCTCGCAGCAACTCTCCCCCCAGCAGACGTGATGAGGGAATTTCAGCATATCACAGGTACAGATTTTTTTATCATCATTTTAAACAAAGAGGAGCCTGAGAGGTAGCAGATGAATCCAGATCAAAACAAGAGGTGGGGAAATCTTATGCGTTGGGCCCATCTTTATTGTTTGCATTTACACACCCACCCACCAGGCAAAGGTAAACGCTTCCCTGTAAAGAGCAAGTGAGGCGTTCGATAGAAGAGGAAATTAACCAGGGGTTCATCTGTGTTCAGTAAGGAAGCACTAATGCATGTATTGTTTTCAAAGCTACATTCATTCCTCCCCGCCCTCCCCCCCAATCATTTGATTTCTTTAGTATTTTAAGAAGCTGCACTAACTGGAGACAGAGTTATTGCAGAGTAAAGACATTATTCTTTCACTGCCTAGTTCACCTTTAATTGTATAGTAATGGTACGTGAAGTACACCATCCCAGCATTACCCCCAGGAGGCACTGCCCCCCGCCAGGTATCGTGGTGAAGAGCTAAGGCTCCACCCATTCCCAGCGTACCCCTCTGCAGGATTAAGTAGGTGAATCCAACCCCAAGGTCTGAGTGTCCCATGCAGGGGCTTGAGACGGGTTCAGATTCCCCTGTGGCCAAGTCACCATCTACCTCTTAGCGTTCTAAAACGACAGCCCCATTTCACGGACTTAAGCTGACAATATCCATTACAAATAGTCATTTCGACTAAATTATATAGCGCTAAAATACCAGGGAAACGAATATTAAAATACCATGTGTCGTTCCTTCTAGTACCTCTATGGCAGGGGTGGGCAAACGTTTTGGCCCCAGGGCCACATTGGGGTTCCAAAACTGTATGGAGGGCCGGGTAGGGAAGGCTGTGCCTCCCCAAACAGCCTGGCCCCGTCCCCTCCCATTTCCTGCCCCCTGACTTCCCCCCTCAGAACCCCCGACCATCCAACCCCCCTTGCTCCTTGTCCCCTGACCGCCTCCTCCCGGGACCCCCCACCCCTAGCCACCCCCCAGGACCCCACCCCCATCCAACCCCCCCTGCTCCCTGTCTCCTGACTACCCCGACCCCTGACAGGCCCCCCAGAACTCCCACACCCTATCCAACCCCCCCCCCCCCAAACCTCTGCCCCATCCAACTGCCCCCTGCTCCCTGTCCCCTGACTGCCCCCCCGGGACCCTCCGCCCCATATCCAACCCCCTCCGGCCCCAGCCCCTTTACCATGCTGCTCAGAGAAGCATGTCTGGTAGCCGCCCGGCCAGAGTACAGCCCTGCCGCCCTGCATGAGCGCAGCCTCGCCACCCAGAGTGCTGCCCGCGTGGATGCGGGGGAAGGGGAACAGTGGGGGAGGGGCCAGGGGCTAGCCTCTCTGGCCGGGAGCTCTGGGGCCGGGCAGGACAGTCCCGCAGGCCGGATGTGGCACGCGGGCAATTGTTTGCCCACCTCTGCTCTATGGTCTGATTTTCAGAGGTGATGAGCACCTGCATCCTCACTGAGCACTTCATCTCTGTGCGTCTCTGTTCACCACCTGTACAATGGGGTTAACAGCACTGCCCTACCTCACACAGTGTTGCGAGGATAAATACTTGAAAGATTGTGAGGTGCTCAGATCTAGTATGGTAATGAGGGCCAGATAAGTACCCAAGAGAGCTAGATTTAAAGTCAATAGGAACTGGAGCTGCTCAGCACCTCTGATTACTAGGCCATTATCTCCAGTAATTGTACGGGACTCCAGTGGATGGTAGGCTTTAGATTAGAAAAATGTCCTGCCTAGTCATGCTTTAATCCGCTGGCAGAAGAAAACATCCTGACAATCATTGGGATGTGACATGACATACTTCCGCCAAGCTTTGCAGAAGATTTTTCTTGCCTGGCCTTCGTAACTGCAGCAAAATTCTCGTCAAACAGAGAAGACAATGGAAAATGAATTGAGCGGGACATCTGTAAGACAGAGAAGCTTACGGTGTCAGACAGAAAGGGAATAGACAAACTTTAGAGACGTGCATATGCTTCCCCTGCATAATTCTGTATAATAAAAAAATCTTAAGACTGAAAAACAAAAAGGCAGCGTTTTCAGGTTATTGTACTTTTTGTCCTCCAGTTGTCAGATGAAAGTCCAGATTTTGATCCAGAATGTAAAGGCCCAAAGCTCTCAATACATATGAAATGAATCAACATTGACATTCATGCCTGTTTCATATAAAATGGAATGATGTATCCAAACAAAATAAAATTAAGAATGTGAATCATTTAAAGAAACACCATTTGGGAGAATTTGCCCAAGCCTTTTGCGTTACATTCACAGCTTACACCCGGAAAAGTCAGAAAAACAAAACAAAACCAAACCCCATGGAAGATATTCTTCCTGGAAGGCTGCAATGTAATCCTATGTTATTTCTTAAAATCTAGGACTTTAAGACCACAAGAACCAAAACCAGAAAGAGACAAAACAGGCTACTCCCTAAAACAGTGAGGCCAATTCATCCAACTTTACTGTAAACTATCCTTCTGCCGTTGTGCTGCTTGCATGCTTCCCTGCAGAGCCCTCTAGCTTGTAGGTAGGACCAGGAAACCGCTAAGCATTTAAAGTGATAGATCACAATTTTAATACAATTTTCCAGACATCATCTTTTGCATGTCAAAATACACAGTATTTGGTTGGTTAGACTCGATCATTATTATTCACTGCCCATTGAAAAACAAAGGACCTGGTCAGTTTTCAACACAAGTGAAGTTCTTAAGCAGCTAAATTAGGTCCAGTGAAGATATTTGGGATCCAGTTTCCAAACTCAATCTGTATGTTTACATGTCCCAGAAACACATGGCCATGTCTTTGTAAGTGTAACTTCGTGTGCACACGTTTATGGGTTCTAACACCTTAATATTTCATAAGCAAGACAGGTTGATAGATCTGATATGCACACACCACTGCTGGCTGCACATACAATTCTGAGATCTGCTTTGGCTGGAGATCTTTTTTTGTATTTGAGAATATACAATACAAGTGCACATGGCATGGATGTGGGATTTACTTCAGATACAGAAAATGGTCCTCAGAGACAAAAAGACAGGCCCAGATCAAAACATTGGGAGAGTTTCGATCTGATCTTTGCAGTTTGCACCTATGTCTACTAAAATTTGTATGCTCAAAATCTGGGCATGCAAATGGAGAGGTCAGGTGGAAGCCGCTTTGAAAGATCAGCTCTTGCTCCACATCTCTGGTTTTTTGTAACATCTTTTTTCCTTATGTAAATTCTATTGGGTTGAGAAATCTATGTTATTTCTGGGTCAATTTTTCAAATCCCTCCTCAGTGACGATGGATGGCTTTTATTAAGCAAATATCAGAGCATGGAATTTGAAACGTCTCCTTCAAACAAAAGACTGTAACAGTAGAGAGCCACTTATTACCTTCATGATGGAAGAATGGTTTTCTAATCAGCTGTGAACCCTAATGGAAATCATACTTTGGCTGTGAATAATTCCCAGGAGGGAAACTTGGCGGAAAAAAAACCCCTTACCTCAACTTTCTTACTTTATCTGACTCAACACATCTAAAATATTCAAAAGCAAGAACACCCCAGGTAGCACACAGTGCCGACACTACAGTAAACTACTGCCTATTTCAGACAACTCAAGGAAGATGTAGTAGTTGGAGCCAGTGATTAACAAGTTATGCTGTCATATCACTGACCTGTAGGAGACCTGTACTGATCCCTCTACATCTTGCAAGTGTGGATCAGATCCAGGAAGAAGATAACTCTAGGAGAGGACCAGTGTTTCATACACAGGAGCTGACTTTCCATTGTGCAGAGGGGTAATCGACCCCTGGCTCTGCCCCAGACCCTGCCCCCACTTCACCCCTTCTCTCAAGGCCATACTTCCTCTGAGTCATGCTGGCAGGTGGGCTCAGTTAGCTCCACCCAGGCTTTGAAGCAGGTGAACGGGTGTCTTGGGCCAGAGGAAGGAGCCAGTTTGAGAGAGGAAGTCCTGGAGGGAAGCTCTAGGAGCGGTTGAGCTTTGGAGAGAAGTCCATATTGCATTATCACTTTGAAGTCTGTTAATAAAGACAAACTGCCAAGAAGGGGTTGAGTTTAGATACCGAGGACTTGCGCCACTGGGCACCCAAGTCAGTGGAAAAACTCCCTTTGACTGCAATGAGCAGCGGATGGGGCCCTAACTCAGGACGTGTGTGTTCGGTTGCTTTGACTTCAGAATCAGAGCATTTGGCCCAGTATGGGTAAATGTGCTCACATACTTTCCTATTTTCTCAGCCTCTATTTGTTCAGCCCCCTGGCTTCTCTCCCTCCTGCTTTTATACATTGCTTTTGTATCGCAGAAAGGCACCCAATGTTTAGGAAGGTAGAGAACAACTTGGCATAATCTGATTGTCATGTAGTTCTGCCTCACCTTCCCCTCCCGCCGCTGCTGGCTGAGATAATAGCAAGTGTAAATAAAGGCAGGATGGAGCCCCTGAAGTGTGTTCTTCCAAGGTTTACAATGCTTAATTAAATAAATTATATATCGGTGAATTAATGTTAAGTTTGTATCGTCAGCCCATGAGACAATAACCTGGTTAAAATCACTCCATTCAGAGAGGCATCCTTTCCCTTTGGAAGCTTGGAACAGATTTTTTCTTACAAAATGGGAGAAACGCCAGCCTTGGGGGTTTCTATAGTATCAGTCACCAGAGTCACGACACGCTGTTTCTGCAGCTCCTTAAAAAAATATCTGGTGTAAAACTTGCCTGTGGCTGTTGTTAGACAGGTGGTGAGCTGTGTTGTGTGCATGGTTAGTCTACATAAGCACAAGTTTATTATTATCTCTCCCTGTCCGTTCCATTCCTGCCTGTTTGTCTCCTCCACCTCGTCTCATAAACTTTTTGGGCCGGGGACATTTCTGAGATGTGTGCACAGCACCTGGCACGATGATCGGGAGGTGCAGGGAGGGAGCGGGAGGTGCTGACTGGCGGGGCTGCCAGTGGGCGGGAGGTGCTGGGAGCCGGAGGGGAGCTGACGGGGGGCTGCTGACATATTGCTGTGGCTCTTTGGCAACGTACATTGGTAAATTCTGGCTCCTTCTCAGGCTCAGGTTGGCCACCCCGATCTAGTCCATCCTCTACAATTAGCATCTGTTTACACCTAGATTAATTTACTGAAGGTATGCATTGCAGTAGCCCCTCGCCCCCTTGGGTTATGCACTGTAGGCATATATAACAAAGATTTTTTCCCTCCTGCAAAAAGTTGACAACTTAAGTAAAGATGCAGAATAGAGATACTTAGGAAGAGAATTCAACCATTTATTGATGCTTCTGTGCTAGGGGTTTTACCTTGTTATGCTGCAAAATGCTTTTTGAAATGCTAAACTAGAGAAAAGCTGAACTCTATGGCAAATGGAGAGGAAACTATATGCCATGGCACAGAAGATTTCTACTTGTTCTGTTCTCATTTTATAATAATTTTCATGTCATTGTCCATTATCTGTGTGGGTTTTATTTTAAACTGACATATTCCTGGCCTCATACATTTGCAATGCATTTTCCAATTAGCAGAGCATTTTGTGAATGGCAAGGATTATGTGTGTTTTTGCAGCTAGGAGGGATTTAGGGACTCCAAGGGGCGACCTTTTCAAGGCTAAAAGAAAGCAGTGTGAGGTCTGAATGAATATTTTATGAATGCTAAAGGTATTAGGACACTGTGTTTCAAGAACACAATGATCTCAGAGCAAACAATGGAGGATACCAGAGAACAGATTTCTAAATTTCTTTCAAAATACCAAGCCGATCAAAACAGCCATGTGACTGGGTGTTCCACTGGTGAAAAAAAAATAACCTACAGAAATAGAAACCATGGTCTCCATCAATTCAGAATGGCCCATATAATAAATTTAGCAGACTAATGGTTTATTGTTGGGCTCTGCACCAATGTTGTTATGCTAATCAGATTCAGGCTAGGGAGTAGCAACCATATACACTAGGTCTGGACTTGGCCCAAACAAGATCCTAATTTGTGCGAGTGCACAAAAGCTCTTAAAGAGATACTCACTGTCAAAGGTCCAAAATGTAGGGGAGGAGTGTTGTGGAAAGGGAAAGGAGGGTTTTACAAGGCCTAAAATGAAGATAATTTCTTTTCTTTTCTTTTATTCTAGGGGAAAACAGTTTCCTCGGTTAGGTATGTCCCTGCATGTTGCAAACCCAAAGGCAGCAGAACTATGCTAGTGCAGGAGAACCAGAAAATGATACTGACTAGTCTAGTTTTATTTTCGAAGAGATGACCCCAATGCAGGAAAGCAGTTAAGCACCTGCTTAAAGTTAAGCACATGCTTTATGTTTAAGTGCTTTTCTAAGCAGGGATACTTTCCTTAATTGCAGCCTGAGCAAAAGGCCGAAGGCATCCATACATCATATGGTAGCACTTAGATTGATCTTCTGGCATCGGTAATCTAAAATATTCTTAATAATGCAGGTGAGGACTGTTTAAGAGTGATATGCTTGGTATCTCGAGGGTGCCCCTTTCTCTTCTAGTACACTACGCAAGCCAATCGAAAAACGCTCTCAACATGTTAGAAATATTGATCGCCACAAGATTGCACTGAAAGTGGGGACATAAATTGCACAGCACAGAATAGACTTGGCTCAAGAGTGACTCTCCTCAATCCTGCTTTGATAATCCACTGAAGGATAAGAGCCTAATTTTGGCAAAAAAAGAAATGGACTCAGGAACTTATCCTTGAAAGGTACAGTTTCTTGGCCCCCTTTTTTTTTAAATAATAGAAGTATTGGAGGAGAAAATTACATACAGGCTTGACTGACATTTCCTAGAGCATTAAAAAAAAAATACCCATGAGGTACATCATGGCACAATTGAAGTCAGTGGCAAAATTCCCATTTGAATCAACAGGACCAGGCTGCAGCTCTGAAAGTTTTCCTGAAGAACGTGATCAACAGAATGCCTTGTCTCTTTTATGTAGTTAGTTGTCAGTAATGCATTTGCTCAACTTTGTCTCCCTCCGGAGCGCTATTGGTTGAAATTCTAATCTCCCCCCATCCAAAGCCTGAGACAATGGACTTTGCATGGGGTACAAAGGTTGGAGGGAGAATAGAAGGAATCCAGCCCCCCTCCACTGACAACCAGAGTACGGGGGTACTCCAGCATGCAATCGGATGTTGATGTTAGGGTTCAGGACTTGTGGGAGTAGCCATCGCTCACTGTGGGACTCCTCAGACCGCTGAGTCCAGTTTGTGGTGTACGTGTCTCTGTGCAGTTCACAGACCCGTTGAAGACATCCCTGGGGCACCCTGCATAACTACGCCCCTGCGTTCCAATAGCATAGACCATGAGGGAAGATGGCACTGCAATTTGCAAGGAGCTGCAGGGTTCTGTGTGACCTTCCCCCATCTGAACCTTTCGGCTGCCCCTGTATTTCGTGCCTCTCCGGCTGGGACAGTTTCTACCCCTTTGCACAATGTAGGAGGGTTGTGGGGTACTTCAGTGCTCATCCCCGATTTGTCCAAAAGAAAAGGTGTTTCCTTTCAAAAGAAGAAATGAATAGCTTGACGAGGAGGTGTCTGAAGATGAAATATAATTCAGCAAAAGGAAAAATGAAGGTAAGCGAGTCTCCGGAATTATGTCCTGACAGTGAGCTCTTAGACCCCAAAGGCCGTGGTGGAATCCCTATGACTTGGCATATTGAAAACCAGGTTGGACAGAGGACTGGAGGATATGCTGTTGGAACCATCCTGTCCTGGCACCCAGAGAACGAATGAGAGGCATCTAATGTAATCCTTCCGACTGCTCGGTCCTCACTCTGTGCTTGAGGGTTCCATTGGCTTCTACACCAAACCCAATATTTAACTTTGGTAACAGAGCCTTTGACTCCATCAGACCTGTTTTCCATACATATGCTTCAGAAATATTTCAGCACTTTCCAAGGAATCTGATCCAAAGCCCACTAAAATCAGTTGGTGTCTTCCCATTAATCCGAACTGAAAGTGAGTCCAGAATTCCTTCCATGGACTCATTGGACCTTGACTTCCATTGCAGAGCAATGCCCCTCTGGAGAACCTGCCCCATAATCATAAATAGCCTCAGGTACCACAAAGACTCCTCATTGTTTTTGCTGATACAGACTAACACAGCTACCCCTCTGAAACCTGTAAGAAGTGAAGGACTCTCTAAGGAGGCAATGGATAAAGCACTGGCCTGGGACCCAGAAGATCTGAGTTATACTCCCAGAGCTGGCCCACTGGCTGGCATTAGGAAAGTCATTTAATGGCCCAGTTTCCCCACCTATAAAATGGGGAGGATGATACTGACCTCCTTTCTAAAGTGCTTTAGCATCTTAAAAGTGCTACGTAAAAACTGTTATTAAAGAACCAGTTATCACAACTAAGCTGGAAACTCCAGTCATTATAAAGTATTGACAGAATCATTTGTTATGGGGTTTGTTTTAGATAGAGACTAATGTTTCTCTCTGGATACAAAGCTTGCATTTAATCAATTCAGAGCGACATTTTAGCTCTATACAGTCCAGCAGAGAGGGCTATTCAATAAAATAAACATTATTTCACTTAGAGACAATGCCAGTTGCAGTAGCTCTTTTTCCAATTAAATTCGACATTCCTTTTCTGCATTACCAGTCTGGATTGGTCTGATGAGATTGGTACTTACATTACTGTCATATTTATTCTTTTTGACATGTGTTATGGGACTGCAATTTGATGAAATGAATCAAAATGTAGCTCTCGCACAAAAGCCAGCCCCTGAAGCTAATTATCCACCTATAATTCCTGTCAATACTTGAAGTTTAAGAGAATGGGGAAGTCTGCTCGATGGAACATGAGAGACAGGTTAGGAAAGAAAATGTTCAAGAGATCACATTCAAGGATCTCAACATTCTGACAATAGGACACACTGCTGAACTAAACCGTCCCGACCTCACTTTCACCTGATCTCAAGTGTGGCCATCTCTCCCCAGCCGGCGCCTGCCTACACTTATCTACACCTTTGTGATGGATTGTCTCTACATGGGGCTGCACAGTAAAGCCCCTCAGAAACGGAACCCAGTGCAAAATGCGGCTGCTCATTGTTAGTGATGTTTGATGCTGAGCTCGCATGACACTGGGGTGCTGAGAACTGCTCTGGCTGCCAATGAATTTCTAGGGGGAATTTAAGGTATTGACCTTAACCCTAAGGCCCTAAATAGCTTGGTACCAGGTTACCCAGAGACCGGCTCTCTCCGCATGCCAGATGGCAGACGAGATCAGCAGAGGTACCCATGGAGATACTGCCAGAGCCGTTTCCATGAGCTTGCAGGAGGTGTGACTGCAGCCCATGTGGACATCCTCAAGCTAGCTTTGAGCTAGTTAGTTCAAATAACAATAGCAGTGAAGCTGTGGCAGTGTAGATGGTACAACGCCCTCCCCTGCCCACCCCTCCCGCACCCTGGGTACGTATTTGCGCAGCTAGCCTAGGCTGCCATGGTTTCACTGCTATTATTATTCGAGCTATCTAGAGCAAAGCTAGCTTGGGGCTGCCTACCCATGGTGGAGTCACACCTCTGATTGCAGTGTAGACATACTGTCAATCCACCCGCGCCCAGCTCTGTTAGCCTTCTAGGCATGTTGCAAAGCCCACCTCTTCGCCCAGGCTTCCAAGAGCTTGAGGGGTTTCTACGGGCCAGATTCCAATACCCGAGCAATGAGTAATACCCTGGTGTAAGGTGCTATTCAGTGTGATGAAAGCGATCGCAATCTGGTCCTCTGCATGCGGTAGCTTTATTTTATTTCTCCCATTCTATGTGTCTGTGGGTATTTAGTTCTCTCTCAACGTGGGCTGAGCCATCATTTGTACGGTGCTGTCTGGCATGGTTATTTGTGCTGTCTGCTTTTTCACATAAGCCTGGGGTGTCCGGAGCAGAGGATGGGTGCCTAGTGAGATTCTTACATACAGAGAAATTCGTGATGGGCTGTGGTCTCTACGCTTTGGGTGCCTGTATAAGGGAGGTAGCATTTCAGGGGTGCTGATCAAAGGCGACTATCTCTGTGGCAAGGAAATATTGTCCAATCTGTCGCTGTATCCAGCAAAAAGCTTATTTGGGGGACAGCACCCACAAACGTCACTCCAGGGAGTAGCCATCTATACAGCAGCCTGTGATCACTGGCGTGGCGATGCCTCAGATACCAGGCTATGCTTCCTCGCCTTGGGACGGGACAGGAGGCAGCAAACCCAAAGGAGGGCCCTCAGCACAGGTGTCACCCTCTGCAGGGTCCAGAAAAACCAAGGGTGGGTGCTGTGCATTTCGTGTGGGGCTGGTGTGATCTGCAGTGCGGCCGGCGGGGGGCGCTGCTCGCCGTCCTGGGCCCCGCCAAACGGGATTCCCACGCAGCGGCGCGTGGCCGCCCTTGCCCTTGGGTGCGGGCAGCTTCCGAGCCAGCGGCCAGTGAGGTACCTGCAGCGCGCTGGGGAGGAGGGGGCCGCGGGGGTAGAGGGGTGCGGTGCACTGGGGAAAGGGGGCTGGGGGACAATGGGATGTAAGGATACTGGGGTGCAAGGCAGGGGGAGAAGGGGCTAGGAGACAATGGGATTGGGGATAGTGGGGTGCAGTGCACTGGGGAGGGGAGCTGCGGGGATACTGGGGAGCAGTGCGCGGGGAAGGGGGGCAGCGGGGTTACTGGGGTGCAGTGCCCTGGGGAGGATAATAGGGTACAGTACACTGGGGAGGCGGGGGTGCAGTGTACGGGGGGAGGATACCGGGGTGCAGGGCGAGGGGGCAGCAGGGGTTACTGGGGTGCAGTGCGCTGGGGAGGGGAGCTGCGGGGATACTGGGGAGCAGTGCACGGGGAAGGGGGGGCAGCGGGGTTACTGGGGTGCAGTGCGCTGGGGAGCAGTGCACGGGGAAGGGGGGGCAGCGGGGTTACTGGGGTGCAGTGCGCTGGGGAGGATACTGGGGTGCAGTGCGCTGGGGAGCAGTGCACGGGGAAGGGGGGGCAGCGGGGTTACCGGGGTGCAGTGCGCTGGGGAGGATACTGGGGTGCAGTGCGCTGGGGTTGAGGCTGGCTCCTGGCTCTAGCCGAGCCTTGCAGCCGCCGGAAGGAAGCGCCGAGCCGCGGCCGCCTGCCCTCCCGGGCGCGGCTCTCCGGCTCCGGCCTTGGGGCGACCCGAGCGGCGCTGCGGGCCCGGCCCTGTCCCTGCGGGCGGCGGATACAAGCCGGGCGATCTGGCTCCCCCGCGCCTGCCGGCTGGATGCGGAGCCCCCGGGGCGCAGCTGCGGGGCCGCGCTCTTGCGCCCCAGCTGCAGGGAGGGGGAGCGCTTGGAGAGGTGCCGGGCTCTCCGTGCTAGCACCCCCCTCCCCGCCCCCAGCAGCGGGGGGGCTTTACCCTAAGCCTTCCCCCTCTGTGGCTGCCTGCTGCAGGCGGCGAGAGCCAGGGCGCATTCACGGCAGCACCAGCTGGGGGGGGGCTTTAAATGCACAGAGGGGTGCGTCCGGCTGGCACGTCTGCAGGGCACGTTCATGCCCCTTTCATCCCCAATCAGCGCCCCCCCTCAGCTTTCCCCATCACTCACCGGCAGCCACCTCCAGCTTGAAGCTCAGCAGCTATTGTGAATACCCCCAAACCCACTGAATCTAAGAAGTGAAGATTAGCCCTATCTCCAGGTGACAGGACAGGGGGTGCTTAGAGGCGGGGAAGGAAATTACCCCAGCGGGAATTTGGCCAAGTCATCAGGGTGCTCATGCCCTTATTCGTGGGGACTATGTCCTAGATATTGTCTACACTTCGGAGCCCGCTCCTGCCCTGAGCTGAGCATGCACAGACCCCTGCCCTTTAGGATTTTCCCAAAATCGTCATGCTAAAGCGAAGGGAATTTGAGGGGCTGGGTATGGGGTGGAAAAATAGTGGACACCACCATAAGACCCTTCAGGGCCTGTTTTGATACTCTAGCCAAAAGACTGCAATAGTTATTGCTGTGCATTTGCTGAGATGCAGCGTGTAGGTTCACTGACAGGAGTTGGTTGAGGACTTTGAAACTGAAACT
This sequence comes from Eretmochelys imbricata, assembly GCF_965152235.1. NCBI lineage: Eukaryota > Metazoa > Chordata > Testudines > Cheloniidae > Eretmochelys > Eretmochelys imbricata. Next base: position 9,742,623 of record NC_135588.1, on the reverse strand, counting down.
AGACTCTCCTGCGTCCATTCCTCTCACACCCAGACACTAGTGTCACCCATCGCTTAGCTGTTATCAGGCGATTGGGGTCTGGTTAGCCGAAGAGCATGATTTTCCCAGAAGAGGAGGCTGTGAAATGCAAGAGCTGCCAGGACTGGAGCTGTCATGAAATCGCTCAGTAGCCAGCCCCTGCAGAAAGTTAATGGTGTTACACTCCAGGATGAATTTGGCCCAAGGACGTGAAGTGTTTAGAAAACCCACACAAAGATATTATGAAGGCTAAATACCTTAATTGATGCTAAAATTATATCCCACACCTACTTGGTTATTTAGTTACTCATGTATTTCTTGACTCTAATGAGTAATTATGTAAAAACTGTACTTTCTCCAAAATGTTAATTTAGGTTTCCGCAGATGGCAACCATCTGTTAAATGACTAGTCATTTAAAAGATCCGATTAGCACTTTATTCAGCTTGTATATTGTAACAGAAAGTCCATCCAAGTGTACTGGTGGGGAACGTTTGGTAGATGTTCTTTTCCCTGTTACTGCTATGTTCGTGATGAGTCTCAAAGCTATTACTGTTTGTGCACGAGTCCTGGTGTGTTTATGCAGATTGCTTAAAAGGTGGAACTTCAAGCTTGCAAACCAGTTTTCACCTAGAGCTCTTGAAACGATTCGAGCACTAGGAAATCAAGCCCTACTCACATAATCTTAATAGCAACCACTTAAGGCCCTGATCCTGCAATATCAGCCATGTGGGTTGCCTAGTGAGACTCCATATGGACTCTCACTAGAGGCATGGGGGAGAGGGGCAGCATGGGCATAGGTCAGCTCATGGGGATCAGACTACAGGTGCAAGGGCTAGGACCTCTTCTTCCAGACTGGCACACTGCATGAGGATCATTTACAGTAACAGAATGGAGGCCCGTTTCTGAGTGCTAAGTGCCCTACAAACATCTCAAAGACAATGCCCCTGCCCCAAAGAGCTGTTTGAAGGCCCCATTCCTTCAAAGACATACACATGTGAGAAGTCCCCCCCCCCTCCAGTCAAGATCAGTCCCTAACACAAGTGATTTACAAAGGGGCAGGGGGGAGGGGAAAAAATTGTATACTGTGAGGGGGAAGGGGGTTATGTACACCCAGCCACCCACGGACCCCTTTCTCACACACACTTCTATATTTCTACATTTGATTCATGACACCTAACCCTAGCTGCCCTCAAATAAGCAATTTCTCAATAGTTTGAGCATGTTCCTTAGCCGTTCCTTAGCCATTCCATGCCTCATTTCCTCCTAATCCCATGGGGAGATTATATAAGAACTTGCAGATTCCGGGATGAAAATTCAAAGCATAATTAAAAATAAATCATGATACTAAACCTGTATGTTCCTGCAAACCACTCAGATTACTCCTGGTTTTAAGCTTACCAAGACTGAAGCTCTCCTTGTAAAATTAGCCTTGAGATTTAATTCTGCAGTGTGCATTTCCCAGTTTTGTGAAATACCCTTGTTTTGTTTGTTTTAGCAGCTGAAATCTTAACATGACAATGGCTCCGTTACCGGGGGCTGAATTAGTCCAGAAGCCTTTGCAGTTATATCGCTACCTGCTTCGATGTTGTAAGCGGCTTCCTACAGAAAATATCCAACAGCATTACAGACATGCAATCAGACAGGTAGAGAGATGCTCTCTTTGGCGCTGGGAAAGCTTGTTTTCCCATTTATTTGGATTATTAAAGTAGAGAAAACTAATCAGGTTAAAAAGATCCTTAAAAATTAAAAAACAAGTTTCTTTACTTTTTTACTAAGAGCATGTTAAACTTTTAGAATCTCTTTTCCATCGCTGATGCCTCATTTTGGCAGTTCACTCAAGCCTTGTTTCTGCTGGCCAAAAAGGTACTGTTCCTCTTAAAATGATTGTAGCACACCTTGCATCCAACATAAAATACTTTATATGGTTTACAAGGGAACATACAATTTTTGCAGAGCTATACACTATTTCAGTCTGAACTGCTTTAGTGGACACAAACTAGCTGAAGCGGTTCAGTTCGTTCTCCCATTGCTGTTCCACAATACATAGGGACATAGGACTGGCAGAGACCTTCTGGGTTATTGAGTCCAGCCCCCTGCAAGTGCAGTCAACTCTGTCAGATAATCCTGTTCATGAATGTCCTGGGTGGCCTTTCCAAGCATCCCAGAATGCACCACTTCTGGGATCTATGCCCGAACGTGCAAGCCCTTAACGTAAGTCAGCAAGGCTAGTGTGAGCATATGGAACATGTGCTCCAGCTGGTGCAACACAACCAGGTGAATAGCCCTGGTCCTTACCTTGTTAGCACAAACTTCTATAAGACCCCCTGCTGCAGAAGGTTTAGAATAGCGAATATGAAAGTATGTTCACCGTAACCCAGTGGTTCTCAACCTGAGGCCCAGTCAGCACACAGTTGCTGCCCACGTGACATCCTCAGGGCCATACAGATAGAATTGGATGTGGCCCACAACGGAAAAATAGGTTGAATGCCACTGCTGTAACCCCTTCTGAACAAAGATCTGCCTATTTGCTAGAATTGGCATTCTAGGTCTTCAGATTGTATACGTTTTTGATCAAGTATTTATTTCAGGATTTTAAATCCTTATTTTAGCAGGATCTGATCAGCTGTTACATTAACTGGAGTTAATCATTTTCACATTCTGCTCAAACCCCGTAGAGTTTCAGAGTTCATGCGGATGAAGACAGTCCTGAGAGAATCCAGCAGATTATTAAGAGAGCCATTGAAGATGCTGACTGGGTCATGAATAAAGTAAGTGCAGCTATATTCCTCCCCCTCAGGTTGTCCGAATCCTGTTCTTAGTTAATTCAGTTCAAGAGCTGGGATGTTGGAAAACAAATGAGACTTGTCTTCCTCTGCAATGGGCTTTGAGATCTATGGGTGAGAGGATTTGTGTAATAACTAGACCTGGTTTCAGGGATTCTTTTTAAAAAACAGCTCTTCGTTGACAGAAAATCCCCAAACTATAAACTAATGAATCACAGGGGGTTTGCAAGTAAACTCTCACTCAGGAGAGCACACTTCTGCCCCGTCTGAGGCCTTGTTTACATTGGGGATTAGTTCAGATTTCAGCAACTAGTGAATCTGCAGCTATGTAAATATCTAATATAGACAAGAAAGCCGCAGTTTATCCCACTGCTCAACATTGAGATGAATTAACTCTCTCCCTGCTAACATTCCATCCACTTGTAACCAGGCTCCCAGAATGCTCATCTCACGAGTCTTCCCTGTGCTGCTAAGATCAGGGTGAGAACCCTAGCGCTCTTACCCTCGATACTGCCACTGCATCAGCATTAGGAGATTTTCCTCCAGCTGGTCAGCGCAGGCAAGGCTGCAGATGTGGCATGTCTCCATGCAGCCAGCGCAAAATAATGTGGCTTGAAAGATAACTCGATTCCTAAGTGCAGGGATCTCTTCTGATCTGTTGAGCCATGAGTCTCACTTCTGTATCACTGAAGTTAAGTTTGACTGGTAAGCAAACAAACCTAACAAAATGAGTCAAAAAGTCATCTGCCTTAAAAAAATCTGTTATTTAATTAAAAATCACTGTGGAGGAAGAGGGGAGGGGGAAAATAAAAATAAAAATCACTCTGAAATCCAGAAGAGAGTTAACACCAGGAGGAGCTATTAATTAGTCACAGATTTTATAAAATTTTAGCAGCATCCAGATCTCTGGCACTTTTAGCCCAGTTGCAAATCCTATTCTGAGTGCCTGGTGAAGGCCCTAATTCTGATCTCACCCCAGAGACTGGTCTGACTCCACTGGCTTCAGCTGAATTATTCCACATTCTCCACCGTGAGCAAGAGGCGACTCATCCCCAAGGGCCATCCAGAAACAAACTCATGCCCAATATTCTACATCTCTCAGAGGGGAAGTCCTGGGGTTTTACTCTGTGAAGGTTAAAAGGAATTCAGCAGCCTTCGGTGGATCAGAAACGGGGTCCTGAATGTTAGCGCTTGGTAGGGTTTTACCAAAAAGACTCCTTCCTTGTGTGAATGGTCACCTTTAATATGTCCCTATATCACGTGTGGTTTCGTGTTTTTGCAGTATACGAGACAGAGGTAGAAAGAAGGGGATGAAGAGAAGATGCTCATCAATACAGATCCTCAGACAGAGTCCAGGCAAATAAGCCCAGTTGTTTGTAAGAGTGCCATGTTGTAAACTGTGTCTGCAGTTTCTCCTGGTGTAAAATGGTTTGTCATAATACCTACTTCACTGGGGTGTCGTGAGGCTTACTGACTCTTTCTGAAGCTCTTTGAGATTTTTTTTTTATTACTATAAAACTCCTTGGCTAAAGCGCTTCTCCACTATTTTTTTGTTTGGGGGGGTGGAGCGAATGGAGGTGGGAAGCAGAGAGCGATTTCAGATCCCATGTTTTGGTTCATCCTATGACGGAGACGGGAGCTGGCTGCTGAAGCCCCTAGCCCGCTAGTGGATATTACTGCAAGATGAGAGCCTAAGATTAGATCAAGATCTAAAATGCATCAGCGTTTCGTAGGGTTGGGGGTTTTAAGCTGGTGTTTATCAATAACTGGACCCAAACATACCGCTATTTTCCTTTATTTTTTTATTAATGATGGCAATCCAGCACTACTGTTACAAATCAATGGCCTGCAAGAGGCAAATAAATTGGATACCGGCATTTGCTCCAGACTAAAGAAATAGAGCAATCTACCGACTACACCAAGGAAATTCAAAGGCTAGCCCTTTACTAGTTCTAATATACTTACTCTTGGCAGCATGTATTGAGCTAGGTTCTATGCCCTGAGTTACACCCATGAATGGGAAGAGGGTTACATGTAACTGATGGCAAAATAATTGGCCTGTGGCATCTAAGATTCTCTTCACCCACCCACTCAATGAAAGGAGACAGAACCTGCTTCTGCTATGCAGACACAGCAAAACAAAGGAAGGATGAAACTTCTCTGCCTTGTGGGTTTGTCATGCCCTGCTAGATTATGTGAATGTCATTTTTTGATTGTTGCTTTTAGTTATCCTTAATGTTTCTACAGATTCCCTTTAAGTTTGACAATAAACAGAAACTTGACTTTGCATGGTCAGAATTGTTACACTGACACAGTTTTATTTAATACCTGAGGGGAAAAAATAAAAACCATTTGAAGAACAACATGCATTTGTATAAGCCTTGCCTTTCTATATTTGCAGTGTGTTACAGCGGGAAGTTTTGTTTTGGAGTGTAATACTGATTAAATAATGTCTTGATAATAAGCACAGCATATGGCATTGAAAAATCACTGGCATACACGCCGAGTTACAGACAGATAAGATGACCAGGCTCTTGCCTTAGAGAATTTAACATGTGACTGTGTATAAATGTATATGATTTAAGATGGAACTGACTGACACACACTCACTGTAGGTCATAGCAAACTCTTGGTAGACTGATGGATTTCAGTGCAGGTTGGATTGGACACACAGGCCCTGATTCAGCAAAGCATGTAAGTATTTTATTAACTTTAAGCTTATTGATCCATGTTCAGCAATGAACTGCTTAAATTCTAGTGGAAGTAAGTATAGTTAAGCTACAATTCAGCATAGCACTTATGGGACTATTCGCATGCTTAAATGTAAGTACATGGTCAGCTGCCTCGCTGGATCAAGCCACGAGAGAGATGATGTGGGTGTTAATCCTTTAGTCCTAATCTCTAGTTTTGGGGAGAACACACTCTGTTCAGTTGGGTGGGGCAGGTGTGTGTGTACCTGGGTGTGTATTGGGCTACTGTGTGAGGCACTGGACACTAACAATGTATTGCACAGCACAGCACAATTTACAAAAGCCTTTGCAATTTTTTTTTTAACATGCTGTAAGTGTTTCCTTACAAAACAACCTCCTAAGTGTCTTAAAAAGCAGGCCTCCTTCTATAGCCATCAGATAAGCCTCCTATGGAGGAAGCACATGAGAAAAGCCAATGGTCTTAAATACAAAGTTGTATTGGACTGTGTTTAGGTGCATTTGCTTTCTTCTGTCCCTAGATGGCAGTGCAACATGTTGTACATACCAAAGACAAAACCTGTCTTATGAAAGGAGACTCAAGGAGCCTGGCTTGTTTAGCCTAACCAAGAGAAGGCTGAGGGGAGATATGATTGCTCTCCATAAATATATCAGAGGGATAAATATCACAGAGGGAGAGGAATTATTTAAGCTCAGTACCAATGCGGACACAAGAACAAATGGATATAAACTGGCGATCAGGAAGTTTAGACTTGAAATTAGACAAAGGTTTTGAACCATCAGAGGAACAGCCTTCCAAGGGAAGCAGTGGGGGCAAAAGACATATCTGGCTTCAAGACTAAGCTTGATAAATTTATGGAGGGGATGATATGATGGGATAGCCTAATTTTGGCAATTAATTGATCTTCGACTTATTAGCGGTAGATATGCCCAATGGCCTGTGATGGGATGCTAGATGGGGTGGGATCTGAGTTACTACAGAAAATTCTTTCCTGGGTGTCTGGCTGGTGAGTCTTGCCCACATGCTCAGGGTTTAGCTGATCACCATATTTGGGGTTGTGAAGGAATTTTCCTCCAGGGCAGATTGGCAGAGGCCCTGGGTTTTTTTTGCCTTCCTCTGCAGCGTGGGGCACGGGTCACTTGCTGGAGGATTCTCTGCACCTTGAAGTCTTTAAACCATGATTTGAGGACTTCAATAGCTCAGACGTAAGTTAGGGGTTTGTTACAGGAGTGGGTGGGTGAGATTTTGTGGCCTGCGTTGTGCAGGTGGTCAGACTAGACGATCATAATGGCTCCTTCTGACCTTAAAGCCTATGATTCTACGATTTACTGTCCCCAACACTAAACAAAACAAAAAACAACCCCAAATTCTTAGATTATTTCTTTTCCTCAGTAGTGACCCTACAAAATAAAAATAAATTAAATCAAGCAAGCAATCTTCAGTCTTGTCTACACTGGGTTTGTTAGACCTCAGCTGCGCTAATGTAGCTGAACCAGTGCAAATGCCTGGTAAGCGAGCTGCACGGGTGTTAACGGTGGCTTGCACTAGTGTTAAAAACCCTACCGTAGACAAGTGTTTAGACATGGCTCAAGCAACAAATTATCTACACTGAGGAGTAGAGACAGGGCCATTGTATACTACAGGAAAGCTGGACTGAGGAACAAATGTCTGTGTCCTGTGTTTGTACAACGCCTGGTATAGGGGGCATTGGCCATGACTGGCTCCTGGGTACTATGGTAATAATAAATGTGGGGCAATTGGGTACTACAGGAGTGCTGGACTGAGGAGCAAGTATAAGGGCTCGTCTACAGTATCCGCCGATCGGTGGGCAGCAATCGATCCAGCGGGGGTTGATTTATCGCGTCTAGTCTAGATGCGATGAATTGACCGATGAGCGCTCTCCTGTTGACTCCTGTACTCCACCAGTACGAGGAGCGCAAGCGGAGTTGACAGGAGAGTGTCAGCTGTTGACTTACCACAGTGAAGACGCCGCGGTAAGTAGATCCGAGGACGTCAACTTCAGCTACGTTGTTCATACAGCTGAAATTGCATATTTTAGATCGACCCCGCAGGGTAGTTTAGAATGTTTGGTGGCTGAAGATATTGGTCTTGTGCTTACGAAAGAGGCGCCCATGAGTAGATTTCAGGAACTGCCCTTTTTTGGGTAGTGGAAGATGTTCAGAAACTATGGTAATGAGGGCCACAGAAGCTCCTCAGAATGGAAGATAGCAAAGCACAACGTAGTCGGGAAGTTCTACCAGCCCTAATCTGGAATTAGGGCCCTTCTCCAGTGCGATCGTGACAAGACTAATGGTATTTTATTCAGCCAAACAAACAAGCCTCCTCATCTTAGGTTGGAAAGTAGAATTCTGCAAGGCTGCTACAAAAGGGGTCCCCAGCTAGACAAGCAGTTATAATGTATTGCATCCCCCACAAAAGCGTCTGCACTTTTCTGAGTCTATACCCACTCCCTTCCTTCTGCTCCCCGCAGGGTCTGACCTGTTTGCTGCCCCCCACCCAACTCCTGTGCCACTGTTCTCCTGCTCCTGTCCTTCCCGCCACCCCATGGTTCTTGCTTCTAATCTCCTTCTCTCTGCTTCTGCCCATGTTCCCTTTCTGCTTCTATCGTCCTTCTGAGGCTCCTGCCTCCCCAACTTGCTCATATTCCACCCATACTCCCACTCCCCCATTTTCTGCCACCTATGCACCCCCTTTGTTCCCAACACCCCTTATTGATTCACAGGAACAAGAGGCACAGCCCTGATGCTGGGACCAAATGTCAAGTTCTAGCAAGGATGCACTAGACTTCTATAGGGTTAGAAGGGACCATAAGGGTCATCTAGTCTAACCCCTGCCAAGAGGCAGGATTTGTCATGTCTAAACCATGCGAGACAGATGGCTATCCAGCCTGCTTTCGAAAACTCCCAGTGAAGGAGTTTGCACGACCTCCCTAGGCCTCTGTTCCATTGTCCTACTGTTCTTACAGATAGGAAGTTTTTTCTAAGACGCTAGAGCGTCTTAACCAAAGAGTTGTAACCAAACGACAACTGTTCAGACTGAAGCTTTTCATGCTAGGTGTTTGCCTTCAGATGAATTCCTCTGGAAAGTTTCAGCTAGAGTATTTTTTTTTCTTGCCCACATTGCAAAGATATAAACAATGGAAAATGTCAGACATTAACTGTAGACATCCCTATTTGCACTACCTATCATAAAGAGCAGCAAACAGTTGTAGCCTGCCAAGTTCCAGCTTGTAATTCAGAGAAGTTTGTTCTGGGAAAGGGAGGTGCCTAAAACAAGTTTCATAACCACAACAGCTCTGTCACCCATTGAGTGCAACAGGGGCTGAAGACGTACTGTATTTGTATCTGTGCATGCTTCTGATGAGAAAACCAGGCCCTGACACCCCCATTGGCTTCGGGCATCGCTGCCACGTTTTGCGCAGTGATGTGACCATTTAATGCAAATTACTCGACATGATAATTTGCATGTGCGCATATGTCACGATTCCTTCCCCACTCTGAACTCTAGGGTACAGATGTGGGGACCTGCATGAAAACCTCCTAAGCTTTTTCTTACCAGCTTAGGTTAAAAACTTCCCCAAGGTACAAACTTTGCCTTGTCCTTGAACCCCATGCTGCCACCATCAAGCGTGTTAAACAAGGAACAGGGAAAGAGCCCACTTGGAGATGTCTTCCCCCCTCAAAATATCCCCCCAAGCCCTACACCCCCTTTCCTGGGGAAGGCTTGATAAAAATCCTCACCAATTGGTACAGGTAAACACAGACCCAAACTCTTGGATCTTAAGAACAATGAAAAAGCAATCAGGTTCTTAAAAGAAGACTTTTAATTAAAGAAAAAGGTAAAAGAATCACCTCTGTAAAATCAGGATGGTAAATACCTTACAGGGTAATAGATTCAAAACATAGAGAATCCCTCTAGGCAAAACCTTAAGACACAAACAGGAATATACATTCCATTCAGCACAACTATTTTACCAGCCATGGAACAAAAGGAAATCTAACGCATTTCCAGCTAGATTGCTTACTAACTTTTTACAGGTTTTAGAGTAACAGCCGTGTTAGTCTGTATTCGCAAAAAGAAAAGGAGTACTTGTGGCACCTTAGAGACTAACCAATTTATTTGAGCATAAGCTTTCGTGAGCTACAGCTCACTTCATCGGATGCATACTGTGGAAACAACTTTTTACAGGAGTTCTGAGATGCATTCCTGAGCTGTTCCCGGCAAAAGCATCACACAGACTGACAGACCCTTTGTTCCCCCCCTCCAGCTTTGAAAGTAACTTGTCTCCTCATTGGTCATTTTGGTCAGGTGCCAGCAAGATTATCCTAGCTTCTTAACCCTTTACAGGTGAAAGGGTTTGGCCTCTGGCCAGGAGGGATTTTATAGCACTGTGGACAGAAAGGTGGTGACCCTTCCCTTTATATTTACGACAGCCTATTTTCATATGCTCAGAGATCAGCATGGGGCAAACACCTCCAGATTCAGTAGGTGGAGCAGCAAAAGAGAGCACCTGCATGGCAGGTGCCACAGTGGCTTCTACTGGACAGAAGGTGCAACTGCAGCAGAAGTGGGCACGCAGTCAGAGCAGTCCAGTGTGTAAGTGTCATGCCAGCCCTAAACTGGGGATATGCCTCTGCAGACCAGACTGCAGGATAGGAAGCAGGGTGTGGATTTCAGTCTTTGGACACAAATGTCCAGCATACATTTCTGAGCTTGCAATAATTGGGAGCACAGACTGATCAGAGGCATCTGTGTGTCTCCCTCCCAAAATTTCCTCTATAACTGGGTTTTGCCAATTTTGATTTAGTTGGGGGTTTAAAGAGCGGGATTGTGACCTGACTTTCAGTGCTCAAAATCTGTTAATAGTTACCTCCCACAATAATTGAAAGAACAGATTAGAAATGATGTAAGTCATTTTCTTGGCAATGGGTCGGCACTCCTCCAAATACTGTGTACTTCCTTGCAAGAGTGAAAGTAACAGTAGGGATTGCAAAAGTGTGATTGCACTGATGGCTATAACTGGATCAAATCTGTAGGGCAGAGAGCGCTTAGTACAGTTGCACGCATAGCTTTGTCCCGGTCACGCATGAAGAAGCATGCCATTGACTGTGCGCCCTCAGAGATATTTGCAAACAGAGGAATGCATAGCTGATTCTTCAGTCCCTTATCCAGAATCCTAAGGGCTTATCTACAGCGTGACTTAGGGCATGGCCAGGTAGGGTGGGAATGTGCGGAACTTGTAGTGCATGGTAGCAGGTCCATGTGGCCACTTAGTGTGTGGCAAGCCAGGGTGGGACTATACAGTGCACTAGCCTGCCATGCAGGCAGGCACTTAGAGAGAATGGGTGCAGAGCAGTGGACAAGATTCAGGACCCCCCCCTGCCCTCCCAAGGTAGAGCCAGCTGTCCCTGACAATAGAGGATGTAATGGTTCCTACAGATTAAGTTGGCAAGGAAGCAAAAGGGTATGAAAAGAGGAGGTGAACCCTTGGCTGCATTACGAGCAGTGCAGGCTTCCGTGGCCACTCACTTTGCAACCACCATGGACAAATATGAACCCCCAAAGGAAGATGCCAAGTCAGAAAGTCACCTAAAGGGCTTTGTGCCTGCTGTCAGTTTCTTTTACTGAACCTGACAAATCTACTTTTATGAGGGCATATTATGCTGGTTCTGGTAACGAACGGTCGATAATTCTGCTTTACATTGGGTGTAAGTGTTTGACTCTTTGGTTATTGGTCTTACAATGGCATCTCAGTTGGGTTCTCTAGCTTGGGGCCCCATTGTGCTAGGCACTGTGCAGTCTCTGCTCCTAAGACCTTGCAATCTAAATAGACAGAATATTGATACCTCCATTTTACAGATCGGGACGCAAGAATAATCTTGCGGTTAAATTGCTGAAGCATCCAAGTTAAGCACCTAACTCCCACAGAGAACTTGCTAGGTCAAGAGATATTAGCAGGCTAGCCCTTATTATAGATCTGAAAAATTCAGAGCCAGTCTTTTAAACACCCCTAAAATTTGGGTGTCCAGATCTGAAGTTAAAGGGAGGGGCCAGTTTGGATTCTGAATCCCCCAGCCCCAAATACAAAGTTCGTGGTAGTCCTGATGCATTTTTAGTCCCTTTGTCCAATGGGCCTTGAAGGCCTTACCTAAATTAAGCTATTACTGATTCAAGTCCACTGGCGGTATTGACAGGAAGGCAGCTAGGAGACTGACCTTTTAAGCACTGTTGCTTAGACTGGATCTGAACAGGGTTAGAGAACATGGTGCTTAAGATCCTACTGGTCACCAGTGGACTATCTAGACTTTTGCTTCCAATGTTGCTTCCACCCTTGAAGCGCCAGAGCGGAAGGAACCAGTGATTGCAATGGGAGACTGCAAAAAAGCCACTGTAGACACTCATCTCCCAGCCCCACCCCACTCCCCAGAAGAGGCACAACTCCACATGCCCTTATAACCCTAAGACTGCAACCATCTTGAGTTACCACCGCTTCCAACATGGCTGTTGCCAGTTGGCCTTTCATTGGCCCCGAGGGTTCTTTTCACTATCATGGTTATTATAATATTTACATTCCCGGAATTTTTAGTTCACAGCTGGTTAGTCTAATGCCCGGGGGCACCAACTCCATCAAGATCTCTTAGAATTTCCCTGTTACTCAATTGAGACATTCTGGTTACCTTCCCAGACAGGAAGAAGAATTCAGCAAAGCTCAAAATGCTTGTACTTTCCACTGTAGTGGAAGTGGAACACTTGCAGTGTTGTTGTAGCCATGTTGGTCCCACATATCGGGATATGAAAGAGTCAAGGAAGGGGAGGGAATACCTTTTATTGAACCAATGACCGACATGGTCTGTCTTACCTAGTCTGTCATCTTTGACCTATTTGCAGTATGATTGTAGCTGTGTTGGTCCCAGGATATAAGAGATAAGGTGGGATAGACAATATCGGTCACTGGTTCAGTACAGGGTATTACCTCACCTTCCCTGTCTCATATATCCTGGAACCAACATGGCTACAACCGTACTGCAAACAGGTGGTCCAAATTGACAGATTGGGTTCATTCCCTAACAGGCTGAAGTAAAGTCAGTAGACATCTTTACATTGACTTCAATGAAATTTGGATATGCCCTTAATTTTCAAAGCTTCACCAATATTAATTAATCTTTATTTCACACATGTGGAATTTGCCAGAGGCCACAAATGAGTCAAGATCTGAAGGAGGGTCAGAGCTCAGGAGTTCCTGGCTCCTAGACCACAAACTTCCTCTCCTATGTATGGAGTGACAGTGTGACTCTAAGAGTGAAAGTGAAGGGGAAATATCAAAATCCTACCATTGTGTAAGTGACTTTTTTGGTAGTCTGCCCTCTGTCCTGGTGGTTTTCCAAGTAAGAGGAAGTGTGGAGTGGGTGTTGCAGATCAGAAAGAGCCATCTCTGCACCCTGACTGGTCTCTCCTCTGCATCCACAGTTGCCAGATCCTGCCTGGTAGGTAATTGGAGCCACCAAGTGCCTCTCAGCCAGGCTACCTGCCCTGCCATGGGGCCTCAGAGCCTGGCCGGGATGGGTGTCAGAGCCAGGCCCCAGCTCCCCGTCCGGGGGATGGGGAAGAGGCCTGTAGCGAGGTACTGACTGATGATCTGGCACTGTGTCTTGTGTCTGTGCCGGCTGCCCTGCCACCATGTCAGGGAGCTGCACCCCACCTTGAGAGTGAGGCCACAGGTACCCCATCCAGGACCTGCCCAAATACCTCCTCCTAGTACACACTCATCAGACATCCCCCCCCTCCCTGTCCCCCAGTGTCCCCTCAACTGTGTCCTCTATTTGGGAACTTGAGATCTAACTCTAGGTGCAGACCCCTTTGGAAATTTTAGGCAGTCTGCAGACCCCTAAGGGTCCACAGGTTAAAAACCACTGTGCTAGTGAGTTGTCCTTCGAACATGTGACCTCCAGGTTGGAGCACAAGATCTCAAGGGGTCATGACGACCCTTCCTGTCTTTATGGCAAGGTGGGAGAAAGGTCCTGAAGAACACAGCGCAAGAAATATCCTTACTCTTTTCTGATGTAAAGTGGCTCAAAGATCTGCGCCTACTCCCACTGAAATCTCTGGCATAGACACCCATTGCCTTCCATAGCAGCAGGAGCAGACCCAGGAACGTATGAAACAGGCTGGCATTTACAAGTGTACTTAGCACAGTCAATCATTTGACCGTGAATTGATTATTTCACCCTTGCCCCACAAATCATCTTTCAGCTTCCGCATGGTTCATTAATCACACTTGCATACATCACAGGCCCCAGTTTAGCTGGGGGAAGCTAAATGCTTAGTTGGAAGGAATTGGTGCTAACTGTTGATGCTAAACGGCTCACGCAACGCCCACCTCTTTCCCCCCCACCCCTCAGTTTCAGAATTGAGGAAGATCAGTTCTGAAACTTCCTGATCACAGCGTCTCAAGGAACATGCGAACGTACTGTTCATTCTGCAAAGGAGTAAAACCAATTCCGAAAGGATTTCTCAAGAGAGCAGTTCCTTGTCCAGCAACAGCTGGGAACTTGGCCTTCCGTTCATTAGCCTAGGGCACCCTCCTACGCAGAGTTTGAGAACATGTGAGCCAAACAGCCCCCCTGGAATGCTGACAGAGGGAGGATCCCAGATGGTCAGGACCACAGCATGGGCCTCCACCACTTGAATTAAAAGAATGGCTCTCTTAGGGTTTAATCCTACAAGGTGCCAAGTTCCTTGGCCTCCCCCAGCCTAGCATGTACTTAATTGAAGTCTTTGAGTAGTCTCATTAAGATCAGGCATCATGGTCTAATGAGCTGGGCAATAAATTGGGAGGCAGAAAACCTGAGTTCTCTTCCTAACAATGCCACTGCCCACCTGTCTAGTTAGATTGTAGGGGTCTTGTCTATACAGGGAAAGAGACTGCAATCGCTATTCAAGAATAGCTCTCTGTGGTGGAACAGTGGGGGTCCACACTGGGGTGGGGGGAGAAGTTGTTCTGGAATTCCTGAATTAGGCCAGAATAGCTACCCTGGACTAAAAACTAACCCAGAAGAATTAGGACTTTTCCATTTCTCCTGTGTAGACAAGGCCTTAGTTCTTCACAGTGTCTTCTGTGTTTGTATTACATTAGTGCCTAGATGTTCCAACTGAGATCACAGGCCTGTTGTGCCAGGCACTTTACAAATAATAAAAATCGAAACAAAAAAAGGTGAAACTAGTTTTTCCCCACACCCGCCCCCCCTCCTCACAACTGAGGGAGATGTAAAAAGTAACAAGCAGCATAAATGGCAACAGGCAAATTGGACTGAGAAACTCTCAGTTTTAACCATTTACATTGATCAAAAATGAAATAAGGGAATGTTTTAAAAGCATATTACAGAAACGAAATGTGCACATTACATTACACAAGTGAAACACGGTCTTTTAAGCTGATTGGCCTTTTAAAACATGTTATAACATCACTTCAGTCATCAGTGTATGACGTGAGAGAGAAACCCTTATGCTTAATAATCTGTTCCACCTTGTACTTAGCTAAGGCACGCTGGTGACTTTCTCCAGACCTGAGGAAGAGCCCCACGAAGCTCAAAAGCTTGTCCTTTCCACCAACAGAAGTTGGTCCAGTAAAAAGGCATTACCTCACCTACCTTGTCTTGAGCATTAATATAAAGAAGTTGAACAAAACACTAGTAGTAAAGTTCAACAGCCCAATTTTTGTTCAGCTGATCCATCACATTAGTCACTGCAGTTCAGTTAAAAAAATCTATTTTTTCCATTAACACTAGCTATTTATATGTATCTCCATGCAATATGCAATTTACTGGAAGACAAAAGCTAGATTCGAAGAGGAATGGAGATCAGGGAGTTTAGAAATTGTATCAACAAGACTTTTGGCGTGCAAGGATTTTCCTTCCTTAGGTCCAAATCCAGCAAGAGACATTGAAGCACACGCCGAAGTCTGTCCCTGTTCAGCAAAGCACTTAAGCACCTGCTAAACAGGAGCACCATGTTCAGCGCTTTGCCGAATAGGGATGGACTTCGGCATTGCTTAGATGATGTGCCAAGTCTCACATTAAACACGTGCTTAGCAGAATACAGATGGATTGCTGTGTCACCATTCGGCACAGAAATGCAAATAGCTGTGCTAATGAAAGCCACCCCCCTCCCCCGCACAACCCGATAAGGCTATTTTAATGTGTTAAGAATGCACACAGTATGCCTCCCTTGTGTTACAACCCTTCCTCCTGGTAAGAGGCAGGACATTTCTTCTTGATTAGCAGCCAGCTGGCACCCTTTTCAACTTTCCTATTATTGGATTTAATTTATCTTCTCCTTCGATCCAGCACGGTTTTATGAAATAGTGTTAACTGAAATACACCCTCGTCATCAAGTGCTCCTTTCAGTTTGTATTTAATCAGCACAGGCATCCCAGCTCTTTGTTTTACTGGTTCTTTGAGGAATATTTGCTGTGTTCTTAGTAGTTATTTTTGCGATTGCTTGGAAAGTTCATAACCAGAGAGAGGCACCTGCCATTTTTAGCTG
The DNA here is from genome assembly GCF_965152235.1 of Eretmochelys imbricata. Classification (NCBI taxonomy): domain Eukaryota; kingdom Metazoa; phylum Chordata; order Testudines; family Cheloniidae; genus Eretmochelys; species Eretmochelys imbricata. Next base: position 9,726,549 of record NC_135588.1, on the reverse strand, counting down.
CATCACTGCTGCAGACATCCCCAGTCCTGAGTAATTTTGCATAAATCATCTCATAGAAAGGAGGATCCTGGGTACAATGGTTAGGACTCTGACCCTGGGTCTACCAAGCCCCAGAATAATGATCTGCTCCACCACTGACTTCCTGCGTGACCTTGGACAAGTTGCTCAGGGCTTATCTACACATGAAAGTTTTCAGATTAATTTGAGTTTTTTGGGTGGGATAAGCTGCCTTGTGTCCACACACACACACGCACACACACGGTTGTCCCCTAGTTGTTTGGCATCTCATTTGACATTAGTTAATCCACTTTGGAAGTGGATTAATACTATTTTGGACTAAACTAACCCAGGAGAAGGCTTGAGTAGATGCCTACTCACGTCAAATTAATTATTTCCTTCTAGCATTCCTCCCACTGCTATCCCACAGTGAACTGCTGCACAGCTGAGTCAACCTGTGTACCTTCTACTGCTTTGAGGTCATCATGACTGGACACCATGTTCCCATGCACAGCCAGGTGTGTCCCTGTGAAATTCCAGCTCATGGGGAGTTCACACACCCATTCTAGCAGCTCCCCCATGCACAGGTCCTGGACTTCCTTGGTCCTTGAGGAGAGGAGTGTGTCCAGTCCCATGTTAATAGCAGTCACCAGAATACTTGAGCAGATATCAGACCGAGTGAAGGAGAGGGGCCACTCCCTGAACTTGGCCCAGTGCAGCTATGAAACAGAGAAGCTCCAGGAGTATTATAAAGGCACCAGAGAGGCTCCAGGAGAATTATAAAGTCAACAGCAACAGTTCCTGGGTCTGCTCTCACAAGCAGACTGCAGTTTTGCTAGGAAGGCCACCGCTGAACCCTACTGTGTTCTGCACAGTTCTCATGGCAACCAGACGCCTACAGACCCCAAATCAGGAGCACAAAGATTGCCATGGATAGCCAGGAACTCTTGGGTATAGAAACCCCCTGAGGCAGGAGACCCCTGAAACCTAGGTTGAAAGCCAACCTGATAGTGCAGGGGAGGGGGAAAAAGGTTAATGTAGTGTCCATCTTTAAAAAAAGGGAAGAAGGAGGATCCTGGGAACTACAGGCCAGTCAGCCTCACTTCAGTCCCCGGAAAAATCATGGAGCAGGTCCTCAAGGAATCAATTCTGAAGCACTTAGAGGAGAGGAAAGTGATCAGGAACAGTCAGCATGGATTCACCCAGGGCAAGTCATGCCTGACTAATCTAATTGCCTTCTATGATGAGATAACTGGCTTTGTGGATGAGGGGAAAGCAGTGGACGTGTTATTCCTTGATTTTAGCAAAGCTTTTGACATGGTCTCCCACAGTACTCTTGCCAGCAATTTAAAGAAGTATGGGCTAAATGAATGGACTATAAGGTGGATAGAAAGTTGGCTAGACTGTCAGGCTCAACAGGTAGTGATCAATGGCTCCATGTCTAGTTGGCAGCCGGTATCAAGTGGAGTGCCCCAAGGGTCAGTCCTCGGGCCGGTTTTGTTCAATATCTTCTTAAATGATCTGGAGGATGGTGTGGATTGCACCCTCAGCAAGTTTGCGGATGACACTAAACTGGGAGGAGAGGTAGATATGCTGGAGGGTAGGAATAGGATACAGAGGGCCCTAGACAAATTAGAGGATTGGGCCAAAAGAAATCTGATGAGGTTCAACAAGGACAGAATCTTGCACTTAGGACGGAAGAATCCAATGCACCGCTACAGACTAGGGACCGAATGGCTAGGCAGCAGTTGTGCAGAGAAGGACCTAGGGGTGACAGTGGACGAGAAGCTGGATATGAGTCAACAGTATGCCCTTGTTGCCAAGAAGGCCAATGGCATTTTGGGGTGTATAAGTAGGGGCATTGCCAGCAGATCGAGGGACGTGATCGTTCCCCTCTATTCAACATTGGTGAGGCCTCATCTGGAGTACTGTGTCCGGTTTTGGGCCCCACACTACAAGAAGGATGTGGAAAAATTGGAAAGAGTCCAGCGGAGGGCAACAAAAATGATTAGGGGACTGGAACACATGACTTATGAGGAGAGGCTGAGGGAACTGGGATTGTTTAGTCTGCGGAAGAGAAGAATAAGTGGGGGATTTGATAGCTGCTTTCAACTACCTGAAAGGGGGTTCCAAAGAGGATGGATCTAGACTATTCTCAGTGATAGCAGATGACAGAATGAGGAGTAATGGACTCAAGTTGCAGTGGGGGAGGTTTAGGTTGGATATTAGGAAAAACTTTTTCACTAGGAGGGTGGTGAAACACTGGAATGCGTTACCTAGGGAGGTGGTGGAATCTCCTTCCTTAGATATTTTTAAGGTGAGGCTTGACAAAGCCCTGGCTGGGATGATTTAGTTGGGGATTGGTCCTGCTTTGAGCAGGGGGTTGGACTAGATGACCTCCTGAGATCCCTTCCAACCCTGATATTCTATGATTCTTCCTGTAAGTATCATGGGCTACGTTGGGATACGCTTACGTGTATTTGTGACCCCATCAGCACAAAGACGTCTGCACTTTAGGCATGTCTGCCACCGTTCCAGTGGTTTTTAGTTTGCAGTGTTGTGTTCATAAAAGGTTATTATTTACAACTTGGTTTAAAAAAAAAAAAACAAACAAAAACCAGTGACACAAAGCATAACAAAATCCTTGCACACAATATATAGATTTTTTCACCACTATGCCCTAGCCTCAAAGTAGGAGTACAATGCATATCTGATCCTGCGTGCCTCACTAGACAAGGCCACTGGCTAGTCAGAACATCTGTGCATCTCCACGCCCCGCCCGTCGCGGAGGTTTGGGTCCTCGCTTTCGCAGATGTGGTGCAAACACAGCGAGTGGATATCACAGGAGGCAATATTGCTCAGAAGCCTCCAGCTTAGTCATGAGGTGTCCCCATGATCCAAAAAACCCTTAGTGCCACATGGCAAGGAGGTAACAGCAATATCCCGATTCTGATATTTATATCCTGATTCACCAAAAGAAAGCCAGTGTCACACTCGTTATGCCAGCACTGTAAAATGCATGCGCAGCTTCTGTCTAAGGAGTTATATGCATGCACCCTGGAAATATGTTCTCGTACCAAAATGTTAAGCCCCAGCAGAGATGAAAAACCTGATTTCCTGCCAGACCAGAGATGTTTATCCACCTATTTGTCTGTTGAAATGTAAATTGAATATTGTCTAATTCACAATCACCAGGCTGAGCTAAGTTGAGCTATTTAACAGGAAGAGAAGAACAGGGGGAGAAAAACTCCTATCTGGGGATCTGCTTCAAAGATTTACTGGACTAGAACTGGGGGATGAGGAAAGCACCCTGTTATCCCTGCACCTAGAATATAAATGTGCTCTCAGTTTACTTCCATGAAAACAGGATCTCAGCCAGGCTCGGTTGAAAATGCTACAGAAGACATTTGAGGTGAGAAACTTATTTCGACTGGAGGTTAGCCTGTTAAGTTTAGTCTTTAAAAGGATTAGAGTTTGGTTTTTTATGCAACTCTTCTGTTTCCCTTATCCTTACTCACTTCCTCTAAAATCTTGATCTTTACTAAGCAATTTACGATTTGTCGCTATAAATATATCTCAGTGCTGCGACATTAAGTGTTGCTCCTGAGCTGACTCATACAAGCTGGTGCGTATGCTGCCCTTTTGGGGACAGCAGGCCTGGTATTTCTGTGAGTAGGCAGTGACAGGGGCTGGAAGTCACAGAATGCTTCAGATGGGCTGAGGGACTGCGGTTCACTTATTGTTAACCAAACAATCTCCTCTGGGCTACATCAGCCCTTACTTTGCCCTGCAGGTTGCTTGACAGGCAGGGGATGTCAGGGAGCGGATACCCTGGTAAGCACCAGCAAATCTCCCTCATGCTGGAGGCAGGAGAGGGACAAGGTGACTCAGTCCTTGGTACCCTGAGAGCCATCCCAACCTCCACCTTCCCAATGCACTCCATTGGCATTGTGTAGATACTCAGGATATAGTTAACAGCTCCTCTCTCCTGTCCAAGTGCCTAGGAAAAGGCTTCAGAAGCCAGGGAAGCAAAGGGCAAGCTGGGTGTCTTACACTGAGAGGAGTAATGGTGCTGTGATTCATATCCACAGTGGTCCTGGGAGCAAGAGTTCCCTGTCATCATGTTCATGACACACACACAAATTGGATAGAAATATACAGTGCTCTTGCTGGTAGGTTGTAGTGTTATACTGCTTAGCCTTTAGACCACCACCACACAAGAACAGAGAGACAAAACAGGCTGCTTCTTAGAACAGCAAGGTGCTACCCCACCCTACTCTAGGCTGGCTGTAGATTGCACACTTCCCTACAGATGCCCCTAGCCTGCAAGCAGGACCAGGAAAAAACCTGGCAATTTAAAGTGACAGCCTATATTTTGAATACACCACCCATTTCTCAGTGCAGAAAAAAAGAAAAGGGGGCAAAAACTAGGCTTGAGTGGCTGAAGGTCCTAGCACCTTTCCAGACCATGCCCCAGATTAATATAGGTGAACCTTCCACAGTGATCAACCAGGCCGTGGAGCACCATGGAGAAATCCCTTTTCTTTTGATCAAACTCCAGGACCTTGGGGGGGAGGGGGGGGAAATGGGACAATTCAGCATTACCTGACATCTGAATGCTTCACTTCACAACCTTAACATTTTTATTCATCAGGATGTTTTGCATGGACTCTTTTTTTATTATTAAATAAAAAGGAATAAAAAATAAAACTCTGCTCCCTGGTGATTAGTTAAGACAGCACAAGAATGATCTAGAGGAAACGGGATCAGTGTGATCCTTACAATTCTTCTAGGAGTTCAACAGGAGTGGAAGGCATCTTCTGGTTTACAGGATAGTCTCCATGGAGATGGGTAATTCAAATAAAGCAGAATGCAGGCTCGAGGAACATGTATGGCTTTGTTTGACTCCCCTGTCCTTGATGAGTGACTCGCTAAGCCTACAGTAGTGAATTCAGGGATATTAGGCTCATGACAGTTATGCTACTCCTTTGTTTTTCATTTCTATGTGACTAGGATATAGGTCCAGCTGGTTTTCCCCATGCATCACCCGAGAGGAGTCACTTGGCTGGAATCCAAGCGACTCTCCCTTCAGATGTTCTGGCTTTTCCAGATGCGTACTTGCCCTTCAGCCGCCTCAGTGGGTGGGGCAACTTGTTGGGGCCTGCAGCAAAGGGGGACAGCCCCAGTAGTGAGGGAGGGAGACACTTGCTGAGGGACACCAGGTAACTCCCCCACCCCTTTGGAGTCTCTGGCCCCACGTTGGCCAGTCAGAGGGTGGGGAGAGGCTCTGATTGGCCTTCATCCCCCAGCTACAGGGATATAACCCAGAGTACGGGCCATGTTAAGCCTCTTTTGGCACCATTCCACCAGCAAAAGATGGAGGGGGAATTGTTCAGTCAACAGGCGATGTATGACTCACTGTCCCTGGTGATGTAGTGGCTCTAAAGCAAATCAGGGTTTTCCCTAAAGATTAGTCTGAAAGCCACTTCAGTTTGCGTTTTCACTGTTTATTTACGGGAATCTGTCTGTGTCAATAAAAATCTCTTGAAATAGATGGCATGATTGTTTACTAGACAGTAACCAACGCCTATTAGTCATTTGGCTTTGGAAGGTGTTTGGTGAATGTAAGAGCACTAAAGAGTCCGGTGGCACCTTAAAAGACTAACAGATTTATTTGGGCATAAGCTTTCATGGGCTAGAACCCAGATGAAGTGGGTTGTAGCCCATGAAAGCTTATGCCCAAATAAATCTGTTAGTCTTTAAGGTGCCACTGGACTCCTTGTTGTTTTTGTGGATACAGACTAACATGGCTACCCCGTGGTAAGAGCACCAGTTGTTCAAGTATGGTGTTCCTTAAAATAAATCAAAACATGAAATATTTACATCTGGAAATGGAATGCATTAAAGGGACCAACCCACAGAGGTTTGAATTTATAGCTATCAAACTGTTCAGCCCTGAGAGTCAAGGGAGGTAGACCACCACCACCCTCTCTTTACACCAGATCATGCAATGGAGTCTTTAAAATTAATCTCATTACAGCCTTCCTGCCACACTGTGCCATTAGTATCCAGAGACTTTGCAGTAACAAAGAGTACAAAGTATGCACTCTGCAAGCAAAGGCACTTCAGTTTAGGTTATCAAGTGACGCTCTCTCCTTTCTTGTTCATAAGTAGGAGAAAACACTACAGTGCCTGCTACTCTTCTTCTCTGCAGTTCATTAATCCCTGGTACATGGATATTTATCACAGTAAGGAAGACTTTTGTGGGATCTCGTTGGTACAGCCTTGGCAACAGGTCACTGCCCAGCGTGCAAGTATATAGCAGTCTGAAAGTTGAAATAAGCTTTTTCCAATATAGTGGTACACTAGAGAGAAAAGCCATGTGTCAAATTCAATATCGTACCCACCTCTCCCTAAGGAAGAGGAGCCACAGGGAGGAAGCTCAGAGCTACCACTCCTATTCCTGAGCAGGAAGTTGGATCAACCAAGGATCTGCTCTAGACTTCACATTGAGCCCAGGACAAGCTGGGACAGGACATGGGGCTGAGATACTCTAGCTGCCTAAGGGTTATGGGTGCCCAGCTCTGGAAATCTCAACCCTATTGTTTAGGGCTGTGTGAATGCCCATACAGGGCTTGGCCCTGGGCCACTGAAGTCTATAGGAGCAGGACCAGGTCCACAGTGAAGGTCTGAGGCCAGATTCTCTGTATGTTGATGCACACTGGGTGCGGAGCTCTTGAGGTGAGAGGAAAAATAATCTGTTCATTAGCATCTCATGGAAGCTGAGATGTGCTGCCCAGGCACATTTGAGGATTTGGCCCTCGTTTAGGTGCCCAAATGAAATCTAAGCACTTTGGAAAACCTGGCCCATGATCAGTAAAGCTTGCAGTTATGTCATTCAATAGAATCCCAGAATGTGATTGGTGGAGCTACCAGTGCCACTTATGACCACTCAAAAAGCTAGAGTACATACATGAAGTTGACACAAGCCAAGAACACAACCCCCAAACAAACAAACAAAAAAATCCATAGACACCATTTCTGCCTCCCTGGAAAGAGACTTTTTGGTCAGAATTCCCCCATGCTCACGTAGGGAGCAAATGTTCCAAGCAATCCATGTTGATAAATGCTGATCCAGGACCTGCTGCTGAAATTCACAATGCAGTTTTGCAGATGGAAACCAGTAGTTTGAGATGGAGAGCTAGATCCTCAGCCACATTACATTGGTTTACCTTCACTGGCGCTTCACCAGTTTACACCAGCTGAGGATCTGGCCCATCAGCACCTCTGTTTGCACACACAATTAATTGAAGGTGTGCAGTTATGTCATAAACTGCACGGCCAGGGACCATCATATCTGCATAATACAGGCCACAGAACTTCCCTGAAATGCCTCCTTGCAGGGGGAGTTTTGCACAAAAGTAAGAGGCATGATTTCAAAACTGAGGTCCTATATGTTCAGGGACAGCTAGTATTACACAGCATGTACAACAAGCAGAGAGATTATCTCTTGTGGCCCAATTCCAGGCTGATTTCATATTGCAAAACTCAATAGAACTAGTGAGAATTGCCCACACGGTTCTAACTCCCCAACATAAATGATTACTGTCACTCCATCGATGCCAATGGCAATGCTCTGGGTGCGAGTCCTTCATAGAGAGTGATATAGCACTAGACATCTAAAATCCCACTTATTGCTACTAGAGGAAAGTGGGACTCTTCACCTGCTGTTACTCAAAAGGCAAGATCCTCTGCTGGTGTAAATTCATGTAGCTCCATTGAATTCAGTGACACTTCCCGGACTTCCACCAGCTAAGGATCTGGCCCATATAATACAAGCCCTGGCTCAGTTTCTCCCTTCCACCTCTGTCCAGAAGGAGCACACCTGCTCCACCATGCTCTGGGGAAATAGACAGTTTGGGAGAGAAAGTGGGCGGGGTTAATCTGGTTTTTGTCTTGTCGCTACTTGTAAAAAAGTTAGGGGAAGAGATTAGGTCATGATTTTTCCAAAGAGATTTGGGATTGTGGTTGCTTCCATTTTTGGAGTGCCCAGCTTGAGACACTTAAAGGAGGCCTGATTGTCAGGAAGGTGCTGAGCATCCATCCTCGGAAAAATCAGATCCTTTTAAAGGTGTCTTAAGCTGGACAGCCAAAAGTTGATCCATCCACATCACTAGTTGCTTTTGAAAGTCTTGGCCTGTCTGTTCCTTGCTGCATTTTCCTCTTATAAGAGCCCCCTTCCCCAAAATAGTGTGCAGCTAGATAACCTAATATATATGCTAAACCGAAGGCCCCAGAGGAAGAGCATAAAAGGGCCACAAAGGCAGTATTGCTGGCAGAGATGGAGAGCTAGGGGACAGGTAGCAGAGACAGAAGTCAGTCGTCAGTCATAGCCAGCTAGTCAGCTTGCCGGCTCACACTGAGCAGGGTAAGAAAACAACGAGCTCTTTCTGGCAAAAGTAGAGACAAAACAAATTTCAGCCACATGTGGAGTGGGTAAAAAAAAAAAAAAAAAAAAAAAAAAAAGGAAGAATTGCCCTTTTCTTGGTTCAAATTCTAATGAGGGGTTGTCAAACTTTGGACCAACTCCCAAAATAAAATGAAATCTCAGTAAAAGTGTTTGTGGAAAAATGCCTCCCATTTATCCCTCCTCCCCCCATCAAACTTCAAAAATTAATTGAAAGTCAACAGGAGCTAGGCACCTAACTCACTTAAGTCTCTTGCGTGACTTGCAAAAGTAGCTGTCTGCATGTTTAGGCACATCTGAAAATTTGACCCCTGGCCCTTCTTAAAAATAGCTTCGGAGAGACTAAGGCATTTTTGAAAGCGTTGCCCTGAGATACTGTGGCGATATATGAAATATAAATGGTTAGGGAGATAGAACAAAAGGCAGATCTAGTGTGGGCCAAGTTACTATTATGGTCCCACTTAGAAATCCCAGTCAAGGTTCAGGAACCCATTGTACCAGGTGCTGGACAGACAGATAACAGACAAGTCTGGCCCTGCCCCAGGCAGCTCACAATCTAGGTTTCTCCAGTGTGAATACTGGTTCAAGTTTGCTTGGGGTGTTAAGAAGCATAAACACAACAGCCAGGGGTGCAAATAGGGTGGTACCCACCAGTATGCAGTACCAGCAAGAGCTTTTTAGCGGGTAGGCAGGGTACTAGAAAGACTTGGGGCTAGCCCCCCACCTCCAGAAGGGGTGGGATGGGGATGCGTTCTGCATTGGTCAGGAGTTCTCAAGAGGGGAGGCATGGCTCGAACGGAAGGTGTTCAAACAGTGGTTTTGATTCTGTTTCTCCCCATTGGTCTGAATTATCCATGACCTCCATATTGCATCACATCAAGTCCAAATCATTAGAGGAATGCCTCTGCTTGGATTCTGATGTCAGCCCAGTTCTGCAGCCCGATGGGAATCAGGTGTTGTCCCCAGTGAACCTAGATTTCTTCTTTGCAGCCAAACTAGTCCAACATGCATTTTGTTAACTGGCGCTGGAGCAGCAAAACAAAAAACAAATGCCCCATTTTCCAGCTTTGTGAGTGAGAGAACTATAAGTGAAGATTATAATGCCGGACACTGACAGCCTTAAACCCGCTGCCTCAGGAACCTGCCAAGAACTTTGCTGAAAATATGTTCCTCGTCTTAGCAACGGAGCTAAGACTCATCACACATCTGCCCACCTTTATTCAAATGAAGCTTCTTCTGATCCGACAGCTCAGGCATTGTCAGTTTCATCCAGAACAATTTACAAACTTGGAACCTAATCATGTAAACCCTTAATCATCTGATCAATCCCATTGAAGACAATGGGACTATTTGCATGACGATGGACCACTTTTGTGGACTGGAAAGAGCTTCAGGAGTCTGTTCTGTTCTTATAAAGGAAGTTGAATCCCCCATTTAAATGCAATGTTTGGGTGCAATACCAAAAAAGCAGTTTAGAATAGAGTTTTACCTAAAATTTGTCTTTTAATAAGTCATACATATGCTGAAATGGCTCCTCACCCAACTCCCATATTCCTTATAAACAGACTGAATATTACAAATGTGAGGGGGGGGAGGGAGGAAGTGAATAGTTAAGCATGTTGATGTTTGTATAGACAAGGGGGGGGTGTCAGACGGGGAGTGTGTGGGGGTGGGGGCGGGGGCATGCCCACCCCATGTCTCTCCCATGAGTTCAGTAGTGACAAGAAACGATTTCTACTTGCACCGACAGCAGCTAACCCCTACGACTGACCAGAAAATGGGTACCTCCGTTACTGTCTCTATTCAGTAACAAACATTTCTGTTACCCAGCAGCCAGGAGCCCTGTAAACTTGTGCTTTATAGGAAGAGTTCTGACTTCCAAGAAAGTGAAAGGAACCTCCCCAGGAGCCAGCCAGCTGACGCTCACATGGTATGAGACCAGGAAAGCAACTAGTTTCAAAACAAACACTAGTCAGAAGTTAACAGCCTGGAAATTACATCAGGGTCTGACACAACGAAGCCTTTTCTTCTTCTTTGTTTGGGGGGGTTCCTTCCAGGTTCTCACGTTAGGTGCAGAAAGGCAACTCCTCCTAGGACTAAGTTTTCCAGAGTTGTGCAATTGTCAGTCTCTCTCATCGGTTTTTGCTTTTAGAATTGTGTGACTGTCATTCAATGCCGCAGTTAATCGCATTTCCAGTACAGAACTCAGATTCTGTGGAGTCCATTTCTACCTGACCTGCAAGGAAGGAGGAGTGTCTTTGAGGAACTCCGTGGAATTTATCCTTCAGCGCAGGAAATCCCACACCGGACAGGTGGAATTTTAAGACTCAGGGGCCAAGATTTTCAGAAGTGATTGTGGGTGTTATCCATTATTAAATGCCCAACATGAGTACCATAAAGGAAGCTGCTTTTTAGAGGATGAGTGCTCAATGCTCTCTGAATGTCAGGAGATGGTATGTCCTAATGGATAACACCTTGCAGGAGGAGTCAGGAGACCTGGTGTATTCCTGCTTCTATCACTGATCTACCGCATGAACTTGGGCAAGTCACTTCACCCCTCTGTGCCCCTGTTTCCATTGATCAGACTTGTCTATTTAGATTGTAAGCCCCTTCCCTGAAGAGCTCCCTCTCACTGCATGTAGGTACGTACGTACGTACAATGCAGCTCTTGACTGGTTAGGGAACTCGAAGCACTACAAAGGATCATAAGTTGGACACCCAAGAATTGTGATACTCTAAATCACGAGCTGCTTTTGAAAGTCTGGACTTGGAATTATTTTCCACAAAGTAATAAATGTCTTCCACTCGGAAAGCGGCTACACTAGCTCAATGCCAATGGAGTTACTCCTGCTTCATACGAGAGAGAGAGAGAGAAGAGCAAGAGAGAGGAGAATCAAGCACAAAGTCCATTAAGCAAACACCTACATATGGGACCATGAAAGATCTATCCAAGGTCATTCAAGTGTCCTCCAGAACAGAATACTCCGTATTGATCTTCAAAGGGCTGGCCAGACATTAACTAGTCACACCTCTTGACACCACCTGTCCCATAGCTATATTGTTGTCCCTATTTTATGCAGGGGGAAACCGAGACCTAGCCCGATCTCCATAGAATGCCTCAACCAGTTCTATAGTTTCAGATTCCTAGATATGGTAGTGAGCTCTGTGCACCAGCTTATCCTGCCTGTCATTCTAGGAAGATGCGGATAGCTTTAATTCCAGGCTTGCATGGGCTTGGAGACAGGGTGGTTTTGTTCCAGCAGGTCTTCTCTATTTATAGAATATTCTGTTTCTGATTAACCACTTTGCAGACTCTGACTCTGCAGCTTTCTGTCCACGTTTACCCCACTGTCCTCCAAGCCTTTTGGGTATTATAGGGATTATTATTTTAGTTAGGGGTGGACGTAAACCAAAGCCCTGGCTCCAAACAATGGGGAAATTAGAACTTCAAGCCTATCATAACTCAGGAACAGGCCAAACCAAAATCCCAAACAAACAGTCACTGATTCCAGTGGGGTCACCTACGGTCTTTATCCAACGTTTGCAGTACCCAGAACTTTATTACATGGTGCACCCTGATGACATGGACTTTGCACTGCAAATTTATTTTAACTTTGATTTCCCTATACAGGATATGATCATCAGCTTTTACTTAAGGAGCCTAATAAGATCATACATGCCAATCTTTAAAAAGAGGAGGATTTTGATGCAAGAGTCACGTGAGAAAGTAAATCATTAGTTATTTCCTCTCTAATTTCTTAACTGGGGAAAGCACCATCCCTCTGCTGATTTCCGCATACAGAACAGCTCTCTTCTGGGAAACAGCGGAGATGCTGCAACACCACTCATGGCCAGAAGGATATTGACATGGAGACGATTATGCTGAAATTATTTTGGAAGCACAGTTTTAAAAGGTGTACAGATCCGAATCCAGCTCTTGGGGTTTTCATCCAAAACGACTGCAGTGCAGTCAATGTAGGGGAGGTAGCAGCTTAATCCGTTAATATTTCCATTGAAGGTCAATGCAGCTACTTCTGGAGTAAGGGGACATTCCACAAGAATAAAGAGGTCTGGCCCAAAAGAATTGCTCTGGTTTGACACCAGTGTAATGGAACAGAATTTTAGCTCATATTCTTTTCCCTTTGGTCCCAGTATTTGTTTATTCATCCAAGTTATTAAAACTAATCATGATCATTTATTTAACAATTGTGCCATGCACAACTGACTAGTTTAAGGCCAGAACAGACCGTTAGATAATCTAGTCTGATCTCCAGTGTATCTAGTTATGCCTGTACTGAGCTCATTAACTTGTGCTTGACTAAAGTATATGTTCCAGGAAAGCATCCAGTCTTGATCTGAAGACTTTGAGAAATGGAGAATCCCTCACTTTCTTTGGTAGCTTGTTCCACTAGTTAACCACTCTCACAGTTCATTCAGAAGCGAAGGTTTGTGTCTTTGGACTATTGCAACAAGGAAAGGCATTTACGGATATATGATACGGTGGGGCGGGGGGAGGGAACCAACCACTTTGACTTGGATGAAATTCACATGTAGCCATGAGGAACTTGCAAACCATCATCCAACAAAATAAGAACGTTTAAAGATATCCATCTACTCATGCTGAGTAAAGCGATTTTACTGGAAAGTGCGGACACTGTGCTGTAGGGGTTTATGATTTTTTGTTTGATATGCCGAAACTAGAGTCAGTTATAAAACTCTAAGAAGTCATGAGTCACGGGGGGCATTTTCACACGGAGACTCTTCCAAAAGAAACACCCACACTCTAGGAACCAACTAAGCATCCCTGAAATGCAGAAAAAGCCTTGCGGCAATAAATAAAAAGATCATTAGATGAGCAGAGTATTTTTCTCATCAGACTATGAGAGCCAAAGCCTCTTCACAACTGTTGGCTCTTCCTGCTATTCTACTCCACAAGGAGCCTGACCCAAAGCGACTGATTTCTATGGGAAACGAGTTCCAGGGATTTCAGTGGGCACTGGATCATGCCCTATGTCACTCCTCACTGCCCCCCTTCATTGTTTATAGGCATGTATCGCATCTTATCATGGTTGCAAGAATATTCGCCATCAGATGGGCATAAGAAAGCCCCATCCTCACCCTTACCCACACCCCAGATCGTAACTACCCTCCTAACAATTGACCTTCAGACAAACCACCACACTGTGAAGGCACCTCTTGCACTCTCTCTCAAAGGCTACAGAGCTTGGTCTATAGTGCTGCATGGAGACCTCCACTGAGCGTATACTTGCCCTGAGGAGTTCAGTCCTGGAGGCTGGGAGCAAAAGCTTTCGGGCTGATCACAACTCCTACGTAAGGCATGGGGAGGGGAGAAGTCATTTCTGAAGTTGACACGGTCTAGCTGCTCTCTGTTTTGACTCCCCAAGCGCACCAGTCTTCTGGAGAAGGGGATGCAGCAAGGTCTCTCCATCTCTTCTATAGAGAAAAGCTAAATATTACATCTCTCATTCTCACCTTTAACCTCTTCACTGTTCAGAATGCAGCCAGCTGGTTGCGGACCACTGGTCCAAGCTTTGCTCATCCATAAAAACACTGACCTGGAAGGTCCATCCTTAGGGCTAAGAAGGGGTGCTCACTCTTCATGGCCCATTCATTTCTGGGCCTCTACCACCACCACAACTGGCACATTTAGGGATTGTGGATATCTGTCCAAATGGGACCTGGACTGAGATGAGCAACTCACGTCTCACAGGCCACCAAGTGCATGCATAGGCTATGACCTCTGATTTTATTGCCGAAGGCCACGAGACAGTATGTGAGCAGCATGGGATGGATATTTCATTATCTATGTAGTTGTTCATGCAGAGGTTCTGAAAGCCACCCAAGCTGATTTCAATAGGGCTTTTCTACCAGGCCATTGTCAACTTTAAGGATTTACCCCTACCCAGAGGGCACGGGGTCACTTGCAGGTTTAAAGTAGTGTAAAGAGTGAATTCTCTGCAACTTGAAGTCTTTAAATCATGATTTGAGGCCTTCAGTAACTCAGCCAGAGGTTAGGGGTCTATTACAGGAGCGGGTGGGTGAGGTTCTGTGGTCTGCAATGTGCAGGAAGTCAGACTGGATGATATGAATGGTCCCTTTTCACCTTAAAGTCTAAGTCATTAGGTCACTTAGCTTTGCTCCCAGCTCTCTTTTGGCCATGTGAAAAGCGTGGCCTGGCAGGAGGCATGTGGCCACATTTTAGCAGTAAATATGACCTGCATTAGCATGGAGCAACCGCATAAGACAAAGTGTGATGTCTGAATGTACTGCAAGTGAGAACAACCCATTCTTCCCATCACTAAGTCCACCACCAAGCACTCCCCGTTGGTACCGAGGTGGTGCCAGAGGATAGGAAGGAACATGCAAATTTTTGGTCAGCGTTGGTCACATAGCTGCCTCCTGCTGTACTGAGTGTATGGGCTATGTTAGGAACCCGCTGGAAATTCCCTCATTCAGTCCTACCATTGTCCGTCAGAAGCTTTGCGCTAAAGCAAGTCACTGTGAAAACAGAATGACTCACGGAGAACTGGTTATGCCATCAACCAAAGAAACTGCAAAGTTCTTTCTGTCCCTCAGCGGTTGAAAGGCTCCTGTAACTAGTGAGGAATGAACATCTCTGCCAGCTCCTTTTGCTTTGGCTGGCTGTGATTCAGATATTCAGTGGCTGCAGCAGCTAGCTGGAATATTTATCTTGCATAGCAGTAGCTCTATACCTTACTCCTCTTTGAATGGATCCGAATCGTACTGAATAATAACAATACGTGAATATTATTATGGGACATCCTGAAGTCCTTGCCCATTTTTAACTCTGTAGTCCCTTGGGCAAAACTCCTACTGACTTTGTCCCACTGATCCAGGGAGAGTTCAAAGCTTGATGCTTCTTTCTCTATAATTTTTCCAGGCTGTGACAGCTTTCCTCCAGGTCCCTGTTATTTCCCCATCTTTACTATTGGCCTCCAATGCCCACATTGTCCCATTCAAAATGCAGCCCCTACAACCATCTTCCCTTCCCCATCACTCTGATCACATCAAGGTTCCTTTACCTGGTCTATTTGTCTGCCCTTGTCCCCTATTGCAGTGGTTCTTAACCAGAGGTCTGGGGGCCCCTAAAACAGGTTTCAGGGGGCCTCCAAGCAGGGCCAGCATTAGAGTCGCTGGGGCCCAGGGCAGAAAGCTAAAGCCCCATCACACGGGGCTGAAGCCTGGGGCCCTGAGCCCTGCCACCTGGGGCTGAAGCCGAAGTCTGAGCAATATAGCTTCGTGGGGCCCCCTGTGGCATGGGGCCCCAGGCAATTGCCCTGCTTGCTACCCTCTAATGCCGGTCCTGGCTTTTATATGCAGAAAACCAATTATTGTGGCTCAGGGGGGCCATGGAGTTTTCATAGCATGTATGGGGGGGGCAGTCAGAAAGAAAAAGGTTAAGAACCCCTGCCTTATTGCATCAGCTCATTTCTTCCAATGACAACTGCCTAGACCACGCACTTATCCATGACCAACATAAACATCTGAATCTTTGAGCCTTCTTCCCTACACCCCCCTTATCCATGGAAGGCCATAAACCAATCAGTAAGGTGGCCACCACCATCCTTTTCAAATCCCTCCTCGAGGCCGGCAGTTTTCCATGATGCTCACAACAGGCCAGCTAACAATGGCTGAACTGAGGGGCCCATGGGGTATCACTGATGCACGTTTAGTGAAGAGTATATAGGGGAAAATTTTCATATGCACAGGTGGGAAGTACATCGGGCGTCACTCACCAGCCAGTGCACCTCCTCATGGGCAGGCAAGGTCCAGCCCCCACTTGAGAGCCCTCCAAGCCTGCGGTAGTTTGCCTCTTCTCACAGCTCATCCCTCCAGCCATACATAGGCCCCACCCCATCCAGGGTCAGAGTCTCCAAACAAACAGTCTAATAACCGTATGTGGCCTTCAGTCCCACTGTGGACTCTACAGTCATTACCTCAGGACTCTTTTACATCCCTTTCCTGGTGGCAAATAGGTGAATCCAGGCCCTCCCTCTACTCCGGGTTTTCCAGTCCAGGGACCCCGTATTACCCAGCTCAGGTCTGCTGCCTCAGAATCACTGTTACTTCTCTGACGGCCTACCTTTAGCCGCCTCCAGGCCCCTTTCACAGAGCAGCTCCTTCCAGCACCTGCTCCTGGGAGGGCCCAACTGCTTGTAGCTGCTACAGAGTCCTCTCAGGCTCCCTCATGGCCTCTTTCTGCCAGCTCTGCAGGCACTTATCCCAGCTGTGGATGGTCCCCGCAATGAGCCACAGCTGAGGAGGCATCTACTCTGTCTCTTAACCCCTCAGTGGCAGGCTGGAGTTTACACGACCCCTCCTAGGGAGTTAGGCCCAGATCCTCAGATATGTTAGGTGCTTTTCAATGGAAGTTAGGAGACAATGTGGGCCTGGGGCACTAAACTCCTTCGATCAGGAGTGGGTACCTTGCTGCCCATTGTGATGTTGAAAATCTCCCCCACAAATATAGTTAAAAACCTATATATATTTCATTGTGTTGCTTTCTTTCATCTGTTTGTCTTCTTAGGCTGTCCACTTTCTGGGGCAGGGACAGTGTCTTCCTGTGTGTGTCCAGACAGTGCTAGGCCTGGAGTAAAGGCTTCAGGGGTTATAATGCTTGTACTTCATATAGCTCCTTTCCTATAGGGATCTCAAAGAGCCTTGCAAACATTATCTAATCCATCCTAAGAAAACTCCTATTGACTAGACACATATTATTATACCCAATGGGCCAAGTCCCTCTTGACTGTAACTCCAAAGATTCCAATTGAATAACACCAGAGATAGAATTGCCACATTGCGGTTCAAGGATCGGAGAGTTAAAGTGTCGTGCCCAAGTGTTTTGCTTGGTGGCAAAGCCAGGAACAGAATCCAGGAAACTCACCGCATCTTAGACTCTACTCCCTTACATGTCATGAAGCCAAGGCACAAAGTGTCCCTTGTTCTGAAAGTTGATGCCATCCCAGTTTTGGAAGACTCCTCCCAAGAAGAGAGTGCTGTACGAATAATGCTCCCAGCTAGACCTTGTCTACAGGGGAGAAACGGACCGGCATAGCTATTCTGGAATAAAAATTCTGCTATATCTATTCCAAAATACTGCCTCTGTGTGGACACTTTATTCCAGAATAAAGGTGACTTTATTCCAGAACAATTACTCCATTTCCAAGGCAGAGAAATTAGTCCAAAATAGAGTTACTTTGACTTCAGAACAGAGAGTCAATATTGGGAGTTATTCCACACTAATGTGTGTGGAATAGTTATTCTGGAAGAGCTACGTGGGTCAGTTTGTCAACACGGACCAGCCCTAAGTGGCAGAGCAAGGAAAAGCAGCTTCTGGGGTTCTGACTCTGTACTCTGACCACGAGTCTGTACCTGTTCTTTGTAACCACACTGCCTCACGAGGATCCGGGACGTAAATGCCTTTACTGATTTTTTCCCAGTTACAGTGGGAGACATGCGACAGGAAACCAAAACCCTCTGTTTATGATGATGTAATCCACCAACTACCCGAATCAAATTCACCCACACCTCAGGATCAACAATTGTGCAACCACCACTAAGGAGGTCGATGGCCCAATGAATTTATGCTGCATCTGAGGGGAGAATTTGTACAAGTATAATCTGCTTATGATCATATTTACAGGAGGTGCCATTTATATGCAATGAAGTGACTCAGTGTTTGGGATTTAATTAAGAATTATATTGTATACCCCTTAGTTTATAGGGGAATTTGCAAGTAGATCAAATCAGTGCCTCCCTCCAGCTGTATTGAATGGGAAGAGGAACCAGGAGTCTCATGAGAAGATAAGGTGATGTTTTATGAGAAGATATAGCCACTGCATGATGAGGATAAAACAGACAGGAGGGGGAAGTAAAAGCATTATTTCATACCAAAGAGTTTATATGTAGACTTACAGCAATGGAACTGATTCTATGAAGGTTACTCCATGAAGTCAAAGGATGAATGAAGCTATGGGAATTCACATCAGCTGAAATTCTGGCTTGCTTGGATTTAGTCTAAAACCCCCTAGTGATAAAGGCCCTCAATTTAATTACAAACAGGGAACATATACTTTGTTTATTCCTAGATATGTGTTTAAAACAATTTTTTGTTATCACAGTAGCACACTGTCCCCAACCCCCGCAAATTTAAATTTATTGCCACCTCTGCAAATCTTAAAGCGTGGTTATGCTCATTGACTTCAATGGCACTGCTCACGTGCTTAAAGTTAAGCATCCGCTTAAGTGCTTTGCTGAATCAAAGCCACCCATTGCAGCCCACACAGATAGAGACCGAGTCAGATTCTGCCTCATGCATCGATAATGTAATTGTCAGCTAGATTCCAACTGCTGAGCTTTACATATTGGGGATTATGTAATAGGCAGAAAAAGCCTGGTTTGATGTTCAGTCTCAGGGTGAGTTGCAGCAGTGAATTGACAGAGAGGCAACACGAGAATTTATTCTTTATGTAGTCACTTTTCAGAGTTCTTCAATGTTCAGTAAACCAGAACAAAGCTACACATCACCGTAGGAGCTCTTGGATGGCTTTCCCCCCCTCCCTCCCCACAGGCCATGGGTGTCATCTCCAAACCAAAATTTTATCATTGCCAGTTTCAACCAATGAGCTTCTACCTACATGCAGTTGGGGCTGCCTCTGCTGATCACTTTTTGGCAGCAGGAGACAGCCCATGCCTGTGTGACCAACAGAGCCGGGAGCATATTGCTAAAGCAGTGTTTGCACCTGAATTCCAAATGACTGTTGCGTTCAGCCCCTTTGTGCTTTGATATTTGCAAAGTTCCAACCCTTTGTTGGGTTCAGTTCCAACCCTTTGTGATTTGATATTTGCAAGCATCTACGTGAATTGCTTTTTCTTGGTGTGAATGTTTGGGGCATGCCTCTTCTTCATAGGGATCTCTGCATTCCAGCCAAACAAGAGTATTGCTACATGAATAAGAACTTTTGCTATTCATCAGTCAGTATTCGCTGAACCACACTGGTTAATCGCCTGTTTTAGAGGTTTCCATCCTCTAACCAGGGAGCAGAAAGAGCAGGTGACTTACATGACCAATGACATACCTACCATGCATCACAAATCATTAATGCAAACACTCGGTAAACAACCCACTCCACCCACTTTGAAATTTATTCACCAACCATTTTGGCAAACACTTGCAAAAAACTTGCAATACCTGGACAGGCACCAGGATGGGTGACTGCGGCTGGATCACTTGATGATGACCTGTTCTGTTCATTCCTTCTGGGGCACCTGGCATTGGCCGCTGTCAAAAGGCAGGATATTGGGCTTGATGGACCTTTGGTCTGACCCACTCTGGCCGCTCCTATGTTCTTATGATTTGACACCAGAGAAAAGTGCTACAATTTTCAGCTAATTTGTTCTCAATGAATAAGGCCGAGAGAGGGTTGACACTGGGAGCACTGGTATAACTATACTGTTACACTATACTGGCAAAGTGCTCCTAATGTGGTCACCACTGTACTGGCAAAAAGGCATTTTTACCAATACAGCTCATTCCACCACCCTGGAATGAAACTCACTATATTGGTAAAAGCAGTTTTACCAGCGTAGCTGCACCTAGACCAGGGATCTTCCTCCAGCACACCTATGTTAGTCAGAGATCACACCCCTGTCCCAGAAAATTCATATAGTGTAGACCTGGTACTAGTCTCCATTGGAAAGTTTGCCATTTGGGTATAGTTAAACCGGGAAATCCCTGTTCGCATAGACAGAGTTGAATCTATGACAGAGTTGATCAATGGCTCCATGTCTAGTTGGCAGCTGATATCTAGCAGAGTGCCCCAAGGGTCGGTCCTGGGGCCAGTTTTGTTCAATATCTTCATTAATGATCTGGAGGATGGTGTGGATTGCACCCTCAGCAAGTTTGTGGATGACACTAAACTGGGAGGAGTGGTAGATATGCTGGAGGGTAGGGATAGGATACAGAGAGACCTAGACAAATTGGAGGATTGGGCCAAAAGAAATCTGATGAGGTTCAACAAGGACAAGTGCAGAGTCTTGCACTTAGGACGGAAGAATCCAATGCACCGCTACAGACTAGGGACCGAATGGCTAGGCAGCAGTTGTGCAGAGAAGGACCTAGGGGTGACAGTGGACAAGAAGCTGGATATGAGTCAACAGTGTGCCCTTGTTGCCAAGAAGTCCAATGGCATTTTGGGGTGTATAAGTAGGGGCATTGCCAGCAGATCAAGGGACGTGATCGTTCCCCTCTATTCAACACTGGTGAGGCCTCATCTGGAGTACTGTGTCCAGTTTTGGGCCCCACACTACAAGAAGGATGTGGACAAATTGGAGAGAGTCCAGCAAAGGGCAACAAAAATGATTAGGGGTCTGGAACACATGAGTTATGAGGAGAGGCTGAGGGAACTGGGCTTGTTTAGTCTACGGAAGAGAAGAATGAGGGGGGATTTGATAGCTGCTTTTAACTGCCTGAAAGGTGGATCCAAAGAGGATGGATCTAGACTATTCTCAGTGATAGCAGATGACAGGACAAGGAGTAATGGTCTCAAGTTGCAGTGGGGGAGATTTAGGTTGGATACTAGGAAAAACTTTTTCACTAGGAGGGTGGTGAAACACTGGAATGCGTTACCTAGGAAGGTGGTGGAATCCCCTTCCCTAGAATTTTTAAGGTGAGGCTTGACAAAGCCCTGGCTGGGATGATTTAGTTGGGATTGGTCCTGCTCTGGGCAGGGGGTTGGACTAGATGGCCTCCAGAGGTCCCTTCCAACTCTGTTATTCTATGATTCTATGAATCAGTAGAAAGAGGCTTATAGCAGTATAGTTTATACCGGTTCCCTGACTAGCATAAGTCATAGCATTATATATCCCTGCATCTACGGTAACTAGGGTTTTTACTGGCAGAGCTCTGTTGACAAAAGATCACACCCCTCCCTGATACAGCTATGCCAGCAACATTTCCCAGTGTAAACCACCCTACAATAGGCACCAGTGGAGAATAATCAGTCTGTGATGGAAATGCCGTGGGATATCGTGCCTAGCGTGACACTGTAATTATAAAAACCATGTTTAAATATCCACTCTACCTGAGTAGTAAGGCATACTGAGGCAAGGTGCTCAAATTCTGGTAAGAGCTTTATATTAGATAACACTTATTTGTTTTTAGGCTCTTCCTTATTTTGTAGTTTTGAAATGACTTTCTAAAATGACATCTAGTTACTGTTTTGAAATGGGTTGCTGGTAACTCATCATGACAAATACACAATATGACTGAGGAGCATGACAGATGACTGGGTGGCTAAAATGTGAATGGGGTAAGGATTAGGGTGTGAATGGGGCCGAAGGAGGATACTCTCAGAATAGAGTATGCTTTCATTTTCATTCTTAAATTGAGGGCCCTTACAGGATGTGCATGCTTCCTGTATCTGTTGTATGGTCATTTCACTGATATTGAAGCAAGGCAGGTAAGTATTTTCCCCTGCCACCACCACATTAAGGACCACCAGTGGGGTAAGAAACCTAACACGGACAAGAAACAATGTGAGGACAAGAGAATAGGACAGAGTGGCATAGCCATCGGCCATTGAGAAATCATCCAGCTATAATTATCTGCAACCAATTATTTGCAGTTGAACAAACAGCTCTGGCATCTGGAAGCTAGTGCACTGGCCAGCGCGGCCCTAGAGGTTAGGAAACCTGAAAAGGTTTTGCATTTGGTAGATCCATACAGCGACTCTTCTTTTGCTGTCCAGGTTGGAGGCGGTCCCTGAATTCCTCTTTTAACTTGAAGCAAACCCAACAATAAGGCATGGCAAATGTAATAAGAGTAAGAGAGAGAAAAACTGATGAACAAGCATTGAAGCTGGAGGGGAAATGTTGGAATAACCCACCACAAGGCCCAGTGATTGCATGGCTACAGAAGGGTGTGGCCCTAACAGCCATTGCTTATACCATGGGTCACTTCTACATGCAGCGAATCGGTGAATGCATAACGAACACTAACAAGTCCTCCTTTTGGGTGGCAGGTTTCAGAAAAATCCCTGCTTTCATTCAAAGAAAAGTTGAATCTTACCCTAGGTGACAGTGGACAACTGCCTCACCTTTAACCTCTGAAACACCTTGGACTGAATCTGTAGAGTACAGACCCTAGACCAAATACTCATCTTTGTTACACTGGTGGGACAATGGTATTGAATCATTGTACCATGGGATAATGTGTCCCATCTACAGTTCTTCCAGTTCCCTGACTAAACTGCAGTTGAAAGCCTTCTCGTGTTTGCTAGAGAGGAGCCAAAGCTGGAATCTTCCTTTTAAAACCCCCCAAACTTTTTTGGTTTGCATAAAAAGGAGCCTGACGCCGAACCACTGAGATCTGAAGGGTTGTTGAGATGAACCCTAAAGTCTTGTAAATCAAACTTCAAACTCAGCCTGCCCAGCCCATTTCTATTTGCTTATTTAAACCAGAACCACAGCCACAGAGAGGGACTCAGTTACAACACAGAGGAACTCCAGCCTGATTAAAACATGGATGCATTTTGTAGTATAGATGGCAACTACCTGTTTCTGGACTATAGCCCTGAACCATAGTAAAGCTTGAACATGTCCTAGTCTACACTGAGTTTCTTAAATTGTAAGCATTACACGTCACAGACTTTGTCTTCCTATATGCAGCACCTAGCACAAAGAGACCTCAATTCTGATTAGGTCCCCTGGGCATTTCTACATTATAAATACTGTGGTTGGGTCCCCCTACAGCTATGGTTCTAGGATAAATGGACCCTAACATACAGAGACTTAAACTTCACAAAGTTTTCAGTTTGGTGACTCTCTGAAAGCCTTTGCCAAGGACAGCAGAATTGGGCGAGTTTCCCATCAATCTGAGATGGAAGTGAGCACCTGTAAAAGCCTCCAGATTGGAAAGGGTGGGTCAGGAGGAGAGAGAGAGGGAGGCAGTGGCTCCCATCCAGCTGCAGGTGCAACATAACAGTACGCTTGTTCACTGACTGCGTTGTGCATGTGTCTCTTTTTGCTCAGTGTTCATCTCTGCCAAAATCTCTGCAATTTCAAGAAGCATTCCATAAATGCGCATTCCTCCCCCATCCCCTTGATCTCCACCCCTTGTTCCCAAGGGCTTGGCCAGTTGTCACTGTTTGCTTTCTGCCCATGTTTATGAATGTTTGCTGGGCATGATGGGAGGTGAAGAAAAGCACCTCTGTGCGTTTACAAGAGACCCACTGAGCAGAACAAACTGTCTTTTTCACAAAAATGGCTCATTACCCTGACAAATCTAAAACAAAGCAAAAAAGGAAAATTCATTAGACTGTCAAGATTCATGTACATAACAATCAAATTGATACAGAGTCTCATGTCTCAGGCCACTTGGAATCAAACTGACACTGCAAAGACTTAGATAGCTTGATATGCCAGAGAGAACTCTCGACCCTTATTTCAGATGAATGCAGGCTACCGTGGGTGTGCACATATTCCATATGCTACTATTGTTTAACTTCTGTGCTGCATTTTAATACTCTGGTTCTGTTCTGCCCAAATACTGCTTATGTCTTATAGGCTCATCAAGCTTACGAGTGCACCCATTGCTCCGTCGTGAAAAAGTACCCCCGACAGAAATGCTTCGGTTTTTACAAATGACGAAGATCTCCTGGCTCAAGGCTGGGTCTAGAAATTGGGTATTAATGGATTTGACCCTGAGGATCCATCCTTCCTATTCAGCCAAGTTCTTACTTAACAATTCCCTTCCCCCATCGATCTACACACAGATATGCACTCCCAATTGACTTTGTGCCCTTGAAAAGCTCCTCATATTAAAACTATATGAGAAAAACAGAAGCGGAGGCAAGAATTTCCACCTGCAGCTGATTGAGGTAGCACCAGAGTAAAGCCATATGTGCATTAAAGGGGCCTTGCTCTGGAGCGACAGATGTGTGTGAGGGAGGGGCCAGGCTCCCTCAGACTGTGGCACAGAGAGCTAAGCCTTTGATAAGGATGCCCGGGAAGGGAGGGAAAGGCCTCTACAGGAACCAGCCTGAGAGGCAAGCATCTTCGATGCGTGTTTATGGTGGGATGAAGCTGTCTGCATTACATCCTGGCAATAAAAGGCATTTAATCTTTAAATGATTTTATAGGTCAAGTTTAAGAGCTAATGGGGAGGCTTCCCAACAATTGCCTTGAGGATTGAGGAAGCAATAAATCAACCCCCTTCTTAGATACTTTTACAGGAAGTAAATATCAACCTTTTGTTTCCCTATGTAGGAGGGAAGCATTGACTACTGCTTGATCATCTTCTGTGGCCTGTAAGACTTGTAATTAATTCCTGCTCTTCCTGTAATTCCATTGGGCTGTGGTAAAACAGTCTGTTTGGGCTTTACTTTTACCTGCTGCTGTGAGGTTAGCAATTTTTTTTATGAAAATAAATTGACGTGGCTCATGCAATAGATCATCTTTTCAGGCAGTGAACTGCTCTAATAGCGAACTATCTGAAGGGACATCGACGAGGTGCAGCTTCTTCCTAGTGGTCATATGTCACAAGGAAAAGGGAATGTAATTGTACATCTTAACAGAGACAAGGGCAGCTTGGAAGGCAAAAGTTGCAGCAGGCAGAAGGAAATCAGAGCGATGAGGTCTCTCATATTCACAATTGTTCAAATGCTATAACCGGGCCAAATTCCACTGTCAGATACTCATCTCCCATTGTAAGTCTCTGGTACTTCCTGTTCAAAACCCTTTATCCATTGTGTCTGGTTAGGCCTCAGTCCTGCAAAATCTTAGCTGTATGGATTCTTTTTATTTGCCTGTTGGTTTTCAGCCTTTAGGATGCCCTTGATTCACGCTTTCCAGCTTTTCTCTTCAAACATAGAATCATAGAACTGGAAGGGACCTCGAGAGGTCACCTAGTCCAGTCCCCTGCACTCAAGGCAGGAAAAATCCCCAATGATGGAGATTCCACAACCTCCGTAGGCAATTTATTCCTGTGCTTAACCACTCTGACAGGAAGTTTTTACTAATGTCCAACCTAACCTGCTCTTGCTGCAATTTTAAGCCCATTGCTTCTTGTCCTATCCTCAGAGGTTAAGAACAATGATTTTTCTGCCTCCTCCTTGTAACGACCTTTGATATACTTGAAAACTGTTATGTCCCCTCTCAGTCTTCTCTTCTCCAGACTAAACAAGCCCCTTTTTTTCAATCTTCCCTCACAGGTCATGTTTTCTAGACCTTTCATCATTTTTGTTGGTCTTCTCTGGACTTTCTCCAACTTGTCCACATCTTTCCTGAAATGTAGTGCCCAGAACTGGACACAATACTCCACTTGAGGCTTAATCAGTGCGGAGTAGAGCGGAAGAATTACTTCTCGGGTCTTGCTTACAATACTCCTGCTAATACATCCCAGAACGATATTTGCTTTTTTTCCCCAACAGCTTTACACTGTTGACTCATATTTAGCTTGTGATCCACTAGCTCCAGATCCCTTTCCGCAGTACTCCTTCCTAGGCAATCATTTCCCATTCTGTAGGTGTGCAACTGATTGTTCTTTCCTAAGTGGAGTACTTTGCATTTGTCCTTATTGAGTTTCATCCTATTTACTTCAGACCATTTCTCCAGTTTGTCCAGATCGTTTTGAATTTTAATCCTATCCTCCAAAGCACTCGCAACCCCACCCCGCTTGGTATCGTCCGCAAACTTTATAAGTGTACTTTCTATGCCATTATCTAAATCATTGATGAAGGTATTGAACAGAACTGGACTCAGAAATGAGAATGAGCAACTTACCTTTTTTATTTATTTATTTAATGAAAGCTGTGGTTTTCATGCCATCTATGGATTCCAGGAACTAGGCATTAAGAAATTCAGCAAAAAGTGTAAGCTTCCGTGAGCTACAGCTCACTTCATCGGATGCATAAATCCGATGAAGTGAGCTGTAGCTCATGAAAGCTGATGCTCAAATAAATTGGTTAGTCTCTAAGGTGCCACAAGTCCTCCTTTTCTTTTTGCGAATACAGACTAACACGGCTGCTACTCTGAAACCAGCAAAAAGTGATAACTCAAAAAAACCCCCACAAGAGTTGGAAATGCTGCGTATGCATATGCTTAACTTTATGTCAGCACTGCTACTCAAGTCAACAGGACCTCTTACAGGATGTAAAGTTAACCATGTGCGTACGTCTTTTCAGTACCATTGCCTCAGGGTGTAATCCCTTGGGGACAGGGACGGGCTCTGGCTGGGTGTCTACATAGTGGCCAGCCCAATAGGAAGCGGAGCTTGGGAACTCTATGCACTAACATAAACAATAATAAATAATAATAATGAGGAACTCGTTTGTCCCACTGCATCCTAAAATGACATAAAACAGCAAATACTTTTATCCAGCCAAAATATTAATATAATTCGTATTAAATATGCACATTTACATTTATGAAAAGACCCCCGAAGTGTAAAATCCTCTTTCTATAAAATTATTAAGCCAAACTATAGAATTGTTTAGCCCAGATATTATTCTTTATTAGGGCTAGATTTTCACTCACACTAGTATAAATCAGGAGTAATTCCATTGAAACCAATGATATTTCAGCAGTGTAAACCTGCTTTAAGAGGTGAATAGGCCCTTAAATTCAACAGGATGATATATGTAAATTCTTTAAAAGGCACCGCCTCCCATATTGGTAGTGTTCCCAAGTGGATAGCGCACCGGACTGGATGCAGGAGACGTGGGTTCCATTCCCAGCTCTGTCATTGTCCTGCTGGCTAACCTTGGGCAAGTTATTTCTGCCTGTCTGTGCCTTAGTTTCTCCATCAGTAAAATGGGGATAATGATACTGACCTCCTTTGTAAAAAGTGCTTTGAGAACTACTGAGGAAAACTGCTACATAAGTTAGCTATTGTTATTATTGAACTCTGTAGGATTTCAGAGCAATCTATATTAGTTTAGTTGCTATTAGGGTCCACAGGATTTACTTATAAAATTAGATGGATTTTCAAGTCCTAAAAGATTCAAGGATCATATCGGCAAAATGTTCTCTGTGACCCAGAATACCAAATGTCAGCCTTCTGAAGTTGAAGCGTGAGACTGAGATTTTCAGAGCCTAGGTGAGTTAGGTGCTTAACTCTCTGAGGCCTTTAAAAAAAAAAAAAACAACCCAGCATAAATTCTCAAGGCCTTTAAGTCAATTTCTTCTGAGATGTCTCACAAACACAAAAAGCTGATCTGATTCTCCCCTAAATGCTATCAGAAGCACTTTGATGATTCATCTGGATTCCAAAAGCAAGCTCCTGATTACAATGCATGTTCTGGACATCGGGAATGTAATTTGAAAAATATATTGCACACAGATCTGCTGTTCATTATCCTTTAGACAGAAAACAAGCTGCATATCTGAGAAGCTAGAAACCATGTCACACGGGTGTAATGAAGTAACACAGTGCAGAATATATATGTGGGTCTAACAATGATTAAACCTTTGGTGTATTACTTTCTCACTCTAACTTCGATGAGCCAGATCATCAGCTGTTTTAAATTGGCATAGTTCCATTGACTTCAATGCAGCTATGCCGTTATTACACTAGCTGAGGATCTGGCCAGATAAGTATTTTAAGTGAAGATTACAGAGCTGCCCAAAACCAGTGCTGCCTTTTTCTCATCTCAAATACAAATTCCACAGACTCCAAGGTCAGAGCTTCATGACTCTGCCTGTGCAAAAAATTGTCCATTCATTTGCATGCTTAATTTACACGAGCAAATTCAGTGAATGCACAAATGACGAGATACACATCTGATTTTCTGCATGTCTCTCATTTCTCCAGGAGCCCTTAGGGTTTTCAGATCTGAAGGGAAAAGGAAATAAAGGAAAAGAAGAATGCACTGAATTTTTTTAAAAAAAGAATACATGTTTAATTGCTTGAAGGGTCTCTCAAGAAATCACTTCTGCTAGTCACCCTCAGCAGAGTAGCAGCACGATACATACCACAAACAGCTCAGCCGTGGGATACTACAGCTTTGACCCTGAGTTAACACATGCCGTGGGAGTTTGAGTTGGTATTTTTCCGCAAGCCAGTGTAAAACAGATTTGTCTGGGGGAGGGAAATGACCCACAAGTGTCTCACACAGACAGCAAGTGGTTCACTGACCTTAAAAGAAAAAGACCCCCTGCAAAACATAGCACAGTTCCTGGATTAAAGGCGCGTACTCTTACTTTCGCTCTCGGATGCTGAGTCACCTTCACACTTAATCTTGACCATCTCTGGAAGAGACTGGTCTAGATACCCCTTCACACAGACATGAGCCTCCTCAGGAGATACTTACACCATGTTCTTTAAGGGCCGGAATTTGCAGAAGGCACCGACAATCTGTCTCTCAATGAGAGCTGCCCTTTTTTGGAAACACGGCCCTTATTTAGGTGTCTGGATGGGGGTGGAACTGGGCTGAAAATCCAGCTTCAGTTGTGGGTGCTGAGGACTCAGCCGTTGGGCCCTCAGCTGTAATGAAAAGTTGGTCTTAGACATCCTCTTCCTTATAGTAGATTTAGCTCTTCCCTGAGGCTTTGCTCCTGCCAGGTGCCGAGTGGCCTCTGCTCCCAGAGAAGTCAATGGAGACGAGCACCTTGGCAGGATCGCACCCTCAAAGAGAAGCAAAGGAGGGGCCGTGGGCTACTGGCTTTGTTTATTAGGGTCACTGCATTTGGAACGTTATTTTGAATGCATTTCTGTTTTGGGGTTGGCTTGGAGTGTAGATATCTGCCTCTTTCTGCTAGCCCTAGTAAAATACCTCTTCACTTAGCTATGTGGCCAAGCTATTCGTGGGACCCCTCAGGGCTAGCAACTATAGGGCCTAGCCGCTGAAGGACATTCAGCACTTGTCTCTGAGCCCTGATATACCTGGAGTCCTCCCAGAACCTTAGAGGTCTGATGTTCCACAGGATTAGTGGCCATAATAATTACAATATTCTACCAGGCAAATGTTAATGAATGTGTGTCACCATTGCTAGCTGGGGTGAGTGTTCTGCTGGCTCATCTGAAGACCATTTCCCCTGGGTTTTCTGTGTTCTCTGCACTTTTGGGGTGGTCTTTATCAGCAGCGGCAGCTTCTTCTCTCTCCTTGTGAGCAAGTGGATTCCCCTATCCTAGTTTACAGCAATGGATCCAAGTGCATTCCCATCCTCTGCTTTGGCTTTATTTTCATAAAGAAACTCCAAATGAAACACAAAAGTCAGGTCCAGCTTTCCTGCTTGGTTACCTCCCTGAGAAATGCTCAGCCCAACTGTTATATAGCTATGGGTAGTGTGAAAGTAGAATGAATTATATTGAAACTATAATTCATTAAAGAAATGCTACTTGAAGGGTTTGTTGAAATATAGTGGTCAGGAAGAGAAACATTAAGGAGTGTGAGACAATGGGTCCTCAGACTAATTAATTTAGAGCTCCTACTGAGCTAGGAGATTGGTAAACGTTAGTATATTTGTCAGTTTCTCTTTCTTTTGTCTCTTATGTTAAATTGGCTTTGGCTTAGCTGTATAAATAAGTTATCTTGAACCTCAGAGCGGGGCTCACATCTGGGTGCGTTAGTAAAGCGCTTTGCTAATAAACAGAGTGGTCTGACAAATTATGAGAGTCCTGAATCTGACTTTGACAATTTGGAGGTTCTACCAAGATGGCAACCGTCTTCACTGGGGCCATGTGACTCCTGACTGTTCTTAGGACAGCCGTAGCAAGCCAGCACCTGGGCATTTGGCCCGAACAGTCCTCCGCCAGAACGGAAGGGTGCATGACCACAGTGAAGTCTACGCCATCGAACCTGTTGGTTCCCACTCTGTTCTGGTAGGGATCCCGGGATCTGACATCAGGAATCTGGTCAGGTAATTATTTCTGTGTTTTGTCCGGACTGAGGACTGTCTTGTCTCTGTGTCTATCTGTCCTCCTTGTGGTGTGTTTGAGTCTGGGCGCCATCTCCATCCAGGGATCGGCTGACCAAAGGGTTCCTCTCCCCACGGTCTGAGTGAGTGAAATCTGCACAATCGCAGCCGCACCGCGCCTTGGGTAAAACCCTTGGTGTGAAAGCAAGGGCGATTAAGGTAGTAGCCTGTGGGCTCCTTTTGTGTGTTGCACCGGACATCGCTCTGACGAACCCGACTTTCCTTCTTGTGTGATTGGTGTGTGAAGTCCTCCTGTATGGGTAACCAGATGTCTAAGTCGGGACAGTTCCCTAAAAGAACGCCGGCTCAGTTTATGTATTTTAGGAAGAGTCCGGACTCCTGTACCTTTCTGGAAAAATGGTCTAGGCTAAGGGGGTCAGGTAGAGTGGCTACTACAGCACTACGCTTCTGACCCCAGAAGCCTTTACAGCTATTCTGAGGGAAAATGGGCCCTTTTCCCACAGAAATGATCTATAAGGGACTGCTGCAGGCAGCAGGCAGAGAGAGAATCTGATCAAAATTGTTTGACTATTGGGTAATGTAATCAAAATCACTAAAGGATGTAAGGGGTCTCTATTGGAACTTAACTTGGCTGCTCTTGGTTGTGTCTAGTTGTACAAGATGGAAGTGTAATCGGGGTACAGTTGTGTAAAAGAGTAATCACAGTGCAAGGGATGTTAGGCAAAAGAGAATTTTGTGTGTGTGTATAGTGCTAAAATCTGAAGCTGTGTCTCAGCTATTACCTGAGAATAAACTTATAGCTTGGTACAGCAGAGAAACTATTGCAAACATGGTCTGTTGCATGCACAAGAGGGGAAACTGAGGTACATCACCTCATGAATTTCATAAATGACCCAGTGAGTGGGGTAATTCACTAGCCTGACTATAGAACAAAATAAGTACAGCCTGGAAGTAATTCTTCTGTTTTTCCTGCAATTAGCAAGGAAATTTGTAAAAGAAAGTGGTATTATTATTAAGCAATAATCTGTCCCCACCAGGGGGGTGGAAATTGTTTCTTTTGTTTTTAGACTCTACAAGCAAGCTGGCGCCAGCGGAAGAATAACTCAGAATACCATGGATCTATGTTTTGTGTTGATTGTCTGTGGTGTTTGTCTTGTTGCTAGCATTGTTGTGTTTTAATGAACAGAAAACCTCATGACATGGGTGGGGGATGGCTTCAAAAGGCTGACCTTGGGGGCGGGGCGGGGGGGGGAGGGGGGAGATGTGTATGGGAATGCAAAAGGCTCACTTAGGAGAATCCCAAAATTCAGTGGCCACTGTTAGGATCTTGGGACAAAGACCGAGTAGACGTCTTAAAAGACAAACTTGGCCAACCTAAAACTAAATTGGCAAAAGGAGAGGTTGATTGTTTCATGCAGTGGTGGGAAGAGGCAAATCATAGGTGGACAGAATCAAAACTTGCCTCTCTCAAAGATTCTGGCTTCTATCCCACAAGATGCAACTCATTTTACTGTTGTTGATTTGTCCTCTGCTTTCTTTTCTGTCCTGGTTCACTCTGACTCCCAGTTCCTGTATGCCTTTTCTTACAAGGGGCAACAGTACACATGGACCACACTGCCCCAAGGGTATACTGAAAGCCCGTCATATTTTTCCCAGGCATTAGCCCGAGACCTTGCTGACCTTGTTTTCCCGTCCAAGTCCACACTAGTCCAATATGTAGGTGATCTACTCCTCTGTTCCCCTTCATTGTCTGCCTCTGAAACTGACTCTTTAGTGCTCCTTATTGCTCTAGCAAATAAGGGTCACAAAGCTTCTCACTCTAAACTACAACTCTGTCAAGCTTCTGTCACATACCTTGGCTTTCTCCTCTCCCAGGGTTCCCGTGCGCTTTCCCTCACCTGTGTCCAAGCTATCCTTAGCTTTCCCCCACCCCGCTCCCCACGCCAGGTCTGGAAGTTTTTAGGCATGGCTGGATTTTGCAGACAATGGATGCCCCAATATGCCTCCCTTGCAAAACCTCTCCAGGAACTCACTCGATTCTCTGTGCCTGACCCCATGCCGTGGCCCCCTGAGGCCAATTCTGCCTTTGTTTCCCTCAAACAGGGTTTGGCTTCTGCCCCTGCCTTAGGGCTGCCTGACTATTCTAAGCCTTTTACCCTTTTCTGCCACGAACAATCTGGGTGTGCACTTGGAGTTCTCACTCAGATGCACGGAGAAAAGAACCGCCCAGTGGCTTATTTCTCCACCACTTTAGACCCTGTTGCCCAAGGCTTACCCCCCTGCCTGCGTGCTGTGGCTGCTGCAGGGTGCCTAGTCGAAATGTCTGATTCCCTTGTTCTCCGCTCTCCTCTTACCCTCCTGGTCCCTCACTGACCTCGCCCTGCTCCAAGACTCTGCCCCAGAAACCGAGAGAGAATCCTGGGTTGCCCAAGGTTGCTCTCTACATCCCGATTCCTTTTGGCGCTCGCCTACTGGCGCCTTTGTAGCCCCCTTTTTACTCTACCCATCTCTGGCCGCCCTGCTACACGGTGTTTCGCATGTCGGAAAGGAGGGGATGGTCTCTGCTGTAACTAAGACAGGATGGTGGGCCCCCCCATTTTAGCTCTTTTGCAGCCCGCCACTGTGCAGCCTGTACCTCACAGCCATAATATTGGTAAACCTATAAAAGTGGCCTGCCTCAAGCACCGTTCTTGCACAAATGCCTAAGTGTCAACAATATGAATTTATATTGGTTATGGTATGTTTATTCTCTGGTTGGATTGAAGCCTTTCCTTGTCGCAAGGCTGACTCACTGTCTGTTGCCAAATGTTTGTTAAATCATATTATGCCTGCCAAGGGAATTCCTGCTATTCTGTCCAGTGATCGGGGTACACATTTTACTGGACAACTTGTTCAACACCTGGACCGTATATTGCATATCAAACACCTGTCCCTACCACCCACAGAGTGCAGGTGCAGTTGAAAGACAAAATGGTGTACTTAAGCCTATGCGAGCTATGACTCCCCTTCCAGATTTGAACTTGACTCACAGTGCGCTCCTTCAGTATTGCAAGGGACTAATGCAAGCTGTAAGTCACTTCCATTCACAGGTTCGAGCCGCCTGGCCCATGGAACCCACCTCCGACGCTTGCCACAACCTCGAGCCAGGTGATTGGGTCTACGTACAGCGCCATCATCGAAAGCACACCTTGAAGCCCCGGTGGAAGGGTCCTCATCAGGTACCGCTTACTACAAAGACGGCTGTTAAACTATCTGGCATCGCAGCGTGGATACATGCTTCACAGTGTAAGAAGGCACCATCCCCAGAGAACCAATCGTCACCTCAGGATGACGCAGAGTCAATTTTGACTCCAGAAGACGATGCAGAGGAACAGTCTGCAATACCTTACAATCTACGCTTTCGTAAGGGTTGCCAGAAGCAGACGCTGTTCCTCGGCTGCTGGTATCTTACGGTCTGGGGAGACCACGATGACAATTATTTTATCCAGCAGCAGGTGTGGATAGCTCGGACCCTTAATATTTCTAATTGCTGGGTCTGCAGCCACATCCCAGCCCACTCTCAAACTGGTGTTCCTGTCCTGGCTACCCCACTCAAGCCCCGAGACCTCACTGGAGGGCCTCGTCCGTTTAACAAAATATGGAACAGCAATGACACTTGGAAGCGGTGGGAATAAATGCATCTAAATGGATAGGTGTGGTGGAGGGAAAAGGTCATTGGTGTTGGGTGTGTAATGGGACAGGGCTGGAGCTGGGGAAAAGCCGTTGCCTTCAGCATATTGTGGCCAATGGTGTATGGGATTTTTCAAACAAAACTAAAAAGTGGTGGGCTGGATATGGAGATATGAATTTTTTCTCAACCTGGGATCAAACAGAGAAATCAATCTCATGTTCCCCCTACAGTCATGCAAATAACACCACTCCTTGTAAGGAGAATTACCCTGTACCCTTTGTGGGGATACTCCTCCTCCTTTGCAAACACCTATATGACAAATGGGTGCAACTGACCCTTCCCAACCTTAATAGGCCATCACTGGGTGTGTGGGACCAGAGCTTATACCACACTACCAGTTAATTGGTCAGGAATCTGTTATCCCGCGTGACTCTTCCCACAATTCCGAGTGCTAGGAACCTTCCCTTGAGAACGCCTCTGCAATTTCAGGCGAAAAAGAAGGGACTTAACAGATGCCCAATGGTATGTAAATAACATAAGTCCCTTAACCTGGGAAGAGGCCATTGGCGGTTCCTTCATACCATTAGTGGGAGTAATACACCATGCAAAAAGGCTCCTAAGGTTACAAGCAGTAGTTGAAATAATGGCAAATGAAACTGGAGAAAGTTTAAGAGCCCTGGCCAAAGAAACGGGCAATCCGACAGATGGCCCTCCAAAACCGTCAGGCATTGGACATAGTGCTGGCAGCAAAAGGAGGGACTTGTGCTCTCATTGGAAAAGACTGCTATGTGTATATACCAGACAACACCAATGAGGTAATAGATTGTGCTAGCCACTTAGAACAAATCGCATATCTTCCCCACAAAGAGCCAAGTTCTTTATGGAAGTGGCTAAGTAACCTTTTCAATTTCTCTGGCATAGGAAACTGGTTGTTTCAGGGAGCCCTAACTCTCCTGTTTGGAATCCTAATAATTTTTGTATGTTTTCAGTTACTTTCCTGTTGTATCCAAAATTGTGTCAGGCATGCTACACAGATAGCTGCCCCAACCAGAGTGCTAATTTGATGATTTTAAATATCACTGATGAACAAAGAGATAAAGAACGATTGATATGTGGAACCCAGTAATTGTTGGTCATTGCGTAGCTTGACCAAAAGGAGGGATTGTGAAAGTAGAATGAATTATATTGAAATTATAATTCATTAAAGAAATGCTACTTGAAGGGTCTGTTGAAATATAGTTGTCAGGAAGAGAAACATTAAGGAGTGTGAGACAATGGATCCTCAAACTAATTAACTTAGAGCTCCTACTGAGCTAGGAGATTGGTAAACGTTAGTATGCAAATAAGATATGTATGTGTATTTGTCAGTTTCTCTTTCTTTTGTCTCTTATGTTAAATTGGCTTTGGCTTAGCTGTATAAATAAGTTATCTTGAACCTCAGAGAGGGGCTCACATCTGGGTGCATTAGCAAAGCGCTTTGCTAATAAACAGAGTGGTCTGACAAATTATGTGAGTCCTGAATCTGACTTTGACAGTAGTATAATGAGCCATCTGAACCAACGTGTCAAAAAACCCACCTTGTGTTTTTCTGCTGGAGTTTCACCTGTCATAAGGGTGGGGGTTAGGCAAATAGTTCTGCAGACATGATACCAGCATGGCCCCTTTCTCAACAGTTTTTGGGCAAAGCAGGATAACAGGCATTTTCCCTATAATTACAGCGAGCTATGCCAAGGAAGATGGCACAAATCTGGAGTTTCAACCCATGGTATCCCCACCCTTCAGCCCAGAGGCTCAGCTGCAGCTTGCCTCACATGCTTTTGGTGTGTGGACCGATGAGGGGCCAGAAAGAAAACTGGAACATTAAGGGATCTCACACTTCATCTAAAAATCCCAAACTACCCACAGGAACAGCTGTTAACCTACAACTGACCTGTATTTACCATTATAGCCCTGGGACTGATATTGGGTGTTACTATTGGCCCTCCAGAGCTCCTTCGCCATTTTATAAAATAGCAGGAGGTTATCTGGAGTGCTGCCTGAGTGTTGCTTTTATTCCGGTCTCTGATGAGATTTAAGTCCAATTCATTTTAGCACAGATCTTCCCAGTTCTCCCCAACCTTAGGAAACGCACAGCTGGTCTGTCAGGAGCATCAGCAAAAAGGACAGATCCCACTACTCTAAAGATGACGATGAAATATCAAGTTTCAGCCTTCGTTCCTTCAAGTGCACCGTGCCCTCTGTGACACCAATTTGGCTCAAGGACAAATCTGATCTTTGCAAGGATCCAGGTCAGCATTCTGTCAACCGGTAACTGCTACCTTTGCATATGTACTGGAGCATCATTTTTCACTGGTGTCCCAGACTAGCAAGACCCACCCATGCCCCTCTTCCATGAGGATCGAAAAATTCCTATATATAAACTATCCGATGTTTAATGACTTGAATCATTTACAGACATCCTCAATAATAGGTTATGTCAATTTGAATCAAATCCTACCTCTCATAAATGGAACTAACATTCACAAATAGCTTTCCTTGAACGGATGCCAGTCTCCACAATGGAGGTTGAGATTTCCAAGAATTACCCTCTCTCTCCACATGTAAGTGGGTTTTTTGCCATTACTCTGCTTTTTGGGGGGGGACCAAAATTAGGAAGTTTAGACACTGCAATCCTTCTGTCTTCTCTCGAAAAGGCCATGCGTGGGACCTACTCATCTGGAAAATGAAAGAAGTGATTTGTCTCAAGGTCATCTTGAAAGAGATCTTGGAGTCATTGTGGATAGTTCTCTGCAAACAGCCACTCAGTGCACTGCGGCAGTCAAAAAAGCAAACAGAATTTTGGGAATCATTAAGAAAGGGACAGATAAGAAGACAGAAAATATATTGCCTCTATATAAATCCATGGTATGTCCACATCTTGAATACTGCGTGCAGTTCTGGTCGCCCCATCTCAAAAAAGATATACTGGAATTGGAAAAGGTTCAGAAAAGGGCAACAAAAATGATTAGGGGTATGGAATGGCTTCTGTATGAGGCGAGATTAATAAGATTGGGACTTTTCAGCTTGAAAAAGAGACGACTCAGGGGAGATATGATTGAGGTCTATGGAATCATGACTGGTGTGGAAAAAGAGTAAATATCACTTCCTTGTTTACTTTTTCATAACACAAGGACTAGGGGTCACCAAATGAAATTAATAGGCAGCAGGTTTCAAACAAACAAAAAGAAGTATTTTCCCCCCACACAACGTACAGTCAATCTGTGGAATCCCTTGCCAGAGGATGTTGTGAAGTCCAAGACTATAACAGGGTTGAAAAAAGAACTAGATAAATTCATGGAGTATAGGTCCATCAATGGCTATTAGTCAGGATGGTCAGGGATGGTATCCCTAGCCTCTGTTTGCCAGAAGCTGGGAATGGACGACAGGGGATGGATCACTTGATGATTACCTGTTCTGTTCATCCCCTCTGGGGTACCTGGCATTGGCCACTTCTGGAAGACAGGACACTGGGCTAGATGGACCTTTGGTCTGATCCAGTATGGCTGTTATGTTCTTATCTGCAAAGTCAGCAGCTATAGACTGAGAAAATTTTAACTTGTAGCCTTTCAGAGATTTGATCACAAGCCGAGATGGTGTTGCAAAAGCCATGGACAAAGATGATACTTTGATCACCTTCTTAAGAGCATTGTAAGCAGTTGTCTTTGGTGATGTTAAGTTCTGCACTCCCAGCTGAACATGGCCAGGGGCCAACTGGGCACACCCTAAGTGTGGTCAGTATAGAGAGCATGATATGTCCAGATGCTAGTGACTTTAGTTTAAATTCCACCAGAAACTCAGTGTAGCTGACACCAGGGCAGTTAGCTGCCTACCATTTTGTAAGGTAGTGAAGCAGCTCAGGATGGCTGCTACTGAGTCACAGCGTCACTTCTGTTCCTGTATTAGTAAGTGCAGGTCAGGCATTTGTAGGCATACCTGCTGCTGAAGTGTGAGATCTGCGAATATTTGGATTCCCCAGCTAGTCCAGATGATCCTTAGTGCACCAGAAAAATTTAAGGTCACAGCTGAGGCCACGGACTCAGGAAATAGGGAATATGTCGGCATAGTTTAAATGGGCTTGGGTTACCTTATAAGTAGGGGCTGGGGTTTTTTGGGGGTTTGGCTAGAAAGCTCCTTGCCTCCATTCGAGAGCCTGTTAAGTGGAGAAGGAGCTGCAGACA
Source organism: Eretmochelys imbricata (assembly GCF_965152235.1). NCBI lineage: Eukaryota > Metazoa > Chordata > Testudines > Cheloniidae > Eretmochelys > Eretmochelys imbricata. The sequence continues at coordinate 9,688,280 of NC_135588.1, read as the reverse complement.
GTGAGAGTGGGAGAGGACCAGTCAGAAGATAGGGAGGTGTTAGTACCGTTATACAAGGCACTGGTGAGACCTCACCTGGAACACTGTGCGCAGTTCTGGTCTCCCATGTTTAAGAAAGATGAATTCAAACTGGAAGAGGTACAGAGAAGGGCTACTAGGATGATCTGAGGAACGGAAAACCTGTCTTATGAAAGGAGACTCAAAGAGCTTGGCTTATTTAGCCTAACCAAAAGAAGGCTGAGGGGAGATATGATTGCTCTCTATAAATATATCAGAGGGATAAATACCAGGGAAGAAAAAGAATTATTGAAGCTCAGTACCAATGTAGACACAAGAACAAATGGATATAAACTGGCCATCAGGAAGTTTAGATTTGAAATTAGACAAAGGTTTCTAACCATCAGAGGAGTGAAGTTCTGGAACAGCCTTCCAAGGGAAGCAGTGGGGGCAAAAGACATATCTGGCTTCAAGACTAAACTTGGTAAGTTTACGGAAGAGATGATATGATGGGATAGCCTAAATTTGGCAATTAATTGATCTTCGACTATTAGCGGTAGATATGCCCAATGGCCTGTGATGGGATGGGATCTGAGTTACTACAGAGAATAGTTTCCTGGGTGTCTGGCTGGTGAGTCTTGCCCACATGCTCAGGGTTTAGCTGATCGCCATATTTGGGGTCGTGAAGGAATTTTCCTCCAGGGCAGATTGGCAGAGGCCCTGGGGGTTTTTCGCCTTCCTCTGCAGCGTGGGGCACGGGTCATTTGCTGGAGGATTCTCTGCACCTCAAAGTCTTTAAACCACGAGTTGAGGACTTCAGTAGCTCAGACATAGGTTAGGGGTTTGTTACAGGAGTGGGTGGGTGAGTTTCTTTGGCCTGCGTTGTGCAGGAGGTCAGACTAGATGATCATAATGGTTCCTTCTGACCTTAAAGTCTATGATTCTATGATTCATGGGGACAAGTCAGCAGAGAGAAGATAAGAACTGACACTGTGGAGTCCCCAGCAATGCTAGTGCAGGAGAATCGCAGGGAAAGTACACACAGCAGGGAGGTGTTGTGGAAAGGCTGGCCAGGAGGAACCATGCCTCGCCAAATGGAACATGTCAGCAGGTTGCTCTCGGTTCCAAGGGGAATAGCATGATCCATAGGAGGGAAGTCACCTGGACTGTTTCCTTTGCCAGTGCTCCAGTGCTAAATGACAATGTGGTGACAGTGAAAACACACACAATAATTCTCTCTGGAGAAACAAGAGACTTCGCTGTGAAAGCATCCTTGTGGGAGATGCCACTGCTTCTTTTTCCGACCAGGTCTAGATCTTCCTGAGCTGTTCCTGGCATGCATCTTAGTTCCTTTTTGACTATTATTCCCCAGTGTGTCTTCTCATTATGGATTGAATATTCCCTGACATTAATAACGTTCTAATTCCATCCACACACCCCACCCAGTACAGAGGGCTGACTCAGGAGTACTTAGTTGGGCCATTTGTTTCCAAGGCTACCCTGAGAGTTTATTTCCCTTTTCAGTGTTGCGCAGCAAATCATGGATTTTCAACATTTCTTATAACTGCCACCACTTCTAAATCATGACTTGTACTGGTTAACTAGCCAGTGGCAGGAAGTGGAAATATGTGCTGAAAAATCCAGATTTGTGTTGGAATTTCTGGGCATGGCTCTCTGTAGTTATACCCAACAGGGCATTTATTCATCTCCGTGGAACCTTGGAGATGGCCACATTTGTGTTTCATTCAAAGCGATAATCTGTGGGGACTGCAAATTTAGGGTAAACATAGGCAGTCATTTGTTTAGACTAGGGATCCGAAAGAAGAACCAAATGGCCTAATTTCAGATATCAGTGTTAGAGGAACATTTCTTCCTTAACCTCAGGTCTCGTCTCATTGCCCAGAATATCTTTAATAATTCAGTGAGACCTCACACAGCAGTTTTCACTTCGCTTTTCCCCACCCCCCTCAAAAATTCATGTGGTGTGACCTACGGGGGTTTTCTGAAATACTATGGTGTCCTATTCAGCCTCCATGATAAGAGAATTATATACTTGCTATAGCATTCCATAGGATGGTTAAACCAACCTCCAGAAAATCTTTCATTCCCTATTAAACTTTACAGCATTTACAGCAGTTTCTATAGCATTGGTTTCAAGCCTATTCAATTTTAATAGGATTTTTCTGATCGGGGGGAGAGTAACTGGTTAGCAGTATTTTTTTGCACATACTAATGGGGTGGGGGTTTTATTGTGAGGCTAAAACCATTACTTTGGTTTTGAAATCTTTGGGCAGAAAGCATTATAGAAACACAAAGCATAATGGACGTGTTTAAGGTTGAAATCCAGCTTCTATTCTAATCCCTCTTTTCACAGACACTTATGTCGTTCCTGAATCTAAGGGTTTGTCTACATTACCTGCTGTATCGACAGGCAGCGATTGATCCAGTGTTGTCGTTTTATCTAGTCTAGACGCGATAAATCAACCGTCCAGCGCTCTCCCTTCGACTCCGGAACTCCATCAGGGCAAGAGGCGAAGGTGGAGTCGACAGGAGAGTATCAGCTGTCGATTTACCGCGGTGAGTAGATCTAAGTACGTCAACTTCAACTATGTTATTCATGTAGCTGAAGTTGCGTAACTTAGATTGATACCCCCCAGTGTAGACCAGGCCTAAATTTCCTATGTGCGAAGATATTTTGTTTAAGGGGTATAATTTTTGAAAGTATGATTAAAATCTGTCGAGTCAGATTTGACACCCTCTCCGATGAGAAATTCTGCTCGTCATGTACAAACTTAAGAAGTTCCATGAACTCTGACTCAGAGCAGGGTGCCTTATTCATTTTACATCTTTACTTCACAGGGAATACGTTTGTGAACTTTCTAAGCCACCCTCTGTGGGAAAAGTTTCCCCTCTTACTCAGGGAGCCTTGGTGACAGCTTCCTTCACAATACAGCTGTTGTACAGCCTGAATTTCAAAAAATTTCAGAGGACAGGTGGGAAGATGTGTCAGCATAGAGAATGTTCTCTGTTCCAAATAGCATCACGAATGACACACACTAGGCAATTATTGCTTTCCTAACGACTGGGTCCAAAGTCTGAGGGGGCAAAAAGCAGACTACATAATGGAGCATGTAGACCTAGGAAATCTCTGGGGGGTGTGTGGGGTAAACCACTCTGGGGGGGATGCAAACCAAGGTCTGAGGGAAAGCAACTGCCCCCACTACCCAGAACAAATGGCTCCCCAGTCAGATAAAGCAGCCTCATTTTGTACACGTTCTCCAGTCCATGCCAGTTTTCCTCATGCTCCAGACAGAGAAATCCTAAGCAGGCATCTCCTTGACAGGCTAAATGTGATGAAACCGTGTCAAGGAGCATAGGATGGTGATCTGCAGCCAGGCACACACAAAGACCACAAGCTATTCCTGGCACAAACTGAGCACAGGTTAGCCTTGCCTAGATTGAAACTGACCACACATTCACCTCTTGGCATTATACTGCTGCTATTAAGCCTTCTCTGCTGCTGATGGAGGAGGATAGCCAAGCCACAGTGAGTCAGTGCATTTCCCAATGCACTGCTGCATGAAGGAGACGCCCACCCAGAACATCAATCGTACAACTGCTTTTTTCCATCAGTTACTTCTGCATTTGTTCCTGCAACATACACAGATGGGAATTCCAACCTTGCCGGCTGGTGGAGGGATTTTATGTTATTGCTGCATCTCTGAACACGGCCTGTGTTTCAGAACTTGCTGACAGGAATGGAAAGGCTTCACAGTTCTAGAGGACACAATAGCCTCTCTCCCTGGATTCAGACCATTTCTTTTTTGCTTCACAGCCTTCATTTTCAGTCACAGATCTTCACATCGGGGAATTTCCTGGTCATCTAACGGTCACAATCTCATGTGCAGCATTATACCTGCTGGCTCAGAAGATGAGCAATAGCAGAGTGCACCTTTAACCTCCAGGCTGCTGCTTCTAATCCCACCTGCTTTGCCAGGGATTGTTTTTCAGTTTTCGAATGCCAACCCCCCCACCAATTTTCAGGTGCTTTTTGTTTGATTTTTCCAGAAAACTGGAACGTTTTGAATGAACAACAACAAAAAAACCCCCACCATTAGAAAATGTTTATTGAAAATACAGGCCATTTTTCATTGTGGGGGGGTGTAGATTTTTTTTACTAGCTCTACTACTCTCACAGATAGACGTCAAAAGAAGATGCAGCGGAACAAACTTAGAAATTGAAGAACACCACAGGTCTGCTCCAGACCCCACTGAGTCAGTGGAAAGAGTCTCATTGACTTCAGTGGGTTTTGGATCGGGCCCCAGCCACAGCCCATATGGTATACATGCAAGAATTCTGAAGGAACTTCAAAATGAAGTGGCTGAACAGCTCACAAATATATGTGATCTCTCATTAAAAATAGTGCTATACGAAAGGATTGGAGAGTAGCAAATTGGCACATGTATTTTTCAAAGACTGTGAGAGAGAAAGCCAGGAAATTATAGACTTGTGGAAAATTGGCTGAAGCAATGATTAAACATAGAATTATAAAACACATGATAGGATAGCACAGCTTCGGCACAGGAAAATTGTGCCTCGCTAATCTATTAGAATTTTTAGAATGTGTCAATAGACAAGTGGATCAAAGTGAGGCAGCTGATGTAATTTATTTGGACTTTCAAAAAGCCTTCGAGAAAGTCCCTCACAAGAGGCTACTAAGCAAACTTAGGGCAGGTCTACACTTAAAACGCTGCATCAGTGCAGGTGCACAGCTGTATCGCTTTAACAAAGATGCTCTATTCCAGGGATTCTCAATCTTTTTCTTTCTGGGCTCCCCACCTCCCAACATGCTATAAAGACTCCATGGCCCATCTGTGCCACAACTGTTTTTCTACATATAAAAACCATGGCCAGCATTAGGGGGTAGCAAGCAGGGCAGTTGCCTGGGGCCCCATGCCACAGGAGGCACCGTGTAGCTAAGCTGCTCAGGCTTCAGCTTCAGGCTCAGGGAGGTGGGGCTTTGGCTTTCTGCCCTGAGCCCCAGTGCGTCTAATGCTGGCCCTGCTTGGCAGACCCCCTGAAACCTGCTCGCGAGCCCACCATGGGGCCTCAGACCCCTGGTTGAGAACTGCTGCTCTATGCCAATGGGAGAGAACTCTCCCACTGGCATGCATTAATCCACCTCTGCTGGAGTTAGTAGATACACTAGTGGGAGAAGCTCTTCTTCCGGCATAGTGCTGTGTACACCAGCACTTAGGCTGGTATAACTACATCACTCTGGGGTGTGGATCGAGTGACGTAGTTATACTGAAGTAATTCTGTAGCAGTCACAGTGTGAGAAGCAAAGTGCCGTCTTGGATCAGAAACTGTCTAAGGGCTTGTCTACACAGCGACATCCAGGAAAAATTAAACTGGATTAGCTAAACCACATTAAATTTCTGTGTGGACAGAAAACAAAGAATAGGAATGAATGGTCAATTTTCATCATGGCAAAACATTAACAGTGGGATGCTACAGGGTTATGTATCAGGATTGGTATTGTAGACTATATCTGTGCTGATCTGGAAAAGGGAATGAGAAGTAAGGTGGCAGCATTTGCAAATGCCACAAAATTATTGAGATTTGTCAAGACTAGAGAAGACTATGGGGAACTTCACGGGAATCTCACCCAACTAGGTGAATGTGCAACATGCTAGCAAATGAAACGCAGTGGTGACAACTGCCACTTAGTGTGAACAAACTAGGAAATACTCACGTTCAACTCATAAACGATAGGGGAAGATGAGCAACAGGGTCATTGTTACAATTTTTAACTTGAGCAAAACTAAAAGGTTTGTGAAACCAGCACAGGAGTCAAACCACAAAACCTCAAGGGCCTCTTAAAATCCAATGGAGACCACCAAGCTCAAACTTGGGCATGCCGGCAATGCTTGAAGACTTAAATCTGGGAATGTACAACCTACTGTACATTTCAAAAAGGGAGCGCAAAGGGAGCATTCCCCCATTAAACACATGAATAAAACGGTGTCACACACAATTCTCAAGCCAGAATCAGCATTAACCCAAATCCATTCTTCTTATGTAAGTATAGTTTTGGAAGGGAGGTCTAGTGGTTAGAGCAGGGGACTGGGAGTCAGGATTCCAGGGATGACCTAGCCACCGACGAGCAGCATGGCACTGGGCAAGTCACTTCCGTTCCCTGTGCCTCACTCTACGTAGTCACAAGTAGCGTTTTTATGGTTGTGTTGGTCCCAGGATATTAGAGGGACAAAGTTGGTGAGGTTATTGGACCAACTTCTGCGGGTGGAAAGGGAGATGCTCTGGAGCTTACACAAGCGTCTCTCCCTTTCATCAACAGAAGTTGGTCCCATAAAATTATTCCCTTCCCCACCACGTCTCTCTATGTGCATGTAGGTAGAATACATAGATGTTCAGGGCTGACGGGATCGTTAGGATCATCTTGTCTGCCCCCCTGCTCAGCACAGCCCACAGAATTTCATCGAGGGGTCCCTGCAGTGGAGGGAATTATTCTCCTCAGAGTGTTGTGTGGCTTCTTTTTTTTTTCGGAGCTCCTCAAAACACAGATGCAGTGGACTGGGACTGCAGAAAGAGAGTCATAATATTACAATAGACCAATATAAGCAAGCCTTAAGAACACCAGAATACACTAGACAACACCATGGAAGAACTATGAATAACCGCAGATAAGGAAATCCATATTTCAATGTTTTCCCTAACAAGGAAACAGGATGTATTATTTCTTTATCACTAGTTATCAAGCTTTGAGTGGCTATGTCTACTGGGTGCTAAGTAAAACAGGCACTGATCCCTCAGAATTAATGATAGTTGAACATTAAATAATAGAGATGACAATATAATTCAGTTCAACATCCCTGGGGAGATTGCACAGTGACCTTACACTTTCGAACAGGGAATTTCCAAACGATGAAGAAGCTAGTCAAGAAAGCCCTAAAAATCAAGAGTAAAAAGTGAATCTATTGATTTGGCACGGATACTTTTGAAAGATACAGTACAAGAGTCCCAGGAGACATGCACGCTTTTAAATAAAGGAAGACAAGAAATGAACCACATGGCTAAGTGGCCAACAAACTCAAGAGTTTATCTGAGCCAAAGAAATATCCTTCAGAAAATGGAAATCCAAGCCACTAAAAAGGAACACAAAGGAGAACAGGCAATATGCAAGAAAGAAAACAGGAAAAGCAGCATTAATTAAGGTAGCATGCTCGTCCTGCACAAAAGATGGCCCACTGAAGACACATAAGGAATTGTGTAGCATTAAAGGACTGAGACCTTGTTGATTGCATTTTTAACTCCCTCGAGGAAGGGGAAAAACCTGTGCATGAATGCATCCCATCAGCCTGGATTCTGGGGTGAAAGGAGTAAAAATGCCTGACCAGAAGGAACTGAGGTCTCTTTATGCTGTCTGGACACTATGGGGCAAAGATTCCTCAACATGAACAAGAGATCCCCATGCTGCTTAGCATGGGTCAGCCCTAAAGGACATATAGAGCTGCTTATTATAGACATTTACCTTTTCAAATCTTAGACTAACTCATATGTGGATGTGTTTCCTGTTTTAACCTGGTAAATAATTCATTTCTCTTCTCAGTTAATACATCTTTAGTTAGTTTACTACAAAATTGGCTGCTGGTGTTGTCTTGGGTTTGAATTCTGAGTCCAATGGACCTGGGTTAAGTGACTGGTCCCTTGAGACTGGGAGTAACCTGAATATTGTTGTGATTTTGGTTGGGTTTTTTTTTGTTTTGTTTTTTTTTGCTGTAAAGTGACCATCTATCACAGAGTCAAGCTTGCCTGGGTGGCAAGACAGATAGGAATGCCCAAGGGGACTGTCTGGGACTCCACGTTCAGGCTTAATAGTGCCGGAGGAGTTTATACTTGTTACTTGGCTGATGAAATCTAAGTATAGAACTCACAGCCAGCTTGGGGTTTCTGCCCTGCTTCTTAACAGAATGACCTGAGGTTGGTATTCTCACTCATGAGTCACTCCAGACAGGGAGACACACCCTCACCTCAGTTACTGCTTCCCTCGGGAAACCATAAACCAGCGATTACTGCTGTGATGGTAACCCCACATACCGTCAGTTATAAACAGCCCCATTCAGCTATTATCCTTTGCATCCATTACCATATCAAGAGCAATATGGAATCAATGTGCAGGTTTACTGGAAACTCCTGGCATCAGAGCAGGGTTCAGGTTCAACCAGTATTCAGCAGCACTACATACCAGCTTCTCTCTCAAGCTGCTGTTCTGTTCTCCAGACTCTCAGCTTTCATTTTTAAGGAAAATAAGCTTCTAGCTATTGTGGTCACAAAAAACACCTCATAAAAGTGAGCCCAGTGGAACCCACGAGAGGAGTCTTCAGGGAGCCTGGAACAATAGCGTAGCGAGGCATGAATGGCCCCCCTTCATCTGAGTGAGGGCTGAGGTCAGATGCCCAGTGATGGTAACGGAACACTGTCAACAGTTTCTTTCCTCATGGGAGGGTCGCAGAGCTGCACAGGTTAAAGTGAGTCACAGCGATCCCTACTTTTGTTTTTTTAACCCATTCAAGATGGAGCCCAGCTGAAGGAACCTAGGGAGTATGCAGGACTATATTTGGAACTTCCACCCAGGGTAATGGGAGTGGCATCTCATTTTCATGACATTTTCATGGGCAGAACTTTTTTGTGGTCAAGACATGAGGAAGTACCAGTTCCTTTTCCTTCCCAATCTGAGACCTCTGACAGAGGACGTGGTTAGAGGTGGCTGAGCAACCCTGCCTCAGGAGAATGGGAGCTGGTTCACATGTGGTTTTGGTGCATCCTTTGGACAGGGACCACTCCAGTTGAGAATGGAGGCCCCAAATCAGCTGCTTACATGCACATTTTTAAAAAGTGAAATCACAGCCTTGCTCTGTGCTGGTCGCCTCCAAAAACCAAATAATAATAATAATAATCAGACAGATTCATTTTTCTGGGGGTCGATTGCTGAAGCATGTGACCCTGTTGCGAAACCTGGGTGGTGTTCTGAGTCCATCTGGGGGCAATTTGGGTGGAAACCATGTGAGTGCCTTAAACAGGCATTGAGTTGGTGGCACACATGGTTCTGTTGGTGGGACAGAAAGTGACAGTCAGCGAGCTTTCCAGCAAACATATTTCCATCAGAAAATTCTGGTTCAGTGAAATCAGAGTGTTGATTTCATTAACAAGAATCAACGGAACAAACAGTTTCAAGAAGGCTGAAAGATTTCATTTTGGCTTTATTGTTTCAACTTTGAGTATGACATGGGCGGGAGTCATTTACAATAAGGAACAAGCACTTTTTCCACACTCCAGGAGCATGAGGCATTTCACAACCACTCCCACACAGAACGAGCTAAGGATGCTCGCTGTACAGTATCACTCCTGGTGCCAGCATAGGGCTGGGGAAAGACGAGACCAAGAAACCACACCTGGGCGTATCACCCAATACAGCAGAGTGCCTGGCACAGAGTTGTCCAAATATTTGTTTTGTGGGCTAGTTCCTGCATTGCTGGTCCTGTGCTTGAGGCTTTTCAGTGGGCAGATCTGGGGGGCTGAGCTTTCTTTTCCTAGAAAAGTCACAACGCTGTCAGGGGACTTCCGCGGATGGAGGGACACAGTGCTGTAAGTGGCCTCCCTAGGCACTATCCCAATATCAATTATGAGTGATAGTAACAAGGCACCTAAGCTTTCAAGACAATCGCACACCATTTACTGCTTGCATTGCAGTGGTGCAAAGGGGCCCAAGTCAGGGATCAGGGCCTCATTGTGCTAGGCACTGTAGAGAGACAGACCAAAAGATCAGTACCTGCCCCAAAGACCTTATTAAATGTGATACATGGCACTGGGATGCTGGCTGGATGATGTCTCCTCGAAGGTCAGGTAACAGCAGGCTTAAAACCAGGAATGAACGTCCGTACCAAATGAATCTAACTGAGCTAAGATTTCCCCAAAGAACAAGTGAACTGCAGTTATACCCTATACCCTCTAGTGTTCAGTTCACCAAAGTAAAGTGCAATCCCGCACAATGTGAGCATCCAATAGGCTGAACCACGTTGCTTTGTATGATCCTGCTTTCTTCCGAATGATTATATTATTCCTCAGGGTACTACTAAATGACAACATTTTAGGTTGCTAGGCAGCTGGTGCACGGAGATGACCACCCATCATGCTGACCAGTGTTGTCTCACTGTTTCCTGTTCTTCCCATCTGTTGTCTCTTGTCGTATACTTCGATAAGATCCTTGGATCAGGGATCACCTCTTGTCTGTGTTCGTACCGCACCTAGCACAAAGTGGGTACTGGTCCATCACTGGAATTCCTAAGCGCAACCACAATACAAATGACCAACAATAATAATTTTGAATGCAACCAGCTATGAGCCTGGTACTGTATGGACCAAATTCTATTCTCAATCAACAGTGCTAATTACACTGTGGGTAACTGGGAACAGAATTTGTCCTTATGAAATGGAAATGCACAATGAAGAAGAGAGCGATCATTTTACATATCTATAAATAATACACAACACCCAGCCTCGTTGTGACAGCCTGTGAACTCTGGCCAAGGTTTTCCCAAGTGACGAGTGATTTTAGGTGCCTCCATTTTTGGGCCCCCAATTTGAGGCATTTTAAAGGGTCTGATTTTCAGAAGGTGGGTGCTCAGCACTTTCTGAAAATTAGGCCCCTTTAAGGCATCTCAAGGTGCCCAACTAAAAACCGAGACACCCCAAATTACCCATCGCTTGGGAAAAATCTTGGCTTGTACAACTGAAAGCTGTGTTTCAGCTGGTGTTGCTAAATAAATTTCTTAACGTATACAAGCTTTGCATCTAGGCTGGAAATCGCGATATGGTGTTTCTCCTCCAACTCAAGGTTGCCTTCTCTGGTAGGGAACAGTTACCCAGTGCAGCCTATTCTAGTAACTTCAATTGTTGCTATTGCCTTGGCTTCCAATTGCTGCGATACGAACCGTTACAAACATACAAACAATGCACCACTGCTTGAACGAGGCAGCACAAAAATCTACGGCAAGCCACCACACTTCCAGGAGCAAAACAAAAGCAAACTTAACCAAACAATTGCAGACTGCTCTGAAGGCTGCTGAACGGAGCAAATTCCAAAGGCAAAGGGTGCTTTGCAGAGAAAGTTCTGCAAATGATTCCACTGCGTTCATCCCAGTTGATCTTCCCTGTTGCAGTGGTGTTTACAGAGTTCACTGGCCGGTGGTACATGGCGGATATACCCCACCCTCCTATTAACAGATTCACTGAGACAAGTGGCCCATCTGGATAGAAGGAAGATGGGTATGGCTGCCTGGGAAGAAAGAATCTAGTATGTGGGCTGAATTCAGAACTATTAATAAAGCACCAAACCAAGGTGAGTATTTCACCCAGCCTTTTAAACACTGCTGAAGGTTTGTGTTTACCATCAGGATGAGGGGCAGGTGTTTCCCTTCTTCCATTCCACCCAATTTGAACTCTCACTTCCAATCTCCAATTCTCCCTTTTTCCCCCACCCCACTTCTTCCCTACCCCTCGTCTGTCTGCCAATGTGTTTCTTGCAGCATCCACCATCAGACTTGCTGGAATGCAGCCAGTCTACTAGGACTTCTGTACAAGCCAACACTGCTACCCTAGGGGCAAGATATTTCAGCTCTGCTCAGGCATGGAAGAATAAGAAGGGTGGATAAGGAAAGCCACTCGCTGCTCAGAAACCACTGGATAGTGTTCAACAAGATCTTAAAGCTCCAGTGAAGTTGGGTTCTATTTTACAGACGTAGATCCTGAAAGTTTACCCATGTACTGCGGGACGGGGAGGGTCATATTATACAGAAAATCAATGTTATTCCACTCTGGAATTCACCCTACAGGGAAGGAAATGTACTGGAAAGTAGATGGAATTTAAAGGCAGAAGGATATAGCTAAATTCAATACAGGGTGAGCCTGTTCCTTGCTCTCAAAGCTCTCCCTGACTTGAGTGCTTAAGAAATGCAGGCTCTGATCCAGGATATACATGTAGGCTTGGCAGAATTTGATTTTTATGTAATTTTGATGGATAATGTCGATGTTTATGCGTTTTTCATTTGTATCCATTTAAATTCGTGGGAAATTATGGGGGCGGGGAATTAAAACATTATTTAATAACAGTAGATAGTGACATTCAAACAGTTAAAGCTTTAACCATTAAAATGCAAACTGTCAACATCACATATCAAAGTATACAAAGTAAATAACCTGAAATCAAACTGAGTTTTCAAGCAGCGCTTTTGTTTACCTGTCAATTTCCATGATTGTCATTGGAAATATTGTTTCATCGATTTGTGTGTACGGTGAAATTGACCAATAAAAAACTAATCCGTTTGAGCCCATTTATGTGGGGTTGCTTTCCAACCCAAGTAACTACTCCAAACCCTCTGAACCGAGGGTGAAATCTTGCCATTATGGGTAGGAGCCAAGGTAGAATGGTGCAGGCTACACAGCTCAGAGCAAGAAGAACCACGGGTGGCATCCATACCACGTTGTCTGGCACAGGAGCAAACTAGGGTTGCAACATGCTGCAGGTATGGCTTCTTGTATCTGACCCCAGATAAGCGGACCTTCGCGGGACATAGCCCACGGTCCAGCATGGTAACCGGTTCCCCAATTTAGTGGTGAGATCAGAATCCTGGCTTGCCTTCTTCCCGCTCTACAGCAGTCCTGCAGAACAGGGCAGAATTTAGCCATCAGTCTGTGATGCTGAGGAAAATCATTATCTGAAGACCTACCAGGCAAACCTATTGGAGCAGGCATTGTGCATTAGAGGAATACTGGGGGGAATCAAGTAAGGGGGTGAAAAGTAAAAAAAAGCCAGGGGGCCAATTCTACCCTCTGCAGCCCCACTGGGGAAAGAGGCTCTGAGGGAGAATCTGCCCCATATGAACTTAGAATAGCCTTTTCTTGTCTCACAAAACTGGCTTATCTGTTGGCACTAAATGACAACTATTTTGCTGAACATTTCATTGGGAGGTCTAGTGGATAGAGCACTAGATTGGAACTCTGAAGACCTGGGTTCTATTGTTGGCTCAGCCATGGGCCTTCCGGGTGATCTTGGGAAAGTCATTTCATTGGGTCCTGTGCCTCAGTTTCCCCATTTGTAAAATGGGGATTCTTCACTTTGAAAGAGCTAGGTATTATTATAAACTAGTGAATCTCCCCATTCCCATAGCAATATGGGCATTGACTGGGCAGCCATTCTGCAAACATCCAGGCATTAATGTCCACAAAGAGCAAAAGAAAAGGAGCATGAAAATGGTTCATCAGCCAGATGTGTGATCAGTCTAAACAGACATACATTTTTTGGAGTTGCATGAGGTTTAGGTCTGGTTACATTTGAGGGGAAATCGGACTACATAAATAATCCTACTTCGCACACACAGTTTTCATTTTTAGGTCTCATATTGCTTTACGTAGTCAGCAAAGCGGCATTAGCCCCATTTTACAGATGGGGAAAATTAGGCACAGACAGGGAATGTGACTTACCCAAGATGACCCAAATGAGACGGGGACAGATGCAAAACTGAAACCCACATCATGACACCTAGCCCGGCCATCCACCCTCTGATCCACACATAAACACTCATAAATCTCTCTTGTGGAATCATCTTAATGATTTTGGCAGCAATATTACTCAGAAGATTTAAGACTTGTCTGTAACTTGAAAAAAAAAATCTAAAACATTAACTCCTTTAAAAATCATATTATTCAGTCATACCTCATTTTTATGAAGCAGTAACTCCAGCCAAAATCCCTGCGGCTGTACTGGCTTAGCAGTGTTCCTTATTCTGGCTGCCAGAGCCTGCCAAAAACCTTTCTACTACATGCCACTGGGTTTGCGCTGTTATTCCTACTGGCTTTACATTTCAGGTAGAAACTTGTTCCGTGTGTGCTTGTTTTGATTACATGTCTGAAATTCAGTGGTTGTACAATAAAACCCCACACAGTCTCTTAATCGTCCCTCTGCCTTTCATAAATATTGACGTGTGCTGGCAATATGAAGTCGGTGAGGTACAAAGAGTTTCTCTATTGTGTTTCTGACGCCTTGGGCATGAGCATAGGGGCAATGCTCAGGAAACAACAGAGGCAGCAGGAACTAAAACATCTTGGGGGAATAATTTTAAAAAGCCTATTGACTTCAATAAGAATTCAGACCCTGATTCAGCAGGGCTCTTAAGCACAAGGACGATGTTTCATCTTAAGCACAGCGCCTTAGGGACTAACTACATGCTTAAGTGCTTTGCTGAATCAGGGCCTAGGCCAATAGGGTTCTATAAAAATTAAAAGGTTCCTCTAGAAATTATGCCTAAAAGCTATGGAGAAGGATTTCCTTTCCTCTGAATTTTTAAATTATCCTAGAGCATTTCATAGAGAATTCTGTGTCCCTGGTTTAAAGATTCAATAGACGGATGATCAGTCTATCAGAATCCATAGAGCTTTTCCTGTAAAAGGGCTGGCTTGATAAACCAACTCAAAAGGACGTCAGAGCCAACTTTATTGTGATATAATTTCCTGATTACCAAAGCAGACAGAAATCTAGACAGTGGAGGAGGGGATGCTCGTATGTTTTAGAATTGATGAAATATCAGGAACTGTGGATGTATCACAGAGTGTTAGCTAACATCAGCCACTCCCTTTCAATCTGCAAAATAACACATGGAGAACATTGCAAAGGGAAATCCCTGAACCTGGGCTATCGTCCTTCTGCTTTGCATACCGAACCCCAGCAGAGTATAAAATGTGTTTGCCTTGCAACAGGGACACAGTACCTCTAAGGTTAAAGGAAAGAAACTTTGGCAGAGAAGACCATCTCTTGGGCACACTTGGAAAAACCTCTCTCGAAAGCAAGGTAAGGCAAATTTATGTTTAACTGAGCAGCTGGCCAGGCAGTAATAGCTGCTTGCAAGTAGAATAGTTTTATTGCTGTTTGTATTTTTTTTCCTCCTACTAAAACAGCACTGGTTTTTAAAATTGGTT
The DNA here is from genome assembly GCF_965152235.1 of Eretmochelys imbricata. Lineage (NCBI taxonomy): Eukaryota > Metazoa > Chordata > Testudines > Cheloniidae > Eretmochelys > Eretmochelys imbricata. The sequence continues at coordinate 9,673,231 of NC_135588.1, read as the reverse complement.
CTCTGTAATGCTGCCTTGAAACCTTTACCCTCCTTGCTACAAGTAAGAGCAGTGCCATGAATGTTCTTTGAATTAACACTGTTGAAAAGATCTAAAGGAACAAGGGACTTACTTTGATCACCAATGAATGGAAAAAGAGAAAGGAAGAAAGAGCGCACTTAGCCACCTCAGGAAGGCTGCGCTGAGATAGTGTGACAAGACTTCCTAAAACTTTTCCGTATAAGCTGCTGCTCACAGGTCTCCTAGTCAAAATCCCAGGACGCCTCTGCTGTTCTAAGACTGAGCCACAGCAATTATATCATCAGAAGATTAAAAAAAAAAATTCAAATTAGCCTAAAAGACCAGATGCTTTTAATGAATGACAGGGTGAGTTTAGTTTTGCATCGCACTGTAATGTGCTAGCATTGTTTCCAGTGTGGTAACTCTGCAGATATTTTTGTTACACACCCTTATCTTCCTCTTCTTTTTACTTTTATTAAGGGCCGGAATCTAACACCCCTACATTGAGTAGGACCTTCCAGCATTAGTAGTTGTATTCTTTTCAGCGGGATTACTCACTGTGAATAGGGGTATCAAAATCTGGGTCTGAATTCTTACACTGAACTACTTAGATTGTGAGCTTTTGGGGGTCAGGACTGTCTTTTTGGGCTTTATGTGTACAGCGCCTAACACAGAGGCTACAACTGGGGCTCATAAATATTACCACAATAAAGAAAAAAAAAAGAGTAAACAATTTATAACAGGGAAAAAAAGAATGTTTTTCTCTTTCTTTCCTTATCTTTTGACCTTCTTGGCTACAGCGCAGTCTTTGATTTGTCTTATACAGAAAACTTAAACAATGCAGTAGCTTCACTTTTACCCAGCAAGCTGCTAGGTCTTCCCAAGGAGGGAAACTTCGCTTTAGGATCAAAGATGAGCAGAAAAGCCCAAATCCAAAAGGACAGCAAGACAAAATCGGGATCAGCCTGTGACAATTAATGGAGCATCATCCTAAACTCTGATTAGTTTGCTACATGGGTTATAGATATGCTATAGTATTATTGACAAAAATCTAGAACCCATGCAAGATTCCTCAGTTCCACATTTAGAACAGAACCTGGAATCCACAAACTTCACTTTCTATTTGGCTCTGGCAATCTCTAAAGTGCTGCAAGTTGTATTTTGGTTTTATTCCCTGGGGAAGAATAACTTTCAGCTGGGAATCTTTGCTTTGTTAATGACACAGGCCAGGTTGCCTCCTGTTTTCCTGCAACAGGTGTTGCCTCCTGTTTTCCTGCGAAACACAGAGGTTCAAATAAAGAAAAATATTTTTGTGACACCCAACAAACCTTCACGAAACAAAACTAAAAAAAGAGCTCTTGTGGGTATTTCTGCTAAACTTGGAACACTTGTGTTTTCCAGACCCTAATTACGCTCTGAATTTCATTTGATCTGAGCATTTTGGAACCTCATTGCAAATATGTGTTTTATCTGTGGTGTCCTAGGAATAGGCAGCAGGTGTAGAATAAAACATGTCTACAGCTTCTGATTGGCACGGAGAACCCCTCATTTATTTGGTGTGTATTTACTACAGGATTTGGGCCCTGATTTAGCAAAGCACTGACCTAGGGAGTCCTAGGGTTTTTGCCGAGTCAGGGCCTTAGTAGCAGTTCAGCTTTCAATCATAGGCTATTAATTACAGCAGGTCCATAAATCTGTGGCATTCCCTCATCTGATTGAAGAGGGAGGTGCCTCCTTGAGCACTGTATAACCAGTGCTTAATTTGTGCCAGGATCTTGCCAGGGCTGAGCAGTTCTCTTGGCTTGGCAGTTCATAGCCCTGGTCCCTCTGGCCTTGGTGCATCAGTTATGAATATAAAAAAAGTTGCTCGAGTCCCAGCATTCATTACAATTCAAGCACCGTGTATAACCTCCTTTTATTTCCTTCCATAGCCGAAACCCCTCATCACCTAAACTAGGACTTCAGGGCTAGGAAACAGCAGGCTAATTAAAAGACCGAAAATGATGTGCCCTTGGCAGTTCCTATTGAAGCCCCAAACCGGTCGGAAAGCGTCCCCCAAGGAGGATATAAACAATAATGTGGAAAAAGCAGTCCTGAAAGTTCACGGGTAAGATTTCTCTCCTCTCAATTTGACCCTTACTGCTTTCCTACACTCTCCCTCCTTTAAGAAGAAAAGATCCTGGGAAAGCACCATGAGATTTCAGAGGTACAAGTAAAGAATTGCCAAAGCAATCATTTTAAAGGACAAAGTTTGAGGGATAACTGTTCCTACGTGTCAGTTGCAGCCAAGTGACCTAGGTGAGGTAAATTTTAGTTTTCCCTTGTGAGACATACTCACATCACTGTGACATAGAACATCCTGCCTTAAACTTTCATATTTCTCTTTTTAATTGTCTCTGTTTTCTATAAAGTATATAATGGTGCATGCTATGGATGGCTAGATCCACATACGTGTGTGTTGTGGACTTCGGCAAAGTTATTTATTAACCTTGTAATTGTATTATTACCTCTGTAAAGCATTTTGGGATACAGTTTTCACGAAAGACGGTGTATAAAATAAGGTTGCACGCTTCTCAACTGTCCCTCATTTCAAAGGATTTCACCCATTTTGGTGCCTACGTTCCAAAGTTTGGTGTCTACCCCCTTCGCTGGCTCCACATTTTTCACTATTATCAGTGAAAGTTATTTACATCAGAAATAAAGAATCCTGAACCTGACTCCCACGGGAGTCACCGCTCACCAGTCAGAGCAAAGGACACACCATCTGGCCCTAAGATGGACATTTATCTAAAGGCCATCACTGCCAGTCAAAACCGGACTCTTTTGCTCCAGGATTGTCAGGCTAGCTCTTGTCAGGCTAGCTCTTGTCTTCTCAAACCTTGCATCCACATGACAAAGGAAGAACAGAGTTCAAAAGTCAGGCCTTTTGCATGGACTTCCTTCATTTCCTGCATAAGAAAGAAAGCCATTTGCTTAACGTGCCCGCCGCGAGGTTGGGCCTATTTGAAAGCTTCATGCAGCTATTCCCTAGAGAAAACAGATCTTCTCAACATTTTCCTTCTCTTTGTCTGTTTCTTATGACTAGTTCACAGTGGTAGCTTCTTGATGCATTTCCTTTGTTTAGTTTATAGTAGTGGTTCTCAGCCTTTCATACTCTAGGACACAGCAATATGGAAATGGTGGCCACAACCTGCTACCTGTTTCCAGTTCCCCTGAGTTGACAACACATGGCTTATTGAGTCGGGATTGTTTTCAGACACTGTGTGCCTACTCACCCCACGAGTAAACGGCAATGGGTTAAAAACTAAGCCTCTTGTACTAAATCAGATTCTGCTTATTCATTTCAAAGCTTTGCAAAAGAAGAAGCCGCCCAGCTAAATGATCTGAGCAACAAGCAGGACGAGATGCCGCGCACCATAACTGCAGGAGAGGTCAGTGAGAGAAGACAATCTAGTTCTAACTTTGGTACTGGATGCTAAGGGGTCGCAGTGACAGCTGAGTGAAATTTTTCAGCTGAAATTTTTTTGTCCCCGCGGAGGGGAGGGAACCACCATATTCAGTGACACCAAAATGTTTTGTGAATTCATGTCAGTGTCACCAAATTGTTCATTTTGTGCAACCCAAAACTTTTGTGTGCCTAAGGGAGTTAGATACCCACCTCCTATTCCAGTGGGATTTGAGTGCCTGACTCCCTTAGTCTCCTTTGAAAGTCCAAGCCTTTATTTACAAGCGTGTCTTATTTCTAAGACCATCCAGTTCATTGTTTCCCTTGGACCACCACAATTAACACACATTGAGAAATCCCAGTCTTCCCTGATGAAACTCTGTCGATTGGCAAATACACCAGGGATAAATTTAGTCCAATGGTTTAATGTTACATGATGAATTCAAAGATTATTTGTATTTTCTTTTTCTCTTTGCTCAGAAACCTCCGCAGAACGGCATCCAACCCATGAGCCAAATATCTGGGTGTCCGAGACATTTAAAAGTTAAAAACTGGGGAAATGGAACCAGCTTTAACGACACATTGCACCAGACAGCAAAAGGGGTAAGACCATGAAACTTTAACGGACAACTTTCCCTGGTGGGGTGCCATTATTGTTTTTAACATTTCCGTCTTTGCAGGTTCTCAACTGCAAGGCCAAGGCCTGCCAAGGAGCACTCATGAACCCCAAAGGCTTGGTGAAAGGCCCAAGAGACAGTCCAGTCCCACCGGAAGAGATTTTACCCCAGGCGATAGAATTCATCAATCAATACTACAATTCACTTAAAGAGTAAGGCCATTTTAACTTCATTCTTGAATTAATTGCTCCATCTATGGGATGTGAATGCCTCTTAGTATTCTTTCATTGTGAGCTGCAAACTGCCCTACCACACACCATCCGGTCAAAGAAAGGGACAAGAATTATGTGCTCTTAGTGAGTTAGTTGTACTAATAATATGCTGAAATGGTAGGTACTATTACCTGTAAGTCTCCACCCTCCTCAGTGAATATAAGAATGGACTTTATTGAGTGCTTTGTGCAATCTGGTTTTAACTGTCTTAACCCTCCTGAGGCGAATGCATCAATAGGCAGCGTAGAGAAGACTCTTTTTAAAAACAGTGTTACCATCCGTCCACAAACATCCATGTATAAACAAGTCTCTCCACGTCTGGTTTCTTAGCAAGGAAAGCTAATACAGCGCTAGAGTGGAGTAACGCCCATTGAGACCAGCCTTATAATGCGGATACGGCTTTTAGTTTGGCGTTGTTTTAAATGCCCTCTCTCTGTGTTCTGGCACCCTTTGCTCAAGGGTGGTACATGTTATGTCAACATTTCCCATGGTTTAGGGCTTCTTGTAAAGTTACTGGCCTTCTAGGCAACTTGCTGCCATTCAGCGTGGCAGCGTCTTCTCATTCTCTCCCTATCAGGCTTACTGAGCATGCTCAGGGAAATTTCCTAGCATCATAAAAGATGGCTGTATCCTATAGTTCTCAAAATGGAGAAGGGAGGGTGATTTCACCACTTTGGGTGAACATGTGGGAAACGCTGGAACATTTGAGTCCATCTCAAGTGCCACCATTTCCAGGCCTTAGGAATTAGTAAATAAAAGTTTGATCCTATAAGATACTGAGCAACTCCTGAAGCCAATGGGAATTAAAGCTGCTCAGCACATCCAGGGCTTACTCAGCACTTTACAGGATCATGCACTAGGTCTCCTAGTTAGCTACTTCGGTGATGCAGATGCTTTTGAGTTTAACACACTAGTTATTTTAAATTGGCCCACATTAACTTTTATGAAAGGAGACACTGATTTGCAGCTCATTTTATAGCTGCTTCCTTTCCTCTTTTTGTGCTGCCCACACGGCACTTTTATGTCTGCTAAAGTTCTGCTTTCATGGTGACTTTATAAGAAGAAATTACTCTTTGTAGTAATCAAGGGATTATGAAATCTCATAACACCAAACAACTTCCAATTGCTTAATTGCATGGCTAGAAACAAGCACTCTCAGAAATTCCTGGCATCATTGCATCTTAATTGCACTTTCCTGGTCGGGTCATTGACCCAGTTTGACTCTGGTCTTGTGTTTGATCCAGATGCAGCAAACACTTACGCACATGCTTACCTTAACTCCCATGAGTAATCCCATTGAAATCAATGGGATTACTCAGGGGAGTAAAGCTCATACATGCATAAATGTTTTCAGAATCACAATCTTTGTCAACTAATAATGCCGTAAAATGTACATTTGTTACCGATGACAAATTCCCACACCAGCAGCACAAACACACAAGTATGGGCCAAATTTAGCCCTGGTGTCATTTACATCAAAGGGGAGTTGAACCCACTGCCAGATGCTGAACTCAATCTACGGTACTGATTCCTGTCTCATCACACCAGCATAAGTAACGCCACTGAAGTCAATGGACCCACATTGGCACGTGAGAAGGTGATCAGCCCTAGGAGTCTTAAGGCCACATTTTCAGAAGAGCTCAGTGTCCAGATTTTCAAAGCGGCTCAATGCTCCTGGTAAAATCTGGTTCCATTTCTGAGACCTGAGCCCTTCTGAAAACCCCAGTCTCAGGTACAAACAGCTTTCATGGTCAGAAACTTGGCTCTTTGATCACACTGATTTACACTTCTCACGCACTGCCCTTGATCTTTCATCCTGGTGAAATTCAACATGTGCTTTCAGACTCTGCAGGCTATTTTCATCCTATTTATCAGCCAGCAAACCAGTTAGTCTGTGCCACGATAAATATTTCCCCAATATTGTGTCTTCATTTTCTGTGTTATCAACCTAAAGAATTTGAGAGGTTAGCATCTCAGGCCAAGAGAACTACCCAGCACCTCCTCTTTGGTGTGGAGTTTTCAACATACTTTGCTCAAAAGAAACACTTTTGTATTAAAATATTAGAACTCAGAGAGGACAGGTATCCATTAGGCCACCTCCACCATCCTTCTGCCAATGCAGGATTTTTTCCCACCCATAGATTTCCAGTGCTTTCATGGATTTTAACATACAAACCTGGAAAGTCCATATCTTCCTAAACAAGTTAACATGGGAAGCTAGGCAGAAAAAGGCAGCTTCCATTAACGTATTAAGTATCATGGAGATGGGAGCTGAGTGCTCAGAGGACTGAGCTGCACCAAGGTTAAAACATTACACTTTGCATTTCCAGTACTGTTTGCTCCTGAATAAGTTAATTAATTTGCCATTCACACGCAACAAGGACAGCTCAGAGATTTGGAGGCCAGAAGGAACTATTATGATCTGACCTCAGTTGTTATAGCAGTGGCCCTGTCTCCCTCCACACTCATGCCCTGCGCTTAGATAAGCCTTTTCTTTCCATTGCTTAAAAATACTAAGTCGTCAATTGTAACAATAGAGAAATATGGGACTTTGGGAAGAGGTGTGATGAGACGCACAGTGGCAGTTTCCTCTAGGCCACAGGCTTGTTGATGCCTGTGAGAGGTGGCAAATATTTTCACCGTTGATGGTGTATTTTGGGTAGATCGCTTTCATTTCCAAGTATCGAACCTTGAGGCCAGCCCATCTATGGATATTCTCTTGCAACATCCATTTGTGCCGAATGACAATTTGCACAGGTGCCTAAGAAAATCCTATGCCTGTGTCTGTATTCTGTGGCAAAAGCAAACCCCGTCTGTCTAAATCCTCTGCTTCATGGAGGAGCCCCTTATAATCAGAGAGCTTAAATTCTGCCCTCAATTACACCCATCCACCCTCTTGACCCACAACATAGTGACTAGAGGATATTTCTGCAATCACCTTTGTGAATGAAAGTAGTTCTGCCTAAAGCACAGCTCATTGTTTCTCTTGATGATTTTTCCTATTCTACAGGCCACAACCAGAAGAACACCAGCAGCGAATGCAATCAGTAACCGAAGAGATAGAAAAAACAGGAACCTACCAGCTGACAAAAGATGAACTCATTTTTGCAACCAAACTGGCATGGAGAAATGCTCCGAGATGCATTGGGAGAATACAATGGTCCAACCTACAGGTGAGTTACTGATTATAGAAATCTAGGGGCAGATCAGCAGCTTCTGTAAATCAGCATAGTGACATTGACTTCAACAGACTTACACCAAGTTACACCAGCTGAGGATGCGGCCTGTATTTCAGACAATACAAACTGGTTCCTCATTCCAGAGACAAAATCAAATAATTGTGTATGGTTCAAAACACATTAAAAATCTGCTAAGCAACAGGAGGAAACGCATCTCCTGTACATTACAGCAAAGCACAAATATGTTTATTGGGCCCACATAGCAAATATGAAGATGAACTCTTCTTAGATGAGATAAAAGTGAAATCCTGTATCCAGATACTAATCTAAACCATTGCACCTTAACCTTAAATTAGGATAATGAACTTCATTAGAAAAATAATTCTAAATCATCATTCCTAAAACAATTTTTTCCTGTATTTCTTCTGGGAACATATAGGTGTTTGATGCACGTAACTGTACTACAGCCAAGGAAATGTTTGAACATATCTGTCGTCATCTTGAATACGCCACAAACAATGGAAACATCAGGTATGTGCTTTTTTATTCCAACATTGGTATTCCAAACACCAGTCTTTGGATCCAGATCTGGGTTTACATTCAGAATCCCCACCACCACCCCAAAAACTCTGGAGTGTCTAGAAGTTTTGGTCCCCCCGTCTCCAGCCTTAATTCCCTCCTTTATCCTGTATCATCATTTCTTGAAGGTTTGTAAGTTGCACAGTCCCTGGAAAACGAGGGGTTTTTGCTGGGTTTTTAATTTGTTTACAAAATGTAAATTAGCAGGAATAATTTTAAAAAATAATCCAGAAGCATATGACTTGCTGTGTTTTAATGGGAGTTAATCTCTCTGGGTAGATCGGCCATCACTGTCTTCCCTCAGAGGACTGATGGGAAACATGATTTCCGTTTGTGGAACAGCCAGCTCATCCGATATGCTGGGTACCAAATGCCAGATGGCTCCATCTTGGGAGACCCAGCTACTGTGGAGTTTACACAGGTAAGTGTTGAAACAGAACTCACCATCCCTCTTATCTAGCTCATCTAACAGATTTTAGATATTCATCTATCTGATTGATGTAGGTACCTTGTTATGTGGCCCTCTATATTCAATTGGTCAAAAATACTCCACAGATCTGATCAAACTCCCATTAAGGTCAATGGAAGACTTTCATTGTGCTTAGTGGACACTTTTTGTTCTGTACCTTTCTGGAGCAGGAGGGAGGAATGAGGGTGGGCGAAAGGAATGGGTGGAGCCTTGGCTCCAATGCACCAACCAGCACATCTTACCTAGCATTGCGGGGGGGCCTGCAATTTATTGCTATTATAGTCCTGCAGTAAATTACTCCCTCCATTCCAGAGCAAGGTTGTCTCAAAGGCACGCTGCCTCCTAGGCCTACCTCTGGGGTGAGGCAATTTATGTAGTACCCCTCAATCTGGGCATACAGTGGAGCCCTACTCAAACACAGCATGGCTTTATTGGGATGGGGGAAGGTAGTTTTTAACATTAGACAGCATGTAAAGAGTTAACATGTTTTTGTCTTCAAACCCATGGAAAAAAAACAAAACAAAACCCACTTTCTTCACTTACAGTTGTGCATCGAGCTTGGGTGGAAGCCCAAATATGGCCGCTTTGATGTCATTCCACTGATTCTCCAAGCAAACGGCCAAGACCCAGAAATATTTGAACTGCCGCCAGAACTTGTCCTTGAAGTGTCAATGGAACATCCAAAGTAAGCATGCTGGATTTAGATAATCGTATCTGTGCCGTACCTTGACTACTAGGCTATTGTTAGGCCCAGTTTATTAGCTTGTGACCTGTGGCAGGTTCCTTTATTAGTTCTTTGTTCAGGTGAAATTATGTTGAATTAACCAAAGAGATAAAAATGTATGTTAAGGCAGCTACGTTACATTGAAACAAATGTAGGATAATAGCATTTTTGCAGGAAGTATTTGGGAGTTCTCATCTCTGTTTTAGTCATAGTCAGTCAAAAGTACATTGCTTTTAAAAAGTGTGCAGTTGAGTGCTATTGTAATACATTTGTAGGGTATGGGTCTTCTTGCCCTCAACAAGCCCCTGATTCACCCAAGCATTTAAGCAAGACCAACACTGTTCAGCAAAGCACTTGCATCCTGATTCAAGAAAGCACTGCTAGTCGGGACATGAGCACATGCTTATGTTGCATTAGAGTCATGTCCAATTCAAGTGAATGGAACTTATGCCCATGAAAGTTAAGGACTGGCCTGAATTGGGGCCTTAATATCAAACATGCAAGAAGTCCTACTGAAGTGACTCCAGGTCAAGCAGGTGCTTAAGTGCTCTGCTGAATCAGGGCCCAAGCAGCTCATTGAGGACAGCAGTCTACTTACAAAGGCTACCAGCTAATAGACTTATTCCTTAAAATCTAGTGGTACAGGTCTGTGCTTTGGGGTTGAAGGTTGAAACCCTGCTGGCGACTCATGAGAGGGGCCATTATATAGGGCCAGCTCCTCAGTTGTTATAAATGAATGTTACTCTGTTGCCTTCAGTGGAGTTATGCTGATTTACACCAGCAGAAGATCTGGTTATTGTAGGTTTCATTTCCTGCTCTACCCTCTTGCTCTCTTTGCAGAAGTCCTGTACTGTGTTACCTACTATAGCATTTGCCAAATAGCTTGTAGTGATTAGCGATGAGCAAATAATTTAGTCAGTTTCTCTCTCTATTATTTTTCTTGTCTTGTTTATTTTGTGAAGAGACTGCAAAGAGCTCAAACATTCTTTGAGGTTATGCACCAGTTTCCTCAGCAAGGAATTCTTGATTTTCACATGGCTAGTGAAAAATTTGTGAACTTTTGCAACCCCGTGCTGCACTGCTGAGTTACAGACAGGATTGTTCCTATCTATTCCCTGATTGGCATGGGTTGTGCTCAGAAGGAGACCACAGGGGAGGGTTCTTAACTAACGGTTCAAAATGTTTCTTTAAAAAAGGTATGAATGGTTTAAGGAACTCGATTTGAAGTGGTACGCGCTGCCAGCGGTCGCCAATATGCTGCTTGAAGTGGGGGGCCTGGAATTTACAGCTTGCCCCTTTAATGGCTGGTACATGGGGACGGAGATAGGCGTGCGAGACTTCTGTGACGTACAGCGCTACAATATCCTGCAGGTAACTGTCGAGAGGGTTTTTAGTGAATCTGCATAGAAGAGGCCAGGGAGAGCACCAGGTTTTACACTGAGCCCTGTGCAGGTTGGGGCAGGACTCTGGGGCCTTGTCTCAACCAAGTGCTTTCTTAACCATCTCACTGTTGCTAGTTCAGCTCCATTGGGAGCAGCAATGGTGGGAGAACTAGTGGTGATTAGGAAAGAGTCGTTAATGGCAAAGGCAAATTAAAAACTCTTTCTGCTTTACTACACTCATGTTATTAGTGTCGCATGTGAAGGGGTGGTTGTTTCTTTAATACTGTAAGCTCTTTGGGGTAGGGGCTGTCTTTGCACAGCACCTAGCACATTGGGTTCCTAGCACATGCCTGGAGTGTCCAGATGCAACAACAATACAAATAATAATAGGGGACAGCTCCCCTTTCATACCATATAACCCAGTGAGAACCCCCCACACACACCGCTCCCAAATTTTGACCCAGATTTTTGTCCTGAGGATTAAATTTGTTTTTTCCTCTTTTTTTCCCACATGTAGGAAGTAGGGAGAAGGATGGGTCTGGAAACCAACAAACTTTCCTCATTATGGAAAGATCGAGCGGTGATAGAGGTTAACGTGGCCGTGCTTCATAGTTTCCAAGTAAGTCAGTGACAGATATACGAAGAGACAACACACACCCTGGGCCTGATTCTCCTCTCCCTTGCAACAGGTTTACAGCAATCGGACTCCAGTGTAATTGCTCCTGATTTACACTAGGCCATTTATTTTCAGCAGTGTGTATGTGGCAGCCATTCTTCCCCTGGCTGCCAGTTAAAAACGGGATGGGGTGGGATGTTGTGGAAAAGGTTCAATCATCACAGTCTAACTTCCTAGTTAGGTGCTAAAAAGCACCATTTGATTAACAGCTTGGTTTCCAAGGACACTTGTTGAAGCCAAAACAAGTCAAAGGGTGGGCAAATGAATCAGAGGCATTGTTTAACTTGCTCGCCCGATGCTGGGGCGATAAACCGCAGGGGGGGAAAACGGTGATCTTCGGGACTATAAAGCGCGCTGCAGCTGAGCAAGTCAAGGGTCCATCTAGTACAGTGCCAGCCTCAAATGACTGTTAGCGCTGGATGCTTCTGAGTAAGGCATGAGGTCCCCTTAGTATGTATTCCACCCGGAAAAAGCCTTCTATATATAACCAGTGCAGGGAGAAAAGCAGAAGGTACCATAAAGCCCACTTGGGAACCACTGTGATGGACACGATATAAACCCCTTAGATGTTATTGCACCTATTTGTGAAGCTCCATGACACGAGTCACAATCAGCTTATGGACTTCTCTACCCAACTCTTTTAGAAACAAAACGTCACCATCATGGATCACCACTCCGCGGCAGAGTCTTTCATGAAGTACATGCAGAACGAGTACCGCCTTCGAGGAGGGTGCCCAGCCGACTGGGTCTGGCTCGTGCCTCCGATATCAGGCAGCATTACCCCAGTGTTTCACCAGGAGATGCTGAACTATGTCCTCACACCTTTCTACTATTACCAGGTAAGGGCCACCGAATGATCTCAGCAGACAACTTAAAAAAAACACAGCACAAGAGGTCCATCCTGTCCAGGGGTCATACGGCACTTCACACCACGGGGTTCTGGTCTATGACTGGGGCTCCTACACACAACAATAATGCAAATAAGTAAGCAGTCAATATGCTGCCTGAACTAAAAACACTGTCATTCGCACTAACTGCCAGTCGTGGTGACTGTGAAGTAAAATTAGCTCATGGCGACATACCGTAATCGCAGGGTTTCTAATGTTGGGGGGTGGGGGGAAGGGAAATAAGGCCAGCAGTTTCTGTTAAGAAATATCATTAGCAGTATACTACCAAATGGTCATTAAAATGCAGTTGGACACAACAGAGAGGCTGACCCTGCATTTGTGAAGTGGATGGGAGCAGGCTTGGATTTGCAGAATGGACCCTAGATGTAGATTCCCAAAGTAATCTGACTGTTTCAAGGGACGACTTGATCGGCGTCAAAGAAATTGTGTACATATTCTTTTAAGATCTCAGACCTGTATCTTATGTCTTTTTCCAGGTGGAGGCTTGGAAAACACATGTCTGGCACGATGAGAAACGCAGGCCAAAGAAAAGGGAGATCAAGTTCAGAGTTTTGGCAAAGTAAGGTTCCCAGATAAAAATCTTAAATATTATATGGGATTGAACCATGAAGAGCCAATCTATCCCATCCCAAAGTTAGGGTAGAGGCACTCCACTTCCAGGTTTTTGGTTTGTCTCATTACAGCAATCAGGGGCAATTGAATCACTTGGGTCTGGACCCAGACTACCCACAATTTGATACTGTTCAAATCTGAAATGTTTGTTTAGGCCAATCTCAAATATACTCCCCTGGAGAATGCCCCAGGCCATCCTCCAAGTCAGCCTTTCCCTGTATTTTTGTAAATCAGGTCAGAACGTTTTGGTGAATAAATGACAAACTGCATATGACTTTTCCCAGGGCTGCGTTCTTTGCAGCTGCATTGGTGCGGAAAACGATGGCAGCCAGGACCAAGGCAACAGTGATCTATGCAACCGAGACTGGGAAATCTGAGACACTGGCCAACAACCTGTGCGCCTTGTTCAATTGCGCCTTCAATACCAAGGTAAGAGTCTGTCCCTTTCCCTGAAACCTCCCTTGCACCTTTATGCAGCAAGGAGAGAAATCTTTACCCACTGGAGAACAAGAGTTAGAAGACTCAGCACTACCAGCGTCTACAAGATGTCACAAACATTCCCTGGACATTTTGAATAGCCAAGGAATGCAAGCTCTGGCCAGAGTGTATTTTTGGTGTACCTTGCAACTCATTCTTTGTTAGTCACGGACTATTGTTGCAATAGGAAACACTATTTTCCATCCTCTTTGACACCCATTTAATGGCATCAGTCAGTGAAATATCCTGATACTACAACTGCAGCACGAATTCCTATCTAACACCTGAAGTCATGCAATTCGGATAAGTGACAAATTCTCACAGTAGAGTACGACATTTATTGCATCGGTTCCTACCTGCGTCAGAGGGCTCTATGCTAACTTGGTGAAGCTTCACACTTCACCTTCAACCAGGTCATTGCTGCTGTAGGTCAACCAGGTCATTGCTGCTGATTGTTCACTCAATCCATAGTGAGGATTTATTACTATATGTACAGCTCAGAGGACACAGCTGAGAGTGGGGCCCCATATTTCTAGATGCTAGACAGGTACAAACACAGAGTCCCTTCCCTGAGAACTCAGGCCCAGATCTCCAAAGGTACCTAACTTCCATTGATTTCAAAGGATCTAGGCCTCACAGTCGAACTAGAAAAGACAGACATGCGGTGGTAAAATGAGAGGTGAAGTGACTTGAGCAAAGTCACGCAGTGGCAGAGCAATTAACAGAACTCATGGCCACTGCCCTGTATGCTAGCTCATGCTACCGCCCAGGTTGGGTCAGCAGTGACCTGACAAGACCGTAGCTCTCGAAAGCTGGTCCTCATTTTTGCCCCATAGCAATATCTTATGCACTTGGTCTCTTCCAGGTCCTCTGCATGGATGAGTACAAGCTCAGTGACCTGGAAAAAGAAACCCTCCTTCTAGTGGTGACCAGCACTTTTGGAAATGGTGACTCTCCAGGCAATGGAAAGGTAAATTTAACAGAGAAATCTGTGTTAGAGTCTGATCCAAAGCCCATCAAACCCAATGGGGAGATCTTTGAATCTGACCTTACCCTACAGATAATGTAAAATAAAAGTATTTGTGCAACATGAAACATTTTATTTATTTTATACAGAAACTGAAGAATGCCCTGTTCACTCTGAAACAGCTGAGCAAAAAATTCAGGTAATAAAGCCTCTAATTTGCATCTGATCATATCTATTGCCTTTAATTGATCATGCTGTTCAAGGAGGAGCACTAACTTGATCCCTCCAAGACTCATCTATGTCTCTTTCTGCAGATATGCTGTATTTGGCCTGGGGTCAACCATGTATCCAGAGTTTTGTGCCTTCGCTCATGCCATTGACCAAAAGCTTGCACAGCTAGGCGCCTCTCCACTCACCCAAACAGGAGAAGGGGATGAACTTAATGGGCAGGAAGAAGCCTTTCGCACCTGGGCAGTTAATGCATTCAAGGTAACTATGGTATATAATAGCTGTCCCAGCTGCATCTATTTTTTTCCTGGCTCTCCACCAGCTAAATTGCCCCTGTAAAGAAACTTGGGGGATAAGAGCTACATACAACACACAGCTACCATTAATGATGGGACCCAACTGCCCACTTCAGATCTGGATTTCAATTCCACAACATGTTGGGGATGTCGCTTTGGATCCAGGGTTTTGGTTCAGTTCATTATAATGACAGGAACCATTTGCAAGAGTGGAGGATCTACATCTAGGTTTGGATTTTTAACTCCCCGAAGTTCAGGAGTGATTTGGGACACTGTCTGATTTCCAAGAGCCCAGTTCTGCCACCTTGCGTATAGTTCCATTTCAATGGGACTACTTGTGTGGTAGGCTACACAGGGGGGCAGAAATCAGCCCTAACAGTTTTTCTAACCAGATCCTATCTCTGTTAGACTGGTGTAGATTGGCAGTAACCCCATTAAAGTCAGTGAAGAAATCTATTCACATTCGGAATAAGTGAAATCAAAATCTGGTCCAGGCACTCTACTTGATATAATTACTATGATTATTATTATTATTAATTTGTATTGTTTGAGGTAGATGCTGCACAATATTATCAGCGAACACTAAAAATGGCAAGTTTTAACATGAATAATCTGAAGATTTATTTTTTTTTATTTTTTAAAAAAAGACTGCCTGTGAGACTTTTGACATCCGTGGAAAAAACAATATTCAGTTACCCAAGGTGTACACCTCAAATGAAACCTGGAATCCCAAGAATTACAGGATAGCATATGACTCCCAGCCTTTGGACTTGAGTAAAGGTACCTTCTCTTTCTCTCTCTGTACCTATTCTGCATCTCACATGCTCAGGTTTTAAGGAGGAATTGTGGGGGGTGGGATAGCTCAGTGGTTTGAGCATTGGCCTGCTAAACCCAGGGTTGTGAGTTCAATCCTTGAGGGGGCCATTTAGCGATCTGGGGCAAAAATTGAGGATTGGTTCTGCTTTGAGCAGGGGGTTGGACAAGATGATCTCCTGAGGTCCCTTCCAACCCTGATATTCTATGATGTAGGAATGAGATCAGCTCTGACAATGCAGGATGATAGATCTGATGTTCCACCAAGTTGGTAGAAGCAGCAAGGCCCTGATTTAGATGGGATAATACATGGTCTCTTATTTTAAGTTCGATAAGACATCACAAAAAACACCTCAGCTGGAAGCCATGTTGTCAGCCTCAGCAGAAAGGCCAAGGATTGAACGATTTTCTGTCATAGAAGGAACACAAACAGCGGTGCAGTGTGTTCTCTAAATACGGTTGTCTATATAGGTTCTCATACTTGCTCCTCACCATAGCATTTATCGTAGGGCAATTAACTACTAAAAAAGCTGGAGGTGCCCTGGGTCAAAAGCAGCTCAGGTCTTTTCCACAATTACATGACGACATCTAAAATAAATTGAATCAATAAAACTTAGATTAACTGTGGCCTCTTTCCCCCCACCCCACAGCACTTGGAAACATACATGCAAAAGATGTGATTCCCATGACGCTCAAGTTCAGGCAGAATCTGCAAAGTTTAAAATCCAGGTATGGCACCTAGATCTTTTAGGTATTTTAATATTTGTTTTTGCTAGAAGTTTAAAAAAATCCTGAGATCCAAGCATGGCTGACCTTGTAGGTGTTTGAGAAGGAGATTTGAATTTCACACCATTACTCTAAACAGGCAAACACCACAAAGCATTTTGACACTAAACGTGGAATCTGACAGAAACCTTTTCCCTGATGAATTCACCAAATCCAATGTGAATTGCTAGTTAATTCAGAAAAAAGTGTCCCCTTTGCGAAAAAGGAATGGAAAAAAACCATAACTCAAATAAAGAAAAGGAGTATGTGTGGCACCTTAGAGACTAACAAATTTATTTGAGCATAAGCTTTCGTGAGCTACAGCTCATTTCAAGCTTATGCTCAAATAAATTTGTTAGTCTCTAAGGTGCCACAAGACCTCCTTTTCTTTTTGCGAATACAGACTAACACGGCTGCTACTCTGAAACCAAAAACTCAAATAACTTGTTTGTATTCTTACTGTCATGCAAATTGAGCCATAACAATGCACAAACAAGCTGAAAAGGACGAGTTACAGGCATTTCCAACAACAATATCCGTGTTAGAAATAGAATCCATAAAAGACTTCCCAGTATCCTCAAATAAGCCCCTTTCTTCTTCATTCTAAATACAGTCTTCGTACAGGAAGTCATCTGGCTTAGCGAGGCAAACCATTCAGCCTTCACTGGTACAGCATGACCTTTCCAGTGGCTCATCTATTTGGGTTCCTGCATGCTGATCAGCAGATCTTGAAGACCTCTCTCATTTTGATTAAGACGCTTGGCTTAACCAGACAGTGGTTTGAAGAAGTCTCCATAAATTAACACCAATTAACCCTCGCCGACTGCCACTTTGAAAGTATATTATTCTGCACTGTCAGAGGGAAATCCTGTCAACATAACCATGATTCATCAGATCTCATCTTCTTATATTTCAGTCGTGTTACCATCCTACTTAAGCTTTCCTGTGAGACTAATCAGGAAGTGCACTATCTGCCGGGAGAACATGTCGGGATTTTTCCAGGCAACCAGCCAGAATTAGTCAGTGGCATCATTGAGCACGTTAAGGATGCACCACCAACTGATCAGACCATCAGACTGGAAACCTGCAATGATGGTAAGTTGGCTGTACTGCAACTCCAGGGCAATGGATGTTTTACAGATATTTTCCATAAACCACCGCAAGAGTTTTCTTTTAAAGCAAAAAAGTTCACCGAAATGCATTAAATCAAAATATGTATTCATTGGGTTCTTCTGTTGTCTTCAGAAAACAGAAGAGTCGGTTCTTAGGCAAGAAGTGGTTGCTGCTAAGGGTTTTACTCTGTAAACTCCTAATTTTTAGTTATTCTTTGATGCTAGGTTCTGATTTCAGTCACAGTGAAGAAAATCCACAGTAACGTCACGAAGGCTAATGGAGTGATCCTGGATTGACACAGTAACGGAGATCAGAACCTGGCTAGTGACTGTAATTACGCTAATTGATACA
The DNA here is from genome assembly GCF_965152235.1 of Eretmochelys imbricata. Taxonomy (NCBI): domain Eukaryota; kingdom Metazoa; phylum Chordata; order Testudines; family Cheloniidae; genus Eretmochelys; species Eretmochelys imbricata. The sequence goes on along the minus strand of NC_135588.1, from coordinate 9,655,358 downwards.
GGGTGTTCATTACTACATAACATATAATCAGTCTCCTAAAAGAGGTTTCCATGTCTCTCCCTGCTCTGTTGCAGAAGCTTGCTAAATGATAGCCTTTTTGCAGGGAGGCAGTTGTTTAAACAGTTCCCTTTGTTTAAAAGGAGTGTTCTATCATCATCTGTGATTCAGTGCATATACAGAAGGGCAGATCCTCTGCTGGTGTAAATCAGCTTAGTGTCATTACAGCCTTTAACAAGCAAATTCCTCTAGGAACTCCTTGCACTGCTATCCCATAGCTTTTGGTGTTGATCACCTACAATATTATCTTTCACTAGGTTTGTTTCCTTAGTAGACATTCCTCTCAACTGAGGTCTATGTTCTAGATGTGATACATGGTTCACTGCGTGCAGTCTCCTTTCAGCTACATTGAGATCTGCACAGCACTTCCAGCTGACAGACTCCTTGGAAAGTGTTCTCAAGTGTTCCTTACATTTCCAGGTGGCTACTGGACAAGTGACAAGAAAATTCCACCCTGTACACTTTCCCAAGCCCTGATGTATTTCCTTGATGTCACTACACCACCCTCCCAACATCTGCTAAAAAAACTCTCCCGGCTGGCAACAGAGGAAAGAGACAAACACAGACTGGAAGTCTTATGTCATGTGAGTGTTTGGACTTGACTTATGCCCCTCCACTGCTGTGATGAAGGCTATAGAAATGCATGTAATAATGAAGAATAGCTGTTTTCCATTTGCTGTGTAAGCTGCATTATTCCAAGACCATCCTTGATAATAGGAAGGATGATCTTATGGCTAAAGCCCAGGAGTGGGAATCAGGAAATACTGTATGAAAGACTTCCCACGGTATGAGATTTCCTGAGTGATTCTGGACAGGTCACGTAGCCTGTTTGGGCCTCTGTTGAAAGAGTATAACACTACTACTTCCTTGTCCCCCAGCGGGGTGGTGAGAATTAATTCAGTTAAGGATTTTGAAGTCATCAAGTGGAAGGTGTTATCCAAGAGCGCTGGCAGACAGTTTGGTAAAGCAAAGAGAAGGGATTTATGAATCTTCAACGTGGAAATAACCAGCTGAAAGTTCAAGGTCCAGATGAGCATCTGTTGAGTTCAACAGCGGCTCAATAGCTTTCAGGATCAGAGCATATGGATGTCTGGCAAGATAGGGCTGGGAAAAAAACAAAAACAGGCTCCCCCTTCTACTTCCACATCCAGGCCCAGTCAGCGAAAACAACCTCTGGGACGTATTTCAGAGCTTCTAATTCCAGACATTAAATAAAAAAAATCCCAACATTTTCAAACAACTCAGTCTAAGTCGCGTTCTAAAACGGACTAAGGTTTGAGGGAGTCTCCTTTTATCTGAAGCTTAGCAAGCAATCTTACTAGCTTCACTAGCTTAGCAAGCAAGCCTGAAACTTATTCCATAAGTGACCTTTCAAATATCCATGCTCCTAACCCCAATGAGACTCAAAGCTCCTTTTTCACATTTGTGGCTGTGTTTGGCTTTCAGAGTTTAGAAGAGTACAACAAGTGGAAGTTTTTCAACAGCCCCACCATTTTGGAGGTACTGAAAGAGTTTCCTTCCACCCAAGTCTCCACGTCTTTTTTACTGACTCAGCTGCCTTTGCTGAAACCCCGGTACTATTCCATTAGCTCCTCACGGGACATGACGCCCAGAGAGATCCATTTGACAGTTGCAGTGGTCAACTACAGGACAAGGGGTAATTGTTACTTACATTTATTCTTTGGTTCGATGCAATTTAGGTGGCACAATGATTAAGTAAACTGGGTCCACCATACAGCATAAAACATAGCATTTTAGCTAAGAGTGTATATTGTACTGCTGCTCTCAGTCGATACGTGCAGAATATAAATGGATAATGAAAATTTGCGGTCTAAATAGGGAACATTACTGTTGGACTGGTAATATCCTGCAGCTAATCTTTGGTTTTCAGTTAGTAGACACCAATTTATTTACACACCAATTTGTTTTTATATCAGTTCAACTTCTACAAAAAGTACTTGATGGTTTGGTTTTGGTTTTTTTTGGAGGATTCATAGATGCATTTTCCCTTCCTCCTGTTAGATGGTCAAGGTCCTCTGCACCACGGTGTTTGCAGCACATGGCTGAATACGATAGCTCTCCAGGAGACAGTCCCATGCTTTGTGCGCAGGTGAGCGTACATGTCCTGTACCACGCCAATGGGAAAATATCAGTACTTAGTTCAGCTTCGTTATAACAATCTCTAATAATATCCATACTTATTGCAAGGCAACATGGTCTAATGGATTGATCAGGAGGCCAAACACTCCTGAGTTTTTACCCCTCATCCAACACTTTGTGACTTGACCCTATGCGTGTGCTTCCACAAAACAGGGGTAATAACACTTCCCTACATCAGAGGGGACTGGGCAGGATTAGCCTTTTCACCATGCCTTGAAAATAGAGAGCCTGATTCTCCACGCTCTAAACACCAGATTTACTCTGGTGTAACGCTGTTGATTTCAGTGTAACAGAGTGGAAATTCAGGCCACTAGCGATAGATAATTGGTAAGCATTATTCAGGGAGCTTGGTAGGAATGGATTTACCCCATATGATGGTTTTCCTAACCACATTCTCGCATTTTATTGACATCAGTGCCAGTGGATTCCGGCTTCCGAAGGACCCCGCCAAGCCCTGCATTCTGATCGGCCCCGGGACAGGAATTGCTCCATTCAGAAGCTTCTGGCAGCAGCGTCTCTATGACTTAGAAAAGAAAGGTACAGTGGGAATTACCCCCAGGAGGAGCCCTGTCCCCCCAGGGACGCCATTCATCCAGAAATGTCAATTGCATGATGCTGTTTTCACTAACTTGACATACAAGCCGCATGGAATTCATCCTCATAACTCAGCAATGTGGGGCGCTGTGGGTGGACGTGAAAGAGCGTGATGCGGGTGGGGGGGAAGGGGGAAAATGTACAAATGCTGTAAAAATGTGTGCTTGGAAGTGGTAGCCCTGAGCAAGGAACACTGCAGACATCCACCAACCCAGGAAGAGCTTTGAGAAGGATTTCACGTTAAAAAACACACACAACCAATAACCAATACCCAATAGCCCTGCCTCCTTCCCATCCTCTTTGGGATGCCTGATAGCAGAGAGCAGACCACAAACATCTCTGCCTCTTTCACAGGGGCTTGTAGCATAGAGAGAAGGTTCTTTGTGATCTTACAACCCTTTTCAACAAGCAACCGGAATTTTGCGGTGTTCCTGCCTGGTCTTATAAAGACAAGCTGAGCTTCTGCCAGTGACATTTTGTACTGTTAAATGATGCTGCAGATGCTTAAAGCAGAACCTTACTCGCTCGCTCTTTCATACATACACAGTGGTAAAAGCTGGTTGGAAAAGAGGCTCCTGTCCTTGCATGACTAGCTGCTGAGACAACGGGGCCCTCTGTTGCCATTGTAATTGCAGGTAATTGGGCTAACTTTCCAATGTTGGTTTCAGGAATTAAAGGCAGCGGCATGACATTGTTGTTCGGCTGCCGGCAGTCAGACATGGATCATCTCTACAGAGAAGAAACTCAAGAAATGAAAAGAAAAGGAGTGCTGAAAGAGGTCTACACAGCCTACTCCCGGCAACCCAGCCAAGCTAAAGTAAGCTTCATTCTTCTGCCCTCTAGAAAGGGGGATGCAGATCCCCTCCTGCCCCAAGCTAAGGCTTGAGCACTGTTTAAAGTTCTCCTTTGAAAGGGTTCAATGTTTTGTTTCTATGTCTCGTGCCTGAGTGAAGAATGCCGTTTTCTTCAAAGGAATGGAGCCAATCTTGCCCTTGACTTCAATAGGAGCAAAGTGTATCCATCTAAGCTTTACATTATTGCCCTTTAGAAGGAAGAGAACAGGCGTATCCAAATTCAAGCTTCAGATGGCAAACTGTCTGTGAAGCTAAAACTTGTTCAAAACCCCAGCCCTAAATGCCCCGGACAAGTTCAGACCTGCACATTGCACCTGTTGGGGAAGATGTTGAGCCCAGCTCTCCTTATTTTGCCATGTGTCTCCGAAAGGGTGCAGCCAGAAAGACAGCAGAGCAGGCACTCTGGGAATTGCCCCTGCTGAGCAGAATCGTCGGATGGCAACCTGGGGCACCTAAGCAACCCTCTCTCCAACTGCGGCTATAGGAGTGCGTGCCTGGCATGCCCCTAGGCCCTGACAGTCCCCAGCTAGCTGAATGGTTTACTGGGGCTGTGGACAGCTGGTGTAAATTAGAGCAGCCTTCAGGCTGCTCTAACTTATGTAAGGGACTGGCCCAGCCTCAAGATCAGGGTAGTATAAAAGGTGGCTTAAAGCCATTTCTCCCCTCTGCTCTTGGGCAGACTATAGTTTGACCGGACTGAGGGAGTCAGAGCCTTAACATGGCATGATGGGGTTGTGTAAGTCTACTCCAAATCTAGATCACCCATGATCTCAGACAGCATTAAGTGGACCTTATTTGACTTTTTCCCCCTCTCCCCTCCCTCCTTAAGGTCTACGTTCAAGACATTCTTCAAAGCAAGCTGCAGGCAGAAGTGCACCAAGCCTTACATGAAGATGAAGGGCATTTGTATGTCTGCGGGGACGTGCGCATGGCCAGGGACGTCTCCCAGACCTTGAAGGAGATGTTCACAAAGAAACTGAAGCTGACGGAGGAACAGGCTGAAGACTACATCTTCCAGCTGAAGGTAGGTGTAGAAGCCAGATGTGCATGCTCACCACCGTCAGGGTTGAAGCTAAAGAGTCCTGCGTGAGTTAAACTAGACTTCAGTGTAGTTATCGAGATGCAATGGAAAGGGCAACAATTATAGCAAACAAATTTGTGTGCGTAAATTTGTCAGACATTCTGAATTAGAATGCAAGGCCAGGTGATTTATTTCAATTTATATAAGGTACCTGTTGAGAATGCTCAGGGTGCTTGTATAGATTACAGTATTCTACCCCTAAACTGATTTGCAATATCCTGCCCCACTTTGACCCTGGACAGCCAAAGGGGCAGGATTTGCCCATGAATAGCTATAAAGTGGCTTTGCAACATGACCTGAACCTCAACATTGTCAGGCTCTGTTGGCCCAAAGGGGACGGGCAGTGAATTTGAGAAGGGAACGAACACTGCACACAGACACTAGACCTGCTCTGGGGGCTGCCTTGTGCTGTTGGAATGGTGCAAAGTGACAAGAGTTACAACGTTCAGCTTATCCTTGAGCTTGTAGGATTTTTTTTCTCATCACCAAAAGTTCACCATCACTAGTCAGTAGAACAAACCCAAACGAACTGAAAAACGAGCAGCCAGTTTGTTAAATAATGGGAAGCCAGACTGATGTTTTTGTTCTGTGTCTCTGATTTTTACAGAGCCAAAAGCGATACCATGAGGACATATTCGGGGCTATGGTTCCACACGAGGGCAAGAGAAATGCAAGCGCTTTGAAACCCACCAGCCCAAGAACCACTCAACAGTTAATGTTTTAGCCAGCATTTGAACGTATGTGATCATTTTCAAACAGCAAGGGGTCAAATTCTCCTTCCAATGCATGTCAAGGCACGTACATACATTTGCTGGCAGAATTTGACCCTCAAAAGTTTAGCCTTAAGGAAAAGGTGACTTTTTAATGTAATTAAGCCTTTATTACTATTTATTTGTGACTTCTTTTTAATGTCTATTTTATTATAACCTTGATCATAGTTCAAGCGCAACTTATTTTTTAATGCACGTTAGGAGAGGATAAATGCCTGTAGTTTTTATTTAAATACAGAAGAAGATCTGCTCACAAGGGAAATATAGATTTTTTTAAGTGATTTAGAATAATATTTTTGTGCAATGGATTGTGTGTGTGTGTGTGTGTGTGTATGTATTTATATGGATTTGTTTTACAGTGTATATAATACCCTTTAAAAGGAAATCACTTGACGGCTGCGTTGCTTTTAAATGCTGGTCATGCATTTCTATTTGTAGCAAAGTTCACATGAAGTAATATAATCATTCTCAAGTTGAAATATTTGTTGCCTGCAAACGAAGAAGTTGCAAATCCTGCTTCATAGGATGGCACTCGGATACGTCTTGCTGCTGTTACAGAGAACATGTCAACGAGGCTCAAAAATACATAAGCACTTTGTATGTTTTAAATTCTGTATTCCCATTTGACCGACACTGTGTTATAATAAATTATGCCTTTATAGTGAGAACACTCTGTGCTTGTGGACTAGATTTGAGTGTGTAACACGTTACTGACTCAAGCTTGCAAAGAGATCTGCGTGGTTGAGCCCCTGGACTTCAGCGGGAGCAGAATTGGGCCCCACCGAGTTTAGGGAACCCCTTCACCCAGGCAGAATGCTCGTCTACATGACATACATGCTTGGCTTACCCACGGTTAGAACATTCGTGGTATTGCGAACCCCAAACTTTTTTCAAAACAGCACGTGCCAGGCTCCAAAAATCACGAGACTGGTCTTCTAAAAACACCACAACACGATTTAAAAATAATCTTATTTGCCTTCTGGTTTTTAACCCTCTTGGGTACCTTCGGGCCCCATTTCCAAGCTTTCTCCAAACCCGTGGGAGCTATAAACTTAAGAAAAAAAAATTAAAGCTTGAAGTGAGATTTTCATGTTACTGCTTGCCTGAAGGAGCTGGGACTTTATGAAAACACACCAAATATTGTGAGAGTCAGCAACCATGCATTTAGCATATACACTGCAGTAGGAGACATTTAATGACTAGGGCAGAAAGCCTGGTGCTGCTGAGAGATTGAAGACCGACAGTACAGGCAAAGCGTATCAGACAGAGGGCAAACGGAGTAAAAAATGAAGGTACATGGCAAGTACTGGGTCCAGCTGGTTACCAAAGAGACACAGGACCATCAGTATCAATTCAGAATGCTTCACCCAGCAGGACACAAGTTGTCCACTCAGTCTTTTTTAGGAGACCTCCCCCCTCATTTATTCTATGGAGGCTATCAGTCACTTTTGCGGCAGGGCAGGGCCATTTTTCCCCCTGCAGAACTCACCATCAGGCAACAGAGTTCTCCCTCAGAATCCAAATTCCATTCTCAGTGCCACCCAAACATCAGTTGAGTCACACGGGCATGAAGAATCAGAGAACATGGCACTAGGCCACCGAGCTCCGGCATATTCCCTGTCCTGAGAGGAACAACATGGAGGGCAGCCTGAACCCAACCCTTTCTCCATGCCCCTCAGGAGGTGAAGGGGCTCTCTCTAGAATCCCTTCTTGTCTCCCTACCTTAAGGCTTTACTCGCAGCTTGGTGGGGCGTATGTGTCAACCACCATTCTACAGCAACACGTCATAATCCTTTGATTTGCTTTTTAAATGCTTACATTTACTGCTGTAGTTTAGAGAGTGTCATATACCACTCATTCGGTGTGCATCCCTGGAACAACTCCATGGTGGAGTTTACATCACCATGAGAGCACAAGGTAGTGCTGTGACTGAAGTCGATGTCCAGCAGGTGCGAGAAACTATTGACAGCTTCCTCCTATGGGAACGTGAACAATTTCTCCCTCCTGTGCCTTTGTTAAACTAGTTTAAGAGGCGCACTTGTTTCTGTTTCAGCACAGTGGTTCCATGATTTTCCCCTGTGGAGCCAGTCAGGCAGTTTTAATGTGGGACTTTTCCCCCCTCATCTTAGTTCCACCATTCCAGGAACGTCCCATTAACAGGAAGAGGAAACAGGGCGATTCCAGGAAGGGATTAGAAGCAGCGGTGATCCGTTCTAATTCATTGTGAATTTGCTCCTTATATCAACTGGTCCTGACTGTAAATGAAGTCCCAGCAGTGGTGACTGATCTGAAGCCTTACATAATTGCTTTCAGTACAGGAATAAATGGAACAGAAAGTGCAGATGTGAAGGTCAATGGATGGTTATTATATTGCAGGATAAAAGCCAAAGTTTCATTTGAGACAACAGCATTATGGAACATCTCTTTTGAAGCTCTAAACATATTCAAACAATATATTGTCCAATTACTGAGTTCATTAAAGCCCCCATTCAGCAAGGTACTAAACACGTGCATAACTAAACCACAAGTACTCCCTCTAACTCAATGGGCCTATTTAGATGCTAAGAGTTACGTGTGTGCTTAAAGACCTTGCAGAACCCAAGCCTTTATTCAAATTCAAAGCCAAGATTTTAAGTGAGCCTTGAGTTTGGGTGTCCACATTGAGACACCTAGAAGGAGTCTGCCTTTCTGAAAGTGCTGAGCTCTCACCTTCTAAGAGTCTTGTGTTGGGCATCCAAAGAAAAAAGTACCCCCCAAATCACTAGCCACTTCTTAAAATCTTGGTCAAGATTTTCCACATGCATACAACCAGATATACAGCACCCTTCATACACACTAAAGACCATCATGTAACTATTTTTTCCCCCTTTCTCTACTTGAAGTTGTTCAGGAAGGAAAGTTTAGAGGTTAAGGCCTGCATGGGACTCAGAAGCCTGGCTTCAGTTCCTGGTCCAGCTACCAACTTGCTGTGCCACCTGGGGCAAATCCCTTAACCTGCTCGGTCTCAGTTCTTCATCTGTAAATGTAGGGGATACCGCCTCACCTGACAGAAGGGTTGTGAAGATAAAATCCACGATTGTGAGGTGCTCAGATACTACAGTGATGGGGGCCATATAGTTACTTAGCCAGATAGGAAATGGAACATGTCTTAGTTATAACTTAAATGTCATAGAGCTGTGAATTCCCACCCTCCTCCCCTCACGCTAGCCATGCACCAGGGAAAAAACACAAGTCTTAGGGCCAAGGCAGAGGAGGATAGGGCCTTTAAGACCAAGCTTTCATATATTTTCCATGTGAAGCATCTGATTGCCATGTCTCATAGTGCTTCAGGCCAGAATAAGAACTCCCTCCTACTTCCATAGTCAGGAGATGAGCTTGCTTTAGAAAGCAGAATTCTCTCCATGGGAGAGGTGAGCATCACCTTTACGACACACAGCCTCGATGACTGACTACAACCAAGGCACTAAAGCCTCCACTGCACAAGGCGCTGGTCAAGGAGTCACCTGAACCAGATACCTCATGGAGCCAGCTCAGCGCAGGCATTACAGAAAACAAGTTAACACTGAACTCAAACTAGCTACTGGGGTGTTAAAGCCCATAACAGAAATGTTAGTCCTTCAGTGACCCAAGGCAAATACTATCAAGATTAGATTCCTGTCCAAGCCAGGTTACTTGAGTTAGGGCAAGGAGAGACATCCCTGCCCTGTCTTCACCCAGAACTGGTCTCTAGTAGAAGCAGCTAGCCCTTTTTTATCTGGGCTGCTGGGCCCTGATTGGCTTCCACCTGCTGCCCGCCCTTTGGCACCACAAGATGCAGCAGGACACCTTCATGGGGAGGAGGAAGAGGTTTTCCCCAGGCAGCAAGGCACCTGACAAGGGGCAGGAGAGGCCTGGTTCACCCCGTCAACGTTCTGGTTCCAATCCAGCAAAGCACCTAAGAACGTGCTTAAGTTTAAGTACGTGATTAATCCAATTGAAGTCACGTACATGATTTGGTGCATCGGGGCCAGGGTACTTAGCATCTTGTGGATCACAGCCCCAAGCTTAGGTCTGATCCAAAGCCAACTGAAATCAATGGGAGTTTCTCTCTTGGCTTGAAGGAGCTTGGATCAAGCACTTTCAATTGTAAAATCCTTGGAGCAAGGATTGTGGGTTCCGATGTGTTCGTACAGCACCTAACACAAGGACCCTTGATTGTGACCGGGACCTCTGGCTACTACCACAACACAATTAGTAATAATATAGAATTATGATGTTACTATTTTCCCATCCCACATTACAATTTGGCATAGGTAAACCTGGTGTATATAATTTTTAATCCACTGGAGCATCATGGATTCAAATGTTTGATTCAAACACAGTTGGGTTTGTGTTCCTTTAATGGAGACAGCAGAAAAAAAAAAAAAAGACAGGAGATGGGTGAGAACAATTTCAATTAAAGAATAAAAGAACTGGCATATAATTATTATACACTGCTTGGGCAAGCTGAATAGTGGAGAGTACTTATACATAGCCCTAATACCGAGGGAAAGCTACCCTCAGCCAGAAATAGGCTCTTAAACTTCACTCAGCCTTGGAGATGGAAAAGAGCATTGTAAACTACAGGAAAAATATTTCTAAATTAAACTACCTTTTACAAACCTCCTAGTACTTTGAGATGTTAGTAACACCAGCCGCTCCAAGAAGCAATGGTCTCAAGTAGCAGTAGGGGAGGTCTAGGATGTATATTAGGAAACACTTTCATTAGGAGGGTGGTGAAGCACTGGAATGGGTTACCTAGGGAGGTGGTGGAATCTGCTTCCTTCAAGGTTTTTAAGGCCCGACTTGACAAAGCCCTGGCTGGGATGATTTAGTTGGGATTGGTCCTGCTTTGAGGAGGGGATTGGACTAGATGACCTCCTGAAGTCTCTGCCAACCCTAATCTTCTAAAATCCCCAGCCCTAATTAGTGGCTCTTTAATCCAGTATAACAAAATCCAGTGGCTGGGAGCTGGAGTAAGCAAAGTTCAAACTGGAATTAAGATACACATTTTTTAAGCAGTGATGATAATTAGCCATTGGAACAGATTACCAAGGGATATTAAATTCTCCATCACTCAGAGTGTTATAGGGTCCATTTACAATATGGGGTGTCACCTGCTGTCAGCTCTGGGGATTAGCTCTTGCCAGGCACTGCCCTCCTGTGGTGGGGTCTCTGCGTGTTGTCTCTTTCACTCTGTGGCCCCTTTAACTCCTGAAGCTGCAGCTTCCTGTTCGTGGCTTGGTCCTCCCCTTCCAGGGAAATCAAAGTCCTTCCAGACCATCTGCAACACCCTATGTCATTTCCCAGTGCCTGGTAGAGGAACCCAGGCCCACCCTCTACGCTGGGTTCCAGCCCAGCCATCCTCTAACAAGCAACAAAGCTCTGCACAGTCCCACCCCTTGCTGCTCTTTCCCTGGGCCTTTTCCCCACTTACCTAGCTGCCCTCTCTTGCTGGGTTTGCCAACCCAAACTCCCTCTGCCCAGAGTAACTGTAGTCTACTTCCTTACAGCCTCTTGCTGCTCGCAGCTCCTGGGCTTTCTACAGGCCCCTCCTTTTCCTACGCAGCTGAGCCCATTTCCAATCAGTGGCCTGCTCCTGGTCTCCTCCTTCAAGTGCAGCCTGTGTAGTTAATTGGCTTGTCTCACCACTTTAACCCTTCCAGTCCTATGTGGGGTGGACACCCCATCACATACCCTCCCTCTCAGGGGTGTGGATGCCTCCTGCCCAGCCCCTGCCGTACCCACAGGCCATCCCTCTCTTGTTATGCTTCCTCCATCAGGAGACACAAATTGGGGATTGGTCCTGCTTCAAGCAGGGGGTTGGACTAGATGACCTCCTGAGGTCCCTTCCAACCCTAACCTTCTATGATTCTATGATTCTATACTGACCCTCCATGGCATCCCTAAACTTTTCCTTTTGAAACTTCAGGTCTCCTTCAGCTATTTGCAGGGGTTGTTCTGCTGCCGCCAGCTTCCCCTGGAGCTCCTTCACTTGCCCCACAGGATCCCCCACCACCCTTTCACTCAGGGTCCGAATTCTCACCAGAGCTTGCTCCACTTCCGTGTGGAGCAGTTCCTATGCCTACACAGTTCCTATGTCTGTCTGGGCCCTCTCCCTCCCAATCATTTTATCTGTTACCTCCCTACTACCCCCTGCCGGGTGTGTGGGATAACCACATGCAAGGTCCACAGTCATTGCTAGCGTGTCTATCCTGACGGTCTCTGGCATATGCTGGTCTCCAGACACCACCTCCTTATTTCCTGTTTCACTGGGGTCCCTGCCTTCCTCTTTGCTACATCGCCCTTTCTTAAGAGGCCAGTGCCTCTTTTTATGCCTAATCTCATGGCACCTAAAACAAATCCTTGGCCTTTTCTTGGGAGTAGGCCACTCTTCCGCCTTCTCTTGTCTAGCCCCCTCTTGGGCTAGCCTTCCCCTCACAACTCAGAAATGGGCATCCCCTTCTGACCACAGGCGAAACAGGCCCCTCCCCTTCAGGTTCTCCTCCCACGTTAGACTTTTTTGGCTTTCTCGTTTTCCTGCCTGTATAGGTAGGGCCACTCTCTGTTTAGGTGTCCCCTTCATTCACGGACATAACACCGCTTTGGCCAGGCCCACAGCCTCCTGGTGCTGGTACCTCTCTTCTTATCTCACTCCCTGCAGTCTTTATGTAAGCTCCTGCGGGAAGAAACTAATAAATACAGCTGCTGTTCAGTTAGCCATGTCAAAGAGGTTTGCGGGTATCCATGTGCCTCTCACTGTCTGTTGGTTCTCCAGCACTTGCCTCAGCAGGGTCTAGATCCATCCCTGCTGATTGTCAGTCCCCTTCTGCCGGGACGGTAACTCTGGAGTGCAGGCTGGGAAGTTATAAGTGCCCTCAGCAAAAAAGGCTTTTTCACCTTCATTCGTTTTTTTGCTATGGCTCGCCACACTCCCTTGTATCAGAGGTGACTGTCTAATGCAGTTCTTGGCAGTGCACCACAATCTCTTAACCACCCCCGTACCAGGGGCAACTGCGTGGCCACTTCCCCCCACTACTTGTCACACACTCCCAACACACCTCCCTTTGGCCAGGGAGTGACTGTAGCCTACTGCCTTGCAGCTGCTCACAGTTCCTGGGCTTTATACAGGTCCCTCCTGATCCTGCCCAGCTAAACCCACTTCCAGTTAGTGGTCTGCTCCCTGTCCACTTCAGGTGCAGCCTGGGCAGTTAATTGGCCTGCCTCGCCCCTTGAACCGCTCCAGTCCTGGGTGAGGTAGACACTGCATGGCATGGAGTTTTTAAATCAAGTCTGGCTTTCTTTCTGGAAAATATGCTTTAATTCAACTACAAGTCACTGAGCTAGATGCAGGAATAACATGATGAAATTGTACGGGCTGTGTTACGCAGGAAATCAGACTAGATCAACGGTTCTCAAACTGTGGGTCACAACCCCATTTTAATGGGGTTGCCAGGTTCAGTGTTAGACTTGCTGGGGCTGAAGGCTGAAGCCAAAACCCAAGTGCTGCCACTGGGAGGTGATGCCAAAGCCCGAGGGCTTCATCCTGGGACAGCAGGGCTCAGGCTCGCTCCCTGTCCCTCCCCCTCAGGTCATGTTTTAGTTTTTGTTGCCAGAAAGGGATTGCGGTGTAATGAAGTTTCAGAACTGCTGGACTAGATGAGCACAATGTCCCTTCTGTCCTTAATCTTTGAATCACAGCCCAACACCATAACTCAGCTGTTCTGATCTATTACAGGGGCTGTCCAGCTGGTATCTGCAACACCCTATGCCATTTCCCAGTGTCTGGTAGGGAAACCCAGGCCCACCCTTCACACTGGGTTCCAGCCCAGGGATCCTCTAACAAGCACCAAAGGTCTGCACAGTCTTACCCCTTGCTGCTGTTTCCCTGGGCTTTTTCCTACTTACCTGGCAAGTTACTACAGGACAAGCCACATGAGAGTCTACAGCGTACCACCTTCCTGCTCAGTAACGTCCCATGTGAATTCTCCTACAGCACAGGGAAAGTTGAGGGACTTTAATGTGCAGCAAGCTGGTGCACTGTAGATGCAGACCCTGCCTTTCCCCACAGTAACTTGCAATGTAGACAGAATCTTTATCCATCAAGATAAAACACAACCTTAAGTTTGAATGGTTTCTTCAGAACTCATTAAAAAAACTAACACATTTTCTCCAAATGTTTTAATATTAAGTTTAATGCACAGATCCCTGATTATTCACTTACAAAATTAAGGAACATAAGTATCATCGTAGTAAAAAGGCTTAAAAAATGAACAATATGATCTGAACAGAAGTAAAGTTCTAGCATATAAAAAGCTTATACAAAAAGCGTGGGTTGGTCTAGAAATAGCAGGATTGCTAGTTAGGTTGAAGTGGTTATAAAAAAAAAAGAATTAGATTCTTGATTAAGTTTCAGTAGCAAATTCCCTAGTAAACAGCTAATTTTAGGAGGCATACACAGAAGCTGACTCTGTTATATAAATTGTATGTAGGATTTCATCTTTAAACCTGAACATAGGTCAGCATAACATCACCCTCTACTTCAAGCCTGTCTATCTGTTGCAGGTTAAGAACGCGGTGGTTGTATGAAAACTGGTGGTGTCCATTCACAGTCACCATAAAGCAGCAAGCTTCACATAAAATCCAGATCTGCAAACCAAGGGAGGAAAAAAAGAGTGAAGAAATCCCATAAACAGGCATTCAGAAATGAGCAATAGCTATGGAGAAAAATATATAGAAAGCATCAAATATATGAATTTCTCCCTCTTTTATAAAAATACATTTGCAAAGTTGCACTTGTAAATCATAGTAGTCATCATTCTAGCACCGGAGCAGTGTGATCTGGTAGAGCAAACGCTGGACTGGAGTCAGGGGCCCTGGAGTTCCGATGCCAGCTTTCACTGGTTTGCTCTGTGTCTGCAGGCAAGTCATTTAACCTCTATGTTTAAGATTTCCCATCTATTACATGGGGTTATCGATATTTTCTCACCTACCCCATGGGGCTGACTGGGCTCCACAGCTCTGAAAATGTCAAACACTAAGAGTTATTACAGTGGGATTTACAATTCTAGTACAGACCAGCGCTCGCTCTGGGAAGCCTGCCGCCAGCAGGAATATATATGAATGCTAAAGCCTTCATACAGCGAAATGGAGGGAAATTCTATTCTATGCTATCTGGTCACTGGCTTATTCCCTGAAGCACACGCACTGGTAGTCCTTTTACTGTTATCCTTACTACGAATACAGACCTAAACTTTCAAGAGTGCCTAGGGATTTTAGTACCTGGCTTTTGGGGCTGTCAGCTTGAGACACATTGAAAAGACCTAATTTTCAGAGAGTGCTAAGCACTTGCCCTCTGAAAAATCAGGCCCCTTTAAAGGTTCTCAAATTGGACAACCAAGAGCCTCTAACCACTTAACAATTTAAGGTGCTATTTCTCTTCCTAAATGTGCCTAAGTGAATGTAAAGACCTCAAAGGCCAAAAGCAAAATGTCCTCGTCAATGAGCATAACGAGTGACTAGTTTAAAATGGTTTTGCTCACTGTGAAGCTCTGCCCACGGCTGAGAGGCATGCCACTTGGCAAGCCACGTTCCTCCGGTCCCCAGCACTGGTGCAGGAAACTGTTGCGGACAATGGTCTTCTCAGAGAATCTTGGGTTTAGATGGAAGGCAATTTCTTCGCCCCATTTCAGATTGACATGGAATCTAAACACACCGGAGACAAATCACACGCATGAAACCCCCTCACTTTTAAACACCACCATTCACTACAGTTTTAACTGGGGAACACAATATGATTAACTAGAAGGTGTGACATGCAAAGTCAGTATCAAGCACAATAATACAGTACATGCATTTAAGCCACTTAAATAAAATATGCACCCTTTTATTTTGCCGCTGCAATTTGTGGCTGCTTCAAGTAGTTAATAGTTGGCCCAAGTTATAGAGCATTAAGTCACCTACTGTCTTAGTTTCAAAGATGGTGAGCAACTGCAGTTCCCCTTCACCTTACATGGAAGCTGTAAGCAGCCCACTCCTCTGAGAATCAGGTAATCAGCTACCTGAATGTGACTACAAGTCAGGCAGTTAAATGTGGCCATCTGTGCTTGCAATTCATTATTCTCATAATTAATTGCTGGTGCAAAGTAAAATGCTTGGCTGAGGCCCCTTTACAAATTCTGATCAACAATTTGACTCATCACTATTGTATTCATTATGTTAAACTCAACAATGAGCTTGGCTTAATCAAAAAGTTTAAAAGCTTTAGAGAAAATACATTTTTATACAATGTACACTAGCACCTTCAAGTTGTACAGTCCTCTCCTGGTCATATACCACTGTCATTTTTAGTAATAAAATGCCTTGACTGAAACGTCCCATTCCTAGGATTAATTAACAGTGCAACAATTTCTAATGAGATCTAAAAAAGCAGGCTCTGTCTTGTTCAGAAGAACTACTTTCCTCCCGTCTGCAGGGTGAAAATGTCACAGCTGTGTGTGCTGACTGAATTAGCTGGCCAGGAGATTCCAAGAGCTCTCAGCATCTGTAGCCAGGTATCTTGACAGACACCTCGACTCAGCAAGTGATTCCACACAGACAGACCTCTGCACTGCCATTAAGCATCACTGAAATCTAGGGTGCAGTTGACAGCCCAGGCAAAATTTGCCATCAGGGCTAAAATTTGCAAACCAAGAGCCAAATCTTACTCTCGGATGTACAAGCTGGCTGAAACTGAAGTCAGTGGAAGGAAGAGTGACCTCAACTGACTCTCAGTGAAGTCAATGCAAACACTCTCATGGAAGTCAACGGGAGTTGATCCCCCAAACTGTTAATTAAACACCAGCTGTACTGGCCTACTTGTAGTGGCTGTTATAGGCATACAAGCATGTTGCGCAGCCACTGAGGCTGAGGGGGAAAGATGTAGGGAGAAACACCAGCCAGTTGTAAAGGAAAAATCTTAAGGATGCCAGGACATGTCAACAGCAGCTGTGTTTGTGTGCAGAGGGATTGCAGCTATTTAAAATATAACCATGGCTGTATGCTGGGGGGAAAAACCCTTACTGACAACTGCATCTTCCCTGAACTTCAGAGAAGTCTAAATGTGGCTGCAATGCAGACATGGGGCTGTCTCTGCTACTTACCTGTCAGCATCAAGAGGAATGGTCCCTGTTATTACGAGAGATCTTGATGGACAAAGTCCTCCAAGAATCAAAGTGTGGTATGGCACAGGCTAGTGAAAGATACAGGAAAACAGGCTTAAAAAATATCAATCAGAACATATTTGCTTCTGTAATAAATGAAGGGAGGGACTAGCTCTCCTTTATGGACACCCAGCCAGCCAGTTAGCTATAAAATCCCTCTTAGTAGCTGTTCTCTACTTGCTTTACCTGTAAAGGGTTAAAAAGGAAGTAAGTGGGCACCTGGACAAAGGGGCCAGTAGGAGGCCTAGAACTTTTTAAAATTGAAACAAAACTCCCCCTTTGTCTGTCTGTTGTTAGCTCTTGGCTGAGAGGTAAACTGGATAGGAGTTATGCTGTAAGAAGTGGAGCCAGGTATGAAAAATCATCAGAATCATACCTAGAAACTGCTCATTGGAAAACCCAGATATGAAGTGAGCTGTAGCTCACGAAAGCTTATGCTCAAATAAATTGGTTAGTCTCTAAGGTGCCACAAGTACTCCTTTTCTTTTTGCAAATACAGACTAACACGGCTGTTACTCTGAAACCAGATATGTAAGTAGATCAGGAAATGTTTAGGAAGATGCGATTAGGTTTATCTCTTGTTATTTCTTTATGGCTTGTGGATTCCTCTATGCTAACCCCAGGTGCTTTTGTTTTGCTTGTAACCTTTAAGCTGGACCCCCCCCCAAAAGCTATTTTGGTGCTAAATTTTTGGAATTGCTCTTCTAAAAATCTAACAGCAGCCTGAGTTTCCAGATGTATTTTCTTTCTTTTTGTTTTTAATAAAATTTACCTTTTTTTAAAAACAGGATTTGGATTTTTGGGTCTTAAGAGCTTTCTGCACATGTTTTTAGTTAGCTGGTGGCAACAGCTGATTTCTTTGTTTTTGTTTCTCAGCTCTCCCCCGGAGACGGGGGTGCGTGAAAGGGCTTTGAGGATACCCCACAGGAAGGAATTCCCAAGTGCGCCTTCCTGGGCTCTCAAAGGGGTTTGCATTTGGGTGGTGGCAGCATTTACCAAGCCAAGGTCAGAGAAAAGATGGAACCTTGGGAGTTTAATCCCAGCCGGGAGGGGCCAGTATTCATTTTAAAGTTCTGTCAGGCCCCCACCTTCTGCACTCAAAGTGCCAGAATTAGCCTTGGCAGCTTCCTTTTTATTTTCACCCACCGGGGGAGTCTAATAAATGCACATCAGTTAAAAACAAATGACAAAGGAAGTCAGACAGATCCTGAAACAAAAGTGTCAGGGTGTTTCAGGTCCATTTAGAGGTTGAGTCTGTCGCCTGTAAGGAGCACAAGTAATCTTGCAATACATTAGGCATTGCCCTGCACTGTAGGGTAAGCAATACTGAATGTATCAAGCTTCCGACTCTCAGGGGGAGAGTGCTTCCCAGCACAGGCAGACAAACATACACTAGTTCTGTTTGGTCTAGTGAGCTAAAACTGGGAGTGTGGCTGCAGCCGTATGCGGGGTGGCTCAGGTGAGCTGAGTTCAAGCCGGCCTGACCCCCTGGGTATGTGTCGCTGTGAACAGAGCACTAGCTTAAGCAGAGTTAGCGTGTATTAGTCCAACAGGGCTGGGAAGCGGGCTGGGCCCAGTCCTATTCAACAGATTCATAAATGATCCGGAAAAAGGAGTAAACAGGAAGGTAGCAAAATTTGCAGATGATACAAAACTACTCAAGATAGTTAAGGCCCAGGCAGACTGCGAAGAGCTACAAAAGGATCTCACAGAACTGGGTGACTGGGCAACAAAATGGCAGAAGAAATTCAGTGTTGGGGGTGAGGGAATAGATTGGTCTCCAGGGCCCATTCAGTCATTGGCTTCCACTCTTCTAATGAGACCATCCATCTGCATCAGTTTTTGTGACCTGACTCTGGGACCCACCAGACCACACTGAGGTCACTACTATACTTTTAATGTTGGCCTTTAGTTTTATTTAACTCAATCCTCCCACCCCCACTGGAATGCCAGGTAGCAATCAAGGCATGCAGGCTCAGCAGCGCAGGTGTATGGAACCTTTCCATAAGAAAGGTGTTCTGTAGACTAACCTTTCGACTGTTGGATAACCCAGTGGGCATTATTCTTTCCCAATGTGACAATTCAGAGAAGTCGCTTCTCCTGACCCTCTTTCGGCTCTCCGAAATCACATTCTCAGCCAGAATTCTTTTTCACCTGATCTTTCAGCACTTCAAATTTAAAAAGTACCCACCTCCCCAGTGACAACCACCACAAAATAATGTTATAAAGACTTACATAAGTTTGCGGCTGGTACGGTCCAGGTGGAAAAGCAGGATTTGACAACAAACAGAAAGGAAAAGAGAAAAGATCTCACACATCTGAACAGGCAGCCTTGATAAGCAGGCAGAGTTAAAACAAAAGTGTGCTTACAAATTCCATGAGAGCCACGCTTCCAATTCTTAAATGTAACCCACTCGTTCTTTTAACTATGCTTTACTTCTGTGTATTGATTTTAAAAGTCTGTAAACCACACCAGGGTTTTCAAAGTGGGAGAGGAAGGAGGTTCCAATGACAATTTTGAAAGGGGATATCGCAAGATCCCTATTTAGACATTTGATTAATAAAAGCTTTCTATCTGTGCTGCCTAAAGTAAAGCCAATGAGACAAATTCTGTTCTTAGTGACACCCACGCAACCTCACTGAATTCTGAGAGCAGAGTATTCAGAAGCTACACACAACAAAGAAAAGGGCCCAATCCTACTTGGATGGGATTCTCAAAAGCACTAAACACTGGTCTAATTCTACTCTCCTTGACAGCAAAGGAAGTTGAGGGTCCTCAGCACCTCACAGGATTGGACCCCAAGACAATCATTTCACATTACTATCCATCCAAAAGCACCAGTCTGGAGTCTTAATATTGCAGACAAAAGTTGGCTGCTTTAGTTCTTGCTAAGCTTGCCTTAGCAGACCTAGAATATTGGGCTGGGCTATGTTCTGCTCTCTGTTACACTGATGTAATAAAATCCAAACTAACACTAGTCAAGCAAATTTAATTATTTTCTACTTACATGGTGTAAAAGAGAACTCTATTTAGCCCATTGAATCAAGCAGAAAATTTTCCCTTCAATTAATACAAATGGATTCAGCATCACTTAAACTCACACTATATGTTGATCCAGGAGCCAACTGTATAGGTGGGAAAGCTGCATTGGTCTGAAAAGCGAAAGACAATCTTGGTACTTAACAAATAAAAGAATAGCCACTAGGAGGCACTATCAACACAGAAAACAGGTGAATCGTCGTGAGCGTACAAATTAGCCCTGAAAAAATCATGAAGAAGGCCCAGACTGTGATATTTTTTTTCTCTCTTATCACATATTGCCATTATTGTCTTTGCGTGCTCTGACAATATGTTTCTTTCTGATTAAAATATTCAGAATCCTATTCTTGCTTCTGATTTTTCGTGGGGTGAAGAAATAAATAGAGCTTGTCAGAGTTGCTCTGTTTCCCAACTTTGGTTCATACAAGCCAACAAAAGGAATAAAGTGCACAAAGTTAGAGTAAACACTTACGATCCCAGCTGATCTAGGACACCAAGCACCTGGGGGCTAAATGTTATGAAAAAGAAAAAATTAGTCCAAAAGGCTTGAATTAACAGTCCTGTCTGAATGGCAAAATCAGCTGACAGAAGTAATGTGGTCTAGTGATTCCAGGAGACCTGGGTATACACTCTTCCACAAACTTGATACGCAATTGCCTTCTCATCAGACCATAAGTATTTACTATTAAAGGTACTGATGCAGAAACAGTTATATTTCCTGCAATACAGTGAACTAGACTGATTGTTAGGGTAAGATATGTTGGACATATTTAGACACTCTAAGCAACAGATTTCCACAGTAGTGATGACATGCACCCTCCCAGTGACCATGCTGGAATTGCATTCTCAACCCTGCTCTTCTTCCCCTAAATATTGCTGTTTAAATGGATTATTCTTTTTTAAAAAATTGTATTTTACACATATATGGTCATGAATTTTCCAGCAGTTATTATTCCAAACGAATGGTGACAGCACTGGAAGCAGACAGGCGTAGGGGTAAATACCATGAGAGTTTCCTCAGTATTCCTGTGATAATCCTTTTAATCCATTGCTAGACTCTTCAGTGTGTGTCAAATAATGAGCTAGTTCTGTTAGGTAGCCCCAGTGTTCACTAGGACTAGATTGCACAATCAAAATTATTTCAACCATGAGTTAAAAAATTAGATTTGAACCAGATCTTAGCATCCTGCACTCTTTCCCTGAATCCTCAGGTGAATTCCTTGCCCAATGCATCAAAAGTAAACCAGGATCTGCAATGGAGAATCAGTGGGCAAAGAAATTAAAGACCATGAGCCAAGGTCAGCCCTGGAGTATGGAAAATTTAGCATCCATTGAAGTTCATGGGAATTACACACAGTTCCTGTGGTACTTAATTCAGCCCAATGTCTAATTCACCAGAAAAGCAGTGAGAAGACACTGCCCCTTCCCATTTGCTCAAACATCAGTGGGGGAGAGGGAATCTATACACAACAGTAGGATTATTGCAAAGAAACAGGAATCATAATATGGGAAAACAATGGGTGGCTTTAGTTTTTCAATTAGGTTACAAATTAAGAATGCTCACTCAAATGCACCTGTAAAATTTGATTCAATAAGACAATCGCTGTATATTAAATACTAACTATTCCAGAGATCTTTGTGAAGGATTAAATAAATGTCATATACTAGATTATGAAATATTTATGTCATTGTGCACTGTTATATTTTGCTCTCAGCATGGAAAATCTTATTATAAAAGCAGGTTTCTTAATTACTAGAATCTAGAGGGTTTTTTTTTATTCTCTGAAGTCATTTATATTTCCCTCCCTCCCCCCAGAAAACAGTAAACACCACAGCTGTTATACAAATAAAAAAAACTGGACAATTCTCCCAGAGATACCCTTTGAGCATGGCTACACTTGCAAATGTAGAGTGCTTTGAGTTAAACCAACCTTCGTGGAGTGCAGTAGGGAAAGCGCGGCAGTCTGTCCATACTGACAGCTGCAAGCACACGGACATGTCCACATTTGCGGCACTAGCAGCGGCATTGGGAGCAGTGCATTGTTGGCAGCTATCCCACAGAGCACCTCGTCCCATTCTGGTGCTGTAGCTTGTGGGAAGGGTGCGGAGGGTGTGGGGCATTCTGGGTCCTGTCCCAACGCCCCGTGATGCATCGGTTCGCATCCCAGCAATCTCTCTGCTTCCATCCACAATTGGAGCCATCTTTCAATGTTTTTTGTACTGCGTGCTCTGTCTTCCCTTTCGGTCTGCAGGAATGGAGCCCGAACTGCTGAGGAATATGCTCATGAATCTCGCCAGCACATCACGTTTGGCAGTCGAGTTACTCCTTAAGATCCAAAGTGATGGTGAGGACTCCGACGATGATATCGATGCAAGTAATGCATATGACACGAGATTGCTTGTGGCATTCACGGACATGCTCACCACCGTGGAATGGTGCTTGTGGGCTCGGGAAACAAGCACTGAGTGGTGGGATCACATCGTCATGCAAGTCTGGGATGAAGAGCAGGGGTTGCAGAACTTTCGGATGAGGAAAGCCACTTTTATGGGACTGTGTGCTGAGCTCGCCCCCACTCTACAGTGCAAGGACACGAGATTGAGAGCTGCCCTGACGGTGGAGAAGCGAGTGGCTATTGTAATCTGGAAGCTGGCAACTCTAGATAGCTACCGATTGGTCGCTAACCAGTTTGGAGTGGGGAAGTCGACTGTTGGAATCGTGTTGATGCAAGTTTTCAGGGCCATTAATCGCATCCTGCTCAGAAGAGCCGTGACTCTGGGTAACGTGCATGACGTTGTGGCTGGCTTTGCACAAATGGGTTTCCCTAACTGCGGAGGGGCAATAGATGGGATGCATATTCCAATTCTGGCACCAGCCCACCTAGCCTCTGAGTACGTTAATCAGAAGGGGTATTTCTCTATGGTTCTCCAGGCGCTTGTGAACCACCGTGGGCATTTCATTGACATTAACGCAGGCTGGCCCAGAAAGGTGCATGACGCACGTGCCTGTTCAGGAAGCTGCAAGTTGGGACTTTTTTCCCAGACCAGAAGATCACCGTAGGGGAAGTCGAAATGCCCATTGTGATCCTTGGAGACCCTGATTACCCTTTATTGCCATGGCCTATGAAACCCTACACAGGGAGCCCTGACAGCAGCAAGGAGCGGTTCAACAACAGGCTAAGCTGGTGCAAAATGACTGTGGAGTGTGCTTTTGGCTGTTCAAAGGGCCGCTAGCTCTCTCTGTATGGGAAGTTGGACCTGGCTGATGACAGCATCCCCGCGGTTATATCCGCGTGCTGTACCCTCCATAACATTTGTGAAGGGAAGGGTGAACAATTCACTCAGGCATGAAACTGGGAAGTTCAACACCTGGAGGCTGAATTCGAACAGCCAGAGAGCAGGGCTATTAGAGGGGCCCAGCATGGGGCTGAAAGGATTCGGGATGCCTTGAGGGAGCAATTTGAGGCGGAAAGCCACCAGTAATGTCTGGTGCCCTGCACGGGAGTGAAAGGTGGTGGTTCCAATGTTAGTAGAATCTGTGTTTGCTACGCATGATACACTGACTTGCAGGGCCTGTTGCTTTCCTGGGCTACGGTATCTTTTACGTTCTGCAATAATAAAGAATGTTTTCAAAGCAAAAAAAAAATCCATTTAATGAAAAGAAAATGCATTTATTGAAAAGAAACAAAACTGTGCAAGCGCATTGCCCAAGTTCTGGATGAGAACTTTGAAGAGATCACTGAGGCCAATTACTGCAATGTGAGAGAGCACCTCAACGCCCTACTCCGCATCTAGGCATGCTTGCGGCCCTAACCCTCCTTGCCCCAAGAGCCCGCACCGAACAACTTCCTTCCCAAAATAAAAGCCGCTTACCGGGAACCTCCTCTGGTGTTTGTCCTTCTCCAAGCACTGGCCACTGCGACTGGCTACCTTCCTCCTGGCTTGAGAACAGCTCCTGGTTGCATGCATCTACGGATGCCGGGGTGTCTTCCTCCGCCTCAGCACCCTCGCTCCCGCTTTGCTCCTCCTCCTCTTCCCGCCTTGTTGAACTGGGCTCTGAAGTGTCCATGGTGGTACTCGGCATGGAGGTGGGGTCGCCCCCAAGTATTGCGTCCAGCTCTTTGTAAAAACGGCAGGTCACAGGGGCAGCACCGGAGCGGCGGTTTGCCTCTCGGGCTTTGCGGTGGCATTCCGCAGCTCCTTCACTTTAACCTTGCACGGCAGTGCATCCCGGTCATGGCCCCTTTCCAGCATGTCCCTTGATATCTGCCCGAAGGTATCATAATTCCTACGGCTGGAGCGCAGCTGGGACTGGACAGCTTCCTCCCCCCAAACAGTGATGAGGTCCAGCACCTCGCCATTGCTCCATACTGGGGATCGCCTGGCGCGTGGGGGCATGGTCACCCGGAAAGATTCGCTGAGAGCACTCCACGCCTGGCTGAGCGAACAGGAAGGGGATTTTCAAAATTCCCAGAGAATTTAAAGGGCGGGTCTGACGGTTGGTCACCTGAGGGCAGGGCAGTAGAGTTCAAAGTGATGACCAGAGTGGCTAGAACAGGCATCGTGGGACACGTCTGGAGGCCGATCACAGAGCATTAACAGACCAGGGTGTCCACACTGGCGCCGTGACGCTCCAGAGGGGGCGCAGCAAACGTTATTCCACTCGCTGAGGTGGAGACCAGCAGCACCGTAGCCATGGAGTCAGAGCGCTCTACGTGCCTTGCCAGTGTGGACGCGTTGTGAGTTAGAGAGCACTGGGCTGCTTTAATGCGCTGTAACTTGCAAGTGTAGCCATGCCCTTAGTTGTAAGTACATCTCTGCAAGAGACTGATATTATTCCTAACACTTCATACTTCTCTAGGGAATTGCACAGATCCAAGGATCTCACAGTACTTTAGGAACATTAACTAATTAAGCTTCACAATACAATCCTCACATTACTTCACCCCGCACTCAATTACCAGCACACCTAGGGCTGCAGTTTTTCCGAGCACCACTACACTGTAAAACGGCAGAGGATACAAAGAAGGTATATTGTGTCCAACCGAAACTGCAGAGAGAACTCCCGCAGGAAGAATTAATTTACCTACATTGGAATCTGGACA
Source organism: Eretmochelys imbricata (assembly GCF_965152235.1). Lineage (NCBI taxonomy): Eukaryota > Metazoa > Chordata > Testudines > Cheloniidae > Eretmochelys > Eretmochelys imbricata. The sequence goes on along the minus strand of NC_135588.1, from coordinate 9,630,481 downwards.
GGAAAGGAGGGTTCACACCCCTAACTTTTGCAAGAAGAGCCAGGATCTTTAACACAGAGAACGGGTCAGCACCGAGGTTTCACATCTGATTTGAAAGACGGTCCCTGCAACAGCCCAGCGTTTATAAATGCCTGGCTGCTGTCTCTTGCTCACATACCCAGGTCAGATTGATTGTTAGAGCTGGGGTTGAGAAGGAATTTCCTCCCAGATCAGATTGGCTGGGACCCTGGGGTTTCTTTTGCCTTCCCCTGCACCACGGAGTGTCACTCACCTGCTGAGATCATCTAGGCATATCTCACCAAATAATTCCCTGTCATTGCAAGGGCCTCGGGCACTGGTGACAGTTTTGTAAAGGGACCATTCAGTGCACAAGAAACACACTTTGCTTACAGTACTGCAGGCTGGGAACTTGCTGCTTTACTCAACTATATACAGACGGGGGGAGGGGGTGAAAAACACACACTAATTAAACAGGAAATGAAGTAAGGGTGGAGCATGGCTCAAACCATCATACTCTGAGCCAGTGGCTCTCAATCTTTCCAGACTACTGTATCCCTTTCAGGAGTCTGATTTATCTTGTGTACCCCCAAGTTTCACCTCACTTAAAACCTATTTGCTTACAAAATCAGACATACAAATACAAACCTGTCACACAACACTATAACTGAAAAATGGCTGACTTTCTCATTTTGACCATATAATTATAAAATACATCAACTGGAATATAAATATAGTACTTACATTTCAGTATTCAGAGCAGTATAAACAAGTCATTGTCTGTATGAAATTTTTGTTTGTACTGACTTCGCTGGTGCTTTTTATGTAGCCTGTTGCAAAACCAGGCAAATATTTGATGTTGATGGTGCCCCCGGGAAGATCTCTGTGTACCCCCAAGGGTACGTGTACCCCTGGCTGAAAACCACTGCTCTGAATAAACCCCATTAACCGCTTAATGACCACTTTATTACAGGCAGTTTGGTGTCTTCCATGACACACATTTTAGTTTCCAGAGGACTAAAATGGTATGGTCTAACTAATGTCTTTGTACTTCACACAGAGGTCCTGGGTAAAAAGTAATGGCCTGTGATATTCAGAAGGTCAGACTGGATGATCTGATGGTCCCTTCTGGCCTTAAAAATACACGAAACAATGAAGCCTTTTCTAACGCCCTGCTGAGGCATTGGTCTACTACTGACTCAGAGAGAATGAGAATCAGCGACACCACTTGTTCTTTGTAGGCACGTATCAGTTCCTTGTAGGTCTCCAATCCAGTCCCCCGACTTTTCATATTTAATAGGTTTATAACACAAGATGGTCTGGCTGAAGGCTCATTACTATTTCCCTGAAAGGCTTGCCTCCAGTTCAGTAAATACGGGAATACAGTAGAGGTTTTGTTTTTTTTTTTACAAGTAAAATATTGGGTTTAAGGACTATGGGTCCAATGATTCCTGAAAGGATCTGAACATCCTCATCCCACGCTGAGCTCAGAGCTCACTGAGTTTGCTGGCAATTTTTCCACTGTTGGTTTAGCTTAGTTACAGTTTCATTGATGGCAGCAAAATTGGAAGCACTAGAACAGACAAGCATTGGCTTTTTATCATTCTATCATCTTGGAGCATGACACGGCAATAAAAAAATACCTGCACTCTGTCCACGCTTATGTTTTTTTCCCACGGTTAGTCTAACACTGGTAAAGCTCCACCACTGGGAGCACTAGTGGGGACAAGACCCGTTTGAGATATTCAGAAACCCATAGGATATACTCAGATTCTCACTGGATCATGCCCCAAATCTGCAAATACTAGAGTCTCTCCAGTTCACCTCGTGGTTCTGAAACACAATAATACATGCAATCGGCACTTACAGTAGTATCTTGGAAGCTGATGACTGCCACTTCCACACCCCCAGACACACTAAGGTTGTTCACTTTGGAAAGTGGAATCCGGTGCTTGTACTCCACAAAGTGCTTTCCATTTACAGCAACCTGCCATGTGTAAAAATCAGAAGTTATTCTTTTGGGATAAAGGATAACATCTCGTGCCCATAAGAAAATGTAAGGTTTGTTTTAAAAAAAAATTACAAAACCTAAGAACAATAGAAATATTTCTATGAAGTTTTACAAAAATCAAAGAAACAATTCAAAATAAACCAACATTTCCCTGCAGCTTTTGTAACGGAAACACTGCAGCACTGTGCTAGTACCTGGGAACCCAAAAGCGAAATTCACTAGAAACTGACGAAGAACTCGGGCAAAACTGACTAGTCTTTCAATTGTCTAAATGGATTAAGGCCACAGTCCTGTAAACACATATGCCGGTGCTTAGCTTTACACATCTGAGCAGTCTCATTGAAGTCAATGGGACTTCTCACATGTGTAAAATTAAACATGGACACGAGTGTTTCCAGCATCAGGGCCTAAAATGCAAAAGTAAGCACAGAGTTTTAGTCCATTCCCATTCCAATAAATGGAAAGACTCCCATTAAAGATTCCCTTTAAAAGAGAATTGTTTTAATATAACTCTTTACATGTGAGAATGTTCCTTGATTCAGCAGAATAGCCATTTTAAAAATAATTTTCAAGTAAAATACAGTATTAAAAAAATTACCAGGAATGAGTCGTGTTTTACCAAAACCCGAATCTCAAAGGGGTGACCTTTAAAAAAAGGCATTTCATATTTCCTCTCCTCTTTTCCCCAAGTCTGTCTTTCAAAAGTATTGCAAACCACATATCCACCCTCTTCGAATCGTGGGTTAAAATGAAAAGCAATATCAGCTTGAGGAATTGGGCAGGATCCACACTGAAAGTCTATCTGGAACCTGTGAAGGAAAAACGTACAAAGATGAACTAAACTGAGCATAGTTAAGAAATCTAGTGTGCTCTCACTTGTATCCAAAATAGTCTTTCTAGAGGACTAGCCTCTGCTCCCTCTCAAAGATGTCTCTTCTGTCATTACAACATTTCTGCGTGGAAAGTCTAAAGCAACATAGTAATTTAGGATCACAGTCTATTCTACTGTGAAAACAAACAACAAAAACCTCACAGTGTTCATACTTAGTAGTTAAGCCTGTTCTAACTGATTTTATCCTGCTGAAAACCAACTAAGGTTATGATCCTCCAAACACTTACTTCTGGGCAGAGATTTTTTTCCCATGACTAGTCCCACTGAACTTATTAATTATAATGTTGAATTGTATAATATGAATTAATCATAATGTTTAGGACTATTCCCAGTAGTAAATATTTGTGGGATCAGGGCTCAAACCAACAACCTGAATATTTACAATGCATGTTTCAACGCTACTGAGCCTCTTGAGATATTTCCATTGTTTTAACTGACCTTCCTTCTGAGGTAACTGCGTGATTGGCATATTATAAGATTGGAACTATTTATTGCTGCGATAGCACATCTCTCAAAGGTGCATTTCGTATAGTATCAATGATAGTAACGTCAAGCCTGATCTTGCAAACCCTATCCCTTTGCGTAGTCCTGTTGATTTAAAGTAGTAAAAATTACTCAAGAGAATAGCAGCTTGACGGATCAGGCTCATATTGGGAGAATAGGGTGGAGGAGACGAAGCGATGTTTTGGTCACACGATTTTTATAAAGGAACCTAAAAATAGTAATGTGACTAGTTTATGTTACACCAAAAGATGTGAACTCTAACTTGCCTTTTTAAAGCCCCAGTTCAGGAAAGTACTTAATCTCAAATATTCTTCTGAATAGAGATGCGATTACTCATGTGTTTAAGGTTTAGCAAGTGCTTTAGTGAATCGGGGATTATATTCTGTATGCAATAAAGATGGTCCGCAGAGGGAGTACCGTACTGCAGTGATGTTAGTTGTATGTCTAAATCCAGTAATGGATACACATTCACCTACAGTATTTGTGCATCAAGTCTTTATATCTCTGGACACCAACGAGACGAGAATATCAATTCTATGACACATATAGACTCTGATGGCCTGATCCAGGAACTCAAAACGCTTTCGAATTTGGATCTCTGAGCTATCAGCAATGGACAGTTCACCATCTTTTCATACATGATATCTGCACGCTCTCAAAGCCGTATCTGAACGACTCTGTGTCAACAGATAAGAACTGGATCAGTATTTCTGGGAATGGGGGAAACTTTAGCACAGATAAACTCCTCTGAGTCACTAGAGCTAACCTCATGACCTCTTCCGGGTCATGCTCCAGGGAGTAGAAACATTCCATTATTCTCAACAGTTCATTTGAGGCACAGGAGTGGAGCAGATGTATACCTACAAGCACACACCTGTCACATGGCGGAAGAACAGTTCCACTGATGATAACCATCAAGCCATCACGAAGACTGCCATGAATAGGGCCAGTAAATGGGAGAGACTGGGGAATAGAAAGAAAGCAACACAGTGTACATTAAAGGGTTACAATATTTAAATCACTTTTCTAATCCTGAATTGGTGTTCATCTCCCATTCATCTGGCTGTGGATTTAGATTCCTCTGCCCGACAAATCACTAAATTCCAGCCTGATGAACGGAAGTCAGTATGCCGCAAAATTTCTCTCTGAGGACTGTTCCTAAAGAGCATGACTTTTCTGTGTAAAGGCTTGTCCCTTGCAGCCTAGCTACGTAAGATGAAACAGCTAAAAGCTCTGTCGATCCTAGTGGTAACAGTCAGCATTCCTTCCTACCAGGCAGTGTGGCCTGGTGGACAGGATAATGGATTGGTTCAGGACACCTGGGATCAACTCTCAGCTCTGCCGCCAGCGTCCTGGGTGACCTCAGGCAAGTCACTTCCCCTTCCTGTGCCTCAGTTTCTCCATCTGTAAATGTGACAAGAAAGCTGCTCACTGCTAGGGCTGTCAGCCTGGGGTGGTTTGGGACTCCAGCTAGAGCCTGGCTGCCCACCAGGTTCCCAGCTCCCCACTCCCAGCCAGGCTGCTGCCTGGGTTCCCCACTCCGATCCGGGCTGTGCCTGCCTGGTTCCTCACTCCTAGCTGTGAGCCCCGCTGCACGGGGCAGCTCCCATGCTCCCAGAGAGGAACATGGAGCTGAGAACCCAGGGGCAGCTGTGCTCCCAGCGGGGAGCCCAGCGGTCAGGTGGGCTCCCGGTGGGGAGCTGCGCCCAGAGCTGAGAGCCCAGGCTGTCAGCCCCCCTGCCTCCCTAAGTTGGTGGAAGCGCGCCTGGTGAGGACACACATCACCCACAGAAGGAGGGTAGTGTAAGCGTGAACCACTGCAGTCATTACTGTGGTGGCTGTAAATTGACCTAACATAGGTTGACTTAAGTTTGTAGTGTAGACATGCCCTCAGATACAATATCACTGATCCAGGAGTAAGAAGAGGCAAAAACACCCTATACTAGCCTACTCAGAGAAGCTTGAATAGTAGCTTTGGAAGAAGACTCTCCAAGTGGTACTCGGAAGCTCAAAACAAAAAGGGAAGTTGCATGAAGTAAAAAAACAAGCAAACAGCCCAACAACGTTACCTAAGAAGACTATATCTATTCTGCATACGGAAGTATAAAAACAAGTTCATTCCAGTTTTCACACAACAAACACTGACTTTGTGGTTTTAAAAAATAGTTGTTTTTTTTAATCTGAGGTTCTTTTTCTCTCAGGCTTAGTTCTTTCATGTGTAACATTTTTTGTCAGAGGACTTGAGTGTAAGCATGCTTCAATTTCCTATATCAATGGTAAAAGAATAATACGAAGAGAAGATTATAGGTGCAAAACTTGCAAGCATTTATTTGTAAGGAACCTAACAAGACAGATTTCCTCTTGCTTCAACAGATTTCTTTGCTGTGATCATTCATCACCCCAACCCCGGAAGCAATGAGCCTTTCGATTTTGGGTCTCTGGGTTGTTGCTCAATGCTGTCCATTTCCTGTCCCTCAGAGATGCACTCAGGAAACATGGGGTCTTGATTCTCCTCTGCCTCTATCTGAGGTAGTTATTTGCACCTGTGCAAAGTGGGTGTACAAAGATATTGCCGGCAGAGATTCTGATTTGACAGTGTTTTGCACGCAGATGTAGATGAATACACAAGGTGCAGGGTAGTGGAGAATCATATTTCCTAAAGAGCACCTGGCTTTTTCCAAGAAGCTGTGAAATGCATTAGTCCAAAAGTGAGAAATGCAGCCACTGGGACAAATGTGTCCCTGGTATGACTGTTGTTTAGAGCAGCGATACGTTGGGCCCAATGTCTTTTCCAAGGAAGACTGCCCAGGATCTGTTCCATGAACCGCTGTGACCCCATCCCCTTTCACTGCCTTATGAACCCTGGTGGCATATTACTTTCTCTACCAGACCCGGGACACTTGGGGCCACATTTCCCAGTGTATTTAGGGGCCTAAAGATATAGATAGGGGCCTAATGGATTTTCAAAAACGTTTACGAGTTTGGTGCCTGGATAAGACAAAGTGGATGAGGTAATCTCTCTTATTGGATGAATGTCTGTTGGTGAGAGAGACAAGCTTTCCAGCTACACAGAACTCTGGGTCTGGGAAAGGTACTCGGAGTGTCACAGCTAAATACAGGGGTGAAGAGAAGATAGATTAGCACAGTGGCTCTCAACCATTTCAGACTACTGTACCCCTTTCTAGGGTCTGATTTGTCTTGTTTCACCTCAATTAAAAACTTACAAAATAAGACATAAAATGCAAAAAGTGTCACAGCACACTATTCCTGAAAAATTGCTGACTTTCTCATTGTTACCATATCATTATAAAATAAATCAGATGGCATATAAATATTGTACTTACATTTCAGTGTCTAGCATACGGAGCAGTATAAACAAATCATTGTCTATGAAATTTCAGTTTGTTCTGACTTTGCTAGTGCTTTTTATGTAGACTGTTGCAAAACTAGGCAAATATGTAGATGAGTCAATATACCCCCTAGAAGACCGCTGAGTACCCCCAGGGCTACACGTACCCCTGGTTGAGAACCACTGGTTTAGCATAAGTCACTAGCGCATATTCTAAGGGACCATTCGAGGTGCCCGGTTGCTTTTGAAAATCCCACTAGGTGCTCATCTGTGGCGCTTGACACACCTTGGGAAATCTGGCCCTTGGTCACTTTCAGCGTGTGACTCAGCCTGGCCCAGAAGGGGGCTTGGGAGGAGTGATGGCTCCCAACTCAAGCAGGGGCGAGCAACTTGGGGATAACAGAGAAACCCAAGAAACACTTCAGTGGCTACAAAACGGGGGTGGGAGGAGGGGACAAGAAATAACTCTTCCTGTTTTCTCCCCAATCTCTCTCCTGCCCCCCATGCCCCACCCAAGCCCAGGGGTCCCTCTCCCCCTGCCCCCCATTCCCCACCCAAGCCCAGGGGTCCCTCTCCCCGTGCCACCCCCCGCCAGAGAGAGAGACTCACCGGCTTGAAGTAGGGCGCCAGCTGAGCCATGGGAGCGACTGGAGCAGACAGCCTCTGACTGAGGAGAAACCGAGAGTGAGAGCGACGGAGTCAGGGGAAGCGGAGGCTGTTGTGGGAGGGGGGCAGGCGCGGTGGGTGGTGCACAGGCTGGGGGAAGAGGGGGGCGCAGGCTGAAGGGGGAGGGGTGCAGGCAGGAGCTGGGGGGGCACAGCTGGGGGCGCAGGCAGGGAGGCGTGTTGTGCAGGCTGTGGGGAGAGGGGGGCAGGCTGCGGGGCACAGGCAGGGAGGCGTGTTGTGCAGGTTATGGGGAGAGGGGAGCGGGCAGGGGAAGGGGTTGTACAGGCTGGGGGAAGAGGGGGGCGCAGGCTGAGGGGGAGGGGTGCAGGTAGGAGCTGGGGGCGCAGGCTGTGGGAGAGGGGGCAGGCTGGGGGGCACAGGTGGGGGTGCAGGCAGGGAGGTGTGTTGTGCAGACTGTGGGGAGAGGGGAGCAGGCAGGGGAAGGGGTTGTACAGGTTGAGGGAAGAGGGGGCGCAGGCTGAGGGGGAGGGCAGGAGCTGGGGGAAGAGGGGGCAGGCTGGAGGGGCACAGGTGGGGGGCGCAGGCAGGGAGGCGTGTTGTGCAGGTTGTGGGGAGAGGGGAGCAGGCAGGGGAAGGGGTTGTACAGGTTGAGGGAAGAGGGGGTGCAGGCTGAGGGGGAGGGCAGGAGCTGGGGGAAGAGGGGGCAGGCTGGAGGGGCACAGGTGGGGGGCACAGGCAGGGAGGCGTGTTGTGCAGGTTGTGGGGAGAGGGGAGCAGGCAGGGGAAGGGGTTGTACAGGTTGAGGGAAGAGGGGGCGCAGGCTGAGGGGGAGGGCAGGAGCTGAGGGAAGAGGGGGCAGGCTGGAGGGGCACAGGTGGGGGGCGCAGGCAGGGAGGCGTGTTGTGCAGGTTGTGGGGAGAGGGGAGCAGGGAGGGGAAGGGGTTGTAGAGGCTGAGGGAAGAGGGGGCGCAGGCTGAGGGGGAGGGGTGCAGGCAGGAGCTGGGGGCACAGGCTGTGGGAGAGGGGGCGCAGGCTGAGGGGGTGCGGGGAGGGCAGGAGCTGGGGGAAGAGGGGGCAGGCTGGGGGGGCACAGGTGGGGGGCGCAGGCAGGGAGGCGTGTTGTGCAGGCTGTGGGGAGAGGGGAGCAGGCAGGGGAAGGGGTTGTACAGGCTGGAGGAAGAGGGGGGCGCAGGCTGAGGGGGGAGGGGTGCAGGCAGGAGCTGGGTGAGAGGGAGCGGGCTGGGCGGGCACAGGTGGGGGAACAGGCAGGGAGGTGTGTTGCGCAGGTTGTGGGGAGCGGGGAGCGGGCAGGGGAAGGGGTTTTACAGGTTGGGGAAAGAGGGGATGCAGGCTGAGGGGGGAAGGGTGCGGGCAGGACCTGGGGGCGCAGGCTGGGGGAGAGGAGGGCGCAGGTTGTGGGGAGAGGGGAGCGGGCAGGGGAAGGGAGTTGTACAGGCTGGGGAAGAGGGGAGCGCAGTCTGAGGGGGGAGGGGAGCAGGCAGGAGCTGGGGGCGCAGGCTGCGGGGCACAGGCAGGGAGGCGTGTTGTGCAGGTTGTGGGGAGAGGGGAGCGGGCAGGGGAAGGGAGTTGTACAGGCTCTGGAGGGAGCACATGCAGGTGGGTGATCGCAGGCAGGGGACAAGGGGCACAGGGATGGAGAAGTGGGAGGAAGCAGTTGCTGACAAGGAGGTGTGGGGCAGGTTGTGAAACTGGGGTGGTTGCAATTAGGACACGTACCATAAGTAGTACCAGCACAGGAAACTGGGGCACAAGATGGGACCCACATTCACAATCTTGGGCCCTGTCGGAAGAGCGGAGAGAAACAATGGCAAACCGTTTGCTTTACAAAGGGCACGAGGAGGGAGAATTGCCCTCCAAAACACAGCACACTGGATGGAGGACTCTGTGTCCGTGCTGGCCATTGCTAACACACCATAGGGTGAATGGTGTTGCCAGTTGAGCTGTCCACATGGACACGAAGGGTTAAATGTCCAGCAGCTCTATTTGAATCCAGAGGTTGCTTCTGTTCTGGGAATTGAGTAAGAAGATTGGGGAAGGAAAGACTGGGATGCACCAGACTAGAGGATTGTGCGATAGGGTTGGTGGACTCTCCAAACATAAGCCTGGCGACCTGAGCTTCAGCTGAGCCCACATTGCAAAATGAGTGGCCACGGACCCATGCCACAGTGGGCCTCAGACTCAGACCTGTATCCCTGGGCAAGTCTGCAGGCCTGAGAGGTTTCTGGTGCAAGTCAGAAGACACTGTGTGTGTGGACAGTAGGTGAGTTTGGGCTGAGTCTCAGCCAAGGTTTACTATGCAGTGCAGACATACGCACAGAGGTTTGGCCTGTATGGGATATAGTGTTTACCGAGTACTGAAAAACATTCCATTTTTAACAACTCGGTAACTTGGGGGTCAAGCTTTTAGTTACACTTGTGTAAAATGTGGTGTTAAATCTATTTCAGTGGATTTACACCAGTGCAGTTGAAGAGACCAGAGGTTAGCCTTGAGTATTTGGGAGGCATTCTGTGTTTGCATGGTTGTGTAACTAATGTCACCAACAGAGAATTTTAATAAGAAGTGGGCTCAAGCTGCAGAGTTTAGAGCTAGATTTGGATCTCGAACATATCATTGTTCCGATACAGCCTGTTTGGTACAGTAGCGAGGCTGAGAAACCTGTGGCTGAACATAACCTCGGGCAGTTTTAGCACATCCCTCTTCTGCTGGAATAGAGGAGATCCCTGGGTGAGGCGATCAGCTGAGAATCGGCATGGGGGGCACTGATTGCAATGCAGCTGCACTGGCCCCCTAGCCCATGGTATGGAGACCACAATTTCCTATTCCTGATTTTTTAGCCTCACCCTTTTCCCCTTCAAAGTTAGTTATTCGCCTCCCTCTTTTCATGACTGGAGTATCCCAGACCACAGGCCATTTCTCCTGGAGGGTAGATGATCAGGAACACCAACGTACAAAAGAGTTTGACCATATGCCTTCAATTGCCAATGAAGAGGCCCACTCCTGAGGGCATCACTTAACTCTTCAGGGTTAGAGGCTTGGCATAGCTCCAGGGACTCAGTAGAGCTACTCAGACATCCTCACTGCAGATTTGGCCTCCAAGTCATTACTCCTCCGCAAACCTGTCTTCCAGGCTACCCCCTTGTCACATTCAAATCCCTATTTTTTTTTAACAACATTTTTGCTTTCTGATGCATGAAAAGTGAGATTCTGGGGAGAGGATATGACATAAAAGAAAGCGAATAAACCTCTCAAGCTGGTATGTAACTGCTGAGCAGCCATGTGAAATTACTGTCACCCTTGTGCTTTCTCTTTTCTGCCAGCCACCCTTCGTGTAATTCTTTTTATGTTTACAATGCCAGAAGTGCTGCATTTAATGGTTAGTATGTATACTATAATGTAGGGGAGACAGGCTGGGTTTTATTTCTAATGACCACGGACTTGGTGTGTGACACTGGGCATGTCACTTCACCCCATTGTTTCTCTTCTCTGTTGTGTCTATTTAGAGTCTGAGCCTTCTAGGAGGAGAACTGTCTTTTACTATGGGTGTGTACAGCATCTGGCATAAGGAATTCCTGGGTTCTCTAGGCACTCCTGTACTAAAATAATGTATTTGTAAAATACTCAGATCTTTCAGCACCAAAGGTGCTATATGAAGTGTAAAATATTCAGTCAGTTTGGAAATCTGCTTATATCGTAAATCAACCATAAGTCTAACAAAAACACCCCACAATTCCATGACTTTTGTTTTATCCAGAGCAGAGATTTATTCACAGAAAAGAATCCTAAATATCCAGAATTTCATTAGCGTAGAGTGCAATTTTTTTTTTTTTTTTTTGCCAGTTGCATAAACTAACCCTTTGTTAATACTTAGAATTTTAATTAAATTAATAACAATTCTGGAAGACAAACTCAGTTGATAGAAAATATAAAAAAAATTTACTGTACAAAGTTTACATCACATTTGAAAAGAAAATGTCAATTTTCACCGTATTACAGACTCCATTTACATACACTACGGAAGTCATGGCTATTGTAGCAGTCTTGTACAGCAAGCTTCACATTTACAAGGCTAAAACGATACAGGCTTACAGTGCTGGTCATTCCCTTACGTAACATCACCACAAGAAGAAATAGTACAAACGATCATAAAACAATGCAGCATAAAGACCCAGTTCAGTTAGCAACACGTGTTAAGGAATAAATGGGCCTGGTGCTTTTCACACCATTTCACATCAGTTGAGTTACTTCCCATTTTCACCAGCAATCAGACCCAAAGACACCATTCACAGCCCAGGCTCTTGTAAGCTCTTCTTTAAAATAAAAAAACAATGTTAGATCCAAGATATTAGACCGTTAAGAGAACAAGTGCAGGATTCTAATACCTTAACTCACATCAGACTAGGTCTTCAACTAGCGTAAATCAGCGTCACACACGCCTGCTGAAGATCAGGACCACCGAGCAGTTCTCAACATAGCATAGGCACAGTAAAGTGCCACTCGATGTGGGTAAGGGTATCAGAATCTGTCCCTAACCTGTGTTGGGATATAAAGAGCCCTATATATTGGGACTATTGTGCCATTCCCATTGAAATGTGTCTGGGAGTTCTACGTAAAAAGGGATGGGCAACATAGCCCTGTGTTTCTGTGAATAATATTTCTAAAACGTGCAAATAACTTTTGGGTAGTGGATCTCAAACTGTACTAGACAGAGAACTGGCTAGTCAGATGATGCTGGCTCTCCTAGCTGATAATTTTATTAAAGGACAGTTAAGAATGCAGCACTTTCCCATTACTTTTGCATGTTGCCACAGGAAGGCTAGCTGCTAATGAATGGGAGGGAGAATGGTTAACACAACTATAAGAAGTCAGTGGTCTATGATATGGGAAATAGGAGGGGATGAGCATTGGAGACCATCACCTTACCAAGATGTGCCTCACCAAAGGTTTGGGACCGCCAGCTGTAGGGTCCTGTTTTACCCACACAACTTGCAGAAACTAATTGCTATGAGTACATCAAGGCTGTTTCCAGTGCCACATATTCAAACCAGAGTCAAGTTCTTCAGTTACATGAAGGACTAATAATTCAGAACTCAAGGACTAAAAGTATACAATGGAACAATTTTGAATCACAAGATCTTTACTTAGCCAAAAAACACTTTCTGAAGCTAATGGAGGTTTTGTCTAATAAGTCTTAACATCTGTTTTTAGAGACACGCTGAAGACTAATTTCCCCCTTCATTTAGGCACATATTGTGCCATCAATATTTAAGCAAAATCTTCTAATGAAACTGAATTCTGCTTATTACTGATGGCACAATTCAGTCTTCAGCTTTGGAGAGACGAGCAAATATTAGTATTTTTTTCATTAGCAAAATCTTATGGTGTATATAGCTTGCTACAAATACAGTTACACTCAAGGGGTTTTATTCATTTAATTAAATAAAGCTACGGTGGGATCAGTAACTACCACACAAACCAGCGTTACATTCGACACACACATTATAAACATTTGAACACAGTATTTGTTAGAGACCGAGCATGTGTTGACTTAGCATCTACTTGTTATGACATTGTCTGGAACATGGAAGTTAGGAATCCTTTCTTCCATCTTGTTCGCTCTGTGAAAAAATTGGGGGCCAGATTTTCATAAGTGGCCTCTAGAAGCATGGCTGTGTTTTTGCATGTCCTAAAGAAATCAGCTGCGACCCCCACCCCTGAATTTGAAAACATGAACTAAAATTTCAAAGCACTTCCCCGGCCCCATTTTGTCTGCATGCCGTAATGTGCATGGGGATGGGGGAAATGTCTGAAATAGAACTGCCACAAGTATTTGTTTTAATTTAAGTGTCTAATCCTAGCCCCACTGAAGTCACTAGCAAACCACCTGTACTTCAGTGGGACTAGGATTTTTCCCCAAGGGATTGTATTTCCCTTAAGTGCCAACACCAGACAGTTTTATAGCAGAAGTCATGGACCAGTACCAGCAGCTCTCTCCCAGTTTGCTGTGCCTGGAATGTGCATGTGATATCACACCTGCTATATATATATATATATATATATATATAAAATGGGATGGAGGGGAGCGCCTGATTGGACAAAACCATTGTATCTGCATCTATCTGCTACACCATCCAGCAAAACAAGACCTTTATTTTAGCTAAAGCATTTGCCCACTTGCTTAGTGTTACCTGGGAGCACAGGTATTTTATGTATACACCTAAAACGCACAGTGCCAGTCTCTTTTCCTACACTTGGCATTCGTTCCACCCAGTGCATCTCTACCCCTAGAGTTCCTCTGCTTCCACTGCCCCTTTCTGAAAGGCTGGGCACCTTCTCATTATTTTTAGCAACAAAATATTTAAATCTAAATCTGATGCCCAAGGCAAATGATGAAGCATCTTACCATATTAACTCAGAAAAGCGGTCTGCTGTAATAACGTTAGACAGAAATTTTAAAAGGCAAGAGTACAATAGAAAAGGGAATTACTGATATTAAAAATTAAGGTCCAGAGCCTTCAAACTGATGTACTGTTTGCAGACCCTTGCACTCCACTCATGGCTTCAGGGGGGCTCCCCACAGCCTGAAGGGTCCAGACTAACATCTGTTTGCAGGATCTGGCCTGAATATTTAATTCTGGCAGAGACAGCACAGAGAAGCCTCCTGGAAAACCTTCAGCCAGAAATGGGATCATAGGCCCAGATTGTGCCAGGTATTTCAGCACTTATCACCCATTGAAGCCAATAGGAATTAGGCACCTAAATACCTGGGAGGATCTTGGCCATAGTTCCCATTCTGGGAGGCTGGAAGATGCATGGGCCTGGTCTTCACAAAGCGAGGTAGTAGATGTGCATTACTTATCTAGAGGTAAAAACCTAGAGAAGACAACACAATTTGCAGTTTTTAGCGGGTGGAGTTAAAAAACAGTCTAACTTGACCTGATAGCTTGTGGAAAAAAAACAACTAACTGCCTGCTATTCACTAGGATTTTACCTGTAGTTCGTTAACTCAGGATCAGAACCAACATTTCCCTGCAGCTTTTGCAGCCGAAACACTGCAGCACTGTGCTAGTACCTGGAAACCCAAAAGCGAAATTCACTAGAAACTGAGGAAGAACTCAGGCAAAACTGACTAGTCTTTCAATTGTCTAAATGGATTAAGGCCACAGTCCTGTAAACACATATGCCGGTGCTTAGCTTTACACATCTGAGCAGTCTCATTGAAGTCAATGGGACTTCTCACATGTGTAAAATTAAACATGGACACGAGTGTTTCCAGCATCAGGGCTTAAAATGCAAAAGTAAGCACAGAGTTTTAGTCCATTCCCATTCCAATAAATGGAAAGACTCCCATTAAAGATTCCCTTTAAAAGAGAATTGTTTTAATATAACTCTTTACATGTGAGAATGTTCTTTGATTCAGCAGAATAGCCATTTTAAAAATAATTTTCAAGTAAAATACAGTATTAAAAAAATTACCACGAATGAGTCGTGTTTTACCAAAACCCGAATCTCAAAGGGGTGACCTTTAAAAAAAGGCATTTCATATTTCCTCTCCTCTCTTCCCCAAGTCTGTCTTTCAAAAGTAGTGCAAACCACATATCCACCCTCTTTGAATCATGGATTAAAATGAAAAGCAATATCAGCTTGAGGAATTGGGCAGGATCCACACTGAAAGTCTATCTGGAACCTGTGAAGATGAACTACAAAGATGAACTAAACTGAGCATAGTTAAGAAATCTAGTGTGCTCTCACTTGTATCCAAAATAGTCTTTCTAGAGGACTAGCCTCTGCTCCCTCTCAAAGATGTCTCTTCTGTCATTACAACATTTCTGCGTGGAAAGTCTAAAGCAACATAGTAATTTAGGATCACAGTCTATTCTACTGTGAAAACAAACAACAAAAACCTCACAGTGTTCATACTTAGTAGTTAAGCCTGTTCTAACTGATTTTATCCTGCTGAAAACCAACTAAGGTTATGATCCTCCAAACACTTACTTCTGGGCAGAGATTTTTTTCCCATGACTAGTCCCACTGAACTTATTAATTATAATGTTGAATTGTATAATATGAATTAATCATAATGTTTAGGACTATTCCCGGTAGAAAATATTTGTGGGATCAGGGCTCAAACCAACAACTTGAATATTTACAATGCATGTTTCAATGCTACTGAGCCTCTTGAGATATTTCCATTGTTTTAACTGACCTTCCTTCTGAGGTAACTGCGTGATTGGCATATTATAAGATTGGAACTATTTATTGCTGCGATAGCACATCTCTCAAAGGTGCATTTCGTATAGTATCAATGATAGTAACGTCAAGCCTGATCTTGCAAACCCTATCCCTTTGCGTAGTCCTGTTGATTTAAAGTAGTAAAAATTACTCAAGAGAATAGCAGCTTGACGGATCAGGCTCTTATTGGGAGAATAGGGTGGAGGAGACGAAGCGATGTTTTGGTCACACGATTTTTATAAAGGAACCTAAAAATAGTAATGTGACTAGTTTATGTTATACCAAAAGATGTGAACTCTAACTTGCCTTTTTAAAGCCCCAGTTCAGGAAAGTACTTAATCTCAAATATTCTTCTGAACAGAGATGCGATTACTCATGTGTTTAAGGTTTAGCAAGTACTTTAGTGAATCGGGGATTATATTCTGTATGCAATAAAGATGGTCCGCAGAGGGAGTACCGTACTGCAGTGATGTTAGTTGTATGTCTAAATCCAGTAATGGATACACATTCACCTACAGTATTTGTGCATCAAGTCTTTATATCTCTGGACACCAACGAGACGAGAATATCAATTCTATGACACATATAGACTCTGATGGCCTGATCCAGGAACTCAAAACGCTTTCGAATTTGGATCTCTGAGCTATCAGCAATGGACAGTTCACCATCTTTTCATACATGATATCTGCACGCTCTCAAAGCCGTATCTGAACGACTCTGTGTCAACAGATAAGAACTGGATCAGTATTTCTGGGAATGGGGGAAACTTTAGCACAGATAAACTCCTCTGAGTCACTAGAGCTAACCTCATGACCTCTTCCTGGTCATGCTCCAGGGAGTAGAAACATTCCATTATTCTCAACAGTTCATTTTAGGCACAGGAGTGGAGCAGCTGTATACCTACAAGCACACACCTGTCACATGGCGGAAGAACAGTTCCACTGATGATAACCATCAAGCCATCACGAAGACTGCCATGAATAGGGCCAGTAAATGGGAGAGACTGGGGAATAGAAAGAAAGCAACACAGTGTACATTAAAGGGTTACAATATTTAAATCACTTTTCTAATCCTGAATTGGTGTTCATCTCCTATTCATCTGGCTGTGGATTTAGATTCCTCTGCCCGACAAGTCACTACAAATTCCAGCCTGATGAACTGAAGTCAGTATGCCGCAAAATTTCTCTCTGAGGACTGTTCCTAAAGAGCATGACTTTTCTGTGTAAAGGCTTGTCCCTTGCAGCCCAGCTACGTAAGATGAAACAGCTAAAAGCTCTGTCGATCCTAGTGGTAACAGTCAGCATTCCTTCCTACCAGGCAGTGTGGCCTGGTGGACAGGATAATGGATTGGTTCAGGACACCTGGGATCAACTCTCAGCTCTGCCGCCAGCGTCCTGGGTGACCTCAGGCAAGTCACTTCCCCTTCCTGTGCCTCAGTTTCTCCATCTGTAAATGTGACAAGAAAACTGCTCACTGCTAGGGCTGTCAGCCTAGGGTGGTTTGGGACTCCAGCTAGAGCCTGGCTGCCCACCAGGTTCCCAGCTCCCCACTCCCAGACAGGCTGCTGCCTGGGTTCCCCACTCCGATCCGGGCTGTGCCTGCCTGGTTCCTCACTCCTAGCTGTGAGCCCCGCTGCACGGGGCAGCTCCCATGCTCCCGGAGAGGAACATGGAGCCGAGAACCCAGGGGCAGCTGTGCTCCCAGCGGGGAGCCCAGCGGTCAGGTGGGCTCCCGGTGGGGAGCTGCGCCCAGAGCTGAGAGCCCAGGCTGTCAGCCCCCCTGCCTCCCTAAGTTGGTGGAAGCACGCCTGGTGAGGACACACATCACCCACAGAAGGAGGGTAGTGTAAGCGTGAACCACTGCAGTCATTACTGTGGTGGCTGTAAATTGACCTAACATAGGTTGACTTAAGTTTGTAGTGTAGACATGCCCTCAGAAACAATATCACTGATCCAGGAGTAAGAAGAGGCAAATACACCCTATACTAGCCTACTCAGAGAAGCTTGAATAGTAGCTTTGGAAGAAGACTCTCCAAGTGGTACTCGGAAGCTCAAAACAAAAAGGGAAGTTGCATGAAGTAAAAAAACAAGCAAACAGCCCAACAACGTTACCTAAGAAGACTATATCTATTCTGCATATGGAAGTATAAAAACAAGTTCATTCCAGTTTTCACACAACAAACACTGACTTTGTGGTTTTAAAAAATAGTTGTTTTTTTTAATCTGAGGTTCTTTTTCTCTCAGGCTTAGTTCTTTCATGTGTAACATTTTTTGTCAGAGGACTTGAGTGTAAGCATGCTTCAATTTCCTATATCAATGGTAAAAGAATAATACGAAGAGAAGATTATAGGTGCAAAACTTGCAAGCATTTATTTGTAAGGAACCTAACAAGACAGATTTCCTCTTGCTTCAACAGATTTCTTTGCTGTGATCATTCATCACCCCAACCCCGGAAGCAATGCGCCTTTCGATTTTGGGTCTCTGGGTTGTTGCTCAATGCTGTCCATTTCCTGTCCCTCAAAGATGCACTCAGGAAACATGGGGTCTTGATTCTCCCCTGCCTCTACCTGAGGTAGTTATTTGCACCTGTGCAAAGTGGGTGTACAAAGATATTGCCGGCAGAGATTCTGATTTGACAGTGTTTTGCACGCAGATGTAGATGAATACACAAGGTGCAGGGTAGTGGAGAATCATATTTCCTAAAGAGCACCTGGCTTTTTCCAAGAAGCTGTGAAATGCATTAGTCCAAAAGTGAGAAATGCAGCCACTGGGACAAATGTGTCCCTGGTATGACTGTTGTTTAGAGCAGCGATACGTTGGGCCCAATGTCTTTTCCAAGGAAGACTGCCCAGGATCTGTTCCATGAACCGCTGTGACCCCATCCCCTTTCACTGCCTTATGAACCCTGGTGGCATATTACTTTCTCTACCAGACCTGGGACACTTGGGGCCACATTTCCCAGTGTATTTAGGGGCCTAAAGATATAGATAGGGGCCTAATGGATTTTCAAAAACGTTTACGAGTTTGGTGCCTGGATAAGACAAAGTGGATGAGGTAATCTCTCTTATTGGATGAATGTCTGTTGGTGAGAGAGACAAGCTTTCCAGCTACACAGAACTCTGGGTCTGGGAAAGGTACTCGGAGTGTCACAGCTAAATACATGGGTGAAGAGAAGATAGATTAGCACAGTGGCTCTCAACCATTCCAGACTACTGTACCCCTTTCTAGGGTCTGATTTGTCTTGTTTCACCTCACTTAAAAACTTACAAAATAAGACATAAAATGCAAAAAGTGTCACAGCACACTATTCCTGAAAAATTGCTGACTTTCTCATTGTTACCATATCATTATAAAATAAATCAGATGGCATATAAATATTGTACTTACATTTCAGTGTCTAGCATACGGAGCAGTATAAACAAATCATTGTCTATGAAATTTCAGTTTGTTCTGACTTTGCTAGTGCTTTTTATGTAGACTGTTGCAAAACTAGGCAAATATGTAGATGAGTCAATATACCCCCTAGAAGACCGCTGAGTACCCCCAGGGCTACACGTACCCCTGGTTGAGAACCACTGGTTTAGCATAAGTCACTAGCGCATATTCTAAGGGACCATTCGAGGTGCCCGGTTGCTTTTGAAAATCCCACTAGGTGCTCATCTATGGCGCTTGACACACCTTGGGAAATCTGGCCCTTGGTCACTCTCAGCGTGTGACTCAGCCTGGCCCAGAAGGGGGCTTGGGAGGAGTGATGGCTCCCAACTCAAGCAAGGGTGAGCAACTTGGGGATAACAGAGAAACCCAAGAAACACTTCAGTGGCTACAAAACGGGGGTGGGAGGAGGGGACAAGAAATACCTCTCACCGGCTTGAAGTAGGGCGCCAGCTGAGCCATGGGAGCGACTGGAGCAGACAGCCTCTGACTAAAGAGAAACCGAGAGTGAGAGCGGCGGAGTCAGGAGAAGCGGAGGCTGTTGTGGGAGGCGGGCAGGCGCGGGGGGTGGCGCACAGGCTGGGGGAAGAGGGGGGCGCAGGCTGAGGGGGAGGGGTGCAGACAGGAGCTGGGGGAGAGGGGGTAGGCTGGGGGGCAGGCTGGGGGGCACAGGCAGGGAGGCGTGTTGTGCAGGTTGTGGGGAGAGGGGAGCAGGCAGGGGAAGGGGTTTTACAGGTTGGGGAAAGAGGGGACGCAGGCTGAGGGGGGAGGGGTGCGGGCAGGACCTGGGGGTGCAGGCTGGGAGGGAAGGGGGGCGCAGGTTATGGGGAGAGGGGAGCGGGAAGGGAGTTGTACAGGCTAGGGAAGAGGGGACGCAGGCTGAGGGGGAAGGGGTGTGGGCAGGAGCTGGGGGTGCAGGCTGAGGGAGAGGGGGGCAGGCTGGGGGGCACAGGCAGGGAGGCATGTTGTGCAGGTTGTGGGGAGAGGGAGCGGGCAGGGGAAGGGAGTTGTACAGGCTGGGGAAGAGGGGAGCACAGTCTGATTGGGGAGGTGAGCAGGCAGGAGCTGGGGGCGCAGGCTGGGGGAGAGGGGGGCAGGCTGGGGGGCACAGGCAGGGAGGCATGTTGTGGGGAGAGGGGAGCGGGCAGGGGAAGGGAGTTGTACAGGCTCTGGAGGGAGCACATGCAGGTGGGTGATCGCAGGCAGGGGACAAGGGGCACAGGGATGGAGAAGTGGGAGGAAGCAGTTGCTGACAAGGAGGTGTGGGGCAGGCTGTGAGACTGGGGTGGTTGCAATTAGGACACGTACCATAAGTAGTACCAGCACAGGAAACTGGGGCACAAGATGGGACCCACATTCACAATCTTGGGCCCTGTCGGAAGAGCGGAGAGAAACAATGGCAAACCGTTTGCTTTACAAAGGGCACGAGGAGGGAGAATTGCCCTCCAAAACACAGCACACTGGATTTAGGACTCCGTGTCCGTGCTGGCCATTGCTAACGCACCATAGGGTGAACGGTGTTGCCAGTTGAGCTGTCCACATGGACACGAAGGGTTAAATGTCCAGCAGCTCTATTTGAATCCAGAGGTTGCTTCTGTTCTGGGAATTGAGTGAGAAGATTGGGGAAGGAAAGACTGGGATGCACCAGACTAGAGGATTGTGCGATAGGGTTGGTGGACTCTCCAAACATAAGCCTGGCGACCTGAGCTTCAGCTGAGCCCACATTGCAAAATGAGTGGCCACGGACCCATGCCACAGTGGGCCTCGGACTCAGACCTGTATCTCTGGGCAAGTCTGCAGGCCTGAGAGGTTTCTGGTGCAAGTCAGAAGACACTGTGTGTGGACAGTAGGTGAGTTTGGGCTGAGTCTCAGGCAAGGTTTACTATGCAGTGCAGACATACGCACAGAGGTTTGGCCTGTATGGGATATAGTGTTTACAGAGTACTCAAAAACATTCCATTTTTAACAGCTCGGCAACTTGGGGGTCAAGCTTTTAGTTACACTTGTGTAAAATGTGGTGTTAAATCTATTTCAGTGGATTTACACCAGTGCAGTTGAAGAGAACAGAGGTTAGCCTTGAGTATTTGGGAGGCATTTGGTGTTTGCATGGTTGTGTAACTGATGTCACCAACAGAGAATTTTAATAAGAAGTGGGCTCAAGCTGCAGAGTTTAGAGCTAGATTTGGATCTCAAACTTATCATTATTCCGATACAGCCTGTTTGGTACAATAGCGAGGCTGGGAAACCTGTGGCTGAACATAACCTCAGGCAGTTTTAGCACATCCCTCTTCTGCTGGAATAGAGGAGATCCCTGGGTGAGGCGATCATCTGAGAATCGGCATGGGGGGCACTGATTGCAAAGCAGCTGCACTGGCCCCCTAGCCCATGGTATGGAGACCACAATTTCCAATTCCTGATTTTTTAGCCTCACCCTTTTCCACTTCAAAATTAGTTATTCGCCTCCCTCTTTTCATGACTGGAGTATCCCAGACCACAGGCCATTTCTCCTGGAGGGTAGATGATCAGGAACACCAACGTACAAAAGAGTTTGACCATATGCCTTCAATTGCCAATGAAGAGGCCCACTCCTGAGGGCATCACTTAACTCTTCAGGGTTAGAGGCTTGGCATAGCTCCAGGGACTCAGTAGAGCTACTCAGACATCCTCACTGCAGATTTGGCCTCCAAGTCATTACTCCTCCGCAAACCTGTCTTCCAGGCTACCCCCTTGTCACATTCAAATCCCTATTTTTTTTTAACAACACTTTTGCTTTCTGATGCATGAAAAGTGAGATTCTGGGGAGAGGATATGACATAAAAGAAAGCGAATAAACCTCTCAAGCTGGTATGTAACTGCTGAGCAGCCATGTGAAATTACTGTCACCCTTGTGCTTTCTCTTTTCTGCCAGCCACCCTTCGTGTAATTCTTTTTATGTTTACAATGCCAGAAGTGCTGCATTTAATGGTTAGTATGTATACTATAATGTAGGGGAGACAGGCTGGGTTTTATTTCTAATGACCACGGACTTGGTGTGTGACACTGGGCATGTCACTTCACCCCATTGTTTCTCTTCTCTGTTTTGTCTATTTAGAGTCTGAGCCTTCTAGGAGGAGAACTGTCTTTTACTATGGGTGTGTACAGCATCTGGCATAAGGAATTCCTGGGTTCTCTAGGCACTCCTGTACTAAAATAATGTATTTGTAAAATACTCAGATCTTTCAGCACCAAAGGTGCTATATGAAGTGTAAAATATTCAGTCAGTTTGGAAATCTGCTTATATCGTAAATCAACCATAAGTCTAACAAAAACACCCCACAATTCCATGACTTTTGTTTTATCCAGAGCAGAGATTTATTCACAGAAAAGAATCCTAAATATCCAGAATTTCATTAGCGTAGAGTGCAATTTTTTTTTTTTTTTTTGCCAGTTGCATAAACTAACCCTTTGTTAATACTAACAATTTTAATTAAATTAATAACAATTCTGGAAGACAAACTCAGTTGATAGAAAATATAAAAAAAATTTACTGTACAAAGTTTACATCACATTTGAAAAGAAAATGTCAATTTTCACCGTATTACAGACTCCATTTACATACACTACGGAAGTCATGGCTATTGTAGCAGTCTTGTACAGCAAGCTTCACATTTACAAGGCTAAAACGATACAGGCTTACAGTGCTGGTCATTCCCTTACGTAACATCACCACAAGAAGAAATAGTACAAACGATCATAAAACAATGCAGCATAAAGACCCAGTTCAGTTAGCAACACGTGTTAAGGAATAAATGGGCCTGGTGCTTTTCACACCATTTCACATCAGTTGAGTTACTTCCCATTTTCACCAGCAATCAGACCCAAAGACACCATTCACAGCCCAGGCTCTTGTAAGCTCTTCTTTAAAATAAAAAAACAATGTTAGATCCAAGATATTAGACCGTTAAGAGAACAAGTGCAGGATTCTAATACCTTAACTCACATCAGACTAGGTCTTCAACTAGCGTAAATCAGCGTCACACACGCCTGCTGAAGATCAGGACCACCGAGCAGTTCTCAACATAGCATAGGCACAGTAAAGTGCCACACGATGTGGGTAAGGGTATCAGAATCTGTCCCTAACCTGTGTTGGGATATAAAGAGCCCTATATATTGGGACTATTGTGCCATTCCCATTGAAATGTGTCTGGGAGTTCTACGTAAAAAGGGATGGGCAACATAGCCCTGTGTTTCTGTGAATAATATTTCTAAAATGTGCAAATAACTTTTGGGTAGTGGATCTCAAACTGTACTAGACAGAGAACTGGCTAGTCAGATGGTGCTGGCTCTCCTAGCTGATAATTTTATTAAAGGACAGTTAAGAATGCAGCACTTTCCCATTACTTTTGCATGTTGCCACAGGAAGGCTAGCTGCTAATGAATGGGAGGGAGAATGGTTAACACAACTATAAGAAGTCAGTGGTCTATGATATGGGAAATAGGAGGGGATGAGCATTGGAGACCATCACCTTACCAAGATGTGCCTCACCAAAGGTTTGGGACCGCCAGCTGTAGGGTCCTGTTTTACCCACACAACTTGCAGAAACTAATTGCTATGAGTACATCAAGGCTGTTTCCAGTGCCACATATTCAAACCAGAGTCAAGTTCTTCAGTTACATGAAGGACTAATAATTCAGAACTCAAGGACTAAAAGTATACAATGGAACAATTTTGAATCACAAGATCTTTACTTAGCCAAAAAACACTTTCTGAAGCTAATGGAGGTTTTGTCTAATAAGTCTTAACATCTGTTTTTAGAGACACGCTGAAGACTAATTTCCCCCTTCATTTAGGCACACATTGTGCCATCAATATTTAAGCAAAATCTTCTAATGAAACTGAATTCTGCTTATTACTGATGGCACAATTCAGTCTTCAGCTTTGGAGAGACGAGCAAATATTAGTATTTTTTCATTAGCAAAACCATATGGTGTATATAGCTTGCTACAAATACAGTTACACTCAAGGGGTTTTATTCATTTAATTAAATAAAGCTACGGTGGGATCAGTAACTACCACACAAACCAGCTTTACATTCGACACACACATTATAAACATTTGAACACAGTATTTGTTAGAGACTGAGTATGTGTTGACTTAGCATCTACTTGTTATGACATTGTCTGGAACATGGAAGTTAGGAATCCTTTCTTCCATCTTGTTCGCTCTGTGAAAAAATTGGGGGCCAGATTTTCATAAGTGGCCTCTAGAAGCATGGCTGTGTTTTTGCATGTCCTAAAGAAATCAGCTGCGACCCCCACCCCTGAATTTGAAAACATGAACTAAAATTTCAAAGCACTTCCCCGGCCCCATTTTGTCTGCATGCCGTAATGTGCATGGGGATGGGGGAAATGTCTGAAATAGAACTGCCACAAGTATTTGTTTTAATTTAAGTGTCTAATCCTAGCCCCACTGAAGTCACTAGCAAACCACCTGTACTTCAGTGGGACTAGGATTTTTCCCCAAGGGATTGTATTTCCCTTAAGTGCCAACACCAGACAGTTTTATAGCAGAAGTCATGGACCAGTACCAGCAGCTCTCTCCCAGTTTGCTGCGCCTGGAATGTGCATGTGATATCACACCTGCTATATATATATATATATATATATAAATGGGATGGAGGGGAGCGCCTGATTGGACAAAACCATTGTATCTGCATCTATCTGCTACACCATCCAGCAAAACAAGACCTTTATTTTAGCTAAAGCATTTGCCCACTTGCTTAGTGTTACCTGGGAGCACAGGTATTTTATGTATACACCTAAAACGCACAGTGCCAGTCTCTTTTCCTACACTTGGCATTCGTTCCACCCAGTGCATCTCTACCCCTAGAGTTCCTCTGCTTCCACTGCCCCTTTCTGAAAGGCTGGGCACCTTCTCATTATTTTTAGCAACAAAATATTTAAATCTAAATCTGATGCCCAAGGCAAATGATGAAGCATCTTACCATATTAACTCAGAAAAGCGGTCTGCTGTAATAACGTTAGACAGAAATTTTAAAAGGCAAGAGTACAATAGAAAAGGGAATTACTGATATTAAAAATTAAGGTCCAGAGCCTTCAAACTGATGTACTGTTTGCAGACCCTTGCACTCCACTCATGGCTTCAGGGGGGCTCCCCACAGCCTGAAGGGTCCAGACTAACATCTGTTTGCAGGATCTGGCCTGAATATTTAATTCTGGCAGAGACAGCACAGAGAAGCCTCCTGGAAAACCTTCAGCCAGAAATGGGATCATAGGCCCAGATTGTGCCAGGTATTTCAGCACTTATCACCCATTGAAGCCAATAGGAATTAGGCACCTAAATACCTGGGAGGATCTTGGCCATAGTTCCCATTCTGGGAGGCTGGAAGATGCATGGGCCTGGTCTTCACAAAGCGAGGTAGTAGATGTGCATTACTTATCTAGAGGTAAAAACCTAGAGAAGACAACACAATTTGCAGTTTTTAGCGGGTGGAGTTAAAAAACAGTCTAACTTGACCTGATAGCTTGTGGTAAAAAAACAACTAACTGCCTGCTTTTCACTAGGATTTTACCTCAGGATCAGAACATACCTTTTCTCCTAGTTAGGATGCAGCCCCAGAGTAGCTGCTCTACAAGCCCTCTGTTTCCCCACCTATAAAATGAGAACAGATCTTACTCATCTTTGTGCTTTGAGATCTGCACTACGTAAAAACACAGTCTTATTAGGAGGCATGGAGAGGCAGTCCAGGGGGCCTGGCTTACAATGTTTCTATGCACGTGACTCCCAATTTGGCAATGGCACCTGCGCACAGCCCCTTGAACAGGGGGGCAGCCCAGAGTATTGTACATGCAAGGCTGCCTAAAGCCAGCATACAGCTGCACATTAACGTGGCTTTTGTAGCTCATATGCCTGTGCATTTGGGTGGGATGATTCCACTAGTCACTTGCACTAACCAGAACGTGGCCCCTTTGTTTCTATGCAAAAAGTGCCGAGTTTTTACCTCAAAAATCAACCTTTAACACACAAGACAAAACATGAGACATGGCTCAAGTCAGATGGCCCAAGATGGGACTTCCTTGCTCGCTGTAAGATCCCTGTCAGCCTTAGTTTTTACACCAAACATAAATGCTTCAGGCCTGATTTCTTTTCGGAATAAAAGCATGACAATCAAGTCCTGCATCCCAGCATAGTCACTGGTGATGAATAAGGCAAGGCAGCTAAAATTTTCCTTGCAACTTTTGCACAATAAGCTTACAGTTTCAAAAGTGAAATGAAGCTTTTAAAGAGTTCTTTTGCCACCTCCACTGGAAAGAAGTTTCACGCTAAAAAGTGATACCATGTGGTTAGCGGCTGGAAAGAGCGATGGGGGGAGGCGTTTCCAGAACTCAGTGCTGTGTCAGCAGAAATCGTTCTAGTTTGGGGACAGGTTTCAGAGGGGTAGCTGTGTAAATTTGTATCAAGCAAAAACGACGAGGAATCCTTGTGGCACCTTAGAGACTAACACATTTATTGGGCATAAGCTTTTGTGGGCTAAAACCCACTTCATCAGATGCATGGAGTGAAAAATACAGGAGGCAGGTATATCTATTCACCCCTTCTTGTCAACTTTTGGGAATAGGCCACTTCTACCTTGATTGAATTGGCCTCGTTAGCACTGTCCCCCCACTTGGTAAGGCAACTCCCATCTTTTCATGGGCTGTAATATATATACACACCTGTCTACTGTATTGGCGGGGGGGACGACCTCAAGTTCTGGTTTGATCTAGAGAGTAGTACAAGGACACATCTAAAATAATCTCTCCTGTTTGTGTGCATGTCACTCTCTTTCGTTCTTATGCGGAGGATTTAGTAAGGAGGATGAACTAAACAGGCTGTTCAGAAGTCTCACTTGGGCAAAGCAGCGTAACTGAACTCTGCAGGAAGAGCACACCAGGAAACGAAGCGTTCTGTTCACCCTGAGACACGAGGCATCCTGGGCCTGATTTTCAGAGGTAGCTCCCAGGGAAGTCAACAGGCTCCGCAGGGGCTCAGCCACTTTGAAAATCAGGCCATCTACGGTTACTGCTTATTTGCCTAACCTAGGAGGGTCCTTTGAAGACAGTTTCTCTTTTCCACTAAAAGCCATGTTGTTTTGCATTGTTAAAACGTCAGTGGTGCCAATAAAGGGCCAAAGCCAATTAAAACCATAACCCAGTTTCTGTACTGGAGAAACGCTGAAGTCTGGGTGGGGAGTTAGGGGGAATCATTATTTGATCTTTTTGGGATCTCACTGTAGGAAGTAGGTAATTTTTTTAAACTGAATCCACTCCAATGAGATATTATATATATATAGCCATGTGTATTCCCACCACCAGCACAGTTTTAGTAAATAGTACAAATCCAGCTCTCATTTCCTTTACACTCATTTTACAGCTGTGTAACTCCACGGACACCACTGTAAGCAAGAGCAGAAGCTGGTCCTGAATGTGGACTATATGGTCTCAAATGCAGCTGGCATGGACAGGATCCTAGCACCCATTATTCAATTATTGTGGAACCTGCTTACAGTGAAACTCCATTTTCAATGGAGAAGAATTTAAGACCCAAATAAGTAGTGCTGCAATATGCAGGTGGCAAGTCTGATTACCGTGAATCTGTAAAAGTTAAAGATGAGATTAAACAAACCCTTAAAAGGATTAAGGTGCCCAGTTCTCACTGAAAGCCAATGAGATTATGATGCTCCCGCTCCCCTCAGGGTTTTTTGTTTGTTTGTTTGTTTTAAATCCCACCCTCTGCTATTCTATGAATAAATGAACCATGCTAGAAAAGGGTTCCACTCTAATCAATAGTCAAGACAAAAGGCCAGGATTCTGATCTCAGTGTAAATCTGGACTCTGAGTTAACATCACTGTGGAGGTATTCCAGATTTGCACCAGTGTAACTGAGATCAGAACCAGCCCAAGCTTGGACAAAGTTTCCAGAGAAGATCAGTAATCAAGAGTTTATTAGTTTGCCCAAACCATGACACAATACATGCATTTCCTTTCAACATAATAAAAATCTAAAGTTCTTTTAGGAGTTTCCTTATGGAGACACAATGGGGCCATAACTCCATTCCTTCTCACTTGAACTGGCTGCATTAGTGATTTAAATCTAGCAGTTCTCGGACACATGTGCAACCTCTATTAGCTTCAGTGGAAACTGTGCATGATTTGCAGTGCAGAAGTTAGCCCTTAGTTACTCCACAGATACAACAAAGAACTGGGGGAGCAGTTCTTTTCAGTGCCATTTGAATGCTTGCACTTAAAAAAGAAAAAAATCTTAAAATCACCTTTATTATTATTATCATCATCAGTTAAAAAAATATAGTTCACATAGAGAAACATATGACGTAAACATTTTTTTTAAATAATTGCTGGTGTTTAGGCAGAACTCAGACAACATACGACAGTTTGAACAACATACGACAGTTTGAACGGAGGGGTCATGTGGCTTTCAGGTAGGGCTGCACCAGTTTCATAGTTCGGAAGATCCCGTGAAGGTTTCTGATGTTTTGTGTAAGCAGGTAGACAACAATATCAACAAGATAATTACACACCATGCTATATCTTTTGATTACTTGATTCCAGGATTCCCAAGCCAAATCTTTCAAAACGGAGGACAACTTTGCTACTGTTAATGCTGAAAAGAGTGGGGAAGGGAGGGGAAAAAAAGTTATGCATTTTCTTTTCCTTTTTGTTGTTGATTCATTGTACAAAAAGCCCTATAAACAGCCCTTATAAAGAGTCCTATAAAGGAAATAAAGTGTGTTAGGCTCTGCAGTACAGCACAATGCAAGGTCATCCAACAAAGAAATTTAAGTAAAGTGATCGGCAAATAAAATTAACTTTGTTAACAGGGCTTGATGCTGAAGTCCTTACTCCCAATGCTTTTCAGGATAGGTTGCCCCAAGCACAAATCTTTTCTGCTTCAAAGAGAAGTAAATTTCAGAAGGGGGAAAAAAAACCAAAAAACCAACACACAAGGTGGGGAATTTTCAAAGGCCCAAAATGTGTGCTGGAAGCCCGACACCCACTGACTTTAAATGGGTGTTGGAACCCAGCTGTCTTTTGTGCTTTTGAAAAGCTCCCTCTCCAATCTGGGCAGGGGAGAGATTCATTTTGGATCAAAGGTAAAAAACTAGATTCATTCTTAACTGGGGTAGGGAGAAAAGAAATAAAAAAGTCTGGGAAACCACTGTTAAGGTGGGAGGAGGAAAACTACTATTGAAAGGTCAATTTCTATCAAGGAAAAGGATCAATCTGACATGGTCATCCTTTTCTCTCTCTCCAGACTGTAATACGGGTTAGTGGAAAGAGACCTTCCTACATTTACTAAAGGTCCGTTAGCACTATCTTCGAAGATTCAATATACAAAAAGAATTCTCCTCAGATGACTTAAAGGCAGGTGCCACAAAGGAGTTAACTATTGAAGGGTACTTTCTTTTACTGTACAATATTGTACACAAGCACCTGGCTATCTGGAAATGTAATACCATGTATGTACAGAGACATTCATCTCCGGAAAACACACTCATTGGAGATAATTTGTCTTCACTGAAAATTAGTGCAAACTGATAGTGGCTCTTGTTTCATAGCCTGCCAAACTAAAACGTTTGTTAGAACTCAGGATCTGTAAGGGCTTGTCTACACGTGGCCGCCCAGGAAAGTTTATCTGAATTAACTAGAGGTGTGAATTTAAAGTGGATTTGTTAAACTGCTTAAACCCCCGGACACTCATTCAAAATTAAAGTAGCTTTAATTTAGTTTAACCTTGAATGAGAGAGAGTGTCTACACAGGAGTTTAATGCACTTTAATCATTTTCACTGAAATCAGTCACTGAATTCCTCTTTCCAATGGAAAAGTTAACTGACAAATTTATCCTGAGTGTCCCCATGTAGACAAAGCCCTAAAATTTAAAAAAAAAAATTTAAAATATGCTGAGCTCAAGCCTGATTCAGCAAAGCTCTTAAACACCTGCTTAAATTGAAGTAGTGGAACTTAAAGCAAAGCCCTTTGCTGAATAGGCGCCCTAATTAGCAAAGCCCAAGTGACTGACAGAATTCAAGGAGTACTTGTGGCACCTTAGAGACTAACAAATTTGTTTGAGCATAAGCTTACTCAAGCTACAGCTCACTGCATCCAATAAAGTGAGCTGTAGCTCACATAAGCTTATGCTCAAATAAATTTGTTAGTCGCTAAGCTGCCACAAGTACTCCTTTTCTTTTTGCGAATACAGACTAACACGGCTGCTACTCTGAAACCTGATAGAACTCAAATGGCTGGATTGTCCCTGGGCCTGTGTGGGTGCGTAAAAGGGGAGGGAGAAGCCACAAGTAATTTTAAAAAGTTACAACTGGTCCCAAAACCGAGGGCTGTTCTATACTACAAAGTTAGGTCGGCTTCACTCTATCGCTCAAGGCTGTGAAACAACAGAATTCTTCCATCGACGTAGATCCTGCCTCTCAGAGAAGGTGGCTTTCCTACAGTGATGGAAGAACCCCTTCCATCACCGTAGCGTCTACACTACAGCATCGAAGCTGCAGCGGTACTGCAGATGCGTTTCTAGCGTAGATGCACCTTGAGAAAGGAAACCTACCTCCTTCCAGTTCTCTCCTCTGGAGAGCGAGGTGTTCACTGACTGATTTCAGTGGAAGTGAGGAACCTAAATACCCTTTGAGGACCTATGCCTCAGTCACTAAACTCCTCAACCAGGGCTTCCTGGACCTGAGAGGGGCCCGGCCCTTCGGAGCACATGCAGTGCTGGTGCCAGGTGAGTGTCCCGCCCGGGGGGGGGGGGGGGGGGAGGGAGGAGGAGGAGAATAGGGCGGCAGGTGAGAGGGGGACTGTGGAGTCCTCCTCTCTGGTCCCAGCCCTGCCTGCACCCTAAATGCCTCATCCCCAGTCCTGCCCCACCCCAGAGCCTGCACCCCCAGCCAGAGCCCTCAACCCCCTGCACCCCAACCCTCTGCCCCAGCCCCAAGCCCCCTCCTGCAGTGTGAACCCCTCATCCCCAGCCCCCTTACCCCTAGCCAGAGCCCTCATCCTCCCACCCCACATTGTGCAATATAGGGAAACTGTTAAACGCTTACTGTTTCCAGTCCACTTATATATTTTTTTAAATAATGTAAACCAGATTACAAAGCAGGTGTGAGGGGAAAGGGGGCAGGACTTGGACCCGTTCTGGGCACCACCAAAAATTACACAAACCTGTCACCCCATTCAGGATTACTTCTTAATGGTAATTTGTGCCTGTGAAACCATAACATTCAGGAGCTACACACCACAGCAATAACGATTTGAGGTGTAACCTAAGGACTCACAACTGCTTGAGTCCTGTGCCACTCTTTGTTGGATGAGACTTGCAGAATGCACACAACCAAAAACAACATTTAGCAACTACAAAACAACCCGCAGCTATAGAATCCAAGCACAGAGTGCCATTTCTGTTGCTTATGCCTTGCTAGTAGTAGGAGTTAGACAGTAACGACAAGACCATTTCAAGGACGAAGTTACAGCCTGCCCTGTTGAAATGATTCAGAAGTGAACACAAATGGCCATGTTGTTAGTTGACAGCAATTTTTTCTTGAAGAGAAGCGTTGTTATTCAAGCTAACAGCCCACACCAAGAGAAAAGACAGGAGAGAGGAATTCGTAAAGTGTTGGTTATGTCCAAAGGTTAAAAAAATTGGTAGTTTTGTTTTTAAGTGAGAGATGATTGTCCAAGTTGCCAATTAGGATACAACACATGGAAGCATGCAAGGCAGACCCAGTTATTGCACCAGTAGCTACAACCTATAAAAGATAGGAAGAAAAAAAAACAATAAAAGAGTTAGTCTGCAGTCACTGGAAGCAAGCTTTAGAGAATTATACATTATAAGGCTTATCCTAAAACAAATCAAGGGGTTAGTGGAGTGATTCTCAAAGTGCATGGTGATCCCAAATGATTTTCCAGAGAGGGTGTGAACCTCTGTTTCTCCATTGTGCCTCAGAATCACTCAGCTTGCATTTAAAAATGAGAAAAGTCAGTCTCTAGCTGTTATGGTTATGAAAAAAATCTTCAAAACATGACCTGAATGTAACCAATCCAGTAATGTCTGCCTGAATTTGCAGAGAGCCTGAAACAATAGCTCTGAGTTGTGAACTGCCCCATTCATTTGGCGGGCACTAACTCAAATCCCAATGTTGATAATTAACATGGTTGACATTTACAATATTTCACTGTTAAAAGCATGCAAAAAAGGAGAGGAAGTATCAATTTATGAAGATCTACACAAACTACTCTGAGAGCCTGTCTACACAGGGAAATTGGCCATACTAGCTACTGCAGAATATGCTATTCCACACACTATTCCAGAATAAAAGTGATTTTATTCCAGATTTATTACTCCGCTTTGAAAGTGCACTAATCATTCCAGATAAAGTGACTTATTCCAGAAGTCTGCCCATATGGGGACCTATTCCAAAATAGCCACTGCAGAATAGCTTGCTCCACATAGTTGTTCCAGTCAATCGCCTCATGTAGACAAGTCCTCAGTGACAGCTTCTTTTGGGGATGCCTTTGAGAACACATGGGATGGAGCCTACAGGGGGTCACTATTGGATTCATCTTCTTGATGGGAAGCTGACCTTCCAAAGTTCTGGGAAATGCTGAGTTCGCGAAAAGGTGCCAGACCATTCATAAAAATTCAGAGTGGCCACTTATCTAGCAGAAGTGTCCTTTATTGTGCAGAGAAACCAGACAAAGTCACTGAACAGAAACACTGGACATTTTAAGATATCCTCTGCACATTTCGTACAATACTGTGCTCTTCTGTACTGTAGTTATCTACAGCAAGGAAAGCAGACTCCTTTTGGACACGCCGCTGTGTCAAATTTGATAGATAAACCTCATAGCCAATGTGCAGTCATGTCACCCAAATGGGTAAATGATTTAGATTCACAGAAAGAAGGATCAGTGTAAGTGAATACAAAGGGAGGGGAAATGTCACAATGGAGACTAGATGGCTCAGCAGGAACTTGGTAATGGGTTAGGGAGCCCTTCACCTCTACATAGCAGGTTAGAAGTGAGCCAAGGTTGGTTGTGGCTGAACTTTGACTTAATGGGCGATCCCAATCCCATCCCTTGTGGCAAGTGCCCAGTCACATTTGGAATTCAGTGAGGTCCTTCCTGGCCAGTCAAAATGGGGCTGGAGATTGAGCCACCCTATCAAACAGGGCTGAGGCACACTGAGGAACACTCCTGCTGCTGGTAGCTGGGGCTAAACAGAGGGCTTCCCTCTCCAAGGCTGTCAGTCCATCACCTTTCAAAAGGATTAAAAAAATACCTCAAATGTGTAGAGGAAAGCTATTCAGATAAAGGATCTGATGGGAGCAGACAGACATGTGGGTGCTTTTGAAAGCCCCATTAGGTATCCACATCTTTATGCACCTAAACACCTTTAAAAACCTGACCCCAAATCCCTATGTGCAAAAAAGCTGTTGATGATATGATCTTAGCATCTTTCAGCTATGAAACAGAACCATCCATATTTAGATGTGCTTTATAAGGTAAGTGGGGATTTTCAGACAGTAGACAGTGTAAAAGTCACATTCTATGTGTCGGTTAATTATATCTCAGGAGATTAGACACACAGAGATAGATTCATCGCCACTGTAACTCCATCAGTGACTGACCTCATCCTGTAACTGCTCCAGGTGTGGAATTGCCACTGAATTCACTGGGAGTTCTATGCACAAAACAGGATCCAGCCCACCTTTTACTATCTAACTCTGCTAACTCAATGAAAGAGGGATTTCTAAGATAAAACCTCATTAGACCAGAGGGGAGCAAAAAGAACATGCTATTTCTCTGATTATAGAAGCACAGGTAGGAAAAGCACCATAATTATAGGCCATACATAGGCTTATATATTTTAGCGTAAGTTTCAACATTTTCAAATATGTTTAAAAAACAAAACCCAACCCTGAAAATTGTATATCATTTTATAATTAATCGTTACATTGCCCCATTGTAGCTGCTATTGCATTCAGGGTGCAAAGAAGATACTTGGCTTTCCCAGGAGCACACCATTGCATAGTATCTGTATAACTGGTGATATATTTGACATGTGTTCTTTTTAAGAACATTTGTGCTATAGCTTTAGAAAAATTACTATAATGGAACAAGTGTAAAGGATTCACAGTGCTTTATGCTTAAAGCAGAGATTGATGCAGAGAGGAAAAATATCAGAAAGCTCTATTTATCAATGACTGGACAGTAAATGTTCATTCTTTGCTGAGAGTAGTGTCCTTTTGTGTAGTAATGATGCCAGGGTCTTGGAGGAAACCGTCACGTTTCAGAAGGAATTCAAAGTATTCAGAATTCCATGTCATGTTAGACAGGAAGATTTTGCACAGGGAAATTGGTGAAGTGTTCAAAAAGAAGTAAAAAAAAATCAGGAAATGCAGTGGTAATTGCAATACAGAAAAGGTGAAGCATTTGAGGAGTTATGATAAGATACCACAGGAGGATCACGAAGGGTTAAGAGATGGGAAAGAGGATGATCAAACCATTGGAAAAAAAGGAGAGAGAGAAAAAATAAATATTAGAAGTTCTGTTCATGAAAATATAGCAATGAGCAAAATATTCCTTACGGGTGGAATTCTCCCCAGTACGCTGGGCCTTAGTACCTCACATAAACCCTGCTTTGGGGAACTGGTTCTGGAAAGCATGCAAACATGTGTCTAAATCCCATTGACTTCAATGGAAATAAAGCACTTTCCTGAGATCAGGATACTTTCTTGCATAAAGGCCCAATTCTGCAAATCCTTATTCTTTTGAGTAGCCCTTCCTCACATTAGTCATGTAATTAATGCTGATGGAGTTACACTGACATTAAACTGGTATGAGATGAAATCAGGCCAACTGGCTACCATGTTGACTCAGTACTGCTCCCACTGATGTCGAGAGAAAAAACTCCCACTGGTTTCAATGCACGCAGAATCAGAAGCTATGTCCCCCTGAGTTAGTGGCTATTCTGAGAGACTGAGGTTAAAATGCTCAGGCCCTGTGGTACAATTAGTTTTATACTATTCTTCTACACTAAGGTGAATTTCACATCAGATTTTGGTTTATCCCTATCATTTACTTCAGAGACTCATGACTGGATCACCATTTAGGTTACAGCTATAATCCCATAGGTCAATCCTCAGAATATATTCCAGCACATCTCTTTGTCATGCCCCCTTTCCAGCCACTACCACCCACTTTTGAGGCCAAGATGGCCCCTCCCACAAACATTACAAGGTTGTTTGCCACTTTCCACCAAAACTGGTGGACTTTCTGCCTCAGAAGAGGATTTAAAACCAAGGGTGAATAACTGACAATGGATTTACTCTTCCTTTTAAAGCAGGAATAATGCATAAGTTTGCATTTTCAGGGGGCGGGAGCTGGGGGAGGAGAAGAGAGACTCAAAAAAGACATTTTAAAAAATAGAATGAATCATTTTATGCTGGGGAAGGAGTTAAGTGTTCTTTAAGTTAGTGAATATCAAATAAATATAACTCTATTATTACAGCATTATACAGAAGAGAAAAAAAATAGTACATTCTATAGGTCCAACCCCACTCCCATGAAAGTAAGTAGGAGATACTCACTCTGCAGATTTCCAGAAGTGTCCGGGATGCGACAGCCGTCGGTTCAGTTTTGGCAGTTTTTCAAGCATATCCACGAGAAGAGTAAAGCTGGGTCTCTCACTGAGGTCGAAAGACCAACATGCTGAGAGGATTTCCTGAGGACGACATTTTTGGGGGGTTATTTATAATCCTGTTTAGTTCATGAGGTCAGTGACAGGGGCCAAATGACTAGGGCTTCTGTTTTTGGGCACCCAACTTATGACACCTGAAGGGGCCTGATTTTCAGACAGCAGGTGCTCAGCGGCTTCTGAAAATTGGAGTCTCTCGAGTGCCCAAAGCCACCAGTCACTTGAAAATCTTGACTTTGCTCTTTATTCGAGTGAAATTCATCTACCCCACCTCCTGAATACATACGTGTCCAGCACCTGCACGAATGAGCTGTGTGAGAGAAACTACCTGGAGGCTGAAACCTACTCCAGCATGTGGGCAGCATACAGAGCAACCCTGCAGGTTCTCCACAAAAAGAACTCCAGCCCCTGGACTTGAACAAGGACTGCGGCCGAAATCCCAACCCGGTGACTGTGACGTCCCTTCTCCCCTGGCTCCTCTTGAAATCCCAGCTGCACTGTCCTAGGAGGAGCTGGTACAGGGTTCTGATCCAGTGTGTGGAGAGCTTGACACCCATGCAGCCACTTCTCTCCTCTGTAGCAAACCACAGAGGTTCCAGGGGGACATCCAGGGCTCTTACTGCGAGAGGTAAATGTACCTCGATACAAAAGCTGTGCTATCTGACACGATCCTCCTCCAAGTGGAACGGTCTGGGGATAAGTCTGTTGAGTATAAATCTGCAGAAAATGCTTAGGAAAACTATGGGGTAAAATCCTGACCCCACCAAAATAAAGGGGAGTTTTGCCATTGACTTTACTGAGGCCAGGTTGTCACCCGATGAGCTAAGCACCCAGTTCCTTCTCTGTCCTTGCTCTGTTGGGGCAAGGGAATGCATTTTGCCGTGAGAACGGCAGCTAAATCGTAAAGCTCTTTGAGGCAGGCACCAACCTTTTGTTCCGTGTTTGTACAGTGCCTAGCGCAGTGAAGCTCTGGTCCATGACTGGGCCAGAACGCCATGTGGTACCTGAGTGTGTACATATCTGAATTGGGGCAAAATAGCTGGTAAGGTACTATTGATTTTTAGGGTGTGTTTTTCCCTTTTCCTTCATAATTTTGATTGACGCTTCAAGTAAGCTTCCCCCTCCTCTCCAGACCCCTTACAGAATCTCTGATCAATGGTTCTTTGGAAGGATTTCCACTTACACTGACTTCTTTCCCTACACTAACTGTAGCAAGGACATGCTTCACTCCTTCTCCGCTTCCGATCTGCCAGATGAGTGCTTCAGCTGGCTGGCTCTTGAAAGGCCATTCTCTTGCTTGGAGCTCATACCAAACAGTCCTGAAACACCAGTAAATAAATTAAGCCTCACAACATCCCTGTGAAGAAGACAGAGTACTGACATCCCTGTTTTACAGATAGGGACACTAAGGCACCGATCACTTATGGAACAGGACCAATATCATATAGGAATAAAACACATAACTCCTGCCTCCCCATCCTGTGCCTTAACCACAATGTAATTCTTCCTCTCTGATAAAACGTCTGCTGGCTTACATCTTTTATAGCAGGGGACTGAACAGCACAGAAGAAAAACGCACCATTATTCAGCTCTCTGTACTTGAGGCCTGATCCAAAGCCCATTCCAATGAATGTGGTTCTTTCCCTTTGCTTTGGATCAGGCCATAATTTAGCGGGTTCACGCATCCCTACAATCTACCAGTGATTCATATTCTTACCCGAAAGCATAGACGTCTGCAGCTTTAGAGAAGGGCAGCTTGTCTTCGTCTTTCCCAGGAGACATCTCACGAACGATTTCAGGGGCCAGATAGCACAGCCAGTCATGGGGCAGCTTCAGTTCATTTTCACGCCTTAGTTCAAGGAGGAAGTGAGATTAGCTAACCCCTTTTGCATGTTATAATTGGCCATAGCACAGAGCTAGCTGCAGGAACTCTTGATGGGAAGTCTTTTACTCTGAAAATTTCTTCTCCAAGTTTTATTTTTTTACCATAGAAATATACTGGGCCTAATTCTCGGTGGCTCCATTCCTGCACTTGCTCCTTATGTTCAGAGGCTGTGCAGGGGCCTGCTCAGCCCTTGATGTAATTTAGGGCAACCTGGAAGCTGCTCTATCTTATACTAATTCCCATGGTCCCCCATAGACCCTGGGAAGCAGGGGAGGGCTGTAGTGTAATGAATTCTGACCACACACCCCCTCTTTTGCCTCAAACACTAAGGGCTAGGGGGCATAGCTGGTACAGAGCCCTTATGTCATCTCTATACATGCTGGAAGGGCGTCTGTGAAGGGGTATTTCCGGGGGGCCCCTTTCTCCTGCTTTAAGACCCCTTTATTTTGCCAGAGTGCCTTAGCATGACAGTTAGACACACACACACCACTTTTCAAACCTGGGTGTCTAAAGTTAGGTGTCTATATCTGTTAAAGCAAATCATTTCTCCTGATTTACACCAGTGTAATGGAGATCAGAATCTGGCCCCTTGTCTACTTGGTCACCATTTCTTGTTTCAGAAATGGACTAGAGACGTTAACCCTTAACTTACCTTCCCTCCTGAACCACACCCGAAATACCGAATAGTCCAAAGTCTGTGATCACCACTTTGCCATTGTCATAGAAGACATTCTTGGACTTCAAATCTTTATGCACAATCCCCTTTGCATGAAGATACCCCATGCCCTGGAAAAGATTGACACACTTGGCTGTAACCCTACCTTACACAACCCCCATTTCCATGACCTGGTTGTATGTGACATTCTTTTAACAGATTTATCCTCACGCCACCTCTGTGAGGTAGGGCAGATCTATTATCACCTATTTCCAGAGGGGAAGCTCAGGGAGCCTGGGTGACTTACAGGAAGTCTGTGGGAGAGCAGGGAATTGAAACTGTCTTCTGAGTCTCAGGCTGATGCGCTACCCAGCTCCCAGACCCCCTTCCCCTTCACAACTCAGCCCCGCTAGGGCTTCTGGTTCTGCACTTTGACATATCTGGCTGCATTTGGCATATCTGGCTGCATTTCAGAAGCTTTCATCAGAGCCACATTGAGGAAGTTAAATGAGTAACTCGCCGGA
Source organism: Eretmochelys imbricata (assembly GCF_965152235.1). Taxonomy (NCBI): domain Eukaryota; kingdom Metazoa; phylum Chordata; order Testudines; family Cheloniidae; genus Eretmochelys; species Eretmochelys imbricata. The sequence continues at coordinate 9,591,592 of NC_135588.1, read as the reverse complement.
GGTCACACAGCAACCTTGGGGCAGAGTCTGGAACAGAAAGCAGGCTGCCTGAGTCACAGCCCCATGCATTGTCCTATAAAAACATCTCACAGAATCAATAAACACTGGGAGTTTCCTGGTCAACTGGAAGAGCTGTCTGCCCAAGAGGAAAAAGTCATTCTTATGCTAGAAGGACCACTCTGCATTTGTAGTAAAACAGCCAGTAAACTCGAGCAGCCCCAAGGAACAGGCTAGATGACCAAGAAAACCAAAGAGAGCCTTGCATTTGGCATGCCTTGTAATTATTAACTCATGAGAAGCAGAATGTGAGATTAGTCCAGCATGGAAAAGCCCAGATAAGCCAAGACACATAACACTGGTTTTGATGATCTGCATTCCAAACAGTAGAGGAGAGGTCTGTAGCAAAAACTTCAACACAGCACTGTACTTAAAGGAATACCAGAGCAGGGTTATGATCACTTCTTATATATTAGGATAATGGTGATGTATCTTGCATGACTTAATGAGGCAGCGCCTGGACATTCAAAGAGAGTTTCTTCCTCTTATTATAGCAGAATTCTTATCACAGACTTCATCCACACTGGCGATTCACTCCAGTTACAGCCACCGGTGTAGCTACCTTCTGCAAGCACGTACTGTAGTCAGGGTAGGGTGCAATTGGCTGCAATTTGCACTGGTGCTACTTGCCCTGATTTCAAAAGTGGGATAAGCCCCAGGGGGCAGACCCTCATTTAGGGTAAACTGACATAGCTTCATTGATGGCCATGAGCTTCAATGGAGCTATGACCATTTACATTAGCTGAGTATCTGCCCCCATTGTCAAATAGCAGCTTGCACTGATGAAGCTATGCTGGTGGCTGAAATCAAGGCAAACTCTAAATGTAGACAAGGCCTAAGGCAGAGCAATCAGCCACAAGCTTTACTCAAATGATTTGCAGGCATCAGCGAAGTTCTGGACAAACCTGATCCAGGGTTTTAACTTCCCGACTTCTACAGGATTTGGAATGTCACTGCAAATATGATGCCCAGCTCAAAAGCCACCAGAAAGTTTTAATTCTGAAACCAACAACCTCTTCCATTCACCTAGTGTTCTCTTACCTTAAGGATTTCTTGAGCTATCTGCCTGGTTTTGTTAATATCCAAAGATACCTTGGGATCCCTTACAAATGAGTGAAGCGTCCTTCCTTTGCAAAAGCTACAAAGAAAAGGGGAGGAGGACGGGGGGAAAAAAGAAGAGACAATGTGGTGAAAAATGCAAGTTCCTAAACATTCACACTTCTTTCCCTTGGGGAAAAATACATGTCTAGACTTGAAAGTGCTCGATCTGTCAGTTTCATAGGATGTTGATGGCAGGGTTTTATAACACGGGACCCTCCCCCACAAAAGAGCGTGTCTAAAAAATGTAAATGGGCCTGATTCTCATTTACAATAGGCCCCTTTACACTATTTTGAGTGTAAATGCCCACTTCAAGGCACTGCCACTTTCAGGCCTCTTTGCAACTTCTGGAGCAGTGTAAATGAAAACCAGGCATAAACTAAGCATGTACTGTACACAAATTGCTAAAAACTATGAGAGGAAGAGAAAGGTAACTACTACTTTTTTCTGTTTCCTGCTTTGCCAAGAGAGTCTTTCTTAAGTTTGGTTAGAAGCGGAACGAAAAGGACAGCTCATATGATAGCATTTTGTAAACAGATCAGGTCCACGCACTGACTCTTAGAACATTTCTGCTTTCAAGAATGTGCTCCCTAGATGGGAGAAAAAATAAATTACACGCTTTTTTTCCAAACACAAGAGGCCAGACTGTGGTAGCCTGACCTGCTTTAAATAGTACTTTGCACTCTAGACCTTTCGGTCAGCAGAGACGTCAAAGAGTGACTAAGCATCAAGCTTGGACAACCGCCAGTCCTTCCCACACATGGGAGGAGTCGCTTTGGCAGGGCAGGGTGCTGGAACCATATGCTACTACTGCTCTTGCTTTTCCTGCCTGTGGAGAGGTGACATTTGTCTCCATTGCTCCCAACCCAGAGCCTTACACATTACATCTGCTTTCTGATTCGCAATAAGAGCCCTGTGAAAATCATAGCAGTGCTGTGGTGAAATTCTATGTCCTCACCTGGTAATAATGGCTAAATGAGGGGGGTGCATGCACGCCCCCATGAAGAGCACCACGTTCTCATGTCGGGTCTGCCTGTAATTCATCACCTCCTTCTTAAAGAGCTTGAGATGGTCCTGATTGTTCCCATCGATCTCCAACAGCCTGATTGCCACCTCTCCGTGCCATTTCCCCCTGTAAACCTTCCCCCATCGCCCTTGGCCAATGGGTTCCCCCAGCTCAATCTGTTCAAAGGGAATATCCCACTCCTGCAGGTAAACGCTGGTCTGGCTGGCCTTGCGAGAGATCACCCCTTTCCAGTGTGGCCGCTTGCTGGGCAAGTCATCTAACTCGTCCTCATCATCCTCCGGTTCCGATTTATTTGTCTCTTGCTCTTCGACCTGTTTGCAAATCAGAAAAGGGGGTGGGTGGGGAGAACAACAGTTACACTGGAGTCCCACCTGGTAGTTGGTAACTGACCTCTTAGCGCACTCTATATTTGTATTCCTCCAGCCAACAAACTCCAAAGATGATTAATGATGGGATAACCTCAAAGGGTTCAGCTTGTGGGTTTGATCTGGCTAAGTACCCAGAAATCTAGAAGCTGATCTTAACCTCCCAAGGCTGTAAAGTGCAGCTGGGAAGGCTGCAAGAAGAACCTCTCTCATGGTATCTCAGCACTTCTGGCTGGAGCTAGAGGGCTCAATCCCATGTGGTGCTGAGCACTTGAAACTAGACATGGACTTTTGCAGGACTTGTAGGTGCTCAGCACTTTTCAGGATTTGACCCAAATTCCGCAAATGAAAATGTAAAGTTGGTTTTCAAAAAGGGGAATCAAAAGCTTCTTCAAACTTCAAGACCATGTTCCATTTGAGTTGGAAGCGAGATTCTCATTTTGGGCCAGATCTAAAGCCCAATTGCAGGACTCTCATTCAAGACAATGGTCACTTGATTAAAGCCTGTAACAAAACTGGTTCGCCCAGCCCTACAGCAATCCACTTTTACTTCCTGATCCAGCAAAGCACTTAAGCACGTGTTTAAGTAGAGCAGCCATCCCAGTGAAGTCTATGGGACTATTCACTTGCTTAAAAAATTAAGCATGTGCTTTGCTGGATTGGAGCCATGAGCTAATCGGACTGTTTATTGGAAGTCTCAGATTTTAACTGCATAGATATGACATGCAGATTTAAAAGAGTTGTTTTATAAAAATGTTTTTAAAAAATTAAAAAACAAAAGAACACAACAACTCCAAATGCACCTCCAACAATCACTGCAATCAAAGGCTTTTTCTAGATGAAAACTACAACCCTGGTACTGGCACCAAATAGTCCTGCCAATTTATTGAGAAGTGAGCGAACAACAAAAGAGCTCCTTAGTACAATTGGAAAGGGAATAGCTAACAGGCAGGCAAGTTAGACGTAGCCAAATAAAAATACCGACGTGTTTGCATCCTAACCCAGTTGTAGCATGAACAGTGGGTTATTAAAGGAGATATTTTGTAGCACGGACCTCTATTTCATTACACAGGAAAGCCATGCTGATTTCAGTAGTCATATCCTGAAGACCACTGCCCTGCTATTTAGCTTGTAATACAGCCTTTGTGACGGCGTATGAGAGTGGACAAAGAGCGAGGTGGTCCATTTCACTCACAAGCATACCTCTGCATCAGGCTCTTCAACCCCCTCTGTGTCCAGCTGTTCATCAGCACTATCAAGAGAAAATGGGTTTACAATGAAAATATGATGACATATGGACTCAGGCTAGGAAGCTGGGCTGCTGCTTAGATTTTCAGCGCCACCAACAGAATTGAGAAGAGAACCAAAGCGTATCTCCTAACATACCACATCAGAGGAGGGCGCTCCATTCTCCAGTTAGCAGGCAGGGAACTTCAGAAGACTACTTCCGATGTGCAACTGAACCACCACTAAGACCTTGTCTATACTAGAAGGAGAAGGGCCTGTTGCTACAGCAACAGCCAGCAAGGGAACATCTGGACAAGTAGTAGCACCAGTGATAACTGAGGGCAGGTAGGGTTTGAATAGGTTTTCATGACATGGTCAACAGTTTAGCAGCAGTACAGCGGCACCATTACTGGCTATTGCTATACCAGGCAACCTAAAGTTCTTAGTGCAGATGCACCTACGATGACAGAGCAATATGGAGTATTAGCTATCGTGTTATTAACTCCCAAAGACGATGAACAGTGATCCGCCCAAAGGCTGTGATCTCTACAATCCAGATCCCAAAGCATGCTTAGAGCCGGACGTACCATGCTCTGTAAATCCTAAAACCCTGCAACGTCCATTTGACTGGTCTTATCTGATCTCCCCTGGGGCACCCAAAAGGTACACTGAAGCCAGCAGCAGTCACACAACCAGCTCACCCCACTTCCCAGGAGTCACCAGTTTGTTAACCTTTCAATTTAATTAGCTGGGATGGGGTATATAAAACCCACACTGGAACTGAAGGGGAAGGAGCAACTCTGAGCACAGGAGGAGACCCCCACCCAGCCACACCTGCAGAGCGTGTTTCAGCTAGAGGTTGACCCCAGGCATCTCAGAAGGCACCTGAGAGGGCAGGGAGGGAAAGAGAGATCTACCCTGAGAGCCCCTGGAGAAGGGCGCTGCAGAAACCTTCTACTGGAGGGACAAATACCTGAGCTGATGGTTCAATCATCATCTTTTGCTTAACTATTGTGAGGCAAAAAACTGTAAGACTTTGGCAAGAGCATGGGTGGGCGGAAGTGGCCCAGGGAGGCAGCCTTAAGGTAAGATAAGGCAAGACTGGCCAAAGATACGTTGAAACTGTTTGATAGAAAGTTGTTTTTTCAATTAACCATTTTTTTGTTGCAGTCAACAAAAAAAACAAAAAACCCCAAATGCCTGTAAAAAGAAATATTTCAGCCACAAATAGTTTAGGTTTTGGCCAACATTTTTCAGTAAACCGTAAATTTTCTGTGGAAAATTTTGATGAAAAATTGATTTTTTAAAAAAGTTTTCTGTGGGCAACCTCTCCTCACATTTTCTGACCATTTCGAATGATTAAAAACAAAGAACTTTGCAGATTCAGGGAGCCTTTCATCCATGGAGTGATGGAGTAAGCATCATAACCTCTCTTTACCAAGTTTATAAAATGGATCAGTGCTTTCCCCAAAGTTGCACAATGAATCCATTGCAGAATTCAGAATGAAACCCAGAAGTCCTGCCTACTAGCCCCTCTTCTCTAACCATTCAACAAAAGTGTTACCTTTTCAGTTAGCTATGAAATGAACAAAAAGGATAAAGAAACATAATGCTTACTTAGTGTCTTCAGCTGTTTCAGGTGGCTGTATTACTTGTGGGGGGCTGGGAATTTCTAAAAAAAAATAAAATAAAATATAATACACGTATTTCATGCTTAATCCCTACCATATACTACTGTGGATTTGTTTCTCATACAGGAAATACACAGGCAGGTATATTAAGTAAACAATGAACAACCAGCATAGTGCTAAATTATGGACATTCATGTTGACTGAATCTGATTTACTTGTTCAATTACCACCTATAACATTTTGTGAAGTATTCAACTCATCTGCTAACTTAATCCTGAAAAAAAAATTTACCTGGATGTGCTTCACTTTAAGCAGTCAATAATACTAGTCATGGGCTTAAAGTTGAGCACTTGTGCATCTGCTTGCAGAATTGGAGCCAGCTTCAGGGACCCAATTGCACAGGGTTTCTAATGATGCTCATGATGAAAAATATACACAATTGACTGCTTTACCCATGTGGCTCGTCAGCACCACCCAGTGTCAGCTTGGCTTAGGTCACCCATTTTCTATAGCAACCCCACAAGCTGCTGCCCAAGCCTGTCTCTTTCAGGAAGCCTGCCTCTCACTGATAATCTGAATTTAAACTGGATTTCAAAAGAACTCCTGTGAAGACCACCAGTTGTAGAAACAGGAGGCTGTAACTATTGATTAGATTAGTATCTTATTCTTCAGACAAAAATATTTTGCCTTTCATTCAAGGCCTTCTAAGTGGTTTACAGACACCTCTGCGAGACAGGCAGGTACCATCGTTATTAGCCACTTCACAGAGGTGGACTCCAGAGTGCGGCTACACTGCAATCACTGGGTGTGAGTGCAGCTCGTATGGACAGATCCAAGGCTACCTTTAATCTAGCTAGCTCAGGTAATGGAGCAGCGAAGCTGTGGGCGTGCGGGCAGTACAGGCCAACTCAGAACCCTGCATAATCACTCTGGCAGCTAACCCACACTAAAGTATGCTCCATCACCCGAGCTAGCCCACACTAAAGTATGCTCCATCACTGCTCCATCACCCAAGCTAGCTATATTAAAGCGAGTTCAGGTATGTCTACACAAGCTGCAATCACAGGGTGTGACAGACACACGCTAAGGAACATGACCTGTTATGTCTAAAATCTTGCACCTTGGTAGGGGGTTAGATTAGACGGTCCCTTCTAACCCTCTAGTTCTAGGATTCTATGAACTTCAGGGAAGGGCCCACTCTAGTGCCCAACAGGTTGGGAACTGGGGGTTCGGGAACTTTCACTCACAGTCACTGCTGCACTTCCTCCTTCAGTCTACTACACCCACACACCCCACACCTAACCTACTGCACGCACGGGCAGACCCTGCAAAAATACATTCCCTAACGAAGGTCCTATTTTGAAAAACAAAAACCCAAACAAGACTCCGAAAGGAACAGGGTGAATTTTTAAATGGGTTCTATTGATGGTAGCAGTAGAACAACTATTGCATCTTCTAGATGAACAAACCTTAAAATCAGCTCCACACCAATAGCTATGAAAGTGTCTGACCTGAACCAACTAAGTCTTTCTTAAATCCCTGTGGTCCAGATCCTCAGATGCATCCGTTTACACCAGCTGAGGATGTGGCCCTCGGAAAATAGGGATAAGATTTTTCAAAGGAACATCAATGTGGTACATAGACTTTTGCGATGGGACTCTCCTCTGTTACAGCTAAACAAGTCATCCATGTCACGTTAAAATGTAAAGAAGAAACACACACATTAGGAAAGAATGGCTTAGTGTTATTGTTTATGTTGACACGAGAAAGCTTTTTTTTGGAAAAGCAGGAGCATTCAAAAAAAGCAGAAGATTTAAAAATAGTTTAATTTGGACAATGGCACAAGCTGGTTAGCAGATTTAAAGCAATGAACTCACCTGGGAAGATAAACTGTTGTCTATGCTGAATGTAGTAGGCAGCTTTATATATAAAAAAAGGACAGCAAAAATCACCAGGAAATAATAAAAAAACAAGTTAAGTGTGTCAAGAGATAGCATCAGCAAATGCCCCATATGCATTCAGTGAATTAGTCCCAACTCATTGTTTGAGCAACAGATTAGTAGATTAATTACCAGCCAGATCAGTGGATGGATTTCAGCACATGCATGTTTGAAAGACTGAACAGGATGACAGATTAAATCAAATCAGGTGAAAGCGGAGTTACGGATAGTGAATGTGGCCAGATGGGGAGACTAAGAACAATGGTTAGGCCCTCAGGTGGTGTATATTGGCACACGAATGAGAATACTAAACCTTCTATAGCGCTTGTCATCAGTACGCCTCAAAGCACTTTACAGAAGGAGGATGTGTCATTATCCCCATTTTACAGATGGGGAAACCGAGATGAAGTGACTTATGTTCTTATGGCTGTCTGCTATTGCCCTTCCCTTGTTTTCAGTGGAGCTCTGCCAACTTACACCAGCTGAGGATCTGGCCCATTCACATTTCTTTTTGCTAATTTTATTCCAATGAATTAGCAGGTAGGTTTCTGTTTTGTGTAATCAAATCCTGCTTCTTCTCCATTTGATGTCTTGGCTATCACAACAGATTTTGCATTTAAAACAGCAACTTCCAGTGATGGATCAAAGACTTGACAGAAAAATGCAGCTATCTCTAGGGTAAAAACAACACGGCTATTTTAAATAGCACCAAGTAAGATTTCCAGGCCAAAGGAATGAAATTTGACCCCAGCAAAGAAATGTGCTGACTATGCAACCCTGGCTCGTCTGTATTACTTACTCAGGCAAGAAGTCCCCCTGACCTCATGCTACTCATTGCAGAGTGTGTTTTGTAACGCACTCATAGTGCAAACACTTCCCACCACAGATGTCTGACTCGGCCATTTCAAAAATCCTCACAGGCGGGCACTCATAATGAACAACATGGATGACCAACAGTGTTTATACAAAGCACAATTTTTTCCTGGTTTTCATTTCCACTCTTCACTACATTAATCAAGTTGCTCATGATTTCAGGTCATTCACACACGCACACACACACACACCAATGTGCAAAGAATAAACAAACCGAGGAGAAAGTCACTGAATTTTCATATGCTCTTTCAAAAGAGGGGAATTTGAAAGATAAGACCACTGAAGACATGTAAACTTCTCTCAGTGAACTTTGTTCCAGAGTAGGTAGTTTTTACTTTCAACAACTTTTAAAACCATACACATTTCAGACAGCATGAAACAAGGCAGAGAGGCACAAGATGTGTAAGTCAGGGTAGCTTTTCCCCTTCTTTGATCTCACAGTCAAAGCTTTCTGCCCCCTCCCCAAAGCTGCCTAGAGATTTTACCTGCCTCCTGGTTGCAGCAGGACAAATGGAGCTCAAGTGCAGATACCAATTCTTTCCCTCTGTTTCACATCAGTGGAGGGGACACCAGACTGTCTGGTTATAGATGGGCATTGTGGAGGGAGTGACACCTTTGCACATATGTCAGTCCCCCAGGAACCCATGGAGTCCTCTCCCACCAGCAGGCCATAGGGGAGTTTCTTTACGTGAGTTCTTGGGGAGAAGGGAGGACACCCGGGGAGCAACTGCTCTTAGAAGTCCATGGAAGCAAAGCATGCTTCTGATTAGAAACCAGATCAGGTGTGAACACTGCTGGAGGCAGCATTTCCACTGACTGTCCTGTGCAGCTGCTGCTGAACAGATGTGAGGGGGAGTCAGCCAATGGCAGCACAGCTCCTGAGGTACAGCAGAATGGCCGTGCGAAGGCCCAGGGTCTTCACCGACCTTAGAAGTTATGCCAGGCGGTGGGGCCTGAACCTCCTGTGCGAGGGAGGAGAGGGGAGTAGATCCTGCTCCCCCAGTGGAACTCGGCATCGAACATGCATGCCTGCTAGGTAGGGAAACAGCCTGCTTATGGGGGAGTAGGACCCTTACTCTGGATCAAATGGCTGCAGATCATCATGGGAAGCGTTGCCCGTATCTTATATCATCTAGAAACTAAACGCATAAGTCAAGAATGCAAAGTACTGAGGGTCTTCCGCATGGCAGTCTATTTCCCGTCTTCCCCCTAAATCACTGAGCCAAAAGCTATTTTACTCTGCAGTTGGTTCTCTGCCTGGTCGCAATTAGCTGATGAGTGCCCACCCTCCATCCCAATGCAAAGACCAACAATGACAGAAATCCCCCTCCATTTACAGAGCCCCTGCAGGACCTGGAAGCACTTTGTAAAACAGGCCAGGTTCTGGTTGATACCTAGGAGCATGAGTTAGGGACTCCAAAATGGGAACAAGCACACTGCAAAAGCCGGCTTGACACAGGCCTGTATCCTAGCCAAGATCGCCCCAGGCAGTAGAAGTGGTGCTATTCTGCACAGGCAGAGCTGTGCACACATGTCCTTGCTGGGTTATGATAGTACCTAGGCCATGCCCTTGGCCTCCAGAGCATTGCCCAGGAAGTTGGGAAGTCTGACCATCCACAGTTCTCCTGAAACAAATCAGTTACCTGGAAAGTGAAACCGACAGTCCCGCTGGCCCATGGGGGAGGGATTTGGGGGAGGCGTTGCGCTGGGAGGATTGGAAGATTGGAAAGGTGCTGGAGAAGATGGCGTGGAAGAGGTTGTAGAAGATGGGTTACTGCTGGAGTCTAGATGGTTTATTGCTGGTGGGTGATCCTGCAAAAGCAACAAAAGCCACTGAGTGTTTTTTGCTGAGGAAAGGACGACGCTTATTGATGGGTCACCCACTCCCCCCAAAGCAGATCAGCCAATCACTGTCGCTGTGTGCAAACAGCAAGGAAGTAGGCTCTTCCCATGAGATCCTTATGGGCAGGAGGCTGGAAAAGGCCAGCAGATGGTCTCAGCATGAATGGGAATGGGGCACCCAAAGCCCCTAAGCAGCTTTGAAATCTCAGCGTAAGACCTTAGTGCTGCTCCCACTCAAGTCAGCGGAAGAACTCCCAATGACTTCAGTCGAAGCAGGATCGGACACTCAATGGTGTTCTGAGGAATCACAGACAAAATTAAGAGTGTGGGGTTCTTTATACAGAGAGTGAAAAAGAAAAAAGGGGAGCAGGTCCACCAAACTCTTCAGGTGAACGGGAGGAACTTGTTACCTGCAGTCTAATCTAGTTGAAAACTATCACCTAGACACAGCAAGACCTTGTTATTAGGTAACGGACAGGGAAGTTTGGGGGGGGATGGATTCTTAACAGCTACTGAGCACCTGCACATCCCATCGGAGTCTGTGGATGCTCAACACTACTGAAAGTTAGGGCCTCGGGATTTTTGGAGCATCTTTGTTTTGCTTCTGGTTGGGGGACAAAACAAAGCAATAAATACATCTACATACAAGTCACCCCCTTCCCCCATGGAACCACTGTTCTTTTATGCCATGCAACCCATCCCACTTCAAAACATCCTCTACCCTCTTCACACATTTCCATTGTTCGCTCATTTGCTAAGTCAGTTTCTCAACCGTGCTGTGCAGTTTTGTTTGTAGGTTGCCTCCCTCTCGGTTTCAACTGTGAATGACAAATGCAGCAGTCACACTAAGGCATTGGGCAAACGGCAAGGTAACGTTCACCAGCTCATTTGTCATTTCCCTGCCCAGAGGTGGAAACACTCATCGCTTAAGCCTTCAAACCAGTAGTTCTCAATTTCCACACTACCCCCTCCCTCCCATTTCATGGGGGTCTTGCTGGGACCCTGCCCCTATTTAGCACCATGGAAAGGGGAGGGTTGTCAAGACTCTGGCACCTACTCCCAATCCTCCACGGGTCACAACCCACAAACTGGGAACCCTCTGAAATCCACTGTAGGAAACAACCCTGCACTGGGAGGGAGACAGACAGCCTGGGCTAATACAGGTTTTCCCTTAGAACTGGATTGGGGGGGGTGGGGGTGGGAAAAGGTTTTTATTCCTTGGAAAATTGACTTTTCAGAAAAACAACAACTTAAATATTTGAATACAAAATGGCATCTCAGTGCCTCATCGGAGTTATAATCCGGGTATTTGAGGTTCCCATTCTCTTCTATGGGCTGGGCTCTCTGGCCAGACTACAACTCCCAGAATGGGTCACTTTTTACCCCTCTTGGTTAGGGGCAGTGGTGAGTCATAGGAGCCCCTGGCCACGGCCCGTCAAAGGAGAGGCAGTCTGGCCAGACAGCCCGGCCCATGGATGAAAGGAGGAGTATAAGACATTCAAATGACAATTCACGGGAGATGCTATTTGGAACCAAAATATTTCAGGTTTTGGTTGAAAACTGGGAACTTCTTGGTTTCTGAGCATTCACCGTTTCAACAAAAATATCAATTTTCTGCAGGAAACAGCCTTTTTTCACAACCATTTTTCTTGATCAAAACCCCAGTTTCCCATCAAACCACCACTGTGACTGAAAATGTGTGACCCGTGCTCTTTTCCACTCGATTGCTTTGGTTCTAGATTTCAACCCCCCCCCCCCCCCCCCCACAGCAGAGGGCTGGAGCAGCTCAGAAGCCACATTTCACAAGTGGAACGTGTCACACGTTGAAACCAAGACTCTCTGCACAGAGAGGCAGAAACAAAATGTGCGAAAAAATTATGCAGCTGTCACTGCGCTAAATGATGGTGCTGCATCTTCCCCAGACGGGCTCACAGTTCAATTGCGGAGACACATCATAAGCTTTGTTTCACCAAGTACCTTTTTCGTTAGTGCTTTTGGAAGGGTTCCAAACTGCGGCTCTGCAGGTCTATCCACAGGGTTATTAATATCAGAAGGGACAGACTCCGTCCTTCTTATTTTTGCTACTGAAAGGGGAGGGAGAAAGTTTATTCAGACTGATTCTCATTGCGATCACATCAGTGATGAAAGATAAAATGCTGAAACTCACAGCAAACTTACTGGGAAGGAAAGATATTCTGCAAGCAGGGGCCTCTTTAGTACATTTGTTATGACACTTTAATCTGTGAGGGAGAGAGAGAGAGAGACACACACACACTCGTTAGATAGCGACTAATTCGTTACAGACAATCCAGTCCAGGCCTCCCCTGGCGCACTGCATGCGGATTTCAAAGGAAGTTCTGCAAACTAGCAGGGCCCCAGTGCTTCCCTGTGGTCTGATTGTGTGCCAGGGTCTGCACCCAGATGTAGCCTGGCTATATGAGGTATTTATATGGCCCCATTGCTGTAGGATCTGAACACATGACATTTTTTAAATGCACTTATCCTACAAAACCCGTGTGAGGTAGGACAGTGCTATTAGCCTCACTTTACAGATGGGGAACTGAGGCAGAGAGAGACTAAGTGACTTGACCAAGGTCAGACAGGAAGCCTGTGGCAGAGCATGGAGTGGTGCCTGGGTCTCCCAAGTCACCTCTCTAGTCAGTGTGTCATGTTTCCTCTCCCTCCACCACTCTATGTTGATGGACCCCAATGCAGGGCCTGAAGTTGTAACTTAAACTAAGAAGCAAAACAAATACGTCTCAGAGATCAATAATAAATCGAATGACACAAAACATTCTTCAGTAAGGGACAGGATTCGGTGCTCACCTGCAGTGCTTACACTTCACACCAAACATCATGCTTTTCTGACACACGTGGCACATCTGAGATAACCAAGATTTTGTAGAGAATCTGAGCAGAAGGGGGAAAAGTGTTATATTGGGGCCAGTTAAACAGAAAACCAAACATTACCTGAAACACCACTGTTTAACTACAGCCAGTTTACAGTGTGGCCTCTTATAAAAGGGAAAACACACTGATGGAAGTGGCTATTTTATTTTTTTAATAAAAAGGTATTTAAGGAAGCCAGCACCTGCTCAGGGAATGAAAGTGACCCTTGTGCAGAGGACAACCATAGGTTTTGTGCTGGCCATCTGTACTGGGGTCAATTTCAGCCTACAGCAACTCATAGGTGAGCGCACAGGGCTTGTTTGTCAGGAAGAACCAGTACGCACACACACACGCTGGTGTTCAACTCCCAGAAGGAGATTTTTGCCATTTTTCAGTGCAGTTTTGCAAACTGGAATTGTAGCCTAAGTTATGATTAACTTTTTTTCCTTTCTAGCAGGACAGCAGAGCAAACATACATAAAACCTGTATTACTGTTTGGGACAATAGTTACTGCTAAACATACTCCCTCTTGGTTAGTTGTTGGGGTTTTTTTGGAGGGAGCACGGCAGGGGAGGAGGAAAGTAGGGGAGGGGCTAATGTGCTCCTCCCATTTTAAGACCAAGACCTTCCTTTTGGTCTGCAAGCTCTCTGGGACAGGAACTATCTTTGTTCTGTTTGTGCAGCCCCGTGCACAACTGGGTCATGGTTCATGGCAGGGGCTCTCCGGCACCACTGCAATAGAAATAAGCAAGACATTGGCAGGATCCCAAATGAACAACTTTGTAAGAGGGAAGGGAAGGTTGCAGAGACCCATCAATAGTTCTAATGTGTAATGCCTTTTAAGGACATTAGAGTTAGAGCAAATAGCAATCCAGGAAATGCAAAGTCAAGGCTAAACTTCCCAAAGGAGGCACCCAAGGCACCTTAAAATTCTGTCTCAGAGCAGTCAGCTATACACTGCACTAAAATGTGATGGTTCTGATTACAGCAACATCCATTTCATTTCCTTTGCGGCTCCTGCTGTATTTTGTGTTGGTGTTTACCTGTGTGTTACGGATATGCCAATGTCTCTTCGTACCATCTGAGGGGATCCCTGGGGGAAATCTGATGGGGAACAAATTAGATTTAAAATAAAAATAAATAAATAAATAAATAAAAATAAATAAATTAAAAGTTAATGCCCACAGTTTGTGACCATTTTAGAAATCTGAAGTGAAATTTGCACATGAAAATCTCATTTCTAAGGGAACAACAAACAGCAAATCGCACCAAGGGAGCCCAAATACATGTGTGTTTCCAAAAGAGATCGGTAACATGCCTCTAGCGCTCCTTCCCCTGCACCTGGGTCAGGCACCCAACACCCACTGAAATTTAACGGGAGTCGAGAACCTAATGCCCTTGGCCTTACGCCCCAGGGTCACTCATTATGGTAGCACACATGGGAATAGTTCACTGGTTGCTACAGAGCCACAGGAGATGCTCTCTTCATGGTATGGACCCAGCATAAGCTGTGGCTGGTTCCTCGCTCTCCATTTAATAAGGGCATGTGGATTTATAGATTTGTTTTTCCCTATTCATTTATTAATTATTATTTCAGGATCATGGTTAGAGATGGGAAAAGTCCACCCAGCCTGCAAATGCAGCATCCCCTAAAGGAGGCCACATCAGACACTGCTAACAAACATTTGGATCAGTGGCGGACTGTTTAAGCAACAACAGGCTGGTGGGAAATGTTAAGGCAAGTCAGACATGAGGCTGAAAGGACTTCCTGTCCCTTTCAATACTAATCGCTAGATTTTGGGCAATGCTTACTCATGCTGAGGAGCACTTACTCACATGAGCAGCCTTACTGAGACTCCAACAGCAGTAAAGCTTACACAATTCTAGCCCCATATTAGCAAGAAAATGTTACTTTAAAACAGATTTTGAAGGGGGAAAAAAAAAACCGTGCAGGTTCTCAATTTTCAATTAACTTCAAATGCCTGCTTAGGAGGGCAGCTTTGATCTGGAAGGGGACCACCAAATAATGGTTTAACTTCGACTAATACCGAGCTCTTATATAGGCTTTTCATCAATAGATCACTAAGAACTTTACAGAGGAGGTTGGAATCATTATCCCCATTCTGCAGTTCGGGACACTGAGGCACAGAGGTGAAGTGCCTTGCCCAAGGTCACTCAGTTGGCCAGTGGCAGAGCTGGGAAAAGCCGCCAGGTCTCCCGAAGTCCCAGTCCAGCACTCTATCTAGTAGGCAATGCTGCCTCCAAATAAGGCTATATGTTAAATATTAACATACTGGAAAACCCGACACTATATAGTCATACAACACGGACAGGCCCAGGTCTGTGTGCACAGTTCCCACTAGCATCAGTCTCTCATGTGGTCCCTAGGTGGCACCAGATCCTTTTTTTAATTAAGGCCTCACTGAAATGTTCCACTGTACGTCTAACACAGCTGGCAGCCATAAGCCTGGGTCCAGAGATTTGGGTTGCAGGGCTCACACTAGTGCTAGCGTTCTAAAAATATACAGCCCAAGCTCCAGCCACAACTCCAGAGCGCTGCAGACACAGCTGTCTTTAAGAGTACTAGCCCACGTCTATTGTTCCAGGCTGGGAGGCTTGCTGCGGGCTGTGTCGACAGTCCAAGGCACCTACATTCTCCAACATCACAGACAATGCTTGACTGATGTCAACAATTTTATAAAAAGCAGCAGCAGCTTGCGTGACTGATATGGCAATTATTTCCTGTGATAGCCTTGAAAACCCACACTGAATTAAGTGCAAGTATCTTTGGAGTCCACTGTATTAAATAATTGTGGGCCTGGTTGATCAAAGGACTGCACTGAACAAAGTAGCAGATAAGAATGGTCGTTTGGGATAATACATGTGAAGTGGATTTCCTGGGAAACAGCTAAGGGGAGGTGAATGCAAATTCCTCCCCCCACTCTCCAGGTTCTGCAAAAACCCAGTCTTTCGAAGCTATGCCCTGAGGAAGGGACCACTGTCTACTGATTACCTATCCCTGGAATCTGTAGACCAAAGAGCCAGGTTGCACAAAGGAAAGTGACCTGTGCATGGGGATGCCTGTTCTGAGCTAAAGCTGGTATGAACTTGTAACCACAGAAAACCCCTTGGTGGGGACTGAAGCACTGATTTCTACCAGAGCCCTAGATGGAGTTCGGGATGATTTCTGGTAAACTCATTAGCATGTGAGGTGGTTCTTGTATTGGTTTTCGTGTTCTCTGTAATGCTTTCACCTTAAGAATAAAGGTTCTTGTTTAGAGAGAGCTGTGCGGTAGCTTGCAACTGGGGGCAATTACGCTGTTTGTAGTCTCTGGAGAGAGAGCAAAATGCAGATGCTGGCCTGTTTAGGCAGTCTGGCTTGCTGGGAATAACACAGCATAGGCAGGGAACTGGGCAGCATGGAAAACAAGCCAGTCAGGAGGGAAAGAGGAGGGTCTCCGTCCAAGAGAGGTGATGGCTGGGAGCTTACAAGCGGGTGCCCCTGGTGGACAAATGACAGCTTGCATACAACAGATGTAATGAGATGGTCAACCAAAGCCTAGTGTTTTTGAACTAAAGGCTCGGAACTTTGGTTAGGACATATAAACTCAAAGAAAATTCTTACTGAATGTAAGAGAAAGTGATCTTTCTATGGGTTGTTTTTTTTTTTAAAATCCTACACAAGTTAATAGAGAGTGAGGACCTTTAAACAGAATAGCTAAAAAGACCTAAAAAAAAAAACCAACAACTCATTTTCTGTTCCATTCCATAGGTTCTAAAGTAAAGTAATCTCTACACAATCCTATCAAAATAGCTACAGAACTCTACTGGTTTCTATAGGAGTTCTCCACGAGGGGGATGTTTACATTTCCAACCATTTCAGGTTAATTTCTTTTTGGGAAAGTAACTGCTAGGACTGTGTTTTAAACCAGCCATGCTTTTTAAATGCTTACCAGGCCATATATTGCACATGAAAATCTCCTTAGTTTTATTTTATTTTTTACAGGAAGACTAAAGAGTTTTAAAAGGACAAGTGGTTTTCTAGGTTAGCTTCATGACGAAGGCAGTGGTTCATGAAACAGACCTGTATGGTCCGACCACTGCTGTCATGCCACAGCATGTCGCTGAACTGAACAGCGGGTTGGGACAGTAAGTACCCTGATAAAGGGCTGCAGCTTGATCCTGCAAGCTGCCGAGCGCTCATCCTGATGCCAAAAAGCACCTCACCACATGCTCAATTTTAAGCTATGGACTCCAATGGGACTATTCGTATGCTTAAAGCTAAGCATAGACCCAAGTGCTTTGCTGGTTCAGAGCCAGAGTGCTCTGCACCTTGCACAGCTGAGCCTTAAGTGAGGATTAAATTGGCTACTTACTCAGAAAGCCCCATGTTGCAAATACAGGCATTGCATGATCCCTCAAGCCAAGGCTACATGAAATTTAAGAAACATTACACTAAGTAGAAGGATCTGGCAAGGGTACGTGCGGATGCTGAATGGACAATTATGAAATTAGAGCTTTTAAATACCAACAGATGTTGACACCAGGAGTCTGGAATGACAGGGGAAATTTAAAAACAGAACACCTTCAACGCTGGTCCAAACCCTACAGTATCAGCATTTCTTTCTGTTGCTCTATTCATCTGAAGAGCTCATGTTAACGAATAAGGACTGCGCCTGCATCTCTCCTGCAAGCAAAACGCCTGCTGATGTTAACCGCTCTACACCGAGGCCTTCCAAAAAGGTAGCATAAAAGGAGGACCACACTGGAGACACAAAGACAAGACGTTCTTTCCCCCACAGGCAAGGATGTGAAGACTGCCCCCCAAAAATCTGCTTCTTACCAAACCTGGAAGACAAAAAGAAAGAAAACCATTTTCAACACAAGTAATCACGTGACAGACGATCTAAACTCCTCCCTTAAATGCAAAGGTCTTTATTACAACCTTTAAGACTCTATTTTCAAAACATGGCCTCTGTTTTTGGCACAGGCATCTTTGCACCGGCGTACACAATATTTTGCACATTCTCTTTGCGCGTGAATGATAAAATTCACTGGACAGAGTGCAAGATCCCCTTACACATACATACTATGCATACGTGGATGTTAGTCATAGACAGGGATTGTCAAAGGAGCTTAATGGATCTAGGCACCTATATGATTTTGATGCCTAAATCCCTGAGGCTCTGTTGAAAATCCCAGCTGTAAATTCTATCATTTATGCATTCCATGCCAAAAACAGAGTGCACAGAGCTGTACAAAGGCATATGGAGGATGAAGGCGGCCTTTTTGGTCCATTACAGTCTCCGCAACAATGAAGTGCTACATTGGGCTCCCCTGAAGTCAATAGTTTTATCATTTACTTCAATGAGACCAGGATTTCACCGCTAGATTTAAAGCAAAGCTGTAGCTGGCTACAGATCTTTTCAATTCAAGGAAATACCTCTCACCCATTGCTAAACAAACAAAAATCAACCTGCATACTTGCTGTCGTTAGAGGCCCCAACAGTGTGTGGGGGTCAATACACACTTCATTTGCACTTGCATATAAAAGCTACGCAGAGTTTATCACATGGTCACACATGGTTTTGTACTGAACTCTTTCATATGCACCAGTAACCATAACTAACAAAGCTAACTTTCCTTCCTTCCCTCCCTTTATATAAGAGGATGCAACTTCCTTACTGACCTCTATAGCAGCTCATAGCCAACTCCTTCGTAAAAGCCTTCAGTAAAGCCAGGTCCCAGCTGGACAATAGGTCTCAGCTCTGAACTCCTTCAAAGGGATGGAGGGTTTAGCTAAGTGGTACTGGTTTGGTGCCAGCTGCAAAGTTTGGTTCCTGATCCAAGCGTCCCCAAAACTCCGGGGGGCGTTCAGACTTTGTGGGATGGTTGTTTCATGCTCATTTGCATAAATAAGCAAATGCTGCATTAACAGAACACCTTTCATCCCAAAATATCTACAAAGCATATCAAAAGTCCTAAACGGATTTAAAAAAAAAAAAAGAAGATCTCTATATAGTTTTGTGTATCACTGAGATGCAGCTGTTTAAAAGCCACAGCAACACTTAAAACACAATTTCGGACAAGGAGTGGAAGACACAATAGCCCGCTAAACTGTGTACATAGTTGCTGTATATGGAATTTGGCAGAAATGTTCTTGCATAAAAAAAAAAAAAAAAGTGTTGATATCCTCAGTAACAGCAAGTAATCCAAACCCCTATATCACGTGTGATCTGAAAGACATCATAGCTACAAAAGCCAATTAACGTTGTACTAGGGCATCCATCAATATGGATTCTGCACCACAACCAAACATCACCTTATGCAAAATCTGGATCCACACCAGAACTGATGTTGATCCAACCCAGCTTAGTTTGAGAGCGGATGAGACAGCAGTACACGGTGTTGTGGGTTGGGCCTACTGTACTGTTAACCTCGTGCACAGGATGGAGAGCATTAGTGTAAGACGGGTTTCAGAGTAGCAGCCGTGTTAGTCTGTATTCGCAAAAAGAAAAGGAGTACTCGTGGCACCTTAAAGACTACAATTTATTTGAGCATAAGCTTTCGTGAGCATGCGATGAAGTGAGCTGTAGCTCACGAAAGCTTATGCTCAAATAAATTGGTTAGTCTCGAAGGTGCCGCTCGTACTCCTTTTCTTACTAGTGTAAGAGTTGCACAGCGTTTGTATCAAGCATATGTCAATTTCATCAGCGAGACTTCTTTAGAACATATGGTCTTTTTCACTTTATAACAGGTCTGGGTAACCTCCAAGACAAGACTTCCTGGTTACACTGGGATCGGAGATATGGGAATTGGAATGATACATGCAGCCAAAGAAAGAAAGGAAGAGCCCCATGTGTAAAACACAACTCCCACCCCTCCACCCCCCCCCAGAAGAAGGAGGATGGAAACTCCAGTGCTTACTTTAGAGGAGGAACTTCATCTATCCTGTTGCCCAGCTGTGATTCATGGGACTTGCTTCTTGTGAGCGTTGGAAAGTTTGGTAGCAGCTGAAAGACCTTCCGGCAAGGCGGAGGCGGAGTCCGTGGAGGTTTCAATTTGTGCCGCCTCTTTAACTGAGGTGTCGTCGGCGGTGTGATGGTGATGGTGTGAGGAGTCCTAAATACTACTCGCCCGCTGTGGGTGGGGAAGGCTAACGGTTCCAGGAAGTGGTCTGGATAGCTAGACGGTCCTTGGCTCGAGGCAAGAGAATCCGAAGAAGGCAGAGCAGACACGGAAACAGAGCGTACCTGCTGGCTGTTGCCCTTTGAAAGATGCAGCATGCCAGGAGTCCACGTGGGCCCTGGCAGACAGGAGGGTTCTGCAGGGTGTGCAGAGCTGCTCTCTTGGCGTGCATCAGAAGGATTCCACAACAGATCTTCTTTTAACTCCCCACCTGCTCACCGACAATATCAGTGTTAGCAATGGACAGAAAACCAGCACAGTGCGGCTTAAGGACAACAGGAGGTTTTTCCCTTGGCATCTGGCCAGGCCATTGTTTCAACTCCTCAGAGTCTTAAACCACCAGCTAAAATTTCCTTCAAATGACTGCAACAGAAACCGTTCCCTTTTCCCAATTGTAGCCATGAGCTTCAAAACCGAAATAAACCTCCTTCCTCCGATAGGGTGCATGACTGGCTTGGGGCTAGATGTATAAAGGTATTTAGGTACCCGAGATGCAGAGAGGCGCCTGGTGGGATTTAAAGAAGTGCTTACCTGCCTTAGGTTCCTAACTGCCAGAGACTGTTCGTGGGAGGTAAGTCAGTTAGGTGTCCAACTCGCATTGAAAGTCTATGGCGATTAGACACCTAATTCACTTAAAAAGAAAAGGAGGACTTGTGACACCTTAGAGACTAACAAATCTATTTGAGCATAAGCTTTCGTGAACTACAGCTCACTTCATCGGAAAATACTTGACAACCTAAACATGGAAAGATTAATTCACTTCGGCAACTTCTGTAACATTCACTAGGCACCTATCTGCATCTTTACATGCCTTGATAAAGCTGGCCTTATGACAATAGAGAGAGACAGAAATGTGTATTAATGGGGTGAGTCCATCAAGAATACAACTTCCCACCCCCATTTATGGCTGGAAAAAAAAAGTTGCAAACCACAAAAATTGTATTCAAAACTTCTCCGCCTCTCACTTGTCCCCATACATCACCAGCGCTTAGCCACTGCCTGTAGCTTACCCCACACCAGACACCCTGGAGTATCAAGACACAGCTGCCTCTGCCACAGAGATAGCACTCATCCTCAAATTCCAGCATTTAGACACAATCTAGTATTTTCGTTTCATCAGTGTTACATAACCTGCTGGCTTATGCTGGGTGGGGGAAGTGAACCTGTCCAGCTTCCCCTGCAGTATGATCGTGGAAGGAGTAGCGCTCCCTTCCCTAACGCCTCACATCCAAAGACCTCCATTACATTCAAGCACACCCTTATGAGGCAGGCAAGCATTCACCACTCACAGCCTCATTTGATGGAGAAGACCATGTTCCCTCTAAGCTGTGTGCGTGTGCGCACACACACAGATCCTAAACCTCACACACACGGTGGAACACCGCGCGCACAAAAATTTGTACAGAAGCACAATCGTTTGCACCGAAGAAATTTTTTGTGCACACGGCCTGTCAAAAATGAGAAGGAACATTGGATAAGACCCACATCCATCTAAACACTTACACACAGGCTTAACTTTACGCAAGTGAGACATCCCACTGAAGTCAACGGGACAACAACTCACACACCTTAAGCATGTGCTGAACTTTAATGACTTAGAATCATAGACTATCAGGGTTGGAAGGGACCTCAGGAGGTCATCTAGTCCAACCCCCTGCTCAAAGCAGGGCCAATCCCCAATTTTTCCCCCAGATCCCTAAATGGCCCCCTGAAGGATTGAACTCGCAACCCTGGGTTTAGCAGGCCAATGGTCAAACCACTGAGCTATCCGTCCCCCCTTAATGATGGATGGATCGGGGCCAAAGACATTACGAATCTTGGCTTAAGTAACACTAGCCAGTCAGTGGAAGAACTGGGAACAGAAATGAAGAGTCCCGGCTCTTTGTCTTCTGCTTTAACAGCTACATCTCATACCAAATGGTAACATAATAATTAGAACTTTGGGTCAGATGCCATTGCTTACAGGAAATAGCAACACGTGTCCTGAGCTAGAGGCGATGGCTGGTTTGCCACTGTATGGATGGAAAATACTTGACAACTAAAGATGGAAAGATTAGAAGGAGGAAAAAAAAAAAAAAAGAAAAGAAAACGAAACGAAGTCAAGTTCTTTGCTAACTTTTCAGTTTGCAGGTCCTTAGATTTGCCAGAGGTACGAACTGTCAGATTACCAACAGGAAATGACACCTTCCAATGACAGAGCAGTAACTGCTACAAAGAAAGATCTGACGCAGATAAGGATGGTTTGCTGCAAGTAACACTCCCAGGTTTCCATAAACCTACGGCATCCTGTGCCTTTAAGAGCAGCACTTTTCTAGGAAGGGGCTTTGTTTGTTTTTGTTTTTTGTTTTTTTCCAGAGTTCACCAACTGTAGCTCACAAAAGCTTATGCTCAAATAAATTGGTTAGTCTCTAAGGTGCCACAAGTCCTCCTGTTCTTTTCACTAGCTCTGAGTGACTTGAAACCAGATCCAATCAGTTTGCGGAAAGATGCTTATTTCACATTCCCCCCTCCACCACTCTTACAATCTGAGAGACATGCTAGGTTTTTTTCTGGCTATTGCACCATCAGCAATACAGATCTGTAATTGCAACTCTGCTAATGATTCTGTTGTTAATGAGTGAGATAGTTTAGGGTGACGAGACAGCAAGTATGAAAAATCGGGATACTTTTTTTTGAGGGTGTGTGTGGGGGGGTATAGTTGCATATATACGTAGGGCCCTACCAAATTCATGTCCATGAAAAAGGCATCATGGACCATGACATCTGGTCTCTCATCGTGAAATCTGGACTTTTGTGTGCTTTTACCCCTATACTAGACAGATTTCACCGGGGAGACCAGTGTTTCTCAAATTGGGGGTTCTGACCCAAAACAGAGCTGCAGGGGGTCACAAGGTTATTGGGACGGGAGGGGTCATGGTATAGCCACCCTTACTTCTGCACTGACTTCAGAGCTGGGCAGCCGGAGAGCGGCGGCTGTTGACTGGGCACCCAGCCCGCCAGCAGCAGCACAGAAGTAAGGGTAGCAGTATCGCAACCCTCCCCTACAATAACCTTGCACACACACACACACACACACACACACCTCCTGTTGGGTCAGGACCCTACAATTACAACACTGTGAAATTTCAGATTCAAATAGCTGAAATCATGACATTTATGATTTTTTAAATCCTATGACCGGGAAAGTGACCAACAAGGAACTGTGAATTTGGTAGGGCCATATCTATAAGCAAAGCCCATAATATCAGGACATCTGGTCACCCTACTCCAGCTTCAAATGCCAAAGCAGTGCGTTGTCACTACAGTTTTAAACAGAAGTCAATTTTTTAGCACAGTCAGCAAACTGGACTCTGAGCAGGTCTACTGAGTTAGAAGGGGCCATTTATAGAGTCCTTTCCAGAACCGAATGCACCTCGAGAGCCATTTCCTGTCCTCTGATGGGTACGCAGCTCTTGATAATTTCAATCACATGAACCTCATGTGCATCCAAGGGCAAACTTGGCCCTTAAATGTCGCTGGAGAATCTCTTGGGCTTATTCTGCCAGAAGATTTTTAGACTAAGCAAAAATGAAGCAAGATGGAGTTGGGGGGATGACTGTCTAATTAGCCACTAATCCCATCAAACAGCAAGGAAAACGATACCTGATTCGGTCACCTTCCTTAAACAGGTGAGAGCCCCATTGAGTCTGGAACACTCCTCATCACTGGCCCCACATTTCTTCATGGTTTCTTTCACCTTGGACTCATTCATATCCAGTAAGACATCTAGGGTTAGCTCCTCTGGGATTCTCTGCAGAGAAAAGAGGAAGAGAAAAAATGACCATTCTTTATTTGTTTCGGAGCATTTCCGGTAGAGCTGCCACCTTGTTGTCTAGGATCTGACTCATGATTCACTCATTTCAGCTGTGACTCTCTCTCAAGGATCCCTGGGTCAGTCATGACTGCACAGCATACTTCAGTCAACCATGCCTAACAGCTGCTCCCCCAAGCTTGTCTGAAAGCCTCTCTCGCTAAGCTGTGAGTAGGCAGATGTATGGTGCATCATCAGCCTGTTACACTCACTCTCCCGTTAGTAACGAAGGCTTGTTGTGCCAGAATTAGAGCTATTCGGAAAGCAGGTTTCCCCCGCTGTGGAAAAATTTAACGAACAAACAAATCATTGTCAAAAATTTTCAGAGGAAGTTTCATTTTTCAGTCAAAAAAAACCCAAAAGCGTGGAAAGTGAAAAAGGAGGGGGAAAAAAGTTTGCAGCTGGAAGTTTTCTGATGAAAAAAAATTCGGCAAAAAATAGAGGAAAGCAGACATCACACACACACACCCCAAAACTCCAGTTTTTCCTTTTCAAAATAAGCTCCAGTATAGAATTTTCAACTAGCCCTAGCCACAATCTTTCCAAGGAACATATTTGTGCCGCACTTTACACACAGAACAACCCACTGAAGCCAAAAAAATATGGGAAAAGGCTCAAAAGAGGTAGACACAAAAGATATAGCACGCTAGGAAGCTTGAAGTGATTTGGTATTTCCTGAACATAAGTCAAGTTCTGTTTTTACAACATCCCTCGGTTTCCAGCACAGACTTACAAACAGGGCCGTCCTTGGGCATATGCAGCATACTCGGCCGTGTAGGGCACCCTAAAATTTGGGGCACTCCTGAGTCTTAGTGTCCACCCTCCTGCCTCTTCGGATCCCTGTTCTAACCCTTCCTGCAGGCTTCCGCAGCTAGCTGCTGCAGCCTGGCGAGTCTTCCTCCAGAGGGGATCTAGTAACTTAAAAGTGAAAAAGCCTTCCAGCCTGCCAGACCTATTAGCACAACACTGAAGCTGTTAAAGAGCCATTCAAGTGGTAAAGAAGCCATTTAATGGGCATTTGCCAACCCCAGATATATACTGTCAGTTTCTGAATTCACTGACAAAAACAGTTGTGCATTACTGTAATATTTACTCAGAACATGTTAATCTACAACAGGACCTTACTTTAAAATTTGCTTTAAAAATATTTCATTAGTGTGCTGCTGAAGATGATAAAGTCACATCTCTAAAAAAAATCCTTGCATAGATTTTTAGGATTTAAAAGGCCCCACTTCTTCAGATGCATGGAGTGAAAATTACAGACACAGGCACAGATATACTGACACGTGAAGAGAAGGGAGTTACCTTACAAGTGGAGAACCAAACTACAAGCTACGAGCCCGCACTGCCATCGAGCATAGGGGCACCAGTTTAATAATACCGCGTAGGGTCCCATAAATCCTACGGACGGCCCTGCTTACAAACAATAGAAGAATAATAAGGAGTACAGGTTATGGGATAACAGGCTGAGATATACAAGAATTCCCCTGAAACTTTTGCTCACAACAATCACGATTACCAACCCTCGTGATTTTACCACAAGTCTTGCGACATGTCGTTCTTTTTCTTAAAGGCCTCGCAGTTCCTGGAGCCACAGGATTACAGGACAATTACAACTTTGATTTAAAGAAAAAAAGAAAAGAAAAAGTTTCACACCCTCATTTGTGAGGAAAATAGCTTGAAAACATGAGTCCTAAAGGCTCAAAAACTAAGCCAAAAACGGTGTAAGAACCAGAAATGTATAAAGTTTTTTAAAGCTTATTTTTTTTAAATGCAGTCTCATCATATGCCTGATGGATGATTTCTCAATGCTTGGGATTGGCAGGACTGCAAACTGAGACCCAAACAAACATCCGAGGTTTGTGTTAAATTCTCTTCGCGCCCTACCCCCAAGACACAGAGCCATTCTGTACTTCCAGTTTAAAATCATATTTACATTAGATTAAAGGGAAACTAATGAATCAAGAAAGGACAAAAGTAAGGTCTCTAAGAAAAAAAACACAGTGACATTCTTCTGTAACATGCTGGGTCTGAGCAGAATGCAAAACTGCAGCTGCCTCAAGCCAATGTCTGGCAATTTAAAGGCACAGTACAGAATAAAAAGAGCTGGTTTTCTCAAATGATTTTTGGTCAGATCGAAAGTAGGAGGCACCAAGACCGTAAGCAAAAAAACAAACAATGAGAATGTATGCGCTTGGGGGATTTGTAGCCAGACACTACAGATGCCACCAGTGCACACAAATATATCGTAAAATTATTATTATCTACCCTTAAAAATGCCACAAGCTGCACCACTTCAGTGTAGACAGTTCCTACGCTGAGAAGAGGGGTTCTCCCACTGGCATAGGTAACTCACCTCTCTGAGAGGCATTCTTCCATCGACCTAGCACGCTCTACACTGGGACTTAGGTCAGCATAGCTAACTCTCTCCGGGATGTGGATTTTTCATCTAAATGAAACCATGACATGCCGTGGGGCAGTCTTCCGTCCGACAATGGGTTCAAAGCTTAGGGAATCACAAGAACTGCGGGAGAAGAGAAGAAGAGGAGAGGAAAACGTGGCGGAGAATTCCAAGATGTCAAAATTTCAAAGGAAATGCAAACACATCGGTTTTGCTAATATTTTATTCTCAGGAACTCGTATGTCACAAGTGTTACAATATACAGATCTGCTGCTTTTTAGGAAAGATCACACACCAACAGATCATCTGAAAACAGGAACAACATGGGGCCAAAGTCTGCTTGTCTTTGGCACAATTCCCATGGAAGCCTATGGCGTTCTGCAGGCATATGGCCAGCAGAATTGGCCGGCAGAATCTAAGCCCACACCTACCATAGTAGATTCATTACTTCCCCGGCCACATCCAAACTCCCAGTCCAATACACCCCCCTAGATGTTCAGAGATGCATCTCTGCCCAGAATGTGTACAAGGGTCAGCTCTACAATATAGGTAGTTATCTTCAGAAGATGAAAGAAACCCTGTAATGGGCAATCATGCCATAATCTGACACTTGGGGAAAGTTTCCTCCTAACCCTTACCAGTTAGTGGTTGACTTTCTATAGAGTCCAAGGCCAGAAAGGACCATTATGATTATCTGCTCTCACCTCCTATATAGCACAGGCCACAGAACTTCCCCCAAAATAATTCCTAGAGCAGATCTTTTGGAAAAAAAACATCCCATCTTGATTTCAAAATGGCCAGTGATGGAGAATCCACCACAATCTTTGGTAAATTGTTCCAATGGTTAATTACTCACTGTTAAAAGTGTACACCTTATTTCCAGTCTGAATTTGTCTAGCCTATTTTTTTTATTTTATTTTGCCCTGAAACACGAGGGCTTATGTCCCTTATAATTTTCTATCGCTTCTAATGCAAGTTTAGATATTCTCATTATGTGTGTAATTAAAGCGATAGAGACTGCATTCACGTCACTTTAAAAAAAAAAAGAAAAGAAAAGAAAAGGAGACAATCAATTACTTTTCAGGCAGGAAAGCAACCTAAATTACTTAGCTACTCCTCTTGGCAATCCTGTCATTCCAGATCAGAATGTAAGCCAAAGTCATTGTGCGCACACTGCCCCATGCTGTTCCACGCATGATGCAAAGGTAATCAGTAATCTATTACTGATTTTAATTTCTAATAGCTGAAATATGTAACAGATTACATTTGCCCTGAGAAAGCAAAGCATCTCAGTCTCCGCTGACTCCATTAACCTCGGGTTTAAAATTGCAACTACAAATGGAGGTGTGCTGTGGTGTGATGGTTGGAGCACTGGGCTGGGAGTCAGGGGCCCTGGTTTCTCATCCAGGACTCCGCCATAGAGTGTGTGCCTTTGGACAAATGCCTTAGTTAACCCATCTGTCAAGCAACAATAAGAAGGGACTTCCGATCTTTATCACACACTCTGGAACGAACAGATAAAAAGAGCAGGGATACTTCATGATCAGGTCCGTGGACTGAATATGGTTCTCAGTTACACCTGTATAAAGGAGGAACAACTCTACTGAAGCAATTCTGTATTTGCACCAGTGCTAAATGAGAGCAGAGTCTGGCCCTGTGTGCACACAGAGAAGTGGGACAGGAGAAGGGATGTGAGTATGCCTTCTTTTCTAGGCGACGGATGGTAGATTTTACACTATTATCCCTGGATGAGAGTGCAGTGGCAAGAAAGGTAGGCTCTACTCCAGGACAATGAGGAAGTGAAGTCTCTGTCACAGAGACAGGTACACCGGGAGTTTGGTTTAATGATGGAACATGTGGCTGCACAAATAGGAGCAGAAGATAGGAAGAGGCGCGCTGGCATAAACGAATGCTGAATACTACCTCAGGCTGCAAGCCACACACAGAGGGAAGAGTCACAGCGCGTTCTGGAATTCTGTTCGGCACCAGACGCTCACACATCCTTGCCTGTGAGAACTGTGCCTCCAGCCACCAGCACGCCGGTAAGGGCTGTTAAAGCTGGCACAGCAGATTACACAGGTTCACCCATCTGTTATGTGTTGCATTGAAAAGCTGTACACACACCCCCATGCACATTTCTGCTCTTCCCACATTGTCTGGTGGCGGACCAGAAGTCCAGTACACTCTTGCTCGGTGTCTGGCTCACAGCCTTAGCCAAGAGCAGACGTCTTTTAGCCAAGGGTTAGTAACTAAAGCAATTGGGACCCTGATCCTGCAAGGTGCAGTATGCTGCCCGAGGTGCTGAGCACCCTCAACTCCCACTCCAGGCTTGTGGGGCTGGGCCTTATAAGCTCTAAAGCCAGGGTCTCCAGAAGAGCTCAGGACCCACAGTTGAGGCTGAGTTTGCAAGACAGCTTGGCTACCACTTACTAAATAAGGACCAGAGGATCAGAAGCAAGCAGCAGATTGGGTGCCGAGCTCGTCTGAAGATCTGGCCATCCACGCCAGAGGGGAGCTGCTTGGGGCTAAGTGCTTTTGACAACCTGGCCCTGTGAATATACACGACATTGGGATTGCAGCAAGACGGCACAAACCACTCGGAACACCTCGCCCCATGCACAGCTCTGAAGCACAATTGGGCAAGTGAGTTACTGGGCAGGGAGCGGCATTATGCTGGTCTCCGAGGAGGCACCAGACAAATCACCGCAGGAAGCTGGGCACTTGTTGAGCCAACGGTCGGATTTGCTGCAGCCTTTCTGATGAATCCCTGTTTCATAAACAAACCTCAGCTACTCTCAGATGTTTACACATGCTGCCTTTCCACAATCCCTCAGTTTTCCCCGCTTTGGGTTTGAGCGGCATCCAAAGACGTTTTCCTCCTCCTGTGGGAGGAGGCTTTGAAGGTTCAGCAGAGAACTCAGTGTCCAGACTACATGGCTGCTGAATCTTGGATGCTGATTTTTAATCTCTGTTGTGGAAACACCAGTACTTTGCACTGGTTTGAGTCTGCTACAGCACCAGGGGCCACTTGAGAGTGTGTTGTTTGGGAGCTGCCAGAGAGGCCAGATATGGGGAGTTTATTTCCTACGCTTCAGCTGGCGAGTTAAGAGGCAGCAAAATGAACTAAAAAAATTATAATCACAGATGTCAGACGTGGGAGACACCTGTTTAGTCAGCTAGACCCTGCCAGTCCAGGCTAGCTCCTGATGCAGTCGGAGCGCTGCCAGTCACCGCCAAATGACAACATGCTCTCAGCAAAGGTTCCTCAGAGTTGGCAAACTTTTAAGGGAGGTTGGCAAGGATTTGAGGAGAAGGTACAAACGCTACCCACTTCTTCGCTAGCTCACAGGACACTCATGTGCGGCTCTTGCTCTCAGAAATGAGCAGACCCCATAACTTGGTGCTTGCTCTTCTCCCTCTTTTGAGCAGGATCACGGCTGGGTCAGACAACGCTGCCAACCCTCTATCCGCACCCCACAGGAGCGGGCTGAAATGGTACTGGGGTATTTATTAATGCTCCAGTCCCTGCTGGGGGTGGGGATGTGCATACTGCTTAGCAAAGATAGGCCTCGTCGACACAGGTTTTGTACTGGTATAAAGGCAGAAATAAAAATAAAACCATTAAAATGGCATCAACACCCTCAATCCACAAACAAACCTAGTTAAACTGGTAACTAAATTAATACTTACCTCTTATCTAGTGCTTTTCTTCAGTAGATCTCAAAGCACTTTACAAAGGAGTCCCCTTTTATATATAGGGAAACTGAGGCACAGAGCCAGGGCGGGGAAGAGATGACTTGCCCCAGGTCACCCAGCAGGCCAGTGGCAGAGCCAGATCTGCCGAATCCCTGTCTTGTGCTCCACTGAGTAGGCCAAGCCCTACCTTGGATGCAGTCATACCCACATAAAGGCACCCTGTACGAGTATCACATTTCCCCTTCTCATACCCGATAAACTATACCAGTCTAAAGGACTTTCATACTGACATAACTGCATTCACCCTAGGGGACTGCGTGGCTTCAACTGTATCAACCCAGTAAAAGCAGTACAACTTTCTATCAGAGAAAAGGGCTAAGCCGCAAACCCTACTATGAGCAGGTATCTGGAATGGCATCCTGACTGGGTTCCCGACAGACTACAAACAGAGCAGAGAGAGAGTCAGAGCGGGGACAGCTCATCTCCACAGGATAGCCAGCATGAGCTCCTAATACCGCATCTGAGGAAGGCTGGCACTTGCCAACGTTTGATGAGTGGGTATGGTACTGTGTAGCAGCATCTGTCGCCCCACAATGCCCGTAGCTCATTCCCAGTGGCGACTGCACCCAAATCCCGTTTCATCTGCACGGAGAACTGGGAACGCCTGTAGATTCAGGTGCTGAGCTTGCTCCCCTTGAAAATGCTGGCCAAATGCCAGGGTGGAATTTCATCTCAAGTCTCATGAGATCTGCTGTGGTTCTTCGAGCCGCAGTTCCCAGCGCAATGCGCTTCCCTTTCTGGCCCTCGTGACTGCAGAGATAAAGCCTAAAAACGTGACCGCGGTGCACCCCTAAAGGTCCAGAAACCGAAAGGCTGGTAATAAAACCTCCAAATGTTATTGATTTTAAAAATCGTGAGAGTGTCAAGCAAATCTCACGATCTTGGGGCGGGCTGTACTAACAGTCTCAGTGGCTGCAGCAGCAGCTGGTGCAGTCATCAGCCCCGTGTTTTGTCCAGCAGATGGCAAGGTCCTGAAGACTTTAAAAGCCTCCTCTTCCGCCATGAGGCTATGGAGCTAGGAGCAAATAGCGAGAAAGTCTTCAGGGCTGACGCTGCCTTCAGGGTGCATTTGGCAGCTGGCACAGCAGGCTGGGCTTCTACCTGCAGATGTGTGCTGTGACACCATGGACCTGGGACCCAAAGCAGCTGCCTTGCCAAACCCATAAGTGACGTCCGATATCGCCCTTCTCCTGCCCCAAGGAGTTTAATTTTAGAGAGGGATAGAATGGCAAGTTGTAGGGAAGTATAAGCCCAGAAAAGGAGATTATATTTAAACAATCCCAATGACCTTGAGTAGGGAAAGCTCAGACAGGCTTCCAGAACCTGCTGCCAGTCCCCAGGACACGCGACAAAAGAAACTAAGCCTCAGAAGGGGGAAAAAAATAAAATAAAATAAGAGGCTTTCTTTAAACAGCCACTCATGTGCTGCACATATGTGGTGGCTTAATATAAAACTGGTCAACCTGATCCCTGCAAGATTGGCCTGATGCGATTTCTCTCCGTTGGCCCCCTGGCCAATGCGATAATCATGCCGGTCACTAGTTCAAGTTGGCACTTTAAAAACAGGCTCAGTTGTTGTTGCGGCCGCTCCCGCTCAGCTGTTGAGTCTAGTAGAGCAGATTCTGCATGACACGCTTTGCAACCCGACATCTGGCTCACGAGTACACAACACCGGGACTGCCACGGTTCCGATCCCGATCTTGCTAACCCTGATGGAACACCAATGGAGTTATTCCCGATTCATAGCAATTATGGGGGAGGTAAAACAGCAATGGATTTAACTCTGCCTGCCTTGTTTTGGTCCGTTTTTGGACGGTGCCACTTTAAAAATGAAAAGAAACCCAGCTCAAACAAATACAGACATCACAGTCCAATCCTGAGAGGAGCTGGGCTCTTTCAACTCAGAGGGTGTTCACTGGACTGAGCGTAGAGCCCCACCAGGCAAGGCATTTCCCTGAAATTCACCCATCTGCCTTGGAGGCACAGCTACAGACTCAGCAGAGACCTTCAAATCTAGGAGCAGGCTCTGGGTGACTGGTTTAAGGAAAGCAGCAGCTGCCAGACACATTTGCTTTTCCGTCACCTTAAGACAGGCAAGCCCTCGATAGAGCCACTCACCCAGCCCTCTGGCTGTTGCGAAAGAATGAGTATACCGCAGATTGTCTCTCTGTCAGGATAGGAGAGCCTTAAAGAAGGCCCCACACCAATTGCACGGACGTGCTAATTTTCTGCTCTCTACTTCAATAGAGTTCAAACGGCTTTCTTCTCATTTCTGTTGAAAAGGGTTGGCACAAGTGGCACGGGCTTGGTATTTATATAGGAAGAGTGGGGTATGGATGGACGAATGGGTGAACGATAGATGGGAAATGCTAACTAGCGAAGGGGGAGACATGACTGAAACCGCTGTTCTGAAGTAGCTAGGTCCCCTGGAGACACAGGTTCAAACCCAAGCAGTGTTTACACAATCCCTTCTTGCATGCAGCGTACTGCACATGGCTCTTTCTGAGGAGAACCTGGGTTCTGATAGTGCCTCAGTGGGTGCAGCATAGGAACCTAGACAGACCCTGCCCCCACTGGGAAAAACTCCCATAGGCTTCAGAGCAAACAACCCCAAATACTCTGTGTGGATAAAGGAATCCCTTTTCTTGCAAGGAAAATTTTCCACAGAGGACTTGGCCAAAATCTCATGTACCCCCCCCCTCCCCCCCACAAACACTGCCGTGCAGCAGGCAATGTGCTGGCTGGCATATGGGACCACAACAACATGACATGCTATAAACCCAAGAGTGTAGTTCTGTTTCAAATCAAAGCATGAGCGCTCCCATACCTTAGAGAGGAGGGAGAGTGTGCTAGCCTATGACTTGGAAGAGCCAAATTCAATGCCCTGCTTTACCACAGACTTAAGGCTGTGAGAACGGCCACACTGGGTAAGACCAATGGTCCATCTGGCCCAGGATTCTGTCTTCCAATAGTGGCCAGTGCCAGATGGTTCAGAGGGAATGAACAGAACAGGGGAGTTATCAAGTGATCCATCCCCCGTTGTCCAGTCCCAGTTTCTGGTAGTTGAAGGTTTAGGGACACACAAAGTGTGGGGTTGCATCCTTGACCATCTTTGCTTATAGCCATTGATGAACCTATCCTCTGTGAGCCTGTCTGAACTGAACAGTCCTGGCCTTTTTAATCTCCCCTCAAATGGAAGCTGTTCCATACCCCTAATCATTTTCATTGCCCTTCTGTGTACCTTTTCCATTTCTCATGTATCTTTTTTGAGGTGGGGGAGACCAGAATTGCACCCAGTATTCAAGAGGTGGGCATACCATAGATTTAAATGGTGGCATTATGATACTTTCTGTTCCATTATCTATCCTTTTCCTAATGGTTCCTAACATAGTTTCCTTCTTTGGACTGCCACTGCACATTGAGCAGATGTTTTCAGAGCACTAGCCACGATGCCTTCAAGTTGTCTTTCTTGAGGGGCAACAGTTAATTTAGACCCCGTTATTTTTTATATAAATGTGCTTTACTTTGCATTTATCATCAACATTGAATTTCATCTGTCATTTTGTCACCCAATTTAGTGAGATCCCTTTGGAGTTAATTATCTTGAGTAATTTTGTATCGTCACACTTCCCGTGTAACCTTGAGCAAGCCTTAGTTTCTCTGTGCCTCACTTCCCAATCTGTACAATAGGGACAATAGCGCGGCTCTACCTCACCAAGGTATTAGGAGGATAAATAAATTTATGGTTGTAGGGTGCACAGATACTACAGTAATTAAGGTCTATGCAAGATAGGCTGCTGGCAACCGTGAAGGCTTACTCATCGTTCTTGATTCAGCAGAAGAGATCTAAAAAACAAAAAAACCCAAACCAGGAAACAAACCCTTCTTAGAACCATGAGAAGGGCTTTTCTACAAAGCCCACCTTCATTCCAGACATACAGAGTGTGAACTCTACCGTGTACATGCTTGAAAATGAGCACTAATGAAAGAAAGGTTTAGAAAAGGCAGCTCTGTCTTATTGTGTGACTAAGTGTTTCATAGCAAGCTATCCCCTCTATTTGGCAGGGACACTGGCTGTCAGGACCAGGGCCCACCTACATGTTGGAAAAAATGTCATGGATCCATACAAATGTTAACAATGTTGGGATAGTTTTTGCAAAAATTCCCTAATGCAGATAAACCTATAGTAAATATATTAATGTGTCTCACACACACACACCTTTCTATGTACACATGCAACGTGTCTCCAAGCCCAACCTGAAAACAGTTTCTTCTACCAGCTCTGCAAAAGTGACCTGACCTGTTCCTCACTCCCATATGGGCGCAGTCTTTACAAAGCTGGACATCTGTCAAGGCCCCAAATGCCCCTTCTTAATCAATACATTCCTGGAAGATAGCTGGCTAGGTGAAGAAGCAGATGCTCGATAGGAGAAAACCCATTACATAAGGTGCTTAAAGTCCTGCTGGTGACTAAGTAAAAGCATGTGAGCGAGGGTGCTTTGAAGATTGTCTCAGTGAAATTAGCTTTTATTCTGCCTTGGCTGCTCCAGTGCCCAAAGAGAAAGGCAATAGAGTGACCTTAGAGTATTAGCTCTCTGGTCAGTTCACATAATAAACAAACAATATTCTAATAGTCATTTTAGAAGCCTCTCAAGCGATGTTTCATAGATCACTCTGTAAACTGGATCTGCCCAGGTTTTGGTCTAGTGCAAACTCCCCTCCAGCTACTAAATCTTTTATACAGACAGACATTCTTGGTGCACAGAGGTGGAAAGCCCTTGCCCAAATTGCAAACTGAACTAGTAGAAGAGATGACCCTGTAGATAATAGCCCTATGGACTTCAGGATTTGGGATGCCTGCAGCACTGCACAGTTGTGGTTCTCAGATTAAGTAGCATTGCAGTAGGGTGAGGAATGATGGGGAGGGAGTGGACATGGCCTCCTGTTGTACATGGGAGGAGTCACAGACAAGGAACCTGTGGGAAGCTTGCTGTTACCACATTATATGTATATGGCATCCTGCTAAGAAATCTCCAGATTCCTTGTGCTGTCACAGTCAAGATTGGGCCAGTCTCTCTTTGATCATGGTGATGCCCTGCCGTCCCACAGGATGCAGATGGGATCAATCAGCAGCCCTCTGTTTGGAAAAGCATGGGATTACTGAGTGGAGAGACGGTCTCATACCACTTGGTCTCATACCACTATTCACAACCTTTTGGAGAAGAGAGCTAGTGATGTGCCAAGGGAGGTCTCACCTGCTGACTGACTACAGCCTCTTGAGAACATCAGCCAGGTACATTGCTTATGAAGGAGCCTCGTTTAGGGTTAAAATTTGCCCAGTGCCTTGATGCCGTAAGTGGCACTTGGGCCATGTGCCAGTGCTTGGTGCTGGACTGAATTTAACCCCTACTGCAACCTTTTTGTGCTGTAAATAGAGGAGCTGCTTCATCTTCCCCACTGCAAAGCTAATGCTGAATGAAGGGAGCTGAGTGGAGAAGTCCACGCTGCTAGGGTCTGTTCTTCCAAGGACTGTGTGGTGACCTTGTGGGGAAGCTCCTGCCAAATGGCACAGTTGTCCTGACCTGTGGGGAAACCATGTGCTACGGAGTCCTGGAGAGAGGGCAGTAGTTCCCCCATGTTCCTCACAGCAATCCCCTGAGGCTACAGAGCTGGTGGCTCTCAAGGGAGTCCCATCCAGTTCTCCATGATGGGTAGGATGGCAACTGTAATATGGCCTTGAAGTTGGAGACCGAACAGGAATACACCATTCAAATGAAAGGTCTTTATGGGGAGACTGAG
The DNA here is from genome assembly GCF_965152235.1 of Eretmochelys imbricata. Classification (NCBI taxonomy): domain Eukaryota; kingdom Metazoa; phylum Chordata; order Testudines; family Cheloniidae; genus Eretmochelys; species Eretmochelys imbricata. The sequence goes on along the minus strand of NC_135588.1, from coordinate 9,555,648 downwards.
AGCTCCCGGTGCTGCTTTTCCACTCCCAAGCTAAAAATACACTGCACAAAAAACTACAGTACCCCCAGACAGCTGGGCAGGACAGTCAGTTACAAACTGGTCACAATCGGTCTGAACCACTCCACTCCCTGCAGCCTGACCTACACTCCAGGGAAGGGAATGCTGCAGAGAGAGATGGAGGCAAACTCTTTGCTCAGTGCACTTGTTCTTCCCGCTGAGTGCAATGTGTAGCCATCCACCATATGATAAAATTAACAGCTCAGCCTGTTCAGATACCAAAAATGTCCCTCAGGCCAGGCCCCCCCCGGGGGGGGGGGGGGGGAGTGTCACACAGAAGCTGCAAGAAACCAGAAGAACCTGACACATGCACGGATTAGTACAAACATGAACCGATGGAGCGAGGCTCTTTCCCTGCCAGCCTACTTGCTCTGATCCCTTCGGGTACAATCCCTCTTGAGGGTTTAAAAAGGAAACACAGCTCCCGTCGAATTCCATGCCCTCTACCTTGATCATAAAGATTTAATGGGCAACAAACTAAATGTTTCACAAGCAAACCCAACACTGATTGAAAAGAACCATGGTATTGCTAGACATTCCCAAAGCAGAATCGTTACAAATCAGACCTGCCAGCAGAACTGCCCTTCATACCATTGATCCTCCTGGAAGCCCTGCGGTGGGAGACGTGTTGGTTTAATGCAGAGGTCCCCAAACTGTGGGGCACGGAGGAACGTTCAGTCTGTGTTTCTCTCCCCCTTTCCTCCCTCCCCCGAGCTGCAGCCCCGCTCCTGGCCCCAGCTGGGAGGGCAGACAGGGACAAGTGGGGGACATGACTCTGAAAAGTTTGGGGACTGCTGCTTTAATGCGATCTCTAGAGCCAGGCTCACCACCCCGTCTACAATAGGCTGCCAGTTATCAACACTAAAAACAGACTTCCAGGCTTGATTGACTAGAACCCCTGCTAGGGCAGAGCAGGGCCAGTTCAGACATGTCTCACAAGATAATGAGGCAGCCATCTTCTTCAATTACCTTTAAGTCTGAGACAAACATTGCAGGGAGTGAACCAAATAGCATCCTGCAGGATTTTTCTTACATCAAAGAAAACAAGCCAACGGTAGGGCCCATTTTAGAAAAAAAAAAAAAAAAACAAAAAACAAAAAAACAACTCATTTTCTTTTAAATGAAAAAAAAAACAAAAAAAAATTAAAAAAAAATAAATTAAATTAAAAAAAAAACCCACCACCAAACCATGTAAGTTCAAGCTGGAAAAGACCTATTAGATCAGTGATTCTCAGCCTGTCTACCCCAGGACCCTCTCCCTTTTTGCAGAGATTTACCCCTCATTTAATGCTAGGCAAAAGGCGGGGCAATCACACACCCCTCCCGACACCTGATCCACCCTCCTGGGGTTCACAACTCCCAGCTGAGAACTCCTGCATTGGACCATCCATACCAACTCCCAGTCCAGACAGGATTATCCCCTGTGTTTTCCTAGCACTTTGTCCATTCTCATTGTCGAAGTATGTATCTTCCACCCTTTGGAGAACACGGCTCTCCCCACACATGGGCTTGGCTAAAGCTAGCCCCTCCCCGGAGCACTTAGCCATCAGATATCTCCTCAGCCTTTTGCCACAAAATTATCCAAGACAGAATAGCCCCATCCCAAAGCAGAGCTGCCTCAAACTAGCTGACTTACCCCATTGGGGGGGAGGGAGAGGGGGAGGGGGAGGAAGGGGAAGAAAGAGAAATCACAGCAACTGGCTTCTACAAATTTGCTGACTTACCCCTCACAAAAATGTGCATTGTAGAGCGAAAATTGGAGGCTTCTATTCTCCACCTACCTCAGCGTCTGCTAGCCCGGCACCAAACAGCCCTCTCACGCTCCGCAGCATTACTGGCTCACTGTTATCCATGTTCACAGGAGTTTTAGCTGTTGCCCAACGCCATAAACAGTGCATTGTTATTACTGTAATCTCTTCCAGAGCTAAAGGATCTGACAGGCGGACATTATTCTGGTTTTAAATACAGGCGTTCACCGGCGGGGGTGAGGGGGGGGATGGACAGCAATTCTAACACTGTGCCGCTTGAAAGCTCTCGATGGCTGGAGCTGTGTCAGTGAGCAAAAAATAGGGTTTGCGCTGGACTGGAGGAGTCAGCAAATATTTTAAAATTAGAACCGGGGCTCTATTTCTGACAGGAGAGCCCGGGAGTTTTTGTGCTTCACTGCACGGCAGCTTTATTTTTGGAGAAGGCCGATCAGAGTTTGGGGGTGGGGGGTGGACTAGCTGAAAATGCCTTCAAAGAAGGCTGGTTTTCCAAGTGCTACATCACAGATTAGCACAGTCACCAGGATGCTCCGGCAGCATTAGAACTGACAAGAGCATCTGAGCATTCACATAATGTAACAGGAGCACAAGCCCTTTAGTTGCTTGGGAGAGACAGTATGGTCCAATGGGTACAGCACCAGGCTGGCAGCCAGAAAACCCTGGGTTCTGTCACTCTGCCAATCTACTGGGTGCCCTGGTTGTTACTTCACCTCTCCGGGCATCTGTTTTCCTTCCCACACTTTGGGTCTTCTCTATTTAGTTTAGACGCTCTTCAGGGCAGACACACTCTCTCGCCATGTGCTTATACAGTGCCTGATGCAATGGGGTCCCAATCTCTGTTCGAGTCACTAAGCTATGGCACGGAGGGTACATTTCTCAAAAGCATCAGTGGGATTCCGGGTAAAAAGTGTTAAAGCATCTAATTGACCTGAATGCCTTAATCCCTTTAGAAAGGGAGATTTAGGCACTTTGTAGCCAAAGTTATGTAGGCACTTTTGAAAGTTTTACCTAGGTACTTTTCATCAATGATTCCCAAAGCGTGTTACAAAAAGGAAATCCAGTCTCATTATCCCAATTGTACAGAAGGGGAAACTGAGGCACAGAAAAGGAAATCCAGTCTCATTATCCCCATTTTACTGAAGAGGAAATGGAGGCACAGAAAAGGGAAGCGATTCACCCAAGGTCACAGAATCCATATCTCCTGACTCCCTATCCATTAGGCCATGCTGCCTGAGGACTCCCTCAGCTACTCTTCCCCAGCAACTCACAGGCATGGTGTTCTTTAGAACACTACAGGAAAACATCCCTAAAGATGTTACATAAACAAGAACACTGAGCCCTGCATAGCACCCTTCTTCTGACTGTTTTCAAAGCACTCTGCTCCAATGTGGATATATTTCAGGTTCTATAAAAACAAGTTCTTATGAAACCAGAGCCCAACAGAAATGGTCCCACGATTTGTGTACAATTTCTAGTAGCCAACTCATCACAAAACAGACAAGCAACCCGCTGCACAGTTTACATCCCAGGCATTAAAGGCCCACCAGCCTATCAACTAAAGCTAAAACAGATTTCATTAACTGCTATTGTCCAAGCAGAGAGAAAAGGAGGATGAAAAACCACCACCACCAACGGCAAAAAGCCAACTAGGATTTGTACAATCCTGTCTTTGGTTTAAGAGAGTGTCTTTCCTTCCCCCGCCCCCCACAACCTGCAGCTCCCAATTTGTTCCCATGAGCCCACACAAAAGTCAAACTGGACAGACTTTGCTGTGTATTTCCTGTGCAACGCATCTCAATGTTACCCAAACCGACTGCCGCTGCATGAGAAAACAAATAACCCTCGGCAATGAAATGGGATCAGAACCGAGGAAAAGGAGAATTGGGATCAAAAAGCAATTTAAATAAATGCTGCACAAGGCACCGGTATTTCTGATGGTGGGAGCAAGAGCCACCTGGTTTGTCTATTTCTAAGAGGATTGGAGACAGCAAGGGGGCTGTGAAGAACAGCATTAAGCAGTGAGAAAGTTTGCTCTTCTGGGCGTGGAGCAGACACATCTTTGCTCACCATCCTAGCAACCACGCAGATGACTTGAAATGCCCAGGATGGGGTGCAGAAGGTACTTCCCCACTCCTTTCTACAGACACTGTAAAGAGGTTTTCAGTGAGTTCCTTAGGCAAAAAGAATTTCTGTGTAAGTTGCAGTTACTGCAGAAACCAACGAACAACCTGGCAGTTCAGTCCCAGGAACAGACTGCACCCTTGCAGCTGCTGCATCTAGGGCAGTAATCCCCTCCCCCCGCAAAAATCTATGAGCTATCTATGAACCACCTATGTTCTACATAAAAACAGCAAGGCCCAGTCCTGAAGTCGTACTACTGGGCCAGGTTCTGCACTTTTAATAGCAATGTGAATCTGGAGGAACTCCACAAACACCAGCTCAACAAACCCCCCCGTTTTCACTCAATCTTTATTCCTGTTGGAGTCAAGGAAATCTTTTGCTAGAAAAAGGATTACGTGAAAGCTGAACTAGGACCTCGGGATTTGCCCGGGGCAGCCAAAACCAGGAAGAGAGTTCACTGCTTATTCATATGCATTGGATTATTATGAGATTTGCAATCACTGGGAATCGACATCAGGCTGTTCACTGGGTGCTGGGCGGTGTGTATGTTGCTGAGCGCTCCCAGGAACGGACCCCATGAAGCCAATGGCACTTACTCCTGTGAGCAAGTGCTCACTGACCTGTGTAAGATTTGCAGAGTCCAGCCTCAAGTGACGAACTTGATGTCAGTTTCCTGCAGTCATAAATTTCCCCATAATCCAGTGGATACAAATAAGCACGTATGTTCTTGCCATTAACAGATAGAGCCAACACTAGGATGGGAGGCTCACGGTCATAAAAGGCTCGCTGCCAGCTTTTTTTTTTTTTTTTTTTTTGGGGGGCTGTTGATTTTTAGCTGCCATGGGTTTCTGAAGTGTGGAGAATTAAATTATAAAGGATCCACACGCTCTTCTGGGGTCACACACCTCAGGCATGGTTTTCATGTGCTGAGCACCTGTAGCTCCTACTGACTTCGACTACAGCTGTGGGTGCTCAGCACCTCTGAAAGTCAGACCCAGGGAGTCTGGCTCTCCTCTGCCATGCAGGTGCAAGGCCTCACACTTTCAGTTTGACCCAGAGACTTTACCCACTGAACCCACTAAGACAGGAATCCTTCTGGTATGTCCCAATCAAGGCTAGATTAGTGGGACAGTCTCTGCTCTCTTACATCAGTAGAACCCTAGATCCACTGCGTCAAATTCTCTGCTGGTATAAATTGGCGTAGCCCCATGGCACAGCTCCAAAGGAAGGCAAATTTACAGAGTATTTAACCCATGGAGCTCAGTAAAGCAGTTCCCAATGTACAGCAGCGTTGCCGAGAGCAGATTCCGTACAAAAACAAGGGGAAATAGCGCAGTTAAATATCAACCAGACAAAAGTGAGGAAGTTCTAGGATCCAACTGCAAACAGCTCCACCCACAAATGCTTATGCTCAACTAACTTTGTTAGTCTCTAAGGTGCCACAAGTACTCCTCGTTCTTTTTGCTGATACAGACTAACACGGCTACTTCTCTGAAACCAAACTCCACCGTTGAATCCCGTTCTTCTCTGCATTTACAGGAGAGACCCCCACAAGCCCAAGTCTGCCCTGGCGGGTATATTAATTGCAACATTATGATCTTTCAGTATACAAGATCATAACCTGAAGTCACCTTCCCAGCCTGTATCAGGTACAGAGGGGTTTCCAGCCCACTGCAGCCAGCAGTGTGAGGTGTAGGTGGACATCTGGCTTGTTTGGAGGGTGGTGTTTCTGAACTATACCAGGTGAATAGGTTAAGGGCAGTCCCTGGTCCAGAAGAGTAGTAGGTGGAAGAAGGGTGTGTCTGGTCCATAAACGTAGCAAGATATTAAGGTACCCAATCCATAGTAAGCACCTCCATCTTGTAGCTGGGGGGCAGATTTTCCCTGCTCCTCTGGATAGGGATGATGGGGAAAGAGGGACTTTAGGCAGGAGAGAAGAATCTTCTCTTCCCATTAGCAGTTGAGGGAGAGAGGACTTAGGAAGCGCAGACCCACCAGGCCTTTTACCGGAGCTGCTGCTGCTGCCGCCCACGGAGCTGGAAACAAAACACGTTGCAAAACCTGTTTGATCTCCTCTCATTCAGATCTGAAGCAGGAAGAGACCAGGTACGCTTGCCAACATGTGATACAGAAGTTCCCGTGCTTCTTAAAGAGACAGTTATTATCCGGACTAGCGTATATATAGTTTTTCCAGATCAAGCACACGTCAAAGCCGCGTTCTGCAGCTCCAACCCAGACAACGTAGTATTGTTGTCTGAGACGAATAATTTTACAAAGGTGCATGTAAATCAACATTTGCAAAAAGCCCCTTGCTTTAAAATAACGTCAGGAGTCTGAATTAGACCAGCAGGCAGTCAGGAAATCCAGTGCTGAAGAGGCAGACACGCTCTGTACTGGTGGATTTGTCCCTTACCTGTACAACTTCTTTCTTTACATTGACGAGGTCTAACCAGTCATTGAATCTTGGGTAGCTGTTGAGCTCCACTGTCCGGTCATTCAGGGGGACGCTCAGCTTACACTGCCGCTGTCTGTTGATGTACCGGACCAGTTTCACCTGTTGGGATCCAGAAAGCAAAACGGTTACAGTTGAAAGCTCTTTGAGGCAGGGACTCATTTTTTTGTTCTAGAGCAATAGGTCCCGGTCTGACAGGGGCTCGTAGGTGTTACTGGATTGCAAATAAATAAGCCACCAACACAACTAACCAGGCACTTCTGGGAGTCAATAGCGCTATTCCTTTACGCTGAACAGCACAGCGACAACTTGATTCCCCCTGTGGTTTCACTAGACAGGAGTGGGGCAGGAGATTTCCATTCCTGCATGACCCTTCTTTAAACCATCACGAAAAGACAGTTGCCGACAGCGGTTAACTTCACCCAAAATATACCACATACATAATGAGGAGTGATCCGTTGCCTTCTGTCTGAAAACTGTGCACACAGCTGGTCTACACTTCCCGAGGACTGGGTGTTCCTGTTGTGGTTACCTCATTCATTCTTTCCATGTGGTGGTTACACCCACTTACAGCATGTGGTCCACATTTAGACTTCCTAGCGTCTTCCTAGAACTCTGTACAGCACCCAGAATAATGGGGACATGCTCTGGTTGGGATCTCTGGCCTCGACTTCAAGACAAACAATTACTTAAAGAATAAAAATTATGTTGGACTCAAAACACCAAACGCTTCCAGTGCCTGACAATCTCAATTTTGCTACAAGAGTTGAAAGAACACAAAAGGAATATTAATATTTGTGCCTTATGTATTTCCTAACATAAAATAAACCTCAAAAGAGATTTCTCATTGTTTCTATGTCACACATCCCCAGAGGGCAGACATAAGCTTCAAAGACTTCTAAACAAACACACCTCAAAGCAATTTAGTCTATCTGAATTTTATTAACCAAAACATGTCTACAGTAAAACACAAGAATTTTAGCATTCGAGGGAAGATCAGATTTATAATTAAAAGGAAAAACAAACATGCATTTCTTGTCCTCTTTAATGTCTCTTCTCAAGTTTCCACTGGAAATATTTTCTGTCTACATGTCTGCATGATGTAATGCAGTGACTTGCATGCAAAAAAATCAGAGAAGTTACAAATGGGAAAGATTTATTAGATCTATCTAATCCAGTGGTTTTCAACCTGTGGTCTCACAGACCCCACCCTGGTGGCCTAGGTTTAGGATTTCCAAAGGAGTCTGCACTGCCATTTGAAATTTTGTAGGGGTCCGCAAATGAAAAGGTTGAAAACCACTGATCTAATCCATCCCCAGAGAGAGGGGGTATCAAATACTAAATGGCAAACAGACACTATGCTTGATCTTCACTGAAAGGCTGGTGTACACTGCTGCCCTCTACAGAGCAGATTATTTCTGACCTGTCCACTGGTTTGGAAGGATATTGCCTCCTACTGACTGTCCTGAAGCAGACATGGACGTCCTAATGCTATTTTGGGGTCTCTTTGGTGACACAAATGATGGAGTTACTAGCATTTACAGTAGCGCCTGTTGTGTGAGGAACTTTCCACACATTCAAGAAGGCGGTCTGAGGCGCTCATGATCTAAAGACAGGTGAGTAAGCAATAATACCTAGCTCTTATACAGCACTTTTCATCAACCAAACTCAAAAAGTGTTTTACAAAGAAGCTCAGTATCATTATTCCCATTTTCCAGATGGTAAAACTGAGGCACAGTGAAGTACAGTGACTTACCCCATGTCACCCCACAGGCCGGTGGCAGAGCTGGGAATAGAACCCAGGTCTCCTGGCCAGTGTGCTATCCACTAGGCAACACTGCCTCTCAGAGGAATAGGGGAAATGGAACATCAATAGGTGATAAAATAGAGGGGGCTTGATCCACAAGGTCTCTGGGCTCAAAGCCCTGGATTGGTTTAGTAGAACACACAATGTGCGATTACTGTGCACACACTGGGTGGCAGCACACTAGAAAAACCCCTCACTACTTGAATGTGACTTGCTTGTAGTGCATTTACGACTATATTGCCCATTACTGCCTCTTCAGTAGGTGGCTGGAAAGCATGTGTTTTAGGACCAGTTCTCTGAAAGACAACTGTGGATTTCTGCATATGTACATGGCCAAAGCATGCGACACCGGGCTAGGAAGAGCCCGGTAAGCCATCCTCAGGATGGGGCTGCGATCCCTGGCCATAAACAACTCTGCTTGATAGTTCAGCAACAGTCGCAATGGTAAAGCAAAGGTGGCAGTCACGCAGTACTGGGATCTTTATCCAGACGTGCATGGCTGTAGCTTCCAAACTGAACCGTTCATCATACGAGCGAATAACCGTGGAGTGGGTCACTAGAAGGTGGGCGCACTTGAGTCAATGTGAGACAAGTATCAGGAGATAGGAGAATCATTAGCAGGCAGAACAATATCTTGGGCTGCAATCGTTAGATTGGACAGAGATAGCACAGTCCAGTGGCTAGAATGCTGCACTAAAATTGAGAAGAGGTTAGGGTTCTAATCCCAGGTCAGCTTCTGAGTGACTTTATGCAAGTTGCTTTGCTCCTAACCACCAGTTTGGGCTTGTCTCCTCTATTTAGACTATAAACTCTTTAGGACAAGGAGTTTTTTTATTTTTTTTTTTTTTTAATTGTATGTGTACCGCTCCTAGCACAAGCATCATCTGAAACAATACAGGATAGGTTTCATCTAAGCTGGCAGCATTCTAGTAACAGAGCCATCTAAAGAATAAAGCAGTCTTAAAATAGCAAGCAGCCATTGGGAACGCACAGCAGACCTGCATTCCTGGATTATCCTTTCCTGTAAACTAGCTGCTGGTTTATTTTACCAGTAATCTGACTACGCACAGTTATCTGGTGTAAATGCGGGGTTTCACTGCCCACACACACACACCCCTACCTCAAGTCAGAAAGTAGCAGCCCTGTGAAATTTAAGGGGTTTTTTGGTTTGTTTTTTAAATTTCTGGTTGCAGTTTCATGCAACCGAGAGTGATACTGCATACGGTGACCCCAGAGATAGCAGTCTCAGATACGTTACTCCCCGGATAGCATGTTGTGCAGAGGGAGCTGCAGTATCCTAAAAAATAAAACCAAATGCAACCGCAATTTTGCCAGATGACGTCCAGCACATGGGGCCTGATTTTCAGAAGGGCCGACGAGGACCCAGAACTCCAACTGGAGCAAACGGAGCACTCAGAACCTTTGCAAGGAAGGTTGTGACCTCTGAATGCAACTTTGGAACGCTAGACCCACTGAAAGTGGCTTTTGAAGTCCTGCTCTCTGCCTCAACCCCCATTCTGTAAGACTGGGATGATAATTCCGGTCTTGCCCTGATCCTGCAAAAAGAACATGGAGTGGACCCGTGTTCACATGATGCTGTGTGTAAGTCAGTGGGGCGCCATGTGGACACAGGGGTCTGCTTGCATAGGTCTCTTTCCAGGATCAGGTCATTTGATTCCAAGCTTCGTGTTGGCAAAGGCCTGTCTTACTGGGCGTTTGTACAGTGGCTGCACAATGGAGCCCCCGACTTGTACTCTCTACCCTAACACATCTAAACAACAATGGTCCTGATACAAATGACCCAGCAGTTATGTATTTCTGGGACAGAGAGACACCCACTATTTAGCGAGGAAAGCACTGGCAAAATGTTTAAATGGGCACGCTCATGGCAAGAAGCGCAAGCCACACGTGACCAAGCATCAACTAATCCCGTTATGGGACGAAACCTTGGCCGTACTGAAGTCACTGGCCGTTTTACCATTCACATCAGTAAAGCCAGAATTCCCCTGCCCCTGGTTTTTAAAAGGGAGATGAATTCTGTGTAGTTCAGGCATGGTGGTTTTTCATAGCTTTAGACTGAAACAGAGAAACAGGACTCAGCTAAAAGGTGTTGGGGTGGTGGCTGTTTTTATTAAATGTTATTACAGTTTCTAGATCTTTGCAGAAACATCTGAACACTTCAAATATCCAGTGTAACGTTCCAATAGTCAGGCCAACAAAGGTTTGTTTGGGGTAGGCGGGCAGCACGTTGGTGCATTCCCTTCCCACAACAGCCTGTCCTCTGCACTTTTACAGAAGTGCCATGGGTAAACTGGTCTTATAGGGTGGGGCAGACCTCTGTATTCAGAGTGCTTTGCAGAACGTGTCAGTGCTAAGGTGAGCCAGGACGGCACACAGGGTGAAAGGGCAGGTTACAGGATCCATGACTGCACAGATCCACTGATGCCAGCTCCCTATTCAGGTGTGCACAGAAGCAACATCAGACATTCCAGCCCATCGGCCAGCATGGTGACAGCAGAGGAGATCTGCTGTAGCCCTGTGGTTTGGACCCTTCTTCAGTATTGGGCATTTTTCCTCTTAGTCCTTGCCCCTTGAACGCCCACCCCACCCAGAAAGCCAGATCATTCTGTCTTAAAGTGATTGCTTTTCATGCAAAGAGTGACAATCCCTGGAACTGCAATACACCAAAGCAATACAGGATTCATGAATGCTGTTCCACTGGACCTTGAAAGCCCTGCCTTACCGGTCAGTCTTCCAGCCACAAGCTGCCCACATGCAGCTGTCAGAGAGAGCCAGCAGTTTGTCAAACCAAACCACAGGAGACTTCTGAAGTCCAAAGACTTAGAAAATTAGAAGTTAGAAATTAGAAAATTAATACCAAAGAATGGCCATGCTGAGTCAAGGGCAAGGAGCCAAGTCAGTCACCACATACAAACGGAAAGTTCTCCAGGCCACTCATGCACATGGCTCTGTTCCTTACTTCAGCCTTGGCTCAATGCAGTGAAGAGACCGTCATGAAGCGGTGACCCAGTGCAACAGGCTGACTAATTTAAGGGATGACTATAGGCACTCTCCCACACACCCCTCAGACCAAGAGATTCTATAGAAAGGGAGCTCTCCTATTTATTCCTGAGTCACAGTCAGAGAGGACAGAAATGAGCTGTAGAAAGCTCATTTTACAAATATTTGCTTCTCAGTTTCAATTCTTAATAGGTTACTTGTTGGAATATTTTTCCCTTATGCCATCATGATATGCTGCAGTTTGTCTGACTGTCTCTTCACTGGATTGTATTTCTTCTGCTTTATAAATCTTCAAAAGGTACTTTTGAAGATTTATAAAGGGCACACACATGGGAGAGACCAGACCTGAGCATCACATTTTTGTATGTTATTACATGGAGTAGCTGGGATATCATATTCTGGACTGAAAGCAATCCCTCCAGAATTTAGATTGCAGTGGAGTTTCCACTCCCAAGTGGAGTTTTAACCCTTAAAATCGATTTTTAACCATTGCATTGGATAGGTCTCTATTGTGGGTTCTGCCTCAGCCAGAGCTCCCATTTCTACTACTAGATAACACAACATCTAGTCAGATTCGAGGAAATGGCCTTATTGCAAGATGCATCTCAACAGACGGCACAGGAAAACAGCTACAATAATACAAGCCATACTTCCACATGGGCCACTCCTAATTAACAAACGCTGGCTGTGGGTGCTTGCTATGGATATACAGGTTTCATCAACTAGTATCATCCAAAGCCAGACAACTTGCATTTCTGAAAAGCGCTGCAGGGTAAATTCACAGCAAGTCAGCACCGGGGTGTGGTTCATCTTGTCCTTTCCCCCCAGGTCAGCTCATCTCTTCCCCATTCTTTGGCATACCTCCAGGTAGCGGAGCACCTGCAGAGGGAAGAAATTCTGTTTGCACAGTAGGTTTGAAACTGGCCTGGCTAGTAGTGAGAGCTGAGAGCAGAATCAGCAGTCCAGCTCCTCAGACAGATAGCAGGACACATGCCAAATAACCAATTAAGCATGCCTGATGTATTTTCCCATAAAATTGTGAAAATATGTAGCCTTGTTCTTATTCTTGCTAGTGTGTAGATTTCATCAGGTGATCTTGGGATGTCACATTCATTCTGCTCTGGGCACATTTCATGCTTCCTTTTATGAAAACCCGTCCATACAAGTTTAGGGCGCAAGTCTGCTCTTATCGAAGTGTACGAAAGAATTCCCACAGACATCAATGGGAGCACAGCATTGGGTTTTAAGGCACTCACAATTCCTACTGAAGTCAATGGGACTCAGCCTCTCCAAAACTCAGGCTGTAAATTTTAAAAACCCTCCTCTTCAATATCAATGTAACTGGGGTACCTTTTGTGAGCACGGCATGGTCTAGGAGATAGGGTACTGGACTGGGAATCAAGAGACCTGGATTCTACTCTGGGCAAGTTACATCATCTGTTTTCCCTATCCTTTGTCTGGCTTGTCCATTTAGTCTCTGATCGCATCTGTACAGTGCCTCACCCGATAGGGTCTCATCTCTGAGGAGATAAGAAATATTTGATACCTATACTAGTTCCCACAGCACAAGGTCCCACCTGGTACTAGTGCATTTCACTGCAGGAATGTTCCGTGAGATGGTTAGGGCAAGCTACGAGCAAAATCACCAACCTAAACCATGGTATTGTGAGGAGAATTACATTTCAGATTGAGACGCACTCCAACATTATGGGGATGGGGGCCTTCGATCGATCACTGAGCATCGTTTGCCTGGAACATCTCCTTTGCATCTGAGATAGTTTTTCCCTCCCATAAATATTATGCAGATGTCTGCTTCCCGCATTTTCCCCCCCTCACAATGAATCTCATTTTGTTATTTCCCCACTCAGTTCTCATTAAACTGCATGGTTTGGCTTTCATGGCTGAGCAGTTACAAAATCAATTTCTGAGAACATAAAAACTTTTGGGTTCAGTGACGCAAATAAAAATCCACAAATACAGTGCCGGTCTCCAACCACAAAATTAGAAATAAAACCAGTAGTAACCTTTTCACTGCCTGTGTGCCAACGAATTAATCCTTTACAACATAACAGCAAAACCTACTAACTGGTAACCTGTAGACTGCAACAACCGAACGGGGGTGGGAAAGAAACAAAATGGGGGAAGGGGGTGAGGAAGGTGTGTGGGGGGACGAGGAATAACCTGCAGCATAGAATGACTGCTCCACTTAGGGCTGGTCTATACTGGCAATGTTAAAGCGCTGCCGTGGCTTGTATCGTCACAGCAGAGAGCTCTCCCAGCGTTCTTACAAAACAAAAAAAAACCTCACCTGCACCAGGAGCGTAGCTCCCAGCGCTGGTGCACTGTCTATATGGGCACTTTACAGCGCTGAAACTTGCTGCACTCAGAGGTGTTTTTTCACACCCCTGAGCGAGAAAGTTGGAACACCATAAAGTGCCAGTGTAGACAAGCCCTCAGACTCCATCTCTCTTTTCCTCCATTCCGTTTGCCTGACCCCATTGTGCCAGATTCTTATTTAAAGGGAAAATAAAAGGCACTGTTTTGTACTGCTCTGGCAGTGTACAGGGACCTAAGAGCATGTGCAAACATAAGTGACATCCCCTTTACTGTATAAAGGAGTTTTAAAGAGGCCTTAGCATAAAGGAAAATTGGGCCTGGTGTGTTTAGGGGAAATTGCCAGGCTTGAATTTATATATACACAAAATAAACTAGTTCAACCTCTAGAGACACAAGCTTGCCTCTAACAACATCAAAACAATTGGGAGCTTCAACACACACACAAACCAAAAACATATGAGCTCTCTCATCGGACTCACAAAGACCGCATCCGTGAAATTAATGTACTGACACCACAGTGCAATATTCAAAAGAGCCTTTCAAACCTGGAGCTTGCAAATACTGCTTGGAAGAATTCAGTCTTCAAATTGTGGCACTGAATTCTTCAAACCACGGGGCTATGACTGATCAGAAGCTTCATTCTCTGAGAAATTAAAACAGAATGTAACAAAAGAATCACAGCGTTATGCCCCCTAACCAAAGGATCTCAGACATATGAGACCAAGTGTCTCTTCCACAGAGTTTGACTCAAATATGCTTTATTCATATTAGGACCATGACATCTTATTCCAAAAGTTTTTAAAGACAAACAATATTAAGTCAGTCTCTAACTCTGGCAAGTTACTGAGCCTTCGTTGTTCTTTTGATACCAACCCAAATTGAGTACAATCAATCCATATTGTTACCTGCCCCTAGCTTTCTCTCATATAGTGCTTTTCCTCCATATATCTCAAAATGCCAGCTAAGAGGAGAAGTATTCTTACCAATTTACAGATGGGGAAACCGGAAGCCAATGACCTGCAGGATCACCCAGCATTTCCATGGCAGAACTGGGAATAGAATCCAGCTCTCCTGGTCTAGAGTCCAGTGTCCTATTTAGTAGGCCACACTCATGATTGGTCTGGGCCTCCCTTGATTGCTGCATGGGTTGAAACCCTGGATACCAACAAGAATAAACCCCTATTTGCACCAGTGGCTTTATCCTGGTTTCAAGCAGGGGAAAGTCATGGCTTATAAAAGTTTACCCTCTCTATGCTAGCAAGTTTCAGAGTAGCAGCTGTGTTAGTCTGTATCCGCAAAAAGAAAAGGAGGACTTCTGGCACCTTAGAGACTAACCAATTTATTTGAGCATAAGCTTTCGTGAGCTACAGCTCACTTCATCGGATGCAGAATCTGTTCTAGACAGTTCTGTGATCTGTAGATAATTATAGACCTTGTTGAAGTTGATGGGTTTGCCCCCTGCCCCTTCCCCTTTTCCTCCTCCTAGTTTTCACCAAAATCTTTTTTTTTCTTTTTTTTTTTTGGGGGGGGGGGCGGTAGGGGGCTATTGATGCCTAGAACATTCCCCGAAATTTTGGAATTGATTGATGGGGTGTTCAAAGCCAGTCAAAGAAATGTCATCAAGTTCAGTGGAGGGCCTCATTTCACTCAGCCAAGTAGTCAAACAAATGCTTAAAACAAAGTTTCCCTTCCCTAGAAGATGCTGCTAAATTCCATAAAAGACTTCACTTGGGATAAAAATAAATATGGGCGTGTGCAAATACTTCTTCGTGCAGCCTGCAGTCTTTGTCTGTCCGTGCAATTCAATGACCCAGCCGGTCATCAAGTCAAGTATCTTAGCTAGAGGTTTTAAAGGGCTGAATTATTTTACGACCTAATATATTCACAGTTATGCATGGCTTAGAAAAGGGCAGTCACATAGCTTGCTTCAGGCAGAAGCTGACCGGGAAGAAATTCCATGATGCACCTCCCACCAGGTACAGAGTACAAAAGGCAAGGTACAGAACTCCTGAAGGTTGAGTCTTCTGGAGCAAGAGATAATAGGCATTCTTGGAAGCAGGATACCAGACTTGCTGAACCAATGGTATGAGCCAGTATGGCAAGTTCTATATTCCTACCTTCTAAACCAGAGAGGAGAACCTGGCCTCCAATTACAGCAATGAATATTCAGAGTGACTCTGCTGAATGAGGTGGGAATGAAATACATACTTCAGGGGTTCCTCAAACAAAGTCTTCCAGCCAATGCCACAACTAAGGAAGGCCAGGATCCCTTTACAGTCAGTGTGTTGTTGGGTTTCAATCCCATTCACGCAAAAGAGAGTAAAGAAGCAGCCCACATAAGGCCTGGATGGAGGCGGCGTTCAGAATGAGGAGCACGGTCAAGACATCCAATAGGCAGGCCATGTTTCAAGGAATGATCTGAATCCCATGTGATGAGGTCAATGGTCCATCTAGCCTATCCTAGAGACTGTGTCTCTAGAGGTTGGAGCCAAGGGGCCGGGAATCAAAAGGCAGAACTGAGAATCAAACCCATGACAACAACCCACTGTGAGACGCTGGGCGAGTCGATTTATCTTCTAAAAAATCGATGAATAATCCCAAGCCCTCCCCTTGTTTGTCAGGGTAGCTAAAATGTGTGTCTCAACTTTGTAGCACCTTCCACACACTCACCCACAGATCAGCAGCTCTTGCAGCTTTTGAACTCTGTTCTCCCCAGCTTTCAGCAGCTCTTTCAGTGTCACTTACTTGAAGTGACTGACGCAGCAGTTCTCAGATTGGGAACCCAAAGTGGGTTGTGACCCCATTTTAATGAGATCACCCAGGGCTGGCTTACACTTGCTGGGGCCCAGGGCTGAAGCCTGAGCCCCACTACCTGGGACCAAAACCAGAGGGCTTCAGGGCTCAGGTTACAGACCCCCCGTTGGGGCTGAAACCTGGCGCAATGGGGCTAGGGCTTTGCCCCCACCCCCTGCGCGCACACACACAAAGGGCAGAGGGGCTCGGGCTTTGGCCTCCCTGCCTGGGGTCGCGTAGTAACTTTTGCTGTCAAAAGGGGGTCACAGTGCAAGGGAAGAGGGAGAAGAGCCACCATTTACTTTTTCAAGTTTCCAGCTGCCTTTACAATTTCCCCCCTGTATTCAAAACACAAAAAAGTTACTAGGGACCAAGGATGGGCTGCCCCTGCAAAGCCAGGCAGGCTGCTCAGGTGTGACTCAGGGCAGAACCCGGCCCTGGAACCCAGAATACGTATGCAGCAATCACAAACCTAAGGAACCTGAAGTCATTTGTCTGAGTGTTACTGAGACCTGAATTCTCAGGTACTCCAAGGTGTGGTCAACATAGGTTTTGCACGGAGAACCACACTGATCTTTACTGATCTTTACTGATCCAGCGATACTGGTACAAGCCCTACCAGCATAGGTTATTCCCCTTCCCTACAGGAAAAATTGCTTATTTCCTATTACAGGACTAGCTAAACCAGTATAAGCCCCTTCATATTGGTATGATTGAGTCCGCAGTGTGGGGGAGGGAAGGAAATTGTACCATTTTGGGTTAGGTATATTCTCATTTGCCTGTGAGAATTGTTCAAAACTCATTCACTGGGTGACATTCTCCCTTGGCACGGAGCTCCACTTGTTACCCCCCAGCTCCCGTCGACACCTCTACCGAAAGCTTTCGGCTGTCTCAGTAAATACTGCACCTACAGGAGCTCTTTCTACTTGATTATTTTAACATTTAAGGAACAAAACTAACCTGAAGTTCAAAAGGCATGGCACGAGTCTAGTGCGGTGGCCACATGTGGGCAGAGAGACTTACCAAACATAAAGGGGAAAAAGAAAGAAAAAGAAGAGGAGACGTAAAACAGGCAGGCATGTTTCAAGAAATGATCTGAATCCCACAGGATGTGGTTGGTTTTGGACTCTCGAACACATATGGTTTTCTTTTGCCTTCAGAACTGAATCCACTATAGGATGGTATTTCAGCTTCTGCCTTCCTCAGAGACACAGGAGCAAGGATAAAATCAAAAGATTAATTATAAAAATGGGCTGGCAGTGGATTGATTGGTTTATCAAGGGCTGAGAAACTGCTGTGTGTATGCGTGCGTGTGTATCCTGTGGAATACAGTCACACACAAACGAACCCTGATGAGGGACAGCTTGGGGTCCAATGGACAGGGCTCCAGACTGGGACCCATAAGACCTGGGTTCTTGTCCTGACTCTCCTACTGAAGTTGGACAAGTCACTTCCCCTCTTTGTGCCTTTGTTTGGCTTGATCTTAAGGACAAGAACCGCCTGTGGAGTGCTTAGCTCAATGAGGCCCTGATCTTGAGACCTTACAGTGCAACTGCAATACAAAAAAAAAAAAAAATATATGAATCTACACACGAGCCCTTGTCAGAATGACAAGGCTACCGTGCTCCCATTCATTCCTTGCAAGTTTATTCCTTGGAATGAGTCTCAACCACCTGGGCACAAGGCTGCCTTCAGAGTCTGGTTCTGAGCACCTGCCTTTCCCCATCGGCTTCAGCTGCAGTTGTAAGTGCTCGTGCACCTCAGAATCAGGCCCTTGCTGTATACGCTGTGTAAGCAATAGGAAAAAACATTTCTGTGCTTGTCTCAAGTGCTGTCAAGGGCACCAGGATGAAGGCCAAGTGACTTCAAGCTATGCAAAACCCCAGCCATAAACTCCTGGAAAATGCTTGGCCTGGAGAATCTCGTCACTGTAACATGTATCTTGCATCAGAGAACTGCGAAGCATCTTATAAACATTAAGTAATAAACCCCATAAGATCCCTGTGGGGCAGAGATTATTATACTTGTTCTATAGAGGAGGATACTGAGATGAAGAGAGGTTAAGTGACTTGCCAAAGATTGCATAGTCCAATAGTAATATTAGTAATGGGACAGGTGAGTCCGGACTTCCAGTCCCCCACTCTAATCACTAGATAGAAGTCACTGCTACCAGTAACTACACTACAATGCTTCTAAGGGTATGTCTACACTGCAATCATGGGGTGTGACTGCAGGCTGTGTAGACATACCCTAGCTAGTTTTAGTACTAATGCAATGATGCCACAGCAGTATGGGCTAGCAACATGAGTAATTACCCAGGGTTCCAGGTGGGCACGTACAACATGCACGGACGTGTACGTTGCCTGGCTTCACTGCTCCGGTACATGAACTAGCTTTAAGCTAGCTAGCTTGGGTAAGTCTACAGAAGCTGTAATCACACCCTGGGATGGCAGTGTAGACAAACCCTAAAAAGCCAAGGCACTCAGGCCTCTACTGCATCATGGACCTGGGAATGAGAGACCTGACTGAAAAGCTGAACTGAAAGCAGCCTTTTAGTTATGCGGCTGTAAAGCCAGTTGCTAACAGCAGGCACGTCATGTTTGGTTGTAGGTCTTGTTGCTGCTGGTGGCAGGAGAAATCCTGGCTCCGCTGAAGTGAATGGAAAAAGCTCCCGTTAACATCGGTAGGACAAGGATTTCACATTGGTGCTCAGAAGCCCAGCTCCTCCAAAATTATTTATGTTTCTTTCATGGGGCCCACCATCTCCACCGATATTAACTCGGTGAACCTGGAGGCAAGGCTGGATTCCCAGCTGGTATGAACTGGCGTTAGCACCATAGAACTAAATCAATCAGTTTACACCAGCTGAGAATCTGGCCTGGGGGTTTTCTAATCCCAACCTTGTACACAGCAACGGCACAAAGAAATCCAACAGGCGCCTGAGGGACTTTCAGTTTTGCTCATGAAAGAGGAAACAGTTTCTCAATGCGTTGCTAAGAGAATTGTGAGAACACACCAGAGCAAGTGCCCAGTAGTGCCCTGTAATGCACATGGGTGGGGGGAGCCCCTCTGGAGAAAAAAATAAATTCACACAGCTGCTTTAGCTAATTCACACTGCAGCTAGTTACAAGAAGAGGGGCAGACAGTTGGGTTTTCCTTTGAAACTTCAGTCATGCCGCCAGCTGACACCCGAACAAGAACCGTCACCCAAGCCTTACTGTGGCCGGTTATTTCTGCCCTGTCACATGATTCATATAGCGTCATTTCTGGGTCACTTGGAGGCCATCCGCTGTTCCTCCCTACCCCTTTCAAGCTCCCAGCCTCGGAGACTCAGAGCTGCAATTGCTGCACAGAGCTCTACCCAGCTAGGTGAGGGGGAAGGGGGAAAATCAAGCCGCTTTCTCGAATGGAAAACACTATGCTCTTCACCCGTCTCTCAGCATATGGAAACACCGGCGTCTATGCTCCCAGCAGCAGGCGGTGTCCTCGCCTTAAATAGCCAAGGCTTCTGCCTGGGCACACAGCAAAAAATGAAACTCTCCCCTCTTCCCTCGTCGCCCGAGGGACACGCAGCCACGGGAGAACTGCTCGGAGAGCCCCACGAGGGTAGGGGCTGAACTTGCAGCACCTCACGTTTCTCGGGCACATTTCTGCCACTGCTGCATCCGATCTTCAGCTCACTCTCAGACTTTCCCCCAAGTGTCCCATCTCCTTTCTCTAGCTCACCTCAGTAGGGTTTCCCATATGAAACAGTGGGGAATACGTCCCCTGCTGCCTGGATCACGGGGAAGCCTGGGCTGCAGCTTCATCATAAAGGACCCACCTAGCCTTACAACTTATTCCTCTCTCTCTTATCCACCCTGCCCGGCCCGTTTCAAATCCTGCCCAGACCCACATGCAGCTGAATTGCATCAGTTCCACTAACTCTGGGGACCTCCTGGCCCATGGAAAAGGGGCAGGGGCAGGAACTGCTTTGTAGCGAGGGGTAGAAAGCATGGTGGAGACCCTCCTGAACAGAGGTGAACTTTGCCTTACATCAATGGTCCCTATGCACTCACAGTGCCTAGTACACAGGGCTCTGATCCCCGACTGGAGACTTTTCAGAGCTACCACCATGTAATCATTTAGAGAAGAAGGGCAGTTCAGCGATTAGGTCGCTAGTCTCAGGCTTGGGAAACCCTGCTCTGCCACAGATTTCCTGCATGACCTAGGGCAAGCCACTTACACCCTGAGGTATTTAGGCACCTAACTCAATGGGAATTAGGTGCCCAAATGCCCTGGAGGATCTGGGCCTTGGGTACATCTATGCTGCCCTGGGCAGCGAGTCCCCCAGCCGGGTCGACGGGCTTGGGCTAGCCGGACTCACGCTAGAGCTCCAGTCGCTCTGCCGATGGTGCTCGGACGTCGTGGCAGAGGCTGGAGCTTGGGCCCTGCGCAGCTATTACAACCTGAGCGGTCAACCCAGGCCGGGAGGCTCACCACCTCAAGCTGTGTAGAGCAAGGTCCCATCCACGTGTGGAATGAATTTTTTGTTATGTGCACCAATATGGAGGTTATGTGGTGGGGGTGGGGCTGAGTGGTTTGGGGTGCAGGAGGGGGGCTCAGGGCTGGGGTTGCGGGCTCTGGACTGGGACGCAGGCCTGGGATGGGGGAGGGGTCTCAGGGTGAAAACAAAACAAACACACTCCCCCTAGCCCTCTGTGCTCTGGGGGAGAGCATCGCCTCTCTCCCCACCATGCAGCTTAGAGGGAACTTGAGTGTAGAGATACCCTCTGTGCCTTAGTTCCCCATCTGTCAAATGGGCTTGTCTAGCCAAACACTGACCGTGGTAAGCTGGGGTGTAAGTCTACCTTGCCTTGGCCCACCACACTCTAACTGTCTGTGTGGACCCTGCTGCTGCTACACACTGCAAGTGCCGCAGTGCGCGCGGATCTACCCCGCTTTGAAATGGGAGTCAGTCAGTGCGCACTAGGGAGCTTTTAGCATGTAGACCCTGCTGCCACGCAGGCCATTAGCAAGCGGCATGTGAGCGTGACAGATTTACGCCCCAGCTTGCCCTGAACTGTTTGTATAGATAAGCCCTAAGACTGTAAGGTACTCAGAGGCTAGAGCAATTTAAAATAGATCATCATCAGAGTAACTCCTTGGCACAAGCCTATGGAGTCACACCAGGGGGTGAATGTGGCCCAGAGATCATGTTAATCGCATGCCTCTGTAGGACTGTAATTTCATTCCCTTCACTGTTCAATTGCCTCTCTCCTCCCAGAAAGAAAACAAAAAGCCCTCAGCATTACAATCACTGCAGCCAGAAAGCAATGGAGCGATGGGGATGAGGATCATAAATGGTTCATAATTTGGAGAAGAAATGCCCAAGAAACACCTCTCTCCCAGCCTCCCTTTTTAAATTCCAGACCTTGAGAGGGTTATCTTCGAAGACATTTTATCACGTCTATGATGGCTCACACACACACACACACACACACACAATATAACTCTCAGGTGGACTTGGATTGCACAGTAGGGGAGATTAAAGAAAAAAAATTCTGTGCAAGCTTCAACTTCCAGTGCAAATAAAGGACCGGAATTTACAGCTAACAAAGCTTGACATTTCCTCCAGCAAGGTCAGGAAGGGAATGAATAATTCTAGGCTCTCACCACTTTCTTGCTCCTCCCTAGTTCAAACCTCATCCTGCAAGGCGCTGAGCACCCACAGCTCTGATCGTAGTACATGGAAGCTGCAGGGACTCAGGGCCTGTGGGGCTGATCCTGAAAGGTGTT
This sequence comes from Eretmochelys imbricata, assembly GCF_965152235.1. Lineage (NCBI taxonomy): Eukaryota > Metazoa > Chordata > Testudines > Cheloniidae > Eretmochelys > Eretmochelys imbricata. The sequence continues at coordinate 9,533,516 of NC_135588.1, read as the reverse complement.
GAGCACCCCAGCCCAGATCCTCCGAAGTATTTAAGCACCTCACCCCCCTGGGAGTTAGATACTTAAATACCTTACAGGATCTGGGCCCCCGTCTTTAGTGGGACTTGAGAGTGCTAAGCACCCTTAAGGTGCCCCGAGTCCCACCAATTTTTTTTTAATTCTGAATTCATTTTAAATTTCTTTTTCTTTGCTCTCTTTTATCCTGCAGCCTTCGTCACTGTGGCATTCAGCTTTCTTTTTGCCCTCATGTTACTACTGTCCCTTGCCTTCCCCCAGGCCCTGGCTGTGGAGTGAGGCTGATTAGCAGCCAGTTCTCTAAAGCACTGGGCCTTACTGCCAGAGCTTCAAACAGAAGGGAACAAAAATCTGTGCTCAGTTGCCTCAATGCCTGGGGCATTTGAAGAAGGTCTCCGCCCCCCAGCTACTAATGAAGCAGACTTCAAGAGAAAAAAAAAAAAAAAAAAAAAAAAGGTTTACATGGAAAAAGTAAGGTTTCCTCCACAGGAACGGAAACACAGGCCGATTCCAGATCCCACACTCAAGAGACCCCTCCAGACATACACCCCCTCCTGTCACGGGAAATCTTTGCCGTGAAGCCTCAGTCCATAAAATACTCTCCAAATTACTCTGCTCTCTACAAAGAATGGAGTGGTTTTGGCAAGCTGGTAGGGCCACATTTCTCCACCAACAGACACTACATGAAAAAGCTGCTCTCACTGTCTGTTTCCCCCCATCCCCAAAGAGATCATTTAGCAAATCTTGCCCTCTTCCAATACAGGCAACACTTTCACCTAGAGATCATAAGCAGGTAGGTTCATGGCCAAATGCCTCTAAACCACCTAGCATGCCTCTTTCCCCTCGCTGTGTGTTTTGTCCACCTGTTGTAATATAGGGTATATTTACACTGCAATAAAACACCCGGGGCTGGCCTGTGTCAGCTGACTCGAGCTCACGGGGCTATAAAAATCATTGCAGATATTGAGGCTCGGGCTGGAGCCCTGAGCTCTTCGACCCCGCGAGGGTTTGAGCAACACGCAATGTGTCTATATCAGAGTAGCAACTATGTTAGTCTGTATTCGCAAAAAGAAAAAGGAGGACTAGTGGCACCTTAGAGACTAACCAGTTTATTTGAGCATAAGCTTTTGTGAGCTACAGCTCACTTCATCAGATGCATTCAGTGGAAAATACAGTGAGGAGATTTATATACACACAGAACATGAAAAATGGGTGTTATACACACTGTAAGGAGAGTGATCACTTAAGATGAGCTATTACCAGCAGGAGAGCGGAGGGGGGGGAAGAGAAGGGAGGAATAGTTTTACTTTGTGTAATGAGACATCCACTCCCAGTCTCTATTCAAGCCTAAGTTAATTGTATCCAGTTTGCAAATTAATTCCAATTCAGCAGTCTCTTGTTGGAGTCTGTTTTTGAAGTCTTTTTGTTGTAATATTGTGACCTTTAGGTCTGAAATCGAGTGACCAGAAAGATTGAAGTGTTTTCCGACTGGTTTATGAATGTTATAATTCTTGACATCTGATTTGTGTCCATTTATTCTTTTACGTAGAGACTGTCCAGTTTGACCCATGTACATGGCAGAGGGGCATTGCTGGCACATGATGGCATATATCACATTGGTAGCTGTGGAGGTGAACGAGCCTCTGATAGTGTGGCTGATGTGATTAGGCCCTGTGATGGTGTCCCCTGAACAGATATGTGGGCACAGTTGGCAATGGGCTTTGTTGCAAGGATAGGTTCCTGGGTTAGTGGTTCTGTTGTGTGGTGTGTGGTTGCTGGTAAGTATTTGATTCAGGTTGGGGGGCTGTCTGTAGGCAAGGGCTGGGCTGTCTCCCAAGATTTGAGAGAGTAATGGGTCGTCCTTCAGGATAGGTTGTAGATCTTTGATGATGTGTTGGAGAGGTTTTAGTTGGGAGCTGAAGGTGACGGCTAGTGGCGTTCTGTTATTATCTTTGTTGGGCCTGTCCTGTAGTAGGTGACTTCTGGGTACTCTTCTGGCTCTGTCAATTTGTTTCTTCACTTCAGCAGGTGGGTACTGTAGTTGTAAGAATGCTTGATAGATATCTTGTAGGTGTTTGTCTCTGTCTGAGGAGTTGGAGCAAATGCAGTTGTATCGTAGAGCTTGGCTGTAGACGATGGATCGTGTGGTGTGGTTTGGGTGAAAGCTTATGCTCAAATAAACTGGTTAGTCTCTAAGGTGCTACTAGTACTCCTTTTCTTAATGTGTCTGTATGTATCACATACAAAAAAAAAAAAAAACACACACACACACACCAAAAAACAAGCTCTGGGATTTCCAAATTTTAGACTTACCAGGCCAGATATCAGTTAGCCCTGTGAAAATCCACAGCAACCAGTGAGATTACAGTGGTATAAAACACAGCATAATCAAAATCTGAGTCTGGCCCTCTGAACTGTATTGTCTTTGTGCCCCACCAAGAGGCTTTGGCAAATCCTGCCCACTCTAGTTAGCCGGTTGTAATATATTTCTCCAGCTCTGCTTACTGCAATCTACTTATTCTTCTGCAGAGCGTGCCTTGCTGTCATCTTGCCCCAGTAATCAGCACAGCTCGGAGAGGCATCTTGGGAGTTCACTCCACCAAGCACATTCCCAGTCACTTTGCATCCAAGTTTAGGGCTGGTGAAGCACGGGATGATAGATGCGCGGTCACACGGCCCGCTTCTGCCTCTTGCTTTCTGGGACCATTCTAAGCAGCTTCGTTTCTGCACACAGACGCTCAGCCAGGAAATACTGGTTCATTAGGGAGCTCATTCTGCTCTCACACAGGGCTTGTCTACACAGCTGTTTGGTATCACTTGAACTATACAGTTCAATCAGTTCAACACCCCCTCACTCAACCTGCCTCCTCCCAGCATGGATGTAGTTATACCAGTATAAAAGGTGTGTAGAATGGTATAATGTATTTCCACAAATTGAGTTCAATCATTACCAAAGCAGTGTGAAGACCAGCCCTCGCTCAACCCTGAATTCGGTGGAGTTGTTCATGGTTTTTTCCTAGTGTAAGTGAGAGCAGAGTTAGGCTCTGGCTACATAAGAAGAATTTGCTGCTGTAGACTATTGGTTGAAAAGGCTTCAAGTCCAGGATGGAATTTTCATCCAAACCAGAGAAAACAATCCCGCCATGGCCAGTAGCCTGGTGGGGGGTTGGAAACTTGGCTAGAATATGAAGGATGCAGGTTCGAGTCCCTGCTTCAAAAATCAGGAAGAACAGGGACCAGGGGCGCCAGAACAGGGCCATGGCCCTCCCACTTTTTACCGGCCATAACGGTGAGTGACAGGAGGAGGGGCAGAGAGGAGTGAATGGGGGTGGGTCTTGAGGGGAAGAGGCAGGGCCATGGTTCAGGCACCTGTAGGGCTCCCCCCAGCACCACTTTCAGGGCACATCCGCTGCTCCTGACAGGGACAAACTCAGGTCTCCCATATGAGTCCCCTTACCACTGGGGGACTGGCTATTCTACGGTGAGATGGTCAAGAAAACTATTCCTCCGCCCCCCTCCCCCAAAAAGATCCCATTTTTATTCCCATGTGGAAAACTCAATTCTTGATTTCTGGCCAGTCCTAGTGCTAGCTCATTTATAGTGCTACAAAAGCACTTATCCAGATATGCTTATCCCAGTTCAGGAAGCAAAATAAGCTATAGCAGTTGTGACAGGGTCGGACCAGATGGCTCTAGGAGAGTAACAGAAGGCAGATATATTAGCCACAGGTTAAGTAGGTCCCTTTTCCCTGGGTAAGGTAACAGGGAAGGTTCCAGAACAGTCAGGAACCTTCTGGAGACAATTAAGACAGGCTGATTAGAACACCTGCAGCCGATCAAGAGGCTGCTAGAATCAATTAAGGCAGGCTAATCAGGGCACCTGGGTTTAAAAAGGAGCTCACTTCAGTTTGTGGGGCGTGCGTGAGGAGCTGGGAGCAAGAACGCGGACTGAGGTGTACAAGCATTACCAGACACCAGGAGGAAGGTCCTATGGTGAGGATAAAGAAGGTGTTGGGAGGAGGCCATGGGGAAGTAGCCCAGGGAGTTGTAGCAGTCGCACAGCTGTTCCAGAAGGCACTCTAGACAGCTGCATTCCACAGGGCCCTGGGCTGGAACCCGGAGTAGAGGGCAGGCCCGGGTTCCCCCCAAATCCTCCCAACTCCTGGTCAGACACAGGAGGAGTTGAACTGGACTGTGGGTTCAGAAAAACGGCCACGCTGAGGGCTGCCGTGAAGCTCCAAGGCGAGCAAATCCGCCAATAAGTGCAAGACCCACCAAGGTAGAGGAGGAACTCTGTCACACAGTAACATAAAGAGATTAAAAAATACAGCCATCACATCCCTAACCAACATAATGATACTGGTATAAAACCTTCTCATTTACACAAGTAGTTAGACTGAGAAAGCCAGTCTTTATAGCCCCTTTATGCTGTCAGAGTGTTGTTTAAAAGGCCTTAAAGTGGGTGCAAAGGCGCCTTTGTGTTAATGAGAATCAAGCCCTCAGTGTTTTCTGTTAAAAGCTTTCAAAGATCTTGTCTTTCACTCCCGACACCCCATGCTCTTCTTTGGAAACATCCTTCCCAGCATCCATCTCATCTCCTTTGTCCCCTCTTCTGCAACACATACAGCTAATTATCACTTTCTGCTAAAAATAACCCCTATGATTATCAATGGGAGAATCAATTTGGCAGTCCCTGGGGTTCAGGATTTCTGCAGCAGCTCTTTCTGAGATGACTTCCTAGTGCGCTGCTCAGACACAGCTACTGAAACAAAAACAAACAAACAAAACTTAGGGGGAAAAATAAAAAGGCCATTGTAACCACTGTGCATATCATTTTGTAATGGATATGGCAGTACAGACAAAAACAAAGGGCTTCTATCTTGTGTTTCTCTGCCAGTGAGCTGATGGTTCTGAATGTCTGGTATAAATTCATTTCTTAAGCTTTCAGATTTTAGCTCTAGCCAACCAACATTCCACATTTACTGGGCAGTTTTGGGGATTCATCTGTTTAAAATATTTAGGCTTGACTTTTCAAAAGTGAGCCAGAGGCAGGTAAGCACCAACATCCTATTGAAAGTCATCATGCTTGGGTGCCTAACTCCCCTAGGTTCACTGGAAAATTCCAACTTGGTCTTTTTGATCTATAAAAGACATAAGAGAAAAAAAAAAGAGGAGTTTTGCCATTTGGGGCAGAAAGAGGTCATTGGGTGGTTGCCAAGAACATCTTATGGATCACTTATGAGACCCATGTTGCTCAAGTAACCCACTGGTGATTGTGTTCCAACTCCCTCTCTATGCCAATCCACTGAGGATAGGAATTGTTACAATGACCAGGTACAGAGCTCGAGCTGTAACAGCTCAGCCAGACCCAACACGCTGGCCAGGAAGGCAGCCGTCACACAATAAGGGCAAATCCTTTGCGTGTCTGTCTGTCCCTATCTCCTTTGCACAGACATAGAAGGCTCAAAAGCAACTGAACCAGCATGGAGAGACTGCACAGGGAGAGACACTGGTGCAGAAAGGCTGCCAAGTAATCTGTGCGCTAGGGAACAGCATTCTGGGCTGGTTCTTACTACAACAGGCCTTAGATATTTCTGACATTTTACTAAATGAGCATTCAGAGGGCTTTTCAATCGTGTTCTTGACTGAAGACTGCACCTTCCTCCACTCCCATCAAGAAAGGTTAAAACTTCAATGGAACAGTGCAGATGGACACCCACTGAGGATCTGGCCTTCAGGGTTTTTCCAAAAAGATCCAAACAGTCATCCTAAAAGAAGAAATATTCTGGGCTAAGAGCTGGGGGGTGAGGGGAGGGGAGGGGGGAAGAGGGTTACTGTAATGGTGAAAGGGGAGGGAAGATGGCTGAGGGAAGCATGTTTTTAAAAATACTGTCCACCATAGGAAATTGCTCAACCAGAATGTGGCAACCTGCCACATTTTCACAAGCATCTCCTCAGAGAGCAGAACAGCCTTGTTTTATAAAAAGTTAGTATCCCAAACTGCAGTTTGGGATTCGGGGGCGGGGGGGGGGGGGGGGGAATTAAAAACTTCTCTACAAAATGCTTTTGAGCTACACTGCAATTGCTTCATTTTGATTATATATAAAACAACAACCACCACCACCACCACCACCACCACCACAACCCCTAAACACATTAAGTGCCATACCAGGCTGCGAGGATAAGAGATTTGGAGCCAGCTAGTTGGCTTTAGAGTAAATTTCCTGAGCTCCTTCTCCGCACAATGTCCTGAAGTGAAGCCAAAGCAGCACACGAGAGATGCGACTGCTAGTTCAAGATGTGGTGGTCAGCAGAGCTTTTGCAGAGAAGGACACTTCCAAAATAATTAGCAGCCTGTCCAGGAACATGAACTCCATGGATCATTAAACCTTATTCTCCCTTCCAATAGGACCCTGGTAAATTATTAATAAGTGGGTTTACAAATGGGAACAATATTGTGCTTCCTGCTCATCCCAGCTGCCTTCCCTTCCCAGGAACACCAAACCCAGATTGGACACCCATTGGCCTTTCCCCTCCCCTCTGAAGTTCATTTTTCCTACCGTACTTCAAAACCACCCCCAGCCATCCAGCAGCAGCCAAGCTGCCAGGGAGCGTGCAGTAGACTTACAGCACAGCCCAAAGGACAGACAGGCACCAAGATCACCATGTCTAGAAACAGGCTTTCAACCGAAACTCTGGATCACAAACCCCACATGCTTTAGTGAAGAGGCGTGTGTGTGTGGGGGGGGGTGTATTTCGGCGAGCAGAGTGTCACAGCTTATCTGGTTTATTCAGTGCTGTGTTCAGCAAAGGTGCTCAGGTTGGATCCCCCTGGATCTGACAGACAAGGGGGTGGCAATAGACTACGATCCAGAAACGGTCTTCAGCTCAGGAACAGCTCCCCTCCTATAACTCAAAAGTAACCCTGACCTGTCTGTGCGGGCTGCCGCAGAGAGTGGGTTACAACTGCACGTTCTGCTGCCTGTCAGCGGATGGGGTTGCAGCTGGATTCCATTTTGTGTTTTGAAATTTGCATCCAGAGTGCCAAGCGTTCTGGATGGCTCCTTCCATCCACCTCCGCCCCCCCCCACCCCCTATGGAGCAGGAGGGGTAGGACATGGGGATTCTGTTCCCCACTTATTAGTGCAGAAGTCACAAGAAATAAAACAGTATTTCTGCTCCTCGGAGGCCCAGTCCCGGCTCAGGGAACTCCTTTGTGCCAGGCACCGTACAGCCACAGAGCAAAGGACAGTCCCCTGACACACAGAGTTTGCAATCTAAGGCCCCTACCCCTGCATGGGGAACCATATGGGCCAAATGAAGTCAGTGGGGCTCTGCCAGGTAGTTCTCGGTGCAGGACTAGAGCTCAAGTAACACTTACTGCATCTATGCGCCATGCTGAACAGTGGCCCGATTCCAACACCCTTTTGTCTCAGACTAGTGAGTACTGCCCTACCACACAAGTGGCCCCGCTGATTTAGAGGGAATATCCTCTTTCGTGTCATCTCCCCTTAACAAAAGGGCCCAAACCCTGCAACTCCCACTGACCTCTATGTTGGGGTCAGAGTTGTTGCTCATCACGTGGGAAGCACTTATCCCTTGCAAGATCCAACCCTAACCAGTTCATGAATAGCCTCTGTTTGCATTGGATGAGGAACCTGGAAACTCCAGGGACCTGTCTGTCCAGCTGCAAGGCAGCCCTTCCTCATTATACTCTTTGATCATGTGCCACATTGCCTCAATGAACTCTACCTTTGCATTCAACGGCCTCATAGGACACTGATTTCCACACGGCTCCTGAGCCTTTGTTTTCCAGAGCCACGGGCAGGTACTATCCTGAATGAGGCAATGGAAATAGGTCAGGGCAGTTGCCAGGGCATCTCCAGGCAGTACTGAATGGCAAAATCAGAATGGTGTACAATATGCGCGCTACACCTCAAAACCCACTACAGAAACAAAACCCACTACAGAAACATGGCCACAGATCCAAACATGGGGGATGTTATTCCAATCAGTATTGAATCACAAGGTGCTCCTCATCGTGGCATCTGGAAATCCCTATTACAGCAGTTCTCAAACTGGGGTCTGCAAGAGTATTCCAGGGGGTCTGCGAGTCATGTCCTGGGCTGCCAGCCCCGCTGATCAACTCTTCCCCTCCCTCCCAGTGCCTCCTGGATGCCACGCCATGGAACAGCTGTTTAGCAGCATGCAGGAGGGAGGGGGAGAAGTGGGGATGGGGCAAGCTCAGGGGTGGGGGTGGAGAGGCAGAGAAGAGGAGGTGCAGGGGTGAAGTGAAGTGGAGACAGTGTCTGGAGCTGAGCAGCCCCCTGGGGAAAATTTGCCAGCTTGGGGGTCTGTGAACATTTTTTTAAATCAAAATACGGGTCCTCAGGTTGCTAATGTTTGAGAACATTGCCCTATTATGTATTTATACTGCAGTAGCACCGAGGAGCTCCAGTCAGTAACTGGGACTCCACTGTGCTGAGCACGGGACAAACACAGAAAATGATTGCCCTGCTCTAAAGAACTTACAATCCAAATGATATGGGGAACAAACTACCTAACCAGGGCTCTTAGAATCATAGAGCAATAGGGTTAGAAGGGACCACAAGGGTGTAGTCTAACCCCCTGCCAAAATGCAGGATTTGCTGTGTCTAAACCATCCAGCCTCCTTTTGAAAATTCCAATATCCAACAAGTCTTCTAGGAACTCATCACTTAACTTGCTTAAAAATTCTAGATCTTGACTTGATCTTTGCTATTAAAAAGGGATTTTTTTCCCCTTAACTGCAATCAAACTAATAATAATAAAAAAAACCAAAACACCTGCATTCAGACCTTTAATCTGGTTTATACCAGCTGGTTACACGGACCTCAACTGAGCTACACATTTATGCCATCAGAATCTGATTTTTTCATCTTTATCGCATTCCTTTGCAGGTTATGTACCCCAATCAGAAAACCAGCTGACTTGTGCACAGCAGCAGACGTGAGGTGCTCAGGCCTATTAAAAACCTGAGAATAGCCAGACCTAGGCTAAGAGATGCTGGCGTCTGACCAGTTCAGCAAGATACTTAAGAACATGCCTAACTCTGAGCAGGCGAGTAGTCTCATTGAATCATGGGCATAATGCCTGACTCTAAGCGCAAGTACCTTGCTAAAATCAGGGTGAGAAACTTCAGCCAGAGGAGGTAATTTATGCACCGTGCTGAGCAGTTACCTCATTGCCACTTGCTGTGTGGTTTGAAGAACAGAAAGAGAGCTAGATTCTGCACACCCATAAAAAGAATGCAGACTTTGAGAGACATCTCACTTGCAGCAGTATATGGGAGCTACTCTGTTTAAGTCAATGGAAAAAGGTGAGCACTGATTCAGGCCCATGCAGTGGATCAAATTTAGATTACTTTCCCAGTCTATAGTAGGGAACACTTTCTCACATTAAAATGGATTCTAAGTTTTTTGTTTTGTTTTGTTTTTTTTAAATAATGCCTTCAAATGCAGTATGCTCTCTGGGTAGCTTTACCCTCCCCGACACTGCCCTGCAATCACATCTGGAAATGAACTTTGGGCAATCAGCTCCAAGCCACTGTGGGCTACATAAAGGATGCAGCCAAGTCTCTGGGCAGGAAAGAGGTGAATTAACCACATTGCAGCCAGCACTCCCTGGTGAGTGACCCACAGATCAACACTGGACTCTGCTCACCTGCCCTTCTGCTAAGATGCTTCCAGCTGGAGCAAAAACAAGTTCTGAGGCAGTGACAGCAGCAAGCTTGTAAGTACAGGGGCAGAGAGGGATGTTAACACCTTCAGGGGAAGGGCCTACCCTGGGGAAGATTACAAATTCACACAAGAGGGGCCTCATGGAGTGAAAGTAACAAAGCCACGCACACACACAGTGCAAGACAAGCAGCATCTCCAAGACCCAGGATCTTCTGTATGGAACTGAGCTAGGGCATTGAACATATGGTAACTTGAAGTCCTTAAATCATGATTTGAGGACTTCATTAACTCAGCCAGAGGTTAGGGCTCTATTACAGGAGTGGGTGGGTGAGGTTCTGTGGCCTGCATGGAGCAGGAGGACAGACTAGATGATTGTGATGGTCCCTTCTGACCTTAAGGTCTATGACCACTCTTTCTGCAAGTTGGAAGCTATTGGTGGCTATATAATCACCAGGCATTTGCTCTGCAAGCCAATCACCTGACTGAGCAAAACCCACTAGCTTCTTCCCATTACACACTGCTGTCATTTCATTGTGTTGGAGACAGTCTTTTTACTGGCATAGGTGTCCCGCCCCGTCCCCACCCCCCATCCGCCAGAACAGCCACCACAAGTGATGTGGAGAGTATATGTACACATCACAAAGGAAATCTTTCATATGGCTTGGTCCTAACGCCTCCATACTGCATCCCAACTTCCACCTTCTGTCCCCTGCCTCCAAAAAAAAGTTCATATCAAGCCATGTAACAATTGCCCGAAAATCTGTTTCGATTCTAATCCGCTCCAGAAGCGCCTTAAATCTCCGTTAGACATACACCAGACAGACATTCACCTGGCTGGTGGCAGAAACCCTCTCCTCTAAAGGGAACGATAGCAAACCACAGCCCCTACTATTAACCTAGAATTTGGAACCTTCAGCTCTCTACTTACCTTGCCTTCTAAGCACAGGAAAGACCGCAGTTAATCCATTAACTGCCTTAACCTGCATCATGCTTACTGAGATCACTCCCCCTGGCCTACCACAGCCCTTCCTGTGGGTGGCACAGGGTGGAGGGGGCACTGAACCCATGAAGGTGGCTCTCCATCCCCCCCGCCCACCTGCAGCTGAGTAATAACTAACTGTGTGAATATACAATGCTTCACCCTTGATTATTCAGCCTTAGGTTGCTCACAGAAAGTGCTGATGCCACCAAGCATGTGCACACGGTAAGGTTATAAAAAAGAAAAAAAAAAAAAAGTTAGCCCCTTCCTTTACAGAAGGGGCATGTTAAATAGAGCCATCTCTCATGTGGATTTAATGACCTTCTCTGTGGTTTTGCATTCATCTTCTGGGGGATTCTCCCTCTTCCATCTCCCTCCCCATTAAAGTCTACCTAGCTTTCCACAGCCCTGGAAACCAAAGTGCTACATCTAGCCACAGAACTGGCAGAGCATGATCAGCTGCAGTGCAACATGCCTGTATGCTGCCTCGCCCTGACCTACAGGGTGAGAATCCATCTCCATGGCACTTTTAGCACCTGCTCCAAAGCCCACTGAGCTAACTATGCAAGAACGGCCACACTGGGTCAGACCAAAGGTCCATCTAGCCCAGTATCCGGTTTTCCAACAGTGGCCAATGCCAGGTGCCCCAGAGGGAATGATCAGAACAGGTCATCATCAAGTGATCCATCCCATGTTGCCCATTCCCAGCTTCTGGAAAACAGAGGTTAAGGACACCATCCCTGCCCATCCTGGCTAATAGCCATTGATGGACCTATCCTCCATGAACTTTTCTAGTTCTTCTTTGAACCCTGTTATAGTCTTGGCCTTCACAACATCCTCTGACAAGGAGCTCCACATGTTGACTGTGCGTTGTGTGGAAAAAAAAAATACTTCCTTTTGCTTTAAACCTGTTGCCTATTAATTTCATTTGGTAGCCCCTAGTTCTTGTGTTATGAGAACAAGTAAATAACACTTCCTTATTTACTTTCTCCACACCAGTCATGATTTTATAGACCTGGGAGTCTTTCAATTGACTTCAAGAGGCTTTGGATCAAGCCCTTAATCCTTGGCACCTTTTCTAAGGCTGCCAACAAGGTGGTTAAATAGCACCAACTCGAGCAGTGGCTTGAGACTGAAACCAGACTAACTTCCTGACAGGTCACTTAACCATGTCAGTGTGACTGCCTCATAGCTGCACCTGTCCCCTGTCTTGTCTGAGTGCATACCCTCAAGTGTCAGGCCTTGAGCCCTCCTGGGGTGGAATTGCAGGATTCTCCTCCTCTTAGAGCAAGCCCTGGGCTACAGCACCCTGTGTAACCACTGTGCTTTCCCCAGCGGAACCTGCGATTCTTCCCTTTGGGAGTCTGTGAGCAGTGGTACACAGTAATCAGACAGCCTTCTTAAACCAAAGCACGGTTTATTTTGCAGTAGGAACAAAGTATTTAGAATCCTTCTTCTCTAACCCATATTGTCCCTTAACAGCACTCGGGTGTTTGCTGAGAAGTGGCTTAGCTTGAGCTATTCTTTCCTTCCATGCTTGTTTTTCTAGATAGTCCTCTATTAAATAAAACCAATATATTCATAGAGTTTACTATATGAAAGTTCTGGCCATAAACACCCGCAATAACCAGAAAAAAAAAAACCACAGTCATGGGAGGCAGCATGGCCTAGGGTACAGAGCACTGGACTGGAACTCAGGAGACCTGGATTTTATTCCCAGCTCTGCCACTGACCTGCTGGGTGACCCTTGGCAAGTCACTTAACCTCCCTCAGTCCCCCGCCTTCTGTAAAATGGCTATAATGCACTGTTAGATCTACTGATGAAAGATACTATGTAAGAACTAGGTTTTATTATTATTACAAAGCATCTCCAAATTCATCACATAAACCTTCCAGGCATTAAATGACTCAAGCCTGTGATGAAAATGCTAAGAGACACTTTTACGTAGAACATATGGGCTTGCAAATGTTCCAGTTTGTTGCTAACACAAGCAATTAAAAAAAATCCTGTACACTGACACCCAGTTAATATAAAATGCATAATTATTGGATTTTAAAAAAATGGAAAGATACATTTCAGTAGTCATGAATTACTAAATTCTAAATTACTAATTACTAAAATTAGTCTAGAATTTTCTGTAGCAAGTTTTAAAGGGACTCTACTGAAAACATAATTTGACAGTCAAAAGTTTGTCAACATTTTTAAACTTTAAAAAAAAACATTGAGTGAAAAGAACAAGGCCTCAAACAAACATAGTGAATGCAATTTTCAAATCATTAATTGCAATGTTTAAGCATTCCAGTAGCACAGGTGACAGCATCAGGTAAGGAATCTCTTGCCACCTAAACAGGTAACCTCTAAAAAGAAAAACCAGGAAGAGTCAAAAGTTCCCAAGTTTACAGCAGGGCTGAGTGCCTAGAATAGAAAAGCAGACACACACAAAGAGGAACAAACAAGGAAGTAATAGAGCAGGCCAAGAGCCAAGGCAATTAAGTTTTTGGAGGTCAGGGAAGAAATTAATCTCTGATGCAACTACACTGTAATCAAGGCATTACATCAGGCTAGGATGAAGTTGGCCACCGATGTACCCTACCGGAAAGGGAAAATTAAAGCCCTTCAAAGTGTCAGGGAGATGGGGGTTCTGTTCCTAGTTCCATCACTGTGAAACTTTGGACATGACGACACTTTCCCTCCCTGTGTCTCCATGCCCCTCCACTCTGCCCATCTATAAAATGGGTATAATACTGACCCGCCTGCATAAAAAGCACTGAGATTAATGGGTGAAAAGCAGTGCTATTAGTAAGGGGGGGGGGAAGCTTATCCCATCTAAGTACAGAAAGACTTTTCAAGATCAACAGAGATCAGATTCTACAGATATTCTTCTTCTGCAGATCAAACAGAGTACTTAAGAGGAAAAATACTGATTAATAACAGTCCACTAATAGGTTTTTTTTTTGGGGGGGGGGGCGGGGGTTGTTTTGCATTTGTTTGTTGCACATAACTTTGGGTGCAATAACTAAGATAATATACATTTAATTGTGCAACTTCTAGAGTCTAGACCAAGTTCTGCCTCAACTTTCACAGAGCAAGTGCACAAGGTGCAAACCAACATTAGATACGTTCCTCTAACTTGGTTTTAGGGGAAGTGATTTCTTAGTAAAATACTGGCCTGACATCAGAGAAGTAACCTTCTACTGCACATCTCACACAAAATTATTTCCACCCTCACAAAACCTACAATTGAGCTTCTTCACACTTCAGGCTGCTGAAGGAAAGTCCCTGTTCTAACCACTTTGGGATTCAATCCAAGATAAACTCAGCTGCATGCCCTCCACCTCAGCACTAACCATCCATTATTAAAGTAAGGCACCACAAAACAATAGACAGAGCCATTCCTGTAATTCCTAAGCTGCAAAAGGAATGTGACAGAAACAGGAAAGCCAAATCCATCTTCAAGAGTACTTAGTCACTTTCCAGTAATGTAACGGGAACAGCAATGGATACAGTTCAAAGTTCAACATCCTGCAGGTTTGTCCAGCACCAGAAAAAGAAGACCCACCCCAGTCTGTCTTCATAGCAGTCACATTCTACCTACTGAATGTACCAAGTCACTTAATTGAAATACAGCAAACACAAGGGGGAGGGTGGGTGTTCAAAACAGTTATTTTAGCAGAGCAGCTTGTATCAAACAGCACTCTCTGTCAGAGGATACATCAACCAGGGATGTGACATTTTCATTCAGCGTCAGAGAGTATTTAAAATATTGCTTGGGGCATTTGATTTGCCCATTTTAGGAGATCACTCAACTGTGCACTTCTGTGAGAAAAGCCACCCTTCATGTTTATGCACAGTGGGCTTAGAGGAGAGAAGTGACCCATGGGAATTAAAGGAGGTTGTGCCCTAAAAGGCTAGAACACATGTAACTAGTCTTTTACTGCTAGGTTAAACCACCCAGGGAAAGAAAGACAAACACACACAACAGATTTCAAAAGAGCTCCCTCCCACCCCAATCCACTCCTCCCAAGATGCCCATAACTACAAGCAATTTGCATAAATTGATTTTTAAGGATCTTGGGGCCTGGATAATTAGGCTGAGCAAACCAAATTCCCTCCCCCACCCCCACAACCTCATCTGGTGTATATTGGCATAACTCCCCTGGAACAACATTGCTTTACCCCAGCTGAGGAACAACGGGCTTGTCCATCTGGGAAACATACTGGTAAAAGCTAAAGCGTCAATTTACACAAAATACACTTATGCTGGTAGAACACCCGTGCGGGCTCTTATTCCTCTACCACCAATTTCCTGCGTGACGTTGGTTAACTCACCTAACTGCAGGGCCTCTGCTGGAAGATGGGAATGAGACTTCACCATCATGGGGGTGCTGCGTGGAGGCTAATGTAATTAGTGTTTATAAAAGCACTGTGAGATCCTATTAGAAGATGCTATTAGAAGATCAGCTGCTAATCCCCACTGTGGCGGTGAATTCCAAGACGTGCTTTCCTTTCAGTTTTCACCAGCCACACCATCTCCCTGTCTCCCCACACTGCATTTCGGTAACTAAGCCAACAGCCTCCTACCAACAAGCAAGCAGCTAGTTGATTACTTGCTTCTGCGTCTGCTAGGGCATTCAGCATTGCAGTGTCTAGACTGCCAGCCCACTTCCCCCTTCAGCCTCACCCAGCCATGTGACATCACAAACAACTGAACACTTATAGCAGGGCAAGGTTTGGCCCTAAGTTGGTGCAACTCTGTTGACCTCAATGGAAGCCTTAGCAGCCCAACTTGCTAGACTGTAGCTTCCCAGAGCAACTCAGGGGTGAAACAGCCCTATTGTATTATCAGGAAGTCGAATTAATGATCAAACTACTATTAGTTACCAGCAGGTTCAAGCACTGATAAGACAGCTACTGAGTGACACCAGTCGAGGAGCAGGGCTGCTTTCCCGACAGAAAGCAAATGCTATGAAGGATGAAACAGTGTTCAAGGACAAACATTAAGCTTCCTCCTTCTGCTGCACCTGTTTCAGGTAATTATCCAGGCCCCAAGATCCTTAAAAATCAATATATGCAAATTGCTTGTAGTTATGGGCATCTTGGGAGGAGTGGATTGGGGTGGGAGGGAGCTCTTGAAATCTGTCACGTGTGTGTGTACGCACTAGATGCTATATGTACCTTGGGGGGGGGGGGGAGGAGGAGAAGAGAACTTACCCCAAAGAGCTCACAGTCTAAATGTATGTACAGAGCCTAGCACATTGAGACCTGGATGTTGATTCACATGACATCCGGGGCAGGAATCAAAAAAAAAGTGTCTGAACTGTACTAAGAAAACCTTTTGTGAAATAAAGAGGAAGGATTCTGCTACATGCAAAAGACAATCCATAACAAACAAAAACCTTGAATGCAGAAATAGTTGGCTAAATGAGGCGCGTGACTGTCCAATGCCCTCAGATGTTGGTTCGCAGGCATGTGTCACTCAGTGTAATAATTTCTTTCAATAAAAAAAATGAAACACACATTTAGGCTGGGAAGCTACTATTGGGCAGATGAACATTGTGGTTTTCAACTCACTGCACTAATCACATGGATTTTCCTGGCAATGGGTGGGCCTAAACACATCAAAGCCGCAGAACACTGAAAGCATCTGTTGGAGCCTAAACAAATGCATTACAGAGTCCTGCCATTCACCGTGTTCTAAGGTTGTTGCTGGGTGTGGGATGCTGGTTTGTTCTAACTAACCAACTAGCCCGAAGACACTATCCTTCACACACCCAAAAAACTCCCGCTGCATTCAAGCAAAGTGAATAGCCAAACATCTGTTGCAGTCAATTGAACGAGTCATTCTGGCTGCACAGAATCAGGCCTACAGCCAGAAGGAAACCCTCTTGACAAAATAAAACAAAATTCACCTTTATATGAAAGCCACAAGGTAGGAACTCTTTTCCCAACTGAGGGATAAAAGGCTAATTTCTGTATTAGAAACTTGTGTGTTTTCTTGGCAAATGAAATAAATTTTTAGCTACAACAGAAAGCCCAAAAGTAGTTATTTCACTTCGGGGGGGGGGGGGGGGGAAATGGTTAATATACATTGTATGTCCCTGTGCATAATTTTAGGGTTTGGAATTTTTATTAGTATGCACCTACTCAATTGGGACCTAATCGAAAGGCCATAGAAGTCAAAGGGAGTCTTTCCTTTGACTTCAATTTGGCTTTGGATCAGGCTCTTTGATCACTAGAGCAGAAAAAGTGAAATTACACGTTAGACGTTGGAGCCTGTGTCCAAGCTCCAACAGGCTCAAGCTAGTACAGTTGGTCTGCTCATGTTCTGGGCTATCCAGAGATTGTTCAAAATAATCAGAGACTTGATGGGCTGTGAGCCAGGTACACTGAGCCACACATGCTAGGACTCCTCACACCGCTGACAAAGAGGAACGGCCAATTTTGATCTCTGCCAATTCTGCATTAGTAAATCCACATGACTGAGCAGACAATGGTTTGTTTATGGAGCCCCTTCCCAACCACACTACATTACACAAGGGTTGGATTCAGAAATCCCTCCAAAAAAGGACAGATTGGCCTTCTAGTCCTAAACTTTAAGGATCCATACAAAAATCACTGTCAGACATGAAAAGAAAAACTGAACTCTGTCTCCAGTATCTAGCAAAGACAAGGATTCTTCCTCCCACCTCTCCTAGGCAGTAAGGGCCAAACTTTTGTCCCGCCAGATACCCAGGTGGTGTATCCACTGAAGTTAACAAGCTATGATGATTTACACTAGTTGGGGATCTGGCCCACTGACTTCAATGACATCTGTGGGTGCTCAGCACCTCTGACTCAGGCCCTAAGTGGCTACGCAAGTTGGAAGGCAGTAGGGAAATCCAACCCAAAAAGCCCAAGATATCGTACCCTAATTTTATATGATCTTATCATTCCACTGACATTAGTGTCGTTACTCCTAATTTACACTGGTGTGAATGACAGTAGAATCAGGTCCAAAGACTATCCGAGTCTCTGGGCCATAACCTCAGCTAGTATAAATTGACGCACCTCCATTCACATTAACCAAGCAACGCAGATTTACACAAGCCGAGACCGGAGCTCAGTTTTATTAGTTGCTGAGTTTAAAAAACTATGTACTCTACTACAAAAAATATTTACCATTTAATTCACTGTAAGCGCTCTCTGTGGGGCCAGGTGTTTCATCAGGAGACAAGGCTGTAAATAAATTTACCAGCAACCACATAACGCTTGATTAAAACCTACTGAAAGAAGAACAACTAATTAAATTAGTCTTTGAAAAGACCAGTATCATGATATGACAAATTCATACAAGGCAGATGGCAAGCAGGAACTTAATACGTGAAGTCACAGAACCAAAAAGTAATTTTTTTTAAAATACGTATCTTGATTTGAATCAGGGCTTGAAGAAGTCCACTCACCCAAACTCGGGTGCATGAAGTTAGGCATCTAAACCCACATTTAGGCACCTGCAGAAGTTAATGTGAATTTAAGTATTTAACTTCAGGCACTGGACTTTGAAAATGTTGGCTTGTTGCAGCTTCTAACAACTTGCACCCAATACCAGATTGAGTTGCAAGAAATTGTATGACCTCACGAGGACTGACAGCCTCTTCCTCTAATGAGGGCTACAAAAAACAAAAGACACGTGGGCACAAACTGACAAACCTGCAAATGAGTGGCGTTTTCCATGGATCTTCAAACACCAGCAGAAGGCAAAGACAAAATCGTGTAGAGTCCAAGTGCTTCCATTCTGCACCCTGCCCCCGCCACGCCACTGGTTGGCCCATAACGGGTGTGGGGAGAGGAGAGGTTGGATTTAAGGCATAAGGAGAAATTAAGTATGTTTTACTGACTGGATCAATATTATCTTCTGCAAAGAAATTCCCAGGGGTCTCTAAGTGGATGATGCCATGGAAAGCTACAATATCCCAAGGGTCCAGTAGGGCAAATCTGCAGACACTACACGGTGGGAAGAAAATGTTTTACCTTCCATGTAGAATAAAGAAGCTACAATGGGATTGATCTAGCAAGTGTAGGCATCTTCTTTACCCCAGTGGAGCGTAAATCCTGACCACAGTCATCTTTGACCCAGTCTTTTTGTAGGGCACCACGAAAACCTTAATCAGGAAGGTAGCAACTTCCTCCAGGCTTCACTAGCAAGCGGACAGTATTTGTCCTGTAGTTCACACCCTTCCACTCAACCCCTGAAATAGGATCTCACACACACAGCAAACAGCCCTAGCATCACTTTGGAGAACAATACAGACACTTGTACAAGGTCAAGACAGATCCAAGATAAGCAGACTACCCCACTGAACCTCAGCTCCTCCTCCTGTTTCCACTGGGGAGGCTCAAGAGGACAAACTGCTCTCTGTTGAAGAAATGCTTAGCATGGTTAGAAAGTTACCACCAGATAAAATCCCATGTCCAGCTTGTTTTACAGCTAATTGTTTCTTCTCCAAGCTAGCTACTCACTAGCTGAGTGCGCAGCCTGTATCACAGCTTTGGGACACCCTCCTGGCACATAAATCAAGGACAAGGCTTGCACTCTTGCTTAAGACAGACTTTGAGATGTGGTAATTATACAGATCCTCTATTAACTCAGGCCACTAGCAACAGGCAGTCAGTAGTTACTGTATCACTCAGCTCTGCCCAGCCAAACAATATAGTCCATTATGTACACTCCAGTCAGCTTTATTCTTAGAATTCCAGTAGGGAAATTATTTTTTAAAGAAATTGGAGAAGAGTTTAAAGCAAGGAATAGACATTAAAGCAGTGAAAGGATTCACAAAGCTCACTGGTATGAGGGAGACAGAGAACCTTTGTTAAATTAGCTCTATAGAGGGTGGGATTGCCACTCAGAAGAACAAGCTACAGGGAACAATTTGTGGACTTAGGCTGTATCCTGCACTCCTTGAAGTTAATGGCAGCTGCCTTACTGAATTCAGTGGGAGGGGTCTCTCAAGAGCCCCTTGTTTAAGTTCAAACCCCAATTTGAAGGGTAGACAGGGTAATTTCCCTGCCTTAGAGAAACCATCATGGTGTGAATTCTCAAACACTGGCATTACGGAAGCTTTTATCAGTGAAGCAGTGCAAAGCTACCCAACCAAGTAAGTGGGGGAGGGAGTGGGGGTGCGAGAAGAGATCTGCTATAATGCACCTGCTATGATTATATTATAGTACATTGAATATATTGAGCAATGCAAGTAGTAAGAGGCAGAGCACTTTTTCCTATATTAATGCACACTAGAAGACAAAAGCCACACCACCATTTAAATTTGGTAAAATAAAATCATTCTTTTCTGAGCAGACATTTCAGGCCAAGCTTATGCCCTGATGAAGCTTTACAGCCCAGCCGATGAACACCTGAAAACAGTTTTCTACATAAAGTCCCAACACAACCCTCAACAGCCTTCTGGGCATCCACTGCAGCCAAGCCATAAACAAAGCAAAAATGGAAAGGAGACATTAAAATGAAGTTTGGCGGCCTCCAGCCCCAGATGGATTTGGCAGACAGTCAGCTTTCTAAGTGGGCTGCAGTCATTGAAAGAGAAAGGTTTTTAAAGCTGTTCAGTTTGAGAATTAGCGACTGCACGTGTCCTGGCAGGCAAATGAAACTGTAGGAGATCCCTAGATCATAGGGACCAAAAAACAAGTATTACAAATTAAACACAAGCACTTTACACTGTGGGTCAGATCCTTAGCTTAGCTCAGCTCCATTGACTTCAATAGAGTTACACCCATGTATACCAGAGGAGTATTGGGCCCTTCTTGTAAAAAAAATTGAGAGTATTTCACCCCATAGAGTGAAAGTTTCATGCCCATTTCCTACCTAAGGTACTTAGAGACCCATTACCATAATATCTGGGTCTGTCGTAATCTTTAATGGCTCTATTTTCACAACCCTCCTTCTGAAGTAGAGCAATGTTATTCTCCCCATTGCACAGACAGGGAACTGAGTCACAGAGAAGTTAAGTGACTTGTCCAAGATCACACAGGAAGACTGTAGCGGAGCAGGGAACTGAACCTGGCTCTCCCAAGTGCCAAGCTAACATCCTAACCCTCCTTTCTGTCCCAGCATTTTGGTAAGTGCCCTAAAATTACACTGAAGAAGCATGTGTGTGATACAACATTGAACCTCAGTGTGTTTCTTTAAGGTCACATGAACATCACTTCACTGCAGCCCCAAACAAGAGTCTAGTTTTCTGAGGGGAAGGGAGCTCAGATTCAACACACAGAACCTATCTACGTGGATAGGAGTGAGAAAATGCGCTACCGAACACCATATCTGGAGACAGTTAAGCAGGATTCTGCCCCACGTTTTGATGCAATCATGCAACAGAACACGAAGCAAAAATCATGATACATCATCCACACTGACCCCATACGGAGCCCATGTTCCTGTGGATTTGAGTAGGTGAGAAAGAGGAGAAACTTTAATCTCCGTTTTTAAAAATAAGTGTTTAACGAGCCTGCTCTTAAAAGCAGTTAGTGTAAAACCCAGACCCTTTGTGCCTACTTCCATGCAGAATGACTGGTAAGTAGCCTTCATTGAAATGGGATTTTCCACTGTTGTGCAAGGAAACTGGTAACAAGCGTAGCCTCACAATACCATTTAACGAAAAACACACAGGCATTTCACAAATGTTAGGTCAACACAGGGCCAACACACGGGCTGAAAGCAGGAATGAAACTACACAGGTATCTCTACCGCAGCCTCTTAATCGCGATTGGAATCTAACGTGCACACGCTGGGAGATGGGGTCTGCTGAACCAACCACAGTGGTATTTAGGGTGGAACGGTCCAAGCCGCCTGATTCTAACAGGAATTGGGCATTCACTTCCCATTGGCAGCTATGAAAATCTTCCCCTTATTTAACTCGGGTGGTTAAATAAGCTGATAGTGGTGAAATGCAGTGACGGCCAGAGAAAATCCTATACACGGCTCTTAAAAAGGAGTGTAGACTTCTGGTGGTTAAACTACAGGTCTGGGAGTCGCATGTTCCGGATTCCATTTCCAGCACCGCTGCACTTTTGCTTTCCGGCTTCAGTAGGGCACCCGCTTCTCTGTAGGTCAGCTTCCCCGCCCCCAGGGGCCAGAACTTACTGCACAGGGGGTGTTATGAGGATTCTTTACTAGAGTAAGGGTGACAGAATCGACCTTGAGCGAGGAAATATGGCAACGGTAGTTTGACTCAAGGGACAGAAAGGAAGTTGTAAGGAACATTCTGTAACATCTTTGCGAAGAGCAGCGTTGGATCTCCCTGTTCTAGGGAGAACTGCTAAAACATGAATAAATCACTGTGCTGCTGAGTGCCAAGGAATCCATCCCTTACTTTATTAAAAAGTGTTAAGTTGCCAAATTCTGCCACCCTTACTCAGAGAAGTCTCTTACACCACATGTCATCTTATTTATTTCAGGGCCCTAAGCCTCTCGCCAAAAACTGGTGTTTCT
This sequence comes from Eretmochelys imbricata, assembly GCF_965152235.1. NCBI lineage: Eukaryota > Metazoa > Chordata > Testudines > Cheloniidae > Eretmochelys > Eretmochelys imbricata. Next base: position 9,511,327 of record NC_135588.1, on the reverse strand, counting down.
TTTGGAAAATGTGAAGCAATAATGCTGAAGCAGTTTGAATTTCAGCTTAGTGGAGATACATTACTAAGGGCAGAACACAGATCAGTAGAGTTGGAGCACATCCTGGTAGCTGGATGTTGTTGTATATTTAAGATCCATGGGAATCAGAGAAATAATGAGAGAGTCACACGTTCATTATTGCTCTCGTTACAGATTACTGCAGATGAGCTGGTTTGGGTTTTTTAGCTACAAGCAAACAGAAAGTATGTTAACAACGCAGAAACTTTTCCAGCCATTTAGCACCATTTAAAAACAAAGACAAAAATGTTGCTAAGAAGGACATATTTGTTTTCTTTTATAATGAACAGGCCCTCAACACAAACTCACATGGTCACAATGTCTGGATTTAAACAAACAAGTTTCTCATAAGCAGAGTCGCTCAGTGTCTTATCTTCAGGACTGTGGGCCTCAGCCCTTTTGGCCTGCTGGGATACTGATTCAAACAGGAGAGAATTGTGATTATGGCACAGGACTGGAAATAGAGATATTCCAAGGTCTAATCCATTGCTCAGGCTTCCAGGCAAATCATTTTGAGGCCTCAGATTCAAGGTGTGAGAAATGGGGATAGTTGCATTCATGCGGTTCTCCCAGCTACTGGAGGATTAATTTGGGGGGCACTGGGAAGATGAAAGGTGCTATTTAAAAATAAAATGATGCCATATGCACTGCACTAAAAGCCCACAGCCACACGATATCCATGGAGCTGGTGTCAAGGTGACACTATCACATGTTGGACCACCTCTCGTCACCCTCTGCTCACTAAGGGCCCTGAGCCAATGCCCACTGAAGTCAACTGAAAAATTTCCATCCTCCTCTCCGGGACTTACTTTTACATTCCACACCCTTCAAACAAACAATCACTGCTTCTTTAAAACCATGCCCTCCACACCTCAGATACAGAATTTATCCCCCTCCCCACATGCACAAGATTTCTTTCCCATCCAATCTTGGGCTTCATTCAGTCTTGAGCCAACAACAGCTTTGCTAGCCTCATAAGTGTCAGGATTCTGAAATCCACCTTGGGCCCCTGCAGGGCTAGGAATGGGTGCTTAGAAAAGAAAAGTCCCAGCTTCTCAAAAAGGTCAGGCCCTCTCTTCAAGTCACGCAAGTGCCCAAGATAACAGACCTGAAATAGCTGGACTTTAAGTTCCCGACTTTTTTAGGTGCAGGCTTTTTTTTGTTTGGTTTTAAATGGCTCCCTATGCACCGTGTATAGTTGGGCTGGTAGCAACAGACCCATCTACTTTTACAGGTGAAGGTATATAAAAACTAGTCCTAAAAAGGGGAAAAAAAGTTAACTCTCGAGGGAAAAAACAAACCACTTCAGTAACAGTTGTTCTGGTAATGCTGGTATTGAGTTTTATTGGCACTGGTCACCTACATAACTCACTTGGGCTAATGCAGCCATTCAACATTCATACCAAATAAAACTGTTGTACCACTCCCCTTCTGTATCCGTTGTATGCACACATTTGTGTCTTTTACCTGTGCATCCCCACTAGCAGAATATCCTATTGTCCCAGTTTTTACCTACCTGCTGTATGGCTCTCATCCACACGGTCTAGATCAAGTTGGGTTATTATTACACACTATCTTGGCTTGTTTCTATATTTTGTAGTAAACTAGTCCTTTGACTTGCTGTAATACTGTGATTAGGTGAGTGTGGAAGCAAAGGCTAAAAACATTGGTTAAACTACACTAACTTCCCTTGCCTTGAGAAAGTTGAGAGTGCATACAGGGCTCCTCAGAGTTTCATCGGTCACACAGTAAGGATTAGAAGAAATAACGGTTAAATAAAGTGGGTCTCATTTAAAGGGGCTTTCCCCTTTTTGAACACACCTAGGAAGCCCTGAAAGTGCAATTGTTAAGGCCTGGTTTTGACATATGTTGGTCCGGGGGATTGGGGGGAACCAACACACCTCTGATCAACATGCTATGCTGAGAAAAAAACCCAGTGTAGATGCGGCTACGTCAATGAAAGACTACTTCTGTCGACGTACGTACTGTTGCTTGGGGAGGCAGCGTTCCTACATACAGGAAAACCCCTTTGGTCTGCATTGGCTGCGTCTACACTATGAGGTTGATGGGTATGGCTACATCAGTGTAGCTACATCAGTTTAGTCTCCATAGTGTAGACAGTGACAACCGAAAACACAGAAAGAATTCAGGGCCCTAGCTTCAGCTAGTGCGAATCAACCCAGTGCTGTCAACAAGGGCTGATCCAAAGTTTTCCCTCGAAACTATTTTTCCATAGAAAATTCAAGTTTCAGCTAAATGAAATTTTGTACAAGTACTGTTTGCTTTCTGTGGAAATTTTTGATTTTTCCATCAAAAAAAGCCACATGCCCAAAAAACAAGATATTTTAGTTTGCGGCTGATATTTTTCAGCTCTTGAATTTCTGTTGAAAAATTAGATTTTCACTGACAATTCAGACAAAAAAACCCTGATGTTTTTGTTGAAATTTTATGCAGGAAAAAATTAAAAGCCATTTCTTCTGTGAATGTCAGTGGAAGTGTGTGATTTGCCCCAGCTGAGGATCTGGTTCTCAATGTTCCATAGAAGCAAGAAAAAAAAAAAAAGAAAACCCATGCCCTGAAATAAAGAATTTTCCATTAACGTTTCCTATGCTTTTAAAAATCTCCTGCTTGGAAAACCTCAATTGCAGCCTGCCTTAAGGGCTGTTGATACAGATCTTCCATTAATTTTCACGATAGATGTGTCTAAGCCGCTTTGAAAATGTCAATCTAAAGCAACCACCAAAAGGCACTGAGCTGCAAAAAAAAGAGAGAGAGTTAATATGTCAGGTTCTTCTTTTCTAATGCATTTCAGCATCATTAATAGCTTTTAAAAAATAAAAAACCTGCACACTGCAGCCTGCAGACTTCAATAAAAGCCCACGCACAACAGCAAGGAGAAACGCAAAAAAAAAAACAAAAAAAAACTTCCTTTCTAAATTAAGGTTGCTTCAAACAGAAGTGAAAGTTCTTTTGATATGTCAACATTCCCCTTCCTTTGAATCAGATAATGAGAGATCGGTGTGAAAAAAATGAAATAAAGCGCCTCTTTATTTATAGCACACAGATTTGTGAGACAGCCCCTTACACTTGCTCTTTTGGTACCGGTCTCTTCACGCCCAGTTTACTCTGGCCCTCCATATCTGAGCCAGTCCCCTCCCTTATTTGTTCCTGAATTGCAATGGCTTCAGGACATTAGCTAAGGCAGTGGTTCTCAACCAACAGTACAAGTACCCCTGCAGGTACACAGGGGTCTTCCGGGGGGTACATCAACTCATCTAGATATTGCCTAGTTTTACAACAGGCTACATATAAAAAGCACTAGCAAAGTCAGGATAAACTAAAATTTCATGCAATGACTTGTTTATACAGCTCTATATACTAAACACCGAAATATGTAAGTACAATATTTCTATTCCAATGGATACAGTTTATAATCATAAGATAAAAATGAGAAACTCCGCCATTTTTCAGTAATAACGTGCTCAGGCACTTTTGCGTTTTTATGTCTGATTTTGTGAACAAGTAGTTTTTAAGTGAGGTAAAATTTGGGGGTGGGAACGCAAGACAAGAATCAGACTCCTGAAAGGGGTCCAGTCATCTGGAGAAGGTTGAGAACCACTGAGCTAAAGCACTGACGTATAGCACCAAACTAAAGGACATCGCACAGGAGAGGCAGTAGCTAGATGAACAGAAGAATTTTTTCATCGACCTTGCCACTTCTGCACCAGGGAATAGGTCGACCTAAGTATGGACCACAGGGTGCAACGTTTTTCACAGCTAGATTTTTCTCGTTTTTAAGTGTAGACCAGGACTAAGCTACTCTACCTCTACATGGGGGTTTTCTACCAATTCTGCTACACTGATGCAAGCTCTGCAATACGCCGGTGTGCTGCATCTATACCAGAGGTTCACAGGGGTGTACCTACACCAGCATAAATAGCCTCAGTACAGAGAGGGCCTAAGATCTCTTCATGCTCTCTGGACCCATTCCTAGACTGCTTAGAGCTGGTATAAGAGCTCTGTGCTGGCCCTGCTTAGGGTTGCCATCTTTCTGATCGCAAAAACACCCTTCCCCTGCCCTACCCCCACACTGAGGCCCCACCCCTTCTCCAAGGCCCTGCCTCCCAGCTCACTCCATCCCTCCCTCCCTCACCCACTCATTTTCACCTGGCTGGGGGAGCAGTTGAGGGCTCTGGCTGGGGGCTCGGGGTGGAGCCAGAGATGAGGGATCTGGGGTGCAGGAGGGGGCCATAGGAAATATGGCCAGTGGGAGCTGCGGAGTCTGTGCTTGGTACAGGGGTGGAGCCTTCCTGGCCGCACCTCTGCCTAGGGGGCTCAGGGACATGCCGGCCGCTTCCGGGAGCTGCACGGAGCCAGGGCAGACAGGGAGCCTGCCTTAGCCCTGCTGCACCGCCAACCAGTCTTTTAATGGCCCAGTCAGCAGGGTCCCTTTTTGACAGGGCATTCTGGTCAAAAAACAGTCACCTGGCTACCCTAGCCCTGCTCCCAGGCCCCAGTGTAGCAAGCATGTTGGGGCAGGGACCGAGCAAGTTTGGGAATGGGGTGCAGGACTGTATTAGGAGTCTTTGTTCTCCAGAGACCACAGGAAACAGAGCACAAATTAGAGCAGTCCAGATGATGCTCTGACTTAGGCAGGCAGGATCCTGAACAGCCGAAGAAGCATACAGAAGGCTTAAAGCCACCTTAGCCCACATCCTGCCCCAAGCACAGGGATGGGGTAACAGAATCAGGCCCCGAGATTTTATCATCACCTTATTTTCACTTGTTAATATGATTCCTAAGTCACGGGAAAATATGGTCCTCTTACATTTGGCTTTCCAATTAAAAAAAAAAAAAAAAAGAAAAAGAAAAAAGCTAAGACCAACACTATAAAAAAAACCACTGGGTCCAATTCTGCCCTCAGTTACACCTGTGCTACCATAGGTAATTCAAGAGCGTTAAACTAGAACTCTGTTTACAGCTAGAAGAAAGTTATTTAAGGAATATTTGTAATTATGAAGCTGGCCCATCGTAATTCAGTTCTCTTATTTATATCAATGTATACCGAGAGTCATCTTCCCTGGAATTACTCTGGATTTATACCAGTTTTATGAAAACCTCTGTATTTGACCCCGTGCCCTCTGAGATTGTCACCACCCCATTTCAAGGCCAGATTCTGTTCTTATTCACTTGGGTGCAAATCCAGGGTAACACCATGGACCTCATTCACACCGCTGCAGAGTCAAAATCAGCCCTTAACATGGGAAAGGCAGGTTTGGATCCTTGTCGCTGAAACTGAAAGCTGGAAAATCCTGGTCAGAGGCTGCCGTTTTGCACTAGGCCAAGCCATCTCATTTGCTCGTCTCCCACACTGTGAAAATGCCAACAAGGAAGAGCCAGCAGTTTATTTTTAGAAAGAGCTTTGCAACGGGTGCAAAGCAGGCCACGTATCTGCAAGCAGCATAATCCCACCCTTAGAGTGTACTGCCCCCAGTATGCTCACAGCACAGCCAGGGAGACGAGCCAAACTAAACTCTCTCTCCCCCCTCTTCTTTTAGGGAAACCGCTGCTAGAAACAGGAAACTGTTTTTTTTTTTGTTTTTTTTTCCAGTAAAGCACAGACTATGTATTTAAGAGCCACAGCCACCTAACCACACACACTGTGTGCGCCATCTGCTACTCCTCTAATATCACTTTCAGGCCAACCACGGTTCTTGAGTAGCCAGGCTACAAAATTCACTTGTTCGGTTTTATGAAAAGCCGGTTTCTGTTGAAGCAAGAAGTCAAATCTCATACCGAAAGGCCCTGTTCCTGTCACTCTTCCTCCCCCTCAAGGAAGACCTTACTTTGGAAGTAGCTGTAGTGAATCAAGGGGATACTCGGGGGTCAGATCGTTAGCAGGCACAGCTCCATTGAGGTCAAGGGAAGGCAAGCAAAGCTGGCCCCAAGTGGTTTTTATTCTGCTGAGCCTTTTCACACCACACGGAGCCTTGCTCCTGAGCTGGTGCCCTTCCCAACGTGGTCCAACACAAAATCCACTTGCTGGGCCAGATTCTTCATTGCTATGCAAATGGCTACACAGAGCGCAGGGCGTTCTGACCAGGTATCTTTTAACACTCACTTTGGGTCAGATCCTCTGCTGGTGTAAACCTACAAAATCCCGTTGACCTCAGTGACAACGGACGTCCGCTGGAGAGCGGACCCAACAACTACAAAAGGTGCAGGGGAACTGAGGATCATGCTCCCTAAGCAGAGTCCAAAAACTCACCCCCTTTCAAGGGTTTGGCTTTACTGACCTAGAAATTAACAGCAATATTCAGCTCAGACCTTCCCCCAAGCTTCTGATCCTGTTCCTTCTGCTTTGGCAGTTCGCCCCCTAGATTTAGCACGAGGCTCTCGGCTGCCCCCTCTCAGAGCCCCTCACCCAGGCAGGGTGTTAGAGGGAGGACTGAAGGGGAAACGATTGGAGCGCCTATATGTTGTGGCTTTTCTTGAGTCCTACAACGGCTTTATGGAGGTGCGGAGAGCTGGTGTAGGTTAAAGCAGCCCTGTGGCTTAACTGGATTAGTTCACGGCCAATCCCAGAATCCGGAGAGTGGGGTACAATTGGTGGAGCATGGCCACAGTTGCCCACCCTTGAGTCCCTCCACCCAAACTGTGCCGAGAACAGCTCTAGCACATCTCAGAATCAGCACCAGGGATCCTGTGTCTGGAGAAAAGAAGGGGGGGGCAGAGGGGGAGAAAACAAAACACACACGCACCACCCGAACAATTTCTTAACTATTCAGAGCCAGACTGTGTTTTGGACTAGAGGCATACACAAGGGTGCAAGGTTTCCTAGACCTTGTATTCTGGCCCAGAAGTACGTGGGCCACTTGCTTGCTTTCCCCTGTCCTGGAACAGGTGTAGCCTGGACTCCTTTATTTGCTGTTAGGACAGGCCAGCAGTACAGTTTTACTCGCTGGCAGTGAGAATCAAGCAGGAAGGAACTGTGCCCCAGGGGATGTCTGAGTCATACCAACTCTGGGGGGCATGGCTTATTCACAGACTTGGAAGGATTCATTTTTTTTTAATCCGTAAAAGTCAGTAAATGTTGAGGTCACCAACCCACACCCAAAGGGACAAGACCATGTATTTCTATCATTAATAATCAAAGTAAGACAAATGCTGCTTGAGCAATGATTAGAGTTTGAGTTAAGGGTATTTATTTTATATATTTTGACATGTGATGTTGACGATTTGCATTTACCACAACTGCGAAAATTGGGGGGGGGGGAGGGAGAGAGACAAAACAAAACACCACCACAAAAAACAAAAAAAAAAGTTTAAAAATAAACATGGCTCTTATCTGTGGCAATGACAAAAAAAAAATCAAATTCTGCCAAGCCTACTTGTACAATCACTCTTTGCCCAGGGCGGTGCTGAACGGCACTTACATATTTCGCCCCATGGAAAGGGCAAGAAGTGACCAAATGTGATTTAATTATTTTTATTTTTTTTTAATTCCCTCTTTGGGCTAAATAAGCACAAAACTTTTTAACTTGAAGAGGAGGGCTTGGGGTTTATTTTAAGAAGTTAATCATCTGAAAATATACAGTTTATGCTGAAAGTGTCTTTTCAACCTTAACATCACACTATTACAAGATACTTTATGTTCTATTTATGAACAAAAGTCAATGAAGTGATAAGTCTGCATGCTTGCATGGCTGACTCATATCTGTAAATCCATACTGTTAGTATGCAGTGTGAACTTTTTAATTGCCCTTATAAGCTACCTTTGAACTTGACTGACTATCAGACCAAAACCAGCTCAGTTACACCTAGCACAGCAATAGGTTTGGAGGAATGAAGCAGAGGACAGAATTGGACACTAGTGTAAATCAGAAGTTTGGGGGGGGGGGGGGGGAGGGAGACTGGAACAAGCTCTGATCAGAATCACTACTAGCCACTAAAGAATTTGGTTTTACAAAACAATGCATGTGCAAACAAAGGGCTCAACTTTAGGCTCTGCTGAAGCTCCTTTAGGGAGGCTAAGCCAACACCTAGGTGGCTTAACTTCACCCACAGTGGGACTTACTGGGATAGAAGGAATGATTTGTGCTCCAGCTATTCTATGCTAAGACAGCCACTAATGGACTGCTGTATAAGTTACCCTGGGGAGCCTCTGTATGTCTTCACTACAGAGTCAGCCCAGGATATAGCTCAGATGTTGGCCCTAACTCCCCACCCATCCACACAGAAAAACCTCTAATCCAGGCTTGAGAGCGGTTTAAACCCAGGCATTGCTGAGAAAGGGTGTAGGCTTGAACTTGGATTTCACTTCAGCCCAAACTGGCCCCCATCCTACTCTGCAGGCTAATCAAGCCTGGGTGCTGTTAATCTGATCCCACAATTCCATCTGGGCTGTTCTTGCTTGTCTGGCCAATAAGAAGGCGTTAATGTCAGAAGACAGGATACTGGGCTAGATGGACCTTTGGTTTGACCCAGCATGGCCGCTCTTATGTTCCCCCTTCTTCAGCACTGTGTGTCAATCCCAACTTTGCCTACTCCATCACCACACCATTTGTACAGAACTCCTTCTCCTGTGCTGACAGTTGGCCAGAGCCCAACCCCAGCCTTTCAGTAAAACTGTTCTGGGATAGCTGCAAGGCTCCTCATTTTTGGATTTTACAAAAAAGTTTCCCAGGTTTACAAAAGTGACACTTTCTTTCTGGCCAATTTTCACACAATTTTTGATCACTCAGGTACATGAAAATACTGATTACATTAAGAAAAGCCAATGTTACATTAGGAAGATTTGTTTATGGCAACAAACAATTAGTCTAAGTGTAAATGTGAGGCTGTCTGTAGAAAGGCAATGTAGTGGGGCAGACAGACACACTCAGATCAGGTGAACCGATGTGTTGTAATAGAAGCAAAGGAAGAACAGGCCTATACATTTATAGTCGTAGGTAATTTTCCTCAGCCAGACGCTTTAAACAGATCCACTCTTCCAAAGGCTTTTGGGGGGTTCTAAATGGCTATTTGACCATATGAAACTAACTAAAAATCCAAAAACTGGCACCCCCAATTTCTGAGGAGGGGATTACAAAAATAAAGGTACCGTTTGGGCTCAAAGGTGTATGGCACTCGTGTCCGAAAGGGAAACTAAGCAAGGGAAGCAAGAGACCCTCTTACATAAGGCCTGATGTGAAAGGAAGTCGCTTTGGCTGAGCAGGCATCATTAACACATGGCTGCAGTTTGGGATGAAAAATTCACTGCTCCTGTTAGTTCAGGTTTACAAACAATACAGCCTCACCTTTAGTTTATTTACGCTAAAGGCCTGGCTTCCAGTTTGCAAGTTCAAACTCCTAGCACAATTCCTTCCTGCCCCACCCCCCCCCGAAAGCTTAGCTCTCAGAGCGTTCCTTTCTGAGAAGAGACCAATGGCAGACAGATAAGTCTTTTTTGGTTAATTGTCAAACGTGTCAATATAAATTTACCCCCAGCCTGAATGAGACACTATGGCGGATTCTCTGAGCAGATCATTTAGAGCTGTAAAGGTACTTTGGAGGGATCAGACAGAAATCAGCACTGGGTTCTGGGTGGCTCCTCCAGTGGGTGCTTAGCTGAAGGCACAGCCCCAGGGAGGACTTGGGCAAGGTGCCTTTAAGCCACCTCTGTGCCCTCTTGATGCCAGGCTGCCCCAGGAACCAAGAGAGCCCCCAATGTAACTTAGGCAGCCTAGGGAGCTGCTCTAAGTTACAGCAACCTGTCCCCACTGTTCCCATGGTAAGCAGAGCAAACCAGGATGGCCTAGTGGTATGCACCATGGGGCCATGGCCCCACCCCACTCCTGCCTCAGCTCCACCCCTAACATGCCCCCAAGAGGGGGGTGAGGAGGGAGAGAATCAACCAAGGGCCTAGAGCACGATACAGTGACCTTGAGTGAGGGGCAGAAGCCTTCCCTATATATTCAACTTGAGAATGAGGTGGGAGGGGTTACACACCAGGGGCCCGATTCATCGCTCTCTGAAGCGCCTTTACACCAGCTAGGCAGAGAGGTGAAGACAGTGATTGCCACATTGGATCAGACCTGCAGTCCATATAGCCCACTACATGGTCTCCCCCAAAAGCTACAACCAGAGGCTTCAGAGTAAGGTCAAGAACACTCCAGTGTGCAAACTTAGGACAATCTGCCACCAGCACCAGGTCACTAATATATTGGCTTAAGCCCTGAGGTTTAAGGAGACTTGGCCTCAGATTGGCAGGAAATCTAAGGCAGAACCAAGATCAGAACCCACCACAGGCTGGGGAGTCCAGAGGTCAGTCTTCCTTCCTTCTGTGTTCTAGGGACCAGAGAGTTCTACCACATTTGTAATCACAGACGGCAAAACTTCAGAAGAATTGTGCAGGAGACTAGGCTGGGGACAGACAAAAGAGGCTTTAACAACTGGGACATTCAAAAGTCAGGCTCCATCTACACAAAGAGACAGAACAGTGCTTTCATCTGATTGTATAAGTGTACTTTTAGCCCTGTGGGTCCCAGGATATTTGAGACATAAGGTGGGTGATGTAATATCTTTTACTGGACCAACTTCTGTTGGTGAAAGAGAAATTGATCCAATAAAAGATATTAGGTCACCCAACTTGTCTCTCTCATTTTATTGGGAGACAACAATAGTCTAACCCAAACCTATGGCAGTTTATTAATTTATCTCCCATGTAGACTACAAAAATAAACATATCAGGGTGGGAATGGGAGTGAGGCATGCACCAGGGCACAGGTTAAAGGAAAGCCCATTCAAGCATTCTTTGGGTACAATGTACAGTAATAAAAACACAAGGCTCAGTGGCACCAGACAATCCACTCTTCTAACAGGCAAACTAAACACTGCATAATCTATGCTATGGGGAACCCCCTTACTCTTCATCCAAAGGGCCTTGCCACACTGTCAGCAGAAAGTTTTGCAGCTAGCTCATTTGCTAAAGGGTTTGCACTCACATGCTCTCTGCAAGCAGTTCCCACGGATCTAAAATTCATCTTCTGCACTACACAAAACTCTGTTTCCAAGAGCTGCTCTGTGCTCTTGGCTTCCCGACAAATCCCGAAATAAAAAAAAAGCAGCATGGTAAAAACATTGCTAATCTGGGTGTTCTTTATAGCCATCAGGCCCGATGCTACCCATGAAATGCTGCAGTAGTCAGAGCAGAGTGCTCATCTCTAAAGGCAGAGGCCTTAATTCAGTGGTCCATTCCTACTCAGGAAAGCACTTAAGGGTATATTTTACTTTAGCTGTGTGCTTAAGCTCTGTCCAGTGGGACTTAAGCACATGCCTCAGTGCTTTGCTGCATGGGTTTGTGCTCTTTACATATTATATAGTTCAGCTGTTCAGTTAGAACAGAAATATGTGCAAGCAAGAGAGCAGTTGCCAAAAGTAACCACACAGCCAGCGACAAGCTCTGAAAACATACTGGAAACATTTAGATACATTTTCTCAAATTTTAGAACATTTTTTCCAGCCAGGTTGCTACTGTTCACCCTGAAAATGCTTACAGAACACTGCTCCAGATCTTCCTTCTATCCGGGAGCATGGGAGCGCACATACCTGAGGGGCTCCTGATGGCCAACAGACAGCTGGGAGAAAGTTTAAGCGGTACTACGTACCTCTGACAGAATAAGGCGTGAACACTGAAGGGGGTCGGACCAGAGCACAATCACAAAGATAGAACACTGAAACTAAGCTAGCACTTATCGGTATAACTTATGTCGCTCAGAGGGGTGCGCTGTTCACACACACACGCTCTGAACGACATAAGTTCCACCAACATAGCACTGTCCACACCGGTACTTCTGTCGGTGTGAGATGCTCTCCTGCCGACATGCTACCGCCGCTAATTAGAGGTGGTTTAATTATGCTGATGAAGAGCTCTCTCTCCCCTCAGCATAGAGCGGCTACACGAGCAGTCTCCCAGCAGCATCGGTGCCGCTGTAAGCTCATAGTGTCGGCATAGCCAACACAGGACACTTGGGAAACGCACACACACAGGAAGGCAGCAAACAAACTTCACATTCCCCACCTCCGACCCCTGCCTCTTGCTCCCAAGAGGGACAGCTTTGCCTTCAATATACTGGGCCAAATTCTCCCTTCAACTTACACAAGTGCAACCAAGTGATTAGGTCTCAGAAAGTGAGCCCCTTCTTCTGCAAAAGCCACCATTTTATAATTAAAATCATGTCCTCCCTTCCCCACGGCACCCCTCTCCGATCCCAGTCCCTTTGTTATATCCACCTGTTGTGTTTCCATCACATACTCTGAGCTTGGCTATAGGGGAAAGTTTTCCAGTGATACTGGTGTAGTAAGACCCAGTGTGACTACCCACACTGGTACTCTTCCAGAATAAGAATGACCACATGGAAGCTTACACTGGTAAGGCTATGTTCGTTTAAATTCATACCCGATCTTATTCCAAGGCAACTTTCCCCACGTAGACAAGTTCCATGGAGCCAGGGCTGTCTTTTCATTACATGCGTGAACAGCACCTAGTACGCTGGGGTCTCCATTAGGGCTGGTTAAATAATTCTGTCAAAACTGTTTTGACGGAAGATTGGGGGGGGGGGGGTTTAAAATGGAAAAAAAGTCTGCTTTCTCTGGAAAAGTCTGAGTTTCCATCAATAGCTTTTCAGCCAAAAACTTCATATTTCCAGCCAAACAATGCTCAGTTTTTTGACAAAAAGTCAAATGTCTTCCAAGCAGCTCTAGGCACTACTACTGAAATTCAAATTATTAATAACAGTCATCTCCAAAACCACTACATGACTTGCCCAAGACCCCACATGTACAGCAAGCCAAACTTTCCAGAGTCCAGGCCCTGATTTCTAGTCAAGTTTATGGACTATGCTGAATCCCCTTCACCTACTAGTCAACACACAACATGATTGGTTTTATTACTTTATTCTGAAAGTAAAATAATAAACAAAAAGCCACTACCTCCGACACCCAGAGCTTGATTCTCTGTTGCCTGCATATTTACAAAGTGCCAAGTGGGTATGAAAGGCCACCAGATCAGAACTGCAGTATTTTTGCTCCTCCTTTATACTGGGTCAGCAGGTGGGAGAAGGGGTGGATGATTGTACAAAGTGCAGAGCAACCTGGAGTATCAGTCCTCATGTCTCTCTTTGGCTAGGAGCGCTGCAGAGGTACTGTGCTTACACTGAATAGCACATCAGTTTCTCACACCCCCAAGCAATGAGAAAATACAGCCTTATTACCAAAGTACACATTTCACTATCATACATGACTACTGGAAACATCTGTTTGGTTATTTAGTGGGTAAAATATTTAAAGTGACATTCAGACATGTATGTGGGGTAGTCGTCACACACACAAAGGGAGAGAAAACAAAAGCAAAACTTTTTAGGACCAGAAAGTGGTTTTCACCTGTCAAGGTCAGGAGGCCAAGTCACCATCTCCCTACAAACTGAAGTTTCTTTAGGACTCTTCCTAGATTATCTGTTTCTTGGTACTGTGCCTGTCATTTTCAAAGCACACTGATTAGCAGATCTTTGCATGTTCTGAGCACAAGAGTACACCCACCAAAATCTAGGCAATGCTGATACATGAGAAGGAGTGTTGGTTTTCTCTTCTTTTGAAGACCTTGTTTGGGGGGAGGCAAAAGAGAGAGAATGGACAGATTGCCCTAAATGAGCGGTCCCCTATTGTTCTACTCATTCTATTAAGTACCTCACTTCTTCATGGATACTTGTTTTTAAAAGCACCTAACACATAACTGGCCTCATACAGATGTTCCTAGAGGTTCCAGACGTGTGGGAGCACTCACACCTTTGTTTCTACCACATCAGCAGCAGCACCCACTGGAGTGCATTAATATAATACTTTATTCTAAGCACAAACAAAAGCCTGAGTTCACATGGAGGAAAAAAAAAAAAAAAAAAAAGTATGTTTTGCTTCTCCTGGATATGACAACACCAAAACATCAAACAAGGCAAAAAAATGCAGTTTCAGCATTAAAAAGAGACAAAAAAACCACCAGCATTCGAAAGTTATGGCAAGATCCAGCATTAAGTTCCTGTTATGGGAATACGTCACACGTTTGGGAGCAAGAAGAATTTAATACAACCTGTCTAAACAACATAACTATCTTCTAAACTGGTTGGTGTTATCTGTGAATTATCCAGGAGAGAAATAAGCAGGATCAGTGAAAAGGAGCCAGTAATAGAAAGATAGGCCTGAAAATGCAGAGCAGGAAATGGAGAGTCACAAAAAGCGAGTGTCAGGGGAAGATAGCAAGAGGGAGATTTGTGTATCTCCAAGCCTCAGAACTGACTGGTGGGAGGTCCCAGCCACCAACAGACTTTCTAAATCATGCTCACATCATTCCCATTTCCATCCCCAGGCCACAGCAGCTTCTACTTCCACAGTGATGTTCGGAGCCCATGTTTACTACCCACCAGCTTCAGAAAGTGGTTTTAGAAGAACAAAACAAAGCAAAACAGGCAGGTTTCCCCAAACTCTCCAAGCAAACCCTGCAAACTAAAGCAGCAAGCCTGGGATCTTAGTAACTAGACCTTCCCAAAGGGGAGTCCTTCTCCCACATGCAGCTCTCCAGTTTATTATTAAACTTTATCATCCAATGACTTCCTTCAGCTCTCATTTAACCACAGACTGAGTTATCCAGGGAGTGCCTTTTGATGGGAGACCACAGCTGTTATAATACAAGATAAGGAAGTGCAGAAGAGGATGTTGAGAGATAAGGGCATCCTTGCACCCACCATAAGGAGCCCCCCAGTTTGCATGGCTAGGAAGGGGAAGATTCACACACAGCTGTTATAGGACTGGGGAAATGCATAGGTGCTGGGAGAGGACACTGAGTCCCCTCTATTGTCACATGGATTGTGCAGGACTAAACAGATCAGTGCAGGGGTGACTCTAGCTGAGCCCCCAGTGTGGGTGCCCTGATGTATAGCCATGCTCTCTGTACTTCCAAGGTCCTAGCAGCTGGTAAAGCAGGGAGGTGAGGGGGGAGAAGAGAGCAGGAAAAGGAAACCCCTCTAGTTGTTTCAAGGGTAGTATGGGGTGGGATGGGGGGAGAGAAATGCCTTACAGTTGTTGTCAGGGGGGCCCTCTATTGTTACAGGGCTGGGGCAAGTCCTCGCCAACTGTTTGCAGGGTAGTGAACTGGACGGGGGGGGGGGGGAAGATGGAGGGGAGGGACTGGCCTAAGGGCCCACCAGCTGTTGCTCTCAGAGACAGGGCCCTCAGGTGCTGTCGGGGGGGAGTCCCTGTCAGGGGCTGCAGGGCTAGTAGGGTCCCCCCCCAGCTGTTGCTCTAAGGGACAGGACCCCCAGGTGTTGTTGGGGCAGTCCCTGTCAGGGGCTGGAGGGCTAGTAGGTGCCCCCCCAGCTGTTGCTCTAAGGGACCAGACCCCCCAGGTGCTGTCAGGGGCAGTCCCCATCAAGGGATGCAGGGCTAGTAGGGCCCCCCCTCAGCTGTTGCTCTAAGGGACAGGACCCCCAGGTGTTGTTGGGGCAGTCCCTGCCAGGGGCTGGAGGGCTAGTAGGTGCCCCCCCAGCTGTTGCTCTAAGGGACCAGACCCCCCAGGTGCTGTCAGGGGCAGTCCCCGTCAAGGGATGCAGGGCTAGTAGGGCCCCCCTCAGCTGTTGTTCTAAGGGACCAGACCCCCCAGGTGCTGTCAGGGGCAGTCCCCATCAAGGGATGCAGGGCTAGTAGGGCCCCCCCTCAGCTGTTGTTCTAAGGGACCAGACCCCCCAGGTGCTGTTGGGGGGGGGGGAGTCCCCATCAGGGGCTGCAGGGCTAGGAAGGAGGGGTTGACCCTCAGGGCCCCCCCCAGTTGCTCTAGGGCTGGTGGGCGGGGAGGAGCGAGTCCCCTGCAGCTGCGGCCCGGGAGGGCGGGGGGGGCACCCGGCGGCTGCCGCCCGAGGGGGGGGGCCGGGCTCGGTACCTCCAGGGTCCGGATCTCCTGCTGGGTGAGGTCGTTGGAGGCGGCGCACTTGGTGCGGAGGCCGCGCAGGCTGGACAGCGAGATGTCGATGAGGCTCTGCAGCTGCCCGCACTGCTGCAAGGCGGCCCGCGGGCCGGCCGGGGCTCCCGCCGCGCCCGCCCCCGCCCGGCCGGCCGCGGCCGCCTCCCCGCCCCGCCGCGCCGTCCGCGCCGCCCTCGGCCCGGCAGCAGCGCTAGCCATGCCTCGGCATCGGGGGGGCGGGCCGCCCGGGGAGGAAACCGGGGCGAGGAGGCTTCCCGGCTGGGGCTGGGTCCGCCCCGCCGGCGCAGGACCGGGCGCGCAGAGCCGGACAAGGGCTGCGGCGCCACGGGGAGCTCGCCGGCTCCTGCTCGCCTTCCCCTCGCTCGTAGCCTTTTCATAGCCGCTGGGGGCCAGGGTCAGGCCGACGGGGACGCCGGGACTTGTAGTTTTTCCTGCTGCCGCCCTGGCTGCTAAGGGGTAACACTGCCGGGGGGGGGGGAAGGTTGCACTTTAAATTCCCCCCCCCCTACACCGGGGGGGGGGCAAGGAAAGAGGATAAACACTCACCCACGGATGGAGCTAGTGGAGGTCCACTCTGTTACCCTCCCCCCCCGAAGATCAAGATTGGAAGGGACCTCAGGAGATCATCAAGTCCAACCCCCTGCTCAAAGCAGGGTCAAGCCCCAAATCCCTAAATGGCCCCCTCAAGGATTGAACTCGCAACCCTGGGTTTAGCAGGCCAATGCCCAAACCACTGAGCTATCCCTGTTATCTTTCCCAAATGTTCCATAAATCAATCAGTTACATGTTTTATGTAACATAAATGTTTACTTAGTAAAGAATAAGAGCAGGCCTAGTATTTGAAGTGGGCATTAATGTAAACATCTTTTAGCCAATATAAACACTTAAGTACAAGAGTCATGTGGGTTCATTCAAATCTTCACTGAATAGCATTCTACAAGTAGCTTTATTATGGTATGGTCTGTGGGAACGCTATGTTTGCAGCTCAGTTGGTGTTTCAACCGGAACTACAGTATAAATAACAATTACAAATAAAACAGATTTCATATCCTGAATATCTGATATAGTGACCACAAGCTAATGTGCATGCGAAATATCAAAACAAAAACAGATTCCTCCACAATGGTACCAGTTTTGGTTGATACTTAGCTGGGTGCTCAGAAAGAATGTAACTGCATGCTGACGGAGGAAGATGATTAAGATTATTAATGAGAACTAAATGAATACCTTTTTTTTTAGAAGACAATATGGCAGCATAAGCACAAAGAAGAAAATAAAAGCAGGCTCTAACCAAACATAAAGGAATATTAGGAAAACAATGTAAATATCAGTAGAGAGTCATGGACAGTTTCTTAGTGGATCTTGCAGAGAGCTTACATAGAAGACAAGGAGGTTTTGAATGCAGCTCAGATGCAGGATCCGACCCAAGTATGAAAGAGTCATTAATAAATTAAAGCCCACAGAATTGGAGAGTAACAAAAACATTGAGAGAAGGGAAGAGGAGAGGAAGCATAGCCAAGTGGTGAAAGCACAGAAACAGGAGGATATTTAGGCTTCAGTCCAGCAAAGCACTTAGGACCCAATCCCAAATCCACTGAAGTAAATGGAAAGACTCCTATCTTCAATGAACTCTAGGTAGGTGTCTTAAGTATGCCTGTGAACATAATCTGAGTAGTCCCATTGACTCCAATGGCACTATTGGCCTGTTGTAAATTACATATTTAACTGCTTTGCTGGATTGGAGCCTAATGTTCTTTTGCCACTGACTTGCTGTCTGACCTTGGGCAAGTCATTTAACTGCTTTATTGCCTTAATCTTCCTATCTTTCTAATGGGGATAACATTTATTTACCTCACAGGAGGGTTTGGAATTTTAATTCATAAGTGTTTGCAACACACTGAGATCCCAGGATGCAGGCTGGTATAGACCTGGGAAATATTATTACAGTGATACAATTGCTAAAAAGTCCATTGCATAACCAGCCAGCAAGGAACATAAAGGAATTGCTACAGAAGACACTGTAGATTTATTGCATGGGAAAGCAAGCCTCGGAAATAGAGGGGTCCTGCATTGCATGAGATTTTTAATCCTTGAGCAATGTTTGTGTACTCCAATGGGAGTGGCTGCCTAATTCACTGGCTCCCATGAGCAGGCAAGACCCACATTGCGCTAGACTGCCCTCTGGGCCCAAATGGAGAAAATGTGCTGACTAAATGTTTTGTACTGTACATGCATTAACGCCCCTACCCTCTGCATTCCTCAGTGTTCTCCTCTGAACACTTATATGCTCAAGCTGCTGTCAACATTAGCAGGAGAAACAGAGAATCCTCTCCGAGTGTTGTTTCACGGGAGCTGCTTACACAAAAGAGCCAGTGCTTTCCAGACAGAGCAGTTTTGACTCCATTCGCTTGGAAGAGAGGAGAGGGACTGATCCGCAAACACCAAACCACAGGGAAATCATTGTCTCATTCCAAGACTGTAGCCCAGAACTGCAACCTTCGGTGTCCCATACAGCTTCAGGCTGCGTCATGGAGTGAGCACCGAACAGACGTGGTATTGAGATGGCTGTGAAGGAGTGGTCGGGGGACGTATAGTCTCTCTGGCTCCACCTGTTATTATGGTCATAACTAAGAGGTATATCCCCTATTCCAGCCTAGGGCTGCAAGAGCAGTCAGACTGGAACAGCACTGCACCCTGCTCTCAGGCAAGGGTGGGGGATGGATTCCAAACTCACATGCAACCTCTGTTTAGCTACAACACTCATTTAGGGCCTGATCCAAAGCCCACTGATGTCCATTCACTTCAATGGGTTTTGAATCAGGCCCACAGTCATTGCGTGTGTACTGGGGAGTATAACTCAGCCTGAAGAGAAAACTGATCCCAATGCCCCTTACCTTCACTTGCTTGTTCTCACTGGGCTCTGTTCACTATTGCCCTATGCCTTGTACCATCATTTACACCAATGCACGGTGGGTGTAAAATGCTACCATGCTGATTGGGTTGTAATTTACACCCACTCTGCACTCACTTGGCATTGGTGAAAATCACAGCGTAAGGTGCAAGGCAAGTGAAGGGAAATATAGGCCAGTGCCAGGCTGGGACTCGGGAAACCCTAGGTCAGTTCCCTGCTTCCCCACCAACTTCCTGCTTAACTTTGGACAAGTCACTTAGGCTATGTCTACATTTGGCGCTAGGGGCGCGGTTGCCTTCTCACGTAGACATACTCCTGCTAGCTCTCCCTGAGCTAGCGCATGACACATAGTGGTGTAGCCATGGAGCATGGAGAACAGCCAGGCAGCATGGTGAACAGCGGCACAGGCCAGCTGCCCTGAGTTCAAACCTGCCTGGCGCCTGTGGGTACATACTCAGGACGGCTAGCCAGTGTGGCTGCCCACGCTACTGTGCCTAAGTTACTCTTTTTAGTGCACTGGCTCTATGAGAGCTTGTGCAAATACGTCCACACCCCTCGCTCCAAGAGTAGATGTAGCCTTAGTTTCTCTGTTCCTCAGTTTGCCATCTGTAAAATGGGATAACAGCACCACCCTACCTCACACGGGTGCTATGAGGATAAATCCACTGAAGACTCTGAGTTGCCCACATACTATGGTAAATGGGGCCATGGATAGATGACGGACTGTAAATCTTGCCCAAAACATGCAAATTCCCATTCATGCAAATAATATTTTTCATGCCGTGGGTGGTGCATTTAGCAATGTCCTGGTTATGCCTTCTGGTTTCTGTGTCTCACCACCCCATTCAACCTCTAAGGGCTCCGCTCTCCACTCAGGAAGGCAGCTGGTTTTGTTGAGTCCCTCACGGAGGAGACGCACTGCGCCTTCTCACAGAGACTTTGGCTTTGTCGACACTGGAAACTAAATGACAAAACTTTTGTCATTCAGAGGTGTGAAAAAAAAACCCACCCCCCCGAATGACAAAAGTTTTGCCGATGAAAGGCGCTGATGTGAACAGCGCTTTGTCCGGAGGAGTGCTCTCCTGCTGACAACATTAATGCCGCTCGTTGGGGGTGGAACTATTTTGTCCATGGGAGAGCTCTGTCCTGCCAACGAACAAACCTGACTAGTGGATATGAAATAGGAGAGGAAGGGAAATGGACATTAATTATGTAATGTGGTTAATAATTTGTAGTGTGGTGGCACCCAGAGGCCAGGGCCCCATTGTGCGAGGCACTGTACAGACATAACAAAGAGACAGTCCTTGCTCCAAAAGACTGGAGATCTCAGTGGAAGACTACAGGCAACAGGTCGATAGACAGGGGAGCACCAGGCTGTGAGATGTTGGTCAGCCTGATAAGATGTGGTCCCAGCACTCAGGCTGCCTAGCCCCTGTCAAGTTTTTCGTAGGCATCGCAGAAAAGGAGAGTTTTTAAAAGGGGTTGGAAGGAGGACCAATGAGGCGGCTTTAAGGATGTTTACAGGGAACTCCTCCCCTGCGTCAGGGGCAATCTGGGGGGAAAACGCACTGGTGCTCGCTGGAAAAAATCTTGCAATCGAAGCTGGCATCATTTGCAGAACAAAGGTGCTGAGGGGAAAATATCCTATTAGCGTAAAAGAGATGCTAGGGGAGGGCTCAACTGTAGAAATGAAAACCTCTGAAAAACAGAAAGGGAGAAGGACAAAGGAGAGATAATCCATAATGAATAGCGCACGCATGCGCACACATGCAAAAAGATGGGGGAAAGACAACAAGAAACAAGGAGTGAAAAGACCAGAAGTGGAAGAAAGCAGACGTGTCCAGTCTCCCCTTTTGAGACTCATTTGGATTCAGGTTTCATTACAAAGGCAGCCCAGGTTCACTAATACAGTAGCAGGACTCATTCACCTATCATTTAACAAGATTTATGCTCATTCTCTGATGAGTATCCCCACTGGTTACACTGAGTTATTAATATTAATTACTGCACAGTTCCCAGAGGTGTAGCCGGCACTGCATAGGAGGCACAGAGAGACACAGATCTTTCCCCATCCATTCGGAACATTTTTAATCACAAAGACTAGCCCTAGTGGAGAAAAGAAAGAGGGCTGCTTCCCGTCTCTCCCCACGAACCAGATTCCATAGCCCTCAAGCAAACCCGCTCCTTGGCTCAGCGTACAAAAAAATTTGCCTCACTAAGACAAAATATTTCATTTGCTGTCAACTCGACAGCCCACGTGGGAAGCACTTGACGCCTATTGTTCAAAAGTTTCAAAAGTGAAAAAAAGTAGAAGAGGCCTGAATTGTCACACATTTCTGTCCCCACTTAAGTAATTTTTCAGATCCACTCAGTGGTTCAAGAAGGAGACAATTCCTTTACAAAGAAACTCAGCCAGTTACAGGCCACTTGTGTTTGGAAAAAAAACAAAAACAAGATGCTCCTCTTAATAGCTGTGCAATAGATTTGAAAGGAACTTAATAACTCAACTTAATACCTCGTGAGGAATTGCCAGGCAGAATTTGACAATCCAGCGTTAAAGTATGTCACCAGCCACTGAGCATCTGAACATCAGGATTTTTCAGCAGGCCAGTGGCAATAAGTGTGTTTTCAAATGAGCTGGAGTAAAGAGCTGCTGGAGGAAACTGTTTGCAATGCACGTTTTGTCGCTCTTACAAAACCCACAAACAATGACACTGTACATAGATCCA
Source organism: Eretmochelys imbricata (assembly GCF_965152235.1). Classification (NCBI taxonomy): domain Eukaryota; kingdom Metazoa; phylum Chordata; order Testudines; family Cheloniidae; genus Eretmochelys; species Eretmochelys imbricata. Next base: position 9,489,624 of record NC_135588.1, on the reverse strand, counting down.
AGGCCAGAAGGGAGCACTGTGATCATCTAGTCTGACCTGCTCTATAACACAGGGCATAGGACTTTCCCCAAAATAATTCCTGGAGCAAATCTTTTAGAAAAAAGATTCTCCTCTCACCCCCCTACCCCTACCCCTGCCACTAGTAACTTTTAAGTTGTAGTCCAGTGTCTGGATGACAAGTCCCGGGTTCAATTCCTGACTTTACCACAGATTCTCCGAAGACAATAGAAAGGCTTCAGTTGGTTTCAATGATCTGCAACCCTTAATCCCTCCGGTTTCCCATCTGTAAATTAGGGATAATAACAGCATTGCAAACTCTCATTTTATTATAAATCTCTTTCTTAAGCCCCAGTACTTGGAGTCAAGTGATTAAGCAAGAATCTCAGTTTTCACTTAAAAAAAAAAGTTTCTAGCCATTGTGGCTAGAAAAGCTTGAAAATATGAACCCCAAAGGCTCAAAAAACAGAGGGCAGATAAAAAGAACCCAACATTTATTATTTATCACATGATTTTTTTCTTAAACATTTTTTTAAATGCGGCAGAGTTACAATAAACCGTGAATGTATTACTTCATACACTGCTTATTCAGGATCAGGTGAGTATTCAAAGTAGCTGGCTAAAGATGCTGGCTTGCTGGCTGGACAGACCTAAAAAGGGAGATCAAATTTTCAAATACCTACCCTCTTTTGGGGACTTGTCTTGTGAATGTACTTGCTATGAAAAGTTTTCCACTACAAGAATTGTCCGTATTTGGCTACACCACAATTTCATAGGAGGAGGATCACATTTTTCCAATAATGTGCAATACAGAGTCTAGCTGCGAACAATAAAAAAATTAATTTGCTCTTCTGTTTAAAATATAGATCCTTTATGACAGCATTAAGTAAGCAGGTCTGGGGATCTCCAGGAAGCTGGTGTTTTGTCCTAAGATCAATCTCTTAATAATTTCCTCCCCAAACCATCTAATTCTTGAACACAACCACCTCATGTGCAAGTATGTTCCCCTTTCCCTGCAACCCCCTCCAACAGAGCATGTCCCTATGAGCAAAAATATGATGGATCTTAATTGACGTCAAATGCCATCTATACAGTCATTTATAAACATTTTCTTTATGACCTACATAAACTGAAGATGTATATCCCCTTTCCATTATAGCAGCATTTCTCAAACCAGGGGTCTCAACCCAAAAGAGGTTCGCAAAGCTATTGTGGGGGGGGTCGCAGTATTGCCACCCTTACTTCTGCGCTGCCTTCAGAGCTGGGCAGCTGGAGAGCGGCGGCTGCCGGCCAGATGCCCAGTTCTGAAGGCAGCACCGCCGCCAGCAGCAGCGCAGAAGTAAGGGTGGCATGGTCTGGGGGGGGGGGTGTCATCACTCTTTGGGGGGGTTGTCACAGTCTGAAATATTTCCAAAGGGGGCCCAGCAAAAAAAGTTGAGAGCCCCTGCCATATAGAGACCCACTCCTCCAGAACAATTTCTTTGTCCAAATTCCTTTCCCATCTTTTCATCTGTGTTGCTTTCTTATCAAAATCTTTTTCAGCCGAAATTGTATCTATCTTACAAACTAAACCTTTTGTTCCAAGCTTGCTCCTGGGCCAACTCCTCCAAGGTGCTTAAAGGTCTAGATAGAGTCGCCTCATATCCAGATTTCACAATCAAACTTTTGACTTATGAATACTGAAAATAGGAGGTCTTTATATTATTAGCTCCTGATTTTTGGAGGCCCGACTTGGGCTTGACAATGCTACAACCATACTAACTTTTCCCCAGTTTTTGTCTGTCTTTTCCGTTTAGACTGTAAACTCTTTGGGACAGGAAGTGGCTCTTACTATGTATTTGCACAACCAGGCTTGAGACTCTGTTGGGGCCTCTAAGTATTATGCAAATAATAAATAATAACCAGAGAGGAACCTTACCTTTCCCTTGAGGCCTGCCAGGCTGTAACTTTTGTTTACACTCTTGGCACGTAAGCCAAGTCAAGTGACAATTTTTTGCTGGCCAAAGAGTTCCTATTACATGTAAGTCTAACAAGAAAGAAATGTGCCAGCCCTAATCACACAGGTTTAGGTCTTTATTCTACTGTCTCCTTGGTTAAACTACAATCTACGATTGACTCATATTGGCGCTAATCCCCTGGTACAATTTGTATATTGGCATTAAATGTGTATTAGGAAAAGGACAAACATTTGCTTAACAAAACAACACGGGGATAATAAAAATGACGAGAGAGTTGTAGCACACAGAACAATGCGGCAGGTGAGCTGCAGCTGCACCCACCTTCCCCCCACCCCCATATACCTTCCAGCAGAGCCTGCTGTGTTTGTTACACCTGCCGTGTATTTGCCATTTATTTAATCTCCATTTTGTAAGGGCAGCAACTTCAAAAGCGACACATACCTCTTCAATTTCCTGGCCTGACAGTGAAAAGGGAAGCGTCTGAGGTGTGGAGAGTTGGAAACAGGCTCACGCACCACAAAAGGGCTCTGTCGAACTTGTCGGGTCAGGAGATTACTTCTGTGAGTCTCCTTCGCTGCCGAAGATTTTAATTGTTTTGCCACCGCCTCTGTCATTAGCACTTTATGGAACTGGATCATGTGACTACGTCTCTCTCCTCTTTATGTAACGAGTCAAAGGTGGGGCCTACATTTCTAGGAGATGTTAGAGCACATAGGGATTAGCTTACTTCTCCAAGGCCTTTTCTTTTTGGCTGATGTTTTAGAGGAAAAGCAGTTTGACAGGTTAAACATCTCGCACTGTACCTATGCCCTCGGATGAACTTTACACAGATTCTGTTGCATAAATCCTGAGTAAGTCCACACAAGCAATTCTCTGATAGACTCTAGCTCAACCGGAAGTTACTGGGCTCAGTGCAGGGAGCACTGGGTGAAGCTTTACGGCCTGTGTTATATAGCAGGCAGGGCCGGCCCTAGACCAAATGGCGCCAGTCATATAAGACTGGCTGGTGATGCCCCGCCCATTATATACCCGCCAGGACAGCATGGCTGACAACATTCTAGGAGGTTTGAGGAAAATGTCGTTCTCAGAAAGTCTGGAAGGTTCCACGAGATTCTACAGTCTCGAGATTCTACAGCGGTCCAGAACGTTCTCAGAGGTTAGTGAAAAAAAATGAATCTACATACGGAACACCTGGAACATGTTACCGCAGACGTTCTGTTTTCCCTTTTGTCGCTAACAACAAAAACAGCGCCCGCAAGCCCGGTGCCCCCCAAAGCCCAGCAGCCCAGGCCTGGGTTGCCTGCCCCTAAATCTGGCCCTGATGGCAGGTCAGCCTAAATCTTGGGAACACATGAACAGCCAGACTAGATCAGAAGCGAGGTCCATCTAGTTCAGTGTCCTTTCTCCAGCCATGGCCAGATGTTTCAGTGGATGGCCCAAGAGCCCCTGCAGTAGGCAGAGATGTAATAATCTGCCCCCTCCCCCACATAGAGATCAGGATGAGACCTAATAGTTGCTCAAGGTTTAATATCCCTTAAAATCAATGCTTTTTATTGTCATTAGTAACTTTGGATATTCCTGACATCCATGTAAATATCCATGATCATGGTGGCCTTCTAGCCTTCAAAGCCTATGAATCTACACCTGTGTACCTGAAGGCACAATTTGACTCAGTTATGGGGCCAGAGCCTCAGCTGGTGTAAATCGGTGTAACTCTACAGACTTGAATTGAGCTATGCCAATTTACACTAGCTGAGGCGTTGCCCCAGGGCCTCCTAGGGGTACCACCTGTCACTTTACCTTCAAGGGCACTGGATTCTGCAAATACTATGCACACGCTGAACTTTACTCCTGTAGGTAAAGCCATTGGCTTCAAATGGGAGTGCTCACGTGAGTAAAGCACAGCGTGTGTATGGTGGATCAGGCTCTCGGAAGATAAGCCGATTCCATGCAAAATCTCTGGACTGTCTGTCTAAAATAAGCCTCGCAACGTTAATATGAAAATTTACAAGCTCCGGCAAAATACATCTAGCTATAAATTTACCATGATGATGAAAATTATGGGTGCGGGGAAGACATTTTACTCACCTGTTCTCATTGGCCCTTGATGAGTTGAGATTTAACCCACAGAAGAAAAGTAACCATGCATCTATTCCCCCTTGGGGCCTGATGCAAAGCCCATTAAAGTCCATATGAGTCTTTCCATTAACTGTCTGACTTTCTTTCCCCTGTCACTGCAGCACCACGAAAATTTAGGTCTGTATCTCCTCACTTCCTTCCTCTTCATAAAATGTACCTAATAATCAGCCATCTGGTGTCCACAATGCCTGTAGTATTAGGGCATTTCCTTTATCCCGGGGAGGCTTGTTGGAGAAAAGATAAATGTGTTCTCGTCCCATCTCTACTGTGCCCTGATTAGGGTCTGGCTGTTTTCACTTTGCTTATCAGGATTTCTGTAGAAGCCGCGGGCTAGCAGTAAACAGTTTGGTAGAGAGACTGATCCAAACATAATGGGACTATTCATTAGAGAGACTTGCAGTCTCTAATTGCATCGGATTATATGACATTCACTGACTTATTTATAACAACTTTTAATAGTGATAGCAATAAAATAGGAGCGAGACACAGAGTGCAGGGAAGAGGTGGAGAGAGGTATAGAGAATGCTGTATATTACGTATGATAAATGTGGATTCCCTCTTTTATGCTGGACCCAGGTTGAAAATGTTCCCCTCAATGCCAGTCCACTTTAGGGACTAGAACACTACTTGCCTACTCCTTTGTAGGCTATTTAGTGCCCAAGGCCCTGATCCTGCAATGTGCAACATGCTGCATTGACACAAAGCCCCATTCAAGTCCCCGGGTTCGGTGCCGGTGCAGGAGTCTGCCTGCACGTGGTATATAACAGGATCAGCCCCAATTCACCAAACAGGCCAAGCTTTGAGCGTCTGCTGAAATATACTGGAAACAGCATGCAGTTTATCAGAGAGCTTCCCTTGGCTGATGGTGAAACAGAGAACCAAGTAAGACTGAAATGGAAATAAAAGCTGTATGGGAAAAAAATCAGCTCTGAGCTCTGCAGGAACAAAATCTTTCATAATCACAATTATTAATTACATTGTTATTGTTGTTTGTTTATTGTTATTATTATTCACGCCAACTTTTGCAATTTCATCAACTATCAAAAAGAAAAGGAGGACTTGTGGCACCTTAGAGGCTAACAAATTTATTTGAGCATAAGCTTTCGTGAGCTACAGCTCACTTCATCGGATGCCTTCAGTCTCTAAGGTGCCACAAGTACTCCTTTTCTTTTTGCGAATGCAGACTAACACGGCTGCTACTCTGAAACCTATCAAATATCAAGAGATTCATGATGTTTTACCAGTGGCCCCAGCACCTAGAGACAAGTGACTGAGAATCTCAGCTTTCTTTTCATGGTTGCAGAGAAAAATTTGAAAGTAAATAAATAAATAAATACCTAGCTTTATCTAACACTTTTCTTACGTAGCTCTCAACACATTTTACAATAAAGGTCAGAACCTTAGGGCACAGAACCCCAAAGGCAAATAACAGGAACCAAAATTTAATATTTTTTTCAATCTCTTGGTTTTTTGCAGAGGGTGGCGGGGGAGACATGATGGAGAGGGGGCTAATGTTGGATTATATTTAAGAAGTTCTGTATTAAAATCACAAATGAGTTTGATTCCCCATAGTTTAAATTCCAGAATATTACTAATTAAGAGGTCTCTTGGTTTTTGGTCTCTTGTTTTTACTGTTTCTCTCCCTCTCTGTGTGAAACTTGCAAGCTGCTAATTGTGTTAGTACATCCTAAGACAGAGTCTGTTCTCAAAGCAATACTTTGTAACAACAACTACTCACACAGATTTCAGAGTAGCAGCCGTGTTAGGCTGTAGTTGCAAAAAGAAAAGGAGGACTTGTGGCACCTTAGAGACTAACAAATTTATTTGAGCATAAGCTTTCATGAGCTACAGCTCAATTTGTTAGTCTCTAAGGTGCCACAAGTACTCCTTTTCTTTTTACTCACACAGAGACTCCCCGCCCTTTTGTTGTATTTATCTCGCTTTGTTAACAATTGTGATTAAAATAGAGATAGAGGATGTATGTGGTTGGATGCTTGGTGTGGATAATAAATGAATGATCAGGGAGGTGCCAGCCTAAGAATCCAGTGTCCATCGGCTGAAGAAGGCGTCAAGTGGAAACAACTAAAGGACCCCCGGAGGGCAGACTGGAATCCACCTGACAGCCTCAAGGATGGGAGAACTGAAGAACAACATGGAGCCGTCAGGAATGTGCCATCTGCTGATTGATTCAGCAATAGCATGATGAAGCAATTCCCATAGACTGGCATAGGAATAAATTCCTATAAAAATGGATTCTAGAAACTGAGAACTTTGGGTTCTGATTCTGCAAACCAACTTCCAGGAGCGTCAGATGTGCATCTGACAAGGCCCTGCTCCCTACTCGTGTCCAGGCCACCTGGCCAGTGGCTTGGCATGAGCAACTCTAAGGCTGGTAACTATGATAACAACCTTGCAGAACCTCTGTGTGTGTGTATGAATGAATGTGTGAATAAATATGAGACTGAATGGAATGTTATAGCTATAACTAACTGCTTAGTATGATTCTTTCTGTATTCACAATGAATGTGGCATATTGCCTTTTCCCCTTCAATAAGATCCTGCTGGTTTTTATTTTATTGGTATAACACTAACACAATTTTGGAGTGTTTGGGGTTGGCAATACTAAGTATCTGTTATTTCCATTGTAGTAGCACTTGGAAGCCCTGATCAGGATTGGGGCCTCTTTGTGCTTGGGGCTGTACATATTTATAAGAACACACGCCCATCTAGCCCAGTAACCTGTTTCTAACAGTGGCTAGTGCCATATGCTTCTGGTAGTTGGAGGTTTAGGACCTCGTGGAGCATGGGGCTACATCCCTGACCATCTCTGCTAATAGCCAGTAATGAGACTGTCCTCCATGAACATATCTAATTCTTTTTTGAATCCAGTTGTACTTTTGGCTTTCACAACATCCCGTGGCAATGAGTTCCACAGAAGAAGTACTTCCTTTTGTTTTAAACCTGCTGCCTATTAATTTAATTGGTTGGCCCCTAGTTCTTATGTTATGTGAAGGGGTAAACAACACGTCCCTATTCATTTTCTCTGTACCATTCATAATTTTATAGACCTCCCTCATACTGTCCCTTAGTTGCCTTTTCTATGGTGAACAGTCCCAGTCTTTTTAATCTCTCCTTGTCTGGAAGCTGTTCCGTACCCCTAATAATTTTTGTTGCCCTTCTCTGTAACTTTTCCAATTCTAATACTGTATATCTTTTTTGAGACGGTGCGACTGGAAATGCATGCTGAATTCCAGGTGCGAGCATGCCATGGGTTTCCATCGCAGCACTATGGTATTTTCTGGTTTATCATCTATCCCTTTCCTCACGGTTCCTAGCATTCTGGTAGTGGGCAGCAGCTGTCAAAAAACCTGAGCGGGTGTTTTCAGAGAACTGCCCACAATGACTCCAAGATCTCTTTCTTGAGTGGCAATAACTCATTTAGACCCCATCTTTTTGTATGTGTGCCTGGGATCACATTTTCCAATGTGCATTACTTTGCACTTATCACCATTCAATGTCATGCACTATTTTGCCATTCAATCTGTGAAGATTTTGGCTCTCACTGTCAAGTAATTTTGTATCATCTGCAAGCTTTGCCACCTTACTGTTCACTCCCTTTTCCAGATTATTTATGAATATGTGGAACAGCACGGTTCCCATTAGAGGTCCTTGGGTGGGACCACTATTTACCTCTCTCCATTGTGAAAACTGGCCATTTATTCCTACCCTTGGTTTCCTACCTTTTAAGCAGTTAGTAATCCAGAGTTTATGATGCTTTCTAATTTTCCTCACTAGGATTTGACTTCCAATTTTTAAAGGATGCCTTTTTGCTCCATCCGCCTCTTTTACTCTGCTGTTTAACCATGATGGCATTTTTGGGTCCTCTTCCTGTTTTTTTTTTAAGTATTGTTTGGGGTTATACATTTATTTTAAGGTATTTCACCCTTGTAACTCTTCCTTATAATTCCTTTTTAACTAGTGTCCTCGTTTTTGTGTAGATCCCCTTTCTGAAGTTAAATGGGCTTAATCTGCAGCAAGGGAAATTTGGATTAGATATGAGGAAAAATGTTCTAATTATAAGGATAGTTAAGCATTGTGGAATCCCCATCACTGGAGGATTTTAAGAACAGATTGGACAAACACCTGTCAGGGATGCCTACATACACTTGGTCCTTCCTCAGCACAGGGGGCTGGACTAGATAATTTTTGACGTCCCTTCCAGCCCCACATTTCTGATTCTATGTTTAGACTCTGGATTATGATGGTTGCATCCTTCTGTGTTTAAGCCACTTAGTGCATCCATGAATTAAATGGCTAGCACCATGAGTGCAAGAAGCAAAGAGATGCATACTCTGGAGTTGGTGTGGAACATCTAGCACTTACTGTGAATGGAAACAGATTTGCTGCCTCTACATCTCTGTAAAGAGCAAGACTGCAACCCTGCAAAGACTTATGCATGTAATATGTGAGACTACTCACAGAACATCAAGTTACACACACGCATCAGGGTTTGCAGGATAAGTGTCCAAGAGAACAATGAACTAATTGTTCTGAACCCTATTGAAGTCCAAAATGTTCAGCTTTTTTAAAAATAATTTTACAAAACCTAACAAGAGTAGAAAATATGATTATTATTACTACCAGATTAGTACAATTTTGAATGTTTCTCTAGTGCTTTGAAAATGTAACATGATCTAAACGCTGTTTAGAATATCATAGAATATCAGGGTTGGAAGGGATCTCAGGAGGTCATCTAGTCCAACCCCCTGCTCAAAGCAGGACCAATCCCCAACTAAATCATCCCAGCCAGGGCTTTGTCAAGCCTGACCTTCAAAACTTCTTAGGAAGGAGATTCCACCACCTCCCTAGATAACCCATTCCAGTGCTTGACCACCCTCCTAGTGAAAAAGTTTTTCCTAATATCCAACCTAAACCTCCCCCACTGCAACTTGAGTCCATTACTCCTCATTCTGTCATCTGCTATCACTGAGAATAGTCTAGATCCATCCTCTTTGGAACCCCCTTTCAGGTAGTTGAAAGCAGCTATCAAATCCCCCCTCATTCTTCTCTTCCGCAGACTAAACAATCCCAGTTCCCTCAGCCTCTCCTCATAAGTCATGTGTTCCAGACCCCTAATCATTTTTGTTGCCCTCCGCTGGACTCTTTCCAATTTTTCCACATCCTTCTTGTAGTGTGGGGCCCAAAACGGACACAGTACTCCAGATGAGGCCTCACCAATGTCGAATAGATGGGAACGATCACATCCCTCAATCTGCTGGCAATGCCCCTACTTATATATCCCAAAATGCCATTGGCCTTCTTGGCAACAAGGGCACACTGTTGACTCCTATCCAGCTTCTCGTCCACTGTAACCCCTAGGTCCTTTTCTGCAGAACTGCTGCCAAGCCTTTCGGTCCTTAGTCTGTAGCTGTGCATGGGATTCTTCCATCTTAAGTGCAGGACTCTGCACTTGTCCTTGTTGAACCTCATCAGATTTCTTTTGGCCCAATCCTCTAATTTGTCTAGGGCCCTCTGTATCCTATTTCTACCCTCCAGTGTATCTACCTCTCCTCCCAGTTTAGTGTCATCTGCAAACTTGCTGAGGGTGCAATCCACACCATCCTCCAGATCATTTATGAAGATATTGAACAAAACTGGCCCGAGGACCGACCCTTGGGGAACTCCACTTGATACCGGCTGCCAACTAGACATGGAGCCATTGATCACTACCCGTTGAGCCCGACAATCTAGCCAACTTTCTATCCACCTTATAGTCTATTCATCCAGCCCATACTTCTTTAACTTGCTGGCAAGAATACTGTGGAAGACCGTGTCAAAAGCTTTGCTAAAGTCAAGGAACAACACGTCCACTGCTTTCCCCTCATCCACAGAGCCAGTTATCTCATCATAGAAGGCAATTAGATTAGTCAGTCATGACTTACCCTTGGTGAATCCATGCTGACTGTTCCTGATCACTTTCCTCTCCTCTAAGTGCTTCAGAATTGATTCCTTGAGGAACTGCTCCATGATTTTTCCAGGGACTGAGGTGAGGCTGACTGGCTTGTAGTTCCCAGGATCCTCCTTCTTCCCTTTTTTAAAGATGGGCACTACAGTAGCCTTTTTCCAGTCGTCCGGGACTTCCCCCGATCGCCATGAGTTTTCAAAGATAATGGCCAATGGCTTTGCAATCACATCCGCCAATTCCTTTAGCAGTCTCGGATGCAGCGCATCCGGCCCCATGGACTTGTGCTCGTCCAGCTTTTCTAAATAGTCCCGAACCACTTCTTTCTCCACAGAGGGCTGGTCACCTCCTCCCCATGCTGTGCTGCCCAGTGCAGTAGTCTGGGAGCTGACCTTGTTCGTGAAGACAGAGGCAAAAAAAAGCATTGAGTACATTAACTTTTTCCACATCCTCTGTTACTAGGTTGCCTCACTCATTCAGTAAGGGGCCCACACTTTCCTTGACTTTCTTCTTGTTGCTAACATATCTGAAGAAACCCTTCTTGTTACTCTTAACATCTCTTGATAGCTGCAACTCCAGGTGTGATTTGGCCTTCCTGATTTCACTCCTGCATGCCCGAGCCATATTTTTGTACTCTTCCCTGGTCATTTGTCCAATCTTCCACTTCTTGTAAGCTTCTTTTTTGTGTTTAAGATCAGCAAGGATTTCACTGTTAAGCCAAGCTGGTCGCCTGCCATATTTACTATTCTTTCTACACATCGGGATGGTTTGTCACTGTAACCTCAGTAAGGATTCTTTAAAATACAGCCAGCTCTATTTATTCTGGATATTATCAGGACTTTTTAAAAAAGGTACTTGTTTGTCTTGGCAGTCGGAATAAAACCATGTACTGAAGATAACAGAGACAATTCCTCAACCAATCACATATTTAGGAAGCCAGGACTTGAACGCTGGTCACTAAGTTCTAAATACACTAGCTGTTATACCTTTCTGTACTAGACTGCAGAGCCCATTATCAAATAGGTGCTCCCCACGATTACCGTCTAAGTATTGACAACTCCCCCTTTAACATTCTTTTTGTTAAGCTAAATAGATTGAGCTCCTTGGGTCTTAGGCCATGTTTACACTAGTGAGTTTACGGTGACACAGCTGTATCGATTCACCGGTGCCACTGTAAGATTGCTCGTTAGTCAGTCTATGCTAATGAGAGAGAGCTCCCCTGTTGACATAATTAAACCACCCCACCGAGCGGTGGTAGCTCTGTTGGTGGGAGAGTCTCTCCCACTGACATAGTGTGTCCACACCAATGCTTCTGTTGGTGTAACTTATATGGTTCAGAGGGGTGTTTTTTTCACACCCCTGATCGACATAAATTATACCAACAAAAGTGCTAGTGTAGATATAGCCTAAGGCATATTTTCCAGTCTCTTGGCTCTTCTCTAAGCCCTCTCCAATTTATCAACATCCTTCCTGAATTGTGGTTAAATAACCTGCCCAGGGCTACACAGAACTCTAGTAACAGGAGGCAGGAGTTCCTGATTCCTGGTCTGTGACATCAGTTCTCGCTTTCTTTAAATTCTTGGTACTGTGTCTTGGTAGAATCAGGATGGGAACATCAGGACTGGCAAGGATCCAGTCAGAGAGCAGAAATAGACCTGCAATTATTTTAAAACAAAGTGAGCATCTTCGGGGAAATACACACACGCAAAATGGGCACTGGATGGTCTGAGAACTGGTCAGAGGCAACAGTTTTTCAGCTCAAAGTCACAGGATAAATCACGCTCAGGGAGGAGGAACTGGGCTGGTTTGACTCCTGTCAGCTGGGACTGGTTTCTTATTTGTAAAAAGAAAAGGAGTACTTGTGGCACCTTAGAGACTAACCAATTTATTTGAGCATAAGCTTTCGTGAGCTACAGCTCACTTCATCAGTGCCACAAGTACTCCTTTTCTTTTTGCGAATACAGACTAACACGGCTGTTACTCTGAAACCTTTCTTATTTGTGTTTTTTAAAAAAAAAAACACTAAGAAAACCATTGTGTTTTGTTTGGGGGGAAAGTAGTTTTATTTTCAGCCTCCCTAACAATCAGAGACTGTGAGAAAGTTTGTTCTGTCCATGCCTGGTGACTCTTACTGGAATCCTGGCTCCTGTCAAACTCTCTGATAACAACACCCCAGCGTCATGAGGTAATACCAGCACATCCCTCTTCTAGCGAGCCAGGGCTCAATTAATTCCTGGTGTCACTCTATTGACTTCAGTGGAGTGACACCTGGGATGAATTAGGCCCTGAGTAACCAGTCCTACAACAGCCTCCCCATTTCCTTCCTTCCTTCCTTGTTTTTTCTGTTTAATCTTTTCACTGCTGGTACTTCCCCAACACTCTACAAGTGACTATTTCAAGATTGTCATCTCTCATAATTTCATCACAAGTCTTGTGATATTTGGTGCATTTCTTAAATCCCCAGTGGCGGGAGTCATGTGAGTTGTGACATTCTCAGCTTTTGTTTTTGTTTTTAATTTGTTAGTTTTTAATTTGTCCTACTCCTCATGGTTGTGAAGTAAAGCTTAAACATGTGACCTTAATGCACCCCAAAGTTCAAAAACCAGATGGTAAATAAGAAGTAGTATTGGGTTTTTTAAATTATTGCATGGTTTTGGGGAATCCTAATTTCTGAGCATGGGGGTTTGGAAATACAGCTATGTATCTATCTACTTCCATGGCCTCCATCATGTAAGCATTGACCACATTATGCTAAGTCAGTCAACTGGTTTCAGTGCCTCTACAGTAGAGATCTGCACTTATGTAAATACATTGGTATAAGGACCAATTTAGCTCTTCTAGTAGGCCAGGTCTGAGAATAGTGGTGCATTTTACAAGGCGCTGCGGGGACTCACACTGCTGGCAGGTCCAGCCCTCAATCACTTACACACACCCCTCCACACTGCCTGGCTCTAATTATTGCTCTGTCACTTTTAAGGGTACTGAACCACAGGCCCAGGGACACATTTTACTCAGTGTCCGGAATGTACAGTCTCCATGAAGACCCAAAAGGTTAGAAGGAACAAGTCACATTACATTTGGGTTTTCCTGGCTTCCTTGGTTTGGAGGCATTAATGTTCTATTGGTGCAACATATTTGCTATTGACCCTCTTTACACAATAAGTCAAAATTCAACCCTAAGCTATTGTGGGGAAATTGTTGGATAGGGGAGAGGGTGTACAAATCTCAGAAACCACTGATTTCTTTTGGTACTGATCGTTGGACAGGCACGCGAGATGGTGTGCCAAATAGGTTAATAAACCATGCAGCATAGCATGTCCATCATGCAGAACGTGACAACTGCTCGGTGCAATTTGCTGTTTATTTCTTGCTCTGATGGGTTCCCTTCCTCCCACCCCTCCACTTTCCCTTGTGGAGCTGATTATGGTGGGGTTCGAGGGGAGGGGAGGAGAGGGGGATGCTGGCACGAAGCTGCATTTTGTGTTTCTTTCCCATGGGAAAGTTGAATTAGATAAAAACTGAAGACAGTGCCTTTAAATCAACAAATTCCACTTGGGAAGTTTTCTTCTTGCTCTAGCCAGAATAGGTTGCTACGCCCTGGAAGGTTTAGGGAGACATTCTGAAAACTCTTTTTTGTTTGTTTGTTTTTGGTGGCAAAATATCAAATGCTCTAGGACTGCATTAACAAATAGGAGTCCATTTCTGCAGCTCAGAGTTTGCTGGGAGTGCGTGTTCCTGTTACTTTTGCTACAGGTTAGTGTGATCAACGGTTCAGGAACAACTAGAGGCTCATCTTTCCTCCCCTTGAGGGGCAGTCACTGGGACAATCTGGGTTCAGTTCTGGATTTCCTGTGGGACCCTGGGCAAATCCCGGGGTTTCTCACTTGTGTCAGGGGGATAATGCTTCCTTTATTTTGTCTGCTTAAATGATAAGCTCTTTGGGCAGGGACTGTCTCAGCAGTGCTTAATTTATGCCAGGGCTTGCCAGGCCTGAGCCCCAGCACCTCTAGGCTTGGCTGTTCATAGCTCCACCACCTCTGGGCTTGGTGCATCAGCTATGAAAGTAAACAAATTGCTTGAGTCCCAGCACCTCTTTCATTGCAATTTAAGGACTGTGTCTCACTATGTATATGTGCAGGGCCTAGCTCCATGGAGCCCTGATCTTGGCTGAGGTCTACTATCCTATAAAAAAATAACTGGACGTCAGGACTCTTGGGCTCTATCCCTAGCATTGCTGCTGACACAAGACCAGGCTTTCCCCTCAGCCCCACATATTTTCCCACTGTTGTGACTCCATGGTGATTGTGTCCCTAAGGCTTGCCCTGAGCTGAATTAGACAATAGCTGTTAACATGCTCTACACTAGCATTGCCACCATCGCCTTTACCAGTAGAGGGGGACCTGTGATAGCAAAGGTTGGAAATCTTAGGGATAGTCTAGTGTAGATGAGACCCGAACACAACCTTGAACAAATCACTCCTCGGTGCCTTTATTTACCCAACTGTGTAATACTCTGTGATGGGGTCTACTCCCCACACTGGCCCTGCCAGAACTGAATTAGGCCAGGTGGGACCAATCAACTAATTAGGCTGGAGGCAGCTAATTGGAGAGACGTTCACCTGTGAGGGACAGGCAGGGCTTCTACAAAAGACTGGAAACTGGATTCAGAGGAGGCTGTAGGGAAGGACTTGGTCACCCCTTCTTGGGAGAAGGGAGGGAGCATTTGGAGACTGCAGAGATGAGTTGCCTAAAGGGAGGGAGTGAAGAGACTGATGAACCGTGAGGAGGGCCAGGAGGCATGGACGTGGCTCAGAGAAAGGTAGAAAGGTACAGGGAAGGGACTTTGGCTGTGGCTGTTATGTAGGGTCTCTGAGCTGGAACCCAGAGTAGAGGATGGACCCAGTTTCCCCTGCCAGCCACTTTGGGAGTGGTCCTGTGAGGCAGTGAAGCAGAAGACTGCCTGAGATTGCAGGAGAGCAGGAACTTTGGTACATCCCTTCCCACCACCGAAGGGAAAACCACAAGCGACCTGGCCAGAGGGCTGAGTCACAAAGAGGACAGCTGTGGTGCCTGAGAGCGAGAGAGCAGGTTGCAGAGGAGAAACCGTCTGTAAACTGCTGGAAGGGGCGTTGGCTGCATGGAGCCAATCCCCAGAACTGCTAGGAGGCGGCGCTATTCAGCAGTGAGTAGAGCAACCTCTCACAAGTGGTGGTGAATAAAGGCAGTGCTGGACGGTCATGTCTGACACAAGGGCTCGGTGATGCACTGTGCCTGACAGGAACCCCAAGGTGAGGGGCAGAGAGAAACTGTAAGGTGGTTGTACTTCATGGCAAGGGACCATAACAGAGGTAAAAAAACCCTAAGGGAAGGTGAAAGTGGAAACCCCCACAGAACAGACTTTCTTTGCTGAGGGAAGTGGAACCCGACTAGGGTGATGCCAGAATTGCTGCTCCCACAGAAGGGAGCTCAGAAGCAACGGGGCAGGCCCATGCTACACGGGGACCGATATTAGAGAACCAGCCGAGATGGTGGGAAGCCGAAGCATATTTCCAAGACTATGCGGTACCAGTAGCTAGCCAACAGCAGCAGCTGTACAGAATCCTGCAGGAAAGAAGCAGGAGTTGTCATAAGGACCAGGAATGGGAAAGGCGCTCTGGGACCAGGAGGCCAAAGGTGTTGGGGCTGTAGGAGCGGGGGGCACCTGAAGAGGGAGTGCCCCTATTTAGAGGGAAGCAAAGAGCCTTCTCAGGAGACAAGGGCCCAGAGAGCCCCACTCAATAAGCGATTCAGTTGGAGGAGGACCGGCTTTTGGTGTGGAGAAAAGGGCCATATAAAGAGGCATTGCCCCCACAGGGAAAGGTCTGGAGCAGCAGAGAAAAGAGGAGCCAGGACCCGTAAGGAAACTGTAAGAATGGTGGAGACGCCCAAGAGGCAGGTAAAGAAATTTGAGGTGAAACTGAGCGGAGAAGAGAGCCCCTGCATTCATTGCTTTCTCCCTGGGGGGTCTAACACTGAGATAAACCACAAAACAGTGGGGATTCAGACTCTGGAAGCAAGGGTGCTAGAGGACTCTATGGATCAGCTGATGGAGAAACTAGTAGCTGCAGAGCCAGCCTTGGAAAAGCCTCTGAAAGACCTGGAATTCCAGTGGAAAAAATTGATACACTAGGGAAAATTATTCTTCATGGCGGGTGAGCTAAAGCAAGAGAGGGACTGCGCATTCAGCTATGTGAGAGACTGGGGATGTGATACCTGCCTCCCCACCACACACACACACATAGGTAGAAGTCTTGAGGGGGACGGTGTGTTATAGGGTGTGGTTCCCCACACTGGCCCTGCAAGAGCTGAATTAGGCCTGATGGGCCCAATCAGCTAATTAGAGAGAAGCTCACCTGTGAGGGACAGGCAGGGCTTCTACAAAAGACTGGAAACTGGAAGCAGCGGGGGCTGCAGGAAGGTGTCTACAGTCCCTCCCTGGGAAAAGGGAGGTGTGTTGGGGTGGGGGTTTGGGGCTGCAAGAGATGAGTTGCCTAAAATTACTCCCTGGGAGGAGGGAGTGAAGAGACTGACAAACCCAGAGGAACAGGGAGAGCCAGGAGGCATGGACGTGGCTCAGGGGAAGGCAGAAAGGTGCAGGGAACGGCCGTTACGTAGCGGGTCCCTGAGCTGGACCAGAGTAGAGCATGAGCCCATGTTCCCCTGCCAGCCACTGCAGGAGTGGCCCTGTGAGGCAGTAAAGCAGAAGATTGCCTGAGATTGCTGGGGAGCAGGAACTTGATGTACTCCCCTCACCCGCAAAGGGAAAGCCACAGTCGTGACCTGGCCAGGGGACTGAGTCACAAGGAGAAGAGCTGTGGTTCCTGGGAGCAAGACAGCAGGCGTCAGAGATGACACTGACGGGGTATAACCGCTGGAAGGGGGCGTTGGCCTGACCAAGCTAATCTCCAGAACCACCAGGAGGCAGCGCCGTTCAGCGGTGAATAGAGCGACCTGTTACACCCATTTCACTTTCTTGACCTCACGAAGGTGTTCTGGGTTAACTAATATCTATGACGAGCTTCAGGAACCTGAGAGGAAATGTGCGCGGTGTACGATGTTAAGTGTAAGATTCCCTAGCTGAGGCTAGTATCTTTATTATATAGAACCACTGGCGTGTGTAAGAGCTTAAAAGCCACAGTCTGAGGCACTTCTGAAATTTTATCCTGCCTACACGCCACGTGCCTGGTGTAGACACCTGCTACAGTGATGGGAGGAGATTTTTCAGTCACTGTAGTAAATCCACCCCTCGAGAGGCCGTCGCTAGGTTGACAGAAGAATTCTTCCGTTGACCTAGCAGTGTTTCTACCAGGGCTTCCGTCAGCTTACCGACAGGTACGTCTGCGCTACACCAGCGACAAGCAGCCCAGCTTTGGCAGTAGTAGCATCGACGGAAGGGGGGTTTCTGTTGATGTAGGTAATACACCTCTCTGAGATGCGGCACCTCGGTCTAAGGGAGGAATTCTTCCATCGACGTGACTGTCTATGGTAATGATTATGTCAACCTAACTGTTGCACAGGGCGTGAAATTCTTCACAGCCCTGAGTGACCAACATTTTAGGTGTAGACCAGGCTTAGATGACTTCAGAGCTTAAGTCTCACTGAAAGACCATTCTAAAAGTCATTTCTCCTAAATGCCTCAGTCACTTTTGAAAATGGGACTTAAGCTCCAAAGTCACACAGAAAATTTTACCCAGAGTCCTTTGCTCTGAAGAGCTTCCAGTCTATACTAGTCAAGCATGGAACATGAAGGATAGTCACTATGTATAGTCACTAGGAAGCTCAGTTAAGATCAGGATCCTGTTGTTCTTGGCACTTCACAACCATATAGCATGAGACAGGCTCTGCTACAAAGAATTTACAATCTAAATTCACAAGCCAGGTAACAGGTGGGACAAAGGCAGTATGATTACCCCCATACTATCAGAACTGAGTTTTGCCATCTGCAGAGAATTCACATTTCAAGACCTGTCCGTTTCAATGTCTGAAAACCACGACAAGTCAGCAGGAATGAACTCAGTCTGTTCTGTTAGACACTTAGGTGTATTCCTGGTGATAAATTGAGAACTGATGAATACCTATAGATCAAAGACGCACTATAACAAGCACTGGTCTCCTGCCATCACGCTGACCAATATTGATTATAAAATCGTCAGACTGGAAGGGACCTTGAGAGGTCATCTAGTCCAGTCCCCTGCACTCATGGCAGGACTAAGTATTATCTAGACCAGGCAGGGCTTCTACAAAAGACTGGAAACTGGAAGCAGCGGGGGCGGCAGAAAGGTGTTAGTCTAACCTGCTCTTAAAAATCTCCAACGGTGGAGATTCCACAACCACCCTGGGCAATTTATTCCAGTGCTTCACCACTCTGACAGTTGGGAAGCTTTTCCTAATGTCCAGCCTAAACTGCCCTTGCTTCAGTTTAAGCCCATTGCTTCTTGTCCTATCCTCAGAGGTTAAGGAGAACAATTTTTCTCCCTCATCCTTGTAACAACCTTTTATGTACTTGAAAACTGTTACCGTATCCCCTTCTCCAGACTAAATAAACCCAATTTTTTCAATCTTCCCTCAGAGGTTGTGTTTTCTCAACCTTTTTCTTTCCGAGCCCCCCCCCGCAACACGCTACAAAAACTCCATGGCCACCCCGTGCCACAAAAAATGTTTTCCCTCATTTCCAGTGGATTAAAAGCCAGGGCCAATGTTAGAGAATAGAAAGCAAGGCAGTTGTCCAAGGCCCTACGGCACAGGGGGCTCTGCAAAGCTAAGTTGGATTCATCCCCATGCAGCAGGGTTTAGGCTTCAGCTTCGGCCCCAGGCAGTGGGGCTCGGGCTTTGGCTTTCTTCCCTGGGCCCCAGTGACTAACACCAGCCCTGCTCTCTGGTTTATTGTGGTGGGCCCTCTGAAACCTGCTCAGACCCCTGTTTGAGAACCACTGTTCTAGACCTTTAATTGTTGTTCTTCTGTGGACTTTCTCCAATTTATCCACATCTTTCCTAAAATGTGGCACCCAGAACTGGACACAATACTCCAATTGAGGCCTAATCAGCACAGAGTAAAGCGGAAGAATTACTTCTCGTGTTTTGCTTACAACGTTCCTGCTAATACTTCGCAGAATGGTTGCTATTTTTTGCAACAGTATTACATTGTTGACTCATATTTAGCTTGTGATCCACTATGACCTGCCCCCCTCGATCCCTTTCTGCAGTACTCCTTCCTAGGCAGTCACTTCCCATTTTGTATTTGTGCAACTGATTATTTCTTCCTAAGTGAAGTACTTTGCATTTGTCCTTCTTGAATTTCACCCTGTTTACTTCAGACTATTTCTCCAATTTGTCCAGACCACTCTGAATTTTAATCCTATCCTCCAAAGCACTTGCAACCCCAACCCGCTTGGTATTGTCTGCAAACTTTAAGTGTACTCTCTATGCCATTATCTATATCATTTATGAAGATACTGAACAGAACCAGACCCAAAACTGATCCCTGTAGGACCCCACCAGATATGCCCTTCTAGCCTTACTGTGAACCTCATAACTCTTTGGGAACAGTTTTCCAACCAGTTATGTACCCACCTTATAATAGCTCCGTCTAGGCTGTATTTCCCCAGTCTGTTTGAGACAGTCATGCAAGACTGCATCAAAGCCTTAATAAAATCAAGATATATCACATCTATGACTACCCCCTTATTCACAAGGCTTGATACCCTGTCAAAGAAAACTATCAGGTTGGTTTGACACGATTTGTTCTTGACAAATCCATGCTGACTGTTACTTATCACCTTATTATCTTCTAGGTGTTTGCAAATGGATTGCTTTATTGTTTACTCCGTTTTCTTTCCAAGTACTGAAGTTAAGCTGACTGATCTGTAATACCTTGGGTAGTCCTTATTTCCCTTTACATTGTCTCATTGTTTCTTGTACTCCCCCATCTGTCTGTATCCATTTGTTGCCTTAACTGTAATATGGGGCCTTTATCAGTGCCAGTCCAGTTTACCCCAGTGTGAAAAAATCTTGACTGTAGACAAGGCCTACAACCACTTCACATTTTCAAAGCCCTTCAGAGAGAGGGCTGCATAATCTATTGGATAGGACACTGGGCAGATAGTCAGGAAAGCTGACTTCTGTGCCCAGCAGGGTGGTGTTGGGCAAGCTCGCTGTATCTATCTAGAAAATAATTGTGTTGGGATAGTCTGTGACTTTGTGTTAATACAGTGCCTAGTGTAATGCATTTTCTGCTTATATTACAGGCGATCCTAATTATAATAATTTACAGTTAACTATCTATCCACATCCAAGGGTCACTGGGAAGATTAATTAATCAAATGTACCTCTTTTACTGGGAAAGAGAGATTACCCAGGAGATTTGCCCAAAACTACACATCAAATCAGTGGCAGAGTTTAGATTAGATGCCAGGTCTCCTAATCTCATGCTTTAACCCCTACACCACATTGTCTTTCAAGTTGGTTATATCAACTGGGCATCAGTTTTTGCTATGCATACATTTTTTTTTCTCCCATCTCTTTAAAGCAAGCTAGTGAATCCTAGCTCCTAAAATATCACTGAGTACTGAGGATTCATTCTAGTCCACAGGGATGTTTTGTGCTGTATTCACTGAAACTGATTTGCACCTCTGCTCGGGAACATATGACACAGTGGGCACCATGGCAAACAGTGTTTACCTCTCCAATTATACTATACATGGTCTTCTCAGCATCGCTTGGAAGTTTAATTGGGCATTAAAGTTAATCAGTTACAGCTGGTTTTGTAAGCATCTAAGCCCTTAATTCTCCCCCTTTCCTGAGCTTTTGTTTTCCAAAGGTATATACTGCGAGCTTCAAAATGTTGTTTTCCAACATTTTTTGTTCCACATTGGTGCTACGGGAAGGAACCCATGTGCCTGTGTATTTTTCTGCCTGCAGTTTGTTAAATCTAACTCAACAGAGCATGTTGATCTATGAAAGCTGTGGAAAAAAATCATTAAGAGGATGCAAAGCAGAGGTGACAGGTCGCTTAGCTGATGTGCTGGCTGTCTCTAAGGTGCCACAAGTACTTCTTGTTCTTTTCACAAGTAAACTAGTGGTTACTCAAAAACAAGTAAGTTGTGTTAATGGGCTGGTAGCTGTGGCTTGAGCCCAAGAAACAGCCACAGACAGTCGGATCTTTGTTACCCTTGGGAGAGGCAATCAGTCCATTTATGGACTATTTTATCATCCTTGTTTGTACATACCGTAATGTGTCCCAGCTGCAGTCATGGACCTTGAGCCCATTGCTCTAGGTGCTGTACAAATACAGAATGGGAAAAAAAGATCCCGGCCCGCAGAGAGCTTGCAACTGGAGAGATCAGGAGCCCAGACTACCCTGTCAGGCTCCACAAGGGGGAATGGGGCATTGCAGGCTCACCTTGGCATAGCTAACTCACTGAGTAACTGGGAGGCAGTTAATTAGGCAGGGAAGAATCTGGGCATGATAACAGATTGAGGATGGCAGAGGGGGAGCTCCTGAAGAGAAAGGCAGCTGCTGGAGAGAGGATCCCTCTAGCAAACTGGTGAGCAGCTGAGAAGCTAACACTCCTAAGAGGCAGAAGCAGGGTGAGAGGCTAGAGAAGCCTTCAAAAGAGCAGAGGTTGGGGGTAGCAGGAAGGGACTGAGGAGGATTGATTCAGGTTGTTCCAAACAAGGGCCCTGAGCTAGAACCCAGTGGAGTGGGTGAGCCTGAGTTCCCCTACCTACATGAGCCAAGGTCTGTAGAAGGCGGCTCTAAACCCAGCAGATCTAGGACTGTCTAGACCCCACTAGAACCACAGAATTTCCAGCTCTGCATTATAGTATCCTCCCATAGTATCCATGGGGGCTGCAGGGATGTGCTGGCTGCCGCTTCCCGCAGCTCCCGTTGGCCGGGAATGGTGAACCGTGGCCACTGGTAGCTGCGGGCGGCCGAGCAAATGTAAACAAACTGTCTCGTGACCTGCCAGCGGGTTACCCTGATGGGCCACATATGGCCCACCACTGGTTTAGATCCTTTAAGGCTGTGGCTCTCAACCTTTCCAGACTACAGTAGCCCTTTCAGGAGTCTGATTTGTCTTGTGTACCCCCAAGTTTCACCTCACTTAAAAACTACTTGCTTACAAAATCAGACAGAAAAATACAAAAGTGTCACACAACACTATTACTGAAAAATTGCTGACTTTCTCATTTTAACCATATAATAAAATAAATCAATTGGAATATATATATATTGTACTTGCATTTCAGTGTGTAGTATATTGAGCAGTGTAAAGAAGTCATCGTCTGTATGAAATTTTAGTTAGGACTGACTTCACTAGTGCTTTATATGTAGCCTGTTGTAAAACCATGCAAATATCTAGATGAGTTGATGTACCTCCTTGACGACCTCTGCGTATCTCCAGGGGTACATGTACCCCTGGTTGAGAACCACTGTTTTAAGGATCCTGACTGCAAAAATGTACCAAATGTCAAACAGCCATGCTCGCCCAATAGCTGAGCCTGCCTCTTCAACTGCAGTGCAAAGACCAGTAGAAATATTTTCCTTGAAGCCAACTTTGGTAAAACATGGACCTCACACATAAGTGTTGGATTAAATTTCTGTTCACTATGGCCTTAGTCCAATGCCGAGTGAAGTCGATAGAAAGACTTCCTGAGTAGCTGCTTTTCTACAAGCCTTTAGCCTACTCCGCCCTAAAGTGTATGCAAAGCATCATAGAATCATAGAATATCAGGGTTGGAAGGGACCTCAGGAGGTCATCTAGTCCAACCCCCTGCTCAAAGCAGGACCAATCCCCAAGTTTTGCCCCAGATCCCAAATGGCCCCCTCAAGGATTGAACTCACAACCCTGGATTTAGCAGCTATCCCTCCCCCCGAACTAGTAGGTCAGGAAGAAGTCAGTCAACTAGTAGGTCAGTAAGAAGTACAGAGGCATCCACTGTACTAGAGGCAGTGACAGGAAGCCAGGGTTGTAAGAACTCTGCTGTTTTGTGTGTCTGTTGCCATCTAGTTACCTGCTGAAGTAAGTGCTTGTCATAGGCCTTCCATCCTCATGTTAATTCTGACAGTCCAAAGGTTTAATTGTCAATAAAGCAATTGATGTGAGGGCTGCACAAATTAAGATGCAGAGCTAGAGAGATTAATCAGGTGCTCCGCTCTGCTGCAACCAAACCTTGGGAAATGGATGAGCGCAAAGGAAAAGCTACATTGTTCTGTTGCAAGCTCAGAAACTTTCGATGAACAAGCAGAGACTAATTGCATTAGAAAGTTTTTCTGCTTTAACTACATTGGTATACTTAAGGCAGCAAAAATCCCCATTGTGGATTCAGTTATCTAAGTGTAAAGGTGCTTCTGCTGGTGTAGCTCATTCCAGTTCAAAAAGCAAAATAAGCTATACTGGTATATGGCATCTTTTTACATGAATAACTGCATCCACACTAGGGCTTATATCTAGATCAGTTAAAAAAAAAAAAAATCAACCCCCTACCTGACCAGTACTTACACTGTTTAACATTTCTAATGCAGACTAGGCCTAAGGGTAAAATTTTCAAAAGCATGACTTACGAGTCTAAGCCCCAGTATCAAAAGTCAGGCCAGGTCTACCCTTAAAACTTTTGCCAGTCTAGTAATATTGCTTATGGGTGTGATTTTTTTTTTAATATATCAGCAAAAGACTTAGTGTAGGCAAGTGTGTTTTTGCTAGCACAGCTTATTTCATTTGGGAACTAATATAAGCTAAGCTGCGAGAAGCACTCTTGCTGGTATAAGCTGTGTCTACACTAGGCAGGTTAGCCAATACAGCTATAATTGCAAACCTTTCCTAGAGTTCGCTTCAGTTTTACTGAAAATGAGTGGGGGACACAGGCTCTTCAATCTCTTTGGAAAATTTTACCCCAAGTCAGTTGTTAGGCTGCTGTGAGCTTTTTGTGGGGGCTTTTGTTTACTGCTGTGTTAAATCTAAAGAAATAATAAATATGCACATTATGTCAGCCCTTCCACGCTCTGCCCCTGTTGCTATTGCTATGCCACTGAAACAAACAGTAAGCTCCTCAAAGCATGATCAACACGATACCACTGGCAGGAACACGGAGCCAGGCTTCCTACAGGGAAACAAAGGCCAGAGACCATGTGCAGTAGCTTAAGCTTTGTCTGCTCCCTTGTAGGACTGTTAAGTGGTGCTATTTTAGACAGATGTGGCAAAATATCATGCAGCCAGCTACCCCACCACATTGTTTGAGTCTGCATCTTCTCCCAGCCTTCTTATATGAGAAATAGCATTGGCTAGTATACATTTGTTCATCATTATTATTAGGTTTGTAAGGGCATCTCCGACTAATCCCCCTCCGCTCTTGCACAGCACAGTGGCACAGTCTCTGTTAAGTGGTACCACAACCCCCCAGCAAAAAATCACCATTGCCACATGGTTTCAGAACACGGTTCAGGGTCCCCCCAAAACTACTCCCGGCTAGGAGACAACCCGGAGCCTGTGCTACACTGTTTCTCCCCCCCAGCGTCTTTCAAGGGAGGAAAGAACTTGGCTTTGGGGCTGTTGAAAATTCTTGCTTATGCACTAGTGCCCTCTACAGCCGGCTGAGCCGAGTGGGGTTTGGAGGGCTGAACTGGAGGGAAGGTTAATGCAGTGTGGGACTGAAGGATAGCCATTCCAGAGGCAGGGCAATGCCTCCGCTGGGAGAGGAAGTGAGTCACTGATACAGTTGGTTGCAGGGCAGCATTGTGGGAGTGTGAATGCTCCCCAAACAGGAACTACAGACAATTGCAGGAAATGAAAAAACTTAAACCTGTCAGGAGACAGTTATTTCATTAGTCATTTAACACGCTCCTGTTCCGGGTGAGCGAGGGCAGCCGCCTCCTTAAAGGAAAATTGATTGGGCGGGGGCATATTTATCTATTTATTGTGCTGCATGTCTTATTTTCTAGATTCCTTCTACCCCGTCTGTGCATGAATATCATTCACTCTGATTAAAGGTGCAGCCTTTGAACCTTTTCCTGTGTTTCAGTTAACCCATGCATAAAGTGGAGAGAAAGGGCCTGAAGTCCGTTATGCATGTGTAAATCAGGAGTAACTCCCGTGACATCGCTGGTGTACGTGAGAGGCCTTTCGAAGGTGCGTGGAGCTAAGTGAAAGTGCTAAGTATTGTTTCTCCTATACAGAAGGGTTACAGCATGGGCAGCAGCTCCGCCAGCTTCCCCCACACGCTGCGTTGGCAATACCCCTCCAACCCGGCATAAAGAGGCCAGCTTTAGCAATACGCTAATTCTGCACACTTCATGCAAGATAGAACCACCATCAGACAGCACGAAATGTTGAGCACTGCCAACCCTGGCATCGGGGTGAAAGTAACTTAAAGGACTTACCGGCACGCAGGGCCGGGGTCCTGAGCAGGGGGCGTGGCCTCAGCCAGAACGGGGCAGGGCCTCAACCGGAAGAGGTGGGGCCTTTAAATCCCCAGGCCCTTTAAAATCAAGATTTAAAGGGCCTGGGGCTCCAGCTGCGGTAGCGGCGGCTGGGAGCCCTGGGCCCTTTAAATCACCGACGGAGCCCCATGGTAGCGGTAGCTGCGGCAGCCCCAGGCCTCTGGTGGCGATTTAAAGAGCCAGGGGCTCCGGCTGCTGCCCAGGGCCCTTTTAAATTGCCGGCCTGGGGAAGCAGCCCCCTGCCGGTATGGTCGGCTGTGTACCGGCTCTTGCCGGTACGCCGTACTGGACCATACCAGATTACTTTCACCTCTGCCTGAGGCCTGGTCTACACTAGAAAAGGTCGGCTGAACTGTGTTGTCAGGGGTGTGAAAAATCCACATCCCTGAACCATGAAGTTCAGCTGACCTAAGTCCCCGCGTTGGCAGCACGAGTTCAGGAAGGTGGAGTACCTATTCCAATAGGCGAACCCCTCCCCTCACCGTAGGTAGCATTTACACTGAAGCAATGACGCAGCTTTGCCACTGCAGTGTTTTAAGTGTAGACAAGCCCCCAGATGTAGAGTCTCGGCCTCTGTCTACACTTAAAATGCTACAGCGGATCTTCAGGGTAGATGTTCACTACAGTGACGGGAGGGGCTCTCGCGCTGCTGATGTTAATCCACCTCCCCGAGAGGTGGTAGCTTGGTTCATGGAAGAATTCTTCCATCGACCTTGTGCTGGCTACACGGGTGAGGTGGAATTAACTACCCCTGAGTGATGCAGTTGGGTCAATCTAACTTTTCAGTGTCGACCAGCTCTCGGATGGCCCTGTTACACCTGAGCCATCTAGTTCCCTTATTGTCTGTATTTTCGCCAAGCAGTTAATTTTATTGTGGTAGCACCTAGAAGTCGCAGTCATGGACCGGGACCCCATTATGCTAGGCGCTGTACAAACACAGAACAAAGTGACAGTCCCTGCCCCAAAGAGCTTACTGAGACACAAAAGATAGGGGGAGCACATGGAAACAACACTGATCAGCATGTTAAGCAGGTCTCTGAGCACACTAGCTGCACATCTGTTGTCAGCATCTATTTAGTCCTCAGCATCATTGGTGAGAAGGCAGATGTGGACTGTCCTAGTATGGCCTCCGGCCCCTACCTCGGTTTCCCCCTCCAAGGGACGTCTTCAATAACTCACAAACCCTGTTGTCCATTCATGGCCCTTCTGAGGCCCTGGTTTATTAAATTAACAAACATTCAAAATTAGAGCTCTCAAGTCCCGCCGTTCACCCTCTTATATGGCCATGCCCAGGCCTTTCCTACCTGTTGTCTTATGTCCAAGTCCCAGGTTTCTCTGCTGGAGCCTCTTCTATGCTTTACTCTGGTCTCCCTGAGCATCCCCCCCGCCCCCACTCTCTGCAGCCTCCTGCTGTTTTTCACAGGGGAATCAACTGATTCTTGCTCAGGTGTGCCTTCTCAGTAACCAGGGCCAGCAGCCCCAGGCCTCTCTCCCTTAAGGGGCAAGCCAGCCTGCCCCATGGACATTAGAAACCAGGCTGTCCTACATAAAACCTTTACTCTTCATGCCAAAGCGAAAGGCTTCATAGCCCCTCACCTTTCCCAGAGCCATCCCATCCCCAGCAATAGCAGAGGTATTAAGGTAAACAGATGTGGGGCAGTTCCTCTCTTCTTCCGCACGATGCAATCACAATCCCTTGAGGTTAGTCATTTTGTCCTCCTGCTGAACTGTTTTTTCAGCTGGCCATTTCATTGGTTTTTGCTCTTATCTATGGACATCCCAGGCCGTAACACGTTCTGTTTTGAAGCCCTTACTTTCATAGTTTTCCCTCTTTATTTCCTGTTGTGGAAGCAAACTGATTTTTTTGAAGCCGCTATTTTTAAATTGTTATTCTTATACCCTTCTGCTGCCCTGCATAGCGTGTTCTGAGAGCAATAGTCCACTTTCCCCAAAGGCTCTGCTGCCAATAAAAAACTGACCTTGACGTCCATTGTGCATCCTTGTCTTCGGCTCTGGACACAGCTGTCTGCCAAGTCATTTCTGGGGCAGTACAGCCGTGGATGGGAACTGCTCCTTAAGGACAGACATTGTAGGGAGATCAGAGGAAGGGAATTTCTGCCCTGGGTCAGGGTTTTGAAGTCACAGATGGAGGCTTCCTCAATAGCCAGCGGTGAAATGAGTTAATCTCAGATCCATTCCGAGTGGGCAGATGCGTCACTCTACAATCACAGCTGGCACCGTTCTCAGAGAGGGGGCCAGGCTTTCTCTCATACCAGTTCTAGTGCTGTCATTCCACTGGCTTCCTGAGTTACCCTGGATACTCATCTGTGGATTCTTGGGCCCCAGCTGAACAGGGAGACTCCCCCTGGCTGGTGGTGGCTGCCTGACAGAGGAAGCTTGTACTACTGCTCTGTCTCCAGGGGTGCAAGTCCGACACCCGCTCACCCACCCTAAATCCAAAGTGGTTACTCTAGGAATCTTTCCCAGTCCTGATGCTTCTGTTCAGGCTCTGTCCCACTTATTCAAACTATCAGTAGAGCCATAGGGACAGCGGAAATGGACAGGTCCTGCCGCCAAGGACAATGGTGAAGTAGGCTTAACTCAGCAAGAGAAAACAAAAAAGAGAGAGGCGTGATGGGAGGACAAATGGCTCCATGTCTAGTTGGCAGCCGGTATCAAGTGGAGTGCCCCAAGGGTCGGTCCTCGGGCCGGTTTTGTTCAATATCTTCATAAATGATCTGGAGGATGGTGTGGATTGCACCCTCAGCAAGTTTGCAGATGACACTAAACTGGGAGGAGAGGTAGATACGCTGGAGCGTAGTGATAGGATACAGAGGGCCCTAGACAAATTAGAGGATTGGGCCAAAAGAAATCTGATGAGGTTCAACAAGGACAAGTGCAGAGTCCTGCACTTAGGAAGGAAGAACCCCATGCACAGCTACAGACTAAGGACCGAATGGCTCGGCAGCAGTTCTACAGAAAAGGACCTAGGGGTGACAGTGGACGAGAAGCTGGATAGGAGTCAGTGTGCCCTTGTTGCCAAGAAGGCCAATGGCATTTTGGGATATATAAGTAGGGGCATTGCCAGCAGATCAAGGGACGTGATCGTTCCCCTCTATTCAACATCGGTGAGGCCTCATCTGGAGTACTGTGTCCAGTTTTGGGCCCCACACTACAAGAAGGATGTGGAAAAATTGGAAAAGGTCCAGCGGAGGGCAACAAAAATGATTAGGGGACTGGAACACATGACTTATGAGGAGAGGCTGAAGGAACTGGGGATGTTTAGTCTTCAGAAGAGAAGAATGAGGGGGGATTTGATAGCTGCTTTCAACTACCTGAAAAGGGTTCCAAAGAGGATGGATCTAGACTGTTCTCAGTGGTAGCTGATGACAGAACAAGGAGTAATGGTCTCAAGTTGCAGTGGGGGAGGTTTAGGTTGGATATTAGGAAAAACTTTTTCACTGGGAGGGTGGTGAAACACTGGAATGCGTTACCTAGGGGGGGGGTGGAATCTCCTTCCTTAGATATTTTTAAGGCCTGGCTTGACAAAGCCCTGGCTGGGATAATTTAGTTGGGGATTGGTCCTGCTTTGAGCAGGGGGTTGGACTAGATGACCTCCTGAGGTCCATTCCAAACCTTAAAATATTAAAAGATTCTATGAACCAGAGACCATGGGCTAAGCAGTTTGGTGATGTTACCATAATGGGGGCCATACAATTACCAAAGACAGACACATTACTGCAAAAAATAAATAAGGGGGAGGCTATCAAAGGCACAAAGCATACAACCCAGATCTTACTGGCTTTCAATGGGAGGTGGGCGCCTAGCCGCCTTCTGTGCCTCTGAAAATCTCCCCTTCCCTATATTGTGCATATTCCTGTCCCTTTACTAATTTTAGCCTCCCTGCTCCACTGAAAGGATTAATGATTGCCCCCGGAATTTCATAGGACTGCAAAAGGCCAGCCAGTGCTCATGTTAGAGTCATTGCACTATTTTTTTCCACCTGAGGCCAGCAGGGCCATGGTACTATCCACCGTTGGTTTATGCCCCCTTCCAACCTTGCTAAATGGGCTTTTGTTTAAATGTGGGTGGGACATCTGATGCTTTGACTGCTGTTCACGCTTCCCTTTATGCCTGGCATGCCTTCCTCATCCTGGGCTCCAGGCATTCATGTTCCTTCTCAAAACCCGCATCCTCAAGGAGGCTCTAGAAGATAAATAATAGGCCTGCTGGCATAAGCCAGTGTGGCTCCATCCTCTGAGGATCTGGCCCTGGGTCCATTTATGAATATTGCAGTTAACAATTAAACAAATTGTAACACTTATGCCACCAGTCTCCCACACGACTCCATCTCACACCCTCCTTCCCCAGGCTGTCCTCTCCTGTTGTTCTTGTCTTACCAGGTCCTCATGGTAGCAATTTCATCTTCATCTGTTTTGCCAAGAGCTGTCGCCATGCCAGCTGCCACGTAAGAAAGAAATAATCATTCTAATAATCCCATAATATCCTTGCTGCTGGGTTTATAAGCCTTGCAGCAGTACTGCCTTGTGCTGGTCGCCTATGACATCTCACAAGCAAAGCTAGGCCTAGGCCTACTGGCCTAGCACAGTACTGGAACTGGTGTTCCTTGGTGGCCTCCAAGGGTTGAGGAGATGTGGTACTGGAGATTCAGTAGGTGGTGTTCTCTCTCCCATGGGGTTATGGGTGCCCTATGCTGCAAGAGGTCATTAGCCAGATTCTGGTCCCAATTGACTTCACTCTGGATATAATCAGATCAGAATCCTGCCTGTCATCCTTCAGATCAGAGTGGAAAAAAAGATCATTCACAGTTGTTGAAGATCTCATGGCATTTTTTGGTAGGAGCAGGGATCTTTACCCCATTGTCCTTGCCGAAGTCCAACCACCTTGTCACTGAGAAATTTTTCAAGTTGTGGTATAACACCCAAGTCCCAATGTGCTCCACAAGAGTAGCAAAAATTCTATTCCTAGAACTGCGGCTATGAAGATATTCTGATGGCAGAAATAGATCTGGTGCCGACAACACTAAATAAGTTATGAATCTACCTGTGTGGCCTCCATCATCACAGTATCTCTGCCCCTCAACAATGAATTGTTCCCAGCTCTTGCAGTTTTATTATCAGTCTTGTGATATTTGGTGTTTTACTTTAAAACCCAGCTCCTGGAGGCAGGTGATTGTGCAAGAATCCCAGCTTTCATTTAAAAAACAAAAGTATGTTTCCAGCTTTCATGATTGCAGGGGGAACAAAGCTTGAAATGTGACCAGAAGAGGCTACAAAACAGACAGCAAATAAAAAGAAACCCATTTTTTTATTTTAAAAATCTCATTATTTTTAAGACAAACTTATGCCATGTTGGGGCTTGACTCATGATTTTTGAACGTGTGGAATTGGCATCGCTGGGTAAGGTAGTACAGCATTATTCTGAGTGCCACAAGTACTCCTTTTCTTTTTGCGAATACAGACTAACACGGCTGCTACTCTGAAACCAGTAGAAACTGAGGCACTGAGAAATTAAATGGCTTCTCCAACATGGAAGCAGAGGTGGGAACTTAATCCAACTTTCCATCTGTAATGGATTAGACCCCCACCATCTGGGATGCCACCTGATGTGCTGGGGTCTCACTGAGCCTGCCTGTTCCACCACCCTGGGCTTCCTTAACCTGTCTTTGCTGTGCCAGGTCCTCAAGCCTTCTTTAGCGCACACACACACCCACATAAGGCCGCACCCAGCTGCAGACAGACTGAAGTCAACTCTGAGATTCATCCACCACTCATGTGCACACCCCCTTTGGGGAATAAACCTAAAATAATATTGTCTTGCGCTGTATAGAAAAGTCTGCGCAGTGCAAGCTCATAAATGTCGCCCTCTCCCTCAATGTGGAGAGAGATATGCCCAGCTTCTTGCCCACCCCACCCACCAGATATGAATTGCACAATCTGGGTTATGTTATAAACAAAAAATAAGTTTATTAAAAGGTAAATTTTAAGTGATAAGGGATAGCAAACAGAACAAAGCACATTACTAAACAAATAAAACAAAACACGCATACTAAGCTTAAGATCGTAAAGAAACTGGTTCAAGTAGTCATTTCTCACCCTAAATGTTGATTTTGAGCAGGTTGCAGGAATTCTTGAAGGTTAGCTACCCCGCTTGCAGCTTAAATCTTCAGGTATCTTATTCACAGACCAGATCCCTTTTCCAGCCTGGGTTCAGTACTCCTCCACTTTCCCTTTGACCTTATTCCTTAGGTGTTTCCAGCAGTCATCCTGGATGGGGAGTCCATGAAGAGTGACCCAAGATCAATTTACTCCCAAGCCTTAAATAGAATTTACATAAGGTGGAAACCTTTTGTTTCCCAGTCTTGACCTCCCCCTCCTTTTAGTGGAAAATCACTAGAAGTCTGCGTTGGTGTTTAGTATCAGGTGAAATTATCACCTGACCTTGTAGTGTAAAAGCAGCATCCCAGTAAACTTCTCAGGAAGGAATGAGATTAGCATTTTCAAAGTTCTGTTGTTCTCCTTAATGGCTTATCCAGGCTCTTTGCCTACTGTCCGGTGGGCGTTACCCAGGTGAACACACAGTTGTAACAGTTACATAGTTAATATTCCTAACTCCATATACAGAAATGATGCATGCATACAAATTGGATAATCACATTCAGTAAGTTATAACCTTTCCCATGATCTTTTATAAGACCTATCTTGCATAAAATATATCATAGTTATGCTATATTCATATCAAACATACGCTCCATATTTTTTATGGAAATAATGTCCTCTCAGTCTTGTGTCCTAAATATAAGATCTACAGTATGATCTCGGGCAAATGCTCAGTGCAGGGAAAGATGTTATCTGAAAGGTTCAAAGCAGGGACAGTGAACAATGGAGAACAACAAGATGAGCAGAAATTGCAACAATTCTCCCACTCCTACCCCCCTTCCAATTATTTAACAAAGGGTATGTTTACACTACCCACCGGAGGCAGGCAGTGATCAATCCAGCGGGGGTCGATTTATCGCATCTAGTCTAGATGCCATAAATCGATCCCCGAGCGCTCTCCGGTCGACTTCTGTACTCCACCGCCGCGAGAGGCGCAGGCAGAGTCGACAGGGGAGCGGCAGCAGTCGACTCACCGTAATGAAGACACCGCGATGAGTAGATCTAAGTATGTTGACTTCAGCTACGTTATTCACGTAGCTGACGTTGCTTAACTTAGATTGATTCCACCCCCACCCCCCACAGTGTAGACCAGGGCAAAATGTTCTCGGTCTGTGAAAGTGGAACAAAATTGTTACAAAGTTGGAAGGTTGTAAATTGGACCTTGTGATGATTTCTGACATCTGGAGGGGCATGTGTGTGAGAGAGAGAGAAAGTGAACACATGCATTCATCACCAAAACTTGATTTTAAAAAGTAATTTCTAAATGCCTGCTTGAAGGACAGAATTTCCTCTCTTAGGCCAGAACTCAGATTGTTCTTTCCCAGAAGTGATTCAAACAAGCGGCTTTGATTGGGGCCCTTCTGTCACATTCCAGCAACAGGGATCTTCCAATAAAGCCATGCTAAACAACAGCTTGATTGTTTGCAGGCCCAGGAAAATATCACTGGCAGATGTCAATTTCTCAGCAACTTTAAGGGAAGACAGTCTGGAGAAATTCCAATGGCCAGAGACTCTCCGGTCACTCTCAGGCCAACATAGTGCTCCCATGACTCACCAGCTGGACAAAGAGCATGTCCGAGACAGAGAGCTGGATATAATGCATATTTTCTCCTGCCTCCCTCAAATTCCCCTAAACAGGAGACCACATGGGGCTTATTCAACCCTAGTCTGGGGGAAGGGAGTTCAGAAGGAGCCTATGGAGATGGGAGGGGGTATATCTGGGAAAGAGCTGGAGTCTTACAATAATGGTACACCCGCCAGTGTCTGGGCTGTGATCCCTGCACAGGTAGCAAACTCCCACACAGACTGATGTCAGTCGCTACAGCAAACAAATCATATCTGCAGTTGGACTCAGACGATTGCTGCAAGAATCCCACCTCCAGCCACGGTGACTGATTCAAGAGACAAGCGTAAACAAGCCCTGGAGGTTTTATCACCGCATCTGTCCTATGAGAATTGACAATATTTGCTCACCCTGGGGGGTTATATTTTTGGCAGTCTTCCCAGCAACTCCCCCAGCTGTAGACGAAGTGGTGCTCTAGACTTTCCCCCTCTGTCGTCATGTGATTTGCTATGTTGGGAGAACTATCTGGGTGTGTAGGATAGAGTGACTGCCAGAAGAGAATCATTCTATTTTAACCATGTGAGCATGATGGCATATTGCCACCACTAGGGAGCACTGCTGACACAGGCAGGCTTCTGCCTTGCTAGAGGAAATATTTGTCATGTCTTCTCGTGGGGTTGGGTCCAGGATATTAGGGAGAGAAGGGGGGAGAGATAATATCTTTTATCAGACCAACTACACAGAATTTGTCTTCAGGTCTAGAGGAACGCTAGTCTTACAAACAGTTCAGAACAGATCTGCAACCAGCCAACTTCTTTTAATTTTTTGCCAGAATATGCGGGGGGGGTGGGAAATGCAAAAACACATTCCCAGCCTCTTGGTGCAGTTAAATGAAGCATGGCAGAGGCAAGCAGTAAAAGCAGAAACCCACTGAAATTACACACGGCATTAGGAATAGTTTTCAGTATTGCCAACCTAAGTGTTCAAAAATCAGGAGTCAGGCCTGCCCCCCCAAAAATCCTGAGCACGTAACAAGAATACATTTTGAGTCCTTTTAATTTGCTTTCTGGAATTGGAGCCTTTAGGAATCACGTTTTCAAGCTTTTCTTTACAACCATGAAGGCCAGAGACTTTTTTGGGGTAAGGAAAGCTACAAGTCTCCCCAGATCACTTGATTCCAGGATCTGGAGTTTATAAAAAAAAAACAAAAAAAACCACACACACCAAATATGGCCAGATGTGATGAAAAAATAGGGAAGATTAAATCTACCTCAACATGACATCTGAAGCAGCTGGGTAAAAGATCCTGGGTTGTGCTCTCCAGGCAACTCTTTGCCTGGCACGGAGCCTACCACCTTTAGGCAGCCAGGTGCAGGTCTCTGAGTGCCCCATGGCATGCTGGCCATCGGCCAAGGCAAATGAACCCTGTGAGACCAACTGGCCAAGGTATCCCACGTGGGCACTCTGGTAAACCCTTCCCTACCACTGCTGCAGTGTGTACCAACCCTTGTGCCCACACCAGTTTTGCAGCAAGCACTGAGCCTTCACCGCAGCTGTTTCTACAGCAGTAGACCATTGATTTTGAATAACACAGAGATACAGACACCCCGCCCTCCCAAGCATTGGCAATGTCAACAGACCAAAGGTCTCTTCCTTTGTTGTGGATGTGACATTGCAGCCAACCAGTTGCAAATCGCTCTGTGTAAGCTCCAGAGCCGGTCTCTCTCACCAAGAGAAGCTGGTCCAATAAGATATTACCTCATCCACCTTGTCTCTCCAGTGAGAGTTTTACTCATGGGGATGATATCCTTACCCATTTCCCATTAGTCCCCTTACTTGCTTCATTTTGCACTCTGTATAGCTGGATTTTTCATGCATACAATTTTCCTGGCAGGGTCTCACAAGAATATTCCCTAGACAGTAGATCAGATTAACTGTCTGCAACTACCAGTGATGTTAAAGAGGACAGCACAAGGTGTAAGTCAGCAGGAAATTTGGCCCAGGATTAGCAATTAAAAAAAACACTAATGCAATAATTTAGTAGATTCCTCTTTGCCTTCAGGAACGCGCGGTCTTTCCTCAGTCCTACGCCTGTCACTTGGGCTTCTTGTACCCACCACCTGGGCTTCATTTTTGTTCACCCTCAGGGTTGATACTTTGCATCCCAAAGCGCCTTTCACCAAAGGATCTCAAAGCACTTCACAGACATTAACTAATTTAAATCCATGTGAGAGGCAGTGGGGAGGATGAACAGTTACTCTGAAACCAGCCATTTCATGCTGCCCACCCCTGACATACACCTGCCTCCTCCTGTTTAGCAGGGTGGTCCTGAGGCAACTGGGAGCTCTGGGTGACAGTGCAACTTTAGATAAGAACCCTCTTATCCGTCCTAATTAGCTACACACTAAGGAAGGGCACCTTAGAACTCTGCTGTGACTGCCAGGCTCCCTCCAGGAAGTCCTGCTTCCTTTGGAGCCCCGCTGCTGATGATTGTACAGTCTGGGGGTGATTTATCAGCTGGCCGTGCGTGGATCCTTCATTTGGAAGATGAAAAGTGCTACACTGGTAACGGAACAGCTGTGAGACGTTCGCAGGGTGCCTCATTACCCCACTACCCCCGCCTCCAACAAGAGGAAGATTTGCTTGTGCTTAACTGGATGTCAGCCCCCTGACACCACCAGCCGCCCAAACATTCTCCTCAGGGCTTGGTCAGCCCTTACTTTGCCATGCAGGTTGACAATAGGTGAACCCCAGCTGCCAACCCCCTCTGAAAGCAGTCCCCTGTAGTATCCAGCCCATCACTGGACACTCAGAAGTGACCAGGTCAGCTGTCCCCAAAGGAACAGTGTACACACAGCTTGACTGGGATCAGGTCCTTTATAACAGAGCTATATGCACTGAGATATGTACAGTGAAACAACCATCAATTTAGTATCTGAGATTAAGATCTAGGAGACATTGAGGAAGGACAGAAAGTGGAAACAGAAATGGTTATACGTAAAACAAAAAGTATAACAGACTTCTTATAGACAACACTTAACTTTAATGGGCTAACCATTGGTCTAACAGCACGCATCTCACCCAAAGCTTTCTTGCAGCGTTTCCAACCAGGACAGGTTGGGATCCCATTTTCATGACTGTAATTGTGCTGCCCAATTACTTCCTCTAATGCAGGATACCAGGGTGCTGTCCCTGTCCCCCTCTTATAGGCCAGTAAACCTCAGAAATACACCCTCCACACAATGCTTTTTCCCTTTCTGCTGTGGTTTTCTTCTTGTTAAGGCCTGGTCTCCACTAGGAGGTCGGTCAGTCTATGTTGCTCAAGGGTGTGAAAAATCCACACCCCTGCGCGAGGCAGTTAAATTGACCTAAGCCCCAGTACAGTTAACAGGAGAATTCTCCCCTTGACCTAGCTACCGCCTCTCAGGGAGGTGGAGTCCCTACACCAAACGGGAGAACCCCCTCCCATTAGCGTAGGCAGTGTCTTCGCTGAAAGCACTACAGCAGTGCGGCATTTTAAGGGTAGACAAGCCCTTAATCTCAGTCCTCCCCCTGCATTTGGCTCAGGCTGGTAATTGTGAATCAGACAATACTCAATTTACATTTCAGCGGATTGATAAGCAGCCCTGGCAGGAAACCAGTTTTCCTTGATACCTTAAAACCTTGATACAAACGATAAGGACATACTTTCAGTATACAGACATAACCTTTTAAAGATGATCAGTGCATTCATTTCACAACAATATTGATGACCAGCATGATCCCGGCTTTAATTTGAGATCTTACATGGCATGCTTTATGGATAAAATACCATGAAAGCAAGGTGTTAGATGTAATGAGTTGGTCAGGCCTGGTAGGGATTGCCGTTATAGAACCGTGTACCCTTTGGCAGTTAGCACTGAGGGGTTTGTAGGGGCTCAGCAGCTCACTGCATTGTGATGGCAGCGCCAGGATCTCATTTTTCTGTGTGGGTGGTTGTCTAGTTCTGGTGTTGCCACTGCACTTGTAAGTCCTAAAAGCCACCACCACCCTTCACCATCTGAATGACAGCAACAAAAGGCACATGTGGGATACACACACACAGGAAGATGATCCAGTGTTGGAGGGAAATGAAACCCTAGCAGCTGGCTTTCTGGAGGGAGGGGAGAAAATGGACGTGCTTTCAGAACAAGATGGGGGCAGCACAAGCAGATGAGGAGTGGCTTTATCGTTAATGGAGAGAGTAAGAGTCCCCTTGCACTGCTCAACAGTTATACATTATTATTGGCTGTATACAGGAACATCGAGAGGCCTTAACCGAGATCAGGGCTTCATTTTGCTAAGCACTGTACAAACAACCTCTTTCCCAAAGAGCTAACGGTCTATATGGATGAAGGGTGACAGTGGAAAGAAAAGTAAAGTGACTTGCACAAGGTCACATCAAGTCAGTAGTGGAGCTAGGAACAGAACCTAGCTTCCCCTGGCTCCCAGCCCAGTGTCCAGTCCACTTGCTCAGATTGCTTCTCAACATCACAGAAGTGTTAGAAAAAGTCCATCAGCTAATGTTTGTGAATGGGGGTAGATTGCTTTGAATTTATGACTGGGTAATTTTGTGACTCAAAGGGTAATGAAGCCACATAGTTTGGTTGTATATAAACACACACCCCCCACACAGGTATTTTAGTCTTGTGACATGCCACATGAAGATCAAAGTTCTCACCAGACTTAACAATCTCCTGCTACTCTTATCTTTAATGGACTTGGATTTGTTATTTTTCACTTCACACAACTGTGATGAAGCAACATTTCCTTTGAGTTCATTAACCTAATTGCCTTCTATGACGAGATAACTGGCTCTGTGGATGAGGGGAAAGCAGTGGACGTGTTATTCCTTGACTTTAGCAAAGCTTTTGATATGGACTCCCGCAGTATTTTTGCCAACAAGTTAAAGAAGTATGGGCTGGATGAATGAACTATAAGGTGGATAGAAAGCTGACTAGATCATTGGGCTTAACGGGTAGTGATTAGTGGCTCCATATCTAGTTGGCAGCCGGTATCAAGCGGAGTGCCCTAAGGGTCGGTCCTGGGGCTGGTTTTGTTCAGTGTCTTCATTAATGATCTGGAGGATGGCGTGGATTGCACCCTCAGCAAGTTTGCAGATGACACTAACCTGGGAGGAGAGGTAGATACGCTGGAGGGTAGGGATAGGATACAGAGGGACCTAGACAAATTAGAGGATTGAGACAAAAGAAATCTGATGAGGTTCAACAAGGACAAGTGCAGAGTCCTGCACTTAGGACGCAAGAATCCCATGCACCGCTACAGACTAGGGACCGAGTGGCTAGGCAACAGTTCTGCAGAAAAGGACCTAGGAGGTTACAGTGGACGAGAAGCTGGATAGGAGTCAACAGTGTGCCCTTGTCGCCAAGAAGGCTAATAGCATTTTGGGATGTATAAGTAGGAGCATTGCTAGCAGATCAAGGGTTGTGAATGACCATTCTCCTCTCTTCGACATTGGTGAGGCCTCATCTGGAGTACTGTGTCCAGTTTTGGGCCCCACACTACAAGAAGGATGTGGAAAAATTGGAAAGAGTCCAGTGGAGGGCAAGAAAAATGATTAGGGGGCTGGAGCACATGACTTATGAGAAGAGATTGACGGAACTGCGATTATTTAGTCTGCAGAAGAGAAGAATGAGGGGGGATTTGATAGCTGCTTTCAACTACCTGAAAAGGGTTCCAGAGAGGATGGATCTAGACTGTTCTCAGCAGTAGCAGATGACAGAACAAGGAGTAATGGTCTCAAGTTGCAGTGTGGGAGGTTTAGGTTGGATATTAGGAAAAACTTTTTCACTAGGAGGGTGGTCAAGCACTGGAATGGGTTACCTAGGGAGGTGGTGGAATCTCCTTCCTTAGAGGTTTTTAAGGTCAGGCTTGACAAAGTCCTGGCTGGGATGATTTAGTTGGGGATTGGTCCTGCTTTGAGCAGGGGGTTGGACTACATGACCTCCTGAGATCCCTTCCAACCCTGATATTCTATGATTCTATTCTGCCAAAGAGCTAGTAACATGCATCCTTTTAGTGGTACCATCAAAATATGCACTGCAGGCTTGTCTAGATGAGGAAGTTACATCAGTATAAGGCAAGGTGTGAATTTGTACCAATGTAGTTTTACCAGTATAACTTCTCCAACCCACATGTGGACATTGCTATTCTAGTATGAGAGTGCCCTGTTTGGGTTTAGCTTTGGAAGCAGTTAAGCTAAACTAAAAAAAAGCCACTCATTCAGGAATAAGAGTGTCCAGATGGGAGTTAGTGGTTTAACTATATAACTAGGAGAATCTCCCATGGAGACAAGCCCTAAGGCCATGGTTCACAGAGCACATAGCTTCAATAGGAGAATCTCCCATGTAGACAAGCCCTAAGGCCATGGTTCACAGAGCACATAGCTTCAATAGGACAAGTCACAGGTTCAAAGTTAATCTGGACCAAGGCCTTACAGTCTGATCCAAAACTTATTTAAGTCAATGAAAGTCTTTCTATTAGGGTTGGATCAGGTCCTGATTGCTGCAACCTTTGTCCCCTTAGGCTAGGGGTATGAAGAGATGTGAACCCTGACAAACAGAGCTATGCTGGGAAAAGACCCTAGTGTAGACACAACTATACCAGCAAAACTCTGGGGCCTCGAGCGGTTATCATAATGCAGATAACAATAACATTTATATAAAAAGCAGCAGAAAGAGATCCATACATCCAAACAGAGCAGTAAGGGACAGCATGTTTTGTTTTGCTTTGCAGTCACCTTCAAAGGGATTTGTTTTCCTGCCTTGTCTGAGTCTGTCCTTGAGTCCTTTTTCCAGGATATTTGCTGAATTAACACTTGGTGGTTTATCTGTTAGGATTCTGACACTTATGAACTAGATGAAAAGGAAGGGGAAACTTTTGTTTGGCCACTTGACCATTTCTCCAACGAGCAGAGTCTCATCTGTGGTGAACTTTTGATCTGGATAATAAAACCACACTTAGTGAGTGAGTGTTTTTAAATAAAAGAATATCTATCCAAGCAGATTTTCAACCCTTTGGTTTCCAGGAGATTGTTAGATGCAGAAATAAGTCAAGGAAGATTCCACTTTGCATGCCAACAACTTTGTTCAGCTGAGCATTGTGGGTTCAGCAGACAATCTGGGAAGGTTATGGATGGGTGGAAGATCAGAGACAGAATCTGGGCTCTGTCAAGGATGTTTTTCTTTAAATAATCTTTTGAGTATCTTTCCTTCACTGTTGTTTCTTATATGCCCTCCTTGAAAGCATGAGCTTGTATTCTTATCTAGAGAGTGCCTGACTCTTCTATAGGCCCTGATCCATCATTGCTCTGCACCTTGTGTCGTTTTTCACACCAGTGCACAGCGAGCAGAAAGCACTATTCTTTATGATGAATCAAGCCCACCGTGTTTATGGGCATGAGTATGTGCATTCACTTCCGCAGGACTGAGGCTCTGTCTACACTACAGCGTATGTCAGCAAAAACTTACGTCGCTCAGGGGTGTGAATATTCTCCCACTGACATAGCTTATGCTGCTTGTGGAGGTGTTTTTTTATTCCGACTGGAGAGACCCACTGTGTCTACCCTATGGTCTCTTTGTGGGTATAGCTATACCATTACACTATACCATCCAAGTGTTCCTGGTGTGGATACAGCTTAGATTGGCAGAACTGTGCTTTTATTGGCATTACTTATCCCCACCTCCATGTGAGATAAACGATACCAACAAAACCGCAGCTTTGCCAATAAAGCTGTGACTCATAAGGGACTTTCCCAGCACAGAGAGGTTGTTCAGGGATCACACTTCTTGACACCCCTGATCAGCACAGCTATGCTGGCAGAGGTTCCTATCATAGACCTGACTTTAGCCCTGGTAACAGGTACTGCATGGAATTTTCAGAAGAGGGCTGAACCCACAAATGGAGGTGGATTTTCCACATGAGCACAGCAGTGCATTGGGTGCATAGTGCATTGCTGAGCTCCTTTGAAATTCTGGCCTTAATCATCACATGGTGGGGGCTGAGCTCTTCTGAATATCCATTCAGTTATTTTGGTGCACAAATGGGAGATGAGCTTGTTAGGAAATCTGTCCTGAAAGTATTTTCGGGACCTGGCCCTTATTTCCCCTTCCATTTTAAGTGCACAGTGGTTTTTTCACTGAAGGACTGCTAGGCTACTGGGAATTACATGTTTGCTTTGCAACCTGCAGACCACAGAAATGGAACTCTTAGAAAACAGCTCAAAGAGTGTCTGCTTAAAACTAACAGCGCATTCATAACTCACCCTCTTATTCTTTCTTGGCAGTTACAGAAGTTTCTAAGCACTGGCAATGCAATGCACTATGGAGGCCCTACAAATTCTCCTTGGCACCTCTTAACCCCATAAGTGCCTGGGTGATTTTTAGGAACCTAATGTGCTATCACTACGCAGTGGTTCTCAGCCTTTCCAGACTACAGTACTTCTTTCAGGAGTCTGATTTGTCTTGAGTACCCCCAAGTTTCAGGTCACTTAAAATCTACTTGCTTACAAAACCAGGCATAAAAATACAAAAGTGTCACAGCACACTGCTACTGAAAAATTGCTGACTCTTGTTTTTACCATATACTGTAATTATAAACCAGATCAACTGGAATATAAATATTGTACCTACATTTCAGTGTATAGTACATAGAGCTGTATAAACAAGTTATTGTCTGTATGAAATTTTAGTTTCTACTGAGTTTGCTAGTGCTTTTTCTGTAGCCTGTTGTAAAACTAGGCAAATATGTAGATGTGTTGACGTACCCCCTGGAAGAACTTTACATACTTTAGCACAGTGGTTCTCAACTGGGGGTACACAAATGCAGCAGGCTGGCTCAATGCCACAATGCAATTAAACACTGTACTTCCTTGATTGTCGGTTAAAACTGGAACCATACTGTAACTAACGGATATGTGGTTGTGAATTTCCTCTTTTGTTTTAGATAACATTGGGTTTAAAAAGAAGCAAAAAAAAGCAGAGGGAGAGACCTTTTCTGTGGAGCTAACTGTGACACTTAAATACACAGAGTGCCCGGGTCTTTGTAAACATAGACCCTGACCTTTCAAACACTTGCACATTTAGTTTACTCACACAAAATCAGTGGAAGTACTAGCATATTGACAATTAAGTATATGTCTAGGTGTTTGCAGGAGCGAGGCCATAGTAGTCACTCAGAAGATACATTGATTGTAGGCACTTTTCAGAATGTGGGATCTTTGATCCAATGTATCTGTAACTGCTTTTTTCAAGCCCTTACACTCCTGCAGCTCAGAGATTTTGCCACACAGAGATCGAATGTGTATTTCTCACAAGTCACTATTAAAAGGGAAAGCCCATGCAATTCCTTCTCAAAGGAAGTGTTGGCAATGATTTTTAGTGTTCTTGAAGCCCTAGTTTGTGGAGTCATGTGATTATAATTAGACTCTTGGCTTTCATTCAAAAAGTTTCTAAACCTCACAGTTGTAGAGAAAAAGCTTGAAAACATGAACTGTAAGGGTTAACAATAGGGAGTCATTGCACGTGCTGTCTTAGGGACAGATCCTCAACTTGTCATATTTGGAACTGTGACAATTTATACCATTTACACCAGCTGAGGGTCTGTCCCCAGCATCTTTCCAGTTTAGATCTTGAAAATAATATTTGAAAATACCCTTATTGCTCTCTCTCTGCAAACAGCCTGTCGATGGAGGGTTTTTAATAGCACAGCCAGTCTAGTGTTTGCAGCCCATTGAGTAATCGGCTGGCTTTCATCCCCCCCACATGGTCTTTTTATTAGTTTAGTAACAATAAAAACTCACATCCAAACCAGTGTTTTGGGGAATGTGTACAATCCCTCAATGGGCTCCCTTGCTGGAACCCTGTCTAGTAAATTTCAGGAACAAAATTTTCTCTCCAAAGGTCAGTTTTCATAAGGCCTTGATAATGGGAACCTTGACAGGCTGTGAACTGTAGTAGCGTTACTGGGCAGGGAGACAGAGCCAGTGGGCTAGAGCAGATCTCCTCTTTGCCTGCTCTAGACTCTGTGCTTTGCTTGTAGCTTTAGGGCCAAATTAATTATTCCCTACATCCTTTTTCTGCTTACTCCACCAGCTGTAAAGCTGCAGCAACCAGCCTCCTCCCAGGGAATTCTGATGAAGTGAGCTGTAGCTCACAAAAGCTTATGCTCACATAAATTTGTTAGTCTCTGAGGTGCCACAAGTCCTCCTTTTCTTTTTGGGGATACAGACTGCTACTCGGAAACCAAAGTAGAGTGTTCCCCATGCTGGTGCAGAGCTGGTGTAGCCAGATGTATTCCATCCCATTGCAGGAGCCCCTAGGAAAGGGAGCATTTTAGGGAAATGGGAAGTGGTCAGAGATGCCTTGTGGTCCTGCATTCCTGACTGCCACAACAGTCCTTAGGGGCCATA
Source organism: Eretmochelys imbricata (assembly GCF_965152235.1). Lineage (NCBI taxonomy): Eukaryota > Metazoa > Chordata > Testudines > Cheloniidae > Eretmochelys > Eretmochelys imbricata. Next base: position 9,445,904 of record NC_135588.1, on the reverse strand, counting down.
GGCAGGTAGGTGCAATTTAGAGCAGCTTTCAGTCTGCTCTAACCTGCACCTGAGGGCAAAACTCCTCCCTGTTGGCCCAGAATAGGGGAGGCTTAAATGCTGCAAAAAAAAAAAAAAAAAACACACACACACACCTTTCCCTTCCAATGTTGGAGCCCCAAAGCTGAGCCATAGTGCAGGAATGAACCGGTAACGGAGGTTTTTGCAAACACTAAAGAATTGTTGGGCTTCACAACAGCCCTGTGGAATTGTCACAGTCACCGGGTGATGCTCTGGAACTACTCCATACGAAGCCAGTCAGGACTCTGGGGGAGCCTTCTCTCTCTGAGCAGACTGTCTCCAGGGCAAGAAGTTTACACAGCTTCAACCTTCCTGGGTCTGACCTCAGAGCATTCAGCAACCCCTTCCACACCATGTGCTTCCCACAGCGAGTCCGCACAGGTGGGGCTCCTGGGGAAGCCAGTGGGTCCTGCACCCCAATTCTGCAGTCAGACGTGCCTCTCAGCCAGCCAGTAAAACAGAAGGTTTATTAGATGACAGGAACACTGTCTAAAACAGAGATTGTAGGTACAGAGAACAGGACCCCTCAGTCAGGTCTGTCTTGGGGGGCAGGGAGGCCAGAGCTCCATCTGGGCCTCCTTCCATTTCCCCAGCCAGCTCTAAGCTGAAACTCTCCCGTCTCTCCTCTTGCCTTTGTCTCTTTCCTGGGCCAGGAGGTCACTTGATCTCTTTGTTCTCCAACCCCTTCAGTTGGCACCTTTGTAGAGGAGGGGCCCAGGCCACCAGTTGCCAGGAGACAGGGTGTCATCCATTCTCTGTGCAGACACCATCACACTGGTCCTCTAAGGCTCTGCAACAATCACACACCTTTATCCCCCCACCTACATACTTAAGAGCTGCATAGGGGAAACTGAGGCACCCACACAGTATTCAGAGGAAACATTAAGAACATTCCCACTTCGTCACGGGGTAAAGAACTATTATTTCTTGAGTTTTTCAGCTGGGGAATCCAAGAGGTTAATTCTGTGGTAGAGCCAGAAATAGAATCCAGATCTCATAATTCCTAGTCCTGTGCTATAACCACAAGACCTTCCTTCTCTAGCTTTAGATGAGCTCCAGAAAATGCTTTAAAAAACCACCAGCACCACTCTGAGTTGCTAACTCCTTTGGAATTGTGCCTGCAGTCATTTTTCATAAAATCCCATAATACAGAAAGGTCTTGATTTCATAGTTCACCCGTGCATTGGTAATTGTGTATTGTGTTTTTAAAGCATGTAGGAATTTAATCAGCACTCAAAACAAAGGCTGGGTGTTGGTTCAACTGCAAAGTCCTGGGAAGAGCCGGGGAAGATTGCAAACCTGATTTTCAAACACAGCCTCCATTTTTCCTTTGTGCAACTTTGCACACACAAATTGCACTCATCAGTTTGTGTCTGCAAATCCTTCAGGTTTTTTATCCTGGCAGCTCACTGCCGGTGGAGAACTGCAGTATTGCTAACACCAAGCATTTAAACATTATACATCAGGCTCTCCAAAAATCATGACTTTTTTTAAAAGATAACTCTTTGTGATCTTTTTATTTGCCTTCTTGCTCGTGCGCCTTTGGAGTACACTGAGATCATATTTTCAAGCTTTTCTCCGCAACCATGAGGTCTACAAACTACAAGCTGAGATTCTCACCTAATCACCTGTCTCCAGGAGATAGGGCTTTCAGAAACTCACCAAATATCAGGAGACTTAAATATGAGAGTTGGCAATATTGAAATTGTGAGTGAAATTAACTGGAGAGGCAAAATTGCCTGAAAAACTGGGGGCCTAGTTTAAAAAAACAGGCCCTGAGGTTTTTATTCATTAGTTCATACAGCTTTTGGACAAGCTATTCTGTCCCTGGACTCTCACAAAGAAGTTTCCACTCTTTTGATAACTGCCGCTAATGGTGCTATTACGCACTCAGAAGAAGCTGGAAGAACTGCATTTTCCATCTCTCCGAGGAATAATTGCCAATGAGATGTCAAAAATAAAATAAAAATAAAACATAAAAAGCCCCAACAAAAAATGATGACCCAAGAGAAAGGTAAATGCAAGCCATCTGGACCAGATGATGTCTGCAAGATACTTGCTTTCTGGGGGGTCTCCATTGGCGATAGGGATAGGATGGAAGCCTTTCAATGTTGAGCACCCAAAGTTTAGCATCTAAAACCAATTAAGTTCTGAGCTCCTGGAGCACTCATGGATTTCAACTCTCTGCTTTTACAGCTCCCTGTTTTGTGCTGCTTAAAAAAAAAAAGACAATTTATAATAGTTTTAATATATCCCCATTACAAGGGAGAAAGGGGAAAGCTGGTGTCCCTTTTATCCAATCACATCAGCCACATGGAGGGAGGTGGTGTAAAAGAAGCCACTAGGCTAGCTCATTGTCACCAGGGGAGCAGCAGTGGCTATGGGCCATGTCGAATAACCCCTGGCTTGACGTGGTTTCTGTCACGTACAGCGTTTACAGTTTGGTTCAATGACTCAGCACCTCCACTATACAAATGGTTCCAGCACCCCTGCTGGCTAGAGAGAACGGAGATTTGCCCCACCCAGTCTTCACAGCTCCTGGTTTTGGGCCTCAAAAGAACAATGGTCTGGGGTGGTCCTAACCCTTCCCTCTCCCAGACACTGACTGCTCCCTGAGCTCATCTTCCTCTCCCCAAGTAGCTGTTTCAGTTGCTTCCCTTGACACACGAAACACTACTTCCTCTGGCCTTAAATGACTAGTACCCCATTACAAGTGCCCATTGGACAACGAGTTCTTTTGAAAACCTGGCCATTAATTATGCCCTGCTTCTTGTTACACCTGTGGGAAGATGTTAAACTCACTGGGCTTGCATATGTGTAACTCAGTAGGTTTTGTCATACACACATTGAGCAACTCCATGCTTTGTGACTGCATGGCTTTTCACTTAGGTTAAGGAAAACGAAAAAAAGAAGAACGAACAAAAGTCAATTCCTCATGAGAGCACAGAGTGTAGGTGTCTGCATAACATGCTGCATCTGAACTGACCACAAAATGGCAGCTGTCTCTTGGAGAATCTTAGAAATATGAAAACACAACACACAGAAAATAAAATCATAGCAATCTTGTAGCCACATATGCCACACAACCACAGGCAGAATTGTCTTAAGTATTCTTTTTTCCCCCCCATATAAGGAATGAGGAATTGATAGGCAGCAGGAATTATAACAGAAAGGGACTGAAGTACTGAGTAGTGTCAGTTACAGAAACTGGGCTTAAGAGAGAGGCTGCTAGCTTTCCAGACTTCCAACTGTGTGTGCGTGGGCAGGAGAGGGGGGAGCTTCCTTGCAAGCCAGCTTTATTGCCATGTTAAAGATCAGTTTAACAATGCTCTAAAACCCCCTTCCTTTGAAGAATACAGAATGCAGTGGGTTGTCTTGATCAAAGCTTGATCTGGGGTTATTTTGACATCAGCTGCTTTTCACTTCACACGTCAGACTTGTGTGTAGAAAAGGTCTGGACTGGTGGCTGACAACAGGGGAGGCCCTGACCAGTTCATGCTGGCAAAGGACAGGGAAGGGAGGATTTGAGTGCAAACTCTAGCATACAGCTGGTTCTGGGGCACTGATATTTACACTTGCACTCTAAATACTAGAGCCAGACCTGAGCCAGAATGTGCAGAGCCAGATCCGCCCTTCCCCAGAGCTGGTGGAAACCAGGCCCTGGGGTTCTGGTTCAGGTCCTGCTCTGCAATGGGTTTCTAGCACCTTTCATCGGCGTTTTACAAACACTAACTAATTCAGACTCACAATAGCCTGAGGAGACTAGGGATATAAAAGGATGATTTAATACACTGCTAAAATTCGGCCACCTCAGATATGGAACAAGTACACCGAAGCACTCCACAACAGGAGGGAAGAATACCATATCCAAGGGAAACTACAGGGCACCATGCAAGGTCAAAGTTAGGTGGGGGTTAGCTCACTTGTGTTAGCTAGCCCCCATGCAACCTCTTTTCCTAGTGTAAGAGACTCTTAATGAGTACTCTCTCTTACACACCTAGAACTCAGCCATCAGAAACAAAAGCTGATGCACCATCTTTCTCAGTATCACCTTGTCACAGGTGAGAGCAATCTGGACCTTTGATCCCTCTCGCTGACTGTCCATGGCACTGTCCCTGCACCTTCCCCTCTCTGGGTGGAAACCCGCTGGATGTGATTCTCCCACACTGTAGACTGGCTACCCCAGAGTGCACCCCCGTGGTCAGCCACCGTTGATTGCTTGGCAGGTCTGACTGTATTTGGCTGCCCTACAAATCCTCCCTCTGGGCACAGGGACCAGCAGGTGAATGCAGCGACCCAAACCTGCCTTTTCAAAACAAAGTCCTGTTTAATCTCCTTGGTAGCACCACAGCAGAACAAGAGCAAAGCAGTCTGAAGATAGCACCTAGGCTACACCTATAACTGCCTTACCTAAAGCCTAGGTAGGTCCAATTTAGACAAACGCCCTCCATGTCTGAGACGGGGGTTCAGTTTGCTTCCCCACAGTCCCTGTGTCTCTCCCCCCTGTGCTCCAGGGGCTCAGATGTTAGGCATTCCCAAACTCCTTGTTTCAGTTTCCTGCCTGGATTCTCCCTGCCCTGAACCAAGCCAGCATGGCCAGAGTTAAACTTCAAAGGAATTGGCACTTCTATTGTCCTTTTAAGTAAAGTGAATGATGCATTCTGAAGTTTATGGTCTCCTTTCCTGTGCAGGACAGCTCCTTCTGGAATTAAACCCTTCATAATCACAGCCACCAACAGTAACAATCCAATAAGCAGATGAACTAGAAAATAGTCCTATAACATACAGGCATCTCTCCCGTCCTTCACACTCCTAATTCCACATCAACTTCAAATACAAATACAGGTCCCTATTATCTCTTAAATTCAACAAGTTGCCCAAGCTGTAACCTCACTGATAAATAAGTATCGTTACAGTGCCTTCAACAAGGTCACTGATTACTTATCTAAAGTACACACTAGCTTTATCAATTCCAGTATACCAGTTTGTGAGTCAGAGGAGTACGAATGCCTTGGTGGGTCTATTGGAGTTCAGATTGTGTGCAGTGCGGTCCTGCTCCTACAGGGTAAATTCACCCCGTGCAGACAGCGAACAGGAGGGCTATGCTCCATTTAATCCCACTTGCCTTCTTTCAGAATAGGCTTTCATAGGTACTTACTCTCTGAAATGCCCCCTTTCTTATAGCTTTTCCAGGCTCAAATTCCCTCCTGCAGCACCAGACTCTTCTGTAACCTATTTATTTGGGAAGGGAAGGTCCTAATTCTGTAAATGAAAGGAGGGCATCAGATGGATGCAACTGTTCAGAAATGTGATTCAGACCATTGGAGGAAAAGTCTTTTTCCCCCCAGGCTCCTAGAATATATAGAAATAAGTCACCAATATCACCGCTCGGCCATGTGACCTGGCCTGCCCCTGCCAAAAATAGTTCAACAAAATGTCCAGACATCATCCCTTGACTATAAATAATGCTTTTTCAGTAGGTCCTGACCTCAGAGTATCTCCAGAGGATCAGGATCTTGCCTCTGGCTGGATTTCTTATTCTCTCTAAATAGCACGTTGCCTATCATAGAAGCAGAAGGGACTGTCTCGCTTCTCTGTATATAAATAAACCCCACCTCACCTGACTGCCTGTAGGTTTTGAGTACACCCCACTTCATGGAATGTTACTGCGACTGCAGCAGATCAAGTGTGTGAATACAAACAAAAGTCCCTTGGACCTGCTAGAAAGACATCTAGAGCCGGATCCTTAGCGGGCCTAAGTCCACCTAGTAAATGTGAATCTATGGCATTTACATGGTGAAAATCTTCCCTGTGGCTCCTAGTCATTCATAGTGGCTGAATGAGAAAGAAAAATTCCAACTGAAAGGGATCCTTTGCCATGTCTGCAGGGCAGTGGATTTAATTCAGGAGAAAGCGAGGAGGGGAGGGAAATAGAATCTCGGAGACACTCATTCGTGTCTCCCTCCCTTCCCCACTGCAGGTACATTTGAAGCGTTTGGTCTCAGTCTCCTCTTATGCAGGCATTGGCTGGATGACCTAGATCAGCATGTTCTGCTGCAACCCTATATTGCCTGCCAAACACATTCCACTAACCCAGCTAAGGGCGTGTTTAAAATCTGAGCCTGGCCATTCCTGCTAGGAGGTTTGCTACAGTTTGTTCTTTATTTTTCTCCCTGACATGGTTGGCCGGTACAATTTAACCAGAGCCAGAAGGGGGGAATCGATACCAGGGTGGGAGTGCCATAAACACATATAGCCACAGCCAATCAGTGTCTAGAGGCCACAAAACGGGGGGAAACGCCTCTCCACACTCTTCAGTTCTGTGCTCCGCTGCAGGAAGATCCCCAGTAGGAGGATCAAAGGGTTGCAGCACTCCCTACTCTCTCACAGAGCTATCGTCCTACCCCTCCCTCCTACTTCCCCTTCCAGCCAGCACCCTGCTCTGCCATTCTGCATGGCCAGCTTGCAGGAATAGCTCCTCCTATGGCCGGTCTGGCACTGCTGCTGAATACATATTCACAGTCCAGGGGTCCCCCAGCTTGCCCAGTCCCCTCACTGTGCTGTTCCCCTACTTGTATAAAACAGCTCATGATCTCTGAATCACTGTGCTGTAGATCTGGGCCTTACAAACCCACTGGTTAGTAAAGCCCTGACCATGAGTAGCTTAAGATTTTCTAAAGCACCTCGGTCCCATTTTCAAAAGTGACTTAGGCCCAGATTTTTCAAGGTAGGTAGGCATTGCTGTGCTCAGCATCGTCATACATAACGGAGGTAGGTCTCACCTTCAAAAGGGATTTAGGCACTTAGGAGACTTTGGCTCCTCTATCAGTTAGGCATCACAACCCTGAGCGCAGCAACTCATTAAACACCTTTATAAAGCTGGGCTTTGATGACGAGGAGGCTAAGTCCCAGTGAAAGTCAATGGAATGTAGATGCCAAATGCCAAAGTTTGCAAAAGCACCCAAGTGATTTGGGCTCCTAAACCCTTGGGGCTCAGGCGCCTACGATTCAAGCTGTTTTACAAATTTTAGCAATAGTCTAAGGAAGAATCGTTATCCTTCTCGTGTAGCCAGACCCTTCATGGTAGCTTCCTGCGGAGGAGGAAAGATTGAGTTAATCAGAATAGCAGTTTCCAGTAATAACCCCCTGGAGATGGGCCCAAGCCATAAAGTTCAGACCCGAACTGCCCCAGGATGTTCGGATGAAGGGGTTTGGTTCAGCCCCATCTCCATAATATTTTGCCCTTTTCACACAATGTTCAATGCATTGTATTTATCCTTAAACAGCTGTTGCAGAATTAGCAATATTTCTACTTGCCGGACACCCTCAGAGACCTGGGTATGTCTGGCACAGGCCAGATTATTTTTGGTGGGCTCAACACAGAGCTCACTTGTTCTTGTCAAGATTCGCACAATTGAACCTCAGAACGGAAAAAACCTGGACGATGTTGTGGGTGTGTGTCAGCTACAAATCTCACCTGGTGGTTGCATAATAACAGGGTAAGGCTTGTAAAACCCAGCATCTGCAGGATTAGGAAGGTTGGCCAGCACGAGGCAGCCTGTGTGCTGACTCTAAAATTATCCCTGGTGATCTGGAGAGAGGGTTAAAAAAACAAAAAACTGTAAACAACCACCCTCAGAAGAGCCAGAGAAAGCTACGTTAGATTCCACTGGTGTGTTTCACATTAGGAATACTGGGACATCATGTACAGAGAAGAGGATAAACAGGACCGGTGAAGGGTGGAGGAGTGACATGTTTCTTCTTCAGGCTTGGTCTGCCACACCCTGACTGACATTGCTATGCCAACCTAACCCCCAGCGTAGCTGCAGCTATGTTGACGGAACAATGTTTCTATCAAGGTTAGCTACATCACTGTGGAGGTGGTGTTCCTACACCGATGAACAAGCCCCTTCCATCAGTGCAGGCTGCTTCTATACTACAAAGCCCTGACATAGCTATGCTGGTATAGTCTCCACAGTGTAGAACCGGCTCAGCCTCCAATGAATTGCACTCTTTAAAGATCCTCTCTGGCAATGCTAACTAAATAGGACCCTGCACATGAGATTCTTAAGCTCAGGTCTAATGCAGGGATTGGTGTCATGAGCATGCAGAGATGGGCACTGGACTTTTCAGATAGACTCGTGCAGTAGTGTGCTTTGGTTTGCATATGTTTAAGTTATGTGGCCAAAGGCCAGACTCACACGTGCACATTGCATATTAACCTACATAAGAGGAACCTGTAAACATATTGGACAAGCCTAACTGTAGGCTTTGAATGTCACATCTGAAAAGCATGGACCTTTAAATGCCCACACTTCTCTCTGCAGCCAAGAAAGTAACCGGGATTCTCTAGAACTGCCCCTCAGTAGAAGACCAGTATCTAAAAATGGGATACTTCGGTTATGGAGAAATGGTCAAAATGTTGGAAATGTTTATTTATATTGCATTTGCACCTATGAGCCCCGGTCATGGACAAACACAGAACAAAATCACGGTCCCTGCCCCATATTGCTTAAACAAGGTATGCAGACACCAAGTAGCCTTGTTATGAATTTGTTGAAAAGGAAGGATTAAAAAAATCCCAGCAGGTTAGTAACATTTCTCACACTGAATTTAATTTTGGAGATGTAGCATAAGGCTAATAAGGCCATTGGATGACCAAATTTAGTTGTCCTTACCCAGTGCTGCCAACCATCCTTGTATTCCCCTATCTTTTCATGGCATCCAAATCTCTATTTATATTGTAGGTGTTATGTTCACTGAATGCACATGCAGAAGTTAGATAAAAACAAAATACTCTCAGTAAATGGGTGCAATGTATCACTACTTTTATGCTTAAAATCCAGAAAGGTAACAGTAATCAGAGAGAGACAAAAACAGGCTGCTCCCCAAGGCACAACTCACTCCACTTTGTTCCAGGTTGGCTCTTCCAGGCTGAATCTGTCTGATGGCACATTTCCCTACAGAGTCCCCCCTGGCCTGCCAATAGGACCAGGAACCTTTCTCCTCCTCCCTTAAAGTGATAGTCTGCAATTCCAAGAGTCCTCAGTACACCACAGTAGACTGTGGTGGTCTGTTTTGTTCTATGCCTAGCACAATGGGGCTTGACTTGGTACCACTGAAATATAAAATAATAATAATAGCTAGAGATCGGCCTGCTTAGGAGAGATGGATCCAGAGCTGGACTGAGCTTTCACACTGTTTGGGGAATTTTGATATCTAGAGCTCTTGGCTCAAGGTCCCTCTCTAGTAGGGCACATCTATGTGTCAGGATGATCCCATTAGGCAAGATGGAACTGCCGGAATGGAACAGATCAATGGTCCATCTAGTCTGGTATCTTGCCTCTAGCAATGGCTTAAGTCACGGATGATTCAGAGGAAGCCTTTGAAGCATAGGAAGCCCTTGTAATATTTTGTCCAGCAAGTGCAGTTACAGCTGCTGTTATTCTTATTAAGATTTAATCCTTTTTAAAAAAAAAAAAAACCACTTATTACTCAATAATAGTCTGTGGCAGTGAGCTCCAAAGGTTAATGATACCCTTTTTGCAACGGTACTTCCTTATATCCATTTTAAAAAGTGTCTTATAATTTTACTACTGAGCATCCTGGAATGGGATGGGAAGAATAGGAGCACCTGACTGGCTTTTCTTGAAGCTTTAGTTTAGCTCAGGGGTGCCCAACCTACCGCCCATGGACGATACACGACCCACCAGAGCATTTCTTAAGGCCCGCGGCCTGCTTCAACACAATATACTAACGGCTGATTCATTAGCATTTTGTCATCATGTTTAAATCATTTTAGTTTACACAACTGTGTAAATAGACAAAACTGTACATAGAAACAACCTAATACACACAAAATAAGCTGAACTTAAAATATAAGTCAATACAGGTGACTTAGATTCTATGTATTTTAATAAGGTTATTTTGCCCACACAAGGTGCTGCTTAGGTTTGTGTGGCCCTCCTGAGTAATAAGGTTGGGCACCCCAGGTTTAGATAGAAACCTAGGAACCAACTGGCCTAACAGGGCTGCAAAAAAAAAAAAGAAAGAAAAAAAGAAAAAGTCATCTCTTCTGTAAACACTTCTGAATCCTTCTCACGCCATCAGATGTCACTTAGACTAGAGCATGAACAAGGCTTCATCATCCCGGTCTATCATGCTGAGTGATTTCCAGAATGGCTACCTTGTTGTGTATCTCTAACTTCATATTTTTAGGAGGCTAGGTTCTTGGCCTATCACTCCAGCCCAGCCTGGACAATGTAGCAGAGTGCTCTCACCAAAGGTATACCCCCTCACAGCCAGGCATGGCGTACAGCTCGGGCCTCACCTAGCAGCCCATTCCAACCGCTGTTCTGGTCCTAGAGCAGGCTTTAGTCTCGTGATTCAGCCCTCTGGCCGGGTCACTTTAAATCTCTCCCCTTCCAGGGCATCAGCATCCTACAAGGACAGCGTCCCACACAAAACTAGTCATCAATATGGTATCTTCTTCTCTTCCAGGGCTCCTCTCCCATCCCATCCTTCTGTCAGAGTTGCGACCTCAGGGCTTCTCCCTGGAGTCTTTAGTTTTAACCAAGTACATAAGAAAAACAAAAAAGATACCAAAAGCAGCTTCTGCCCCTTCCCCAGGCATGAACTTTAAATCCATCCTCACCAGCTTGCTGTTCTTCTGCAGAATGTTAACTCCCAGGGGTTACCTCCCTGAAGACTTGCTCTTCTCTGGTTCCTCCATGCCTGTCTACCCCTAAGGCCATCTGCCTGTGGGCTGGTTTTCTCTCAGGCCGCTTCAAGAGTCTCCTTCACCCCTGCTACCCTCTCCCATCAGGGCTAGCATGTAAACTTCCTCCTAAAGCTTCTGTACTAAGCAGAGAGGGACAACAGAATTCTTCCCCTCTGGGTGGCCTCTCTTTATAGAAACTCCCCAGCTCTTCCTCCAGCTGGGACTCATCTTTAATTGGGCCTGGCCCACCCTGTAGGAGCAATTAGGTGTGATAATTGGCTTCTCAGGCCCACATTAACCCTTTCACCACCAATATGGGGTGGACACCCCATCACAGGGCCCACTGGGCTGCTTTTAGCTCGGTCCTTGGCCAGAGTGGATGGCCCTACCAAAAACTGTTACTGGTCCAACTCACAGGGTCATTGGAACACACAAGACTTCCTGCCGTTTTGTGGTGCAGCACCAGGAAAGGCATGTCATCACTTACATGTGTGCAAAGTGCTACCGGGTCAGAATGATGGTGTTTGACACCCACTGTGCACGGGTGTAAATGACCACACATGGTGCACAATAGTGGAGAGTCGATCCCATTGACTGCACCCCTTTGAGTCAAGAGAGACTGCACTGCAAACATGAGAACAGAATGAGGCTATTGACTTTAAGGAGACTGGAGGGTGTTCAACACCTGGCAGGATCTTGTCCCATTTGTAGAACATAGATAAGTTCATCCCAGTTCTGTAGAAGATGATTTCACCGTCCCACCACTTCACCCTGCTACTGCATTTGTTTTCTTATGACCCAGAATTCATAGCAATACCATGTGCCGGATCCTCAGCTGGTGTCAATCAGCATAGTGCCAGAAATGATGATGATTTACACCCACTAAGGATCTGACCCATGGACGCCACCCCACCATAGCCCTCTCCATCCAGATATGTTCTTCAGGTAGGCTCTGCAATCAATTATATATTATTGTCACATGGAGGGGTCTTCTCTCTCGGGAACCCCTTGCTCAAATAATCCACTTTTGGACCAGTGACCCTACCCTGGACTCTGATGAGGACAGCAAACTTCACAATAGTCTGGGTGCGCATGTGGATTTTAGGGCTCTTAGAAAAATCAGCTGTTTAGCAGTCACATCCTGAGGGCTTGTCTACAGCAGGGGCTGTCAACCTTTCCAGACTCCTGTACCCCTTTCAGGAGTCTGATTTCTCTTGCATACCTTCAGGGTTCACCTCGCTTAAAAACTTCTTGTTTACAAAATTAGACCTAAAAATCCAAAAGTGTCACAGCACACTATTACTGAAAAATGGCTGACTTTCTCATTTTTACCATATCATTATAAAATCGATTGGAATATAAATATTGTACTTCCATTTCAGTGTATAGTATGCAGAGCAGTGTGAACAAGTCATTGTATGAAATTTGGGTTTGGACTGACTTGGCTAGTGTTTCTCATGTAGCCTGTTGTAAAACTCGGCAACTGCCTCGATGTACCCCCGGAAGACCTCTGCATGCCCACAGGGGGGTACCCCTGCTTGAGAACCACTGGTCTATAGCACAGACGTTACAGCGCTATATACCTACAGCTCTGCAGCTGTGCCACTGTGGCACCATAGTGTAGACACTTGCGACAGCGCTGGAGGGGTGGTGAATCTACCCCTTCAAGAGGCGGTAGCTAAGAATTCTTCCATCAGGCAAGTGGTGATTGTACTGGGGCTGGGATCAGCTGCACTACGTATGTCAGGATGTGAATTTTCTCCCCCCCGAGTGACAGCTCGGTTGACCTATGTTGTAGATGTAAACCAGGCCTTAACGATTCTAGTGCCCACCCCAATTAAATAGCATTACTTTCTGTTCTTTCATGACCTAACCTGAGTTTCCCTAGGTAGCTGATGACCTGGAACCACACTTGGTTGTCTCCTTCCCCCCGGGTTTCCGAAATGCCTTTTTGCACGGCAGTTCTTTCCCAACACTGGGCATTATTTCTAAATCACCCCTCTCTTTGCTTTGCGGTTTCTTGTGCAAGCTTAATAAGAGTCAATTAAGTAACTGGTTGCTTCAGAGAGTTATGTAATGTTGTGCAGTTCTAAATTAAAGGCATTAAGGAGCAGTATATAAGGGAGGTATAAGAACTGAACTCAGAACCTTTATGTAACAAGGTGATGTAATCACTGGACTGTAATCAGTGTTTGTTTTCTCTGCTAATTAGAGCTGTGGAACTCAGCAGAAGACATGGGTAACATCCTGAGCCCAGTTTCACCACTGACGTCAATGGGGACCTTGTTTTAGGTCAAGAGAGGCAGTGTTTCAATTTGGGCCCCTGAGTTATCATAACATGGAATACTTATATGGCAGCTTTCATCCATAAATCTTGAAGTGCTTTCCGGAGCTGGGTAAGCATGTATTATAAACCTCTTTTTAGACACACAGAAACTGAGGCACAAAGGTTAAGTGACTTGTCCAAGGTCATACAGCAAGTCAGAGGCAGAGTACGGAGTAAAATCCAGGTCTTCTGATTCTCAGGGTCAGATCCTGGTCAGTGTTGCAGCAGCTTTGCATCAGTTTGCCAGCACAAAGCATCCATGAAGCTGATGGAGCCAGGAGCAGGAGTATTCTGTCTTTTCTTCTGTGTACAGCGCCTAGCACAAGGGTCCAAGACTGGGGTTCCTATCCTCTATGTACTTCCCTGTGGAAGAAATTGGAATCCCCAGGTGGAAAAGGCTGGCCAAATCACTGCACTATAGGCAGAGGAAGCCCTTCACCCACCAGTATCAGGCACCTTGAGTTGCAGGGGAGAAGGCAGAAGTGAAATATGGTCATGCTTTCTCACAAGGCATAGAAGATAAAATGGCTCAAATTCTTCCCTGGCATAACTCCTTTGTCCGTTAGCCAGCTTCTCTCTCTTCACATATTGCAGAATTCACAGGTTCTTTTCTTAGCATTCCCCACTCACCTTCCTCTGTATAGTAGCATCATTCTCCTTTTCCTTCTGTCTGTTGCCTCCCAGCCCTGTTACCAACCTTCTTACCTCTTATTGTCTAATTGCTGGTGGTTCTCATTTATTCAGCTCTCTCTCTCTCTTGCTCTGATGTCACTTTGTCATTGCTGCTCCCTTCAGGAAACATTGCCAGCAATTGTCTCATCTCTTTGGCCTGTTAACTCTCTCCACTGCCCCTGACTAAACAATGCTTGCACCAGCTGCGTAATGCATGTCAATGTACAGTAGAACCTCAGAGTGACGAACACCTCGGGAATGAAGGTTGTTCATAACTCTGAAATGTTTGTAACTCTGAACAAAACATTATGGCTATTTTTACAAAAGTTTACAACTGAACATCGACTTAATACAGCTTTAAAACTTTACTATGCAGAAGAAAAATGCTGCTTTCCCTTTATTTTTTTAGTAGTTTACGTTTAACACAGTACTGTATTTGCTTTCTTTTCTTTTTTTTTTTTTGGTCTCTGCTGTTGCCTGATTGCGTCCTCCCGGTTCCAGATGGGGGTGTATGGTTGACTGGTCAGTTCATAACTCTGCTGTTCGTAACTCTGAGGTTCTACTGTACTGCAGGTTTGCTTCCACTTCCTGGTTCCTTTCCTCCTAGCTCCTGTCAAATGTAATGTCTTTCTTTAGTCTAATACGTAGAGCAATCCTCATCCAAGGATCCCAAAGTGCTTTACAAAACATTAATTAGAATCTCAAAGTGCTTTACAAACATTAATTAAGCATCACAACAACAATACCATAAGGGCTATAGCTGCATTTGCTTGCCACTCATAATATTGTATTGGTAGAGCAGGAAAGAGGATGACTCAGTACCTCTGGGCAGCCACAACAAAGGATTAAAGCAGTGAAAACTCTTACTCCAGAAACAAGCTTGTCTATCTCACCAACAAAAATTGGTCCGATAAAAGCTATTACCTCACTCACCTTGTTCTTGTCTCTCTAATATCCTAGGACTGACACAGCTACAACACCACGCTTTTACTCCTGACATCTAGTTAGGAACCCGGCTCAAGAAGCACAACATAATAATGGAAAGAGCTGGTTGGGAAATGCTAAATATTTCCCCCACAAAAATTCAACAGAAACTTTTTTTCATTGAAAAACTGATTTTTTTATTACAATTACTATTATTCATTTTTGCATTGCAAAAACACCTACCAGAAAATCTGGAAAAAACTGAAAATTTTCATTGAGGAAAAAGACATTTTTTGTTACATATTTTTCAAATGAAAAATGTTGACCTGCTCTCAACAACTGTATTTGAATCGAATGACTTATGGATAATGCTACATAGTCTTATATGCCAACAAATGACACTCCTTATATTAACTGTCTACATACACACATGTATAGGGTGACCAGATGTCCCAATTTTATAGGGACAGTCCTGATTTTTGGGTCTTTTTCTTATATAGGCTCCTATTACCCCCCACCCCCTGTCCCGATTTTTCACATTTGCTGTCTGGTCATGCTTCACATATAGCACTTTTATATAGAACTCAAGGGCATGAATTAGATGGCTGTTCTGATGTCAAAAGCACTGGAAGTAAAGCAACCTCTTCCATTTTTAGATCTTTAACCCGCATTAAATTTGTTAAATATAGATCATTCAGGAAAGAACCTGGCGTCCATTCAAAACCCGACGACAATTGCTCTGCACTAGACATTGTCCCTCCCTTCCCCTGCAGCAGGACAAAGTCATGAACTCCAGAAATGTATGTGTTTGGCAACAGATTTCCTACAATCCCACCAGCTGGAATCCAGGAAATATACAAGGCCCATAAGGATCCTTGACATAAATACTTTGATCTTTGTGTACTGTGCAGAAAGCAGAAGCATATAGTCAAGGCTCCGTAGTCTACAACTGACACATGATAGAGTCTGGAACTAGAGAGGTTTCTTTTTTTCTTTCATGGGTTTATTCCAGGAATTCCTAGTTGGCTCCAAGCGGGGAAGCCAGCTAAGATCAAATGTTTGTAATTTGAGAGGCGATGTTAATATCATCTCCAGGAAGTTTCAACAGTAATACATTGAGGCCGCAAAAGAGGAACAGCGATGTTGTTTGCAAACTTGGAAACTCTCTGTTATTAACTATTAACTATTTGTCTCACAGCAGCGCCTAGCCACCCCAATTGAAATTGGGGCCCCTTTGTACAAGGAGACCCCCAAACACCTATTGTACAAACACGTACTCAGGGGAAGAGCCCTGCCCCAAAGAGCTTACAGTGTAAACAGATAAAACAGAATTATCATCCCCATTTTACACACTAGGGAGTGAGAGATTCGGAACCTGATTTTCAGACATAGGAAGCACCCGCATTGAAGTGAAAGGGAGCTGAGGTCGCTCAGAACCTTTGGAAATCAGCCCCGAATGATTTGGCAAAATCACGGACGAAGGCTTTGGAAGGGCCGGGATTAAATGCTGATTGCGAGTCAGTCACCTCAACCACATGACCATCCGTCCTCTCTAGCCCAGCTAAAGAACAGATAATGGGGGAAACGGTAAATTCTTGGAGAACTGGGGCCTGATTCTGAGAGGTGGGGAGGCTCAGCTCCTTTCCAGATCAGACCCTGGGATGATTTTTTCAGACTCTGCCAACCTAACTGCTTTGGGACAGCCGGCTCTATAAACGTCCCGGAATCAGTACAGCCATGACCGGAGTGCAGTTAATGCTGAAGTGAAACAGCAGCCCACAGCATGTAGGAAAGGAAGAAGATTATATCCAGTGAAATTGTAGGATAAATTTAAGTAGGCAGAATGGAATTACCCAGGTTGGAATTGAGCTAGAGTATGAGGGTTATATTAGCACTTTACTCTTGTAAAAAGTGCCAGAGGACTACGAGTTGTTACAAAAGGAAAGTACCTTGTTTTAACGTATCATCTAAATGTTGTTTCCTCCAGTTAGGCAGGATCACAAATTGTAGATGAACTCATGATCAAATTTAATAGTTTCAAATTCTTCACCCCCCCATTACCCTCATCCCCCAGAAAAAGACGGATCTGTTGACCTCATACTCCCAGCTTACCTGGTGCATGTTTTCCATATCTTTTTTATTTTCCTTCCCCTACATTGTCACAGCCTGGTTAATCTTTGCCTGTTTTCTTTTGTTGCAATAAATGGTTTGGGAGAGATATTGGCCACGTGATGGTCCACAGAGGACAGGAGTCACCAGATCCACTTTGTGGAGAGCCACCTGGGTAGGGTGAGCGGATGTCCTGATTTTATAAGGACAGTTCTGATATTCTGGGTTTTATCTTATATAGGCACCTATTCCCCCATCCTGATTTTTCACACTTGCTATCCTATGATCCCAGTTCTTGGGTTCAGTGGCCAATGCTATGCGCACTTAGGAAAACAAAGATGCTGTCTGTATCCAGTAAGTGCTTTTCTTTGGAGGCTGTGATTCAGACGGGTGAGAGCCTGAAAATCCCAGCGAAAAGTACATCAGTCCACAACTAACTTCCAGACTCGCTAATAATGCTGCAATAACCTGGGTTGTTTTCACAAACACTCCCCGCAGCCCATGTTGTTAATGGCCTTGGCCTTTTCTCCAGATGTATGTTGTTTCCAGGCCTTTTCCTTGGATGTAGAACAATAATTCTCTTCAAAAAACTCGGCACAGCTGCTAAGTGTGAACTTTCCAAGTGGCTACCAAACATCCTTGTCTGTCTTTTTAACCCTGACTTTTACAGTTATGTCAGCAGGAACATTTATATTTTCTCTAGGGCAGTGTCTACAGTACACTACGAGCAGGGGGGTGATTCCCCTGCTCCTGGACGCATCCTGCTCATTTACACATTGCTCTCATCAAGTTAGTGCGAGTCTGAATAGCAGGGCAGCTGCGGTAGCCCTGGTAGCAGCAGCAGAGGGCGGCTGAGCCACACCAAGCACATACCCTTCAGGTGCAGGTGGGCTTGGACTTGGCACAGCTGCACCATGGCTCAGTGCCACCGCTATTCATACTCACACTAGCCTGCTGAGAGCCGGGATGTGTGCATATGAGGAATCACCCCCCCTCATTCGCGGTGTAGACATACTGAGAGGGTGACCAATGTGAAGCCCATGTGCCAAATATAGTCCATGGGATCTATAAACGGGCCAGTAGAGATGACAGAACCCAGCACGCAATGCTCCATCTTGTTCTGAGTGACTTGGCTTTCACATTTACCAGGCCCTACATGTCACGCTCCGTAGAGCATTGATCCGGCCCCTTTGGATCAAGACAGAAAACGCCATGCCTGCATATATTTTCCACCTTTGTTTTAAAGTTGGGATTGAATGCAGTTAGCTCTTTTTCACACAAATTTGGAGCAGCATGCTTGCAAGTTGCCAATGTATCTTATATGGGCAATGCTTGAGGGTCCCTGTTCTAATTGTTCATATGTTTAGGCCAGTCAGAGGGAAGGCATATTGGCCCAGTTCTACATGGGCATTTAGCTACTTAACTCTCATTGCAATCAATGGAAGTTAGGCGCCTAAATAACTTTGAAGATCTGGTCTATCTCAGTGTAATTCTGTCACTCCAGAGTATTATTATGGCAGGAATTGCCAGATGCTGTTGTTACACATAGTCTTACAAGTTCTTTTTCTTGGTGTGCAAGCAAGTTTTCAGTCCTTCAAGAAATTCTGTATTGTTGTTAATTTTGTTATGCAGTAGTCCTGGGAGAGAAGTTATGGCAGATAGCAGGAAGTTTGCTCTCTGCTTTATTCTCGATAGTTGGAGGCAAACAGGGTAGCTTCCTGGGAACTGGACATTGGTGTGTAGGTTGAGATTTCAAGAGGGAATTGCCTCTGCGCTATTTGTGACCATCTCAGCGTCATGACTAGTGTGTATGTACTACAGTTCAGGAAAGGGGCAACAGTATAGATGGGAAAGTTACCGAATGGTGGGGATATTCACAAACAACTTTCTCGTGCTGAGGCCTGCTAGACTATGGTAAGTAGTAATTTCCTCTTTATTCTTATACAGTGTTTGTACTTAATCCAAGACAGCAGAAGTAGGTACTGGGCACCAACAAAAACTCAGTTAATATTCTCCTGCATCATTTTCCAGTGAACCTGAGTTGTTGCAATCTTAATACTGATAATAAACAAATACATTGTACTCTTATGGCATCTTCCATCCAAGGATACCAGAGCCCTTTACCAACACTAACAACGTCCCTAGGAAGTGGGTAAATGGTATAATCCTACTCCATTTTACAGGGTGGTTAAAGCTGACTGGAACAGGAGAGGGAGCAATCACACCACCAGCCAAAGAGGAGGGGAAGCTGCAAAGGAGCACTGCTTACTCCAGCCAAGGTGTGGAGGGTGGGATCTCCCCTTGAATTTTAACAAAGAATGGTGCCCAGAGAGGGGCAGTGACTTGCTCAAGGTCATCCAGCAAGTCAGCAGAAGTGCCAGGAATAGAACCCCAAACTCCTGGCTCTTTGTCAAGTGCTTCACCCTCCAACTTTATCCATCTTCAGCTCCGACTACTGATTGGGTTGGGATGGCTTGGCAGAAGATGGCTACTTTGTACAGAAAAATAGTAAATCAACTGTAACGACTTTGTAAAGTCGCAGCAGACAGGGACCACCCCACAAAGGGAGCTGTCCTGAGGCATGTCTCCACCCCAGCATCAGCTTGTTGGAATGACCCAAGCTTGCTGAGTCAGGTAGGCTTTTACTCTCCCATTGCCCAGCAGCCCACAGATTCATAAGGGTCAATCTTCACGAGATGTTTCCAACTCGTAGTTAGTTAACAGAAAGGAGATCACAGAAGTAATGCCTCAAGCATGCCTCAACTAAAACTAGGGTTTTTGTGCGCTAGGTTCTATATATGCACATAGTAAAAGACAGTTTCGTCCTCAAAGAGCTTTCCATCTAAATAAACAAGCGGGAGGTGAAGTGATTTGCACACACAGCAGGTCAGTGACAGAGCCAGGAAGAGAATGCTGGGCTCCAATCACCTAGTTCGGTGCCTGCTCACTAAACCACAGTTACTTCCCCTATGTTGTGGTAAAGTTTGGTGTGACAAGGACAGGGATTGGAAGGAAATTTATCAGGAGGGGAAGGGGCAGACTGCTGTTTGCACTATTGCACCCATAGGGGAGTCTTCTAAAATCACTAGCAGCTAATCTGGCCTGTGCTCTAGAGTAACCACCATACCCATGTGTGGACTCTAGATCCTACACCGTCTGTGCCAAGCTGGTCAGAGGAAGACAACATGAGAACCACTTTAGGCTGCTCATGTTTATATAAAAATGAAAAGGCTTGAAATGCTTACTGCTACTGCAGTTCTGTGCATCTCCCTTGTCTGAGCATCACTGCAGACTTCCTCAATTCTCCAGAGTCCTTATATTCCTAAATGAAACATTTGGCCCTAAAGGAGGCATTTGTACTTGGTCAAAGGAGATTGGTTTGGCCGTTCTGGAGCAAACACCAGCAGTTTCACAACAGGCAGAAAACTTTTCCCTTTCTTCAGAGGGAAAAGGAAGACCACAAAACCTAGGCGCTCTCCTTGCTCTGGGGAAAGTTTAGGTACATCAACCCTGGGGTTTTGAAGGAGACAGATATAAAAGCCAAGTATCAGAACCCAGAGTAGTTGCATTACAGGCATAATTTATCTGAGTGGGAAGTGGCGTCCTCCTTCTGAATTTGTTGTTTGCCTCTTTAAGACAAGGGGGTTGATGTGAGCCTTTTAAATACATGTTATGGACTGTGACAAACTAACTATACTCAGCTACAGTCAAGCCTCTTCAGTCCTTGCTGCTCTCAGGCTAGCGTAAACTGGTTTGAACTGCTTTTCAGTTACACAGTATCACTCCAAGAGAACAAAAATTTCAAGATCATAAATTTTTAGAGTTTGCCAAACTTGGCTCAAATTACAGACATTAAGGCAGCTTCCAAGCCTGTAAATGTTACTTCATGAAATACTACACCTCTAAGGCATGATTCGGATCTCCCTTGAACACTGTTGCAAATTAGAACCAACTCCATGTGACTATGTGTAAAATTGGTGAAAGATCAGAATCAGGCAAAGGGCTACTATTCTGACCTGGTAGCACTTTGCACTGATGTAAACAACTGCATAAAGAGAATCAGGCACAAGGCTGAAGCAAGCTAGAGATAAAGCCCAAATCCTAAAAACATACAGCGAAGTTCCATCTTTGTTCCCTCTAGCTACAAAAGCATGAAAACATCAGACATCCTGGGACAACATAATACGCAAGACACAACATTCCAACTGACAGTGCGTGGCATTGTTAAATCAAAGCAGATGTCATTAGTGCACACCCCCAATTAATTAGTGATGGTACCAGAATAATTGCGCTATATTTTCTGTAAAATAATGTAAAATAAAATGGTCCCTGCTTCCTAAATGAGACACAAGAAATCATCACTTTGATCTTTTATACTTTCAGTTACATGTGAAGTAATCCCGATTTTACAATATTTGGGCATGCTTTGTGAGCAGAACGAATCCCCCCCCCTCCCCATCTCAGTCTAATTATACTAATTGCTTAATGAAACTGAATCGTGTGGCTAGTTAATGAACTCTTGCTGGAAGATAAATGCCAGGGCACTTGAACACAAGTCAAGGCTAAGCAAGCCATTTTCAAAGCAGGAAATTCATTTCATTACCAAGTTAATTGCCCTTCCTATTGCATTTATGCCTCCTATATCAAGTTATTTTTAAAAATACACAGAAGACAGGGCTACTGCCACTATAAGATCTCTAAAGGGATTTAAATTAACATGACTAGGGATTGCATCCCTGAAGAAAATATTGTTTTAATCTTGGAGTCTATATACACATTCTGCTTTGTCACTATAGTTATTTAGATGAATATAGTGCTAGTAAACATCACGGTTATAACTCTGGAGATTTGAGCCCTCTAGTCATTCACAGAACTAATACAGCATGAGCAGTGGTTGAGTAATGCCTAGTTCACCCTACAAAGGTTTTGCTGAATTAACTATATCAATATAGTTAAGCCTAGGGTGACCAGACAACAAGTGTGAAAAACCGGGACAGGGAGCGGGGGATAAGAAGAGCCGAAATACAAGGCCAGCTCTAGATTTTTTGCCACCCCAAGCTCAGAGAGTGCAACTGCCCAGGCAAAAAAAAAACAACAAAAAACAATGGCTGGAATGCCACCCCTGGAACTGTGCCGCCCCAACCATGTACTTGCTTTGCTGGTGCCGAGAGCCAGTCCTGCCTATATAAGACACAAAAATCAGGACTCTCTCTATAAAATCGGGGCATCTGGTCATCCTAGTTAAGCCAGTCAAGCCCTCCTGATGTAGATGCTATCAGTATAAAAGTACAGTATAGCTTATGCTGGTTTCTCAACTTTTATATTAGATTGGGACTTTTACCAGTACAGCTATGCTAACATATTGCTATGCTGGCAAAATCTTAGAGTGTAGACCTACCCTAAACTTGCCACTATAGCAACAAGCGTGAGATCAGGTAGCAAGTCTAAGAGCAGGAGCTTCAGTCTCCTTAGGGGCTGCTGGTTTGGTATCTTCCCTAGTGAGAACAGTAAGCAGGGAAGCTGTGCCAAATGCCATGTATCTACTTAGCTATTAGAAACTGGACAGAGATGAACAACTCAATTCACATAGACCATGGGAGCAGCTACCAGGTGTTAACACTGGTAGGTTACAAAAGACCTAAGTCACATCTTTCCTGGAGAAAGGCTCTGTACCTCAAATGTCTTCAGCAACCCCAGTCACCTGTCGTTTGAATTTTGGCACAAGACCCGATGCTATAGGCCCCCTACTTCGTATTGTGTGCTTTAGATTAATTGAAATTGCAGTAAACAAAACAAAAATGCAGGTGGAGTAGAGCAACAGATGCTCACTGTATTACTGTTCAGAAAGCTGCTGCTGTTTCATTAGTTCAGAGTTGACTTATTCGGTACAATTAAGTCTGGCTGACAGGTATTTTACTCTCGTATGATTGGTTGACCAATTTTGTTTGGCACCATGATGTTAATGGAATTGTGTACTGCTCCATCGAATGAGCATAACTGTCTCCATCTAAACTAGTTACATCATTTAAGTTAGTTTTTAAAATGTAAGAATAACCTGGTAGACCTTGACTGGCAAATTTGACAAAGTAGCACTTATAGGACCAAAAAAACCCCAAACCACCAACCCCAAACATTTCAGCTACATTAAGATTGTTTGATTTTTTTTTTTTTTTTAAATTGTGGTACCTAAAAAAGTCTCAGAGTAGCAGCCGTGTTAGTCTGTATCCGCAAAAAGAAAAGGAGTACTTGTGGCACCTTAGAGACTAACCAATTTATTTGAGCATAAGCTTTCGTGAGCTACAGCTCACTTCATCGGATATTTGTCTCCGACTTTGGAATTCAGAACATATTGGGATTGGAAGATTATGAGTACATAAAACAATAGGCTCCGATACCTTCTGAGTTAAGGCCTTTTCTAGTTGGATTTCTTCAAATCCTCTAAAACGGTTTTGAGTGGCATGCAAAAGTATGGGACTTGAACTAGGACACAAGCCAAATAGGTCATCAGAGTGTGTGACGGCACAGTTCTCAGTAGCTGGCTGGGTGAGTGCCGATAGGTTTGTAGTAGATATGTTAATTTGACTAAGGCAGGGCTTCTCAAACTTTTTTTCCTAGGTCTTCCCTTTGAAAGTATTTCAGACTGATGACCCCCCCACCCCCAAAAAGTGATAGCGAATTACCATACTTATTCATAAGAGCATACTCATGGTATTGCCACCCTTACTTCTGCGCTGCGGCTGGCGGCATTCTGCCTTCAGAGCTGGGTGGCCGGAGGGCAGCAGCTACTGTACCTCTCTACCCCATGGCAATATTTTTTGTGATCTCATGACTCCCCTACAACAGCCTCGTGACACCTCTTTTGGGTCAGGATCCGCGTTTGAAAAACACTGGATTAAAGTGATCAGGCCTAGAGGTTACCTTTAAAAAAAAGCATATTCAGCCAATTCCTTTGAAAATCCAGCGAGCTAGTAAAATTTACCTTTTCCTATACATTTGGACCATTTTTGCTGTTTTCTACTAGTTGCCTCTATCACCCATCCATGTAGGTAAATGGCTTACAACAGGTCAGTTCCCTAAATCCCATTACAGAAGATACAGAGACTAGAACTGCAAACACTTATAGTCAGTACAGATGTCTTGTAATCAAACTGTTCTTCCTTAAATTGCCATGAGCTGGAAGTTAACACCCCAGTACAGTAATTGTGCAATAATTGAGCAATTCTGCTACTCTGTCCATAAGTAACTTTAATCCTATCACTTACAGACCACTGTTACTAGTAGAGTTTATTCCAGCCCCCAAGCCACCCCTATGCCAGTAAAACTGCATGTACACTAGGACCTTTAGTCAGCACAGCTATGCCAACAAAAGTATGGTGTACACATGTCCTAAGAGTATCTTTCATACCTTTGGAAGGTCTTTTGAGAAACTTCAATACTTTCAGATATACTGACATGTAGTTTAACACTACCAACCCTCTTTCATTATATGCACTGTACTATGCCCTTGAGGGTTTAGAGTATTATCACAATATAGTTTAACAGATTTCCACTAAAACTACTTAATTATTTTCATAACCAACACCTCCTTGCATACAAAAAAGGCACCAGACATCATGGTTTCAGAAAAGTGAGGTTTTTGTACAAGTCTTTAATAAAAAAACAAAAAAAATATATATATATATAATCAGGCATTTTATGCAATGCATACATTCTTTATATCTGCTAGGTACAGATAAATAACAGAAGGCAGAAGCAAACATTTTGCTTATCTTTGGCAGTTAACCAATATCACCCCCTCAAGAGATATTATAGGGTCACAGAATAATACAAGTCTGTAAACTTCACATATTACAGACAATATACCAGGCAACAATACAGTAGTTAGATTTCAGAAATTTAAAGGATATTTTTCTTAATCACAACCCAGAGTTTAAATTTAACCTTTGTTGTTGCAAAAATTAAGGCCTGCTTTAGATGACAAACATGTTTGCTAATTGAAGTGATGTTCCGGACTTATATTCTATCTAATCCATCCCTCACTCAACTTACCTCTCTTAACCACACATCAGCACTAATGAAAACTAAGCTGTATCTCCCCACAAAATAAACAATTTTGTATCTGTGGATCAGCATCCTGAACCCCAACTAATGTATGTACGTACAAAGCAGTTAAGCTTCTTTGAATCAATATTTGTCTAACTCAGTGTCCCAGAATAATAGCTATCCTTCTGCTTTACAGCACTGATGGATCTACAGAAACAATATATACACGATATACACTGACTCAGAAAAGCAATTTAAAAGGTCCACTGATAACACATAGCTGCTTACACATCTACATATGTACATGTTTTCACAGTTAGATTTTAGAAAATTGTCTTGAGAACTTCAGAAATACTTCTACTGTATTTTTCTGTAAATATTAAAAACTCCATTGTCAAAATGCAGGACAATTTTTTTAGATGTACCCAATTTAAATAGATCTTGAAAACTTGTAGAGTTTGAAGCTTGAAGGTTGTAAAAATGTACCAGTAATTTTACCATTTTCAGCAGACTGGTCACATGCAAGGGATTTGGGGTTTTTTGGATTTTTTTTTTTAAGTCAGGTAAGAAAGAAACTCCACCACTTTTGAAGGGACAGGCAGGTTCCTGACTTGGCTAGTAGGCATCACTCTTCTAATCACCATGCGACACAAGTGTTGAAGACTGGACACGTGTTTTGGAGTTGCCCAGAAGTACACGCTTCCATCATGCGTTCTGCACACAAACACACAAAAGTCAATTATTCCACAGAATTACTTTCAGAATTGCACACCCTTATACTTCGATAGTTGGGAGAAGGCCAGAGAAATCCTCTCCTCTAAACTATTTGTTCTCTAACTCCAGATGTTAGATAGCATAGTTGAGATTGCATGCTCTGCTCCTGGGATTTTGGGCTGGGGCTGAAAAAGCACTCAGCAGATCTCACTCAGGTCTCTCTCAAGCCATGGTGGCAGCAGACACTGAGCTGCTCAGACTAGATATAGCAGTGCAGTATGCTAGGGAATTCAAAGGGCCTGTGCAGGGCTGCCTAGTGCAGTACTTGCACAAGGAGAATTCTACCCTGGATGGCTAAAGGGCTTTCACAGCACTTGCACTGTGCTGTTGCAGTGTATATGGGTCAGACCCACATTTGTGGCTTGCTTGATCATTCCCTAAATACTAAAGAGAAATAAAGTGAGACTATGCTTGTTAAACTCTTGGTGGTGTTGAACTCAAGGCTTGCTTGACTAAGCTCTGATCCCTCCTTCAAACAATCAAAAGCAACAAAATGGCATTTAGAAATGAGGAAGCTAGAACTGTTAGTTAACATTTGCAAAGTCCTTTGAGGATGAATACTGCATAAGCGTTATGTATGATTTATTAGCTGTATACTTGCCCAGCAGCTAGAACACTGCCATCAGTAGAAAAGGCACAGCAAAGCCCATTGTTCAAAGGTGCAACCTGTACAGGATAATCTTCTTCAATACTCCAGAACCTCACCATTCTGGAAGGAAAAAAAGTCAGCTGTTAAAGGCACAGTAACCAATTTCTTTAATGCAGTACAATAATTTATGAAGTGTTAACCTGAGAAAGAAAAATATATGTAGGTATTTATAATGTACTGTCTTCACCTGCTGTCATGTAGTTCAGTGGTTTTCAACCTTTCATTTGCAGACCCCTAAAAAATTTCAAATGGAGGCACGGACTCCTTTGGAAATCTTGAACAGTCTGCAGATCCCCAAGGGTCCATGGACCACAGGCTGAAAGCCACTGATATAGTCAAATATAACTTTATATTTGTGCATCACACAGATACCAATTCTAAAGAAATATAAAGTAAGTGACTATCGTTTGAAGAGTTTGCAATAGACACTACAGACTAAGTAACAGCATGCAAAAAAAATTAAGTTACTGCAGCCAAATGATCTGAAAGAGTAGACTGAGTCTCAAAACTCTGATGAAGTGAGCTGTAGCTCACGAAAGCTCATGCTCAAATAAATTGGTTAGTCTCTAAGGTGCCACAAGTACTCCTTTTCTTTTTGCGAAAACTCTAGCAGTTGTTATTTCTGCTAGGAGTTCTCAGTATTCATTTTAGCAAGCTACCAAAACAAGGTAAAGTGTTTTCTTGTCTTCGACAGGATGCCTTTCCTATCTTCAAAATCTTCTATTTTAAAAATTGACTGCGTCAGTCATCATTAACAAAACCATACACAAGTACAAAAGTAAAACAGGATGACCCAAGTAACCATAGTGGTTCATTTTTTCTCGAAAAAACGTCATTCAACCAGACACAGAAGCACGCTATTTCAATGATTTATTGAAATCAAGCCAAATAGAGGGCCTTTATTTCTCCACCCTTTTACAGATCTCTTTGTATATTTACAATGCTATTTAAGTCATCTACCCTGTACACCATCTCTTGTTTATTTTATATGGCTATGGGAGACAGTTTTACAACATCATTGTAAACCATCATTCAGACAGCAAGGCACTGGTACTAGCAGTCAGTCACAGTTCTCAGTTTAAAAAAGTAAGTTGTGCGTAGTACAAGGAATTTTTAATTACTGGGAAGAAGCAAGAGTCTGACAACTCTTTCCTCATACTTACTTATCATCAGCAAGGCTTGCAATATGCAGTCCATCATAACTAAAAGACACAGATCTCACCCATCTGTCATTTGCTCCCCCAGCAAATATTGGAGTCGGAGCAGGAAACAGATGCCTGTAGACAGACGGGCTCAGTTAACAGCATAACCACTGGAAACTATGTAGGAGTTTCTGTTAGCATGATCCATGATAGACCTCAAGAGGTTTTTTTTTTTTTTTACATTTGTCTCTGTAGTATGAATTAAGAGATACTGCTGCAGAGCTCTACAAAGGACACCACAGTATTAGTTATATACTGAAGACACTTCCACTAGTAGGCTTTAAAGCACCAAAGTCTTGAATTACGCATTTTCAATTACAGAGGAAGTACTCTCCCAGAACTGAGTTTCGAGCTAATTGTTCATCTCAAAAATAAATCTTTCACATTTTAAAACAGGGGAATTTAATAACTACGAGATAGAGCAGTTTTCTCCCAGGGACTAAAATCTTACTATTTGGTGCCAATATGGTACTTCTCTCACTTTCTACTGTCCAAAGCTGAGTTTTTTTCTCATTTACTAGTCAAGCAAACCAAATAAGAATCATGGAACTGGGAGGGACCTCAAGAGTTCATCTAGTCCACTCCCCTGCATTCTCTTTCCAATTAACGGGCATACCTTAGATTTTTATAAGATCTTGAACCATTTTAGCAATTCTGTTAGATTTAAGATTAACCGGTTATGATTTGTGTATGTTAAACTCAATTCTTTGTTTATTGAATACTCCCAGAATCCGTGCTGTATTAGCCAAAGTGTGTCTAGATTCTAAGGCCTCAGTGTCTGTTCTTAAACTGAATTGAGCGTGTGACCAATGCTCAGCAACTTAATCAAGTAGTGGGCTCTATCTAATTATTCCCTGCTCCTCTCAGTTCGTAAAAGTCCAGGTGTCCAGGAAGGGACCCTTCTCAACTAATGAAGGATGTCTACAGAAGTACATTATAATAAACAAGACAGGGTAATTGATATGGGGTGCTTATGATCCAATTACATTCTGTGACCGATAAAGGTATTTATTATTGCAGATGTTTTGTGATGAATGAAATAACCCATTGAAAGATATTTTTAACTTATTAGGAATTGCTGGTTGCCACAGCTGTCAGTAATGATGACTGGATTTGAAATCTGTGTCTCACATCCTATAACTAACTTCCCCAAAACTCTTCCCTTCTAGATGTGAATTGAAATATGCTGTCACCACTTCTCCAGTTACAGAGAGCTCGAACCTATGTTTCCTTCCAGTATAGTGCTATATTAAAGTATTGCCTGATTGTCTTAAATAAATAAATAAAACTTTAACCGAGTTAGTTATTTGACATCGTATCTTATTAAATCCAAGCATGCAACAATTCCATAACTTTGTCACTCCTTGCATTTTCATTAGGTATAAACTGTGGTCAGATCCTTTTGTAAATTCCAGGAGGGAACTAAAAATGAACACATTTAAATACTCTGCTTACCCAAATTCCATTAAAATAACTCCAATATGGGGATCCCAGACATAAACTCGAGTATCGTAAGATGCAGTAGCCAGTAAAGCTCCATCAGGGGAAAACTCACAAGCTACAACATCATTGTGATGTCCTTCTAGTTTACGAATCATGGAGTACTTATCCATATCCCAAAGAAAAACCTGAAATTAGAAAAGCTAATGTTATAGCTTTTGCTCAGATACCCAGTGCAGCATTTACATTTCTTAACTGTCTGCTAGTTTTACTTAGGATTATATTAAATCAAGCATTATAAATTACTACAATTAAGAAATATGCTCGTGTCATACTCTGATTAAAATCAGTTTTTAAAAATATTAAAGCAGACATGCAAATTCTAACTTAAGTTTGTTAAATGTTATTTAAAAAATAAGCCAAAATATAAGAAAGGCAATGCAATTTAACCACGTAGTTTTACTGAAATCCATGTATTACGAAACTATTTTATTAAAATACACAGAAATAAATAGGGTTAAGCACTACAGTCCCCTCTTTTCAGTAACTACCAAAATTTTAAGAAATATACAGACAGAAAAAGTAAGGTTAACATATTGTTACTCCAGTGGCATCCCCTTTGAGTTTAAGATCACTTGTTTACAATACGCTTGGATCACCAACTTCAGCCTAGGAAGAGAAACAGATACTGCAAGCAAAGAGAATTTTCACAGCCAAAAGAAATGTCTTTGGCAACATAACAAGGAAGTCTAACCACATTATTAAAAAAAGTTTATGCATCTTAAGTTTTATCATATCAACAAATAAACATTTGAGTATTGTGATTTACCCAGCTTACTGTAAATCTTACTACAGAAATTGGTAAAGTATGAGTATAATTCTAATTTGGGGGGATTTTACATGCAGTTCTACATCATATAAAACTGCACTGAAGACTGTGCAGAATATCTTAATATGAAGGCTCTACTATGTTTTAATGTAATGTTACAGAAAATAGGCTAACAATTTATGGGTATAAAACTATATATTAAATCTGTCCCTGTTAGTGCTCTTTAGGTCTCCCCCGCCCCGTACAATTTTACTTGCAGATTAAATACTAACAATATCTCAGACAGATAAAATGCAAACAACTTAAGTTTAACCAAAGAAAATAGTATTAGTGCCTCACACACTTTACTAAAATGAAACCATTTTTTAAGTCAGTCAGTTAGAAGTATCATGTTGACCAGTTTCACTAGTAAGACCCCAACATTCCATAAAACTGGAAAATAAAATTTAAGTTTTAGGAGTCAATGGGTTTCACTGCTGTGAAAATTAAAAAAATAAAAAGAAAGAAAGAAAAAAGCAGAAAGTGGACATCAACCAGCACCTGCGTACGTACAGTACACCTTGCAGTCGAATGCAAGGTTACTTCGTCCTATGGTAAAGTTCGCCCCCAGCCTGGTAGCCAGAGATGCCACTCTTTCTGCCCAGCTAACACCATTGTGCGCCTGTGTGAGTGGTGCCAGCTTAACCTCAATCACACCAATATTGCTGCCACCACCTGTGACAGGGAAAGCAAGAAGCTTATGGAAAACACACAGCCTAAAAATATCAATGAATACATCCACATCTGTTCTATTTTAAAGGACTAAACTGTTCTCTATCAAATCTGAACTGTTAATTTACCAAACTTTTTTTTTTTAAATATAAAATGCATTCTAACAATTATCCTAGCTACTAGTCTTCAATGTTCACATTAATTATGGTTTTCCTAATCAATTAACTTTAGTATACTATTAATAGAAAGTATATACTAGTCTTTTCCCTTTCCTCTATTTTACACTCAGATTTTCAGTGCCAAGAAGAGCAGTTTATTGTAAAACGTGCTTTACCTGCACTGCTTTCAGTTCTCTAGCAGGACATTAGAATACAGATGGAAACAGAACCAATATGCTGTTCTTCATTCTAGATGTTTTAGACATATGAGTGCTAGTTGTATTTGAGAATATGTAGAAACATTTTTGTTCAGTAGAAGAGACCATGACCAGCTCAGACTTTGAAAAGTCCTTTTAATTGAGCAGGAAATAGAAAGGATAAAATCAACAGCAAGATAATTTGATGAAAACGTTAGCCTAAATCTTCCATTCTTAACACTACACGTTTTACTTTCCTTGGTTTTTATTTTATGAACAGATGCAGATGTGCAAGCTACTTCAAAGGATGCTTAAAGTTTCTCCAACTAAAAGCAGTGCAAGTTCTCAGTTCATAAATCAGTATATGAAGGCATCTTAGGTAGTTTACTTCAATTTCTTTCATGCAACTTCTTGCATCATCATAAAAACATTAGAAGTTCATGACACCGAGCACAAGCTTTATTTGTTACTTAGATTTAAAGTGATTATATGCACAATTCAAGTATAAACTTAGGAACAAGAAACTCTGACACATACTGCTTTACTGGCTCCAACGGAACACAGAATGGAAGAGTCTGGAGAAAAAGCACAGCCATACACCCAATTCTGGTGCCCTCTTAATACCTTCATCATATTTCCTGCAAAGAAAAAAATGGCAAAACTAGGAGTATTAGTTCCAGATTAGTAACCACCAGGAATAGTCCAAATCCAGTTTTATTTAACATTTTATGCAAGAGATTTTTTGGAAGAGACACTGTACGGTTGTTCTAAACTGCTTTTTTGTTTTAAAGAGACTCTGGCTGTATAAAAGTTACCTGCCATACTGAAATGGCCTCAGAACTCTGTACCTTGACCAGCAGGGTCAGCACACATACCACTGTAAAGGGCTGCTGAACCTCAAATACATGCTCCTTGCCGAGGGGTAAATATAGTCTGCACTATATGGGATGAAGATTAAATGATTACTAGAAGGGGGCTGAGGTCAATAAAGATTTAAAAATCCAAAATATACATTGATATTACTGCTGACAACTGCAGAAAGATTACTCTATGCTCTCCCAACAGGTGAATTTTCAAAAAAAAAACCACCACCAAATAAAACTGTACCATCATCTTTCAGGTCCCACACTCTCAGCGTTTTGTCTCTCGATGCAGATACTAATATCAGGCTGCCATCTGGGGCAAAAGTTAAATCTCTGACCACTTCAGTATGGTCCATCAGGTTAAGGAGGAGTTTTCCTGTTGCACAAGAACGATACCAATTAAGAGAAAGTGCATAGCAGTTCTTTTACTCAAATTAAATGCCCACAAACAAAGCTTAAAGATAAAATTCCTTCCTCCTTGTCTACTTTTGGGGACTGGCTAGAGCACAGATATATCTAAAATATGCAAAGAAATTAATCTTGTATACATACTTCATAGCGATAAGATGTATTTAATCTTTCAACTCTGACTAGGTCTGGAAAAGCTAAACTTCTAAAATCTATACACTAACAAGATTAAATGTCTGAGAACTAATCTAAGTGAATTACCTTTTAACTTTAGATGAATGCATGGTTTTCTTCTTAACTTCAAATAGCAAGTTTTTCCAATAGCAACTTCCCTAATATTCATTAAGTAATGTCATTGCTCAGTGACCAGGAATTAGTTGCGGCCCAATATAATGGTAATTACAAGTTAGATTGCAGGATCCCCTTCTCCCTTGCAGCTTCAAAGGTTAGGACTGTCAGCCTATCTTAACCAGATTAGTATTGCTTATTAAAAAAAAGTGGGGAAAACAATTATTACCAAAAAACCTTCCCCATAACCAAAGTACTAAAGGAAACTCTTCCCTACCTGGAATGCTGTGTTTTGCTTTAAAAAAAATTTCAAGAGCCTCAAGTCAAGCACATACTCACATACTTTTATGGACCGAGGACTAAACTAGTATTTCTTTCCCTATGCTGCCCCGTTCTCCGCCACACCCAAATGACACTTCTAAAGTCCATTTCAGGTGAGATTTCACAAAGCAATAACAAGACAGTGGTGGTTTGGTATGTAACCTGCCATCTTAGCCTGGAGACGCTGAAGCGCAAACTAAACCATTTCTCTTTTCAAACCATTTCTTTTGTACAATTGTAGTTGCAACAGTCCCTTCTATTTTTAGGCCTAAGTTAGTTCACTTTAACTGCACTTTTCAAATTAGCATTCATAAACCAATAGATTTAGAATCTAGTTATTCTAGTTTATGATAGAGCTACAATGCTGCATTGTTAAATGACAATGGCAAGACATACATTTGAACAAGCTCCTGTACCTGTGTATACATCCCATATTTTGATGCGCCCGTTGCTCAAGCCAGTTGCAAGCAGAAGCTGATCTTGCCCAAATTTGAACCGATGCCATTCTATATTCACACAGCGACTCTGTTTTTCAGGCACTGAAGACCCAAAAGCAAGACTCCAGACTATATCACCACAGTCTATTATATGCTCACAAGGCTTATTTTTTTGACCACCATCACTGTTCTCTCTTGACAGTCTTGTATTGACTGAATTTGCAACATTCTTTGTGCCATGCAACAAGCTGTAAAACAAGTCAGAATTTTAGAAAGAATAAGCTTTACTCTATAAACATAATTAACTGAGTATTTTATTTCAATAAATCTATGGGCAGTCATAATGCACATATTGCCACTGTATCTAAAATTAATACCTTCACTTAAGATTTTAAAATGACTGTCCCTTGTTCCTCAGTTGTGAAGGTGGTTTTCAGATATGGCAAACTCTTCTCATTACAGCAATAAATTTGAGTTGCCTAATTCTGCCTCTGTACGGAGCAGTTAGCTTCTTTAACCCTTCATGAAAGAACATTTTAAATGCTATACTTAAACTGAAAATTTTAGTGAGAATCTGAATTTATATTACAGTTAAGTATTTGAATTGTTTTTTTATATAAAAGATGGGGCAGGAAGGGATCCTTTCTGTTCTGCTACAACTCACCAATACGCCCTTCAAAACACATTTAATTAGAAAAATCCTAGTAAGAGATAAGCCTGCACACTAGACTTAATAAACTGAGCACAGTGCAGAGAAAATGCATTTGCTATACAGGGATATGCAGCTGTCAATCAAAGATGTAATTTACCAACTTCCAGATGGACATAAAAGCGACCTGCAAATGAAACAAAAATGTGCTGTTTTTTTTATGATGTGCTGAAAAAAATGCTGACAATATTCTGCTTGTTTTTTAAGCTTAGAGATGTCAAGAATATAAGGTCATGTTTCCTGATGTTGTTGGAGAAGCAAAGAACTGGAGTGGGAGTTCTCAGTCCTCAACTGAAGAGGTAGGCTATCTGAATCTTTTAAAAGAGCTTCTCTCTGAGTGTTTCAGGAAGTTGATCTAGTGTTAAAAAGTACACGTTTAAAATCACTTCCTCTCTCATTGCACAAGTCTGTCTTTCACTTGTGGTATCACTAGTTCTCGCTTTGTCCATACACTCCTCCTATTTATATAAAAATCAAGACAATGTATAGATTAAAAACCCAAATAAACCAATCTCTCATTTATACATCTTAAAGAAGCAAAAACAGCACACCATCATGTTTATTTATTTGCAGGTCACCGCACATTTCGTTTACAAAATGAAGAAATAGGAGAAAGTGAATTTGATATCAAACAGCACAATTTTTAATCTTACAAGTTATTAAAGCATTTAGTCCAGGGAACAAGCTTTACTATGCGATGTCCTTGTGACCACGCAAAGTAAGATCCATCAGGTGCAAAGGCAACAGTCCAGTTTTCACGTCCACACTTCTTATCAAAAGGAGATGTTGGGGCTAAGAGTTCTCCTATAGGACGTGATCTTGCTAAAAAACAAAAAGGAAATCCCATTTAAAATGTGAACAAGAGATTCAGCATATTTTAAACTTATTACCAACAATGTAGAGATTTCTGCTGATATTTTGGCTTTAAATCAGACACAAGTTAAACTAATCTTTGGCTAGAAAAATGGCTGTGTCACAATAAATTCATTTAAAGTCTTCCTTAGTAGCGACTGCAAAAACTTCAGGTCATTAAACAGCAAAAATGTACTTAAATAACCAACAGGAAAACCACATCTCAAGCTAATATGAACCCAGCTGAAATCTCATTTATGAGTCTAAAAGAAAAGGAGTACTTGTGGCACCTTAGAGACTAACCAATTTATTTGAGCATAAGCTTTCGTGAGCTACAGCTCACTTCATCGGATGCATAGAAAAGCTTATGCTCAAATAAATTGGTTAGTCTCTAAGGTGTCACAAATACTCCTTTTCTTTTTGCGAATACAGACTAACATGGCTGTTACTCTGAAACCTGTCATTTAGGAATCTGTTGAAACTATTATTTAAACTACTCTAACCTCCAGCATTACAGATAGCACCAAGATTTGCCTCTCTGCAATTCAAGCAAATATTTTCAGTAGAGCTGAATAGAAAATTTACTTGGTGAAATTTTTAATTTAACATTAAGTGTGTGCAAAGTTAGTTACATTATGTCTCATCAGCCCACATAAACAAAACACCACCACTGATGTATTGTCAGGCAACAGAGATTTTTATACCAAATTTTCTACTCATTTCTAGTGAGTATAACAGAAGAACCTAGCATCAGGCAATCAGAAGAATAAAAATATTTTTATTCTTATTTACTCGACAAGAATATCTTCTCGCTCCAATTGAAGTGGAGGGGCAGTTTTATTGTCCTCATTACACCAGCCAGATTTAAGAGGACAAAATGATGCTTATCAAGTCCATTTTTACAAATGCAAATTTAAAAGGAAGGGGTAGAAAAATATCACACATGGTTATGATGAAATTTTTAAAATGTTTATTAAACATGCAAGTATTTGTTATGGATTTACAACGTTCCTACTTCAATATCAATTGCTGCTCCAGCTTGTGCCTTCCTAATATGAATGGAAGGAATTGTGCAACAGCCCTGCCCTTCATGACGGGATAACCGCCCCAGGCTGGTTTCTCACGTGCTGTCAGTATTCATACAGGAGGGAGGGGTTTCTGTGAGTACATGAGAAACCCAACACATGCAATGGCAGCTACTGACTGTTCCCAAAAAAGAAATCAACACTGGTAACAGTGAAAATATGTATTGATACATTGTTTTGTGGCTTAAAAAGGAACTATTTTAAAAAATCACCAGTAGAAAGTGTCCAAAATAGCTAAACAAAGTATCTCATATATTATCCTTTTTTTCCCCCATTAGAAATCCCTTGCTATCCTTATCTGCAGGTTTTGTTGGGATTTTTTTTGTATTACCAAAAATAAACCTTCACATAAAATGTGCACTATTATATATACGCCGCAATTTTTTTTTTTACCAAGTGACTGAAATACATAGCTTTAACAAAAAGAACCATGTTTTCAGACAAACAATCCATTTTTTACTTAATACATTGACTGAAATCTGTATTTCTATGATTTCACACAACTACCAGCCACCTCTTATTTCAAAACTGAAAAGGCAAGGACAAAGACTTTGCCAATCAAGACTGCCGCATCAAGTTAAATGGAGGAGTTGACATGCATGGTCTGAAAAAGTCCTCTGTAGCTACATGTCCCTCCCCCTGCCATGGAGTACATACTGTATCTCTCTCCCCTCCACCCTAAGGCATCTCAAGATGCTCCATAATGTGGTCAAAACCTTTGCCCCCATGGGCACTGGCTGGACCATCCCAAAACAACGACCATATTATAGATTCTAAGGAGGCTGATAGCTTTTATCTTTTGCAACCACATAGCTGGAACCCTATAGTACCTTCACACCTTATTAATAGTCAACACCGCCCGGGTTCCTCCTTGGTATCCACACCCCATCTCACCATCCACTCTCAAACTCTTGGCAAGGCCCCTCTCACCACCCAACAACATTTCACCCCAGTGGAATCAAGGATGCTTGTATGCCCCCCAATCTCTCCAGAGATTCCCCCCTCACTAAAACAACGAGGAGTCTTTGTGGCACCTTAGAGACTACCACATTTATTTGGGCATAAGCTTTCATGGGCTAAAACCCACTTCATCAGATGTGGGTTTTAGCTCACGGAAGCTTATGCCCAAATAAATTTGTTAGTCTCTAAGGTGCCAGAAGGACTCCTCCTTGTTTTTTCTGATACAGACTAACATGGCTACCCCTCTGAAACCAGTCCCCTCACTAACTGGCTTCCCTCCAGTGGAGGACCCCCCCCATCCCCACCTCCTCCCCGACCCCCCCATCCCCACACTCCCCCCCGACCCACCTCCTCCACGACCCCCCCATCCCCACACTCCCCCCCGACCCACCTCCTCCACGACCCCCCATCCCCACACTCCCCCCCGACCCACCTCCTCCACGACCCCCCCCATCCCCACACTCCCCCCCGACCCACCTCCTCCACGACCCCCCCATCCCCACACTCCCCCCGACCCACCTCCTCCACGACCCCCCCATCCCCACACTCCCCTCCGACCCACCTCCTCCACGACCCCCCCATCCCCACACTCCCCCCCGACCCACCTCCTCCACGACCCCCCCCATCCCCACACTCCCCCCCGACCCACCTCCTCCACGACCCCCCCATCCCCACACTCCCCCCCGACCCACCTCCTCCACGACCCCCCCATCCCCACACTCCCCCCCGACCCACCTCCTCCACGACCCCCCCATCCCCACACTCCCCCCCGACCCACCTCCTCCACGACCCCCCCATCCCCACACTCCCCCCCGACCCACCTCCTCCACGACCCCCCCATCCCCACACTCCCCCCAACCCCATTCCCACCTCCCCACCTGTGGCCACACTCTACTCAACCCAACCCCCCCAGCCCACCTCCCCAGGACCCCCTCATACCCACTTCTCCCACCCCCCCAGGAGTATCTCTCCCCCATACCCACCTCCCCGTCTGTACCCCACCCCGCCCATTCCCCCCTTCGCAGTCCTCCCGCCCCGACCCCGCAGACGCTACCTTCCCTCCACCCTGGCTCTCACCGATGAGCTTCTCGTTGACACTCGGGGGAAAGCTGGCCATCTACGGAGCCGCCCTTCGGACCGGCTCTGACAGAGATCGGGGCGCTACGGGACTGACCGACCGCACGAACGACCACCGCTGCGCTAGGCAGGACCGACACTGAGACAAAATGGCCGCCGCGTCCGGGGATGTGGTGTAGGGGCGGGGCCAGGGCCTGCAGGCCACGCCCCATCCAGGGGGCGGAGCCACGAGCGCCGTGGCGCACCCCCCACAATCCCCGCCTCGCTGCTGTGAGGCAGCTCCACCTCGGGGAGTACGGGGCGGCCGCGGCCCTGGTTGAAACCATTTAACCGTTCCATGGGGGGAGACGCGTCCTGTATGGGAGTACGGGGCAGAGCCACAGCTTGGGCAGAACCAGGGGGTTGGAGTTGAGGGCAGGATGAGGTGCAGGGTTTGTGCTAGAATCCGGGGTAAGACCAGGGCTTGGACCAGAACCAAGGGGCAGGGCCAGGGCTTGGACCAGGGACAGAACTAGGCACAGAACCAAAGCTTGGACAAGCTGACATGAAAATAAGTCCTGGCTAGGGCAGGAACCATGGCCAGACTGTAAACCTTCCAGGACAGGGACTGTGTTTTCTTAGGGTTATGTACAGCACCTGATACAAGGGGGAACTGATCCTTATTGGGGCTGCTTGTAATGCAAATATAAAATTATAGTTCATGATAGGACTCGGGTTAGGAACATTTGAACGAGAAACAATCAAATAAAATCTGAGAAATGTGGTCTTACAAGCCATCTTGTTTAAATGGCCCCAAACTATTCTCTGAAATTGGGCTTGTGTTTTGCACCTGTAAATTTTTTTTCCATGCAAGCAGCCTTCTTTACCTGCAAGTCAGGGAGTTAGACAAGCA
Source organism: Eretmochelys imbricata (assembly GCF_965152235.1). Lineage (NCBI taxonomy): Eukaryota > Metazoa > Chordata > Testudines > Cheloniidae > Eretmochelys > Eretmochelys imbricata. Next base: position 9,407,198 of record NC_135588.1, on the reverse strand, counting down.
GTCCCTGGAGGAATAGATTTCAAGGGCTAAATTTTCACAACAGCTTCTGGAATTGAATATTGCTTTCCTTGTTCAAATGGACATTGGAAAGAGGTCCCACTTAGGGACAAAAGCCCAAGGTAGGCTAAACAGGCAGAGGCCCCCTCTCAAGGTGCATTCCGCCAATGAGATCTTTTTTCCCCTGATGGTGAAATACTATCTTGTGTTTCATTGGTTGAGTGAGATGTGCTTTTTATCCTACCAGAGAATCAAAGGGGTAGAGTTTCTATGGAGCCAGACAAAACTAGAATCATCTCTTGCTTTTCAATTAAACTCAGCCAAATTAGTCTTTAATTTATAAATTCAGTTATTACCTTTCTTCACTCTTTTTTCTCCCTTGCTGTCCTTTCTTATACATTCCCTTTGTATACCTCTTTCTTTCTATACCTCTTTCTGTCTGGTTAACTTTTTGTCAGTTTTGCTGTCCCTCCTTTCTCTGGTTTGCTTGAGGGAGAGCAATAGCTGGAATAATGTCTTCCTTTTTCATAGCTCTCAAGAGCAGTACTGATGGTTCACAAGATGCCTTCCGTCTTGCACTATTTACTGTCCTTGCCATTAAGTGACTCTAATCTAATGCTTTTTCCCTAATGTAATTTATATTCCTAAACTGTTTTGTTAAATCTCAGCTCATATTTTAGCTCTAATCCTTTGTGACTGCACTGCAATCAGATGATTCCAGACACCCTCCCAATGTATTGTTACAGTATACTGATTCTTTTTTCCATTACTTCCAGGTCATCACCCTAAGATTCAGTTCCCCCACACTCTTTCTGTCGAGCCGTGTCTATCCTATACATAGAACCATGTTGGGACCCAGATTCTACAAAAATCAACCATTTCGGGGAACCTGATTATGACAGGTATGTTCCTTGACATCATTAAAACATGGTTCACTCTTGCAGTGCAGATTGGACCGAACTATCTTGGAGTCTAGCAAGGACCCAGCCTTGCTTGTAGTGTGACTCCTGGACACAGTTCGTTCCCATTTACACCTCTCAGTCAACCAAAGTCATATTGAAGGGGAGGGGTGTGTGACAATGCTTTGACCAGCTCTAGCGTGTTTTGTTTTGCAGTATAGGTGGAATCTTGTCTGACATGAATACAGCTAACGACTTCAGTGCAACCCTCTGAGCAGAATTTTTCTTACCACAGGCATGTTGGCTCACCTACGTTCACTGCGCTGCACGATGATGCTTGTATGAAGGCAGTCTTGAAAAATGTGGGTGTTTTTCATTAAAGATGTCCTCCTTCAAAAAGACCCAGGGAACTGCCACATTGGCTAAACCGGTTACACAGATTTGGTTAAGCAATTCTGCATCTACACAGTAGACAAACCCTGTTAGAACCCACCTGCAGCCTGTCACGCACATTACAGCTGTTATCTAATCAGGGTAAAAATGTCTGTACCATGAGTTCATCTTGTTGTGGGCGAACATGAATCATGTGTGAAGTCAGCCATGTTACAAATTGCCTTCAAAATAAGCTTATCTGTTGAGTCAATGGTTCTAAACCCCATTGTGTTATGGGATCCATTTATGACACAGTTACCTTTCCACATGATTCAGTCTTACAGGTTAGGTGAGATTGAACTGTATTGCAGTCTTGCTAATGCCCAATGCTGTAACATGCTTCAGAAACACCTTTAAAGCAGTTAAGTCCTATTTGTGCTGCAAGACTGAAGCATGTTTTAACTGTGTCAAGAGACTTATGCTTTGTAACCGATCCCCCCAAAACAGCAGGATTCACAGTGGACATAAAAACCTTTCTCTCATGCATCCTAACTTGTAGCCTGGAAACCCTAACTATGATATTATGTCAGCCAATATGCTTTCTATCACTATTTCAGTGAAGACATAGTGAGCTTGTGTTCATAAATTGGATAGCATCTATATGGGATAAGAGGAGACATGCTCTTTAGATGCCTAAATATCCTAAGGGCAGCAGTAACATTCCTACCTGGATGAGTAGGATGGGTGTTGTCTCCATTATTTTTTTAACTTTTCCAGCCAGATTATGAAATCTTTGATGTCTATGAAATTGCAAGGCAATATCTAAACAAAAAGTGGCTTTAATCTTTTGTGACTGTGTTGTGGAATCCATGGCTATTGGATTTTAACAGGGGCCCTTGATTTCATATTTCCCAACCATTGATATTATGTAAGTCTTCAGCCTTTCCTTGCCCTGCTTTATAGTCTAATGTGCAGTCTGGGGAAATGGTAAAATTTTGAACCAGAATTTATAGTTAAGCTCAGTGGGACTTGTTTATATCCTGTGTGGGGAGAAATGGACCACAGGGTTACATCTCACTCTTCCTGACATAAGAACATAAGAACAGCCATACTGGGTCAGACCAACGGTCTATCTAGCCCAGTATCCTGTCTTCCGACAGTGGCCAATGCCAGGTGCCTCAGAGGGAATGAACAGAACAGGTAATCACCAAGTGATCCATCCCATGTTGCCCATTCCCAGCTTCTGGCAAACAGAGGCTAGGGACACCATCCCTGTCCATCCTGGCTAATAGCCACTGATAGACCTATCCTCCATGAACTTACCTAGCTCTTTTTTGAACCCTGTTATAGTCTTGGCCTTCACAACATCCTCTGGCAAGGAATTCCACAGGTTGACTGTGCATTGTGTGAAAAAATACTTCCTTTTGTTTGTTTTAAACCTGCTGCCTATTAATTTCACTTGGTGGCCCCTAGTTCTTGTGTTATGAGAAGGAGTAAATGACACTTCCTTATTTACTTTCTCCACAACGGTCATGATTTTATAGACCTCTATCATATCCCCCCTTAGTCGTCTCTTTTCCAAGCTGAAAAGTCCCAGTCTTATTAATCTCGCCTCACATGGCAGCCGTTCCATACCCCTAATCATTTTTGTTGCCCTTCCTTAATCATCCATCCATTCCCCTCTCTGTCCCTTCCTCCTCCTTTTTTCCCCTGTCTCTCTCCTTCTGTATCTCCAGACTCTCTCTCTCTCTTCTAAAGGCTGCATGGCCCCTTCCTTTGGCCTCTGTTCACTTTAGCAACCATTTGGTCCCTCATCTCATGCTACTCACCAGGGCTGTCAATCATTTTAGTTTCTTCACTAGGTTCTCCTTCTTCCTAAATCTCTGCTCCCCGTCCTGATTTTGCCATAATTTATCCCAACACCGCCAGTGTCACGTTACACTTCCAGTAGATGGAAGTAGATGCTGCTTCTCCAATGGGGAGAGATTCCTGATGTCCTCAGGTAGCACTTTTAGAAGTGCCAGCATAGCTGAACCTCACCATTCGTCTCTCAGCCTTCTTGGCCCTGCTGAACATGGAAAGAAACTACATTCATTGGACAAAGTACCTTTCAGAGTTTCTATTACATTGAGCCAATAGTGCCAAAACTGGCTCCAACACATTCTCTCGTACTTAAAGATGCAACAAACAGACGCTACCCTGACAGCTCAAAGGGCACCATTAAATTCTGCTGGAAAGAAGTTTGTGCAGCAAGGTTTTCAAAGAGCTCAGATTAAATGATACTTTTCCATAGTATCTTGTATTTGAGGACCTCAGAATACTGTAAGTATTATTATCCTTATTTTACAGATGAGGAAAGTGGGGCAGAGCTTCAGGGCTTGTCTATCTGGGGAAACTGATCGACACAGCTACAACAGAATAATTATTCCACTGTAGCTAAACCAGAATAGCTCCCTGTGTGGACATTCTATTCCAGAATAAAATTACTTTTAATCTGGAATAGTATCCACATAGGGGAGTTATGCTGGCATAGCTAAATTATACTGGAATAGCCATTGCAGAATAGTTATTCTGTGATAGCTATGCTGGTAAATTTCCACCATGTACACAAGACCTAAATGACTTTACTAAGGTCTGATCTACACTAAAAAGTTAGGTCAACCCAACAACGTCACTCAAGAATGTGAAAGATCCACACCCCCGAGCAGCCAAGTTAAGACGACCTGACCCCGAGTTGAGACAGTGTTAGATCAACGAAAACTTCCATTGGCCTAGCTTCTCCCTATTGGGGAGGTGGATTAACTATGCTGCTTGAAATGTAGACAAACCCTAATATTAGTGCACTGGCAAAGGCAGGAAAAGAAGAAGGGGCTTCGACTCCCTGCCCTGTGGTTCGACCACTAGACATGATACTTTACGAGCAGCACAAAGTCTGGGTCATTTAAGTCTCTTCATGCTGTTTGGAGATGGAAAAGCCCTGAACATCTATCCTCACTTAACCACTTAATTTTTCCCAAATGTCAGGGGTATTTGTACTGCTGGTAAATAACATGAAGTTACTCATAAGCTATGAATGTTTGAACTGGGCCATCACGTAGCTTGAGATTACTCACTTTGGAAGACTGCTGAGGATTTGCATGCCCCTACACAGCCAGAAGAAGGCTGCTGACTGTGTTTGCTTACCTTGTGGGGCTGTTAAATGAAGGCAAAAAGAGGAAACAAGTAACACAGTTTTGGCAGTGTTATCGAGCTTGTGGGTTTCCTGCTATTCTTGTGTAGGATTTTTAAGAGAAGTGATATTCTTCTCAAGTTCTTTTATTATATCCATATGTATCCCCCCACCATCTGATGTCCCCCGCCCATAGGATTCTCCTTTTCGTTGGATTCACAGATTTTAAGGTCAGCAGAGACTAATAGATAAACTAGTCTGACCTCCTTTATAACTTAGGCCAGAGAATTTCATCCAGTTACTTGTGTACTAAGACCAATCACTTGTGTTTGACTAAAGCAGATCTTCCAGAAAGGCATCCAGTCTTCATACGAAAACTTCAAGAGATGGAGAATCCACCACTTCCCTTCTTCAAATCCCTGCCATGGTTACTTTCCTTGGCTTACAATGAGCTACCCTGGACTCTCTTCAGAGATGACTGTCACTGTTCCTTTGCCAATTAGGCAGGGTCAGGGATGGACTAGGCAGGGTGGAAGCAGCTTGCATGCCCCGTACAGTCACATGTTGCATGAGCCTACGAGGCTGGCTGTGCAATGGCTCAGGGTGATTTATGCTTTTTCCATTATCTTTCCTTTCAGACACAGCTGCCAACTCTGCGTAGTGTTGTTCAGCTTGAAAGTTAATGAGCTCAGTGCCATATTCCCCTGTCAGCCTCTGTCAAGAAGTTACGGGTTGCAGTGAACTATCACAAATAAAAAGGGAGTTTACATTTGAGGCAGGCGGGCAGCCAACGTTACTTTCTAAGGTCCAGCCTGCGTGGCTCTTTCTGATGCCATTAAAGCACCAGCTTCTATTTATTTAATTTTCTTATTTACTGACCCACTGAATCTGGGCACGTCTCATTTCTGTTTCTTCCTTTGGACTTTTAGAGTCCAAAGTTGGGTTGATTTAGATTTCTCGTAACTGTCCTTGCTGACGTTTTCATGGCTCACTCAATGAATTATTAGACCGAACTTGGCAAGCAAAGGCTAGGGGATCTTAAGGGCCTTGATGGGATCCTGCTGCTTCCATAGAGATTGGTTCAGCTTCAAAAAGGGAGGAGAAAAAGCTGGACAGACTGCTAGGAGGAGGGTAAAGTAGTGCTCACCAGATCAGAAGATATGGCCTATGGGCTGGATTGCATCCTCACTGGTGCAGGGAGTTGCAACTAATTCTTCTCTCCATCATTAAAGCCTCCTGTATCATGGTGGTGGTAATGCGGATTTACCCCTAGAGGAGGGCAGGTGGTGTTTCTTCTGCTGCCCTGCCCAGGGAGGGCAGGTGTGAGTCCCACCATAACTGCCCTAAGAGGCACACTGGTGGAGGGTGCACCAAGGATGAGATGTAGCAGCCACTCTGGGCATGCCACCTCCCTGGTCAGTATTGCCCACTGCCTAGCTGTCTGCAGGCCCCTCAGCGGGGTGGTGGTTGTTGGCCACCTTGCGTTACTATAGCCTTCTGTTGGCAGACGTCCATCACTGAGAACCATGCTTTCTTGTGCATGAACCAGCAGTGCATCTATCTCATGGCCTCTTCTGTTAATCCTGGTTGTTTGGCTGCCTAGATGGACCCTAGAGGAAAAGGACACAGCATGCTGCAGAATTTGGCTCAGTAATAATTGTCATATGTGCTATAGGTAGGCAGGGTGCTATGTCCCAGCCCCCAAAGAGCTTACAATCTATAGACCAAACACAACAAGTGATAACCAAGAGGCAGTGCAGAGCACAGGTCATGCCAGTGAGATCCAGGTGGCTGATCTGTGCAGCTGTACACATGGCTTGGTGGTATGGCTTTATTAAAAAACAGTATGTACTCTGGTGGCGACTGCTGGCAGATCCAACCTGGCTATCTCCTCTGTTTCTGTTGCTGCTGGAAGTGAAGGCCATGTGGAGGAGAAGGAGAGGGGGGAAAGGTATCCTGGATCAACTCTTGCTGGTCCATTGGGGAAGGGAATGGGAGGAAAGGAATAGCAGGTCCAGAGGAAAAGTGGTGATACTCACTATTTACCCACAACCGCAGCATAACTGGATGGTTTCTACTAAAATGACCAGCAATGGAGTAGACCAGGGGTGGCCGACCTGTGGCTCCGGAGCCGCATGCGGCTCTTCAGAAGTTAACCTGCGGCTCCTTGTCTAGGCACCGACTCCGGGGCTGGGGCTACAGGCGCCAGCTTTCCGATGTGCCGGGGGATGCTCACTGCTCAACCCCTGGCTCTGCCACAGGCCCTGCCCCTGCTCCACCCCTTCCCTCCCCTGAGCCTGCTGTGCCCTCTCTTCTCCCCCCTCCTCCCCAGAGCCTCCTGCATGCCACGAAACAGGTGATCGGGAGGTGTGGGGAGGGAGCAGGAGGCGCTGCTGATTGGTGGGACTGCCGGGGGCGGGAAGCACTGGGAGCCAGAGGGGAGCTGATGGGGGGCTGCTGACGTATTACTGTGGCTCTTTGGCAACATACATTGGTAAATTCTGGCTCCTTCTCAGGCTCAGGTTGGCCACCCCTGGAATGGATAGCATTAAAATCACAATGGTTCATCATTAGGTTTCAGAGTGAACATCACCATTTCCACAGTAATGGGTCAATTCACAGTTCTCTTAGTGCCTGATTTTCAGCGCAGTCTCAAGACAACCTCCCTTTTTACCCCCTGCAGTTTTGTGAAAGTGTTTGATTGCATCTGAATGGCTGGATTGCACGTATGCAGTAGCCTGTTAAACATCTGATCACATACACCGTTGGAGCAAAGCTACACCCACAGTTATTTTTGTCCATAAGCCACAGAGGAGAAAAAGGGAGAGCCAGATTTAATGAAAGTTCAGATTCCGGAGAAAACTGATGTCAGAAGCAAGGAAAGGCTGAGATAATGTACTAGCCGGTGCCAGCTCCATCCAGTTCTCTCCCCCCTCCCCCGCATTCAGGCCTAGAACAGTTGGAAGGCAGAAAAGAACGTTCAAATATGCAATTCATGCTTTGAAAGCCCTATGTCCAAAATCTACAATCTCTAGTACTTATTAATGCCAGAAATTGTGAAAGATCAACAGCCCTTTCCCTTGGACACTGACTTAAACATTTAAAGTTTCCTCTTGTGGCCCTGGGCCTCCATGGGGGGGTCTTTGTTCAGCCGTCTCCCCAGTCCAAATAATGAACAGCAGTCTAGTGAATAGAAGGGGCAGGGCAGCACGCTTCACTGTAATGCCTTGCCACACTACTGGCCATTTAAAAATCATTACATGAATGGCACGCATGTAATTTGGCTGCAGATGCTGCCTCCTCCCTACCCCCTGTTCAAATGGCCAGACAGAGCTCTAGGTTGCAGAACTGACGCAAAAATTGCGGAGTAAACTGTGATCTGGAGTCAGTACATGCAGCTCCTATTGAAGTCCATGGGCGTTGCACCCACTTGCAGGAGGTCTGAATTCAGCTCCTCACATTTAATGATGTAAGGGCTGATTGTGCTAGGATTAAGGCAAAGGCAAAGGCCTGTACTGGGGTATTGCAGGGTATTTAACATCCCATTCTATTTAGACTGTTATACTGCGCCCATCAGTGTGGTCTATGAGCTCTAGCAGGGGCCAGTCTCTACACCCAGGTGAGTAAGGATTGCCACAGTAGCCAGATCTTTACCTGGTTAAAGGGGGAGAAGGTTCCTTGTGCCCTGCACACACACACACACACACACACACACACACACACAAGGCCCAGCCACGCTCCAGCTCTTCATCAAGGAAAAGAATCTAATGGAGGGGGCAGGATTATGTACAGGAGTTGAGCGAGCATCATGAAGAGGGAAGGTTTGAGACTTCCCAAAAGGAACAAGGCTGAGATTTTGAAAGGTGTTAAGAAAGATAGGTGCTAGTACCCATGGAATTTCAATGGCAGTTGGATGCCTAACTCCCTTCAGCACATAGTTAGAGAGTTCCTGCCCTGAAGAGTTTGCCATCTAAACAGACCAGAGAGACAAAGGATGGGAGGAGAAACAGAGAGATGAAGTGACCTGCCCAAGGTCACACAGTAGGTCAGTGGCAGAGCCAGAAATAGACTCTGTCTCCTGACTCCCAGACTGAAGCCCAGTCCACTAGATCATACTGCCTCCCCAGCACTTCTTACTAGTGATTTCCTTTCTCTCCTACTGTACCTATAGAATATCCACCTCTAGCTGAAAACTTGAGCAGTTTTCCATGGCCTTTAGTAACTTTTTGTTTGCGTCTGAGACTTAAGGGGTTAATCTGAAAAGGATGGATGAAATAGCGTCCATGTGCTGTGGAAAAATTACATAGTGGAATACTGAGAGAGAAACTGGGTTCATGTTTCTCTTACGTTCTTTTGGTTTCTCAGAAGTTTTATCATTTTGGGGCCATTTCTTTGGGGTGTAATAAGAGGAACTTGCAGATTGTGGTAAATTAATTGTTTTAACCATGAGTTTTTAGTGACTGCACTAGAATAAGGGAAGGTGCTGGTTTGGGCTTAATTTTTTAGGCTTATAGGCTTTCCTTCATTGCAAGCAGTTTCCACAGTATGCATCCGATGAAGTGAGCTGTAGCTCACGAAAGCTTATGCTCAAATAAATTGGTTAGTCTCTAAGGTGCCACAAGTACTCCTTTTCTTTTTGCGAATACAGACTAACACGGCTGTTACTCTGAAAGCTAACCGTGGGCATTGTACCTTGCGGGAGTCCACTTCCAGACACAGCAGCAGTACTATATTTACCCACAGAAGTGAGAGAGCTATCATTCTAGATGGCAGATGGTCATGCTGGGAAATTTGGACTTGAACTGTTCAATCAGATGGTAGTGAAAAGATATTCACATAGGAGAAAGGCCATGTCAGCATCCTGGAAAATTAGGTTGACCTAGGAACCTGAAAGCTCTTGTGGGGTAGTGCAGAGATTTCTATTCCTCCTGATGGTCGAGTGGAGAAAGATCAGAACAACCTGCTCTAGGAGGCCAGAGTGTTCCCTACCTTTGTGGGATGCCAGTTCTGCTGCTAACTGCAGGACTTAGTGCTTTTCTACACTAAATCAGCTTTATTTGCAGTATGCTTTGGTTCTGGGTTTGTCACTGTGGCATTGATAAGAATGAGCTGCTGTTGAGTGTCCCATTAGAGTGTTCTGGATAGAGCTCAGCGAAATTTTTTGAACAGTTTGTTCCCCAAAATATGCAGTTTTGGTCGACCTGAAACTATTTGCAAATTTGACCCGAATTTGCAGAATAGTTGCATCCAGAAAATGGGTGGTTTGGGGGGGGGGTGTTCGATTCACTAAACAGGGAGGGGAGGAGCTGCTGCTGCTGCTGACCTCATAACTTTTAGCTCAATGATTAGGGCACTCACTGAGGATGTAGGAAAACTAAGTTCAATTCCCTCCTCTGTCTGGAGCAGAGGTGTGCGTTGAACATGGGTTCTCCATGTCTCAGGAGCGGACCCCTAACCACTGGGCTGGGGCAACTCTTCCCTGCTGAAGCTGTTCCACTTTGCATAAGGGATTTAACTATTAATTGGAGCAGGTGTTACATCCCAGGTGAGTGCCCTGGGCTATCAGCTAGTCAGATGGGCCTCTCTCAATCTCTCCTGTTGAAGCAATTCCACTTTGTATAAAACATTTGAATAATCATTAGGCCGGAGAGTGAGTGAGAATGACTCTACAGCCTGGTGGTTAGGGTCTCTTACTGATGTGTGAAACTTAGACAATGAATGACTATTTGCTTTATTTTGAAGCCTTGGCATGGCTGTCATAGGCAGTGGGCCTGGGAAAACCTACATGGGTGATCATGTCCCTTTATGTGTGTTCATTGAGGGGTCAGGAGACCTAGGTTCTCTTTCTGGCATGATCAGACTTTCTGATTGGCCTTGTCAAGTGACATCTTCCTGCACCTCTGTTTCTCCACCTGTAAAATAGGGGATGATAAAACCTACCTTTCAGGGTTGTTGTGAGGCTGAATTCATTAATATTTGTAAAGCACTTTGCGATCCTGCTAGAGAAGGGCAAAGTATTCCCACTTCTGCTGTGTGACCATGGGCAAGTCTCTTCATCTTCCTGTCACTCTGTTTACGCTGTAAACTCTTTGGCAGAAGAACTGTCTTTCCCTGTGTTTTTATTGTACCTGGTAAAATCGGACCTCCTCTGAGTTGGGGCCTCTAGGTTCTATCACAATACAAATATAAAATAATAATGAGAATGGCTGGACAGCTCTAAGGAATGGCAGAATCACACCATTATTTATGATTAGCAATACCTTCAGCAGCCCAAAATATGACTGCATGTGTTAGGGGAGACCACACAGCCCAGGAACAATTCCTGCAGCACACAAAATAGGCTGGGTCCCCACCCTGAATAATCGCAAATGTTACAAACATCTGTCTTAATGCTGTTACCCTGCCTGTTGTTAAGCGGTCCAAAATTTCTCTACATGACACACCAATGCTGTGTGTTCTTCTTCGGTATGTAGTTGTCCTGCACACACTCTTAAAGGGCCTGCACATGGGAGGGGCGAAAAGCCCAGATCCTGTTGATTTAAATGGGAATTCTGGGCCTCCAAGCTCCTATGGGATGTCCTTTAAGACCCTGCAGGATCAGGCATGCCGTCTGTGATGTTTCCATGTGATTGAAAGTGACATTCTTTTTCACTCTGGAATAAAAATGTTACCTAGCTGCTGTATATTCCATTGAATAGAGAGAAGTTTTTGTTGGATTAAATCCTTTTGCTATGCTCTATAAGTATACTCCATTACAATGGTGCACTAAATCTCTCAGTACCACCATCGTGAAAACTTTTGATTCTAATTGATTTCATTAAAGTCAGAGAGGAAGCATGGTCTTGTGGTTGAAGCATGGGACCTCAAGTCAGGAGAGCTGGGTTTTTGTTTTAGCTCTCCCCCAGCCTTCCTGAGTGAATTTCAATAAATCACTTAATCCCATCTCTGAAACAGCATTAATAAAAACCGACCTTAAATTATTAATACTTGCAAAGTGCTTTGAGACAGTCAGCAGCTAAGTGCCAGAGAGGGACAAAATATTAAAATTAAACATTGGATCATACTGTGGGCCAATTTCTCCTTTATCCTGCACCCTGTGGAGTCATTTACACCTGTGCAAAGTGGGTGTGAAATGCTCCCTGGACAGAATGGTGTAAATGATTACACAAGGCATGGAGCAAGTTAAAATCAGGCCCTGTGACTTTATTGCAACATGTGACATGAGTGTAGGGGTGAGAAACAGGCTCCTTTGTCCATCACTTTGTATAATTTGATTAAATATAGAAACGATCCAGGGCCCAAAGGCTCTCAGATTTGATGGGGTTTTCCTTTGAGGTTCCAGCCTCAGCCCACCTCTTGCTGAATGCAAGTAGAAGAAAGAAGGTTTCGGTAAAGGCCCCCTGCTACTCTTCCATCTCCTCCCACTGCAGAGCAGTGAAGGCAGGCAGCTAAGAAACATTTGGAGAGATTATGCCTCTTGGCCCCAGTCCCCCTGCCAGCACAGCTGCAGATTGGAGGCAAATGTATCTTAGCTCGTGTTTGGCTGTTCAGTTTTAACACATTTAATAATTTTATTAAGATGATGTTGAAGTAAAAAGAAAACAGTACAGAGTTTAAGCATAGAAGTTTCTGGGGGCCCCTCCCTATTTGTTTGTTTTGCAAACCAGCTTCCTTTCCCCCACAAAGATGCCAGACATCTCATTTGTCTGTCATCTTCAGGGAGCCAAGGTCTGACTAATCAGCCAGATCAAACAGCACTCCGGCTGCAGTGCCTTCCAGTGGAGACAGAGCCGCCTTGTGAGCACGTTTATTTAAGTATGATACGGTTGGACATTCTGGCCAAGCCTCATTAGGATGAGAATCCAGGGCTTAGGGCCAGATCGTGCAAGGCACCGAGGACCATGTTCATAGCTCCTTTGTGCCCCCTGTACAGTCTGTATAAAAACTAGGCCTTATTGGAAATCCTGGGAGGTAGGCGGGCACAAGCCTGCCCACATCTAAGGGCCCCTCCCCCAGCCATGTGGGAGGGACCTCTGGACCTGGGAACCAACTGAAAATGGGGGACAACTAATGATTAACAGAGTCAAGAGTGAAGGTCACAGGTTCAAAACTAGGGATCCAGAGGGGGACACCGAGCAGAGAACCCCGACAGCGCTGACTGCTCCCCAAAGCTGTCTAGGGAGCCATCGGACACCGCCCAGAGGAACTCTGCCTGGATGCGTGAGACCACGGAGGAGCGGAGACAGGTCCCACAGTCGCAGAGCAGCCCCTCGTCCAGCATCCTTTTCCTGGTGTTGAAGATGGCCACTTTGGCCAGGGCCAGGAGGAGGTTGACGAGGGGGTCTCGCGACTTGGTGGGTCCGCAGACAGGGTGTGCAAATATAAACAGGTGTGGGGAAAAGTGCAGCCAGAACCTTAACAGGAGGTTCTGGAGGAGCCAGAATAGGGGCTGCAACCTGGCACCTTTGAGATAGGCGTGCGCCAGGTTCTTCCTCACACCGCAAAGGGGGCAGGCATCGGGGATGGGGATGAATCGCACCAGGTACACACCCGTGCTCACAGCTCCCTGGAGGAGCCGCCAACTGATATCCCTGGCGGGCCATGGGACCACGGTGGAATAGATACTGGCCCACCGGGCATTCTCACCCTCCACAGGTGGTAAGTAGTTCCGCCATTTGGTATCAGGGTGGGACACGAGGGTGAGGAAGTGAAACGCATGGAGCATGAGTGTGTATAGTTGTTTCCTTGGTGTGGGCTGGAAGCGAACCGGCTGCAGGGCATGCAGCCGGCTCGGATTGTGGAAGGGAGGGGGCCGAGAGGGCCCTCAGGACAGGGGCCCAATGAAAAGATCCAGAGTGCCTGGGGTGAGGGGTGGGCAGTGAGCACTCTTTTCTGCTCAAGGAAAACCCTAGAGGTGGGCGATAAGGCTGCCCCCACCTCCTGGAGTACACGCACGAGGGTCAGGATGGTGGAGAGCCCCAAGCGCCGACTGAGCACTTGGGGATCTACCCAGTCCCCCTTGTCGTAGTCCAGGTGGTCTCTGATTCTGGTGGTTTTTGCCAGGACCACCCTCCGGTGCACTGTGGGGGACTCCGCCACCTGCATACATAGGTTGGGGTTGTGTAGCAGGGGCTCTGTGAGAAGGTCTGCCCCCTTGGTGGCCACAAAGGACCTGGTCGCTGAAAAGAGTTTCCAGGTCTGGAGGAGGTCCTGGTAGAAGACCAGCAGCTCTGAGAGGTCTTGCGGAAGACCCCCTCGGGTGGAGAAAAAAGAGCTGCCGGTCGTATCGGAGATGCAGAGGAAGGCATGTGCTAACGTGCTCCAAGCTGGACTACCTGCATCCTAAAGGAGTCTCTGCAGGGCCTGGAGGTTGAAGACATGGACCTAGCAGTGAAGGCAGACCAGGCCCTGTCCTCCCTTCTCCAGGGGAAGACTCAAGACCCCTGCAGAGACCCAGTGCAGTCCTGGCCAGAAGAACTCCAGAGCTACTCTCTGGAGCTGGGCCAGGATCCCCAGGGCCTGGCTCATGGTGTTGAACCGGTTTCCAGAGCATGGACAGGACTAGCTGGTTCACCACCAGTGCCCTCCCGCTCAGGGAGAGGCACCAGAAGAGTCCTGTCCATCTCTGCAGTCGCTCGCCCACCCTGGCCTCCAAATCCTGCCAGTTCTCTCACGCGGTGGAAAGGTAAATGCCGAGATAGAGCAGCGGACCTGCGCTCCACTGGATGGCTTGAAGAATGCGTGGGAGGGAGCTTGTCTGCCATCCACCAGGTCTGAGCTCTTGACCCAGTTGACCCGGGTGGAGGAGGCCGCTGAGTAGCTCGGCTGGCAGGCCTCCACCTGCACAGGGTCAGTCAGGTCCTGGACTATGAGGAGCACGTCATCGGCATATGCCAACAGGACCAGCTGCAACTCTGGCTCCTGGGGCACCAACCTGATCAGCCTCCGACGGAGGAGATAGAGGAAGGGCTTGATCACCAGAGTATACAGCTGGCCCACCAGTGGACACCCCTGATGCACCCTCCGCCCAAAGCTGACTGGCTCGGTCAGGTCCAGTTGAGCCCAACCAAACACTCTGCGGATTTTCACATGGGTGCTGCTCACCTCAGAAAACAAAAAAACAGCCCCAAATGGCATATAATCTGGATCCAAACATGACCCACCCAAGGAAGAAACAAGCAGGATGGGGGGATTAAGGAGAGGGTCGAGGTAGAAAAAGATCAGGTTGCAACTCCTCTCCTTCATCTATACATCTTGGTGAGGATTTGTTGGGGTAATCACATCTTAATTTAACTACTTTGCAGGAGGCTACCAGCTCTCTCACTCCAGGGCCCATGCCCACCACAGTCATGGGGTTGTTCATGTAATGGACTTGGACTGCCAGCCACCCTGCAGCATGGAAAGGGAAGCAGTAAAACAAAGCACATGGAAAACAGAATGGAAAATGCAAGGTAAATGAAGGACTTTGTAGGAGAAATAAATGGAGGAAAGAAAAGTAAGAGACTGAGAAAATTGAAGCAAACAGAGATGGGTAATAGCACTAAGGGGCAAAGGTCAAACAGCATTTAGGAAAAGCCAAGGTTTATATATTTTATTTAACAGGAAAGGGTTCAATAAGTTTCCTTCTTACTGTAAGTTTTCATCTTTCTTACTGTAACAGGGTGCAGGTGGGCCCCTTTATCTTCTGCCACTTCTGCACCCACAGACCAGCCAGAGACCTCTGTTTGGTGCAAACACCCATGCTCTTTATTTACAGTACAAGTTCTTGTAGCTACAGCCAGCCAGGGAGAGTGGCCTCTAACTCCCTGGCTCCTCCCTTTCTTCTCCCTCTGGCTTCCTTCCTGCCAGCCTTTATGCAGCCCTTGGCGAAGGAGGTCAGCAGCTGTTCCCCATTTGTCACTTAGGCCCGGGCTCACTCAGCCAGCTCTAATTCCCCTCTCTTGATTGGAGCTGGTGTGAGGGAGGTCTGGCTCAGGGTTCCTAGCCAGCAACCTGTCACATTTACCAAATGTTTGTGTTCCTCCAGCCAACCAAGAACTAGCTAGAGTTCAAGCCCTAAAATAAAAGTCAATATCTGCTTGGGTAATCCAGCTTCAATAGATACACACTGCTGTAGTCCTAATAAAGACAAGGAGTACTTGTGGCACCTTAGAGACTAACCAATTTATTTGAGCATGAGCTTTCATGAGTTGGTTAGTTGGTAAATTGGTTAGTCTCTAAGGTGCCACAAGTACTCCTTTTCTTTTTGCGAATACAGACTAACACGGCTGTTACTCTGAAACCTAATAAAGACAGGCAATATCTGGTCATTTCAGCACTGTTGTCTCCTTGGTGCTGGAAACCCAATTTGGAGCTGAGTTTGCTTTATCCGAATTTCTGTGATGGGGCCTCTGAGAAGTGTCTAGCTTTCTTGCTCTCATTTGACAGCAGACTGGATCTTCATGAGCCTTAGGGCTGGTCTACGCACAGTTTTTATATGGCTATAACTACATCAGTTAGAAAACGAATATAATAGCACAACTAGTATAAAGGTGACTTATGCCAGTACAGCTCTGTAAATTTAGGATAAAAAGCTGTACTGAGATAGCCTCTTTATATCAGTATAACTGGGTTCACACTAGGGGGTTGGACCTCTAGAACTATATCAGTTCCTACACAGACATTGGTATAGCAAAAACCAAAACTGATACTGTTGTAATTCACTTAATATATTTTTTTCCCGAAACACTGTGTCCAGTTCTATGATCCACCTTCTGGATCACAACTTCAGTGAACCTAATTGCTTTTGGGGAAAGGCCTGCTTTCTACATTATATCACTGCAGACAATTTGTGAGGCATCTTTCAGCCCTTACTTCCTGAAAGCCTGGCACAAAGATCTAGGTTTGTAATTTGAGTACTAAAGAGTGGTTGCATATAATTATGTCTTCAACTATTCCAGCTGTCTCTGTAACATGAAAAGGAACAAGGATAGTCTTGTGATTAGTACTGATGATATAAAAATAAGTATCTTAATAGGTGTCTGGAACATGCAGTACAATGGGCAAACAATGTGTATGCAATTTTGTCATTACAGGTTTGACTAGTATAATATTTTGCATTTTATATATATTTAATCAGAGGAGATGAAAGAGGTTACAGTCATTAATTAGATCCCTCTAATGTCAGTAAATTTTACAAAGGAGATACAGCAAGAGTAGGATTTTTTGGGTGCATGTAGCAAGAATAGGATTTTTTGGGGTGCATAATTCAGTACTAATGTAAATTGGTACCCGTTACTAGCAAGGTAGCAAGAGTAAGATTTTTTGGGTGCATAATTTAGCCTCCTGCCAGCAATGACTTTGTTTACTCTAAATAGGGAGAGTATGAGTTGCAAACTTAAAAGTACAGCTGGATTTATTGGCTGCAAAACAGATCTCTTGATGGATGTGCATCTTGCTCCAGCTTCCATTTTGCATTCTGCTCGCTAGAGACCTGCACTGACACTGGTACTTGTTACAATAATACAAAGAAAAAGCTCTTACTGCCACATTGAAGGGGAAGATTTTGCCAGCAGCCTTTCGGACTGAATAAGAAACATCAAATGTTAGCTGCAGCAAATGGAATTTCTGGACCACAAACTGAATCAAATTCAGCCCTGGCCTAAGAGGATGCAGTGCCTAATGAATTGAGGTCACTAATTAATCCTTAGACAACTGTATGAAGCAAGTATGATTGTTACCGACATTGTGCAGATGGGGAAAATGAGGCAGAGAGAAGTAAAGTGGCTTCCTCAAGGCCTCCTGCTGAGGGAGTGACAGCCACGGTTACGGTAAGTGTTCCTGACTCCATCATCCATTCACGAGACAAAGCAACAAGAAAAAGAAAGAGCTGTCACAGTAAAGATTTACAGGTATACAAAAAGATGCACAAACTTAAACTGATTCTAATAATCTGTTATAATAGATGTCACTAAAGCTTGACATATCTACGCTGAAACCTGTTAGTGTGCAAAACATAATATACTGGCAAGTCTTAATAGTACCAGTTATTTACACAATATCCAGTAGCCAAACATCTTAAATCTATGACGTAATGAGCAACATAAGCAGTTCCACTGGAAATGATCATTCACTGTACATCTTGAATGGAATTGCTAAAAAGGAAGTATAGTAATGTTCTCAGAAGGAAATTTCAGGCCACATCAGAATTCCCCACACTGTTAGAACCAGGTCTCACTAATGGATGATGAGATGCGGCAATATTTTCAGAGAGAGAAGTTCATAAAACTGTAGTGCCCTAACTGACTAGCTGGGTGTACTAGTAAATTTGCTTTGAAGGTCATATAGATTTGCAGATGAAAAAGAGCTCCCATTTTCCACATGACATGGGAATATTTTTGCCAGAAAAATATATGGGATTGATGAACTTTGCAGAATTTATGGATCTTGCAATGGAAATAACTTCTTATTACTGAGGAATAATGATTGACATAGAAATGGTTCAGGCTATGTAATTGTGCAAATTCTGAGTGGATGGAAGATGGTATTATCATGCACTGTTCATGAAATATTCGCATTCAAATTCAAACTGAATCCAATAGTCATTTTGATGAATATTCAGGGGAAGACTCAAAATTGAGGCCAATTAACATTCAGATGTGAACAGGAAACACATAGGCTCCAATCCACCAAAACACTTAACCAAGTTCTTAAAGTTAACAATGTGCTTTATAGACACAAAGACTATAAGTTCAGAAGGGTCCATCATGATCATCTAGTCTGACCTCTTGCATGGTGCAGGCCACAGAACTTCACCCTCCCACTCCTGTAATAGACCCATAACCTCTGGCTGAGTGACTGAACTCCTCAAATCATGATTTAAAGACTTCAAGTTACAGAGAATCCACCATTGGCACTAGTTTAAATCTGCAAGTGACCCGTACCCAATACTGCAGAGGAAGGTGAAAACCCCCAAGAGTTTGCTGAATCAGGGATATGTTCCTGCTTGTCATACACTGTGATAATAACAACACTTTGTACTCTGACCCAAGGATCCCAAAGTGATTTACATTAATGAATTAAGCATCCCAAGAGCTCTATCGGGTGAACATTATGACTTTGACACCATGCTTTCAGGGGGTCATCAAGAAAAAGTAACGATTCAACATCAAAGCGATGATACTGTGTTGCAATTCCTTCGTTAATAGTAATATTCGTTAGTCACATGGGGGGGGGGGAATATAGGCCATTACTTAGCTATGACCAGCATTTTGACTCAAAGCCATTAATGAAGCTGCAGACTCCTGATTCTCGTTCTCAAAGCCCATCAAGAATGCTTCTAATGACAAGGGAACAGAAGTGTTTATAATTCTTAACTCTGTGTATGGCACATGCCACTCCAGCAGAGGATATGTCAGTGGAACGATGACTCAGCCACAGAACTTGTGGACAAAACTCAATTACCTCCAGTGTTCCCTCCAATTTTTCCCACCCATGTGCAGAATGAACTTTGTTATGTGCACCAATATGGTGGTGATGTGCATTACCTCCATATTGGTGCACATAACAAAATTCATGTGGTGGGGGTGGGGCCGAGGAGTTCGGTGTGTGGGAGGGGGCTCAGGGCTGGGGCAGGGGTGTGAGGGTTCCAGCTGGGGGTGAGGGCTCTGGGGTGGGGCCAGGGATGAAGGGTTTGGGGTTCAGACTGCCCCAGGGCTATGGCGGGGAGAGAGGACTCCCCCCAGATCTCTCTCCCCGCAGCAGCATCTGGGCTGGGGAGGAGAGGCACCTCTCCCCGCTGCGGCGGGGCTGGGGCTGCAGGATAAGTGCCCCTTCCCAGCCCCAGCACGTCTTTCATCCACCACAAGTTAACTTCAGTGTTAAGCGTAGACATGGGTGAACAATTCAAAAATATTCCAAAACTTTATATTCATGCCCCTTTGGCTGTCCACTCCCTGGGATTTTCATGAAAAGCAAACTTCATTATGCACCCCATGATTTAAAAGATTATCTGAAGTGGTGAGTGCTGGCCCTGTACACAGGGGTGAACTTCACGCTGGCTGAAATCTTTATTTCCACAGAACAGATTCATTGTAAGTGCACTGAAACAATTTAAAAATGCCCTTCTTACTCCATTATCAACAGAGCATCACAATATTAAAGTTGAAGCAAATCCCCCAGATGGAAACATCGGGATCCAAATATTTCAAAATCAGTCTATTTTATACTGCCACTCATCACTGTACTATTTGAGCATTTTCTACATAAACCCCGTACCAATAGGAGAGTCCATAGTGGATGTCATGCAGACTCTGGCACTTCTTTCTTCTCAGGGGCAAAATCTGTCTGGGGCATGTTGGTTGTTGGTTTTTATTAATTTCCTCTTTTGGGGCTTGTGGGGGGAGCAGTTGGCAGGGGTTTGTTACCTGTGCCCTACACTGGATAAAACATGAGAGAACTCCATGTTTCTAAAACTAACCTGGCTCTTTATTAAGAGAACTATTTTCAAAGAGGCTGCAACTGCAACTAGTATTCATATGCACACAGACTGGATTACTGGTGCCTCCTCCAAACTCCTCCCTCTTGCAACCTGTGTTCCTCCTTCCAAGTTGCATGCAGGTTGCTACAGGGTTTAGGGGTAGAAGAGGGTGTCAGTGTTTATAACAGAATTAATCAAAACTCTTGATCCTAACACTTCTGAACTTTGTGGTGTTCAAAAATCACCTAAAATGTTGTGGTGTGAGCCCAGCTCTGCACCACATTGGCGTTTGCTGTAAGTTGGCTCCCACTGTATCCTTGGTTCCGGTGAAGACCTGCCACCTAAGGAGTTAGCCCAGTATTTTAGATGTTTGTTATATTATTTTGAAAATATTTAATCATTTCTTGTGTGTATCACAGAAGCAGCTGGAAATGGCAACTAAGGCTTTGCCTACACTGGACTTTCATCGGTAAAACTTTTGTCGTTCAGGGGTGTGAACCCCCCCCCCCGAACGACAAAAGTTTTACTGACGAAAAGCACCGGGATGAACAGCGCTTTATCGGTGGGAGAGCTCTCCTGCCGACAAAGCTACTTCCGCTCCTTGGGGGTAGAAGTTTTTTGTTGGTTGTAGTGGCCCAGCTGTGTCACTAAGAGGTGCGTAGCATAGACGTAGCCTAAGATTAGGTGACCCAAAGTACTGGACACTGTGCATATATGGAATATATTTCTGTTCATTCTTTGCCACCGGAGTGAAACTAAAAGCATCTTTGTGAGCCATTTACCATAGTTATATAACATGGAAAGCATTTCATTATTTATAATTGCTGTTGCAATGTATGTTACACCATTGCTGGACGACTTGTGAAATCCTTGCTCTGTTGACATCAGTGGGAATTTTACCATTGACTTAAGTAGGGCCAGGATTTCATCTGTTCTCTAAGCATTTTTATAGCCCCTATCACAATAATATCTGAACTCCACACAGACATTGACACATTTATCCTCACAACATGGCTGTGAGCTAGGAAAATATCGTTATCCTCAGTTTATAAATGGGGATCTGAGCTACAGAGAGGTTAAATGACTTGCCCAAGGTCACAAAGGAAGCCTGTGGCATAGCTGGGAATTGAATCAAGAGCTTGTGAGTCACAGTCTAGTGTTTTAATCACAACGCCATCCTTCCTCTCCTAGTTGCACCAGCCTTCTGTTTATAAATATCACTACAGAGTTTAAATTAAAAAAAAAAACAAAAACCCTACGTTAATCTCACAGACTTACATACACACAAACCACATTCAGGACACTAACTCCCTGTAGCAGGAGAGGGTTAACCAGCTTTACCACCTGCTGACTGGAAAGAGAAAACAGGTGGACCAGCAAGGCTGTATTTGTTTTGCAGGGCAAATCATCATGTCATGAAGTTGCAGATGTTATGCCATAACATCATGCGGCTTCACCATGCGTTGATGCAACATCACTGTGTTGTAAAGGCCTAACTCAAATTCAGGGCTCTCGGGATATAGTGCAGACCTGTAAAAAGTGGGGCTGCCTGTGTCTGCTGAATTTCAGGCTAGAGGATTCCCTTCTGGCCTTCAATACCACCTTAGTACCATCCATCAATACAAAAGACCATACAAGCAGGGAACCTGGAAAGCAGGTGAATTGGGAGATGTGAAAACACAACACAACCTGTGCCTTACTCATATCAGTGAGTCTTCTGAGCTTTAAACTCCAGTTCAGACCTTTTAAGTGCTAAAGTCATGATACACAGTAGTCCACCAAAGACACAGCTGGAGTCAATACACTTTGGTCTGGTTTACACTTAAAAGTTTTGCCAACATAGCTAGGTCGGTAAGGAGATTGGTTTTGGGTGGACATAGCTATGAAGTAACGTATGCCTAACATAGATGCAGTTATACCAATATAAAAATGCTTATGCCAGTATAGCTTATTTCACTTCCCAGAACCAGAATACCAGTATAATGCGTCTATACTACACAAGTTTTGCCACTTTAACTAAAATACTGGGACAAATTCTTCCATGAGTTACAGGGTTAAACTGATGCAACCCCATTCATTGAATGTGGTCTCATGGGAGGAGGAATTTGGCTTATTGTCTTTCTCCTCTCCCTCCCCCCTGGGATGTGTTCTTTCCCCTTGTTCTCCAAAGCAGGAATTTCCTGTCCCACTACATAGCTTGGAAAGAGTGTGGAGGTTTTCCCTACCCTATGCATACCTGGAATGTTTTTCTTCCTGTTTCCCAATCTCTCCTCCCCTGTAGTGATTTCATGCCGGGGATGGGCCTTTCCTTTAACTGTTGCTATAAGTCATGTGATGTTAATGAGGCTGTGGACTTGCAATGTCACACATAGATCGCCCTCACTTAAAAAGTACACTTGCAAAATAGATTAATAAGTGACCTGCTCCTTAAAGACTCATTTGCAGATTTAGGGCATCAATCGCAACTGAAATTGTGAAGTTTTTGTTTCTCCACTGATTTCTATTTTCCCTGCCTGCAGCCAGGCAGTTAGAAAGAGGTTTGGATAGATAAGATTAGCTATCATTGCAGCCAATACTTTGCTGGGAAAAAGCACCTGCAAATCAAGTATTAGCAGTGGTAACTGGATTGTGGCTTTGGGTCTTTCACAGTGTCAAGCGTGTTGTTATTTTAAGGGCTAGATATAATAATTCAATGCACCTTGTTCTCCGAAACTGGAAACAGTCACCACAATTGGTCAGTCTCTAAGGTGCCACAAGTACTCCTTTTCTTTTTGCGAATACAGACTAACACGGCTGCTACTCTGAAAACAATCTTTAATAGATCCCTCCTCTCCATCACTTTAATTCCAGTTTCTCTAAGCAAAAAAGAGAAAGAGGTTGGGAAGGGAACACAGTGCCTGAAACTTGGCTGTCAAGACTTTTCTTGTTACAAACCACTAAAGAAGACTGAAGGTCCTTACTGTGGAGCAGCAAATATTATTATCATTTATTATTTGTATTGTGGCCGGGCCTACCCGCTCCAATCAGGCATTGAGGGTCCATTGAGGTAGGCATTGTACAAACAGATGGCAAAAAAGGCAGCCCTTCCCCACAAAGAGATAATAACCTAAGGTGTAATTCCTGTTTTCTAAGCCTAATCTCTGTCATTTTTTCATCTTGTCCTGCTGATGTCCCCACAGGCAAGTTAATTTCAATGGAATTAAAAGGTGCCTCCCTATTTTTCACTTTGCAGTTTTCAAATGTTGGCAGGTGACACTGATACTCTCCTGCCCTGAAGGCAATTTACGGTAAACCTCATCTCGATTTTCAGCCCCATTTACTGGTACCTCTGAAATGCCGTGTCTGAGCATTCCATGCTGCCAGCGTTATTCGGAAGCCCAGCAGTCCAGGCTGTGCTGCATGCGCAGGGCAGTGGGATAGGCAGTCAATCCAAACAAGCTGATGTGCATTTAAAATAAACGTGTGTTTTTTCCCCTTGACAAATACTAACAGGGGGCATAGACAGCATCAGAAATTAAATAGGGCAGCATTGAGTAGTGGGGTGATTCAACAGAAGGAGAACAGAGCAGCAGTCAATAAGGTTTTTTTCAGCAAGAGAGAATCCTTATATTCATAAGTTGCAACAAGCTAACACCAGGAGAAAAAAGATTAGCAAGAAGACAAACTAAATCCCCACCTTGGCATCAGCCCAGTGCTCAGAGCCCTGCTTTCCAGCAGGCAGCTTTCCTTCTCTCTCTCACAGCAGACGCCCTGGTTCTTATAGCCTGGTCACTTGGATAAAGGGAGGAGAAAGGCAAGCTGGAATGAACCCCTTGTGTAGTGGGTGACCAGGTAGTGCTCTTGCATTCTAGTACAGGTATATGGCTGTGTACATATAGCTCTGCTCTTACCTCCAGAATTAAATAACATGCTTCCGGGACCAATCCTGTTAGCACTGTTGAATTCATTGGCAGGGTTCCATGAATGCTGTAATGCCAGCAGCATTTAGTTCCAGGAGACAATCCAGTTGTGTAGAGAAGGCCATGGTATAGTGGTCTGCATGCAGAATTGCAAGCTGGGAGTTGTAGGTTCTGATACAGGCTCTCAGACTGACGCTGTGTGATTTCAATCTCAGATAGACTGATGTAAATCTGGAATCATTCCATTGAAGTCAGTGGCATTACACCTACTGTGAATGACAGACAGATCAGGCCCAGGCTTTTCGTGTGCTTCTGAAGACATCAAGGCTTGTCTTCACAGCACAGTTGACCCAAATGGTTGGCTGTCACATGCTAACAGTTGAGTTAGCCTAACTCAGCTAAGAGTAGCCATGCCACATCGCCGTACTTGAGTTACTGCATCCACACTGGCACCGCACTTAATCATGTGAGGCGCTAGGACTTCTGGGGGTGTATCCCATGCGCTGCATTATTCTGGGTGGGTCACTCTGTGAATTATAATGCAGTGTATTGTGGGAGAATTTGTCTGTCCTTGCTGGGCACTTGTAGAGAAATGGTCTTAGCCCGCCAGTTAATTAAAGAAAACCTCTTCTAGCTTGGCCTGTTCTAGATTCCTGTCCATGGCCTTTGTTCTAATCACAGTTAAGGCATGGATCGACTCAGAATGATGAACTGTACCAAATGTTGGCATTAGGGCAACTCTTATTTGGGGAAGAGTAGGCAGATAAAGGGCACAAGACGCAATGAAGGGCATTTTGGCAGTCCCTTGTCACCATGAGAAAACAGCAGTGTGCATGGCTAAAGAGATCATGCAGTTACAGCAGAATGGAGATAGCTGATGCAGGTTTTAATAGCTGTGGAATCCCTCTATGCTGGAACAGAACAAGCACAGAGGGGTGAGACTATATGGTCACAAAATCCTAGTATGACCAGCAGTAGGCCCAGAAGTTCTTCATGAGGAAAGCCACATTCCTGGAGCTGTGCAAGGTGTTTGTCTTGACCCTTCAGTTCCATGACAAGCAGATGAGAGGGGCCATAATGAACACTGTCTGGTCAAAATTGAAGGATTTGTAATGGACGTGATATTAACTAGATATTTGCTATAACAGCAGCGAGAATGAGGTGTCTGTTTTATTGTCCAAGCTGAGAGGAAAGTATAAAGTAAAAACATTCTAAATTGTGGGGAATGAATTAAAATGCTCCTTCTGTAGCAACTGGCCTGGAACTTGGAGGGAGGAGCAGAAGTTGCAGGAGGGAAGAATTTGAAGGAGTCACCAGGAAGTCAGTCTGTGTGCACATGTCTAGAATGTTAGCTGCAGTTGCAGCATCTCTGTAAATAGTTCTCTAAATAGAGAGCCAATTTTGTTTTAAAAGTATGGAGTCCTTTCATGTTAGTAGCTAGCATGCGGTAGAAAAACCACCTTCAATCTCATTCCACTTTCTAAAGTGAAGCTGCTCCCCGCCTACTTCACAATGGTGTAAAGCACTTTAAAAATAAGTGTTAAACCATGAACATACCGAGAGACAGAAATAAGCATTAGTTTGTATTATTCACAATGGGATCATTGTTTAAAAAAAACCCAAACAAACCGGGGGGGGGGAGTGCTTTTCATCAGCTACCCCTGGGAGGTCCTTATAATACACCTTTAGAAGCCAGCTTCTTGAATGCTATGAAGAGGGAGGATAGCTGTTTACATAGGGGTTCAGTGTAGTTACAAGTCAAGGCACAGTAGCTTTGTCTAAGACTAATAGTCCTGCCATGAGTGTGGGGGACTGGACTAGATGACCTCTAGAGGTCCCTTCCAGTCCTACGATTCTATGATTCTGTAACAAGAGAGCCTCACAGTGAGGGTGCAGTGGATTTAGATATTGGCCTGCAGCTCTCTTACACCTTTTTTTCACTCCTTGTCTCATCCAGCTGAAATTTCAGACCTCCAGCTTTCTCTCTAAGCACTAACAGCCCTGCCCCTTCCTATGAGCTCACCCAGAGAAGAAGCTAGAACATATCAGTCAGTACTAAAGTCACAAGGTCCAGCTGGTCTTTCTCTCCCTTAAAATCTTTCCTCTAATTGGCCCCAGTTGTACTGTAAACAAGCAAGGAAACAGCATCTCAAGGAAAGGAAGGATGACTTTGAATGATACTTGTGAGAGCCAGGACATGGCAGATTAGTCATCCAGAACAGTTCAAGTATTATTTTATGGTGTTTAAGTCACTTAGACTGTACATTACTTCTGATGTTCATGATAAATGGCATCCATTTAGCACTGCAGCACAAACCCTGCATTGCAAGTGACCGTAATATCTGTGAAAGCCACTGCATGCTAAAAATGTAGATAGACAGAATGACCTCATTCCTATGCAGTATTGACAGACACTTATGCTAGCAGTCATGGTGGTCAAATGAATTATAATCAAGCTCTGATGAAGATTTTATATTTTATACCAGTAAAACAAAATGACACACTCAAAACTAATTAATGTATTTCCATGTACAATAAGTGATGTACAAATCAACTCCACATTGAACAAGAATTCTACTCCAATAGCCTCCTTTTATTACATTCGTGCTCATACGAAGTGTATTGATAATGCACTGCTTCTTTAAAATATCATTAACCCTGTCGGTAGTGCCTCTGTGAAAAGGGCTTGCTTTGTATCCAAATGAGCTTTCAACAGCAAAGGAAATGCTTTTAAACTCCAGCATTTATAATTTGACTGTGTGAAATCATTTGTTGTTATAACTTTAATTAGCCCTCTAAATCCTTTCCTGATCAGACTTTACGGGATAAAAAGTTATAGTGTGAATATTTAGCCCATGATCCTGTAACTTCCCTAAGGCATAATCCGTCATTATGTGGTTGCTGTTAATGCAGTTTGTTCATTTTGCTTGCTTTGTTCATATTTGATAGATCCTATTTCAGCCAGTGGCAAATTGAAAGGCAAACAATAAAGTAGCAAATCCCTGGTTTAATCTTTTGGAGAAAGTTCATTTTGAAATCTATCCAGCACATTTCAGCTAGATAAATAATGTAAATGGCATGGAAAGAATGCAACAACACAATTCTTTTATCAAATAAAGGAAAATAAATGCTGAGCGTTTTCCTTTCCTTTGGTTAATTCAAACCAGATTTTAGTGGCCTCTAATGCCCTCTACTGGACATATCTGTTAGAGCAATATCCTCAGCAGAAATACGTGGAGCAAAATGGTGTAAGAGCATCAGAAGTATATTAATGTAGAAGAAGGTGCTCTAATATTGCCAGGCAGACTACATATCTTTCATTGAGAGTTAGTCAGCATTTCCATGAAACTCCATTTTTAAGGAGTTTGTAACCCAGAGGTATTAATTCACCTCTTACCGGAACTTGGCAGAAAAGTCTCTAAAACAAGAGCATTTTATATCTTTCTCTATTTCTGTTTTTATTTTAACATCATTCCATTGAAGTTTGGTTTCACTTAGGGAAGATCAGGGAAATATTTATGCCATTTGGCAGATCTGACAAATGTCCCACACTGTAGGGCCTCCAGTTAAAGAAATCCAGGCACGACTCGTGCATGCTAGAGAGATCACATTTCTGTTTCATTAGCAGATAAACAGGAACCATTAAGGAGTCAGTTGGCCGGTTTGAACCTTTGCAGGGATTTGTGAAAACTAATTGGTAAGAAAGAGGCAATGCAGGGAATAGGAAGAAGAGATGCTGAAGAAAAGAACAGGTACCTTTGTGGGAGGAAGAGAGACAACAGGAGAAAAAGAGAGAATGGGAGGCAGATAATTGAGTTGCAAATAAAAGGTACAGAAAAAGGAAATGAATAGCTGTGGAGAAAACCCACATCCTCTGGAAACAAGCCTAGGAAAGTGCTGTCTCCGGAAGAGCTGACTCAGGAATTAGAAAGAGCAGGAGGGAAAGCAGAGGCCCAGATTTCTGAGCCTAATGTAGGAAAAGTAGAGAAAGAAATTGAAAGTAAAAGGATAAAAGGAAATCAGAAAGGAAGGAATTGCCTCCTGCTTAATGGCTTGTCTACATGGAGAATTTTACTGTCCTAATTATGTCCATAGTTATAACAGTATAACACCCCAAGTGGACGCTCTTATTCCAAAATAAAGCACAGAGCTGGAGAGTCAAAAGTCAGGGTGGGTTCTGCTATAGCTTTTCTCCCCAAATCATTGTCCCGCTCTGTGCCTCAATTTCCTCACCTGGTTGGTTCTCTTCTTGCCCAGACCAAGAGCAAAAGTACTGGAATATCTCAAGAATAGTTATTCAGGTGGCTTTTCTGGTTTGACTGAAAGCAGCAAGGCCTGAATATTTCATGAGAGCCTGTTCCCATAGATAGTTTTTCCAGCTCAATCTGTCAGACTCGAGAGGTTCATGTAAAGCTCAGATAAGCAGCTAAACCAAAATCTGAACTTTTTGTGGTTTGTCCATTGTTAGAGCAAAAACAAATCCCTGCAAAGACACAGTCGTCTGTCTAAAACAATATTAATACGTGTATAAAATCCTTCTGCTTCTAGTAGCCCCCAGTACCAGGTCATGGGTTTAGATTCAGGTAGTTGTTTCCTCTTTGGAGGACACAGGGCGTTGTTTTTTGGCAAAAAGGAGGAAAACCTAGAGAATGAAGACGAAGAAAGACAGAGAGACATGAGCAGGGAAAGAGAAATACAGGAGTGAAAAGGGGAGAAAGAAACATACACACTCACTCTCTCGGGCCAGATCTTCAACTTGCGGTTTCCTTTTTAATACCCCATTGATAATAATACCTAGCTCTTATTTAGCACTTTTCATCAGTCAATCTTAAAGCGCTTTACAAAAGAGGTCAGTATCATTATTCCCATTTTACTGGTGGGCAAACTGAGGCACAGAGAGGCAAAGTGACTCGCCCAAGGTCACCCAGCCAGTGGTAGAGCTGGGAACAGAACCCAGATCTCTCAAGTACAGTCCTCTATCCATTAGGCTACACTGCTACTACAGAGATCTATCATTTGGGACATTTAAAACCAAACAGAACTGAGCATACTGTATGGAGTAATACCATAATTGCAGTGGAATGGACTGGATGGCCACGGAGATTTTTGTATCTCTTTAATTCTATGTTCAAAATTAAGGGAAGAGATCCTTCATTTTTGTATTATAGTTGAAGGGTCTCTCTCAATTTAAATTTTAAACAATTTAAATTCAGGGCCAAACCAAACTTTTAGAACACCTCTGAGCCAAATTCTGCCACCCATACACATACTGAATAGTGCCTTGCTCCACAAGGCTTCAAAGTGACTTCAGCGGGACTGCCCAAGGAGTGAGGTCCTGCATTACTGAACTTGAGGAAGGGTATCAGTAACTAGCCCTACAAGAAGAAAAGGAGTACTTGTGGCACCTTAGAGACTAACAAATTTATTTGAGCACAAGCTTTCGTGAGCTACAGCTTATGCTCAAATAAATTTGTTAGTCTCTAAGGTGCCACAAGTACTCCTTTTCTTTTTGCAGATACAGACTAACACGGCTGCTACTCTGAAACCTGTCATTATGCGTAGCCCTACAAGAGTTTTTTTTTAACTTTTTAACAAACAATCCTGGCTGAAATCTGGGCCCCACTGAATCAACGGGAGTTTTGTGTCCTCTTCTTTAGAGGCTGCATGACATATCAATTTCCCATGAGTCCAAGCAGTTCCTGAGCATTACCCAGTGGTGAGACAGCTGTGATCTGAGCCAGGCCCTGTCCCTGTGATCTCAGGGAAGTCACAGAGGGCCTGATTTTCAGAGGTGCTAACCACCTATGACTTCAGTAAAAATCAGTAGGAGTTGTGAGGGCTCAGTACCTCTGAAAATCAGATCTCCATCCTCTTCAGCTTCCCATATTCAAAATGGGAATCTTAAGAGGGTACTTACTCACCTATCCCACAGGAACGCTGCGAAGGTTAATTCATGCTTGTAAAATGCTTTAGATATGAACATTTCTCATTTGTTTTATTATTGTTTTATTATTATTATTATTTTATTCTTGGCATAGACTGCTTCTTGTGCCCTGTGTGTAAAGTGAACCTTTTAAAGTGCAAAACTCCATATAAGCTCATATTCAGATAAACAATTAGATACGGTTCCCCCAGTGCCCAGTCACTGATTGTTCTTTGGGTATCATATGATGCACCATCAAGCCACTTAAGAAGATCCATAAGAAAACAAATAAATATACCATATATGTGTAATTTAAAAAACCCAGACATTAGAGGGCATCTCTGGGGTTAATGGATCAAAATGAGAACCCAACACAATGGTCTATATTTGTTTCCCCCAAATCTTTTTTTTTCAACACGTACTCTGAGCAAATGTAATGCACTCTAATGCAAAGGAATCAATAGGCTTCACACCACAGCTACCTTCTTACACATAAACAAATAAATAATACACAAAGTAGTGCACTTACAAGACCAATATTAAGCTTCATAATTTGTATAAATCAGAATGCTTACTGCATTTCTTGAAGGACAGCACAAGCAACTGCACAGGTGATAACTGTTTTATTCTTAAACCATGTAAATCATTATTTTTTTACAAAACCCACTTTATTGATTTTCCACTTTTTATAAAACATTTGCTTCTTGCAACATTAGCCTGAAACTGTAGCACACGGTTACTGAATCAGTTCCCCATATACAGTATAATCCTTCATTTTCTAAATCTGGATTACAAGAGTTTTTGAACATATACCTTGATGTCCAATCACTTACATGTAAAACTACATTATTAATTATTATTATATATTACCGTAGCACCTAGAGGTTAGATCATAGCCCCACTGAGCATTACAGATGAGATAGGTCCTGCCCCAGACAATTTACCACCTAACTAAAGAAGACAGATGAAGGGTGGGAGAAAGGAAGTATATTAATTGAACCCCTATATCTTTATTCATAATCTTTGTCATACCTTTCAATGGTGCCTTATTTTAGACCTAAATGTACCTTTGTTACACACAAACCTGGTTTCTCCATGTTATTATTATATGTTATTTACATCACAGACACAGAATAATGAAATCTATACAATTATTTATTCTACAGAATGTATTTACTATTGTTTTTCCAGTGCTTCCCCATTTGAGTTTTTGTTCCACATTTGGGCATTGGCAAATTAAACCATGGCCCCATTTAGCTGATTGAATTGCTCATCCCCCATTCTGTTTGATTAATCTCATGCACAATGTGGGCCAGCTTCTACTCTCAATAGAGTTTACATAGTGTAAACCCAATGTTACTGCAGATTTACAGTGGTGAAACTCAGAGCTGAATCTGGTCAATGGATCTCAAACTTGATTCATTTGTCTCTAAATATTTAATCTAATGATGCATGTGAAAAAATTATATTTCATGTTCATGCAGAGTAGAGAATAATAACTTGTTTAATGCTACATAAATGAGGAAAAAGCTTTCCCTTGCTTGGCAACACTTCTTTCAAACTGTGTTCTGTAGAACCTCAGTAATTCGCATTAATGACAGAGATCTATTGCAGATTAACAAATGTTGCAAACTAGCAAGTAAGTGAACAAACAGGATTAGAAAGAAGCTGAGGGCAAAGCATCCCAAAATGACCTGTTCAATTATTTTGACAAGTGCAGTTTCATTTTTCTTATAATATTTCACAGCATATTAAATGTATAGTAGTGTAATGGCCTGATCAAATTCCCATTGGCTTTAATGGAGCTGGATCCGGCTCTAAATACACACTTTTGGGGAAAAAAAGAGCAGTAATATGTGGCCTCTTGGCGCCAGAGTGATTCTGTCTTCAGTGAGAAGTGGAGTTAGATTCCCTCCTCACTTTCCTCCACCGTGAGAATTAGCAGGTTTGTGGTTACAGAAATGAGAATTAGCAAGGTTTGGTGTATTTACATTTGAAACATTCTAAAAACCTGCCTTGTGGCAGTCCATCTAATTCTGCAGCCTGTCCCAGAAAATAAATGGTTTATGGGCATTGATTGTAGAAATCTGGCCATGTTTTAAAAAAAGAAATAAAGTCTGTTACACTCTCTAGTTCTTCACTGCACACTCGTCAACTTTAAAACTTACATTCAAGGAACAGTTGTGCATCAGTTTGTATCTTTATTTCACGAGAATTTTAACTTGGCTCTTGTATGAAAGTACATTATTGTGGGCCTCTGTCTTTTTTAGAAGCAAAACAAATTAACATGCCCAAGAAGGAAATTGAAAGTGGATGTTTGTCTGGTTATCTGCAGAGCCTACTTTCCTGAGTCAGAAAGAGTAAACAATTGGCCGGCTACTGTAATAACTGGGTTTGGAAAAGAATTTGTATACGTTCCATGACATGTTTTCAGTTTACTAGAGTTCTGCAGGGAAGATTTTAGCAAATGTTCAATTAAAATAATTTAGTTATTTTTAAAATAATAGCAAGTGGACAACAGAGACTAGTACAGTTAATTCCTGTATCTATATTAGATGTTGTGGTTTGTTTTGTAATTAATTACAGAAAGGAAACAGGCTTAGTAGTTTCTAAGTGATCACTAAACCTCCATTCTATGTTTTCTATAAGTAATGGGAGTTTAGTAATGTGTTCTCCCCACCTCTTTCTCTCTTTCTCAGGTGCAGTTGACCCATTAAAACAACCCCATCTCAAGAAAGCTCACATTAATTCCATAATAAGGTACATAATTGAATATTTGTATGCACAGAGATAATCTTGAAAAAGTAATGGCACTTAAGACTGATCTGTATTGCTACATTTTATATTAGGTCCATATATAGGTTAGGGGTTTGTTACAGGAGTGGGTGGGTGAGATTCTGTGGTCTGCATTGTGCAGGAGGTCGGACTGGATGATCATAATGGTCCCTTCTGACCTTAAAGTCTATATTGCACTAGACCAAATTTACTTTTGCTACACTGGTGCAATTCCATTGACTTCCAATGTGACAGAGATGTCCCAATGAGATAGCATTCTGTGATCCAGGAATCTACTTTAAATATGGTGGGTGGGTGAGTGGGAGTGTGTGTGTGTATAAAATGCTTTCAATGTCTCAGAAGAATAACAAAGTGAGAATAATTTTGCTATTTAATACCTTTTTACAAATAAAATACTGACATGGTTATGCGACTAGCTGCATATCTGCCTCCTTTTTTGGTCTCTCTGAGTGCACCCACTTTCAATAGTTAGGCCTCTTGCCTTTATCTGTGTTGTGGTGGAATCTCATGATTCTTCCTCTCAAGTGTAGGTCAACCCCTCATCACCCTGCAGGTCTGATTAGGTTTTGGGAACTTGTGTTTCTTCCCTTCAGGAAATGAAAAGGAGGACTTGTGGCACCTTAGAGACTAAGCAATTTATTTGAGCATAAGCTTTCGTGAGCTACAGCTCACTTCATCGGATGCATACTGTGGAAACTGCAGAAGACATTATATACACAGAGACCATGAAACAATACCTCCTCCCACCCCACTCTCCTGCTGGTAATAGCTTACCTAAAGTGATCACTCTCCTTACAATGTGTATCATAATCAAGTTGGGCCATTTCCAGCACAAATCCAGGTTTTCTCACCCTCCGCCCCCCTACACACAAACTCACTCTCCTGCTGGTAATAGCCCATCCAAAGTGACCACTCTCTTTACAATGTGTATGATAATCAAGGTGAGCCATTTCCAGCACAAATCCAGGTTTTCTCACCCCCCCTTCCAAAAACCATACACACAAACTGACTCTCCTGCTGGTAATAGCTTATTCAAAGTGACCACTCTCCCAAAGGTAAAGGAGTACTTGTGGCACCTTGGAGAATATAGACTAACTTTGCGAATACAAACTAACACGGCTGTTACTCTGAAACCTTCAGGAAATGGTAATCAGTGATATTGACCAATTGCCTTCTTAACCAAAGTGGGGGTTTTTTAGCAGTCAGAATAAAGCATTAGAGAAAACAGCATTTTAAAACAATGAGCAGCTTACATGCATATTTAGTTTTATCTAATCTTATGCTTCACTATAAGATAAATTAGATAGGCTTTCCTCTTAAGTGACAAGAAGTCACAGAGCCAACTCCCACTCTCTTAGACAGCCAAGATCTCTGTGTGTCTATGTCCTTGTCTTCACTACTAAAAAAAGGGCTGTTTTCTTACTTTGGGGTAAGTAATGTGCATGAGCTATTTTGAGGTAAAAACACAAGGAAGACCAGGCACTTCAGTGGTATCATGAGGTAAATTAGGTGAGGTCAGCACTATGCGTCCGCCTGGGGTTGACCCCAGCTAGTCTACCCCGTGGCAATACTAAAGTACCTTGTCTTCATTATGTTTTACCTCAGGATAGCTCACTCACGTTAGTTACCCTGAAGTAGAAAAACAAACAACAACAAACCCACCTTTTTTTAAGAAGTGAAGACAAGACCTATGGGTCTCTCTCTTGTTCTGTCTGACCCACCTTGTTCAATCTGGTTGTGGTGCTGCTCATGAGAGAGAACTAGAGCTATAAGGTTACTTGCTCTGGCACTGTCTCTTAAAAACACTTAAGTGTAAACTGTTGAGTGACTATTAGAAAGTGCCCCCTTCTGACCCTTGGTTCTGCTACCCAGACAGACACCTAGGGTGAAAAAATTCACACCACAGTACAGAAACCCCATGAAGGAGACAGATCCAGATGCAGTATTAATAATTATGAAAGAGCACCTCTACACTACACAAAATACATTTTCTTGAGCTGTGAATATGGAATCCAAATCTTCCCATGATGAGGATCTCAGATGTAAGTCTTTCCCCGTATCATATTTATTTTTCTGGTAACCTCTTTATAGTATGAATACCCCTGTAAAAGATCTGATGAACACTTTTCCAATAACTATTATTTTATCTTTCCCAGGCTTCAACTCATGGCACTTTATCCAATAAATTCTGAACTGACTTTTCTGCTGGATTAGTTTCAATCTGATACCCAGAGTGGATTTGCTTATTTTCTTACCAATTCGACTCCATTACTTCCTGTCTTTGTTTTCAGTCAGATTTCTGGTCCATAAGTGTATGTGCCTACAGGAGCCTGGGTAGTTAGTAACATGAGAAGAATTATTTTGCCAGAGGAATGGTGAGGTACCTTTTCTTTTCCTCCCTCTGATCTAAGGTTCTGAAATTCAGGGGCAGAATTCAACCCTGATGCACAGAGGTGCAGTTCAACAATGGAATTTCACCTGAGTATACCCAGGATGAATTTGGTCCTATATCACTTCTAAACGAAGGATTTCATTTTGCTCTCAGTTCCAGGGCCATATTGTATTCAGTGCACTGGCAATATAGGGGAAGAGTGAAGTTCTGAGTTTTGAATGTCCTGTAAAGGTAGGGGAAACTGCTGGACATTTTATGGTTTAGAACCACAACCTAAGTGATATAGCTGTTAACCACTAGTTTGCCATATAGGAAAATTTACAAATGAATTTAGCATCCTTTGGGAGATAAAAACCTTGAGGCTTCCAAGTCTAAGTCTAGGGTGATTTATTATTTACCTGTGATATAGCAAATAGACTTTTTGCTGTAATATCCTGGATCATTTTCCTTCAAAAGTGCTGCTCTCTTCTACTACAGAGACTTAGCTTAGGTAGACAAATTTCCTTACTAGTTGTGACTCTGACAAACCAGCTCAAATCAAAGCCATAAGCCAATTCACTTGTTTGTGAATATCAAAGAAATGTGAAGTGGGCTAGTAGGCATAGGCCAGTTCACTTGTTAGAATAGAACAAAGGGGATGTTATCACATTACATTTAGGTGACATATGCCCCAGTAATTATATTTACACTAAATTTAACAGTTGGTTATTATTGCCTTATATTATATATCCCAAGAGTTAATTAACTCTAGATCAAAAGTGTATGTTAGTAAAAATATACTTGATGTGTAAACTACATGAAAACTAATGAAAGATTGTTTGGATTGCTGTAACTAAATGCATTGCGTATATCTCTGTAATTGGATTGCCCATCAAACGGGACTGGAGCCTTGGAACTGTAAACGAAGAAACATGCTAACTTCTCAGCATTGGTCATTGTGTTCAGTAATGGGAAATCCACAGACCCAGTCTGTGTTTAGTGAACAGAGGAAAAGCCCATGTTGTGATGGAGACACTTGCCAGATTGCTTTCCAGAGTACACAGCTATAAGAATGGATCCAGGGATCAATCCTGTATCTCTGAATTGTTTTGGATTCTAACAGGGTGGAATACTGAACAACTGGACAGAGATCTCCAGATTATTTTAAGTAACTTTGAGAGATTTATGGACTTACAAACTTTGACTCACATGTTAAGGTACTGTACCTGCTTTAACCTCTCAATAACTCTCATTTCTTTTCTTAGCTAATAAACCTTTAGTTAGTTTACTAGAGAAATTGTCTGTCATTATTGCTTTTGGTGTGAGATGGAGAGTATCCATTGACCTGGGGTAAGTGACCAGCCCTTTAGGGTTGGGAGTTACCTAATGTAATGTGATATTTGGTATAAGGGACCATTATCACCCAAAGTCCAGTTTGTCTGGGTGGCAAGATGCGCTGGAGAGCCCAAGAAGACTGTTTGTGACTCCACGGTGAGACTAATATAGTAACCCAGAAGTACACATTTGTTACTGGCTTGGTGAAATCTAATTACAGAATATACCACTAGTTTGGGGTTTCTGCCCTGTTTTCTGACAGTCTGACCTCAGATTGGCACTCTCAGTTGTGAGCTACTTCAGACAGCGTGACATTAGTCAAACAAAATATTTGTGATGAATGTGGGTTCTTTACTCACCTTAATGAGCCACATAAAATGCAGGGAGATTAGAGAATGACAAAAGGGGTAATATTACTCTAAATTCCATTGTCAGTAAACCGTGAGGCTCTCAGATATGACAGTAAAGGGTCCATATAAATACCTAAGATAGATAAATAGGGCATACATCATCGTGTAAAATCCTGTTGCATGTTAGACTCAAGGTGTCACTTAGATTTGGAGATGTGAACAATTTCCCCATAGTTTATGGTCAGAAGATATTAAGATAATAAAAACTTTGGTTAATAATGTGTTTTCATATATGAATGAAAAATTTAAAATTAAACCATTTAGTAGATATCCTTCCACCTTGAACAGTGATTCATGGTATGTCTGCCCTTTTTTTATTCTTGTTTTTTTATTTTCCCCTCTCTCCATTTTTCTTCTTGGTCTCTGCAGGGTGAATAGCAGCAATAATTTATACATGGGAAGGCTGCAGAGGTAAATTGACCAGGGAGCTAGTTTCTCTCTCCATAATCTCCATGTATAAAAGTTTCTACTTTTGCTGCAGGTTAGTCAGGTTCCTTCTGGCCTTATAAAGGAGGTGTCTGTCTGTGAAGAGAAACTGACTACAGGGAATATGTGCTAACTCAGGGGTGGGCAAACTATGGCCTGCGGGCCACTTCCGGACCGTCAGACCTCTTAATCTGGGCCTCGAGCTCCTGCTAGGGAGCGGGCTCAGGGGCTTGCCCTGCTCCGCCGCTCCAGCCAGAGAGTGGGGTGGGGGCATCTTTCCATGTGCCTCCTGGAAGCAGCGGCATGTCCCTCCTCCAGCTCCTATGCGTAGGGGCAGCCGGCCTGGGGGCTCTGCATGTATGTTGTCCATGCCCCAAGCACAGCCCCCCACAGCTCCTACTGGCCACGTCCATGTAGAAGTCGGAGTGGGGGACATGCCACTGCTTCCGGGAGCTGTGGGGGTGGCATCTGCAGATGGGGCAGTGCACCGAGCCGCCTGGCTGCTCCTCCGCGTAGGAGCCAGAGGTGGGACATGTCGCTGCTTCTGGGAGCTGCTTGAGGTAAGCACCAACTGGGGCCTGCACCCCTGACCCCCCCCTGCACCTCAACCTCCTCCCCTAACCATGATCCCCCTCCCTCCGTCTGAACCCCTTGGTCTCAGCCCAGAGCATTCTCCTGCACCCCAAACTCCGCATCCCTAGCCCCACCCCAGAACCCGCACCCCCAGCCCGAGCCCTCGTGCCCCCACAACCCTCTGCCCCATCCCAGAGCCCCCTCCCATACCCTGGACTCCTCATTTCTGGCCCCACCCCAGGCCCCACTCCCAGTCACAGTCCACACCCCCTCCTGCACCCCAGTCCCCAATTTTGTGAGCATTCATGGCCCACCATAAAATTTCCATACCCAGATGTGGCCCTCCAGCCAAAAAGTTTGCCCACCCCTGTGCTAACTACTTATGCTAAACAATCTGTTCCACCTTGCATTATGCTGGGATGCTCAGAGTAGCTTTCCCAGACCTGAAGAAGAGCTCTGTGTGGCTCAAAAGCGTCTCTCTCACCAACAGAAGTTGATCCAATAAAAGATATTACCTCACCCACCTTGCCTCTCTACCTGGAGATTAGTCAGTAGCCATGTACTAATTGGCTTGTCACAGTAAGATGCTCCTTTAGTGTTGGATACAGAAGGTTTGGCAGAATGAGTGCCTGGGATTAGTTAATTTCATTTCTTCAGCCAGTTCTTTCCATGTGGCACCAGCTGCAAAAGAACTGCTAGTCCATTTCCTTTGGTGGGTGCTGCTTATACCCTTAGCTGGCTCAGTGTCAAGGAGAATGTTAGAGGTGGAGGGAAAAAGGGGAGGGAGTGATCAGTAGAGGAGGATCAGTGTGACAGGCCTAGGGGGGAAGGGATCAGAGTCCTTCCCCCCCCCCACAGGGTCAGTAATAGGGCTGGGGTGGGGAGGAGATCAGAGCCCCCACACGCACTGGGTGACAGGGCTCCAGGAGGGGATCAGAGCCTCCCCCGCAGGCTCAGTGACAGGGCAGTGGGTGTGTTAAAAGATCAGAGGCCCCCTCCCCCACTGGGTGACAGGGCTCCGGGAGGGGATCAGAGCCCCCCACCCCAGGCTCAGTGACAGGGCTGGGGGTGAGAGGATTAGAGCCTCATCCCCCTACCCCGCCACAGGCTCAGACACGGCTGGGGGGGATCAGAGCCCACTCCCCCCAGGCTCAGGGTGGGGGTGTCAGGAAAGCAGAGCTCCCCCCTCAGGCTCAGTGACAGGGCAGGGGGGGTGTCAGGAAAGCAGAGCTCCCCCACAAGGCTCAGTGACAGGGCAGCAGGGGGGTGTTAAGAGAACAGAGCCTCCCCCCACAGTTGGTGACGGGGCTCCACGAGAGAATCAGAGCCCCCCCCCCCCCGACTCAGTGACGGGGGTGGGGGGTGTGTGTGTGTGTGTCAGGAAAGCAGAGCTCCCGGTCAGGGTCAGGGTCAGTGACAGGGCAGGGGGACACAATCCTAATTTATTTCTCCCTCGTCCCCATTTAGACGCATGCGCACTGTCCTTTCCGTTATCCCAGGAATGCCCCCCCCTTGCCGGCTCACGGCGCACGCGCAACTTCCCCTTTCCCGCATGCGCGCTGAGGGTTGGCTCCCGCTCTCGCGGCGCAGGCGTGCAGGCCCTGCTCATGCGCTTTCCAAATGCCCCCCCCCAGGCCCCGGCCGCGCGTTCGGCTGCTGCCTGGGCTGGCGGTGGGGGCGGACTGGGCTCCTGCTTCCGGTGGGGTGTCATGGCGGCCTCGGAGCTCTGATGGCTGCGGGGAGCTGAGGAGCCGAGACCTAGCCCGGGACCCAGAGACCCTCCCCGCCCCGGCAGGCGGCGGGACATGGCGGCCCACAAGCCGGTGGAGTGGGTGCAGGCCGTGGTGAACCGCTTCGACGAGCAGGTAACGGGAGGGAAGGAAGGAAGGAGGGGGCCGCCGGGGGGCGGGGGCCTGCTCCCGACGTGGGCTGAGGGGGCCGTGGGAGGATGGGGGCCTGGGAGGGGGGAGCGGCCTCCCCAGGGGAAGGGTGGGGGCGAGGGCCGTGCCCGCTCCGTGGGCTGGGGGCGCCGCTCCCCTCTTGGGGCAGGGGCCTGCTCTCTCTATGGACTGGGGCGGGGGGCTGCTTCCGGCTTCCTTCCCCGCTTCTCAGCGCTGTGGAGGGGATAGGGGTTGTCGTTTCCTTGCTCCCCTCCCTCTTCCTCCCCCACCGCCCGGGCTGGGGTGACCGAGGGTGGGGAGTGGGAGGGAGGCGCTATAGGGTGCCTCTCTTCTGGGGTGGAGGGGATCTGGGGGGCTGCTCCACATTGCACTGGGCATAGACCTGGGGCGGGGGGGGCAATATTTAGTGGGGGCTGTTCCTACCTAGCTTAGGCTCCGTGGGAGACGGTATGAGGGGCTGCTGCTTTCTTCCCCCTCACAGATTGGGGGTCGGGCAGCAGTGACTCCCCCTCCCCCCCCCAGTGGTTAGATACGGCCACTATGATCGGCAGAGTGTTTACGGGAGGGTGGGGCCTGGGTACTTCTTGCTTGTCCATCCCCAGTCTCCGAATCATCTTATCCCCTTACTGGTGAAATTGCTTCCCACTCATTTCCGGATGGATGATCCCAGCCCCGATGGTGGGGTGGCTCCCCTGGGTTATATGGTCATTTTCATTGTTAGCTTCCTCTAAATACAAAAGGGGGTGGCTATCTCAGTTGTCCTTTTCCTTGTCAGTTCCATCCCCAGCCCCTCTGAAAAATCACCTAAAGTTTTTGCTCAGTGTTAATTTTTATTTATTTAACTAGTCTCATTGTCATTGAGAGAGGGGGGGATTAAAGCTTCAAAAGTGAGGAGTTTGGGGAGGGATAAAGTGAATGTTTATATGAAACTGCATCCCAATCAATTGGAAACACCAAACAAAGGCAGCTGGGTTGGGGGAGGGTCCCGGGTGTATATATTGTTTCAGTGTTAGGCTTTTCTCCCTCGTTATAAGAGTCAATGCCTTTGGAAGGGATTTTCACTGAAGGTTTTGTGGTTGGAAGGAAGAGCAATTTCTTGGTCTGGGGCTTGTGACTGTATGTATTTCTCTGATCCACATGGCGAGACTGCTCATTGGGACTACATGGCTGCACAGACATTCCCAGTTGATCTCAATGTTAGTTCTTAGACTGCACATTCCTTTCTCTTCCCCCAAATGCCTTTCTGACATGTAAGCCAGGACTTGGTTTAGGTTGACTCATTTGTTTCTTTGTTTTCTCCTTTTGCTGTACTTGAATAGATCCTTCCTGTGATTGGGGGGAGAGTATAAGATACCCCACTGTGTATACTTATCCATAGTAAACATGAAGCTGATTATGGAGGTTGAATTCTGCTCATCTGCCTTGGCTCTAAATATTTCTTAGCAGTATTGTCTAGTGTTGATAACCTGTAGAAAAGATTGGTGGCCTGTAAAGATAAGACTTTCGCTTTTACCTTTTTTTTTAAAAACAGATATGAATATAGTTTCTTTGCAAGAAAATCTTTGTGCTTCTCTTTAATTTTTTTTGAGCAGTCAATATGATGAGGATTTTTTATAACTATAATGTAGCATGCTTTGGAGCCTGTTATTTTGCACAGTAAACTCGTTTTTGGATTACCTTGAATCACAGAGCTTTTATTTTCAGTAAGTTTAAAAGGAATGGTACTAATTATGCTCCCAGTAATGCAAGAAAACATTTCTTTGTGTACTGGTGTTAAAAGGCCTTAGGCTTTATCGTTTGTTTTGTTATATACATTGTGGAATTGGGCTTGCCAACATCTGTTAGGAGTTAAGGACTTGATCTTTTTAAACAAGTATTTTCTCAGACACTTTATGGAATAATTAAGGGTACGTATACAAGAGGAATCCTTTCCTACTTCCTTAGAAACAAAGCTCTTCAATTGTGAGTTAGCTGGAATACTGGAGTTACAGTTCCGTTGAAAAAATACTAAAGAGAATGTTGATTGCAATTGTCTTCCAGTTTGCATGATAGGTATGCCTTACAGGACTATTGAAATCAATTCATTGCATAATTCCTATCTGGTTTAAGAAGCTTATAGTTATTGGTTTTTCACAAATTTGATAAGACACTTAGGAATAAAGCAAAGAGTCTTCGATGATACACTAATATTCTGAAACTTTTTGAAATATTATGCTGAAAAATATTTCCCCTTTCCACCTTACTTTATTTCATGTTGAGGTTTTCAAGTTTTGAGATTTCTTCTCATTGGCTTTGCCCATTCTGAGAGTGATCTTCATGTTGGAAAGATGACTTTGGAATGCAGATCAGAGTAAACCTGTTAGGGTATTCTTACTCCTTAACTTTCTTTTAGGTATTACTTATGAATTGTGGATGGATAATAAGCCAGTCCCTGAACTGCTACTAAAACAGCTATGTGAATGACCAGCCAATAATGGTACAACGGTGAACACTGATCCCCTGGTTGCATCTTTGACTGCCCAGCAGCTGCTAATTTGAGAAGCCAGTTCGAATTACTCTTCAGTGAAGTACAGTGCCTGTAGTCCAATGCATACAATCTTCACTTCCTTTTTTACAGTGCTAGTAATGCATTTTCAGGTTTCTTTACTTCTGTGTGCAGGAAGTTTTGATACCATCGTTGAAGGAGGTGAACTAACATTGCATATTATACCAGGAGTATGTTTCTGTTACTGACTAAAAAGGAAAACTCTTGTTTGCTGTTTTCAGAAACAGCAAAATATTATTTGCTCAGGTTTTGTTTTAAAAATTTACAAAATAGGATTTCAGTGAAAGATAGATGTAGTTACCCAGACAGTGTTTCCATTCATTTGTAAAAAGTCCGGTATTATTATTTCAAAGTGACTAAAACAGTATTTTATTGAGCAATCAGGACTAATTTATATTAAAGAAACAAAACAAAAAAAAATCAGAGCAAACTTGTCAGCTCTTGTTTATTTTCATAAATGTTTTGCTAACCAGAACACCTGTTGTGGGTATGATTCTGTATGATTAAAATGACTGGCAAGTGTGGGTTGGCATTGTAGGTCAGTCAACATCTGGCTGCTGAATACATTTTTCAGAGCTGTGTGCTGCTCTCTCCCACCCCCAATCATCTTTGATTTTCAGATACTGTAATGTGGTCTACTTCAAGATACCCTTGAAGACCACCTGGAGGCTTCAGCTGGTGCAGAAAGCAACTTCTTATCACATGAGTGGGGCCAGGACATAGCGGAGTACATAGTGCTGAGATTTCAGGAGTATGCTGACTTCCGATCTGTTAGAAATTTTTATTACCTGAGTGGTCTAGGACTCAGATATGAGATGACTCTTTCTCAATTCTCCATTGCAGTAATTGAGATCGGCTGGAATGCTGTGGTAAAACTATCCAGGTTTGACAGCAGCGCTTTCATGTCAAGCATCTCTGCCTTTGTAATTTTCTCCTCTTGGTGGTCTGCCAGAGCCCAAGTTGGGCAAGCTTCAGGCCCTGATGTAAGGCTCATTCATTTTGCTTAGTATTGGATTGTTTTGTTTTGCATCTTATTTGGGTATCTTTCTAGTTTTTGTTTGGTATATTTTTAAGATTTGGTCTCCTAAGGCCTACTGGTGACTGGCAAGCAGTTTTAGGTTGGAGTATATATTTGTATCTTCCATGTTTTTGTAACTTAAAGCACCTCTAATCACTACAGGTGCAATAACCATTAATAAACAAGCAAAAATATTCCAAAACATAAGACCTCCCTAAAATAAATGAATTTTAGGACTTTCCTATAGAAAAGTCAGTCTACTTTTGAATTTTAATTTTTTAAAATATTTTCATAGCATTTTTTTTAGAGCATATCACATTTTAGGTAGAGGGAAAACCTATTAGGTCAAATAGGTCTCCCCAAACAGAATAATGGCAGCCCCATTACTTGAGGCATTTAAAACTAGACTATTAAGCCCTAC
This sequence comes from Eretmochelys imbricata, assembly GCF_965152235.1. Taxonomy (NCBI): domain Eukaryota; kingdom Metazoa; phylum Chordata; order Testudines; family Cheloniidae; genus Eretmochelys; species Eretmochelys imbricata. The sequence goes on along the minus strand of NC_135588.1, from coordinate 9,363,686 downwards.
CAAGTATAAGTACGGGCAGAATCCTGGCAGTAGGATGGGTTAGAAGAATTAAGCGACTTCTTTCTCTCCGTAATATAAATTAAGGAAAGAAACCCTTTATTAAATGGATTATAGTTAAATGGACACTGTCAACTATAGTCCCACATTTCTAGTGTTTAAAAATGAGCTTTTATGAAACTCAGAACTAATAGAATTAAGAGTTGTTTTAAAGCAAATAAATATCATCTTGTTGTTTTTGAAATCCGTCACAGCACCAAGAATATGAAAGTGAACCTGATTTCATGGATTCATTTTTCATTATTTTTTGCATCTCAGCAAAGTGACCACAAATAGTAACAAACGACATGTGAAAACATTCCAAGAAAACTCAGCTCCTCAGGCACAATGGAACTTTCTACCATATAGGTAAAGCTTGTCTGTGTCGAATGCAGAACTTTCTTGGAGGCTGTTCTCGGACTGGAATGAACTCGTCTAGGAGCTAAGGACCATCACAAACCTTCACTTTTTATGCCAACCGCAAGGCGCACTTCTTCAACCTGTTTTCTCTAACATAAACACAGAGCAGCAAGGACATTTAAAAACGAGCCCCAACCCAAAATGCTTCACCACACCCACACACACACACGTCTCCCTCTGGGGAGAAGATAGGAGAGACTGTTCCACACATGATAGACATGTGTTAGTCACGTCACTTAATGTGCTGCTGGAAAGTCCTTAGATGCTACAGTGATCATGGCAATGTAAGAACCTACGTAGAATAGAATAAGTTTGTGTTAGTATATATAGCTAAAGATAACATTTATTTTACAGCATAAGACTTTAAGTTGTCCCTTTTATTATAATCCTTAATAAGAAGTAGAACAAAGTAGTATTTTCTGAAGTCCATTGTTTTTTGCCAGGTACTACCTTGCAAGATTATTTTACTGAACCATGAGCTCTCAGGACCTAATCCTCTGCCCATTTATAGTTGGTGGAAAAACACCCATTGACATTATGGGCTTTCGATCAGTCCCAGACAACACTGATACTGACTGAAGGAGAGTGCTTTTTATCTCTTCCCCTCTGAGTCCAAAACACCCATGTGTTGCCATAAAATCTGTTTGTGTAGATCCTTCTGTAGAAGGGGAATAAGCAGATGTTTTCAAATGTATGTATGCATGCTGTTAAGGATTGTCATTACTGCATTTCCACTAGAAATTTTCTTTCCAGATGTCAGTACCTTTATTTGAAGGGGGAGGAGAGAGACTGCAGCCAGCTTATACTTGAAGAGGGGCTTGGAGTTGAATCTTGAACACACTTGAATTTGTTTATTTTCAAAAAGTTTTCTGCTAAAAAACTTGTTTTCAGAAGATCCTACTTATAATATCCATTCTATTTGACTGTTGTGTCATGGGCCTGGCAATAGTGAACTTTGTGATTACTTTCATTAAAAAAAAAAAATTAGTGTTTGTGAATTTACTGGTTTATAGTTCAGAGCTTTTGCCAGGCTGCATTTAGTATGTCCACTTTTTAATCCTTGAAATTCTGTGAAGTGTATGCTGGCATTCATGCAAAAGTTGAAATGGTCACTTTTTCCATTTATAGTGTTAATGGACTTTATGCATGTCTCGGGAACACTGAAAGTAAAGGTGTTAAAGGTAAACTTTTGCTAAAATGAAATAATTAAACCTTGTGTTTATTCCAAATATCAGTTAATAAAGAAAATTTCATGGTTCTTTGTTTACCTATGTAAAATTGGTAGAATGGAATATCTTGGAAATGCGTGATCAAGACAATCAATGCTATCAATTTCTAATTAGATACAGTTGCTATCAATGTCCACGTTTTAGGAAAAGGATTTTATATTTTTGTGTATTTAAACAAGAGTATGTGGAACTAATGCAAATGTTTCTTTGGCACACTTACAAAAGATATTTATTTTCTTAATAACTTGACATCTGCATAGGAGAGGAGAGACCCTTAGCTAAGGTGTCTGAGGATATAGGCACTTCTTCCTCTAATGGGATGCCACTCCCCAAAATATTACAGTCTAGTATGCTGTCAGAGACCACACTACTCTGCCCAGTGCAGCAGCTATGTAAGTTCTTTAGTAGAATCTGCTTTTAAGTCTTAACACCATCTTTCAGGATCTAACTGTAGAGATCCTATGAAGTATGTTTTTAAATGCCTTTTTATATCTGTTTACTTTCTCTTCTGTAAATTGCCAATAAACACTTAAATTGGTTTTTCACTATTAAATCTGAGAAGTTACTGCCTGGCACTTTTGAAAGGAATGAAGTGCTTCCCTTGCTAGAGGAGACAGGTAAAAAAGTGAGTGCATGTGGACAGGGTCAAAGGCACAGAGAAAGTTGTGATAATCCTCTAGAGCAACATGGCAGACCATGTGGTATACACCATTGTAGATACAAAATAGGCCAGATGATCTGAGGCTACCAGGCACCCTTGTGGAACAGTTGTTAATTTATAGCACATTAATGCTTAAAGCCTTCAGTAAACTACCATGTGACATTCTGTGGGGATGTGGAAAAAGGTATTGAAATGGCATTCGAGGAGTATTTTCTAAGATACCAGTAGTAGGCAGTTTATGCTGCTAAGCATCTGTGAATCTGACTAACTTTATTCTTTAAATAACCTATTTCTGTGAAGGGGTTTTGAACTTTTATTTTTTATAAAGCCAAAGTTGGAAGAACCTCATATTGCTTTCCTTTTGCAGTTTGCAAGGGGAATGTGCATCTCCTGCATAATTAAAATAAGAAACAAAATCTGTTGAAAACTCAGTTTAAAAGTGGAGAATAAGTGGGTTGACTTTGTTTGCATGCTTCTATTTTCTTGAGACTTGGTTTCCAACTCCAGCACTTTTCAAGATTTATATATTTTGTTTGTCTTTTGGAAGTGTAAAATAGAAAGCTGAAAGTCTAGTGACCCAGCGTAGACCGTACATTTTCCTCCGCCAATAGCAAATTTCTATTGTTACATCTTAAGAATTGTTAGATTCTTGGACAGATTTGATAATGATAAAATAACCATAGCAAAGTCAGAAGAAATCTTAAATAGGTAGAAAGCATTTTAGAAGTTAGGTATGGAAATTCATTTGTGTACTGTTTACATTAGAGTATAAGTTTTGATCATCGGAGAGCTTGCGTTAACAAGTAAGTCTATATAAAGATTCTTCCGCTTCTACCAATGAAGCGTGCAAGAGACTTGTGTATTTACTATACGTTGTTGTGCTTTCTATGTTCTACATTGGTATATTAGAATAAAATATACTGGTTGAAAGTAGGATGTAAAATATCAAACGGTTAACCGATTAACAGATAAATATTAGTCTTATTGTTAATATATTGCTGTTAATGTTTAAAGCAGATTGATAAAATAATTTTGTGACATTTTACATCCCTACTTGCGCTGTCATTCCCTCAACCCAGCTGCACTCCCTACCTCCACATCTGAGCACACCATGTGCATTAACAAATCTACCTCTTCCCTATCCTTATCCCTCTCCCCACTCAGTGGCAGTGCCCAGGGCAGGACAAACCGAGCTGACCTTGCATGGCGGTGGCTTGGGAGCCCAGAACAGCGTGGACCAGGAGCAGTCAGAACACGTACTCTCGGGCTATCAGTGCTGGCTTCCAGGGTTGGGTGCCTCGCTCCCCGCCAGGAACCAGCACAGGGACCCTGGGTGGGCACATCCCCTCCCCTACAGACACGGGCCCCCTGCTCAGGGAGCAGCTGCTGCGTCCTGCTGCCCTGCCCCGCCACCCCCGCAAGACCCCTCGTCCCCCCGGGAGACTCCACTGAGCCCCTGGACACCGTCAGGGCCCAGGCCGCTGCTGGCTGCTGCTGTCGAGTGTGGCAGGCTGAGGGGGTGGGTGGTGCTGTAAACAATATTTAGATCCCTAATTGAAAGACTGTACTCGGACTAGTTATCCATGGTTTGCTATCAAACTGGGAGGGTGTATCTAGTGAGGTCCCTTATGGATCAGTCCTGGTTCCAGCTCTACTCAATATTTTCATTAAGGACTTGAGTAATGGACTGGAGAGTGTGTCTACATTATATGAAGCTGGGGGGGGGGGTTGCAAATACTTGGGAGACAGAATTATAATTTTCCAGGGTCATTTTGAATTCAACAGGATGATATTCCATAAAGAGAAATGCAAAGGAATACACTTAGGAAGGAAAAATCAAATGGTGAACTACAAAATGGGGAATAACTGACTCAGCACTATTAATACTGCAGAAAAGGGTCTGGGGGTTATAGTGGATCACAAACTGAATGAGTCAACAATGTGTTGGAGATGCAAAAAAAGCTAATATTCTGGGGTATATTAACAGGAGTGTCGTATGTAAGACATGGGATGTAATTGTCCCGCTCTATTGGGCATTGGTGAGGCCTCAGCTGTAGTACTGTGTCCAGTTCTGGGCACCACACTTTAGGAATGATGAAGACAGATTGGAGGGAGTCCAGAAGAGCAATAAAAGTGATAAAAGGTTTGGAAAACCTGACCTATGAGGAAAGGTTTAAAAAAACAAAACTGGGCATGTATTGTCTTGAAAAAGAAGGCTGACGGGGGGGACTTGATAAGTCTTCAGATATGCTAAGGGCTGTTATAAAGAAGATGGTGATCAATTGTTACCTATATCCACTGAAGGTAGGATAAGAAGTAATAGGCTTAATCCTCAGCAAGGGAAATTTAGGTTAGATATTGGGGGAAAAAACTTTCTAACTATAAGGGTAGTTAAGCACTGGTACAGGCTTCCAAGAGAATATGTGAAATCCCCATCATTGGAGGTATGTAAGAACAGGTTGGACAAACACCTGTCAGGGATGGTCTAGGTTTACTTGGTCCTGCCTTCAGCGCAGCAGCCTGGACTTGATGACATCTTGAGGTCCCTTCTCCTCTTACATTTCTGTTGTTCTAACATGGTTGTCAACACAACCTGGCATTTTATTGTTGAGACTTCTTTACAAAACTACTTTATGGCTTTTCCTTTTGGTTTCCTCCTGCAATGAGGTCCTATAAGGTTAAGAACTTGAAAGTTTGAATAGAAGGAAAACTATAGGTGTGACCCAGCTAGTGTCATCTTCCTATTTTTTCTGTCATAACCCTCATCTCCACTTCTCCACGGAACAGGACAAAATACTGAACTACCAGCAACGTCGTTCCTTTTATCGTGAATAAACAATATTCTTCTAGTTCTCTTGGGGCTTGTCTATACTCCATTTTTGTACTGATTTTAGCCATCTGTTTAGAAACAGATCTGATTAAATCAGTGCACGCCCCTACTGTGGATGCGGTTATAGTTTTACAAAGGTGATTATATTGATATTTATTTATTTACCAATATAGTTAAATTGATACAATAACTTATAGAGCATAGGAATTGTGCTTCTTCCAGAGTGGTACTGTGCTCCTCTTCAGATCTGTGAGGGCAACTGCTGCATTTGCTTAGATCAGTCTTCCTTTAGATTTGTGACTCTCCTAACCTTTGCCATTCTGTTATGTTTGGGCTTAAATATGTCCACTATGTAGCTTGGATTGGGTAGGTAGTAATGTGCAAGTTGTTAGTTTCAGGATTCAGTCTGACGACGTATCCTTCAGGTTCTATTTTTCCCTTTTTCCTTATTTTCCTTATAATAATGAAAATAAAAGCATTGTAGGAAGCCTCTTCCTTTAACCCTCAGGCTATACTTTTTGTATAATAAATATATTTAACTATAAGCATTTTGGTTTCACTTACTCCTGTAATGACATTAATACACTCGCTTGCAATGTTATAGCTATGTTGGTTCCAGGATATGAGTTCCAAGATAGTTGGGGTAATATCTTTTAGTGGATCAACTTCTGTTGGTGAAAGAGACAAGCTTTTGAGCTACACAGAGCCCTTCTTCAGGTCTGGAGAAGGTAACCACATTGTCTTGAGCTAAATGCAAGGTGGGACATGCTGTAGGAGACCATTTAAAATGAAGAGGGCAATTGTTTGTATTGTTATACTGCGCCATAAAATCAGTGTGTCTGTTAAGTCCATGGTTTTCAAGAGTCCAGCAGAGTTATGAATTTAAGTTCCCAGGCTCGCCTTTTATACAGGTTTCCTCTGAGGATGAAGACTGAGAGGTCAGATATGGAGTGATTGCTTTGTCAAAAGTACTTGCCCAAGGGTGATAGGCTGTTTTTGGTCTTTTATCATTTTTCTGTGTGAGTTGACTTGAGAGCATAGTGATTGTCAGATTTCACTTCAGGCATTTGGAGCGCTGGATGAGGTACACCACATGTTGTGATAGGCATGTGTGGGACCCATAGATCTTGACAGGTGTGTCACAGGGGTATTGATCATCAGGGATCCTAGTTTTCCACGATTAAAAAACTCTATAAAAATGTGTGTTTTTCAGTGATTAAAATGAAACGCTGAACTTCAGTTTCCCCTAGCCACAATAGAGAGCCCGGAGGCTCACTGCCCAGGGCTTGGGCTGTCAGCTCTGGTTCAATTAATATGGTGAGCCAGATAATGGAGACTCAGATAAACAGGGTTCTACTGTGTATGTTTTAATTTTTTCACAAAATGTAAAAGCTAAAGATTCTCTGTTTAAAGAAATAAATACAAATTCTACGTTTTTCCATGGTCAGCTGATTTCTAGGATCCCTGCTGATCATTGTAGCAGTGGAGATATATCTGCAGATTTTGCATCTGTTCTGGCAGGGTCAGGTGCTGCATTGAGTTTGGTGTATCCTGGTCTGTGGGGGGTTTGTTTCTGATGATGAGCTTGTTGAGACTGGGAAGTTGTTTAAAGGCCAGAAGAGGGGGTTCAGGAAAGATTGGTGCCAACCAATTTTTTTCCCCTTAATTTTTCTTAGCTCTTAGTTTCTTAATGTTTTAAGAATGATCTACACTGAGAAGAGGGTTATTAAATAAATGACACTTGAGCCAGGTCTACCCTATAAACGTACATTGGTATAACTAAGTCATTCAGGAGTGTGAAAAATCAACACCCTTTAGTGACAGTTATACCGACCTAACTTCCAATCAACTGTGTCAACAGGAGGGCTTCTATCAACATAGCTACCACCTCTCATGGAAGTGGATTTAACTATATTCATGGGAGGAGCTCTCCTGGCATCTTCACTGAAGCGCGAGCAGCTGTACCACTGCAGTATTTTAAGTGTAGACCCAGCCTTGACCATTACTGATTTGATTAGTTTGACATTCCTGTGCTCAGTGTTTTGTGAAGTGGTGTTAGTTTATCAACATCTTTTGGCGTTGTATTCAACTCCAATAAGTTTAGTAATGAAAGAAACAACTTCAAGCTTTTTAGACCATGATAAAAATTCCCATTTTTAAGCCATCTCGCAAGTTCAAGTCAGCATGACATTAAAACAGTCTAGCGCAAACTGCTGACGTTCTCCCAAGAAACTCGCGAAACTAATGGTGATTAATTTTTCAAGTCGACCAAAACCATACAATTTTAAAAGGTAGCATTAAACAAAACATTGATCTGAAAAATTAAATGTCATTGCCACCTCCAACTTGGAGCGGGGAGGGGAGGAGGGGAAGAGATTAAATACATTTTTAATGTTCAATATTTTCTCAATCTTGTAAATGCTTCTATAAAATAGCATAATTTATTGCTATTTTAACCGGTAAAACGAAGTGTGTGTTCTGTGTACAGTGCCACACAAGTTTAAAAAAAGAGCCCAGCACAAGCAGGATTAACATTAGAAAATATGCACATACCAAATTCCCATACAGGTGGGATTTAATTCTGAACTACAGAAACAGAAATAAATGTGTTTTTAACCAGCATTGGAACCTGATCTCACTAGCTTTCAAGAATAGATTTGGAAGAGCGGTTGGGTGGGGGAAACAAGCACAGTTGCAGAAAGATGAGCAATTTTTCTGTACTGAGTGGTTACAGCATTGTGCCTCATTTTCCTTTGTACCCTCACTTGTCCCCTGCTGGCATTCAGGCACTGAGCAGGTACAATGACCTCTACTATCAAGTCAGGTTATGGTACAGCTGTTAAACAGTTATTCAGTATAGAATTATATTGCAGACTTTCATGTCAAGATACATGGGCAGGATAGTCATAATTTTCATGACATAAAAATTCTCTGGGCTTAAAGACATTCTTTGATGGCTAGATCAGTTGTTCCAGAGTTTAGATACCCAGACCAAATGCAACTTTTTTTCTTACTGTTTTTGTGTTAAAAGGAAGTTTATACATTTTAATATGATAAATGAAGGGTTAAGATACTGCAACTTTATTCAGTGATGACCAAAAACCTTTAAGCACTTGATAGTTTTTTTAGACATATTAACTGCTTGGCATTTTTCCTTTAGTTCTTAAGTTCTGTGGCATTTTGAGAGACTGGGTTTCCAGTTCACATCCTTTTTGAAGCCATGAAACATCTTTGAACATCTATGTTTTTCAGAATTTCAGAATGCATTTACGGAATGTTCTTGTGGAATCCAGTTAAAAAAACAGAAAAAAAACATTTTAAATATTTGATATTTTATAATTGAAATTGAGATACTTAGAGTCTGCTCTAAATCCAAAGTGTGTGTGTATAATTCGGAAACATATATGCGTTGATTGCATTCTTTTTTCCCTAATCTGTTGTCTTTTTTTTAAATATAAAGCCTCCATAAAGTGAATTTCAACAAAGTACTTCTTCCTACATTTTAATGTGGTCTGATACTTTTTTAACTGACTCTGGTAAACTGCACGCAAGGGACATGATTGGTCTGTGACCTTTGAAGAATTTACTGAGTACAGCTTGAAACAAAGTGTCTAGTGTTCAGAATAGGATTAATATCTGTTGAGTTACTCTGAGTTTTCTGTTATCTGTGCTGGACTAGTTGCAGCACAAGTCTAACTTTTACTATTTGATGTAGAAGATCCTCTTTGGAAGTCACTTTTCTGAATAAAGTTGAAAAATTTTAGCTTTCACTGTTGTAGAATTCGTAACATTTCATTTTTGTTAAATCTATGATCCCAAAATTGTACTTGCATTAATCTATGTATCTGATTTATGGAAAAGATGGGAGGAAACATTTATCTTGCCAACTGAGTACCTGACTTGAGTCAGTCAGAAAAGTTTAGACATACCAAAAGTTTAAATATCAATGACTTGTATACAACTAAAATGTCCTCTAAGTTATAAGGCAAGTTGGGTGAGGTAGTATCTCGCAAGGTTTGTCCACACTGCAATTAACAACCCACGGCTGGTCTGTGCCAGCTGACGCCGGCTGAGGTAAAGGGGCTGTTGAATTGAGGTGTAGATGTCCGGGCTTAGCCTGGAGCCTGGGCTCTGAGACCCTCCTGTCTTGCAGGGTCCTAGAGCCCATGCTTTAGCTCACACTTGGACATCTAGAGCGCATATAACTGGCAACACTGCAACCGATACCTTCTTCGTTAGGGAATTGTTGTACTTTAAAATTATCAACATTTCTCTAAGAGTTCTTTAAGCACTTGAGGGATGCTCACCTTTTGACTTGAGTGATCTTGTAGTATTTAGTTTTAGTGAAGAGAGGTGGCCTGACATTTTCCCAAATGAACATCTAAAGAATGGCCTTTCCAATCCAAAAGTTACAGAATTTGATTGCAATGGCATTATTTTAGTGACACTGCTGAAACTTTTGGACATGAGAACTGTCCTCATATGCTTGTAATCATCCCTCGTATTTTGGCGTCTTTTATCACCATATTTTTGAGAGTTCACCCTTTACTTCCTTTTATTATTATGTATTTCAGTAGCACCAAAGGACCCAATCAAGAATCAGTCTTTTTGCTAGGTGGTATGCAAAAGTGCATCTGTTTTTCCATTATCTTTCGTTATCCTAACAGTGAGGATTAAAGAGCCTTAACTTGTGACTATTAATACCAAACATTTCAGTGACTATCAATTATCTGTTAATATGAACTTAAATTTAATTTGAACATGCAAGGTAATGTGTTAAGGGTTGAGATTATTTATCCATTCACGAATACATAGGTATGTCTTTATGGGCAATTACTTTTGTGTTTCTTTTTCCTCCGCTAGGTTTTACAGGTATAGATGAAGTCATAATATTTTATAGTGTTCCAGTTTCACTTATTTAGCTGACTTTTACTATTTTATAAAATAAAGAGGTGCCCCTCAGCCACCTGGGTTCTCTTGCACCTATTAGACTGACCAAGCAAGATCTGTTTTGCAAGGTGGATTTTTTGCCTTTTTAGGAAGTATCGGTACAGCTGTGCCACTGAAAGGCCTCTAGTGTAGTCACGACCTAAGACTTTTGCTGATATACTTGGGCAATGTGAAGAAAATCTAGGTCTTATTTAAAATCTAGTAAAAGGTGGTACTTATACATTAACGTGGAATGCGCCTGCAGCGAATACTAGATACATACACAGTACTTTTTTTTCTCAGTCTGACGATCAGGATTTCCTAATGGAACAGCTTTAAACCAGTAGCTAATATTGTGTTCCTAGTGCTGTGCAGTTAGTTAATGCCATTATACTTCTATCATAGCACGGTACCAGCTCTATAGGGTCAGTTTTTCACAATGTAATCTGCTGTAACATAGTGTGTAAAATGGATGGTTTTAAAAATAGCTTTCTTTGAAAGATGGAGGATGCAAAGGTAGGAATTGGTTTTGTAGTCTCTGAAGCCACGAGAGCATGTCTAGATGAAAGAAGTGAGAGCATTTTAAAATAAAGTTAAACATAACTTTAAATGTGACTTTGCACCTAATTAGACAAGGCAAATTGTGTTTAAAAAATGTAAGCTGGTCATGGTCATCCCTTGGCTCCTCAGAATGCTGTAGAGTGTTTTTAAATCTATCCCTGTCTGAGATAGGAAAATTCACTAAGTCACACTGAGGTTTATACTCAAAATAGGTTTTTTCTAAAATATGTTTGCTAGTACGTTAGTTAAAACATATTTAACACGTTTTATGACAGTCTTCTAGTTTATGAAAACAATCTTAGCCTTAGGATATGTCTGAGATTTCCTTTCTTCGCCGAAACACTCAGTTCCTTTCTCATCATTTGTTATTACATAAAGATATGGAGCTTGGAAAGATTGGGTCAAAACACTTTTCAAGAAGTGTGTTAAGACTAAACACATCAGTGTGATTTGAGGAATTTTCCTGTCTCAGAAGGGGATAGATTTAATGTATACTAAAACGTGCTGAGGCGTTAGAAATTTATTGCTGTCGTGCAAGTGGCTATGATATTGCCTGATGCCTGACTTTGTACTTTCACACAATGCTGCAGTGCTGCTTGTTGATGGATGTGGATCTGTCGGATAACTTTCTGGAACACTTAGATGGAATTGCAGTGAATATTGGAATGCTTCTTAGACCTGAATGAGTTTGTCACTCAGGATAGATCTCTGAATTTCGCTTATCCTATTGTCATACTTTTTATGCTGACAGAAGTTTCAGTGGAGGCTTTGAAGTCCATGTTTAGCTGCATAAATACAAAAGACATACTTTTTTTGGGAAGATTTTTGTGAAAACAGGCCTGCAGTTTCATTGCTTAGTCACTTGTAATAGGTTTCAGAGTAGCAGCCGTGTTAGTCTGTATTCGCAAAAAGAAAAGAAGTGCTTGTGGCACTTTAGAGACTAGCAAATTTATTTGAGCATAAGCTTTCATGAGCTACAGCTCACTTCATCAGATGCATCTGCTGAAGCGAGCTGTAGCTCACGAAAGCTTATGCTCAAATAAATTTCTAGTCTCTAAGGTGCCACAAGTCCTCCTTTTTCTTTTCACTTGTAATAATACTTCTCTGACACTGAATTTGGTTTGTTTGGAAATTGTCACAGAACAGATGTTTGGCTTTAGTTGAGAAATAAGCAGTAAAAACAGGTGAATCTGGATTTTGCTTCCTGCAAATGTCCCTAGCAGGAAAAGATGAAAAATATAATATGTTACTGTAAGATTGTCTTTAATAGAATGTTTTACAACATAATCTATAAAGCCTCAAGGTATCTTTAACCTTCCTGTAAAACTGTAAATCTCTAACTTAATATACAAATGCTAAGTAATGCTACTTTTTTTTTTTGCAGCTTCCCATAAAAGCTGGCCAGCAGAATACCCACACCAAAGTCAGCACAGAACATAATAAGGAATGTCTCATAAACATTTCCAAGTACAAGTTTTCCCTGGTCATAAGCGGTCTCACTAATATCTTAAAAAATGTTAACAATATGGTAAGTTTTCTAGGTTTGGTTTATTGGATGCTTTTGAAAATGGTTATGAATTTTTATTTACAGAAACTTTGTAGAATGTCTAGTCTGACATTGACTCAGATTGCTGCTTCGTTTTGTGCATTTAACTTACTGATTTTTTTATTTTATTTTTTTAACTTCAAATGCAGTAAAGTTTACCAACAAAATTGAAATGAGCATCCACATTGCATGTGAGAGTTATGGGAAACGTGGGCAACAAGGTCTAAAAGGAAGACTGTTAGTAATGCTGCATTGGATAACCCAGAAGGTCTCAGTCACTGAGGGAATGGACAGGGTGGAAAAGTGCATATGGCTAGGTTAGGGGTACAACTCAACACATGCCCTCTTAGACCTGGGTTTGTAAGCAATCCTTGGATATCTGCTCTCCAAACCAAGTGGAATATATTTTGTAAGTGATGCACTTGATCACTGGGAAATGGGTTCTTTCTGTACAGCTGCATAATCATGCCATTTAACTAATGACACTATTTTGCGGCCTTGGAGGAGAAGGAAGAGGGCATTTGGGCAGAAGTATCCAGTGAACATCATCCAGAGCGATGGGAGCTGTTCTAATCCTTTCTGCTAGAATGTGTCCTGCCAGGAAGAGCAATATTGGAAGAGGGGAAAAATGAACAAGTATTTAAAACAAACCTAGGGCATTAGATTCTTTTCAGGATCTGTTCAGACATTCTACATTAGTGCATGGTGCAGTCATTTGCAAGTTGCCATCTCATAAATTACATTTAAAAACAAAAAGAAAAATCCAGGAGCCATACAAGATTATCAGCTGAGAACCATGAAGGAAAAGGCTCGAAAAAGGCTCTTCGGTCTAGTGGTAGTCCTACAGAGTTAATCTCCTGAGCACATGCCTTAGAGGCCAGTAAGGGATGCTTAGCTTGAGTGGAGTGTTCCCCTGACATTTCCTCCCTCTGACTGACATTTGATGTAGCTTGCAGTGTTTCTTGGACCTCCTTAACACTGAGTTCTTGCGGGCAGCAGGTGAAAGTCAAGGGACAGAAAAAGGTTAAAGAAGACCTTCCCACCAAATTTCAAAAAAAACCCTTTCAAACTCAGATTTGTAACATTAAATGAACAGTCTCCCTCTACACTGTTTTTTTGTGAAATGCAACAAGGCAGAACATAGAAACACTTTCAGAAATATACTAAAACATTATTGAAACCTCACTTTCATAAAATTAACATTGACAACTAATTTGATAGGGTGCAATACACAAAGGGGGGTGGGGAGGAACACAGGAAAATTATTAAATAGGATCCTAAGTGTGTGTGCTAGGAAAAATAAAAATTACCATGGGGCAGGTAAGATGAGAAATTGTAGTTACTTTGAAAAAGTGGAGGGAGAAGAAATGAAGCACATTTCATGGGCGATCAACTTCCAAACCATCAGATCCATCATGACAGCACTCAGGGTGGGCTCCCTAAAGGGCTAATAGTATGTGAACATATGTCCTCACCAGAACAAGAGAATGAGTAGCCTATACTTACACTAATGGACATAATTAATAGTGCCAACCCAAAAATAAATCAGCCACTCTATAGATATCAGTTGTAAGGAGTCTTGATAAATAAGAGTGTAAGCTATACAAATAGAAACAAAAATTCTGTATTTTATCTGATGTATGTAGCTGAGGCCTGGCCTGACATGAGCAATTAATACCTAGAAGGAGGCTTCATTTCTTGGAAGATAAAATTAGGGAGGTAAACAGATTATAAGCTTGAAAAAGGCAGAATGTCTGAGCCATCTAAGATATGAGGAAGAACACCCAGGGAACCGTTTTCTAACAATGGACAAAGATGAACCTGGAATATTAAAGCGCAGGTTCTATGTGAACAGCACATGGAGAGAACGTGCTGCACGGGGATTAGTTCCTGCAAAGTAACCAAACCAATCTAAAAACATGTGATTCAATGTATAGTAAATACAGTGTAATTTGTACATGTATATAAAGTGTCAGAGTAACAGCCGTGTTAGTCTGTATTCGCAAAAAGAAAAGGAGTACGTGTGGTACTTGGTTAGTCTCTAAGGTGCCACAAGTACTCCCTTTCTTTTTTTATATAAAGTGTGTAACTTTGGATGTGTGGCGTGCCCTATACCCACCCCATTCACTTGAGTCTTATCAACTCAGCATAGCTTTGCTCTATGCCAAATAAAAGGACCCGAGTAGAGAAATCTGCAGTTCAATTGAGTGTTTTGGATTCCAGAGAACTGGACAAGGTGTTCTGGATAAGCCGAGTGAGAAAGGTCTCTGAGGGAATACCAGCCATGTACCACTTTTAGTACCGCTTTTCATGGAAAATGGCACAAAAATTATTAGTCTGACTTGGTACTTCCCAATGAATTCCTACATAAAGGGCAAAAATAGAAGAATGAGTCTTTTCATATCAATGTTCTGTACCCAATAGCAAGACTTAATTTTTCTTACGGTTGAGGAAGAGAGAATGGATGAGATGCTCCAACCAGCTATCGGTATTTTTCAAGCACTCCTTCAGAATGGAGACCAGACACACCAGTAGACTGTGTGCCATTAGTCTACTCCATTTTTAGAAAAGAGAGCTTCAAGAGGCCTCCTTCTCAGCTAAAGCCTACAGATATTTGAACTAATCTTTCAAGCAGTTTTAATTATCACATCATTTTTAGAAGCTTCTTACTGTGTGTTCTATCAACACTCAGTGGAACTAAATAAATTTTTTATGTAACCCTTCTCTGCTTTGTTTTGCTTTTCCAGTCTGAATATTGATATACTTAGTCATTGGTGCTGGTAGTGAAATTGTATGCCATTTTAAATATGTGATAAACTCTTGCATCCTAGATTTAAAATGCAGCCTCCGCTTTGAAGATCCGGTAGTGCATTTGTGTTTCTTCCTGTGGTCTATGCTAAATTTTGCAGCAGTCAAACTAAGTTTATACCCATGGGTTTGTGGAAAACCTCAGTTCTGTTAAGTGTTGTGTTGGCAATAAAATACAGCTCAAAAGAAATCAGATACTTCAGACAAACAGTAATAGCTACTAAAATAGCTTCTAAAAGAAGTGTAACCGTCATTCTTTTGAATGAATTTTGGGGTCATGAAAGTGAAGGACTTGCTAGGCTCTCTAGTTGGTCTGCTAGTTCATCTCCAATACCAGTTGGCCGGCCTGTCCTGTCCCTTGTTATCTTTGTTGAATTTATGTCATTCACACCAAAACAGTTTACTCACTTCATGCTGGGAACTAGGAAGGAACCATCAATCTCATTTTCACTGGTCCTATTTCTAAATTTGAACCAGAACTCCAAAGGTGGAAAGGCTAGAGCATTAACCTAATGTGCTGCTTAATCCCCAGCAGATTTTCTGTATCACCTAAATGCTGTAATAGGCTACAGTCAGATTTTTTCACTGGAGCTAAATCTGTATCTTTTCTTGTAGAGGATATTTGGAGAAGCTGCTGAAAAGAATTTATATCTCTCTCAGCTGATTATATTGGATACACTGGAAAAATGTCTTGCTGGGGTAAGTAGTCTAATTTATAATTGCTGAGTTTCTGAATCAGATGTAGAAAAGTGAACAGAAGTTCTATAAATGTGTGCCTGTGTATACTAGGTACGAATAAACTAACAATCACTTGATTTATTTCACATAGAATTAATGCTAATTTTAGAAAAACTTCTGTGAAGTAGTTAATGTAACTGATAAAATAACAATGTGTAGAATGTCCATCCTCTCCCACCTCCACCCCATTAACAATGATCAAAAATGCCTTGACTTGTTAACTAAGTGGACAAAGGAAGGTTTCAGATCTAATCTTTCCTCCACTTCACTTGCAAAGTTCTAATATTATATGTTTCTCTACAACAATTCATATAAAAAGAATAAACCATTGTGTGCATGGAAAACAAATTAAAGTAATGGGTTTCAGTGTTAAGCTTTCATTGCATTTGTATAAACTGTGGGTGAATGGGGAGATTCTAAGTAGGGATACGAACGAAAGAATAAAAATGGTTTCATTTCACAATTTAATACAAAATTTTAAAGAATAATTTTACAATCATTTTAAAAGTGGAAAATAGTAAAAATTAAAATATAAATGCTTAAAATATATATTCAAATTAGTGAAGTTTGTGGAAGTCCTAGCTAGTGTTTCTTAAATGAAGCAGAGATTTCTTGTTGACATAGTTCTGTTTCTGTTTTCTATAATTATATACCCAGACAGAATCCTTCACTATTGCCATATTAAGATTACTTTTGCAGGTATTTCCTAGTTTACATTATTTAACCATATCCAAACTTCCAGTGGGAGTCCAATTCTGAAGTTTCCACACAAACTTTCCTATTCCATTCAGATCTTTGCTGAGAGGCAGTTTGCTTTACCTTTGGGATGAAAACAGTTGTATAATTGCAAAGCCAAACTTCATCTTATGTAAAAACTCTGAGTCTCAGGTTTATTCCTGAAGATTTCTTTTAGCTTTGTTCCAGGAAGAATGTAATGAAATCATCAAAGCTGTGTGCAATTCCTTAGTACTGGTTGTAAAAGATATTTCTCTACAGTGTAATAAATACAATAGAGTTTGGTTTATCAAGGTAGAACATCTTTTAATATAGTAAAGATGCTGATGATCTAAGTAATCGTGCTATTTTAAATATGTAAGAAAAGAATGTAGGTATCTACATAATGCAGACTAGACTTCAATTTTTAAAAAAAGTAAATTATACCAGTAACTTAGACTTGTCTAATTTCATAAATCCATATCTTCCTTTTTTAAAAGCCACAGTTTATATTGATCAAAACCTCAGTGTGTTTCAGATACATAATGAAATCTCTAGCAGCTTAAAATTGTATGTCTTGTCAATTTAGATGAAAGCTAGTTGAGCCAGTATGTTTAGTAAGACTTGAGCCAAAGCTGTATACAAAGAGAGTTGTGTTCTGTGATATGGTCAGACATACTTCATGCTTACTATTGCTTCTTAATGTTTCACCAAGTTCTCATGGCAACAAGACTCAGGTCAACTAAGTAGGATCACTGCAACTTCTGAATTGCCCATAGTAATTTCATTGATAGGATTTTAAAAGTTTAAACGCTGACCTGACCGTTTATTAAGATTCTTAGTAAAGTTGCTCTTTAAATTCTTCGTTAAATAGTTTCCTTATGCCTCGTACTGTGCAAATTGGAAAAAGTAGAACTCTACAGGAAAGTGTAGCTTTTTTTGTTCTTGTCTGGAATCACACTGAGTCAGGAAAGAAGCACCCTCTCCATCATGTCTTTTAAATCCCTACTGGAGAAAAACAACGGTCAGAAAACCATCTGAGAGAATTAAGAGTCTGAGTTTACCATAGGTTCTTCTAAGGCAAACAACTGACTCAAATGCTCTCCAACAATACTTTGACAGGTTGGCAGGGTGTGTCCCTTAAGTCTTCAAACCTCTTGCTCGAAAAAAGTATTTTGATAGCCCATTCAGTGCTTGATGATATTGACCTACTAACATTGTCTCACAGGTCAGGGATGGAAACATATTCAAAGATGTAAAATACTACTTTATGTGAAATTATAAGAAATTAGTTAGCGGCAGTGGGGGAGGGGTGGTCAGAGCTTTTTTGCGTTGAAGTCAATGAGAGTTTAGTCTGTGTAGAGAGTAAGTAGTAGAAGATCTTTTCCTGGGATAGCAGTAACTAGAAATACTATTTTTGCCTGTAAAGCTGTGAAAGGGAATTTCAGGAAATAAGTGAAATGTTTACATTTTAGCAACCAAAGGACACGATGCGACTAGATGAGACGATGCTGGTCAAACAGTTGCTGCCAGAAATCTGCCATTTTATCCATACGTACCGTGAAGGAAACCAACATGCAGCTGAACTTCGCAATTCTGCCTCTGGGGTTCTCTTTTCTCTGAGTTGCAATAATTTTAATGCAGTCTTCAGCCGCATTTCCACCAGGTGAGTGCATGAATGGCAGAGCTTATCCAGTGGATTAGATGTCTTCTCAAACACTGTGAATGTTGTTGTCTGGCTCTAATCAGCATAGATTGAAACAAAGGCTAAAATTCACGACAGACCTTTCTGATCTGAAAAATATTAACGTGAAAATGCTGATGGGGTGTTTGTATCATAATAAGTTGTTTGTTTAAAATCTTTTCTGATGAAAATCCCTCTACATTTCAAAACTCTGCTTAAGCATCAGTTGATAAAATTAGTCAGATTCTGTCTCCAGTCTGTGTTTTTTACAGCATATTTTCTGGGTGCTAGACTTACTTATTTTTTAGACCGGCTTTTATATGAACAAAACCTGCTATAGAACGGAACTAATGATAAAACCAAGTTGAAATGTAGGGTGGGTGCTTGCTAGTGTGAGATTTCTAAAGATTAACAGACACACTTAACTTATATCCATTAATGTGTCTGCTGTTTCATGGTAACTTCTAGTTCTCTGTAGCTCTGTTGGAGCCTTAAGGGTGTTGTCCTCCCCTAATTTTCCATACTTGAAGGCCCATATCTGTCCATTCGTGTGATTGAGAATGGGGCATGATTGCCTTAAAGCTAAGAATATTACTCCTTATTGGCTTTGGAAGGAGCCTGCTTGTCCTCTCATGTGAGTTTTATATCAGTGTATCCCCACTGATTATAATGGAATTACTCCTGATTTACACCACTCTAAATGAGAGGTGAATCAGGGCCAAGGTATGCTATCCCCTCTTTACTTCCCACGTTGCATGCATGCATGCATGCATCTCTTCGGTGCTAATGTCTTTGGCCAGCCCACCAAGCTTGCATGGGAAACTTTTATTAAGGAAATGCTTTTATGTCCTTTGAAAGTTGCTTGAAAAGGCTTAACTCTTATCGGAGTGGAGTGGTTATAACCAACAGTGGATAATTGAGTGGATAATTTGTTGGCATTGAATCCGATGCTCCTTTATTAGGGTCGGGCAGCAGTGAGTATGCCAGTTTGAGTTGTTCTTAGTACACCAGTCTAATTAAAACTAGGGCTTGTGTAACTTATACAATTAAAAGAGCTTTAAGAACATTAGAATGGAAGTGCATTCAAATTTTAAATATGAAACTTGTTAAACATCTAATTAGCTGAAATCTCAACTATTCTTTAAACTTTAAAGGGCTTTAATAATCTCTCTTTCAAGGACCTGGACTTAGTAGCTAGGATGGAGGATGTGGTTTTTGCTAAATAAATTGATTAGGTTTAGTTGCTTACAGGGTAGGAAATAATTCCATGCACTTCTGTTATAGGGAGTTACACTAGAACTTATTCTTGTAGATAGTTCTTTAATGTGTATTTGTTTATACATCTGCAGTATAGTTTTTCAGTATAGATCTTTTTTACTCAAACTTAATTTTGAAATTCTAGGCTGTTTCAAGGCTGGAGTTGATTTTTGTTTCCACACAATTCTGTTGTTCATTGGTATAGAAGTGGTTAAACATTTGGCTGTTTGTTGCTAATATCCACAGAGGTCAGCCTGCCGACAGTTAGCATTGCTGATCTTTTGACCCATGCTTCCTGTTTAGGCATATTTCTAGGCTCTGTACAGCAGCTGGGGGATTTTTGGCATGTAAAGCACAGCATCAGGGACCTTCCCGTTCTCAGCGTGGGCTGTTAAGTTTTCCCTCCATTGATGAAATGAAGAGCTGCTTTTGTGTGTAGTGCTAGAAATCACATATCATGTCAAGTACACATCTGTAACTTTAGAAGGAGTCAACACAATCTCATAGCTTGCAGGCGCATATGATTGTTGTTAGTGGCTTGTGATCTGATATGGTGTTTAGTAAGTTATCCTCGAAAAAGGAGGGAAAAAATTTACCACAGTTCTTAAACTGATGTGATTAACGCTCACTGAGTTTCATTAGGGACAAAAAAAAAAGGGCTCTCCTTTGCCTGAGGGCTGACTGCAGTTCCCTTCAGAGACACTGAATACTCCTGATTGTTGACCAGATGGTATAGCTCAAGTGCAAAGCAAGGCACCCATTCCCAGGGGCATGGCCCAAAGGCACCACCAGCATGAGCCAGAGAGGTCAATGCTCAGGTGAAATGTAATATAGATTACTTCCACAGCATTGTAAAGAAAAAGAGGATATAGGGTAAAAACTTGGTGTTAACATAAATATAAACTGATGGCATTTGTAGCTTACATCTTGAAATGGTGAGAAATTTTCCTCTGAAACTTTTCTATATTATGATCAAATGAAAATATTCTGTAAAATTAACTCTTAGTGGTCATCCAAAGTTTGTTTTTAATTCTTGGATCTGTCAAAGTTCTAATTGTAAGTCTCTGGACGGGATGATGATGATCCTTTAATATTCAAATGTTTACTGTTTGTTTTCATTTCACTTGTATAATAGGAGGTGTTTTTCATAAGTATAAACATGTCAATCATGGCTGACATTCTCTGTTTTGAGAAGTTAATACAGTTTACTGTTTTGAGTTATTACTTTACTTTGCATCTCTTTAGATTACAGGAACTGACTGTGTGTTCGGAAGATAATGCTGATGTTCATGATATTGAACTTTTACAGTATATTAGTGTGGACTGCATAAAACTGAAACGAATATTGCAAGGTAGGCTGTGAAACTGTATATCTTGGGGCTGATCATCAGACTAGTTTTGTGCTGCCATAACTATCTGTTTAGAAATCTGTAGTTAGTGGTATGACCCCCTAGCATAGACACAGTTACGCTGGTATAACACATTCCTGTATATTAATTTACAAACAGTATAATTTTACTTCAAATTATAATTAGCATCTGATTTTAAAATAGCTGGTGCTTAGAACCCCTGAGCTGTGTTATTGGGTTGAATTATTATATACCTATTTTGTTAGAAATGAGTTTTGTTTTCAAATGTCAAAATTTTTTATTTTTGCAGAGACAGTATTTAAGTTTAAAGCCCTAAAGAAAGTAGCTCAACTGGCCGTTATAAACAGTCTTGAAAAGGCAAGTATGTTACCGTTGATATATTCTAAGTGGAATTTTCTTGCTGTTCCTCAGTCACTGATTTGCAGTCTCATGCCCCTGTTTGAATTTAGGAACCGGAAAACACTAGTCTCTTTTGAACAGGTCACTTTTCACTGTAAACACACATGTATGAGAGTTTTGCTGTAAAAGCACTGCATGCTGAGACTCTGAAGGACAAAAAAAGTCATCTCTTCCATTGAAAGTTTATTTCCTAAGCTGAGTTTGTTTCCTAAACTGATTGTTGCATATGTGTAAAGACATGTTGAATTATCTGTAGGCATTTTGGAACTGGGTGGAAAACTATCCTGATGAATTCACAAAGCTTTACCAGACACCACAGACTGATATGGCGGGTAAGACATAACAAATCATTTTGATGTGTATCTCTTAAAATATGGATTTATCAGGCTAAGTCCATTGGTTGTGACTTTCACAAAGTTTTATGTCAGAGATCACCAACTTCACGGACATTTTGTACACTTCTTGCTTCTCAGGCAGCTCGCATAAAAGAAGCATCTTTCTGTCATCCTTTGCCAGAGCAGCCTGGGTACACTCTTTATCTCCCTTCACTCAACAAATGGAAATGGAGAGGAAGGGGGTAATGGTGGGAACTGGCCTGCTTTATAGAGCTCTATTTTGGTACACATAACAAGTAAACAAAACGCACAAACATAAACTATCTTACATACAAATAAAAGTAAATTTACAAATACACATTTTAGCCCCTGATTCAGGAAAGCATTCCTGTTCAGGAAGGGCACGTAAGCATATGCGTAGAGCTCTGCAGATCTGTAGCTATCTGCTTTATTTTCATGTTTCAGATCGCAGATGAATGCGGATCCAAATTTTATGTCTAGAGTCCTGCAAATCTGCGTATATCCACGGACCGTTTGCGGATCGGATGCAAATACAAATTTTGTATTGACACAAGGCTCTACATATGCTTTAGCCTTTCTAATTAGGGAAGGACATAAGCACATTTTAAAGTTATTTTATGAATCATTGTTTTAATGCTGTTTAAAGCCCAGTTCAGCCACAATTGCATGCCTAAGCATGGTTGTAAAACACAATTATTTTATTTTTCTAGAAGGAGCCATACTTTTCCTCTTATGTTCTATTCCCCCTTTATCTTCCTTTCAAAAGTAGTGCTAAACTTCTTTTGCTTCCCAGTACTCAGGACGCAGCCTTCCAGTTTCCATTTGTGTCATAATAGGACCTGTATCTGAACTCTGAAAACAGGCTGAAATGTCTGTTATTTGTACATGCATATTTTAGTGTCTGCAAACTAGAATTCTGGAAAGTTTTTCACAGTTTAAATCTTCAGCTACTATTTAGTGAGTTGGTTAGCTGGAAAAAGAATGAATATAATTGATTTTAAAAATTATGGAAAATAGTGAAAGCAAATTTTGGCTTTTGTACACGTCAGTTACAGTATTTCATAGAATAATATTTTTGATCAATGTTTTTTCCCCTTTAGATGTTTGAAATCTCCTTTTTTATTTCCTATTTCTTTCTGCAGACAATTATACCTAGCTCTGACATAAGTCTTCATCCACAGATCATATGTATTTATGGAATGCTCTATAGTAGTCATGTCTAGTGAATAAATTATGTGTGTGACTGTCTTGCTCATATTTCTTTTGTTCTTCATTGAACCAAAGTCCAAAGATTTCTCGTGCTTTTTCTTTTGAGTAATGTTCTTTGCAAATTAGGATTATGAGCTAAACATAACAGGATATTTAAACGCTTTTCCCCTCAGTGTTTCTTCCATAGTCATTTGGTTGTTTTATAATGTAGATTGTGCAGAGAAGTTGTTTGACTTGGTGGATGGCTTTGCCGAAAGCACGAAACGTAAAGCAGCAGTTTGGCCACTGCAAATCATTCTTCTTGTCCTGTGTCCAGAAATCATTCAAGATATAGCCAAGGATGTGGTGGAGGAAACCAAAATAAACAAGGTGAAGAAAGCTAAAATATCATAGTGAAAACAAGTCTGAATTCACTAGGGTTTGTGTCTTGGCATGTCCTATATTGTTTAAAAACTCTATACTCTCTGATATAAGCCTATTCTGCCTCTGTTTTTTTTTTAAAAACCCACATTAAACCCCCCTATTAAATCCCTACTTTTTCCTACTATTCAGGCTTCTTGGAGCTCTCACCTAGCCCTTTACTTTCCCTACCATCAGAGCTTTGTGTAATGACATATATCCTGCTTGATGAGGGTTGTATAGCTACTCGTGACAATTCAATTCCTGGAACTAAAAAAAGGGTTTGTGCAGAACAAACTGCCACCTTAGCACTTACAGTCCCTGCTGGGCTTGAGAGTAAAAACTCCTAGAGTTTTGAATCCTGCTATTCCTCCCCAAGTCCCTTAATCACGTTTTATATTACTGCTAATCTGAACTGAACTTTGTGGGCAGTGGGTTTTTTTTTTGTTTGATTCGTTTTTTTTGCAATGTGTGGAAATAAGAACATAACGGCCATGCTGGGTCAGACCAAAGGTCCATCTAGCCCAGTATCCTATCTTCCAGAAGTGACCAATGCCAGGTGCTATAGAGGGAATGAACAGAACAGGTAATCATCATATGATTCCTTGTCGCCCATTCCTAGCTTCTGGTAAACAGAGGCTAGGGACACCATCCCTGCCCGTCCTGGCTAATAGCCATTGATGGACCTATCCTCCATGAATTTATCTAGTTCTTTTTTGAACCCTGTTATAGTCTTGGTCTTCACAACATCCTCTGGCAAGGCGTTCCACAGGTTGACTGTGCATTGTGTGGAAAAAATGCTTCCTTTTGTGTGTGTCAAACCTGCTGTCTATTAATTTCATTTGGTGACCCCTAGTTCTTGTGTTATGAGAAGGAGTAAATAACACTTCCTTATTTACTTTCTCCACACCAGTCATGATTTTATAGACCTCTATCATATCCCCCCTTAGTCATCTCTTTTCCAAGCTGAAAAGTCCCAGTCTTATTAATCTCTCCTCATACAGCAGCCGTTCCATACCCTAATAATTTGTTGCCCTTTTCTGAACCTTTTCCAATTCCAATATATCTTTTTTGAGATAGGGTGACCACATCTGCATGCGGTATTCAAGATGTGGGCGTACCATGGATTTATATAGAGGCAGTATATTTTCTGTTTTATAATCTATCCCTTTCTTAATGATTTCCAACATTCTGCTCTCTTTTTTGACTGCTGTTGCACATCGAGTGGATGTTTTGAGAGAACTAGTCACAGTGACGCCAAGATCTTTCTTGAATGGTAACAGCTAATTTAGACCCCATCATTTTATATGTATAGTTTGGATTGTTTTCCAATGTGCATTATTTTGCATTTATCAACATTGAATTTCGTCTGCAATTTTGTTCCCCAATTGCCCAGTTTTGAAAGATCCTTTTGTAGCTCTTTGCAGTCTGCCTGGGACTTAACTATCTTGAGTAGTTTTGTATCATCTGCAAATATTTCCATCTCACTGTTTACCCCTTTTTCTAGATCATTTATGAATATGTTGAATAGGACTGGGTCTAGTACAGGCTCCTGGGGGACACCACTATTTACCTCTCTCCATTCTGAGAACTGACCATTTATTCCTACCCTTTGTTTCCTATCTTTTAACCAGTTACCAGACCATAAGAGGACCTTTCCTCTTATCCCATGACTGCTTACTTTGCTTAAGAGCCTTTGGTGAGGGACCTTGTCAAAGGCTTTCTGAAAATCTAAATACACTATATCCATTGGATCCCCCTTGTCCAAACTTTTTTTGACCCCCGCAAAGAATTCTGGTAGATTTGTGAGGCATGATTTCCCTTTACAAAAACCATTTTTTTTTACCACCCCCCCCCCCCAAAAAACCCCAAATTATTTTCGTCTATGTGTCTGACAATTTTGTTCTTTACTATTGTTTCAACCAGTTTGCTCAGTACTGAAGTCAGGCTTACAGGCCTGTAATTTCCGGGGTCACCTTTGGAGCCCTTTTTAAAAATTAGCATCACAATAGCTATCCTCCAGTGATTTGGTACAGAAGCTGATTTAAATGATAGGTTACAGACTATAGGTAGTAGTCCTGCAATTTGAGTTCCTTCAGAACTCTTGGGTGAATACCATCTGGTCCTGGTGACTTATTACTGTTTAGTTTATCAATTTGTTCCAAAACCTCTTTTAATGACACCTCAATCTGGGACAGTTCCTCAGATTTGTTACCTAAAAAGAATGGCTCAGGTTTGGGAATCTCCCTCACATCCTCAACCTTGAAGACCGATGCAAAGAATTGATTTAGTTTCTCCACAATGGCCTTATCGTCCTGGAGTGCTCCTTTAGCATCTCTATCGTCCAGTGGCCCCACCGGTTGTTTAGCAGGCTGCCTGCTTCTGATGTACTTAATTTTTTTTGCTATTACTTGTTGAGTCTTTGGCTAGCTGTTCTTCAAATTCTTTTTTGGCCTTCCTAATTATATTTTTACCTTCATTTGCCAGAGTTTATGCTTTTCTGTTTTCCTCACTAGGGTTTAACCTGCACTTTTCAAAGGACGCCTTTTTGCCTCTCACTGCTTCTCTTACTTTGTTGTTTAGCCACGGTGGCTCTTTTTTTGGTTCTCTTACTATTTTTTTTTTTAATTTGGGGTATACATTTCAGTTGAGCCTCTATTATGGTGTCTTTAAAAAGTTTCCATGCAGCTTGTGGGGATTTTGCTTTTGATGCTGTACCTTTTAATTTCTGTTTAACTAACCTCCTCATCTTTGTGTAGTTCCCCTTTCTGAAATTAAATGGTATAGTGTTGGGCTGCTGTGGTGTTTTCCCCACCACAGGGAGTTAAATTTAATTATATTATGGTCACTGTTACCAGCGGTCCAGCTATATGCACCTCTTGGACCTGATCCTGTGCTCCAATTACAACTAAATCAACAATTGCCTCTCCTCTTGTGGGATCCAGGACTAGCTGCTCCAAGAAAGTCATTTAAGGTGTTAAGAAACTTTGTCTCTGCATCCTGTCCTGAGGTGATATGTATCCAGTCAATATGGGGATAGTTGAAATCCCCCCACTTATTACTGAGTTTTTTACTTTAATAGCCTCTCTCATCTCCCTGAGCATTTCACAGTCACTATCGCCATCCTGGTCAGGTGGTCTGTAATATATCCCTACTGCAATATTCTTCTAATTCGAGCATGGAATTACTATCCGTAGAGATTCTGTGGTACAGTTTGGTTCATTTAAGATTTTTACTTCATTTGATTCTACACTTTCTTTCACATATAGTGCCACTCCCCCACCAACACAACCTTCTTCTGTTCTTCTGATATATTTTGTACCCGAAAAGTTTGGTGTGCAAATGAAGTTCTGTAACACAGATAGAATTTGACTTGGCTACAACTAAAAATAAGCAATCCTTGGAGCATCCAAGTTGGCCACTACCAAGCTGAATATATCATGGTATCTTCACACAAATGTGAATGGTCCAAAGTGAGTGTGTAAAGAATAAAATATACTTTTCTAAACTGATACACCAGTATTTCCATTTTTTTTTTGGTATTTAAAAATGTAAGAGCTCTGTCCACAGCTCCTAAAACGTTGGTTATAACTATTTCTTTTCTTTTCTTTTTTGGTTTTTATGTTTGAATTCTGCAGAAACTGTTTCTGGACAACCTCAGGAAAGCACTTGCAAGCCATAGTGGGAGCAGACAGCTGACTGAAAGTGCTGCTATTGCTTGTGTTAAACTGTGCAAAGCATCCACCTACATCAACTGGGAAGATAATTCTGTCATTTTCCTTCTCGTGCAGTCCATGGTTGATGATCTTAAGGTAAAGAGGAAGAGAGGAGCCTGGAAATCATTTTGTCGTTTTCTAGATCTGTTGAGAAAATTGATTCGTTTGTCTTTTACTAATAAGCCCAATGTCTTGGAGTATCTTTGGTAGCATTTTTGTAAGCAAGCTGTGCATGTTCTAGTA
Source organism: Eretmochelys imbricata (assembly GCF_965152235.1). Taxonomy (NCBI): domain Eukaryota; kingdom Metazoa; phylum Chordata; order Testudines; family Cheloniidae; genus Eretmochelys; species Eretmochelys imbricata. The sequence continues at coordinate 9,336,581 of NC_135588.1, read as the reverse complement.
TTTTATAATTACACCAGTATTGCAGCTCCAGTATTCTTCATTCACTCTTACTTTCCTTCTCTCAAATCCCTCATTGTCTCTTGACTTCCTACATTTTGTTTCTGCTGAATGCCTTTTGGCTTAAATAGCACTAAGGAATTTTATATTCTCTTAATTCAACATTTACCCACTTACATCCCATATGTAATGCCCAAACTACTTCTTGCTTTTCCAAATACATCTTTAGCTCTGGGTATTGCAACATGTAATCAACCAAGCTTCTGAGATTATATGGGTGAATTAAAAAGCAAGGGATAGGTTCTGAATTTTCTTTTTTGTCTCTATTAAATCTATAAAAGTTGACTTTTTTAAAGATTAAATATTATTTAGGAGGTTTCAGAAATAACGAATGTTAGCAGATTTTTAAAATTGTAATGTTTAGAGTGACCTACTCTCTGATTTTTTTTAACAAATTAGTGATATATTACAAGCAGACTGGAATAACATTTTTATCTGAATTTTTGTGTAGACCTTGCTGTTTAATCCAAGTAAACCTTTCTCAAGAGGCAATCAGAATGCAGATGTAGACCTTATGATAGACTGCTTAGTTTCCTGCTTTCGCATAAACCCTCAGAAGAACCCATACCTTAAGGTGAGGCCATGATTTTATGGGCAAGTAGTGTCTTCTGATGCTATTTATGACTTGTCAGATATCAAGGGTGTGTTAGTGGCAGCCAGAAATTCATAAATAATTTCAAACTTATTAATATTTGTCAGAAATTCTTTGTGTTGAGTATTTTGTATCAATCTGTCTGCTGTTCTGATGCTGCTTGTATTGAAATTTTTTAAATTTACTAAAAGGGCTTTGGTGCTTTGTTCAATCTGATCTTGAGAGATGTTAAAGAATAACAGTTTTCCTAAATGGCTTTTATATTAACGTTTTCCTTCTAGATCTGCTTGGCACAGAATTCCCCATCAACGTTTCATTATGTGCTGGTTAACTCACTCCAGCGAATAATCACAAATGTAAGTTTTAAAAGTATTTAGTTAGCCTAGAGGTGGTTGATTTTATTTAGGAATTGAAATATTCATTTGAATAGACTATTGGCAGTAGACTAAATCTTGCGCACTGTGTTCATTCTACTGGTTCTAGCACAATCATCAAGATTTGCCCATTTATGGACAATGGATTTAGGTCTCTTCGACCTTGGGCTCACTGAGTTACAGGTCTGCATCTCAGTACAAATTTAATGTGCTGAAATATGAGGATGAAAAAGCATGTTTATTGTATTGTTTTTAATATAAAGTGCTATTTTTCTGTTGCATAACAAGCTTCCTCATTATCCACTTATCAGGTTTCAAAATAGGCCGAGATTCTAATCACCATAGTTGCATGGCAGCAGTTCCTTCGCTGCTTCAACCCCTCTTGCTCTTTCCAGTGTATTGACATTGATCATTTAAGGGAGGAGGACTGCAGACTCATTATTTATATTATGGGAGGCAGTATTGCCTAGTGGATGGAGCAATGGACTGGGACTCGACAGATCTGGGTTCCATTCTCAGCTCAACTACTGGGTGACCTGGGGCAAGTCACTTCACTTCTCTGTGCTTCAGTTTTCTCATCCATAAAATGGTAATAGTGATGTGTACCTCCTTTGTAAAATGCTACGTACGTGCTAGGTGATATTGGTGGTATTATGCCAGTCATGGAAACGGGGTCCTAGTCATGGAAAAGGGCCCCATTAGGCCAAGCGCTGTACACTCATACAAAGTAGGTGGTCCCTGCCCAAAAGAGTTTATAATCCAAGTATAAAATGAGAGACAACAGGTAGATACAATGAACAGATGGGCGAAGCTTACCCCTATTATCTCCATTTGGTGTGGGGTAAAAAGACAGGACATGCATTTATTTTAAAGAAGTAAAAATTCCTAGAACAGAGATTAAACCCACAATCCAGAGAGGTTTAAAAATATTTAAACCACATTGCACTGTGTAACTTGGAGCATCACAGGTTTTTGCTAAAGCAGTAGCCTGCCCCAAATCCTGTGGGCTCTCCCTAGGGCTGCTCTTGTAGTAGTTTTGCACTAGCTATGGGAAGAGCTTTGAACAGAAAGCTCCTGTAACTAGTGGCTTTCACTGAAATGTGAAACTTGATTTTCGTTTTAAAACATTTATAAAATTAACTTTTGGCCTTTAAATGGTTCTTTTCTATAATAATTTCTCCTTAATTTTTGTTGTCTAATAGAATGTGCAGTTCATACATGGACTTTGCACTGCTCTCAGGCTGAGTTTGAGGCTTTTTTGGTCTTTAATGCTAAAGCACAACTCTCCGTGCCCACTTGTCTTCGATAAAAGTGACTGCGTGTTTCCTAATATTGCGAGTATGGAAGTAGTTTTCGATGAAGCACAAAACCATTAGGGAAAAGGGTCTTAATTTAACCCCTTCTGGCAAAAGAAAACAGAAAACTTGGAGTAGAAAAAAAACTGATTCCAAGCTAATGAAATCTTTGTTGTGAAAACTATTTGCCCTTTGAATAGTATTGCATAGCCCATTTTGAATATTCATGTCTTAAACTGGACTTTAAGTAGCAACTTCTTTAATTTGGCTTGCTTTTGTAATCTGCTACTAACTTCTCCAATGTCAGTCTAACTGACACTGATTTTGAAGTACTTCCTGACTGAAAAACCAATTATGACAGCAAGTAGTCTGTTTTGGGTTTTTGTTTTAAATAGATTGTGATTTGTATGACGTGCTACTTTTTAAGTACCAGTGTATTTTCTTCCTAGTCTGAAGTGGACTGGTGGCCCAAGATTGATGCTGTGTACTGTCATGCCGTGGAACTCCGCAGCATGTTCAGTGAAACACTTCAGAAAGCTGTGCAGGGTTGTGGGGCCCATCCAGCAATTCGTATGACACCGGTAAGCCTTGGGGCTGTGATTTAACAATTACTGTCCATTGCATTTTCTGTCTCCATTCCATTCCTGCTGTTTTATTCATCAATGTTAGTCTGGAAGATAAAGTAAAAATGTAGCAATCCCTAAAGCAACAGAGAGCCTTACATACTCTGTAAACCTTGCAGTATTCTGTGTATTCACAAAGTATTCCTACTAAGTTAATCAGTGATCTTGTTTCTTAGCTTTTATGCTGCTCTCAGACTGACAAGATAGAAATAATCTACTTTCTGTAATACAGTCTGAATGTTCTTTTAAGGTGTCTTGCTATATCCAGGCCTATTTAGTGAAGGCAATACTTGGCCTTTTTTTTTTTTTTTTTCATAATCAGAATAATTCTACCCTCTGCTGCATACAGCAGAATAAATTTCAGTATCTGCTGCATTTCTACATTGATGATGAGCGGGAGTTTTTTATTTGAAATGCTTTTTGTTTGTTTTACTTACTCTGTCTTAAGCATGTTGGCTGTTTGGTCTTAGTGACAGCACAGAAATTGTAAAGATTTGCAAGCATTATGAAATGAAAACTGCTTTGATCATCTTTATAAAAATCTTCAATAAATCATGGATTAGTCTGTAGTATGCTATCCAAATGTCTTTTGAAGTAGTTCTGCTCATTTTGAACTTTCAGTTTAGGACTTTCTATATTGTGCGAAGTTAACTTGTTTGTTTTCTGCAAAGATATAGTTTTCAGTGTCCCAGATATTTACTGTAGCAGAAGGCCTAAAGCTATACATGCAGCTGAAATATTCCTAATAATTCAGTATTTTGTTTAAAAGAAAATGATTGGGCAAAATTAGTTGAACGTTATAGAATTGTTTAACTCAGTTTTTATATCTGTACATTCATCTGTTGAGAATATAGCAAGGGTATTGTACTTGGCAACTCTGAGATTGATTGATTGGTGGTGCTTTGTCTTTTGCTTCTTATTTTCTGTTCTTATTGGCTGCTGTCGCTCACATGATCAGATGCCAACCAGTCACTGTTTTGCATGGCAGTGGGCCTCTGTTGCTGTAAGTATGACCCATTGTAACTACCGCAGAAAAGCCTTCAATTTCTTTGACTTTTCTGTGTATAGTTACCGTTGAAGTCACATCACTTCATTTCAGATGGAATATGTAGCATGTCTTCAATTATAGGTTGTATGAAGTAAATAAATCATTTCACAGATCAGATAAACCATACAGCTTCCTTTCTGCCATGCTTTTCTTTTCAGAGTTCCCTTAATTGTGACAAAGTGATCATATACAGTAGCAGTTTTCTCTGGCAGTACAGTTGTCACTTTTTGTCAAATGCTTTGAGTATGAGATTTTATTGTGCATCTTTAAGAGTGAAATTGAATTTTTTTTAGCAAAATAGTTTGGGATTATAAAGTCTCAAATTTGTAATTACACAAAGCCATACTTGAAAAGAATTCAAGAATAGGCTTGTAATCTTTGAGACTACTTTTTTGTTCCAGGGTATAAATCTGTAGATCAAAAAGTTAAAATAAAAAGCTTGCAACTTCAGTGTTACCTTTTGAAAGGTATCTTCCCAGGGATGAATTTATTTAAGTTTTTAAAGAATACTGTGTTCACTGCTATTGTTGAGTCCCTCATGCATATAAAACTCAATAAAATAAATTGTAAAACTTGAAATACTATAATTTTAAATATTCCTATTTTCACAGACTTAAAAAGTAAGCAAAATTAGATGCTAATTACAGATTATACAGTTTGGACAAAAAATACCATCGTGGTAGCACCTAGGAACCCAGGCATTTCATTGTGCAAGGCTCTATACAAGCATAGAACAAAAAGGTCTCTGTCCCAAACAATTTATAGTTTAGTCAAAATATTGTTTATAATGAGATTGAAAAAACACAGCCAATATGCAATGGGAGCCATTCACATGCTTAAAGTTATGCATATTTGTAAGTTTTGCAAGATGAGGGCATACATTTGTAAATTAGACTAACTTTTAAGCTCTCGTAATTAGCAACATCCAGATATTTGTCAGATGTGGAGGGCAATTCCCCCTTTGATCAAGGACACTGAACAAGGATTAACATATTTCTTAGTTGTACTGAAGAAACTCCTTTGCAGATATCAAATAGCTCCTGAGAGCTTCCTCTGTCCAGTAGTGTAACTTTACATAGTTAAGTGTAATTCTCTGTGTGTCCATTTGTGTGAAGGTGCATAGGCCATATCTCGGGACAGATAGTCACACTTACTTATAAAGGTGGTAGACTCTCACATAGTTCAGATTTTTTTTCGTATCTGAATTGCATAACTGTTTCCCTGGTGAGCTAGGATGAACAGAGGCATTAGAATCTCCTCCCATGCAAATGAGGAAATTGAATATTGTATGAGTAGTATTTCACCATTCCTCTTCAAATGAAGCTAACTTTCTCTGACTTTAGCCTGTGTTAGAGTACTATACGGGCATTTCTATACTACAGTGATAAGTCAACCTATGATCACGTTACTCTCCTTCTGTCTACTTTCCTTCTGTCTCCTCCTCACCAGAGCGCTTCCACCAACTGAAGGGGGCAGTGTGGGGGACTGGGAGCTAAGGCTCTCAGCTGTGCGCAGTTCCCAGCCGGGAGCCCAGCTGCTCCTAGGGCTTCTCACCTCCAGTGCGGAGATATGTACCCGGAGCCCAGTCAGCGGCCATGCTCCTGGCAGGGAAGTGAGAGCACGGGCAGCAGCTAGGCTCCCAGCGGAGAGCCTCAGTGCAGCCGGGCTCTCAGCAGGGAGTGTAGAGCCAAAACCCAGGGGGCGGAGCAGAGATCTGTGAGCCTGGGTGGCAGCCCAAGTTGGGAGCCTGACTGGCAGCCCAGCTTGGAGCAGAGACTTGGCAGCAGCCCGGTTGGGGAGCCTGGAGCCAGGCTTCCTTGTCAATTTAATGGCTCCAGCTCCAGGAGAGCCGTGAAATTGATAAGACACTCAACAGCTGATGTAGGGAATACACTGTCTACACAGACACTGCGTTGCCCTAACTACTTCGACATAAGCCTCTCATGGAGGTAGAGTTGTTATGTCAGTGTAGTAGGGCACTTGCATCATTGGGACAAGGCTGTAGTGTGTACACTGACATAATTAGGTCAACGTAAGCTGCCATATGTTGACCTAACTGTGTAGTGTAGACCGGGCCTCTGTATTTTACTAATGATTCAGCACCATCTGAAAACTGCAAGACACGGTTTTCAGAGATCCATTGCATTAAAATAGAGTAACACAGCTGCTACTGCTTAAAATGTGAGAAGAGTGAGTTCTTGCCTTACAGTAAAAAGAACAGGAGGACTTGTGGCACCTTAGAGACTAACCAATTTATTTAGTCTCACGAAAGTCTCACGAAAGCTTATGCTCAAATAAATTGGTTAGTGTCTAAGGTGCCTCCTTTTCTTTTTGCGAATACAGACTAACACGGCTGTTAGTCTGAAACCTGCCTTAAAGTATTGTCATTTACATTAATATCGAAAAACAGCATGTTAACATTACTGTGATTTAAACTAATTGTTTTAAAAATCTAAACATATTAAAAAAAAACCCCAAGATGTTGAAGTTAAATTAAAACCATCGATTGCTGTGCCAGCAGAAGTATATTGATTTTTGTTGTTGTTTGAGGGATTAAAAAAAATTACAATATTTTATTAGTAGGTATATCTGATTTTCTTAGTATTGGAATAATTATTTTCATAGGTTTTTCCCCAATTTCAGAAAACCTTTTGTGGGCAACTTATTGACAAGATGAAATTTTTTTGCTTACATATAGTTTTAATTAAAATGATAGCTTATTTTTAAACAAACTATATTTTTAATATGTAAAAGGTTAAAGTGAATACATAAAAGGGTAAAGTACAAAAGTTATATTTATACTTTACTGAATTGCATATACAATCGTTAGCCATATGATACCTGTTCCTTTTCATGCATTATTGATTATAAAAATAATAAGCTTTTAAAAACGTTAAATTATCAACCCCGCTATATGTGTACTTCATTGACAAATGTTGTAATATTTTTTCCTTAGAGTCTTACATTTAAAGAGAAAATGACAAGCCTTAAATTTAAAGAAAAACCTACAGACTTGGAAACCAGAAGTTATAAGTTTTTGCTGTTATCCATGGTAAAACTGTTACATGCTGATCCAAAGCTCTTGCTGTATGTAAGTAAATGTTACTGTTGAATTAGTGAAATCTTGATGTTAAAAGAAATATTGAAAAAGCATTTTAGCTTTTTGTTAAATATGAAGTCATCATATAAATAACCCTAGGAAATAAAGTCACTAAAGTATAAATACCAAAAACAAAGTAATAAAATTGGTAAAAAAATAAAAATTCAAACTCAGAATGTTTAGCTCTAGGATGATACTTTTTTCTCTTCTCGTCATCCAATCAAGACAATTTATGAAGGCAGCTTTTCTAATGTCCATTATATAAACACCAGGCCCATCCCACTGTATTTCTTCTGCTTATCAGTAATGTGATGAACCTGGGCAGTGCGTTAGGATAGATCCCAGACAGTCATCCTAGTTGCTGATCATTGTGTCAAGAATGAGACGACAAGATAGCGAGACTGCAGGGCATGAAGTTCTTTGGTTCTAGAGAGCGCCAGATTAAAGTGACAAAGAGTATAAAACCTGTAAACCTGAATAGAGGGGAAATGGATTGGGGAAGAAAATACGATCAGGAAAAAGAATTAGGGTAAAAATCTCAAGCAGAAAAACAAAAGAGAATACTAGAGAGAAATTAATGAACTCAACTTGTAAAAATATGATAGAAGAGATGTTATGAGTAACACTGTGGAAAGACTGAGGGAAAGTCACCAAAGAATCATAAGGGAGACATGAAAAAGAGAGGACAGTAAACTTACTAAGATATGCTTATTTTGTAAATGGATGTCATAATGGGTATTCTGTAAGGTTCCTTTCAAATAATTTTTCTGGGATTCTGCAAATCATAATATGGAGATCAACTCTAACCCAAGCATCAGAAATTAGTTCCAATTATGTTAAATGTACATCTTGAAAATAACATTGGATGTACAATATTGCCAAATAATCATAATCATTTTATTACAATCTGAATCTTATAGTGAGGGTTGTGAAATTTTATTTTGTCTGTTTTGTTTACTCTTCAGTTTGAATTTTTTTTTTAGATTGCCCCAAAGTATGACATTCAAGGACTATCTCAAAAAACAAACAAAAAAACCAACTCACCAATCCCTCTTTACTTGTATGAGGATCTGTGAAAGTAGTCACCTGAAGTCTGCCTGCGGTTAATTTAGTTCTGTGAACGCTGTTGGCCAGGGTATTGAAGGGGTCTGCATTTTCAGAGCAGATAAAACATGGCCCATTTCTGAACAACGTTGCTTTTTAAACCATTTTACTCTCTTTACTGTTTAGAATCCAAGGAAGCAAGGGCCTGAGACACAGAGTAGTACTGCTGAATTAATTACTGGACTTGTACAACTTGTTCCACAGTCCAACATGCCAGAAATAGCCCAAGAAGCCATGGAGGTAAGGGAAGTGTTCTTCCCCACGCAGGGTGATTAGCTTGCGAATTGTGCCGAGCATATCAGGCTTTTTGTGTAAAAGCTTTTAAGTATTGATCAATTTGTTTCCAAAGTTGAGTGTTAGAGCTTGTCTACATGGCAAGTTACCACTCTGCAAGCTAGGGTGTGAATTTGCAGCGCACCAGCTTGCAGCATGGCCGTGTGGACATTGGTACAGCACTCGGGGACTTTGACTGCACTGTAGCAATGTCCTCAGTAACTTGGTGTGTAGATGAGCCTTTAGTGTTTGGTCTGTATTCATGCATTTTTCTAAAAGTAGGTTCAATTGAAAGTTTGCAATACAATAATGCAAAGGCCTATTTAAGGAAAGATTTCAAAGGTATGATAGGGAATTGTCTTCTGTGGTCCTCCCATGTCACTGAGAGATTTGTTCCTCACTGAAGCTGGCCTTAACCAAGATCTATTTCAGAAGGGGTTTTATGGATCTTCCACTACATTGTAGAGAGTACTGTTAAAATCCCTCCACTGACAGTCTGCCTGTCCGCCCCAGTTCTTTCTGACTGGCTGAGATAAGCATTCATTTTACCTCTGGGACCGTGGCCAATGATGATTACTTTCTGAATCAGCAAGTGTGGAGGGGGCATATAAGCAGGCAAGTACTTCTAATCCTAAGGCTGTTAAAATCCTTTCCCTGCTTGTTATGTAATTAAAGTGCACCACACTTGAGGTAAATGAGCTTCAGTAGTCCAGCAGGCAAAACACCAAGATTGATTTCTAAGCCGTCCATGCCATATTGCTAATGTAAGGCTGCTGAGTAAGTTGCCATTCAGTTTGGTACGTTCATGCGTTTTCTTGGTGGTAGAAATGTATAACAGATTTAAAATATATTGAAACTAGAGACGTCAATTTCTTTTGGTGTGTGAGAAGGAAAGATTCTATGTCCCAGTTAAATTACAAGTTATTAAATTGTCCTGGATTACTGTGATTTGAGGCTCTCACATGCTATCAGGAGCACTGTGTCTAAGACTTTCATCTTCCACGCTTCTAGGGGGAAAACTTTCAAATATTGAAGGAAAGGATATCTAAAACATTCTTCAGGGTGTTGCTTTTACTGCTTCACTCAATCTTTGTAGCTAAATTCTGCGGCTTGCATTGCGGCATTTCCATCAATGATAATCACTCCAAATGTTATGGTATCCGTATGTTGTTTTGGCCCAAATACAGTGGTGTCTTTTTAAATAAAAGTACTGTGATTGGCTTGAAAGTGTTTTGGACAATTTAAATATGACAAACTCTCCCAAACCCATCCTCTAATGTATAGTATTGTATCAGATGAGGGATTTGATTTTCCGTTAGTTATGTTATTTAGTTTAGGCATGCTGGGCCAGACTTTGAGCTGGAGTAAGCCGAGGTAGCTCTGTTTTGAATGGAGTACCAGCAATTTACACTAGCTGAGAATCTGGTGTGTTTTATGTCCTCAATCTTTAACCCACTTACCATCTTTTTTTCTTCTAGCTTAGTTATTTCAAAGTGGTTCCTGTTACGAACTATTCTGAAAATCATTAAAAGTTGCTACACAAGTGTGTGGGGATCTGCCCTAGCTGATGGAAATGTCACTTTCAATGGTATTATTTTGCCACCACAGCTCTTACAATCTCTGCTTTCATGGAATTTGTTAGATTGATAAAGTTAGGAATTCGAGGTAGAGCTGCTTATTCTATCGTTGATTTTTTATTTATTTATTTTTTATTTAATTTTTTTTTATAAACACCAAAGTATTAAATTTCTTTGGACATTTTAGCAGGGGTCTTCAAACAGTAGGTGATCTTACATGAAGCATCCCATTTGTCACATTACCCAAGGATAGTTACGGATGACGTGGCAGCTTTTAATTTAAATTTCCCTTGCTCTTGAGAGCTTGCCATAACTATATTTTGGTGAATAACTTGTAACCAGCAATTTTACTTTTTCTGCTTGCTAATTGTCCGTGACTTTGTGATTTTTCTCACATTTATTTGCCAAATATTTTCCGGAAGAAATTATTGGTGTTGAGCTCATTTGTGAGTATTTGCTATATGAGCTGTCACTTTTGATTGGGCACATAGGTCACATAGTCCATTTCTGTTCTTTCAAGTTTCTGGTGTGACTATGCATATTTAAAATTCATAATTACTTTTCTGCAAACATTTTTCAATAGTTGTTTAAACCTTGCTGTTTCCTTAAACCAATAAACTTGTCCAAGAGAATAATTGAAGAAAATAAACCCCAAAGAGGTGCAAACATAATTTTTAAAAATGAAAATGAATATTTTTGAAATATGCTTGCTAATACTCTCCCAGTTCTGGTCAGAACGTACTGTTATTTTAATTAACTTTTTGCAAGTTGAAAACAAAGAAATTGCACCTCTTTTCTTACAACAGAGAATTCTTCAACTATAGATGCTCTATTGTTGCTATTCTAGTTTTATACCAGCAGGATTGCTGTTTCATTACATTTTTCCAGATGGGTCATTGAAGTAAACACTAAAGTAAAAAGTTCCCTTTTTAAAAGACTTGACATGTCCTTGGTTCATTTTGGAGATTCACATGCAAGTAATACAAGATAATGTATCAAGTTTGGGTTGTAAATATTTAATAAAAGCTAAAAGATGATTATGGAAGCTTGCTTAATAATGAACTTCTGCTTTTCCATAAAAAAGATTGCATATTTTTGTTTTCCATTAGATTTACTATTTTAAATGTAAATATAATTAATACTTGGATTCATATATATTTAATCTACTTTGCTGCATATGCTGAAGTACTTTGCAAATTATTTTCTCTTAAGTGAAAAGCTACTCTGTTTTGAATTCAGGCCTTGCTGGTTCTTCATCAGTTAGACAGCATTGATTTATGGAATCCAGATGCACCCATAGAAACATTTTGGGAAATTAGGTAGGTAAATTAGCTTTTATGAATCAGATAAATAGCCCTGTCTGAGATGTCTTTTCTTTTGAAGTAGCTGTGGTTTATACTTGTCTGAAAAAAGCCAAGTAGTTTCAATATGTCTCTAAAACCAAAACTATTCATGTATACACTATCTTGTTTAGTTTCACAGAAATCCTTTTCCATTTTACTAGTTAACTTTTACAGAAATTGCATGTCACAGATATCTTGCTAGCTTTGTCAGAGGTTTTTAATCCAGTATTCAGTTGTAACTGTGGCTGTTAAGATAAAAATTATAAACATATTTTTAATTATCTGATTGAAATGCTTACTATTTGCTTTTTAAAAAAATTGTATTTATGCACTAAGGCAGGATAAATCCAGCAAACCCACCCCTATGGAATTACTTAATATTATTTCTAAAACTAAAGCTCACTTTATGTGGAAGTTCATTTCACTGGTGCGAGTCAGCTGCCTTGTCCTAAAGGGTTTTTTAATAAAGAATTCTATTGACTAAGATAATCTTACATTTTATTTTATAACTTATAATATAGCAATTGCAGCAATTGACTCTATAGATGAGACTATTAGGGAAAAGGTATTTCAGCACTCACAAGAAGGCAAAAATGGACATTAAATGTGACCCTGCATGAACCTGAAATTGTGAATCATGAAAATAAACTTAAAATATTTCATGCTTTGTCATAGGATGTGTATCAGTACACAATTTTTTTTTTTTGGTAGGAGAAAGGAATTTAGTATACGTTTCCAGAACACATTGCTCTCTGCATCAATAAATTAGTCTTCATTGGTGCATTATATGGCTTCAGGGATTGGTAATGTGGATAGGCTTTCACCTTTACATTTTTGGCTTGAGTCCTGCCTAGGCTAGCAGTAATTGAAACTATATTATATAGCTATAATGAGTTTGTTGTCTGTTCAGGCTGGGGGCAAAAAAACCATAAAAACTGACACTAATCGGGACTCTTTGGCAGTTTTAACAGATTACTGAATGGATTTGAACGAACACTCCTAGATGTGTGTTCCTTACTAACAGAGTTGAGACACATCAGGGCAATGTAGGTAAACATGTACTGCCACTCTCTGAGCTGGATCAGTTCTGTGATAAATGAATCACAGTTCTGAATCAACAGCCCTGAAGACTGGACATCTGAGAAGTACCAAAATCACTTAATTTCCTCTAGGGAATAAAAAATGGCCTGTTGGGAGGTGGAAGGGGACAGCTTTGTTATATAAAATATACTCTTTATATTTTAAATGGACTATTATGCCATATCGGATATTCCTACTGATTCCTTGATGCCATATAATGATATATGGATATATGCACACAAACAAAATGGGGAATGACTGCCTAGGAAGGAGTACTGCGGAAAGGGATCTGGGGGTCATAGTGGATCACAAGCTAAATATGAGTCAACAGTGTAACGCTGTTGCAAAAAAACCAAACGCAATTCTGGGATGTATTAGCAGGAGTATTGTAAGCAAGACACGAGAAGTAATTCTTCTGTTCTACTCCACGCTGATTAGGCCTCAGCTGGAGTATTGTGTCCAGTTCTGGGTGCCACGTTTCAGGAAAGATGTGGACAAATTGGAGAAAGTCCAGGGAATAGAAACAAAAATGATGAAAGGTCTAGAAAACCTGACCTAAGAGGGAAGATTGAAAAAATTGGGGTTGTTTAGTCTGGAGAAGAGAAGACTGAAAAGGGACTTAAGTTTTCAAGTACATAAAAGGTTGTTACAAGGAGGAGGGAGAAAAATTGTTGTTCTTAACCTCTGAGGCTAGGACAAGAAGCAATGGGCTTAAATTGTAGCAAGGATGGTTTAGGTTGGACATTAAGAAAAACTTCCTAACTGTCAGAGTGGTTAAGCACTGGAATAAATTGCCTAGGCAGGTTGTGGAATCTCCATCACTGGGGATTTTTAAGAGCAGGTTGTACAAACACCTGTCAGGGATGGTCTAGATAATACTTATTATTGCCAGGGGACTTGACTAGATGACCTCTCGAGGTCCTTTTCAGTTCTATGATGCTATGTCTTTATCAAGAAATTGTATTTGGATTATTAGATAATATAGCTAATACTGAATTTCATTTTGCTGCAGTTCACAAATGCTTTTCTATATCTGCAAGAAACTAACTGGTCATCAGATGCTCAGCAGCACAGAAATCCTCAAGTGGTTGCGTGAGATTCTGATCTGTAGGAACAAATTTCTTCTGAAGAATAAAGTAAGTAAATGTTAATGTTAATCTGTTAAATCAGGTTTTTCTTTTTTACTTTATTACCTCTGTATATTGGGTAATTTCTTTGTGATTGAAAGAAATTTTACTAGCTCCACCTTTAGTTGTGTTAATGCACTTTATCTTTCTTTACAGAGCAGAATGTGATATATCTATCTATCTATATATCATGGTCTCAAATGGTCTACATTTGGTTAGGTCTTTTTAAATACATAGCTAACACTGTGTAGAATTTTTCTTTTTTCTGTTTCTGCATAGGAAATGCATGTCTTCCAAAGGTTTGAAAAATGTACTTTGCGGAACTAAAGACTTGTTGATCACTGTTGCTTTATATATGAAAATTGTAAGAAATTTCTGTCAGTGCAAGAAAGATGATGATGAGGATAATGTGTACATCTTCAGACACAATAAGATACCCTTTCTTCTGACATGGTAGAATGACTTCCAAAATTCTGTCCTACTTCTCTTTCTGATCGTCGGACTGTGTCAAAGTACAAGCCCAGACTCTCTCTAGCTATTGCAAGATCACCTCTGAGAAAATCAGTAGCTAGATGGAAAACCAAACCTGTTACATATTCAGCAGTAAAGAAGGCCTAATCAGGGTAGAGAAGAGGGAGTAGTGTTCTCAAACTTCAGTTCCAGATAACTTAAAATACCAGTGATTAAAGGACATTCTGTCTTATTTCTGGACTTCTTCACATATACAGTGTTCCTTAAATAAGAGAGGATTCCATTTTAGAGCGAGGATTAGTGTGTGTGACTTGTTTGCCACTTGTATCCCTATTATTAGCTTTGTTACTACATGAACTTTTTTCTCAGTCTTTCTTATGCTGACTACCAAATAGGCCTGTTCCTTGGGTATCTCCTATTCAATATTTATAAAATGTGGGAAAAAAATTAAAGTTCCCCCACAACTTCCATTTTAGTGTATCTGGTACCCAGGATTCCAAAAGCACTATTGCTCACTGTATTTTTAGTATCTCAAGCGGGATTCCTGATTTCTCTGAAGTCCAGTTTCTTTACTTTTCTGGAGGCTTAGCTTGCAACTGTTTGTGCATATCTCACTTCTGCAGCTGGGCTATCCATCTTGTTTTACACATTAAGAAACTCAAGAGTCTCGTACAGTTGTGCTTGTAGATGCAGAGGGACTTGATTTTGGCCAGCTCTTCTTGTGAGTTTGATCTTTGTGCAGCTTTTTTGGTTATCCTCACCTCTACTTAATATGTCATTGTACTCTAGACTCTCGATTCATCCTCCTTTCACCATTTTCCACGAGAACAAGATGATACTTCACTTGCCTGAGGTTCTTACTAAAAGCTGTTTCGAACTTTCAACTTCTGTTGTTACTTTTCCTCCATGGCTCACCTGGGGAGTTTGATCTCCATGATTTGGATGTGAAGGGGACTTGAATACCTTGATAAAACAAGGACTTTTCTGCAAGTCGCCAAGTCTATAACCTTTACAGCGTATTTTAAGGGTTGATCTATTTCAGTGCCCAGTCTTCGCAAATACAGTGACTTGTGTTTTCAGTCCTGCTGTTCACAAGTCCAGGTAGCCTGATGCACATTTGATTATGGCATAGATATGTGTCTTTTACATAATATGCCCATCCCTGAAATTTGTAGAATCACTTTTATCTGGAGCTTGATATTTATTATTATAAGCTTTCCAAACACAACTGAAGAGACAGGATTTGTCCCACAGAGCTTACAGTCTCTGACAGAAAGCAATGCACAAGCATAAAGAAAATGTCAAGAGTTCTTATGGTCTTATTTTTTTTAAAACATGTTCCCAAAATCATTTCCCTTATTCCCTTGACTAGGTGCACCAGTGAATTTGGTCCATAATGCTTCCCCATTGTGCCCATTTCCCTATAAAAATAAGTTTGGGCATAAGCTGAAGAAAGGAAAGTCAGGTGGTAACATTCCAAGTATGTGGACTTTTCTCACAAAAATTACACTAACCCAAACAACACTCTGACATCTTGGATGCAACTGATCCAAGGTAGTAAGTTTTTTTTTTTCCATTTTCTGATACATACATTTAAAAAAAACCACCTCATAACAAAACATCAAGTGAATTCTCAAGACAATTGGTCCTCAAGTCCTTATCCCTAGAGCTCAGGTATTCAGAGTATAAATTAATTCAGATCTTTAAACTGTATGCAGTATACTATCAGAGATTTTCCAAGGCTTTTAAGTCAGAATCAGCTATTCTTCAAGTTAAGAATCATCTTAATGTTTATTGTTTCATTTCTTGGAAGAGAAGTTAAGGTAAAACTTGTACTAGTTATGGTTCTGAGAAATGGGTCTTTTAACAAAGTTGTCTCAAATTGTTTTCTCCTAAACATTTAGACTGTGATAGCTAAAATCAACCAGGTCAGGCTGTATTATTGGCTGCTACCAAAATGGCAGTACCATCTGCGACGGGCTGAAGCCTCAAAAAGCGTCAATGGTTTCAGAAAGATGAGGGCATGGGGAGATAATGGGACCCTTGATGCAAGAAATGCCATCAAATGGCGGAAGAGGTGAACCATGATTTAACCCATGGCAGCCATAAACTGGAGGGAAGGCAACAGAAAACCACCCTCTATTTTCTCCAACAAGAGCTATCATGGCAGAACAGAGGCATCCTACTTGGCCATGGCTTTCCTTCCGAAAGTGTTGAAAACCGTGGCATCTTGAAATGTACGAAGGTTGACTGGTGAAAAGCTCAATATTTTGCTATCGTGATTTACTGATGTAAAACCTGGAAAACGAATGCTGCAGACAAAATGAAATTTGAAGCCTTTGAGATGTGGTGCTGGTGAAGATCCTTACTTGTCTCCTGGTCAGAAAAGAAGATGAATGCTTACGATAGAAATATTGTTGGAGCAAAATGAACTCTGCTCTTAGAAATCAACAGGTGCAAATCTATATACTTTGGTCACATCAGGCTTAGAGCTGGAAATAACTTCAAAAGTTATCATGAAAGGAATGATGGTGGGTCATTGCAGTAGAGGATGACCAGCAAGGGGAAGGATAGATAGTTTGTGCAGATTACTGGGAGACCAGCTGCTGAGTGTACGAAGTTCGTGATGAATTGAGAAATGTTCTGAAAATTCTACTGTCACCAGTATTCAGACATGAATAATGGACTTCATTTACTAGTTAAAATCAGTTAGGAAAAAGTAACGTTTGTTTTTTAGAGCAACTTTAACTCTGCTCCATTTCACAACCAGTAATTTCTGTTCCTGTTTTATCCAGTTAAACCTGAAATATACACAATAAAATATACAATACAACAGAAATAACATTTATTAGAGCTTTAATTTCTTCACTTTCTTGACTTGCAACTTCAGTAAACAGCTTCCACTTCCTTATTCAGCAAATGTGGGTTAACTGTCTCTTGGGATTGAGAGAATTTTTTCTCTGGTTCCCTCCAATGTAAAAAAGTCCTCACAGAGTATAATTGTACTGATTCCACTGATGATTTTCACATCCCATAGTCCCTATTTTTAAGAATTGAACTCTAATTTTCTCTTTTTAGGAAATGCCTTCAAGGAGCTTCAAGAGATGTGTTCTTGTACAAACATGCCCATTTCAGATGGGCATGAACTATTGTGCTCTTACGGCCCTCTGCAGTCTTCCATTTTTGCCCCACTGTTTCTCCTCACGTGAAGTTTAGGGAAGTATCTTCTTCCCTGTTCACATGGGCTATTGTGTGAAATTTTGCTACCTAAAGCATCAGCCTTTAAGCTTGGCATAAGGATTGTTCTTGTAAGTCAAACATGTCTGCTTTTGTCATTCTATGCAAGATCTACAGGCATTCTAAATAATGAAGATGCCCAGAGGGAAGGAAGTATGTGGAGAAAATACGTAGTGTCTTCCTGAGCTGGGGAAGGTGCCTTTGCTGGATTTCTATCAAGATATATCTTATATAGTGCTAAAAAGCATTTCTAAGCTATCCTTAATGTGACACATTTGATCTTACAAAGTTCCATTGTCAGTTTCTCATCTGCATTTACAAATCAGTGTTTGTTCCTCTGTTTCTAATATGTACAAGATAGTTCTCTTAATACTTTCGTCTGTATTGCTTTTACAAGCAGTTTAATAAACTCTCTGCCACCTTGAGCAGACAAAATAAATAGCAGTATTAGAAAACGTGTGGGCATTGACCCGTTCTCCAGGCCAAATTTCAGCTTGAGTACCTTCTGCATTTGACTTGGGTGTGGTATTCACTTCCTGTCTGCTGTGTAGTATGGCTGTGTGCGTTATTACAGGTGCTGCATTCCACCCCAGAGGTAGCTGCATTTCAGAGGTGAGTGACACAATTACAATGAGTAATTTTTGTAAGCTCTTTGGGAGCCTTCAAGGTGAAAGATGGAAGAGGTGCTGTTTTCCTTTCGTGAGTGTAGCTGCTGTAACCCATCCTTTCTCCCTTATAAAAGTAGGGTGATTGACTATTTTTCTTACCTCTCTTTATAGCAATCAGATAGGAGTTCCTGTCATTTTCTCTTCCTTTATGGGGTAGGATGTGATGTCTCTGGCGGTGGAGCTAGTCAACTTTCTCTTGACCATGAAGAGATGCGCTGTGCTCCAGGAGCTACTCTCAGGAAAGGGAAAGGCAACTCTTCCATGGTAATTAACATTTTGTATTCTTAATACTTTTAAAATAAACTCCATTGCCACCCTCAAAATCAGTTATATTTGTACTACTATATTGAGATTCTTTTCAAGTATTTTAAACATTGTTATGTGGGTGGGGCGAAGGGTATAGGAGAATTTAAACGTAAATGTCTCATGAGCTAGGTGTTGATGTTTGCTCAAGGTCACTATGCTAAGATGGCTAGAGTAAGTGCAACATTTTTAAGAGTTTGAAACTAAAATTTTGGTGTCATCTTCATAGAGCCTAAACCATAATCTGTTTACACATTTGTCTGCGTTTATTAAATCTCAGACTCCAGATTTCTAAATCTCCATGCTGTCTGAACATATGCTAAATAAAAAAGCACAAGGCAAGGAAAATCTTCATCCTTGTTTGAATAAAGGGGCTCCTTTTATACGCTAATGTTTTCAGCTCTTCACCTACAACATGAATTAATTATGGAAAAAGTTGAGCAGAATGTTGTAACTGAATCTGTCATGAGCCAAGATTTCTAACTTGCCTTTTTTAAATGACCTTTGTTTGGTAGTCTGTAAAAATGTACATAACTCTTAAAACATTTTAATCTTTGAAGCAGTTTATAAGCATAAATTGGTTTTTCATTCTGCTGAGAGGTAGATAAGTAGTATCCCCATTTTTATTTATGGGGGTAACTTAAGGTAGAAATAGTGACTTCTTCAAGAACACAATGGGTTAGAGATGGGATTAAATACTTGGCTCCCAGTCCTGTGCTGAGGCCACTAGAGTCCACCTAAAGTCTACTGCTGAATGACGAAAATATAAACATTCTAGTCACATGGCAGATATCAAACTAATGAAATTTTCTGTTTAAGTAAATGTCGATAGTTTTATGCGGGTTTAGTTTTTTTGCATTATTTTGGTGAAAAACACATTAGTGGAGAAACAAGTTGTTACACACACCTGCATTTGATAATACTTCCATCCTCCCACACTTGTCCATTTATAATACCTAGCTCTCATATAAACCTTTTTTCTTCAGTAGATCTCAATGTGCTTTATGTAGGAGGTACTTATCATTCCCATTTTACAGCAGTGAAACTGAGGCACAGAGGATTAAAGCACATGCCCAGGGTCACCAAGCAGACCAGTGGCAGAGCCAGGAATAGAACACAGGTCCTTTGAATCCAGTCCTGTATCCACTGGGCCACACTCTTTGATGGGACAGTCTCATCCTGGGTGCCGTACAAATACACAGTAAAACAGAGCCCTGATCTCAGATGGGGCTGTTGGGTGCTGCTGGAATACAAATAATTTGCAGGAGGAGGAATGGGATAAAGATCTATTTTGAGAAAATTGCCTGTTAAGTAATATTACCAGATATGCAAATGTATTTCCCCCCAAGGAAAGTACAGCAGGATGCAGTGGAACTCCAATATGTCGCCAAGCCCAAACAAAATTAGAGGTTGCCCTGTACATGTTTCTGTGGAGCCCTGACATTGAGGCAGTTCTTGTTGCGATGTCCTGTTTCCGTCATCTCTGTGAGGAAGCAGATATCAGGTGTGGAGTAGATGAAGTCTCGGTACATAATTTTTTGCCAAACTACAACACCTTCATGGAGTTTGCGTCTGTCAGCAATATGATGTCTACAGGTAAGAAGGGAGAGACTAAACAAACTTTTTGTCTACCTGAGTATTATTTATGTTCTTTAAAGTATATTTCAAAATGTTAAAGCTAGTCCTGGTATAAGTGAAATGCTGTAATACTTATCTCTAGTCTGTCTCAATCATGTGATTTCATGGCAGTTTCCATGAACGAAGTTACATGTAGAAAGACTAAAAATTTTCTTTGATACAAAATGTTTGAAGATTGCTTCCTCCCTGCAATGCTTATGTAATAGTAAGATCAAGTATTGTAGGGGGACACTGACTGAATTTTTGAACACCTAGACCTGATAGTTTAAGTGAAGGAGAGAGTTTCCCCGAAAACATTTTTTTTTATAATACTGGCGTGCTTGTGATTAAGTCTTACAAGTCTTCTGTTTTTTTTTAAGAATATTCATTTTTATTTATGCAAGCTTTCGTTTCTAATAAAGATTTATTTTAAAATAAAAATGGCTGTTAGATTAATTTTATTGTACTGTATACTCCTTGCTTAGGGAGAGCAGCTCTTCAGAAAAGAGTGATGGCATTATTAAGGCGCATTGAACATCCAACTGCAGGCAACACTGAAGTAAGTTCTCTTTATGAAAATGTTTCTTATTGGTAGCTGAAAATATGTTGTGTGGAAAGCAATCGGTAGTGTTGTTGTAGGAAGTAATCTGAGGTAAATATCTGAAATTCTTGATGTGATGTATTTTAGGCATGGGAAGATACACATACAAAGTGGGAACAAGCTACAAAACTAATCCTCAACTATCCAAAGACCAAAATGGAAGATGGCCAGGTATTCTGAAGCTTCCTATCTATTCAGTTATCAGAAGTGCTGACACAAATCTTGTATTTTCTAGTCATTTAAGTTTACCATATTAATTTATATCTAACTTTAATTTTTTAAACTTTTAATTTAACACTCTTTTTTCAGTCAGTCCCTCATATGGGTGACTTGAGTTACTTCTGAATTCATTCCATAGCTAATGAGTTGTTCCTGTGCGCTCTGCAGTAATACACTGAGTTGGGCATTACCTCTGGCGTATACTAGTGGGTTCACCCTGTCTGCCCACTTCACTGAGTACACAGTATAGTTGGAAACAGAGTAATCATGATCAGAATCAGTGTTTCTCAAGCTTACGTGAAGTCAAAAATTTTCACGTCTCCCTTACATTTACTATGAAAATAAGAGTTAAAAATGTATCATTGGTACCAATCATAAGCCAGTATAGTCTGTTTTTTTTAAGTGATTGACAGAGAATTTGACTTAAGGATACATTTCAGTTTATACTCTCCTACCTACTTGCCTCTGATGTAACGATTTGCAAAATCTCCTGAGAATTGAATAGTTTTTTATTGACATTGTTTTAAATTTATAAATTATTGGATTTCTTTACTGAATGACACTTAAAGTCTGTTTTCTTTAGCTGATAATTGCTTGTAATTCTAGAGAGATCTCATTTTGAACAACTCTTTTCCAGGTTACTGATAGCCTTCACAAGACAATTGTCAGGCGACGAATGTCTCATGTTAGTGGGGGAGGCTCCATAGACTTGTCTGACACAGATTCTCTGCAGGAATGGATCAACATGACAGGGTTCTTGTGTGCTCTTGGAGGAGTGTGTCTCCAGCATCGCAGCAATGCAGGATTAGCAACTTACAGTCCACCCATGGGTCCAATCAATGAGCGTAAAGGCTCCATGATATCTATGGTATCCACCGAGGGAAATGCAGAGACTCCTGTTAGCAAATTCATAGATAGATTACTATCTCTAATGGTCTGTAACCATGAGAAAGTGGGACTTCAGATACGGACTAATATTAAAGATCTGGTGGGTCTGGAACTGAGTCCAGCACTTTATCCAATGCTGTTTAACAAAATGAAGAATACCATCAGCAAATTTTTTGACTCTCAAGGACAGGTAAAATGTTTGGATATGTTTTCATATTTTTATCAGATTGAAAATATCAGCTAT
Organism: Eretmochelys imbricata; assembly: GCF_965152235.1. NCBI lineage: Eukaryota > Metazoa > Chordata > Testudines > Cheloniidae > Eretmochelys > Eretmochelys imbricata. Next base: position 9,314,740 of record NC_135588.1, on the reverse strand, counting down.
CTTACCCTTCACATAGATATTTAAAATTGATACCTGCCTCTTTATGTTTGTGTTTTTACACAAAGAGCCAGAGAACTATTTATTACATGATGGAAGGCATCATGATGATGATTGTGTGAATAGACCATACAATTCTTAATTTGCATTTGAGATTCCAGACTATATTAGTCTAGCATGCTTAAATTTATTAACTTTTAACTATCTTCCTACTTAATAGGATTTATATTCTGGGAAAATGCTGTCTTTATTAGATAAACTTTTTGAGACTTAGCTCTGTTAAGTGTTGGAATTCTTCTGAGTAGGTTAATCAGAACAATACTTGTCCATTAGATTGCTGCCGAGTGCTACAGTAATATGAATATTTTCTAATACTGTATACATTTAATTCATTTATTTTTGGGCATCACTTCTAAGAATTATGACTCGATGTCTTCTTCCTATAGGTTTTGTTAACTGAGACCAACACACAATTTGTAGAGCAGACTATTGCTATAATGAAAAACCTGCTTGATAATCATACTGAAGGGAGCTCAGAACATCTGGGACAAGCTAGTATAGAGACCATGATGCTAAATCTAGTCAGGTAAGAAATCTTGACTGTTTCCCCTCTGCAGAGTAAGTTTTTAGATAATCACGCAGTGTCTCCACCCCCCTTCATGCTCTGCTTGGGTGCAATAGGAAGCTGGTTAATGTTCTGATTCTCAGCCCCCAGACACTGGCAGAAGTTAAAGCTATAGGGGAGCAGCTCTGATTTTTGCCATGATGTAAGGTCCTCCAGTAGACGGTCAAACTATCAGCTCTGCCATTACCCGTCTCCTCCCTTTCTCTCACTTCCTATCTCCAAAACATTAATGACACGTCTCCCTCTCACTTCATCTGTGGGGTAAGTAGGGACTTGTGTAGGATGGTACAGAGCCATCTCAGTCAGCTTCCCCAGCACAGAGGAAATTCTTCACTCGCTATCTCAAGCTGCTTTAAAAGCCACTGGTCACAGATTGGAAAATCTCACTCAAGGTCTGCAATGACTGGTTATACAAGTGTAATTTTAGACAACCAGAAGAAATTCCTCAAATGTGTCATCCCCCCCGAATGCTTTGAAGTTAATTTATTTAGTGTTTTACTTACTCTGACCTTCACAGATACGTACGTGTGCTCGGAAATTTGGTACATGCAATTCAAATAAAAACTAAACTCTGTCAACTAGTGGAGGTAATGATGGAGAGGCGGGATGACCTTTCATTTTGCCAAGAGATGAAATTTAGGTGAGTACTAAATTAAACAGTAATGCCAATAACGATAATTCATAATAATAATTATAGTGGTTCTATTTGGGGTAGTGTGTTCTTGTGGAGTATAGTGGGCAGGTGGGTGTGGGGGTGACACTTTCTTACTAACATGCAAAACATTTTCTTGTTTCTTTGTATTTAATTTAGGCCTCAATCCTGCATCAGGGTTTGCTACCATGGACCTCTACGCCTGTGCAGAGTCCTCTTGAAGTCTGACAGTAGGGACTCTACATGGGTGCAGGGTTCTATTGGAAGTCAGTGCAGGATCAGAGCCTTAATCAGTACCCTACAGTTACTAAACCGAGTTAATCGTTAAGGTTTGCAGTTTAAATGTGTTTGTAAAATATAAAGTTAATAATTAAAAATACCACCTTGAGCACCACCAACTTCAGACAGTGTATTTTCAGTTTTCTGTACTGTAGTATTTCTTATAGGAACAAAATGGTGGAATATCTGACAGACTGGGTTATGGGCACATCCAACCAAGCAACAGATGAAGATGTAAAATGCCTCACAAGGTAAGAGAGAGGTTGACAGAACACTCTTTCTGAGGCTGTCTCGACACTGCATGCTCGGGGGTGTGATTCCCAGCTCGCGTAAGCTGGCATGGTAGCTGCTGCCGGCCACGCTACCGCAGCTGCGCTACTCTTTTCAGCATGCTAATTCAGAAAGAGATACGAGCTAGGCATCGCACTTCTAGAGGGCCTCAGGGCTTGTGTACGTGGCCATTTAGTTCATGGCGAAGCTGGGGTGTGAACCTGCCCCTCACAAGCCTTTCATGGACTAACTGTGTGGACACTGCTGACATATTAACAATTAGTTAATGGGCTTTCATCTAGCCCTCTTTCAAGTGGTGGTAGATGAGAGCACATCAACGAACTGCTACCGCGAATCAGCAGGGTCCATGCAGACTAGTGCAGAGTAGAGTCACACTGGGGCTAGATTCACAATCAATTTAGGTGCCTAAGAAAATCACTTGCATTCAGAACCTGAGTGTCAGCATCTAGGCTCTCTTTTCTGTGAATAGGGAGAGAGAGGTGCCTGAGAACGGGATTCACAAAAAACAATACGGGAGGCAGCTCCTTGCCCAAGGAGCTAATTGGAGATGCCAGCCACAGGGGTGTGTACAAAGCTCCACCCCTCTTCCTGGGAGAGGTGCTTTGCGAATCCGAATGCAGCCAGATTCTGGGAGTTAGACGCCTAATGTGGAAGTTATGCACCTAAATCCTTTTGCAGATCCAGCCATAAACATTTTTGTAGAGAAACCCTCATCTGCTAAAGGTGATATGTAAAATGATAAAATGTTTAAACTTCTTTTGACTATTTTAGTATAAAGGCAATACATGTTCGAGGCTTCCTTTGAAAAGAAAACTTCATTGTATTGTTCAAGGGTTTTTGCTTATCAAGACCCAACTTCAGGTTCTGTTTCTCTTGTTACTTGGTGACTGTACACCTTGAAACAGAACATAGGCTGCATGTCTTACAACCTAAAGGAAAATGCAGAGCTCTGAACTTCAGTTTTGGCAAGTAAGAGGAATTAACTTAACAGTTTGTTTAAACTATGTAACTGTCATTTTTAAGATTAAACCTACATTTTTTTAAACAAATGGTTGAAGATTTAAAAAAAAAAAAAATCAGTTCACCTTTAACATTATGAATGAGTGTCATTTCATTTGGACTTGCCATGAACTGTGACCAAAGCTAATGGCATGCTGAGAACTGCAGAAAGAGTGATCATGCTTATAATATGATCCATAAGTATCTTATAAATTAGACTTAGATTTTTAGTAGGCATAGTAAGGTTTTTAGACTAAGACACTGGCCCTGTTTAATTTAACTCTTTCATTTTTGATTCAGAGATCTAGACCAAGCAAGTATGGAAGCAGTGGTCTCTCTTCTTGCTGGGCTTCCACTACAGCCTGAAGAAGGAGATGGTGTTGAACTGATGGAAGCCAAATCCCAATTATTTCTTAAGTAAATAGTCATTTTCAAACAATTTCAGTTCTACTATAATTTAAGGCAGATACATTATTTTATGTTTATTATGAAGCAAATTCTTCTTAATCTTGCAAGGGTTAATTTTATTCAGGAAGTTGCCTCAGTATATCCTCTGAATTTACGAATCTCCCTCCTAGGTTTAAGCAAACACTTCAGTTTGTAAAAGTAAAAATATTTGGAAAGCAGTCATTAAATGTAACTTTGTTTTCTCCAAGCATGTGTATATGCTTATTTCACAGAATTATCTTGTTTCAATTTTAATTTTATGAATGGAAGAATATGCAATCTTTTAGAAAAGCAATCTCATGAAATTCAGTTGCCGGGTCTGAGGAATTCTCCATGCAGGCTTTGTGATACTGCCTTCCCACTCTCACCATACATTCTTTAGAAGCTGTAGATGATGATGATAATAATAATAATCACAGTAAAACACAAAAGAAAACAAAAAGAAAAATACCCAGAGCAAGTCTAACTTATATCTGGGAGGTGTACAACAGAGCATTCTATTTTATATCCTAGACCATTCTGCTGGAAGACTGACTTTTTTTTTTTAAACAAAGTCTCACTTATCCAGATGTACAAATGTTGTTTTTGTTTTAGATATTTCACTCTATTTATGAACCTTCTAAATGACTGTAGTGAAGTTGAAGATGAAAATGCACAAACAGGTGGCAGGAAACGTGGAATGTCTCGAAGACTGGCTTCGTTGCGACACTGCACTGTTCTTGCGATGTCAAACTTACTCAATGCTAATGTGGATAGTGGCCTTATGCACTCAATAGGTAAAGTAGTTAGAAACAACTGTTTATGATTCACATACGAAGGCTTGAGCCTTAATTAAGAAGTACATGACTTTGTGACTCAAGTCTTTATTTTGTTACTATCTTGTTAGGCTTAGGTTATCATAAAGATCTCCAAACAAGAGCTACATTTATGGAAGTCCTCACCAAAATTCTACAGCAGGGTACAGAGTTTGATACGCTAGCAGAAACTGTACTAGCAGATCGGTTTGAGAGATTGGTGGAATTGGTCACTATGATGGGTGACCAAGGAGAGCTACCTATTGCTATGGCATTGGCCAATGTGGTGCCTTGTTCGCAGTGGGTAAGTTGATTCACACATCCAGTTACATGACATTTGTTAACCCCAAGTGCATTTTGTTTTGTAAGGTGTAACCTGCTTAACTCCTTCAAAAAGTCTTACATAAGACTTGGAATTAAATTTACTGCTCTTCCAATTTAACAATAATGTTAAAACAAAAGTTGACTGAAGAAACGAAGAGTTGAGGCTACACTGTTAGGGCCTGTGTTGTAATACGTGACCTTTTTCTCAGAGGCTTCTACAACTGTGATTGGGTCTATTTTGCTGAGAGCTTTAGTCTAAACTAAGATATTGTGGTATATTTTAAAATTATAGTTGAAACGGTAATTGTTAGCCTGTTATGGTAAAATAGTTTTTTCTTGTCCTTTTAATGTTGCTCGGTGTGGGGACTGTTGGGTATATGTACTGTAATACCAGAGTAGGCCTGTGTTTTGGTAACCTAATGTGCTTTTTCCCTGGTCTGTCTGTCTGGTCTGTTTATACAGTAGGTGAATCAATTAGACTTCCACCTTGGTTCATCATAGGCTCACAAGTGAGATGGTTTTAGGAACATTCTAAAGAACCTACCAGTATAACATGATCTGGTGGGGTACTCGAGGAGAGATTTAGAAATAAAATTAGAAGTGGGGGAGGGGGACGAGCACACTTTAAGGTTTACTTGTAAGACTTAATGGGACAATTTGCCTCTCAAGTATTCTAGCTTGTGCTAAATATTTTCTTCTAGTTAGTAGTTTGTCCTGTTTTGAAATATTTGACCACGTTAAAATTTGTGTAGCACAGGCTGAAACATTCTAGACCATGTTTCAGCCTGTGCTATACAAATTTTAACGTGGTCAAATATTTCAAAACAGGACAAACTACTAACTAGAAGAAAATATTTAGCGCAAGCTAGAATACTTGAGAGGCAAATTGTCACTGACATCTTTTTCTAGCACAATTTACATTAGACATGTTTGGGGAGGTTTTCACAATCCAGCCTCTTTACTGCTCTGACACACTAACCTCTTTATTTCTCTTCCTTAAGGATGAACTAGCTCGTGTCCTGGTCACCCTCTTTGACTCCCGGCACTTGCTCTACCAGCTGCTTTGGAACATGTTTTCTAAGGAAGTGGAACTGGCAGATTCCATGCAGACTCTGTTCAGGGGAAATAGCTTAGCCAGTAAAATAATGACTTTCTGTTTTAAGGTAAGTTATATGAGCTTCGGTTCCTGTTTATAAAACTCTTTTGAAGAGTTTCAGAGTAACAGCCGTGTTAGTCTGTATTCGCAAAAAGAATTCATATTCTCTGTGTAGATATAAAGTCTGCTGCAGTTTCCACGGTATGCATCTGATGAAGGGAGCTGTAGCTCACGAAAGCTCATGCTCAAATAAATTGGTTAGTCTCTAAGGTGCCACAAGTACTCCCTTTCTTTTGAAGAGTGGCAGACTAACAGGAAAAAATATATTAACTCAGAAATGTGAAACTGCAGTTGGATTACATTAAACTCTGAGTACTTGAAATAGATAATTGAAAATAAGATGGTTCTGATGACTGGAGAGTGCAAGCTATAATTTGATGGCTGTATTTGTCTACACAGTCACAGACAATTCTTGAAAGTTCATCAAGATGCCATGCAGTTGTTTTTTTATAAAGACTTACGGTGTCTAATCCTTGGAGACCTTCCATGCCGAGGCCTGATTTGGGATGGGGTGGTGGGGCAAAACTTTTTTGGCGACTTCATGACACACCCTCTTTAGTTCACACTTTAATCTGAAGGCCGCCTTGAAAGTTTCCAGGGAGCCCAGTGTTCATTCTGCAGGGTTCATCTGTTTCAGAGCTACCAGGGTGGAAGTTGAATACCGTAATGGAAAAGTTTGCATAATAGAAGTATTTATAGCAGACTTAGTAGACACATTCAAGTCAATGTTCGTTAAATGCAGGTAGAATATAATTGTTTCCTATTTGATGCAAGTGGTTGGACTAGCTAATGCTCTTCTTATCCATCTTCTAATATTTTAGAATCTGTTAGGCAGTCACTGCAGTCTTCAGTCCTAGTCAGAATATTAAAATGTATTTTAAGTTGGTTTAGTTGAAGTCTGCCCAGGCAATCAGATGGGTGATTCTAGAATGCAGATCTAGCTTACTGAAGAATTGGAAGGCTGCGCCCAAGAGGCTAGTTTCCGATGAAGTGAGCTGTAGCTGACGAAAGCTTATGCTCAAATAAATTTGTTCGTCTCTAAGGTGCCACAAGTACTCCTTTTCTTTTTGCAGAAGGTGTCTTTCTCTCTGTCCTCACAGAGATGGGAAACAAAGTCTGGCCTTTCTTCAAATAAACTGAATTCCAGTTTAAGGCCTTGTTAGGAACTAGGTAAACTGAGATGGGGGCATTGAATTGATGTAGGCTAAGCAGGAGTCCCATCTGTTTTTAAAGAGGCTTACAACATTTGATAACTTCTGCTTTAATTAGTTATTTAGGAGGAATCGTTTATGAAAATAATTGTAGAACTCAGTTATAACTTTGCATTCCAGAAATGATCCTATGAAGTACAAATATTAACTTTATATGATTCTGTCCTATGCCCTAATCTGATCAATTTAAGACCTGTTTATCAAGTCAAAGATGATGCGAAAAAGTTATTTTAAGAAATATTTCCTCCTTCTGTGCATTCAATTCATAAGAAAATAAGCATTTGGTACCCAAATTGCATAGATACTTCTACGAATAAAGCAGTGATGATGAACTTGGTATCTTTTTGGGTAGGTAGGAGTATGCAGTCTTTAAAAAAACCTGTTATAAATGAGAGAGGTAGTGACTTGTATTCACATGTTTTTCTTATTGTACTATTTTGAAAGTTTACTTGCTTTAATTTGATATACTTCAAAAGTTTAATATAGTACTTAATAGCATTTGTGCATAAACTTCTCAGACAGGAAAGTGATAATTCTAAGTACTTTTCACATTTCTTAAGCATATGTTTGCTTGTGTGTGTAGCATTCTGGCTATGAGAACTATATAATCTCAGAGAATATATTTTAAGATTCATTGCTTGTACAAACATAATCAGATGTAGGACAAAACAGAATTAGTGTATAAAGCTTGACATACTCAGTATTTGAAAATATTCTTGTGCTTTGAGTTATGCTGGCCTGGCCACACATTCTGATGTATTTTCTCCATAGGTATATGGTGCTACATATCTGCAGAAGCTCCTGGAACCTTTATTGAGGACTGTGATCACATCCTCTGAATGGCAACATGTCAGCTTTGAGGTGGATCCTACAAGGTTTGAAATGTGAAAAAAATTATCATCATCATTATTTATAAGCCTGTTTCCCATCCACACTAATTTGACAGAATTGATTTTTTTTCTTTGAGTGCTTGCTCATGTCGACTCCATTCTAGGTGTGTGCGTGCCCCCGTGCGTAGTCGTCAGAGATTTTTGCCCTAGTGGTATCCGTAGGGTCGGCTCTGGCACCCCCTTGAGTGCCGCGCACATGCGTCGGTATATCGGGCACTGCCAGCCCTACGCCCACTCGGTTTCTTCTTACCGCCCATGGTGGTTAGTCGGAGTGCCTTCCCTTGCATAGCAAGGGCTACCGGTTTCATCTCTTTTACTTTGAGCCTTAGGGCCTTGTAAATTAGTTTGTTTATAGAAGTTAGTGTTAAGTAATTGTTAAATGTAGCTAGAAGTTAGTCCCATCGAGGATTTAGCCCCAGGCGGGGCATGCCCTGGTCCTTTGGGGTTTAAGCCCTGCTCAGACTGCAACAGGCCTATGCCTGTTAGTGACCCCCACAGCAGTTGCCTCAAGTGCTTAGGGGAATCACGTGTGAAGGACAGGAGTTGTATCTGTAACCATTTTCGACCCAGGACTCAGACAGAGCACAACATCCGTTTGAGGGCTCCCCTCATGGAAGCTGCCCTCCAACCAGCTTCCGAGCCATCCCAGCTGGACTTCACTGCTAATACCTCTGTCTCAGTGCATAGCACGCCCCCGGAACTGCTCTCTGTCGCCGTGCCCAGGAAGAAGACCAAGAAACAAGGCTCTCTGGCACCAGGGAAGAAAGACCATCGGGCAAAGGAGCCAGTTCGGGCCACCCGCCCACAATGGAGCCACATGGATGTGTCTCCCCAGTCAGGGCCCTTAGTCCCCCAAAGGATCCACTGCCAACTCCAAGGAGCAGTTGGGGACGCAGACTTGTGGCGGGATCAGAGCCTTCCCAGGCTCTCCCGGAGCAGAGAGATCAGAGGCCTCTACCAGCGCTGCTGGCTCCGCGTGCGCCCCAGGGAGCGGCAAAGGCTCCCTACAAGTGCAGGCTAGTCGCCAAGACCCCCCAGAGGCAGGTGAGCACCGCCTGTCTCCTGAACCGAGGCAATACTCTCCGACTCCATGCCACAGATCTACGGCTTCGCAGTCCAGGCCTTCAGGGGCTCACCCTAAATCACCGGCACCGCGTTCGCGGACTCTGCCCTCTTAACGCAGGTCGCCTGGGGGAGTTACTGGTCTCTGCATTACCAGCACTGTTCACCCTCCCGCTGATCATCTTCTCGGCGTAGGTCCCCATCACCCGCTCTGCGGGAGTGATCTCCATTGCGGTACCGGTCCCGCCAGCACCGGTATTGGCATTGATGGCTCCACCGTGGTCACCGCAAGAGGATTCCTCTGGCACGGAAGGGTAGGTTAGCCCCTTGCCGAGGCATCACCAGCTCGATTGGTCACTGGATGCTGCGTCGAGTTCTACGGTGCCACCTTGGCAGCATGGCCATTGGCCAATGCCATACCTGAATATGGAACATACGAATCTGGCCTGATATATGTGACTCTTGCCCATAGCTCTGCAGATCATTTGCTCTAAGCCAGTAAACCAGTTGCTCAGCTACAAAAGTTTTTCTTTTTATATGGCCTACTTTGTCCTGATTACTCCCATATCTCCTCAGAATATATACTAAATGATTAGATTATTTTGTAGTTGCTTTTTTTTCTAACTCTGTTCTGCAAGTTTCTCCCTTTTTTTTATTTTACTCTAGCTAAAATAGCTTTCCCAAAACATAAGCTTCCTTTTCTGTGCTTTTATCCATGTCTTTGACTTTGGGAAGTGATAAATGGCCACATTTATAAATACCCCTTCTACCTGCATGAAATATACCTATCTATGGCTACCTCAGTAACTGCTTGAACTTTCAATAAAACCATGACGCTGACAAAACCTGTTACGTATGCGGATCTTAAGGCACAAACAATACCTGTCTTGTTGGAGATGTTCTCAACTTTATTATACCGTTGCTGAACTTCTCGTCCTCCATGGGTATGTGAAACCCTAAACTGTGTTCATGGCGGTTAAGGGTAGTGATGGATGAGAATTCTATTATCATGATTTTTTTTACAAAGCTGTAAAATGGCCTGATATTTGTGAATTACTTTGTTCAACTCATTCTGCCTCTTAGGTTAAATCTATTGTGCAGATGTCTCTATTGGTAGGTCGTTAGCATTTCAACAAGGTTGCTAGTAATGTTACACTGAAACATGGCTGCTATCGAACATATAAGAGCAACTTGTATGTTTTTTGAATGGTAACATTTTGAAAGATTGTCATATGTATGGGTCTGTTGCAGATTGGAGCATACGGAAAGTCTTGAAGCCAACCAACGGAGTCTCCTGCAGATGACCGAGAAATTCTTCCATGCAATCATTAATTCCTCTTCTGAGTTTCCACCCCAGCTTCGCAGCGTGTGCCATTGTCTGTACCAGGTATGCCCACAGTTAGGGTTTAAATCTTTAAACCCTAAGTTTTGTTGTAGAGATAGCAAAGGTCAGAATTTCTGGTTTAAAACTGTTATTTCATGCCATGGGCCAATAAGAAAGTGCTATGACCATTTCTTTCTTAAAACTGTTTTATAGGATTTATGTAATTAATCCTCCAAGCTGAAATTCAGCATACATAATCTTAGCCTAGGGAATGAACTGTGTTTATGGGGCTGGCCTGCCACTTTGAATTCACACCTGAGCACCCTGAGCTAATAAGGGTGAGGTCATCTTGTCTTGCTCTAATACCTCTACTAGGAGACTGAAGGCACAGCATTGGTTAGCTGCGGAGGTAAGAGGGCAGCTGTTATTGCCAGAAGTGTACAGTGTGGAGCCTTTGAGGGTGAGGGCAACAAAGAGGGAAAATCTGGCAAGTGTGGAGGAAGATTAAACAAGTGTTTTGAATTTAATAGCAATATGCGCATTTACTGTCTGTACCTGGAGTGACTTCCCCTGTATAAAATCCATTCAACTAATAGATGGTTTGCTCTACATAATAGTATAATTATCCATCCATCGATCTTTAAAAAGATCATAGGTATGTGTTAGCTGCATAAATACAAGAGCTATTAAAAAGCCTGCTTGGTCCCTGAATTTAAATAGTTGTCTTCAGTCCTCTACTTTAAGTACAGTAAGTGCACAAACTGTTATCTTTGAAGTAAAACGTAACTGTTTTTCTGTTTCAGTAAAAAAACGTATAAAAGCTATTATCCATGTTAGTTCTGCAGAACTATTATTCATCAGATACGAATGAACAGAACTATTATTCATCAGATACGAATGAACAGAACTAACGGTTTAAAATGTTCTTCAGCTCACTTTATTGTGAAGCTGGTTAAAATGGAAAATATCATACAAGCTTCACAGATTGAGGGTTTCTTCCTATAACTCTATTTTATACAAATTTTCTATTGATTTTAGTAGAAGCTCTTATTTGACTCCTGTCATTTTAAAATAACTTCTAAATTCCAAGTTGATGTTGCATCAGTAAGTTTAAATTTAGATTGTCTCAATCGGCATATATCCTGAAATGTTAATGGCAATATGTTAGTAGAGAGTTGTCTTAGGACTTACTCTTGAAGCTTGTAAAACATGCGGACTCAGGAAGTGTTGTGTCTGTGAGCATAGAGAGAGCCAAGCCAATGCAACATTCAGTCTTTATTCCTTTGTCCCACATGTACTGTGCTCTCTCATCGAGCACTTTCTGAAAGATTTCTCTAAGCTCTTATACTTAATCATATAAAAGCATTCTCTATTATGAAGCTATATATTGTAAAAGGAGAGAAAGTTTTAAGTTCCATCTATTGGCAGGTAGGACACTGGTAACCTTAAAATGGGGGGTGGTGCAGCATATGTTCTGCACCTAAGAACAGCCATACAGGGTCAGACCAAAGGTCCATCTTGCCCAGTATCCGGTCTTCCAACAGTGGCCAATGCCATGTGCCCCAGAGGGAATGAACAGTAATTATCAAGTGATCCATTGCCTGTTGCTCATTCCCAGCTTCTGGCAGTCCGAGGCTAGGACACCATCCCTGCCCATCCTGGCTAATAGCCATTGATGGACCTATCCTCCATGAATTTATCTAGTTGTTTTTTTGAACGCTGTTACAGTCTTGACCTTCACAACATCCTCTGGCAAAGAGTTCCACAGGTTGACTGTGCATAGTGTGAGGAAATACTTCCTTTTGTTTGTTTTAAAGGTGCTATCTATTAATTTCATTTGGTGACCCTGAGTGGTACCACATCTTGGATCTGAGTGGTATCCAAGTTTAATTTTAAAGGTGGGATGCAAAAAATCCAGGTGCAAGTAAGGAATAAGATGATGCAAAAACAGAGACCCCATCTGCAATTACTTTTGTGTTGAAGCCAATACAGCAAAGAATCAATCCTGTTTGGCAGCATGCATTTCAGTATGGAAAAGAGAAAAAGATACTTTTCCATAGCAAATAATCCTGTCTTAAGTTATGGGTGAACACACTTTCCTGAGCTATTTGTGTGTTATAAAAGAATTACCCATACCGGGGTAGACCAGAACTACTGCATCGTTGTTTTCTACCCACTGACTATTCCTTCTATAAATGTAACTTTTTTGGCTTTTAAGATGAGAACTCTACAAACAATGCATTGTTTTTGGTGCTGATTGAAAATATAGGACTCTTCTTGAATTCCTGAAGATTATTAGATATCCAAAGCAAATTGAGCAGAGATTATTTTATTTTTTAACTTTTTAATCCCAGGTCTTCAAGTACAAAATGCCAAATAAGGGGAATAAAGAGAAATACATTGATTTCACAGTCAAGTCATTGAAAGATACCTCTAATCAACTCTCTTTTATGTGGGTCTAGATCTACAAAAATAGCTTGTGCCTGTGATATAAAATAGTCTGATCGTTCATTTTCTCTCCATCTAGGGGTGGTTTTAGGAAGTTGCATCCAGCGGGCTTGAGGGGATGACAGGCAGGTTTCCTTTCAAGATGAAACAAATATTGCTTCATGGATGATGTGCGGGGGTGTTTTTAACATTATCGACTGACAACTTTAGATAAAACCTTGAGTATTGCTTCAGTTACTCGATGTTATTTCCTCTGGTCTAGGTTCTGTCTCTTTGTCTGAGCTAGTTTCTTATATGCTATTACTTAGCAAAATTTGTTGAGATAGAAATAGGTTTGAAAATATTCTAACAGTTACATTTGTTTGTGTACAGAAGTTTTTTAGTTCAATTCCATGGCTACTGGAACATATACATTGAGATATTGCCAAAGAAAATCCTACAGAGGACTACTAAGATACATTTTTACTTCTCACCTTTTGAAGCATTTATGTACCAACTAGGTTGCTCTTGGAACCAAGTGTCTCATTGGACTTTGCCAAAAAGTACAAATAAGAGTAATTGGAAAAATGAGATTAATTGGAAAAATACAATACTAAAATAAACTAGTCTTCATCTGGCAGTTGAGGAGTACTTGAGGTCTTTGAACAGTCTGCTATCTTCAGCCTGCTGTAAATAAGGCTTGATTTTGAATTTGTTGTGAATAGCCTTTTATTTGCATTTCTTTCCCCATTGTCTCCTACTTTCTCCTCTTTACGCCACATTTGGTTTATCAAAACATTCATTAGCTTATTCCCCTACATTCAAGTACTAGAGAAATTTGAAGATGGTGGCCAAGACTAAAGAAATGAGAATTATGTCTGAATTGTCATTCTTTATTTTGCATTATATAACTCTACTTTTAGAACGCTATGGTTCATATATAACATACAGCCCCCATATATAATAATTTTGGCTGGGAAAGAGTAAAACAGTTCTTTTAAGCAACCTCATAAAAATCCCTAAGGGAATCTGCCATCTCCCAGCATGAAGTGTATTCAGTCTTGCAAATGGGACTAATTTTGCAGTATTTTGGGGGGGCTTATAAATGGATGTGAAGGAAATACTAATCAGAATTGATTCTGAAAATGAATTGCTTTCAGTTAATGCAACAATCTCATTAAAACAGATTTAATTTGGATAGTCAGGACCACACTGAACAGCACTTCGGGTAGTGCGAATAGAATTCATGATAAGAGGTATTTCCTCGTGTAAATCACCAACACGTAACTAATAGTTAAGCCTCTGGTTATTGCAATGGTTAGTACACATGCTCACTCATTTTCAGGTAACTTATTCCATATGTTGTGCAAGATAGGAAGTCAAGAACAAACTCAGTCAACATATCATTACCAAAAAGCACTGTTTGATTTGTATAAAGAAACCTGTGTTTTTTCTTAACATGAGGATGGGATTCTGATTTGCTACAGAAATTTATTCCCTAACTCACAGTGTGTGTGGCAGTATCTATTTCTGAGATTTCTTTTGATTAAATAGAATAGAAATTTCAGCTGATCTTGTCACAACTTTTTTGTTGTGAATTGCCGTTATACCAGATTCAGCAGTGTGAAACTAGTTTTATTAGTAGGTGGATTTTGTGCTGAACTGATCATACATGCTAGAACAGTGGTTCTCAACCTATTTACCATTGTGGGACACGTATGGAGCTCTGTTTTGTGGGCTACATCCACATGAGCTATGTATACTACCTGTATGGCCCTGAGGATGTCACATGGGCCGCAGCTGTGTGCTGGTTGGATAGCAAGTGGCCCATGGGTTGAACCACTGTGCTAGAAGGTAAATATGAAGTGGATTGGAGATGAAAACTTTTCTGTAAATTTCCACCATTTTTATTTTGTAGGCTGTTACACAGACTTTATGGTATCTGCCAGAGCCCTGCACGGAACTAGTGTAGAGCCCTGCAGTGCGACTGGGATCCTACAGGACCTACCGCCATAATAGCGGGAAGGAGTGGGAGTCTGTATTGTGGGGTGGGATGGGATCCTGCAGATCCTGCAGGACCAGCTGCTATAATAGGTGGGAATGGGTATTGTGGGGCAGGCCGGGAGCGGTATTAAAAATAATCCCGTGCAGGGCTCTAGTATCTACCCGAATTCTGACTTGTGGGTGGGGCTTTTTGTTTTTTAAAAGAGTGTCTTGTAAGCTTCCTTGTAACAAAATGCCAAATTTTAGTGTGGCCCCTGTTTCCTCCTTAATGCTATTTTATTGTAATCTGTATTGATGGTTACTGCTGCTTTATTCAAAATAGTTATTTTCGGCTAATGTGGAGGACATGGCTTTTATCCTCACGGGTGAAGTTGACCTCTGTGCAGAGGGAACAGCACAGAAGGTCTGCGTTCCACTGTCTGACTTAAATCACAGTGTGAGGTGGTGCACAGGCCTTGGGCTGGCCCTTTTGACCAGGGATGAATTTCAAAAATGAACATAGTCTAGTCAAAGCTCTTGAATTTTAAATCTGTAGCAGTTTCTGCAAAGACCTGCTGGTTTTCTCAGTCTTTATTTACAGAAACTTTGTGCCATATTGTGCACCCATGAAAATAATTTAAACCATGATTGTGATCCAATTACGTTAAGATGAGAAAATTATGAATATGAATCATACATTAAACTAAATTTGAAGGACACACAGAGAAACTTGAGAAGATTTAAATCTAAAAATTATTTTAAAAAATGATGTAGACCTTCTAAAAGTTAAACTTTTGAAATATGCTATTTAAAAAATATTTGGGGGTATGGCAAAACATGTTTTGAAAGCTGAATATAATAATTTATGCCTGATATTGTTTATCATAAGCAAATTTAAGCATTTTAACCTAGCCAGAAATAGTAGAAATGATTGAAACCCAACATTTGCTTGCATTGTATTTAGTGCTTTGTGAATAAGATGTAGTAAAATAAGTATGTGGAATAAAAACTCCATCAAACTTTAGTTTATATATTTCATTTTTTGTTATGTTTGTTACATTTTATTGTGTAATTTTATGTACAAGTCAACATTGTTTTTGTTGCTGTATGTAGTTGGTGCTGTGACTTGTTTGTGCTCATCTCTGTTCTGTAGGCAACTTGCCACTCTCTACTGAATAAAGCTACCGTAAAAGAAAAAAAGGAAAACAAAAAATCAGTAAGTTTGGAGAACTTTTTATTAGCCATTTCTTTCAAAGCAAAACAAAAGTCTTTTGCTGTTTGTTCAGAACATCTTCACCTTAGCCTATTTGACCTTCACTATAAAATCATTCTACTAATTCTGGCACAAAAATAGCTTTCATTTCAATTAACACTGGAATTAAGTTTATATTTTAAATATTCTCTGTGTGCCTATTTGAGTCAACAAAAAGGCATTTTTAACCTTACTGCTTGATGTTCAATATTCTGATCTTCTGTCCTTGCCACCATTTGCAATTATAAATAAACGTTAAAAGAAAATGACTTCTAGACTTTAGGAAAATCCAGGTCTGCTTTATTTCAACATCTTGGTTTGTAGATGTGTCTTTTCCTGGAAGTGGGAAAACTCAGCTTAACACAAATAGTGCACTGAAAAGTAGTTTCACTTCATTGTCTTGTGAATTGTTTTTTATTTATTTTCCCTTAAGTTTTGCCTTGTGAGTAACAAATAAAATTTAGCATTTGTACTTATACAAAATGAGCAAATCTCCTAAGGTAAGCCAGTACTAGGTTAAAGAAAATAGATTTTAAATTGACAATTGAGTATTATGCTTTTGCTTTCCTTACAAGAAAATGTGTGTTGATATAGTAATGTAATTGGAAGTTAAGATTTATTGTGTCTTGAGAGTGATCTCTGCCTACAGTGTGTGAATGCTGTGGAGAATAAGATGCATGAAGGAAAAATGCAAGTTGAGCATTTTGATAATTCTCACCCATTTTTTTTGCATTAATTGAGCAGAGTGTTAATCATGTTTGTATGCAAAAAGTGCGATCTGCACGGCATTATTCTGGAAAAAGGTAATCAGTGTTTGATGAAATCTTGAGAATTGTGGGTTTGTAAGTGAAGGGAAAAAGTCTTTAATATGTGCTATGTGTTAATGATATGTTTTCCATGACATTTCAGGTGAACTAGAAGTTACATGACAGTCATTCTGGGTTAAGAACATCTTTAATAGGATTAGATTTTATCCTGAAACTTTTTTAAGGATTTAAATTTAAAAATCTTTTTGAAATAGAGTCTAGGAAGAAAACGGGATTAAATATTCTAAATTTTACTCTTGGAGATTTATTCTTGCAAAAGATGCAGTTTACATGAAACAGTGTCATTTATTTCCTCCTATTTTTGAAAAATAGAACAGTACTCTTTGTACTGAGTCTGTATAGGATTGTCTTTAAACTTTACATTGCAAGGCTAAAGGCACACTTGAAACTTTTCAGAGGAAAGGTTGACCTTTCTTAATTTTATCTGATGGAGAATTATTCTGGTCCTAACATTTTTTTCTTTTTTTTCTTTTAAACTACTACAACATTGCCATTGAGAAATTATTGTTAAAAATCTGTTCTCTTTTTGATCCATGAAAAAATGCTTTCTCCTGCTGGCTCTTGAGCAGTATTTATCTAATCTAAATTATTCGGAGCCACACTGATAGATTTTCAATGATGTATGCATTGCTACACTGCTAATAAATAATTTTCAATGATGTATGCATTGCTACACTGCTAATAAATACTTGATGTCTGAAGCAAAGTATTTATAGGAACATGAATTACTGAGATTTGAGACTATTAAAATTTAAGCTGTTTAAAATATTGTAAAATTTCATACTTTAAGACTTTTTGGTCAATAGTGGTTAATAGAAATCAAATTTTGTTGCTGTTTACTGATAAAGTAGTCTGGTTTTGATCGAAGTTTAAACTTTAGTACAGAACTCGTGATGTTTTAATGGATTGTAGTACTAAAAAAACTCTGCTATGTGACTTACTGACTTTTTTGAAAGCACTGCCTTTGAAAACAATATTCATTTATTTTGACATAGTGTACATTTATTCTATCCTTGTTCTTGGTGGGGGTTCTTCAAGTTTTAAGGTTCTTGGTACTTGTGATATTTGTAAAAGTAGTTGTGGTTCGATAACTAAAAGCTATTTTAAACAG
The DNA here is from genome assembly GCF_965152235.1 of Eretmochelys imbricata. Taxonomy (NCBI): domain Eukaryota; kingdom Metazoa; phylum Chordata; order Testudines; family Cheloniidae; genus Eretmochelys; species Eretmochelys imbricata. Next base: position 9,297,089 of record NC_135588.1, on the reverse strand, counting down.
GGTAAGTAGTCTGTTTAAATATAAATTAAAATGGGAACTATTACTCAAATATTTAAAATAAACTATAATCTGTTAAGTTTTCATGCGTTATTCATCACGCTTCTTCATCAGCAAAATTTACATGTTGAAGAATTCTAGGTTTTTACCCTTTGAAAATGAATTCTGAGGCCTGGAGAGCATGTACACCTGTTACTTGTAATGATGCAGGTTCACTACCACCCCTGGGAATCCTAAACCTTGATACCCACCTTTCTCATTCATTAGACACTTCTATTGACATTTAAAGTTCTTATAGGCAGAGGTGTCCCTGAGCTATTGCTTGCTTTTTCATCATTAGCTGTTTAAAATATTCCCTGGTGAGCTTATTGAACTTCATGGTGTTCTCAGAGATCTCTATCAGCCTTCTTCTACAAGCAAATGAGAACACACACACTGATCCTGTTCAATCTGTGCTGTCAATTACCTTTTGAAGGTACTTTTTCCACACTAACAACTCGTTTGTGCTTTCTCCCCACTCCATTTCTTCAATATACTTAAGACTAAGCATCAATAACATTTCATGGATGAAAGGTAATGAGACCTCTGAACTACCCCGAAGGGATTTTCTGCAGTGTCTTCTGCTGTTTCAGAAACCAAGAACAAGTAAACTAAAGGACTAAAGAACATAATACTACAAAAACTCATAGCAAAATTTAGGCTGTGGGGTCACACCATGGTTGTTTCAGCTGCATTCATGACAGCTTAAGTCCTCATGAATCCTGGAGACCTACATTCACAGTGACAAGATACCTTTATTTGTATTAAAATAACATTATTGCTGCATTTCTCTTTTCACTTCCCTTCTAAACAATAAGCTGTAGAACAATATATACTATCCACAGGCTATTCGGAAAAAACACATGCTCTTGGGTCCATCGCATTCCCTGTTTGCTTCTTGGGACCTTAACTAGAACTTGATAAAGGAGCCATCCTAAATATAGTGTCATGAATATTTATTTGTAATTTATCCTTGACAGCATTGATTTTTGCAATGAATTTATTCTAGTAGCCTGCCAGTAATTTACATGTAATCCGTAGTTATCAGTACAATTTCTTCATGGATTGTCTATCCTCAGTTTCATTCATTTTAAAATAGAGAAGGTAGATCAAGCTGGGGAACTTTAGGACTGTATTAAAAGCCCTGTGAACAGCAAAAAACCATACTGGTATATGTGATGACCAGATGAGTAAATCAACCTGTTTTAATATCTAGCCTCCTGCAGTTTTATGGAAAGGTGCTTTAAAGAACTAGTGTCAGGTTTGAAGGGCATGAACTTTCATATCTACAGAAGTAGCTTTCACCGTATTCCCAACAAGAGATTTTTCTAAAATTCCATAGTATAATTCTTACTGATGTTCTTCAGATGGCATTTCAGAAGTCTACGTAGTACATGTACTCCATTTAACAGTCTAGAAGGTTCTCCTCAGACTCTGCATTTCTCAGAAACCTCATTCCAAAGATTTTTCAGATAAACTAACTTGCAGTCAGTTTAGCACTCTAAGCGGTAACAAGTTTTTGTTTTCAGCCCCTGAGTTCATAAGCCTTTTATTAAAATACAAAGATTCTTTAGGTAATAACTGAGAAGACTTAGTTTTTCTTTCCATATATTTCATTCTGTTCATTCTACAAAATATTCCAACTATTTTGGGTTGGGTCCCCAAAAGTAGTACCTAAATCTACAGTTTTTCAGCAAATTCTGTCCCCATCTTTATATGATTTTGCTGGGCACTGAAGTGAATAAGAGGGAAGGGTATATGTGTGCAAGTTAAGAATAATGTTGAATAGCAGAATTCCTCTTTACCAATATAACTGATCTGTTCTTGATCGTATCATTTCATTTGGCAAAACTGTTGAAATGGTGAGTTATTTCTCCTCTTCAAGTTTTCTTTCAGGTTCCAACGAAGTCTTTCCTCCAAGGTTAAAAGTACCCAAGAATCATTATAATGTAAATTTTAATGGTGAAGGGGCTTCTGTGAGTAATCTTAAAAATCTGACAAATTAGAAACACACTTCCCATGTTTTTGACTGGGACATAATATATATTTGAATATGTTGGAATAATTGTCCACATTATTACTTTCTTAGTGACTAGTTATTTTTAAACTACTTATTGGATTTATACCAATTTGACCCTCTACTAAATAATTTCACTCACATAGGGATGGGTGTATGAAATTTGCAGTAAAATTATGTACATCTGCTTTAAAAATCCCTCTTCCTCTTGCACTTAATTATCATGAAGGTGTTGTTCTTCCTCTAGGTTATTAAGCCATTATAACTCCGGATTTAAACAATATTCTCAAATCAGCATAATCCTACTCAAATTTATCAATCCTGTATAGTCCTGTTTATGGTCTGGAGTGATTGATAAATACTTAAAATGGGACTAGAGCGGAACACTTTTTTCAGCTTTCCTTCCTCTTTTACTTTAATTCAAACTGTAGCTTTATAATTCTCAACTTTACTTTTTAGGTTGTCAGCCAGCGGTTTCCTCAGAACAGCATTGGAGCAGTTGGAAGTGCCATGTTCCTAAGGTTCATCAATCCTGCAATTGTCTCCCCTTATGAGGCAGGAATTTTAGATAAAAAGCCTCCACCTAGAATTGAAAGGGGCTTGAAGTTAATGTCAAAGGTGAAGGATTGAATTTGCTTGTTTCTGTATTTTTATTTGGACTTACTGTGTTTTCTAGGTGATTTTAATTTGTTTAATTAAATTTAATTTAATTCTCTGTTTAAAAAAACTATAAGGAGACTTATCTCAGCTTTAAGTTTACTCTAGCCAGGACTTCAGTGTTTAAATGTATACATTTTCTATTAATTTTACAGCTAATTTGAATTGCAGTTTCTGAACTATGCTTGGGTATATATCATAATTCTAATGTGCAGGCTTTATCTCAATCTAGTTCTTGAGGGGAAAGATTTGTATAAAAAACAAATATTTTGATGTTTCCCAGTAACCTGAGTATAAAAGAGCCCTATACTGTTTGGCCTCCCAGACCTGCATTGCTGTTTTTTAATTCGGAAAATTCTGTGTCAGAATATTAAGACTTGTTTGCACAGTTGTGCAAAATTCAAGCTTTGGGCTGCAGAGTTCTGACTGAAAATTAATAGCTCAGAAGTGAGGGCACAAGAAATTAAGCAGGACACACTGCTAACTGCTGTCTAAAATGTAGTACGACTCAACCTTTTGTTCCTGTTAAGTTTCTGTTCCTCACTTCTGAAAATTATTTTCAAAGCCTCATGAAGGTTTTGAATTTCAGTGGATGTACGTATATCAGAAAACTTGACATGTATGTGCCTTACTGTCATATAAATATTTTAATGTTGAGTACCCCTCCGATGCCTCTAAATATACCTACATAGGAGGTTGTTGAAAAGCCAGTAAGGCTGACTACACCTTTTTAATGACTTTGTAAAAAGCAACTTTGATGAAGTACAAAGGTAATTCCACTGGTAGTTTACCTGAGAAATCTTTGCCACACATCTTAGATAAAAATATAGAAACCAGGCTTTCTCGTGGGCCTGTGGCCTGCCCAAATATCTTTACTGCAGTTAAACATCCGCTTAGCTTGAGCCCTGCAAGTCTACGTCAGCTGGCTCAAGCTAGTCATGGGATTTTAAGTGCGGGGTAGACATACCCTTACTGCACAGCAAGTTGGGCTGTTTGAAATAGTAGTACCTCAAAGTGCACTCACTTAGTAAGTGAATTTTGTAGCTGAAAAACTCTCTTCCTGTACACTTGATTCAACTAGTGACCACTAATCAGTGTAGCTATGCGAGTACTGAGAGTTTGGGGGAAGAAAACACCATTCCGTGGCTGCAAGAGGAATAAATACCCCCTCATTCTTCAAGCCTACATGAAAGGCAATGGAGTGAGCTTGTTCTGACTTGGCCCCATGCTCCCTGCCCTTTCTGTCCATTCCTGTAAAATTTCTCCCTTCTCACTACTAAAGGGAGCCTTTAAAGGTGCAAACACCCCTTTTCTTCCAGCCAACTGGACAAAGATTTATTTGCATAAAGGCTGCAGTGGGCACAGTCTACTAAATTGAAATTAATTGGGTTGTTCAACAGCCTTTTTGTGTGTGTCCTGTGGATTTTCATAGATAAATAGAAGTGGATGAATCTGCCAAAGTGGGAAGAGATGTTTCATTGGCACAGCTGCATTAAGTGTAATGTGTAAAACCTCTGTGTGCCTTTAACAATTCTATTTTCTATTTTACTGTTTAGATACTTCAAAGTATTGCCAACCATGTCTTGTTTACGAAAGAAGAACATATGCGGCCTTTTAATGACTTTGTAAAAAGCAACTTTGATGCAGCACGAAGGTAATCCCACTGGTAGTTTACCTGAGGAATTTTTACCACACATCTTATGTAAAAATATAGAAAGCAAACAGAAAAATGCTTTCTCATGGCTCTGTGACCTATTGTCAGCCTGCTGGACTGATTTTTCCCTGCTAATCGGAGCAATTGGTTTTCTGTCTCCCTTTAGGTTTTTTCTTGATATTGCATCTGATTGTCCTGCTAGTGACACTGTCAATCACAGTCTCTCCTTCATTAGTGATGGCAACGTACTTGCCTTACACCGTTTACTTTGGAACAATCAGGAGAAGATTGGCCAGTATCTTTCCAGCAACAGGTAAAAGATCTGAATGTGGGAGGGAGTTATCAATGCAATTACAGTTCAAGATGACAAATCAATTAATTCACATCCTGGGGATTGGCATGGGCAGGTTGACTTTCATTCATTAGCTGTTACTTAAAAGAACATTGTACTAACCTACTTCTCTTATGAATTATTTTGTCCGAGGAGACCTTCAGTTTGCAATATCCATAACTTTCCGTTGCAGTTCTTCATATTACTGTAAGCCACTTACAGTAATCTACTTGTTTGCCTATGTCTCATTCATATTGAGACCTGTGCATGAATTATGCTTTCTACTGTGAACAGATTTCTTATAGTTGTTCACTAAACCTGCAATAAAAAATTTAACATTCTTCACTTGCCTAAAAATACTTGGGACGCGCAACCAGCTCATTTGTGGTAAAGGGAAGTTACTGGACCAAAATCAGGAGGGGGCCTGAGGGCTAAGTAGGATTTGTTGTCTCTTGTAAGTAATATATTGTTTCTAGGGATCACAAAGCTGTTGGAAGGCGACCTTTCGACAAAATGGCTACTCTTCTTGCCTACCTGGGTCCACCGGAGCACAAGCCTGTGGCGGACACACACTGGTCCAGTCTAAATCTCACCAGTTCCAAATTTGAAGAATTTATGACTAGGTAATGGAGCTACTCAACATTGGAAAAATTGGCTTTTTTAAACTTTAAGCTATCAGTCTTGTAATTTTGATGTAGCATGTACAGTAACTCCTCTCTTAACATCGTCCCGGTTAACGTTGTTTCGTTGCTGATCAGTTAGAGAACATGTTCATTTAAAGTTGTGCGATGCTCCCTTATAATGTTGTTTGGCAGCCGCCTGCTTTGTCCACTTCTTTCAGAAAAAGCAGCCCGTTTGAGCTAGCTGGTGGGGGCTTGAAACCAGGGTGGACCGGCAGTCCCCCTATCAGCTCCCCTAAATTCCCTGTGTGGCAGTCACTCAGCAGGCTATCAATTGCCAGGCAGTTCAGCTGTCCCTCCCCCCCACTGCTGCTTGCTGCTCCTGCCCTCTGCTTTGGAGCTGCTCCCGGGAGCCTCCTGCTTGCTGTGCAGGAGGTGGGGGGAAGAGAGGTGCTAATGTCAGGGCATCCCCCTCTCCCCGCTCCTGCTCCCCATCTCCACAGAGTGGGAGTGGGACACAACAGGGCTGAAGAGCGAGGGAGCTTGCTGGCAGCAGCTGCTGTCTCATCTTGCTGATCTACTTAAAAAGGCAGTGTACTTTAGGGGGTCAGCGTATTTAAAGGGGCAGTGCACCTCTCTCTCTCCATTCATGCTGCCTTTTAGAGTTTGAGGCTACATTAACAACGTGTTTCAGAGTAGCAGCCGTGTTAATCTGTATTCGCAAAAAGAAAAGGAGTACTTGTGGCACCTTAGAGACTAACAAATTTATTTGAGCATAAGCTTTCGTGAGCTACAGCTTGAGGGCTCAGCTGAGTGTTAGTTCATCATTTAGCAGTAAGGCATTTCCTGGGAAATATTCCACCCCCTTCCACCCTGTGACTCCACCACCTCAGCTAAGCTTCGCAATAGTCTTTTGTCTGGCAAAAAAAATGCCCCTGGAACCTAACCCCACCTATTTACATTAATTCTTATGGGGAAATTGGATTCACTTAACATTTCACTTACAAGTAGCATTTTTCAGGAACATAACTACAGCGTTAAGCAAGGAGTTACTGTGTATACATAAGTACTTTCATACCTAATGAGGTCTTTTGGAGGGAGAGATGGGGGGGGGGGAGGTAGAACCAAATTTAAAACGTTTAAGTTCTTTTCCACTCAAAAATAGAGAAATAAACTCCATGCGGTGTGATGATTTTTTTTCCCCAAAAAATGTCGGCTCATTGGTAAAATGGAAAACTCTAAGAAAACAGATGTGGTGGTGGTTAAAAATTTGCTTAACAATATTTAATGAAATGTCAGACAATTTTTAAAGTGCAAATGGGCCGTTTTTCCTCTAGGCATCTATGAACAAATGACGTCAATGTAAAGTAATAATTGTGCTGATTTCTAGGCACCAGGTACATGAAAAAGAGGAGTTCAAGGCATTGAAAACGTTAAATATTTTCTATCAAGCTGGAACATCAAAAGCTGGCAATCCTGTTTTCTACTACATTGCTCGGCGGTAAGAAAACTTCTGTCTTTCCCTTGTCTTATAATAACCACTGTAATACCAAAAGCGGCAAGTGCATATAAGGAAGATATGTGCTTCTCACCAACCAGGAATTTGTGAACATATCTGAGATTTGAGGTGAGACTATACTCTTGTGGCCATCCAATTTCCTGGATCAGAAATTTATCGGTATAAATTGTATGGGCACCCATCCCATAGTGTCTGAGTGCCTGTGAAATGTATTTAAAGTTCATTGTGAAAGGGTTACATTTTACTTTAGGAGGTGAAAAATTCAAGGTCAATATTAAATTGACCCCACAGTGCATATGGATGGTACTAATATTAAGTCATATCAATAACTTCCTTCTGTTCAGAATTTATTGCAGCAGAAAAATTGGGAATTTAAATGCAAAATGAGGTGGCAAAACATGTCATGGAATAAAATTTTGAAAAATACTTAAATCCTATTTTCAATAGTGATTGAGGCATGTAGGACCTAAGACTCATTAAAAGTCCCTGGGACTTATGCTCCCAGATGCTTAAGTTGTTTTTGAAAATGGAACTTGTGCTTATAAGTCACTTAAGTACTTTTGAAAATTTTATCCATGATCGTTAGTGTTGAGTTGCTTCCTTTTTATAAGGAAAGGATTTAGTATATGGAGTGGTGCATATGATGTATGCAGAAGTCTGATTAAAGAAATGGGGAGAAAATCAGTTTTAGTATTGAAGAATAGACTACAAGTTTTGCAAAATATTTAATATTAGAACCCAGGACTGTGCATATTTTAACTTTGATCTTTCACCATACTCGAACAATTCACTAAAATAATTGATGTCGAAAGTTTCAAGAAATATATCTGACACAGGATTATTCTTTTCAGATCACCAAGGCAAGTATTTCACTGTAATCTTTTAATTTTTACATCAGTTTTACTAATATTAGTGAAATGATTGCAGTTTAACAAAGTTATGCGTAACTAAGTGGTATTACTTACTGTTGACAAAGGATTACCCTTTAAGCTAAATATCAACAAAAATGCAAACCAAATAAAGTTGCAGCCTAGATCTTGACAAACAAAAAACCATAGTGTGAATGACAAGTGGAACGTATAAGGATTTGAGATATCAGTGTCCCTTGCAGGAGAACAATCGGACTTTTGCAAAGGGAACATGATCTCTTTTTATGGTTATCTGAGTTTATTAGGCCAAAACTTTTGGTTACTCTATTAGAATTGGGCACATGAGGATAGATACGTAGGAAATAGGGTCATATTTGCATAATTTGGCTTTTGAGGGGGATACATGGCCATTTTTGAGCTTTATTGATTTTTATTCAAATATTATTGAACCAATATTAAAATAATATTGTTCCATTGAAGATTATCGCTTGTGCAATTAATGTTTAGTTTCCTTAGGAACACCGTGCAGCTTCATTGTACGTAATGTGGCTTTGCTAGAGTGCTTTACTATTTAATGAGTAATTCTATACTAGGAGTAGTCAAATTGAATCTCAGGTTTGTCTAAGCATTGTGGTTACACTGGTAACTGGAAAAACAACTCTTCCTTAAAAGCTTAAAGTAATTAAGGTAAATTGATGTAAAGTGAGCACAGCACTTAGATTGTGAAACGAATCTACAAGCCTTAACACAATATGCCATTTACTTACAATTATTTCACTTTCATTTATTCCGACAGAATCCTTAGGCCCTGTCGACACCAAAAGTTGCAGCAGTTTTGTTAAAGACATGTTCTTTTTTGCATGCTGGTCCCTATGTATATCCCCCTGTGGGTTCATATGCACTGCACGCAGTGGAGACTGGAGAATTCTAGCAAATATTGTCCATTGGTCTGCACCTCTGCAGTTGCTCTCCTTGTGTTCCATACTGAGGTATACAAGGGGTGGTGCAGACTGACACCACTCCAGTTTCTTCTTACCACCACATGGCCTGAGTTGGAATCCTCCAGTGTCAGGAGCTGATCCGCTTTGACATTCTTTCCTATAAATATTTGCAAGTTTTATGTTAGTTATTGTTAATAGTTTTCATAGTTAGATTAGTAGTTAGTTAGAATCTTCACTCTGGGGTATCTTCTGATTCCTTGCCTCGGGACTTAAATTATACCCAGGCTCCTGGGCTTTAAGAATTGTCTCTCTTGCCCCTGCTCCTTTTTGGTCAGCGACAGCAACCAGTGCTGCCTCTGCTGCCTTAGAGAAGCTCATATCTCTGCTACGTGCAATATTCACTGCTCCTTTCCCATCCGAACGCAGCAGGTATGGGAACACTGGCTTCAGAAGTTCCATGGAATGTGCCATGAAACCTCAGCTGAATCCAGGAAACCCCCCTGCACATCTGCCTGAGACATTGAAGAGCATGCTTCCTAGTTCAGTTATGACACAGGAGTGAGAGCGACTAGAGCGAAGGACTCTTCATCTGGGCCTTCTTACGAAAGTATTGAGCTGATCCCCTAAGCAAGAGCTGATCCTAAGAGAAGAGATCCTGTCCAGGCTGAGCAAATCTTTGCATCCAGGACACAAGGACGTGGGTCCTTCCAAGCCTCATGACCATGATCAAAAGGCACATAAGAGGAAGGCTCCTACAACACTGACCTTGATACTAACTAAAACAAAGCACAGAGAGTTAAAGGGTCGTGAACCACGGTATTGACAGTAACCAGGGGCTTGGAGGCTCCATCACTGGTGGTACTGTGGCAAGCCCAGAAGGAACCACCGACTACCAAGTTTTGTTTTACACCAACTCCAGTGGCAGATAGCAAAGAGAGACAGCCTTCTAAGGCTTCAGCATCCTACACCACACCACGGGATATCTTCATCCTCCTGATCTTGCAGTCCCTCCTGTTGTTGGGATCAACCCTAATCAGGGAGAATCTAATAACAAGGAGAAGCTCATCTCCCATTCCATCCACTAACCGTGGTTTTCTGACACTGGTACTGACTTGCACCACTAACGGAACCGGATCTGACCCTCACCCTGACCTTCTCACTTTCCTGCGAGTCAGACATTTCAGTGGAGTCATCTCCTCCTCCACTGAGGGAGTTCAGTCCAGACAGAAGTTTGAGAGTCTCCTGCTTCCAGCCTCAACCATTCAAGTGTGTGTGGGGGATTCGCGCACTCAGGATCAATTGTACCCAATGCCCTTGGGGACCACCACAACTTATTTTTGATCCTTCATATTGGATCAGCCTTACTGGGGACCATGAGACCTAGAGTCCATTGATCCCATAGGGAATCCTACCCACCCTTCTTCCCCAAGAGACCAATCGAAGCCACCTGAACTATGGAAGAGGAGAAAGACTAACTGGTACCAACTCGTAGTTCATCTTCGTTGCCTAATGAGCTAATTGCTCTAGCCTCAGCTTCTCTACCCGATGGCCACATACAGTACCAAGAGCTACTTCAGAGAATAGTAGAAGAGCTCTAGATCCCGTTAAAAGAGGTGCAGGACTTACACCACAATCTCTGAGACATCCTAAAGCCTATGGGAGCTAGCAGACTAGTATTCCCAGTCAACACCATATTGGAACTGGCAAGAATGGTATAGTACATGCCAGCCACTTGTGCCTCTACCCCTAAGAGTACAGCTAAGAAAGCCCCTATCCCCTTTGTCCTGGTTAAGGGAGCAGAGGGTTTTTTTCCCTCCCACCCTGACCTGAATTCCCTAGTCATCTAAGCAGCCACAAAAGATGCAAAACCAAGGGCCCCCTCTGCTGGCAGAGTCCAAATGTTTAGACCTCGGCGTGGGGGGAAGAGATTTACTTTCTCCAACTATCAGGCCCTCCTGGCAAAGTGTTTTTTTTTTTTTAAATTACTCTAAGTTGTGACTTCAAAGATAAATTACCTCAGGAGGATAGGGCCCAATTTCAAGCCCTGTTGATGAAGGCAGATTAGTGGCAAGAAGCTTGCTACAAGCTGCAGTCGACTCTGTTGATACTGCTTTGAGATCCATGGTGACAACTATAATGACATGCCAGGAATCTAGGCTACCCTTCAGGACTTCCCAGGGAGGTACAGAGCGCTGTGCAGGACTTGCCCGTTGATTAAAACAATCTTTTCCACCAGAAGACAGACCAGTCTTTGCATTCAGTGACTGACTCAAAGGCAGCTCTCCACTCCCATGGCATATATAGACCAACCCCGAAGCAAACGGTAGAGGGTGTAAAAATAGAGACACACTGCCCCATCCGCCCCTACCACAGCTACCCAACCTCTCCCCCAACCAAAAGATACTTCTGATGGGATGCTCAAGAGCTGCGAAGCAGTATTGATGTCACCTTCACCTGAAATCTGCTTTGATGGACATGTAGCACGATTCCCCCACAACTGGAGGGCAGTAAGAGACAGATGGATGTTGGATGTCATCCGTTCCAAATACACCATAGATTTCATCTCCCCACGTCTCCAGAAACCCCTTCCTTGTCCGTCTTCAGGGACGCTTTCATGAGGAGATTTTCCTTCAGAAGATGAAATCCCTCCTACAACAGGGAATAGAGAATGTATCCCTTCAACATCAAGGAAAAGAGTTTTACTCCATATAGTTTGTAGTCCCCAGAAAGACAAGTGGATTGAGACCCATCCTCAGCCTGTGACGACTGTGTCTTTACCTGCAAGATAAAATTCCACCTGGTTACATTGGCATTGATAAATACCATCCCTAGAAAAAGACATATGGTTAACAGCTCTCAATATGGAAGATGATTCCTTTTACATCAATATTCGGCCTTCCCACAGAAGTTTTCTCAGATTTGTGGCAGGCTATGACCACTAGCCATACAGAGTACTCCCATTCAGCCTTGCAACTGCACCCAGAGACTTCATAAAAGTATTTTCCATAGTAGCAGCACACCACGGATGGGACAATTCCACTGTCTTCCTCTGTCAAGAGAGCAGGTTTCTCACAGGTACAAGTGCAGAAATTATAACATTGGCCTCATTGCTGCTCCATCTCCTCCATATTCACGGAGACTCCTAGAGATACTAGAAGTCCACTTTGACTTTTTGATGGCAGCTTTACAAGCAGCCATACCATCTGCATCCTTACACCCTCCTCTTCTCTGACGACTGCTTTTCAGCTATCCACAGTGGAATACACATAGGGACCGTCACTCAGAGGAAAGAGATATACTTACCGTTTTTAACTGGAGTTCTTCGAGATGTGTGGTTCCTATTTGTATTCCACTTCCCACCTTCCTTCTCCTCTGCTTCAGATTTTTCTTGATTTTGGGTAAGAGGTGGAACCTTGGTACACATTCAAGGAAAGCAACTTCATGAGAGCAGACTAATGGATGCTGCTTGCTAGAAAGCTCGATTCTTAGGCACATGGAGTGCATGGTGTACCTACAGTGGAATACAGATAGGGACCTCACATCTTGAACTCTAGTTATGAGTTAACTAACTAATTTAGGTAAACAGATGCAAAATTCTGTGTGGACATTCTTAATTCAGTTTATGCCTGGTTTAGATTGATTTAGCTTACTTTGATTCCAGGCAGATTTAAGCTAAATTGATATAAGCCAGGAATAAATAGAATTAAGAATGTCCGTACAGGGTTTTGCATCCATTTCAACCAGATAGATCTATTAAACTTACTTGTAGCTAAATCAGTGAAACACTGTGTGAAGACAAGATGTTAAAATACGTATGTAGTGCTAAATTCAGTGGAGTTTTAAAGAATTTGGTAGTTTATTGTCTTAACAAGCTGCAGCATCTTCAGTGGGAGAGACCATTGCATACAAGTTAGGCATGGAAATGAATCTGTCATGCTGGTGAGTTCTTCTGATTACCATTTGTTCAAGGATGTTCTTAATGCCAATGTTTTGGGTAGAGTCTGCCACAGACATCAAAATTCTCCCCAAAATGTTAATACGTGATTCCCAGAACAGCTAGTAATTTGGCAGTCCAATATGAGACTTAATCTGCTTAATTTTGGTGCCTATTTGAAAAAAAATGTCCTGTTTGTCCTGTGAAAAGAGGAATAGTCAGTGATATGTTGGAATGTACTCTTAGGATTCCATGTTAGAGTTCCACCACCATTTTGAAGGGTGAGCTGGAGTCACTTTTTTCCTCTGATAGTTTTCCCTCCTCTGAGTGATACCCATTCATCCCTGCCAGAAATGACTTATCCCTGGTGTTTATACAAATATATTTTAGAACATACTTTTTCCTTCAGAATTAATCAGAATTTAAACAAAATGTTTGCAGGAACACTTCCAGGTTAGAGGAAGGGTGACCCAGTGTCCAATTTTCGATTGGAACACCTGCTCGAAAAGGGCTCCAGTCAGCACCGCTGACCGGGCTGTTAAAAGTCCAGTCAGGGGTGCTGTGGGTCTAAGGCAGGCTAGTCCCTACCTGTCCTGGCTCCATGCTGCACCCCAGAAGTGGCTAGCAGGTCCAGCTCCTGGGGGGGAAGCATGGGGCTTCGCACCCTGCCCCCGCCCCGAGCACCGGCTCTGCATTCCCATTGGCCGGGAACCACAGCCAATGGAAGCTGCGGGGGTAGTGCCTGCGGGTGAGAGCAGTGCGTAGAGCCACCTGCTACGCCTCCGCCTAGGAGCCGGATCTGCCAGCTGCTTCTGGGGCGCAGCACAGTCCGCGGTGCCAGGACAGGCAGGAAGCCTGCCTCAGTCCCCCCTGCTGCCTGGGAGCCACCGGAGGTAAGTCCGCAACCCCACCCCCTGCCCCAGCCATGAGCCCCCCCAAACCCAGAGCCCCCTCCTGCACCCCAACCCCTCATCCCCAGCCGGAGCCCTCAGCCCCCCGCCCCAACCCAGAGCCCCCTCCTGCACCCCAAACCCCTCTGCTCCACCCCACCAGCCTGGAGCCCCCTCCAGCACCCCAAACTCCTCAGCCGCACCCCAGAGCCCCCTCCCTCACCCTGAACCCCTCATTTCTGACCACCTGCCCCAGCCCAGTGAAAGTGAGTGAGGGTGGGCCAATGAGGGAGGGGGAATGTAGTGAGCAGGGGGCAGGGCCTCAGGGAAGGGGTGGGGCAGGGCCTTGGGGACAGGGCGGGGCTAGAGTGTTCGGTTTTGTGGGGTTAGAAATTTGGCAACCCTAGTTACAGAAGTAGAGGATATTTCTGGTTCTGTTCTGTGGTGGTTTTCTACCTTCCGTGTTTCAAATTACTCAGGCTGGACACAGTACAGGGCTATTACTATACTCGATATATTTTTCAGAAACAGCATGTAAGCATAAGTGTTTTTACCAGGTGGTGCAGCTTCCCTGCCATGTTCACACTTACAATGAAGGTGTGTCTATGCAGAATGGGGCTGGGAATGGGCAAAAGAAAAAAACGTAGGGACTTTCTCATTGTAATTGTGACCGTGGGAGGGAGGCCTATGAGAAAATGCAGGAAAATAAATTGAATGTGTTTCTTTCATCTGTTTTCTCTCTCTTCTGGTAGCACACGTGTCCTTTAGCCCCGGGGGGATAAATATTTGGGAGGCGCAGCACACTGGATAATGTAATTTAAAATAGAATGCTGGAATTAGTGGCTGTGTATGTAAATGTGACAGGTGCACCTTGGTTGCTGGAATCTTTGTGACAAAGGGAATATTGGCTCGGACTGCGGATATCATTTTTTCTTTCGAAAAATGCTCTGGAATTCTTAATTCTTACCTGGATGGATAGCCTTTAAAAACTGGCGATAGGAGCCTCAGAGTGACACTTCATCCGAAGAGCTCAGCTGTAGCATCTGCACTAAACTTTTTCACATTTTCTGATAAACCTAGCCCAACTTATAAGGTACAGTAAAAGAAAGATGTTTTGATGGCAGTGAAGAGTATTTTACCCTAACTCTAAAGAGAGATGGCCAGTGAAGTGGATAAAAACAATGATGAGAACGTTTTTGAAGTGTAGCTAATTGCCCAGGATATAACTCCAGAAGCTGTGGGGTTCAAATGAAATATCGTGTTCATAAATGGTCCAGCAGTACTAGGATAGTAGGAAAGCTTCTCAATAGAACTTCTCTCTTCATAGTTGAACTGCCAGATATTTTTAATCTTTTCTGCTTTTGGCAGAATAAGATTTCAGACAGGTTCCTCAAAGTGACAGAACAATTCAGAGGAGAGAGGAGCTTACAGGGAATGGGAACAGGGCTAGAGGAAAAAAACGGTGCAGTCAGTTTCCTCCATTTCTTCTTTTACCTTTTCCTTCGATGTGAGAGCCATTGTGTTTCAGACCCCTCCATTTACATCAGAAGACAGGGCCTGTTCTTAAGTTCATATCTCTGGTGTCTTATTAAACACCTGATTTCAACCAACAATAAAAGGCTGTTTGTTTGCCATATCTTTCTCTCCAGTTTTTTTCCCCAGCACAGACTGCCTCATTTCATGTCAAGGAACATAAAATTCATAAGTTAGCTGCTCATCTACTTCAAGCAGGAAATTGGGCGTGCAAATGCCATGGATAGATAATCCATCTAACAAAGTTTATGCTGTCTGGGCTATAACTGTGTAAAGGAACAGATCCAGCTCCAGCATATACAGTACGTCTTCTGTAAAATGATTTGACACGTTGTTTGTATATTCCTCATTAGTAATGTATGAAAAAGCCTCTTCGTTTGAAGAGAAGAGTTCTTTAATTCCTGGAAATAATGGGGGAGTGTTTACATATGCATAACATTTACCAGCACTTTATCTTGTGGTATACTCTGAAAGCACTGAAGCAAAGGTGTCTACAATTAATTCATTACATAAAAGTAATGTTATAATTCTGGGAAAAGAATAAATAGCATAACCATTCAGGCTTAAAATTGCCTTCATGTTAGAAGTTGTCTAGGGACATAGTTGCTGAGATGTTTGAACTTTTTTGAATAGACAGCTATTGGGCACTTAAGCAACCTAGTGGTTTGACTTAGTGCAGCAATTAAAATCATCTTAACCCTTTCCTGGCTGACAGCTGCCCATCCCTCATCAGTGTTCCGTTGGAATGCTGGCAGTTCGAGGGAAACTAATCAGTATGTGATGCACTCTTCCATGTGCATTTTGAGGTATGGTGCTGAAGGGATACCATCAGCATGTTTAGGCCCAAAGTGTCCCTTCCTTAAAGCAAAAATAAATCTCATGGGCATCTCTACAGAAAGGAGGAGGAAGGGAAGAATTTAAGAGTTAAATAGTTGTTTTAAAATGTTAATCTCTTGTTCACTGGGGACCCCAAATACTCGTTTAAATCTGTATTTGTGAGGCATCCTTAGCAAATGCTTCTTGGGTTCTTTTTCTGTTGGAGAGATACCGATCCCATGTGTACTGTGTTTTTTTTCTGGTAATAAAACTGGGATATTGTCAGACTTGAGGTATTCCTCTTCCCACACCCACCCCACCCCCCACCCCCCAAAAAAGGTTCTGAGCAAATTGATCAGCAGGTCCCCTGGACTTCATGGTATGCATCCAAGAGTACTGAAAGCTTAAGTGAAGTAGCTGAGCTGCTAACAAAAATATGCAGTCTGTCACTAAAACCAGCTACTGTACCAGAAAATTGTTCTCATCATTCGTTTTTAACAATTAAGTCCCATTTTTGCTTTTCAACATTTGTTTTGGGTGAACAAATATCATCTGAAGTTGAAAGAGATGGTCGCAGTCTGGGGGCTGCATGCAAACTTGTTGTCGAAGTAAAAGGCTGATTTGTGGTGTACCAGGAAACACTTGAGTTTAGTTGTTTGTTTGGTAACTGTGGTTTCCATTTGTTGAACTTTACAAAGTTTGTCAGTATTGCAACTGAGAAATTTCAAGTCATTCAGTGTGTTAATAGATATTCATTACGGGGCTCAATCCTGCAAGGTGTAGAACACTTAGTGGAATATTTGGAGGATCCCAAACTTCAGAAGGAGTAGAGGATATTTCTTTAATGCATTACTGTATGTCTCAAAGATTGCACCCTGTGCCCTTGCACATTGAATATCAAGATTTCACTGCTAAGTGAACAAACTTAATACCATTTGAAATGCATTTGCCATATTGGCTTGGACAGATTACCAGAAAGAGTAATAAGTTAATTATTTGAAATGTAAAATAAGTGTTGTCCAGTGGATAGTGTGAGAAACTGTCAGAAGACCTGGATTTTATTTCTGACTTGAAAGTCATTCAACCTATTGTGCTTCCCTATCTGAAAATTAGGGATAACGTGCACTTTTGTAAAGCACTTAGTAATCATTGGATGAAAGTTGCTATGGAACATTATGAATCATAGTGATTTATCTGTGCAGCTCCCCTTAGGTGGCAGTGAATGTAGTCCTGCAGCTATGCCACCTCTGTTCCACTGTGACTTTACTAGAAATCTGAAGCTGTCACTTACCACAAATCTGAAGCACCATCAAGTCTGGACAAGTCAGTGATGAGCCAAGAAAAGCCCAAGGGAGCTGTTTGTGTCATGTGTACCCACAGCCATTTGAAGGGCAGCAATAGTTGCACAGTTTTATTGTCATTGTTTTATGCTCTGCTGAATGAAGGTATAAACTGGGTTTCATAACATGTCCACAGGGAGGGAGTATTTGCCTGTCAGGCCGTCAACAAATTTTTAACTAACAGATCCTAAGATCAGGTGTATAAACTTGAATCTTCATATATTCCTACATAAAAGTTGAAAAAGGTGAACTCATAAAGCCAAGTAGGAGACGCTACACTCAGGATTTTTTTAATTGGGAGTTTGCTAGTAGTTGAACTAGGACAACTCTAGAAGAAAAAAATAGAATTATTTAACTCCCATTTCCATGGTTCTGTTCCATCAGCATAACAATCCTGAATAACCGTTCTGCAACAAAAATCCTGTGCTCTCTGGTCCAGGTGGAGACCCCCAGCCTCTTGGATTGCACCATGGACAGGCTTCTCTCTATAGCAATAGACACACAGTGGAAAGACAAGGTTTTGTCCCTGGTGAGCTTATCGCATCACTGATATGTGACATCTTGCAGAAGCTGATTGGCTGTCTTATGATACAGTGATTGCAATAAGTTATTCCTATCTAACTGAACCAGAATCAGACTCCTTGTACAATAATGCCGTGTTTTTGGGTGAAGATTTTCTAGCATTTCTTGCTGGGTACAAAATTTTAGCATCCAAATATTATATTACTAGGTGGCTGATAAGGAGATTCCTCTGTCTGTGAAATTGTTGATGGCAGAGTCCAACATCCATCAAACAGGAAAAAATATTTTGGCATATGGTTTTAAACACTATCACTTTGCCCTGTAGAGTTTTATTGACCTTAAGTTTGTTTTCCCAGAAAATACTGTGTAAAATAGCTTAACCCATCCCTCCCAAACTTTGAGCAATGTACCCACCTCCTCACCAGAGTAAGTGCTCATTCTCTTCCTAATAATCCATACTTGCTGTTCTAGCTATTTATCATTTTTAGCACAGTATTCTTTTCCACATCTCACCTCTTATACTTTTCAGTTGTTAGGAGGTCTCAGTCCCAAGCTTTGTTAGTAACAGATTAGTGTTCGATACTTTCCATGGCGTACAACTAACTGGGGAAAGTGACAACTGTTCATCTGGGTTCCTGCATCACACAGCAAACTGGTCCCTCTGTCCTTAAGCCACCTCTTCAAAAACGGTACGTGGGACTCGCCCATGTTATCTGAGGAACCACTCGCCTCTCATGATCACAACTTCCTGTTACAGCTCCATTCCACTGGATCAGTGAAATTGTCAGCCTCAAGGCTGGCTTTCTACTTGCAAGAGACAGAGCTTTCTCTGCTTCTGGCCCACAAGTTCTCTTCCTCCAGGAAGTTGGGATGACCACTAGTTCCTCTAATTAAATCAACCATCCAAAGTGACAACTGTTGAAACACTTTGTGGCTATCACTTCAGTTCTTTACTTGTCGTTGTCTTTCTGCACCCATCACTGAGATCGCTGTTCCTTTTTTAATGCCCGGTACTCAAAGATAATTTTGATAACCCACCGTCCCCGTTATCTCTCTTTCTGTGTATTGTTATGTTTTCTTTTACCAATCTATTACTTTAGTAATCTCCATTTCAATTTGACTTCGTATGCTCTCTTTATTCATAGGCTCTCTGGTGATCTTTATATTAAGCTTTAGCAAAATAGAAATATCAGGTTTGGTTTTTAGTTTTCTCTTTTTTGGTTTTGTGCTAGTGCTGCAAAATGTTGTTAATGCTGCTTGTGCTGCTGCTCTTGGAGCACCGTGTGTTGATTCAGCCGTGTATTAGCTGAACTAGGAGAGAGTGCCATGTGTTGATTCAGCAGATGTCACGTTACTCCTACAAAAAGACGGCAGGCTCAGTTCAGTGGCGAAGGCACTCGGCCAGGTTCATTGGCATCAAAGCACAGAATTATTTAACTCATAGGCGCTAAGTGTACCCTAACGCATGTATGCCCGCAATAAGGTACCAGCTCAGCTAACATAATCTTATCCCCTAGGCCAATACAAAGGTACCCCTCCCTCCACTTTCCTTTTATCCATTGATACAGATAAGTTACGTATTACATTTTATATGCTGTTCATTAATATCCTGTACTTTGAACTTGCTAGTTTGAACAAAACATCCTCATCCATTATCCTGTCATTCCATCCTTCTCTTACGGGGGCGTCAATGTGTTCCTATACAATCTGTTGGTATGTATCTGTATGTAGTGATCTGAGAGCTCTGGGTGTTTTTGTTCCATCCTCTCAGGCCAGGAATGTGCTTACTTGGTTACCTAATACCTGGCATGTTACTATTCTGCCAAGCTCAGGCGTACTTTGGTTCACCCTAGCAGCTATGCCTAGGGCTCCAGCAAGGCCTACAGCCTTTATTGCTTAATAGCTAGAAGCTCTGCCCTTGAAGCCATATCTCTGAAGTCTTCCACTATATATGAAAGAGAACCATGAGGAGTGGCAAGTAAAGGGCAACATGAAGCTCCCTCATGCCTCGCTACCACTAATGTTCATTTGCTGTCTATTTCAGAGATGGTTGAGAATAATTCTTTTTGGATACTATCATCAAAAGCTTGAGAGATGAAATTATCGGTGAAAAGTATTTTCTTTGCTCAGTAGGATGTTGGTTTTGAGAGTCAATAATATATGGCCAAGGCTCTGGTTATCTGAGAACCCCTGACCCCACCAGGTCAGCTGAGGTGCATGAGCTAATAATTTCTAGATTTAAACACAAGGGGGCTTGTAGAAGGGCATTATTGTTTGGGGTGCTCAGTTCTGACTCACTCTGTGGCTTTAATGTGGGACCGAGTACTTGCCTTCCTCGCTAAGTGCAAGGCCTGTCTATTTAGCTTGCTATGTTCATAAACAGCACTGTGAGCTCTCTAAGGGCATGGCTACACTGGAAACATGGCAGCGCTTTCTGAAGTGCGAGTGTGGTGATCACCTCCACGAGAGGATTAGCTATAAGTGCTGGAAGGGTGGCTCCCAGTGCTTGGAGCCTGTCTACACTAGCGTTCAGACTTGTTGTGCTCAGTGGGGTGATTTTTCACACCCCTGGGCAGCACGTTAGAGTGCTATAAAATGTAAGTGTAGACAAGCCCTAAGTATCTTAAGAATATGTCTAATGGAAGGAGAGAGTAAGGGGAGAGAAGTTGTAAGATACCTTTTCCTCCAGATTTGTACTATCCCTGTTTGTGTACTGTATCAAATGTACTTCCAGAAGGGACATTTTATAAATAAAAATAGAAAGCTCGTAAAATTGGAGGGGAAGGATGAAATATTGTGACCTTGCATGTAGTTTTGGATGACTCTTAAAATGTTCACTGAGGCATACCTCAGGGAGGGATAGAGCCTATTGGGAAGGGATTGAAAGGACAGTCACTGTCCTGACTGGATCCTTTTCAAAACTGGTCAGCTGAAACATGGGTCAGAGTTTAAGTGAAAGCTTCGACTCGTTTTTTTAAAACTGGCTTGCTGTCCTTCCTTTGGCCAGTAGATTGAAAATCAAGAAATAACTCTGTAATTATCTAGATTTTGTTTTGTTTGCTCTATAGTGAGATTGCAAAAATGGACAATGATCTTTTCTTATATTATGCTGCTTTTCTCTAAGGATGCTAATGGGAGCCAAGGATCAAGGTACAAATAGGAAGGGGTAAAGTACTGGAGGAGAGCTCTGATATTGAATACGAGGTCATATTGAAAGTGTCAATTGCCCTCTCTAAAGTTGTATGCAAGACTGACCCAAGTTATCTGAGGAACCACCTGATCTCTCATGGTCATGACTTCCTGTGACCGCTCCATTGCAGAAGTATAGTGGAACTGTCAGCCCCTTGTGATTTGTTTAATAGACAGCGCTTTCTTGGTTTCTGGGTCACACATTCTGTGTCGAGATGTCAGGATGACCACAAACCTCGGTTCCGTCAGAGGACTATGCAAAACCCACTCCTTCAGCCCAGCCTTCCCACAGTAATACCAATAAAAATCAAATGCACAAGTCTAGTCCCTGTAGACTAGAGGAAAGAGAGACCTTTCTGTGTGCTTAATTCTGTGGTGTGCTCCTATAAAATGGTTCTGGGCTGAGACACAGATTTTGTTGTTTAACTGAACCTTTTTGTGTACCCTCACTTGCTTAAGAATAAGTTTCTTCCTCCCCAGGACTTGCCTCCGTTTCTGACCTCTCTTCCTCGAAAGACTCCAAGTGTGCTACCTCCTTTCCCACAACCCAATAAATAGACATCTTTTATTCTCTAAGCAATATGTGCCCTTCCTGTTGGCAACAAGAGATTCAGCTGAGAGACTTACCATGGGTTCTCCATCTGTGTGTCTGAGCTAGAGGTTGGTTTCTTTTTTTTTTTTTTTTAACAACTATGGAGTCCTAAAAGGCTGCCTTGGTTGGAGCTTGGCTCCATGTTTGAGAGTTGGCATCGTGTTCGTGGGAACTGGTTTTGTTGATCCTCTTTCCTGACTTTGGACCAGGTTTTGTCCTGTTTGGCTGTGGAAGTTGTCTTGTATGAACAGTTCCATGAATGAGGAGAATTTTCAAAAACTAAGAGAACAGGAGTATTAAAGGGTGACACTTAGAAAGCTGCGCATTTTGAGCCTCCTTAGGTTGGATTACATGGTTTTCCCCCCTCTCCCACCCCCACCCCCCACTTCTTGCTAAGCAGCAATGAAGAAGGACGAACCTATCCATGGGTTACAAAGAAAACTACACATGATTAAATGGAAGCGTGTACAATTGTATCCTCTCTAGACAGGAATGGAAAAAAGGTGAGCTTGGTAAGAAAATGAGAGGATTTTTGATGACCAAAGTGCTGCTGGAACCATGATTGATGCTTGGGAGAGCTAATATGGGAGAACAAACTTTTCAGAAAATATGTAATTGTAATTTTCAATATTGTAAAGTTTAAAACCAAAAATTGTACAGAGACCAGCTATGTAGGTTTTTGGCTGTTTGATTATATGAAAAAACTTTTATTTTAACTGCAGAATAGAGGCATATTGTAATTGTGGCATAGCAATATGATGAAGAAACAAAGAATGGTACCTAAAACATTAAAGAATTTTTTTAAAAGCTTGACCGTTAAATAGAACTGCAAGGGATTTTAAATTGGCATGTCTTTCCTTAATACAAGAATGTTAACACTTTTACAAAACATAGGTTGTGTTTGTTGTACTGCTTTTTCATTAAGGCTTCATTTTAGAGTGTCTTAATTACTCAGTCCTGAATATTTGAGTACAGATGTGACCAGATTAACTTTGAATGGTCATGTTTAATACAAGTAAATAAACTGACTTGTTGGATGTGAAAAACCTTTCAGGAGAGAGACCGGTTTTTCTCCTCTTGTTTGCCAAGAAAGCATGCTGAATGCTGGCACACTCCAGGCAGTACCTGAGCATGAATCCAAGAAAACAATTTACCTTTCCTCTCCTTTGTCTTGTTTGTTCATTTGTAGAATTAGTACCTATCATTGTAAATGCTGCCTTATTTATTTATTTATTATGGTGTTGTGTTTAAATTTCCTTGAAACAAAAGTAATGGAACAAGTAGCTCTCCGCTCTGTGTAGATGTTACTTTTACTATCATGGTTCTGTCCCTTATGGTATTTAACGCCTATCAAATTTTGAAGAATTTGTAGTAGCTTTTAAAGAATTTTGAGGGTTCCCCCCTCCCCCCACTTGTTTTAAAATAACACGGGTAATAGTGGAATTTTTGCTTCTAATTGGACAACCTCAACTTATTTTTAATTGCTGTGAATAACATAAAACTATTTAGAATATTTGTTTAAAAACTAGATAAGGCCATGTGAGCAATAAAATACTAAATCTGCACTATTGTATATACAGAAGTTAAATAGTTTTAGGTGAACCATCTTTCAGACTTGATACCAATGAGAGCATCAGGTATGTATACAGAACCCATCACCCTATTATCACAGCATACTCCACATGGCTTGGGTTAAAAGCAGAAAACCACATACAAGGAGCAAATACCCCATAACCCAACTCCCTGAGAATCCCACAGTTTTAATAGTCATAGTCTAGGAAAATCTTGATACCTACACAACATGCTGGAGGTAGTGATGGACTAAACACCGGTGGGTAATGGAGCTGACAGTGGGGTGACAACAGAACTGCAGTGGCTAGGAAAACATCTTAACGAAGAGTTGCATATGGCATAATATCACATAATTTAAGAATTAATCTGAAAAGTTTGCAGAGCCCACTGAAAGGATGAAAATGCACCCCACTTGGTAAAGTGGTGCTGAGAAGAGTTGACATCAGTGATGGAATAGTAAACATTGAAGGGATTGTAGCAGCTGAGCCTCCACGGTGATGAGTTTATCACTTCTCAGTGTCGAATTCTTTAGAGATTCTCTGGTTGGTAGAGCATTGTCCTTGTTGTGCTGGGTGGTGGAGACTGCCTTGTCTTTGTCCTTGCTGGTGGGGTGGGTGGTGGAGGTGAGCTGGCTGTCGGCGGCAGTCTTGTCCCTGTCATTGCTGGTGGGGTGGGTGGTTGAGGTGAGCTGGCTGTCGGGGGGGCAGTCTTGTCTTTGTTGGCAGGCTGGTTGTCTTATTGCCAGCCTTGCCCACGCTATCCAGACCAACAATCTTGTAATTGTTTACACTGCCAATTAAATGGAGCTCACATAGCATGAGAACAAGGACAGCCAGGTGTGATTTGAATGGCATCTTCCTTCTATTTTGGGGGTGGTGGTGTGGAAGCAATATCACAAGTTTAAAACTTTTTGTTTTTCTGGTAAACAGCAGAATGATTTAGCTCATTGCTCTCCTGGTACACTGTACTCATATAGTAAAACTCAAGTGGTCATCTTCCAGTTCTGCTCTCTGTACATATAAACATGGGAGGAAAAGCAAAACCACTGGCCTGTAAAGAGAATCCTATTTGCAACTGCTAGCAGAGTCCCTCCTTCCTACCTGAACACATTACATTGTATGGCCTTTTTTGTATCACATAAGGATTAAAAAAAATCACAATGGGAATATGATTCTTGTCAGGTCTGAATAAAGCAAAGGGAGCAATAAACTTGTTTGAACATACCAGCCATGATTCCTTAATCACATAAAGCAGACAGTGCAAAAATTTTAGCCTTTTGGAAAACTTGACTCCCATTTACTCAGTTTATTACTTTTTGTACAATTTACTTCCTTTTGGGGCAATTTTTTTAAAGAAGTATTTTCTAAAAAGGCATGAGATCAATTAGTATAACATTGTCTAGTCAAAAAATGCAGAATAACATAAGCTTCACATGTACTTATTCAATAAGGACTATCATTATTTTACATTTTAACAAAAGGTTCTGAGATCAGCACAGAAAGTTCTCAATCTGTAAGCAAAATTTACATAAAACATAGGTACGACTAACCAGCCTAAAGTATGATTCCTTATAAAATATCAAGCCATCAGGCTTTGAGCTGTCTGTTTCCAAGCTCAAAATACTTAAGGTAAAGTTCACAAGCCAGGTAAAAATTAAGCAATTAATACCATTTTTTGAAGGCTGAGACAATTTTAGCAAATCATATAATTTCATTCCTTTTTATTGTTTCAGATCCTCTTTAGGGACAAATGAATTCAGTTGCTAGATATCCTTGGACTCTGAAAGTGCTGTCTCTAATTTTAAATTTCTTTCCTACTATTTAAGTATCACTTCATAATGATGTAATCAAAAAGCCAACAAATAGCTGGCTTGGTTTCCTTGTTTACCTAGGTCTGATTGGATTTCTGTTTCCCAAGGTAAATAACTTCTTTTAAAAATTCTAATTAGCATTGATTAAAAGCAGTAAAATAATTCCCTGAAAGCATTTTAACCCTTCAAAATTTCCAAGAATGTGCTTATGCCTTGATCAAATCAGCAACATTCAAGGAGTTCTCTGAAGCTTCAGAATATGGTGGACTATTATGTAGAAATATGGGATGCTCCTTGTTTGTTTAGGTCAATCAAGAGGGCATAACCAGCCCAGAGTTTGGTATAGGAAAGGAATTTTAGAAAATCAAGCATGCAATTAAGGTACATTTTTGGTGGTATAGTGTCTCTTTACATATAGTGTGTTTAATGATTGTAAGGGATTAGATAAATTAATTTTTGAATGAGGCTCACATTATGTTGCAAATATACAACAAATCTGTTTCTTACTCTTAGCTGTGTCAGGAAAAAATTGGCGAAAAACCTCTGTTCTCGGCGTTCCTGCTGAATTGCTAACAAATTTTACAGGCATGTAACTTTCTGGCGGAATAGGGAGAAATATGCTGATCTTATTTACATTGCTTTTCAGCCCAAAGGTGAATTTTTCTCCCAAGTTTGGATGTGTTTGGTCCATGACAAAGTGTTTTTCTCCTCAGTCATTGCTGGACTTTTATAAACTCGTAGTAATTTTTGAGTTCCATCTTGACAAGGGGTTAAGCCCGTGACTTGATTAAGCACTAAATTCAACTGTTACACCTTTGCATATCCTTTGGGGGGTCAATGAGCAGCATGGATACAAAAGATCAGAACTTGGCCTAAGTGTATTGGACATGGCTGAAGAAATGTGATTTAGAAAGAATGAGGCTGAGTGTGTGAACATTCTGTAGAACAATCTAAATAAATATTTACCTACATACCTGCGGGATTATAATGGCTCTAGAAGAAATATGGGATCTGTCCGCACTTGAATGCAAGGTTTCACTTTTTCATTCCTGTAAAACTGCATTAAAGTGTTGAAAAGCTAAGGTTCATATATTAGAAATATTAAAGATGAATATGTGCTACAGATAGGCGGGGTGAGTAGAAGCCTTTTGCAGATGACAGCTTAATTTTTCTTAATTTCCTTTTTGCAGTGCTTGGATTGAGGAATTAATACAGACTGAGGGCATTTTTTTTTCCTCATGGAAGTTAATGCTTGAGAGCACTGTCTAATGTCTGGTACTATACCGATTTTTTCGTTGTATAGTTGTACTAAAAAAACTTAATTGCTGATTGGTGACCTATCTAGTGTTATAGTCCTGGTTGTGACTTTTAGCTCCTTATCTAAGCCCTGTCTCGTGATATAAAGGCATTTATGTTAGGCCAAGTCCCCCCACCCCCATCCTCCCCCAACAAAGGCTATCAAACCTATTTGGAAGAGGCAGCCAAATTCTGTGGGTAATTAGGCGGTGGGGTTTACATTCAGAATGGTATACTCCCCATGTTGCACTGCAGTATGCACATGAATGTCAAGAAGAGATTTGCACAGAAGTTGAGGGGAGAACATGGGCTGTATGTAATAAATGGGTTGTTAATTTGTTCAGTGCCTTCTTGCATGAATCACTCACTGAGAAAATCTGCTCCCCTTTAGACTAACCCTTTCTGCCTTTTTTGGCTGTGGCTACACTACAGAGCTTTTAGCAACACAGCTAAAAGCTCTGTAGTGTAGCCACAGCCAAAAAAGGCTGGGGGCTGCACTACAGAGGGATAGCTCTGGGGGGAGGGATAGCTCAGTGGTTTGAGCATTGGCCTGCTAAACCCAGGGTTGTGAGTTCAATCCTTGAGGGGGCCATTTAGGGATCTGGGGCAAAAATTGGGGATTGGTCCTGCTTTGAGCAGGGGGTTGGACTAGATGACCTCCTGAGGTCCCTTCCAACCCTGATAGTCTATGATTCTAGTCTATGAGCTGTGCTGAGCTTCCACCTTCCCCCCCCCCACACAAGTGGGAGCGGCTTTAAACTTTTGTTGTTCGGGGGGGGGGGGGGTGTTTAACACCCCTGAATACTGACTCTGAAGTGTTAACATTGTTCTTAAAAGCTGACACTCTAAATGGAATGACACTCTAAATGGATTAATTGGGGACGTGGGAGTTCATACCTATGAGTCAGACAGTCCCATGGACTCAGGCTGTGATTACTGCATTGATTATACTATGTTAGCCTTTGGAAGGTTATCTCTGCAGCTCTGAGGGCTAGAAGCTTTTGAAATTTAATCTTAGATTCCAGAAAATCTGAAATTGTGGTGCAGGCCAAACCCAGCTCGCAGTCCACGTGTTTAACTCTCCTGCACTATGGAGAGAGATTTTTGCAGAGGTGTTTATTCTTTTCGTTTTAAATGTCTTCGAGGCAATAATTATTTGTTATAAATTTTGGTAACATTTTCCAAAGCACTGTTTTCAAAAGTGGTTTAGGAGCTTATATCCTGTTGTCCTTCTGTAGAATTTGGTCTCCTAAGTAACATTTAAAATTTTTAATCCTTTGTCTATTACAATTGCTGACTTTCAGCCATTTTTGTCTAAAGTGTCAGCCTGGCAATACTAGCATGTATACAGTAACTCCTCATTTAACGTTGTAGTTATGTTCCTGAAAAATGCAACTTTAAGTGAAACTGTGTTAAACGAATCCAATTTTCCCATAAGATTTAATGTAAATGCGGCGGGTTAGGTTCCAAGGAAATTTTTGGGGGGCAGACAAAAGGCATTATATACTGTACTGTACTGTGGTTGGGAAGTGCCCCTGGCTTACCGCACACAGGCACAGCCCGCTGCATTGTAGGATGCTAGGAAGCACCTTCACAGCAACAGTGGCAGCTTACCCGGAGAAGAACAGGCACCGACTTTGCTGGGGGATGCTCCAGGCCTGCCTCTTCCCATGTCCACTGCACTCCAGGCCCACCTCTTCCCACCCTCACTCCACCTCCTCTCCGGAGCACGCTGCATCCCCACTCCTGCCCTTCCTTCCCAGAAAGTCCTGAGCGCTGCCAAACAGTTGTTTGGCGGCAGAGGAAGCGCTGGGAGGGAGCGGGAGGAGGCGGAGAAGAGGAACTTGTGCAATGCTCCCTTGTAAAGTCGCTGCTCTTCCACAAAATCTTACATGCAGTGTACAGAGCAGGCAGCCAAACAACATTATAAGGGAGCATTGCACAACTTTAAATGAGCATGTTCACTAATTGAGCAGTGATGTAACTTTGAAACAACGTTAAGCGGGAGGACGTTAAGTGAGGAGTTACTGTAGTTGCAAGCTGTAACTGCTGAGTAACAATGAAAAGAGTTGCTGCTAAAGATGAGCCATTAATATGCACAAAGTGACATAGTGTTTAAGTACTGAAATGAAATTAAGTTAAAAAAATCCAAAATTGTTAGCCTATGCATGGAATAAACTAGTATTAAAACCTTTTATGCACACGGGGATGATGGTGTATTGTGTTTTTATAAGTATTTTGAGAAAATTTACACCTGATGAAGAACATTTTCTTGAGGGTGATTTGGGTGGAATGATTTTACCATTTTAAAAAAGCAAAAACTGATTCCATTGTGTCCGCACCCAGAAGAGTCAAATTGAAACATTGCTTTTGTGAGGGCTTTGTGATGTTTGTGTGCAACCATGGCAACAAATGCTTAAAAAAAAGCGTGAAAATGTATTTGTAATCAAGGAATGGAATTAAAGCAAATATGGCACTGAACAAAATCTGAAGCTAGTGTATGTGTCTGGTAATCCTGTGTATTTGCATTCATGTTAATTGATTTCTTTATTTTCTTCACATTTATCTTGAATGCAAATGACTTGCTGTTAGAGCAGTGAGTAAGTAGGCAAATGAGTTATCCATTATGAGTTCTAGTTGCTCAGCAACAGTACAGGCAGAGCCTTATGATTTCAGCCTGCTTTACTGCAAGCCGCCTATTGACCAGAGGACCTCTTAACTTATCCCTAGTGTAGGTCAGTTTAAGACAGAGGGCTGGTCCTAAGATTTGGGGAGGGTGGTTTTTTTTGTTGTTTTTTTGTTTTGGTTTTTTTGTGGTAATGTGAAGGGAACTGCATACTGTTCCCTTTCCACCTATGAGATGATTCTCTACTGCCACATATTCTTGACTGCTTCAGATGACCTCTTCGCTGTGACTACTTGCTAGTATTGTTGCCACCCACTCCTCAGCCTCAGTTGCCACCCACTGCCTCAGCCCCTGTCCCTCTGCATTAAGAGAAAACCACAAAATGCCAGAAGAAAACACAGGAGGCCAATTTCCATCTCCAGCCTTATGTCAGATATGGTAACCAGGTAGCAGCTTCTATGCAGTAATTACCTGCCCTAACCAAGTTTTTGGTTGTCCTGGACCTGCTGGACAAGAGGATTTTTCCTAGACTGCATTTAGCATTTACTGAACATGAACTAAGTGTTCATTGCACACACACTCAGAGCATTTCAGAGTTGCTTCCATGATTCATTCTGTCACACCCAACAGAACTTGACATGATTAAATGAATTGTGCAGCAAGAGCGAGTTTAGTGTCCATGTAGTGTAGGAGAATGCTTCTGATTGCACCTGAGGTGTGTCCAGTCATTTCGTCTTGTTCTGTGACCTCGGTCATATCTCACAAGTTAAGCAGGTTTTGCCAATTTTTTGTGAAGGGGAGATTTCCAAGAAATACCTGATTCAGGAAGTGGTGGATGGTTGGTGTCATTTCCCTTTCTTCCCTTCCCCCCCCGCCCTCCCCAATTGGTACTAAGCTAATGCATCAGCATGCTTGGGGTCGCTGTGCTGCTGGCAGAGCCATCTATTAAATGTCCTGGCCAGTGGCATGGAATACACCTGATGATGTGCGAGTAGACTTGAGATAAAATTTTGGTCAAAGCCTATTAACACCAGTGAATTCATCTGTTACATCAGACTCAATGGCAGACAGGAAGGGTTAGCTTTGCATATCATCAGGCGCTTCTGTTGGCCCTGACTTTATACAGTCATTGAAGTTACCTGGTAAGTTCTTAATGGCTAGGATTGTTTACATTTTAACTTGAGTAATTACATTCTGTTTACCTAAATTCTCCATACAGTCTTCCTGATCTTTTGTAAGTTTTCTTCTCTTGTTCCAACTGTTACGTACTCTTAGATGCTAAACAACTGCCTAGTTGCTTAGTTTCACCCAAGAAGTAGCTGCTTTTCTGTAGTGGGTGGGCATATCTATTTTAGCTATCTGCAAATTTCTGTGGGCTTTGAGATTAATGGCACAATCTAATTGTAAATTAGCTTGATGACTGAAAAGGACACACACAAAAAGTGTCAAGGTAACATTTTAGGTTTGCTCTCGTTTGGTCACTGCCCCAATTTTCCTCCTTAACACCAGAAGTTTTCATTTTGAACTGGGTACCACATTCAGAAAGGGATGACCTATTTGCATAGGAAAGCCAAGACTATTGAGAGATGTGATGGTATGGTCTTAACCTATCCTTAAGGATATAGCAATGAGGCATTTGGAGGATATGTAATGGTTATGGTGAATATTTATTTTGTCAAAGGAGCACTACCAATAACTCAATTGACTGCAGTTTTAAAAACTGTGCAATTGGATGTCCGTGAAATAACTGAGTTTTTTAGTCTCATCATTCAACATATACTTTGCAGTTAGATGTTAAAATATGAGCAGTTTGCTTGCTCATCCCTTTCTGACTGTTTTTTGATCACAGAAATATTGTTCACGTAGAGAAGTCTTGTGAATTATGATTCCAATGGCCATGGAATTAGATTTAGAATTTACCTTTAGGGGCAGCTCCAAGGCAGAGATGGTTATTCATGAAAATTTTGCAGCCCTCTATCTGTTGCTTTAGCAACTGGCCTGGAGCATGCACATTCACAGCAGATAGAATAATACTTCCTGCCAGCCTCTTCCTCTTGTACAAAGAAAACAGAGGCAGTTCTGTTTTCAGTGTGCGTGCCCCACCTCGATGCTGTGCTTCAATTTTGATGTGGAGTTCCCCTGACCAGCTTCTCTGACAAAGGCACTGCAGACCAGTGGCTTCCAATAGTATCCTCAATTCAAGGAACTGGAATATGCCTCCCGCAGCACGTCTGAAAGCTCCTTCCAGCTACTCCCTATTCCCAAGTGCCTGGGTTTCAATTCCCACTTCGTTCCCTCAGTGTCCCTCTCCATTGACTCCTTCCACTTCTTAGATAGCTAAAAGGAGGGTTGTAAATGTTCTATATCCCTCGCCTGACAGCCAAAGGGAGTATAGTGTGCTGAACTTAAATTTTAGTGGGGTCCCCTGGCTTTTGCTGCACCCTCATGCTGGATCCTGTGGCATGCTGGAAATTAAGCAACTTGCTGAAATGCTTGGGAAAACATTAACAAAGGCTTGTAATAATGAAATATTAAGTGAGTGAGAGTTATAAATAAAGCTAAAATTTTGTCATGGATATTTTTAGTAAAAGTCACGACAGGTCCGGGGCAATAAAGAAAAATTCACTGAAGCCCATGACCTGTCCCTGACGTTTACTAATAATATCCATGACAAAATGGGGAGCTTAGCTGCGGGGTCCCCACGTCGTCTGCAATGGCTGGGCAGCTGTGGGACCACTAGGCTCTGCTCCTGCCCCCCCTCCTCTTGTGGCGGCTCAGAGCTCTGGGGGAGGGGGGCGGCCGGGTGCTGCGGGGTACCCCACTTGGCGGTGAGGACGCTCTGCAGGTGGCGGCGGGACACTGCAGATCCCAACCTCTGGGGCTGAATTCACGAAGGTTGCTGGAAGTCACGGATTCCATGACTTCCGTGACCTCCATGAAAAAATCATAGCCTTAGTTATAAATTCAGTAAAACTTTTTCCAGTAGTTTTTCTCTGTATTTCACATTGCTGCAGAACTTCAGTAGCATATATCAAGTACCTTCGCTGCACAATTTAGTGCTACTCTGCAGCAAAGTACATGGAACCATGCACGTAAGTATAGCTCAGCTCAGTAGTATGCAGAATATAATGCTCATGCTAAATTATGAGCTCACTCTCTTGAGACAAGGAATTGGGCACATAAAACAAAATTGATTAGAGAGTTCCTCTCAAATTTCGTGCCTTCTAGGCCTTGATGGCTCTCAAAACACAAGGGTTTGTCTCAATGACAAATAAGTACATTCTACTATTTAATTAGTTGATCATCATATAATTACTGTAATTGACATATGCTGTGTAATCCTGCAAAGGTAAATTTGCTTGCAGTTCATTTTGCAGATCAAAATTAGTATGAAGGTACATCATGACCCAGTCATGCAATGACTTTCCTTTTAAATATAATGGAGTAAGTTGCTTTAGTTTGTTAGAGACATGCTTGAAATAAATTTAAAAGAATTACATTTCCCAATCACTTTTTTATTTACAGTACTTGTTATCCAAGAACTTCATAGTAGGTGTATGTTATCCCCTTTTTACAATCTGGGGAACTTTAGAGACAGAGATGTGAAGCGACTTGCCCAAGGTTTGTCAGTGGAAGAGCCAGGAAGAGAAACCATTCCTTTGACGCTCATTTCTCCTTTCAAAAAACTAGACCATGCTGCCTTCCTTGGTTTTTTCCAATCCAGTAGATACCAAAATAACTTATTTTTAATTCCTGACTTTAAAACTGTGACTCTTCATTCATATTAAAACATCTTTCATACTTACGAAGTAAACATAGACATATACATGGCAGCCATATTTCCACAAATAATAACTTTTGGTAAGTGAAACAGATTTTGTTTACTTTATTCCCCCTCACCCTCTTTTGCAATTCATTTTAACTTACAAAGGATCAGCACAGCTGTATGACAAGAATTGCTGATTGGCAAATCAGGCAAGAAAAAGCAGATATGTTACAGGCCTTTTATTTTTTCCAGATGTTTAATGACAAAAATATACATAAAACCAGTACATAAAACGCCGATGTTTTATTTTTGTGCAAGAAAAATTAAAAATGTAAATACAAAATAAGCACATTTCATAAAAACAAAGCATTTGATAGGTTAGTTTTACTCAATACGAATTAACATAAGTAGCAGCTTAGTATCAAGACATTAATTGTGCACTTTTTTCTTTTAAAATGGTTACTTTCTTTAGAGCAGAGTCAAAATTTCAAAACTGACTTTCTTGTATTTGATTCACTCTTAGACTTGAGTGGTTTTGCTCCAACTATTTATTGCTGGAGTAAATGTGTTAATTTTCAGAAGAAAATGCAAGCCCTTAGCCAATCAGAATTGCCACTGCATTAAGCATTACAACGTAGAATGAATACACCTCACAAATGCTTGCTTTGGAGGGCGCATGAGTGTTAAAAATATTTGTGGTGGACTCCTCTTTCCTTAAGGTAACGGTTGTGCTTTGTTGAGGCATTTTAGAGTAGTTTGTTAGCATTTTGCTGGTAATACTTAGGGTCATGGGAGTAGTGGATGATCCTGTTGAACTTATCATGCTTGAGTTCACATCAGTTGAATTTTTAATGTAGATAGTGTGTGTGGCTGCTGCTTCATGCGAACTAATTTTTCGAGGAGTCGGATCTTCTGGATAGAGGAGTAATGGTCTATCTGTGCTTGTAAATAATACAGTTTGGCTTAAGTTAGCACTTAATGTAACTTCATTTGCTCGGAATTGTTCACGTATTTTTGTCACTTGGATTGGGTCATTTGCCATTGGAGAGCCATTCGTGTCTGCTGCCTTTGTTCCTTTACCTATGAAGTTAGTGTCTGTAACTGTGGGAGCAGTCAAAAGTGGTGTGGCATTAATCCAAGACACAGTTTGATTGGGGCACGGAGCCCCTATCACAATGGCTGCTGTTTCCTTTACCCACTTTAGCAAGTAAGGGATATTTTGCTTATCGTTGCATGACCATGGGTTGTTATAAAGTGTTATGACTTGTAGTTGAAAGAGCCGGTCAAAAGCTTTGTCAGGAATATATGTGAACTTGTTGTTGTGCAGATAAATGTTTGTAAGGTGTAGCAGCCTCACCAGTGTTCCTGGAAGTATTTGTGTTAAGAAGTTGTTTGATAGATCCACCGTCTCTATGTTGTAGGGCATATTGGTTGGAACTGTCCAAAGTTTGTTGCTACTGAGATTGAGAAATTTGAGACTACTCAATGTATTGTTGATAAGTACCGCTCTTTCTACCATATTCCTGGAAACGTCAAGCACTTTAAGATTCCACTGGTAAGCTGTATCAAGTTTCTGAAGAACTTTAATATTGTTACCCATGGCGTATATTTCCCATAGAGACTTGGGCAGATGAGCAGGAATGTTCTTGAGCCAATTATTTGAAATATCAAGGGTCCTCAAATTGGTGAACCGGGTCAGCTGATGGTCAAGATTAACAAAGTGGTTAAAAGACAGATTTAAATATGTAATGTTGTCTTGAAATTCATGTGGCAGCGTAGTCAAGTTTCTGCCAGAACAGTCCACATTTCTGTTGTTTCCTGAGCACGTACACTTAGAAGGGCAAATGCACAGAACAGTGGGAATAAAAATCAGAAGGACCAGTAGACAAGGACGTGTTTTCAATATCTGGTATTCCATTTTGCCTGAAATTAAATATACCAAAGTGACACCCTTATAATAAAGATAATATACTTAATGCATTTGTAAGGATCATCTTTGCACTGATGACTTGCTGGAGAAATTACGTTAAAAAAACTACTACTAAAAATACCCTTTGTGGTACAGTCCTTTTTATAATTGTTTACAAAGCATCCCTCCATTTACAGGCATGTGTCTAGCAGAATGAGACTCATTTTTTCATCTCCCTTTCCCCCTTGAACTCAATTGAGGGCTTTCTTCCTAAAATGCAAGTCTATTCCAAACGTTATACAATGTCTGCTTTGTTTTTTAGTGATTTCAAGCCTACGTTATCTTAGGAATAATGTGCTCTTTTACACAGATGGATGAAAAAATGGCTGTCAAATGGATCTGCCTTAAAAACCTCTGCAGTAATATAGCAATCCCACACACACATACACATTGTGTTTGTTTTAATAAGATTTGTTGAAGTGCCTCTAGATAATTTGTTACAAACTCATTTGAAACCTGAATTCCGGATTCCACATCTCTATTCCAAAATAGACATTAGTAATGTTCTTCCTTTATACAACTTTACTCCCATTCTCTAAAGCTAGCCAACATGTATATTTGAAACCTGAATTAATGTTGGAATGAAATCTCTAACTGTCACTGCAGCAAATTTCTGGTGCATGCAATTGTTAGACCGGTATTTTCAGTCTTATTTCCGAATCTTTAATTTTGCAGTAGGTTTTTGCAATTAAAAACAAACCAAAAAACCCCACACTTACCACAGTTCCTTCTGGAGTATCAGTGCATCATTTCTCTGAAAGATTTATGCTTAAAGGTCGCCTTGTTCTAGAGAATAGCTACAGTTCCTCTCTGTGGATTGTGCTTTCCTCTTCAGCTGCATCATATTGCTGTTAGCAGGGGCTCTGCAACCACCTGATCAGCACTACATCGGAGGACTGCAGAGCTGCTGTTGGTGCTGACTCAAATTTATTGCAAGGGGTGCATGCTCCACAAAATAGGTTTTTAATTGAGTTACTAAACTTCTCTATATGCATATTTTTCAAGATGTGGCTCCATCAAAATAAAACCTGTAAGTCTGACTACACAAACATCCAGTAGAATTTCTGTAGCTCAGTTTTGCTTAATTGCTAATTCCCCCTAAAAGCCTATTTACAACTGCTGTTCATATCTGCTGTGTTCTTGGCACCTTCATTTTAATCTACACTTTTGTAATAATGACTTTACAGTTTAACTCTAGCTTCCTCTGCTTCAGTCTTCTTAAACTACACAGCCAAAGTCTTTCATAATACTTTAAAATTGGGAATATATATAAAAATTAATTTTCCACTTGTAAGATGAGATTGTCAGTGTATCCTGTCAGCTACAGAATAGTACTGTTCGGGATTTATACAAATATCCTCAGTGAGACTTTATTTAAATTTCCCTCAAACAATCAATGTATAGCTTT
Organism: Eretmochelys imbricata; assembly: GCF_965152235.1. Lineage (NCBI taxonomy): Eukaryota > Metazoa > Chordata > Testudines > Cheloniidae > Eretmochelys > Eretmochelys imbricata. Next base: position 9,261,182 of record NC_135588.1, on the reverse strand, counting down.
GTGCTATTAGTTTTTAATTTGATTATAGAATACATGCCTTTTAAAATCCGTTAATTTTTATAAAGCTTTTCCTTCTGACACATTGTTTCTGGCATCTTATGTAGCTATTTTTATCTTAGTTTTTCCTCTGTCAGTGAACAAAATGTAGATGTAGAACTTAATGTTTTTTATTGTCAACGAAAATTTTAAAAAATGCTTTGCAGTCTTTTATCTATTTTTGTATTACGTGCTAACGATGCGCTCTGTGCGGCACATACAGATGCACACTCCTTGCTCCAAAGAGCCTGCAATCTTAGAATTATAAACTGTTCCCTTCTTTGCTGAAATGTTCTGGGCAGCTGGTTTCAGCATCTGGCAGCTTATCCCTATGAAACGAAATATTCAGTGTGCTAAATTCTTTTATGGATCATATGTCCTCATCAGAATAGTTAATGAAGATCCAAATACGGGGCCATGTTCTGCTACCCCATTATTGATAAAAGGGCTGCTCAGGTGAAACTTAAGGCAGAATTGGCCAGCAGAATCTTTATTGCTCATGTTGATCCGTGAGCCAGAAAGAATACAGTTGAATTGAATTTCAGCTTGACTTTTCAGAGCTGACAGTTAGAAAAACATCTTTAGTTTTAAACTGAGTGAATTACATATTTACGTCGTTATGGGACAATAAACTTTGAATCCCAAGGCACCATATTTTACAGGAACCCCCTTTTCAGAGTAGAGCTACTTTTGAAAGAATGGACTCCCTTCTCTGACTTTTTTTTCCAAACTAAAGTAGCTTTTATTTAAATGTTGTATAATTTCTTCATAGAATCTTTGAAGAATCCACTTTATGGAAAATCTGGCTTCATAATACAGACTGCTTCTATTTTGAGTCTCTTTTTGATTGATCTTAAATATGGACTTTTCATGCTAATCCAATATTCAGGAGTCCTATTAGAATTTGTTTCTTGGTTCAAATTCTTGACATTTGCAATCATTTTAAAGATGCAGTTCTCCAGATCTGCTTACATATAAATAAGTTATATTCTGTCACATATGGTTTTGCTATATAGCACACAGAAGATTCTCTTGGGCAAGATCCGTTATAAAATTCCACAAAGTCTCATCTTTGCAGAAACCATTATTTCACTTGAACTTTACGGCATTGTAAATGTATTTGTCAATCAATATTCTTTGTCCAAACATATAGTACATGAGAGTTAACTCTGAGGCTCATGGCGTGTTGTATTAATTTAACTCTTGTGAAAGTGTCAAATTATGTCCTTTTTCGTTAAGACTTGCATGTTACAGCTAAAAAATTTGTATTGTGCTCAGAGCTTTTCACTAAGTTGTTTTGCAAACTCTGGGCCTAATTCTGCAATCTTTACATGTAAAATTCCATTTGACTCCAGCGAAAATCATAGGATTTGGTTCTCTTTAATATTATTACACTTTTACCCTATTCCTTTGAGAACTTCTGCTCAGTGACTTTTGCGGCTCTCAGTTTAAAATCCATCTGAAGTCTAATTCTTTCCGTTTCTTTTTATGTACCAGTAATAGACTTAATCATAGACTTCCTCATTCTCCTCTTCCCTTCTTTTTGTACCACATGGCTCATAATTATTCCTGATGCACTTTATCTTCCTGTTACACATGCTAACATATAACCACATTACCAGGCCTTTGTACTCCTCTGAAAGGAGTGGATGGAGGAATAGACCTTCATTGTATGTCTTGATCTTTAAAAGTTGAATCAAGCGTAAATCAATTTTCTCTGAACGAACATTTATAAAATGTCTTAATAACCATAAATGCTGCAGTAGGCGCATGCCCCAGTGACAAGTATTTAGGATTGGCTGAACTTCTTTTTTAGGAAACCTACAATCAGCTAACTCTCTGCTAAGCTACAAATATAAAGCTGCTTCCTTTTTCTGAACACAATCTTTAGTCAAAGTTAACATTTCTTACTGTTCTAGCAAAAAATTAAGAGTCCATACATGAGAGGTTTTTCTTTCAAGTGGGTGAGAGAGAGAAGACCACTAGATTTCTTTTGAATTAGTCCAGTGTGGTGGATCCAAGTTTAGCATTGATAGAATAACATGCAGGTTAGGGTGCTTGCTTGGGTTTTGAGCGAATCATAGAATATCAGGGTTGGAATGGACCTCAGGAGGTCATCTAGTCCAACCCCCTGCTCAAAGCAGGACCAATTCCCTCTCCCCGGTCCCTAAATGGCCCCCTCAAGGATTGAACTCACAACCCTGTGTTTAGCAGGCCAATGCTCAAACCACTGAACTATTCCTTCCCCCCCAATAGGGTCTCAGTCTTTTTACTTTAAATACCTTTCCCAGTGTTAACTCTCTTACAGATGGCAATGTTTGTAATGGACCTCAAGGCTGCAAAAAACCCTGATATTATAAAAAGACTGAAGAGATGCTGGCAACTAAACACCTATTGGAAATAAGTTCAGTTTTCAAATCATTGGTCAGTTTTAAAAAAAAAAGAGAGAGAAAACATTAAAAGGGTTCCTCTCCCTTTTGGATGGATGTTCTGAGGGCTAGTTGTTGAAGTGCTTTGAGATGCTTCAGTTATATGCTATAGAAGTGCCAAGTAGTATACAGTAAATAGACCTAAATTTTATATGGAAAATATATAAGTTTGTAAGTGTATCAAGGCACTGGACTTTTGCTTTTAATCAGTGGTTTTGTGTTTAATCAAGTGAAAATTTAGTGAATTTTAATTTCAGTACAAGTCACCGAGATGCCTTTGTATTCAAACATTTTATTAAAATTAAGTAAATGTGAAGTATGCTGCTAAAGTGACTGTTAATTCAAGTTATACAGCCTGGAAAAACAAACATAAAAGTTAGAAGCGGTCTTTCTATAAAGCTGGACTCATTGCATTTTGAAAACTATATATATGGAAACCTTTGTTTCTGTAGATTTTAAAATCTGTAAATACTAGACCTCCATTTACGTACTTAGTCCCATTTTTTTCTTTAGCTACCATCCATACTCTGTATTGAAGTCATTAGTTTCAAGCAGATCAGTAGGTGGTTCCCATTTGTGAAAAGCTAATGTTTAATAAAAGCTGTAACTTCATATAGTTCTTGTTTATCTCAACTTCTCATGTAATCATTTGCTTCAAAACACTTTTAAGAACAGTGTGAAGTATGTTGCAAAGCAGGCTCCTTCAATTTATCCAGGGTCTGGCCGTGCTGACAGCAGTGGTTAATTTACATCTTGATGGGTTAAGTCAGGAGGAGGGGGAAACTCGCTCTGTGCTTCTGATTGAAATTCAAGAGATTTGCTGATTTCGGGACAGTGGTTCTCCTGGACTTCGTTAAGCAAGTCAGGTGGAGGTGGCAGATCAAGTGACTCGGGTGGGGCAAGGATTGGGTTGAGCGGAGGGTCGCATACGTCACTCAGTCCATTTGAAACAGGAGGTGGGGGCACATTGATAATATTTGAAGAGGAAACCGAAATGTTGGCGGCTAATGGGCCTGAGCCTCCCTTTAGTGTAGGGGTAGATTGATTGCTCTTCTCCTTTGTGTTGCAGCTGGGTGGCTTCTCAGGTGTTTCTTTTGATTCAGAGCTTTTAGAATTATCCAGGGATCCATTTTTGTTAAATTTCCATGGCAAGATAGAGAGAACTGATGTACGTTTTGTGGCCAGCTCCGTTTCTTTAATACTCTCCACAAAGATATCAGGTATGTCTCCATCTGCAAATGGAGAGCGACCTGCCCAGTTTGGATCAGCCTGAGCTGGCTTTTTTGAGCATTTCCACAGTAGAATTATAATAATAACTATCATCATACCAGACAAAATTATGCCAATTAACAGTGCAGCTATCCAGGTCCCATCACTGGATTCACTTTCTTCTGTTGCAGTGGTATGAGGTGTCATGATAGCTGCTGATGGCTTTTCAATTTAGTGTAAGACAGCAAGTTCATTTGATTGGTATAGGAACTTGGGAGCTGTATTTCCTTTATTTTTTTCAAGACTGATAGATGTATTTCTTGATTGTGTCAGAAAAACAGTTGACAATAGGTTTGTTGGAGGCCTCTGTATCTCTGTAGAAAGTGATCTCTGCAATTGTCCATAGAAGAAAATTAGGATTATATGGTTCGTGTCCCTTTCTCTTTTGCTGACTACACACAGTGTGTGGTTGTCTTCTACAGTAAAAAGAGAATAAAATACAGTTAGCTTTAACTTCAGAGCTGTACTATAGATTTGTTTTATAATTAAAATCTTGTTTATTTTCATTAATTTGCTTTTGACTACCAACAGTAAGTTTGATGTAAAGCTATGTAAATGGTAGACCTACTATTCTTTTAAAACACCATGTCTGCTTCCGTTGAAATGAATGTCAGGTTTTGACTGACTTGAGTAAGAGCAGGGGCACTTCTAACATCATTGATCCTAAATTTCCTCTTGTGTGGTTTTGTTTAAAAAGAGAACAGCCACAATGTCCTTTCCAAGTTGCCAAAAAAGGACATAGGAGAGAAGACTGTAAAAAAGGTCAAAATAGTGATCTGTATGGATTGTCAGATTTCCTTGAAAAGTTCAGATCCTCACTTCTAAACAGGAAATTAAATGCAAATTAAACTGCTCATTACAACAGGTGATTTTGCATTGTTTAACATTTGTTAGTTACAAGCAGCGTCCCTAAATGTAATGTACTTTCTTTTCAATACTTTTAACCTTTATCTTGCATTCTCAGTTCTCTTTATAAATTAATACTTGGAGCATATCCTTTTTAAATCATGTTTTTCTGCTACAGTTACTGGAATGGAACTAGAATTTCAACAGTAGATCATTGTTATAAATGGACTCCTGAATACATAATGGTTTTTGGAGTGAGAGGAAGAATGTTAATGTAAATTCACTTGCAGTAATGGAGTGGAGTTTTTTGCTATTACTGTTTAAAGTTCAAGTATTAGAGCATCAGTCTAAATGATGAGATTAATAAAGCACATATTCGGTATACCTGCTTCTTTTGATGTGCCTTCCATATTTAAATTGCACATAGAGATACATTTATTGGTAAATTAACATTGAGAACTCAGTTCATGGTGCATATTATTAATAAAAGCACAGATGTTTTCATGTACATGTTATGAGAGTGTTTACCAGAGTGTAAACACATCCAGGCAGTAAGTTAAAACTTCTGGGAACATGTCAGGTTTCTGTATTCATGTTTAGACTTGCAACAGGTAAAAATATTTCACTCATTTGTGCTTACTCTGCTCTCCTTCTCTACATGTGAACTTCATCAGAGCTCAGTAAGGTACTGATAAAAATTTTTACGGCTGTTAACATAATTCACAGGGGAAATTCCAGGTAATCTAAAAATGTTAACTGTTGATTAGAGTTTGAACTTGGTTTTGAGAATTATTGGTTCTAATAGCAATATTTGAATAGTAGGGAGATGTCTTCAGAACACTAACACACGGAGGAAGACCATTTTCTAAAACAGAATACTGTACACAAGTCATAAATTAATTACAAAATATTCTACAGCATCAAGTTGCAAAATACAAGTTGTTTAATGTCACATCAACAACTAGTTAGCCAAGCAGTTAAATCTTAGCATATGAAAACCGTTCCTTACCTGTGCAATAATGTCTCCTGTAGTAAACAGTCTTCGCATACTAAGTTAACATTTTGCTGTTTCAAAACTAAAGCAGTCAGAATGGGTGTTGCACATTAAAGAGCTCTAAAAGGGTCCACTGTTCTCACACTGAAATTTTTTTGCATAGAAAGAGGAAGTTTATCAACACTTGCTGCAGGAAGTGTCAAGATTAGGGAGATGACTAAGAATTAATGTTCAAAAGTTGCCTACTTGAAGACCAAATTTGGGATATGTTGTTGTGTTTAAAAAAAAAAAAAGTGTAAATAGTCATGTTTGCAATTTTTGCATAAGATATTCGTAGTAGTATTAATGTTTATATGCCTGTGTCTATAGAGAAAACATGAGCAATGGTAATTTTATATATTAAGTAGAAGTGGATTAGCTGAACACAATCTTCTTCCTACTCTCTGTGCTTTTCTGGTGAAGTGCAACAATTATTACTGTTCAAAGAGGCTCAAAGGAAGATGATTTAGATCAGAAGTTCTCAAATGGTGGTTTGTGGAGAGCTGGCTGATCACATGGTGCTGGTTCCCTTCCGTATTTTCATTTCCTAAATTTCATTAAAAGGCAGCTAAAAACTTCCATAATATTACTGTTCCAAATAGTCCACTTTTGTAGTTGCCACACTGTGTATGGCTGTAAATGGGAGGGGTTGTGCACTGTGAAATCCGCAGGGCTCCTTTTGATCAATGTCAGGTGCTTGAATCCTGCAAAAAATGCAGGATAGTAGCTACTATATCCTTGTAGATTAACAGAGGTAGAAGTGCCTCTCAGAAATAGAGGGGATTAGGAGCAAATGTGCAGAGGAGTACTGTATTTGGGTGTACAATAGTCAAATAATAGAAATAAGTTTTGACTATGTGCATTTTATATATTATGTGCAGAGCAGGGAGGGAACTGCTACTTAAATATTGTTTCATAGCAATTTAGACATCTCTGACTCAAGGGGCTTTTTGAAAAAGGAATGTGCAGTGTATGACACTTACATGCATATGAAGGAACTGGCATACAGTAAAATCACTTTTTAAATGAGACTCTCACAGTAAATAGTGTTCTGCTATAGCTGGAGCTGAACACTTTTGGTGGCTTCTCTCTTCACGTTTTCTGCTGGTAGCTGGTAGAGGGGACTGGGACCACATCTTTGCTCTCCAGGGGCGCTGTAATGGAATCCAGCAATGATGTCATGATCCAATGCCCTTAGAAGCCAATGGAAAGACTTCTCCTGACTTCAGTGGGAGTTGAATAAGGCCCTTGATCTCTGTTGCTGCTTAACTCCTACAGAAAGTTAAGTGCTCTGGGTCTGGGGGGGTAGAGGGGATAAGGCAACAAGCTACAGTGATATTTGCTCCCCAAGGGACCCAGGGAACAAATAGCAGTGGAATATTTCAATTCCCTGAAACCAAGGGAAGCACCACAATCCACTCCTTCCACCATCCTAGCCAGAGGAGCAACAGCCAATCCCAGTGCATAAAACTTCAGTGTCTGCTGTTGCATGCTTGCACCCCTGACCCTCACTTCTGGCTGATCAGAGGCAGCAAGGTAGAAATATTAATATATGTAATAGGGTTTATATATATTCCTTCCAAGTTGGGTTCCTTGATGGAATTCACTTTCAGTGAAGGAGGATCAATTCTGTGCTTAAATAGGTTACATGTCTTTATTTTCCCGAACTTTAAAAATCAACACTTTCTTGCATCAAAAGATATACATTATAGATAGGAAATGTATGGGGAGTTTGGAAAGGCCAAACCATTAGTTTTCAGGAGATACCATCAGTGTGTAGTTTTTTAACACTTGACAAACCAGTTCAACAGACCTAGTTATATGCCGCTCCTTAGACTAAAGGTCAAGCCTGCATATCAGTTCATTTTCAGAACTGGAGAATTTGTCCTAGTTGAAAATAACTTTTTAGGTAGCTCCTCTAAGGCATCTTTTAATACCTGTCTCATAAATTATTTTTGCAAGACTTCATATTTTCTCAGAATTTTGTTTTAAACACACAGGAAAAATACGATAACGTACCTGTAAGCAATCTACTAATGTACCTGAATCACTGTGCCACCCAGGAAATCCTCATGTTTTTTCTACCTACTTTAGAGTGTCTCTGACCGAATATTACAGGTATTTTGATTCCAAGCTGTTTGGGGGCAGGGATAATTATTTGTTGTGTTTCTACAGTGCCTAGCACAATGGCTAAGTAACCTGGGTGAGGCCTCTATGTCCTGTCCCAATACAGATGTTTAATTGCTATATGTCCATCCATATTTCTGGAAAGAGGAAAAATTTCCTCAGTAATATCTCTTCTCTTGTGGCAATACAAATGTTAATCAGTTGGGAGTACATATTTTGAAGAAGTGTGACTTAAATGTTTTATCACATATCTATATGCAAGTATGATTAGTGAAATTATGAGTATCTTGATATATACAAATGTTGCATTATTGTGCCCAGTGACTAACTTCCATTTTACAAGTTGAAGTGCCCTGCTGACACAATTGTAGACTGTTTTAGCTTAATCTGCAGAGCAACAAAGAAAATGTTGAAATTGCTAGTTTGTTTTTTTCAAGATCCCAAGAATTAACTGATGTATTTGTGAAGCAGTTCATCTGTGCTTAGGTATAGAAATAATGCGCACAAATAAGAAGACTCTCCAGTTTCCTCAGGGTAGTGAATCTTTAGTATAGTGAAACCTGTTACAAACATTCATTCAAAAGACCAGCTTAGAGGAGCTAAAAGTTGAAGTGGTACTCAAAGAAATCTTTAGGGATACTTCATAGTAATGGTCTTATGTTAGAGTAGTTCTTGGTAGGTGGTCCTTACTGCGGGTTTCATTGTATTAATCTTCTGGATAAAGTAAGCTAGATGAAAGTAATAAAATTTCATCTTCATTCTTTTAAACAAGCAAATCCACAACAAAAAAAACTACTTAAGTGCATTTCTTTTTCACTCTCCAGAGTGACGTAATTTTGCCCTTAGTAAACATTCTGGAGAATTAATATTCTAGAAGTTGTTTCCTTACAATAGAAACCCCAATCTATTATATACCATAATTATGAATGAGTCAGATTGTTTCAAAATCTATTGTACGTTTTTATTGGGGTTACCAAGTGAAAGAGTTTTACTGCAACCATGTTACATATAAAACAAGCTTTATATATTTTTGCACAAACTTAAAGCTCAGCAAATGCAGTTGACTTTAAATTAGTTCAAAAGCAAGGTAGGCTTGTATTATGGTTTTTGAAAGAACAAGAGCAGAAATCGTATCTTGACTGTACAATATATTTGCTTTAAAGTTAGTTGCAGCCAAACAAATGCCAGCATAAGTAACTGAAAATGCTAGTTTTTTAGAGGTTGACTCACACAACACTTAGTATGTGGGTGCTCAAACTTCTTCACAGTCCAGAGCATATCTTAGTATAGAGTTAGTCTGAGGGAACACTTCCCCATTCGTGGCCCTCTCCTCCCATTTTTCATCATGCAGCATCTCTCTAACAACTACAGCAGTTGCCTGCATGTTAGATATTTTTAACTGTTTCTTAATATAATTAAGCAGATGGCAACGAGGAGGAGATAGCACCATGTGATCAGCCAGCTCTCCGCATACCTTCAGTGATCAACAGACCACAATTTGAGAACCTCTGATCTACAAAAATGTGCTGAGGAGCTCTTGAGAATTCTGTTTGCAGTATCAGAGTGGTCTTCTAACCAACTGGTTTGTGGGTCACTGATTACATCAGAGAGAAACGAGCTTCATTTAAAATAAAAAAGTAATCGTATACCCATAAATAGCACTCTGCGGATTCTATACCTACTAGGCTATTGGTCCGTCCCCATGGCCTTTGTGGGGTTCCTTTTGCAGCCCTAATATCCTAAATATTTTGTTGCTTTATCCCCACTCAGCTCCATTGCCCACCAGTTTCTTTCAAAGCACTAATGGAGAGGTCTCCCTTTAAAACAATGCAGGGTACTGTTTCAAATGACTGAAAGGTTGATTGCACACAAGTTGGGGTGCTCCTTTCCTATGGAGCTGTGTGCTACTGCCTAGAGTTCCCATTGTTATGCAGTGGAAAACCAAATCCAGGATGTGAACCTGGTTCTCCTGTGTGGCACTATGTTACTTCAAGGCTACAATGTCGTCTCTGTTAGGAATCTGAGTTTTATTTAAATCTCAACTATAAAATTGGTTACGATGCTGTCACATGGTTTTGAGGCTTGTTCATTTTTCTGATCATTAGCTCTTCCCCTAGTGAGTTTCTCAGTTGTTTCAACTGCATTTTTCTTTTGAACTGTGTTAGCTGTCTCTGATATCAGGTCTTGCATCATCAAGTCAGTCCCTGTTAGCTCTTTAGACTTCCTCTGCCATGTATTTGATCCAGCTGGCCATAAACTGCTACTAACCAGAAAATCACCATTACTTCTGGGCATGCGCTTTCCTTCTTTAGATCTTTTGAGATACGATACCTTGTTTGCCATTACCACAGTTGACAGAAATAGAAATGTGCAAGCAAGAACAAGCACTGCTATTATAATAAAACAAATTAATATCAGAGATTTATTCTTTTCTTCACAATGTTCAGTTTTCGTTGTAATCTGGGTCTTCGTGGTGGTCAAAGGGTCTTGAACTGCAGAAGTAAGATGAAAGCTAGGGGAAAATGTTGACGGTTCCTGACCAAATGTTGATTGAAAGGCGGCTGTCTGCGTTTCAAAAGTAGTAGTTGACTCCCCATTGTAATCTGTGTTTTGCGTAATAAAATTTGTACTGGCTTCCGTGGTACTCTGGTTTTCACTTATGTTTTGGGTAATGGTACCCAAATATCTCTCATTTGTAAACCGGGGATGGTCAGTGTCGTTTGCTCTGATTTGCAAGCACAATAAAAAGATGATCGCAACAATAAAAGCAAAATTACAGCGCCTTGTCAATTTCATGTTCATATCCGGTAGCTACCTGTAAAAATATAAAAATATAGTATTAGCTTAGTAATTCTATGCCTGTATTGATGTTGAAGGTTTGAATTGGAGCTCTGTTGAAATGTTAGGCAGATGCTATATCTACAGTTAGACAACTCTCTCTTTGCAGTAACTTGACTTCATGCATTTTGGGCATGTTATGAAGTGTGTAGCTACTTAAATTCCAGAAGAGTAGGTGTTCCTGTGTTTGGTCTTCAGTATTATTGAACAGATTTCTACAGACTTAAGGAGAAAAAAAGAAAATGAAGAAAAGTTCGGGGGAGGAAGGACATTTCAAATTACTGAGTGATGTTTCATGGGCTGGTGCACGTGACATATGAGGAGAGGCTGGGGGAACTGGGCTTGTTTAGTCTGCAGAAGAGAAGGGGGGAGATCTGATAGCAGCCTTCAGCTACCTGCAGGGGGGTTCCAAAGAGGATGGAGCTCGGTTGTTCTCAGTGGTGGCAGATGACAGAACAAGGAGCAATGGTCTCAAGTTGCAGTGTGGGTGGTCTAGGTTGGATATTAGGAAACACTATTTCACTAGGAGGGTGGTGAAGCACTGGAATAGGTTACCTAGGGAGGTGGTGGAATCTCATCCTAAGGCCTGGCTTGACAAAGCCCTGGCTGGGATGATTTAGTTGGTGTTGGTCCTGCTTTGAGCAGAGGGTTGGACTAGATGACCTCCTGAGGTCTCTTCCAGCCCTGATATTCTATGATTCTATGCGTGCAAATGAGTGAATACTGTCATAGCTCCTTCTCTTTAAAGCTGAGCAAGTTGCACCTTTGAATCAATCACTTCTGCTTTTAGAAATACAGGAGAAAACAATCTAAGGCAGTAGTTCCCAAACTTTTTTTTTCCACGTTGAAAATTGCTGAGGATCTCGGTGGACCACTTAATGATCTTTCCAGATGTTTGTACCTTTAGCTAACTATTATAAAGCACTTACGATAAAAGCGCTATATAAAAAACCTTAATTAGGTTTTTCTACAAATAAAAGCACACAACTCATGTTTTTATATCCATGCTGTTACCTTTCTAATGCGATTGTTGTGTCCTTTCTCCCACACTGCAGCAGCCCTCCGAGCTGGAGCTGGGGCTGGGAAGGAGGGCTCTCTCTCCCCAGCAGCCGCAGCCCTGAAGCTGGGGAAAGTCACCTCTTCCTCTGGCTGCCGCAGCCCTGCACATCCCAAATTCCCCCCCACCCCCTCTTCTCTGCCCACTGCCCGCTCCCATCTACCCCTATTCCCCCGAAGGCCACCACCTCACCTTACGTGTGTGTTTTCCAGGGTCCAGGCACCTAATTAGTAGCGTCCCGCCTTCACGGCTCCACTAATTACGTGGGTGGCCCTTCATTCTCTCGTGTGCAGCCGCCCAGGTGCACACCTTAGAGGGAACTATCCGCAGACCACCTGAATGGAGCTCGCAGGCCACCAGTGATGCGTGGACCACAGTTTGAGAACCTCTGATCTAAGGAATATTTATAGCCTGTTCCCACCTCCTACTCTCCTGAATGAGTAATGAAGTAATTTTAAAGGGGAGGAAATGTAGCCATGTTTAAAAACAAAAAAAGAAGATACCAATTTTACACAATCTTAAAGATGACAGCAGTAAGTTACTGTATCCGCTCATATTAATCCATTAAAGACTGAATGCAGCTGCCAGGCATCTTCTTTAGTAAATTTTCAGCAAACTGATGTCTCTTTTTTGAGTTTACAGTATTTTTATTGATTTACTGATGATTCTATGGGCTTTTTAAAAAAGAATTGTGCCCTTTTTCTGTAATCTAGATGTATGGATGTTAGCAGTGCAGGAAGCATTCATATTAGCTTGAATATAAGCTGCATTTATTTTAATTCTTAATTACAACTGACAAATTTGAACCAAGCACTGGAGGCAGTCATGCTGCCAGAAGGGGATTGAGTTTGTAACGCAGACAGTGCAAAAGCCCAGCTTGACAGTGTCCCAGTTTCTTTCATATCCGTTACATAGATAAAAGAAATGTCTATAGTAGTGCCAAACAAAGTATTTTAAGTATAGTCTATTTCTTTTGGGGATTGAAATGGGGATGAATAAGGAAAAGTGATCTGGAATTTCTTACACAAGATATAAGAAGTAGTAGCGTCACTAAAATGCGAAAAATGTTTTCACTGAAATATGAGAGATTGTGCAAATCACATTGTTACCAACTGCATGTTTCCATTCTACAATTGCACAGTATTCAAATTTGTGCATCATCTTCAGCCATAGAATTTGGCAAGAAGACAGACTGCTCACCTCCAAGTATACCTGCTATAAAGACTGTGACTTAAAAAATTAATACTAACAAAATAAGCAGGTGATGCACTATGCCTAATGCTTAGTGTGCTCTGGTATTGTCTTTCCATTCTTTTTCCCCATATGTAGGTTTTGGGGGGTTTTTTTTGGTCTATATGTTGTAACCTGGGTCCTTATTCTTCAAGAAGCTGATCTCCAGCAGGCTTCTGACCTTGTATAGAGCTCTTTGCAAGACTGACGGCCTTACATTATAAATCGTTTGGGGCATGCAGGGACTTTCTGTGGTTCTACAGTCCCTAGCAAAATGGGATCCACCCAGTCTTGATTGGAATACTTAAATTCTACCAACATACAAAAACAATAATGAAAGTATGAAAATTAACATGATTTTTTTTGGATTGCAGCATTTGCAACCCTCAGATACACTGCTGATTTTGTGTCAGTGATGTAATTTCCTCCAGATTGCATACTTGGGAAAGATATCTGAAATTAGAGGTGATCATCCTTATTATTACCTAGTTTGCCTGGTTTTACTTGTGAATATTTCAAATTGCACAGTTTTATTCCAGTATTATATAGTATGTTCTGTTTAAATTGGAATGACTAAATATTATGACTGTTCTCACAAATGTGTATTTAAACTACTGCTTTAAAGATTATTCTGCTGAACAAAATACCTTTTCTTCCACTCAAACAAAGCATCTTAGAAAAGATCTATTTACTTTTTAATTATAGTCAAAAGTTGTAACATAACTACCATAGTACCTAATGCATTGAATCACAAATGTGTAGAAAAGTGAACTTGCTAAAGGATTTTTGGCATCTTTGCAGAAACTGAATAGTGATGTCCTTTAGAGATGCCAGGGTCCTCCAGAAAGTGAGGGAAGTAAGGACTTAATATTCCTGGTATGTCTACTGTGAAAAAACAAAACAAAACAAAAACAAAAAACCACACACACAAAAATACAGATTGAGTTGGGGTTTGGCTTCATGCATCATAAAGAAGTAGTAAAGGGCACAAATGTTTGTTTTCTCTGCAGTTCATATTTAAGTTAAAATTAGACTGTAGTTCTGAGGTAAGGTAAAGTTCCTCCTTTTCAAACTGAGCTGAAAACTAGCTTGTGATATAAGCTGCAGGAGGGGTGAGGTTTTTATCTCAAAATGGTTCCGATTGTTTGTAGAAGATGCCTTGTAACGTGGCAAAAAAGTAGAGGGAGAAAGCTGAAGTAAAACATGTAAATTATTCCCTAGTAGAATGAACTACCCTTTTTAGGTATTTTGAGCCATTTGAGATGGGTCTGCCCCGTACTGTTCCATTCAATATTGTAATGGAAGAATCTCAAACACCTAATGTTTCCATTACACAATTGCAACAGTGCTTCTGCATACTTCCACTGACAGTACAATGAGCCCACTGTTAATTGTAGTGTTCCAGACCAGATGCACTGTTAAAAATAAACAAACTTTGTTGACAAAATGTTAATGGTTTTATTTAAAGTCACAAAAGCAAAGGAATTGATCATTAAAGGTTATCTTTCTCTTTAATTTACCCCTTCATGCTTAGGTATAGATAGGATCTTCTGTTAGTATATAGTAAGATCTACAATACATAGGCAAAATGGGGCTAACTAGTGACTGACACTCTTAATGCTTTCTTCAGACTCTGAAATATAAACTCCCTTTAACATAGTATAACATCTGTATTTTTAGTAAGTTTCCTGTATTCAAGCTAAATAGACTGGTTGGGAAAAGATAGTATTTCACTTCTTGATCGCAGTTGTCAGGGGTATTGTAGTGGCTTGTGTGAAGTTGTGTAAAAACATTTTTTGCATTTCAAATTCTAACAAACTCAAAAGCAAAGTGTAAGAAAGCAAATATGGACCTACCTTGCCAGAAGTATGGTCAAATTCAGGGTTGAATTTCAGGTTATTCTATTACTTAACCACGCAGTTTCTTGATCTTTTTCTTGGGATTCAACCGACCAGCAATATAAAACAAATGGACTTAGAAGATGGTGATTTATTTTTTTTTAAGTGAATCTAACTAAAATATGTAGTTGTATTTCCTCACTCAAAAAACTAAACCACAGAGATGACACACTTCCTTTCCACTGCAACTCTACCATGACATGTTAGAGGGGGGAGGAAAGCACCAATTTGCTCAAATTAGCTCTCAAAATGACAGGAAGTGCAATAGAAAAAAAAATTCTGTCCTTAGGGCAGAGACTCTCTTCTTGCTGCACCATATATGTTTTACCTTTATGCCAGATTATTTCTCCTACATGTTATATAAAAATGGTGTCTCCAGTGCAATCAGTATTTGTTTAACTTTTATTTTTATTGCATGTATTTGTGTGAATTCTGTCTTTACAGAATCTCCAGCTTTGCTAGAAGAGTCCAGGTAATGGCAGCACAGAGAAGCTGGAGGCAAATAGAAGTGTCTCAGATTTCCACACGCTACTGTGGAATTTGACTATAATTTGGGTTAATGGTACCTCGTAAAATTATACCTGCCATGTTAAAAATCTTCTAGATTAATTTTGGAAGGTGACTGTCCTCCCCAAGATGCAGAGCAGCTTTACTTAAAAACTACACAAATCAGAAACTGCCTTAAATTATCTGAAAGATTTAGTTGTTTTCAGAAAATCTAACAAGCACATTTATACTAGTCATTTGGCCACTCTTACATCCAATTAGGCAGTCGGATGCCAAGTTTCAACCTACAGCAAATGCAGTGTGTGAGTTACAAACCCTTCAAAGGAGGATTTGTAATGGAAGTGCCTGAAGATGCTTAATTAGGGCAGCGTCACTATCCTAAATTACCTTTTTTATGTTTCAACATGGGTGTAATTTGCAAGTGTGGAAAAGTGTATACATTGGAGTTTGATGAGGAATCCTTGCTGAGATAATGTTGCCCCTTTACTTTGTAGAGAGAGAATCTAAACTGCGTTATCCAATATGAGCTACAGCTTAATGGTAACAGATGCTATTTGCCTATTGCCTACATGGTCTCTGCAGATCCAGTACAATTGTTTTGGAATATCTGGAGTTGGTATAGGATTACATGCAAGCTAAATCTATTTTTTTCCCCCTACTGTAACCAAGAGAAATCATGGAACAATATGTGAAATGTTTTTTCTTATTTTTCTTAGGTTCAAAACAGGTCAGATCAATGGTGATTTATTGATATACCATGTTCTTCTAACTTTGAAGCCATACTATGCTAAGCCATATGAGATTGTAGTGGACCTCACTCACGCCGGGCCCAGCAATCGCTTTAAAACAGACTTCCTTTCCAAGTGGTTTGTAGTTTTTCCAGGCTTCGCTTATGAAAATGTCTCAGCAGTTTATATTTACAATTGCAACTCTTGGGTAAGGGAATACACCAAATACCACGAGAGGCTTCTGACAGGCCTGAAAGGCAGCAAAAGGCTTATTTTCATAGACTCTCCTGGGAAATTGGCAGAACACATTGAACATGACCAGCAGAAACTTCCAGCTGCTACCTTGGCTTTGGAAGAAGACTTGAAAGTATTCCACAATGCTCTCAAACTGGCCCACAAAGACACCAAAGTTTCTATTAAAGTAAGTCTCATTTAACACCCTTCCTACCAAATTGCTATGTATAATTTGGCATTATAGACATGCATGCTATTTTACTGTCATGAAGTCTTAGGGAGAAATCATGACCAATATAGTTCATGCATAACACTGGTGATAACAGAACTTGTTCATTCTTCATATTCTTAGCTACAGCTACTAAGTTATACTTTCTCTTTCCTTTCTAAGGTTGGGTCTACCGCTGTGCAGGTAACATCAGCAGATCGAACAAGAGTCCTGGGACAGACAGTATTTCTAAATGACATTTACTATGCCTCTGAGATTGAGGAGATATGTCTAGTTGATGAGAATCAGTTCACCTTAACCATTGCCAACCAAGGCACACCACTCACCTTCATGCATCAGGAGTGCGAAGCCATCGTGCAGTCCATCATTCACATACGGACTCGATGGGAGCTGTCACAACCAGACTCCATCCCACAACATACTAAAATCCGTCCAAAGGATGTCCCTGGAACACTACTGAATATAGCATTGCTTAACCTGGGAAGCTCAGACCCTAGTTTACGGTAGAGATCTCTTAACCCTTACCTTGACCCAAATGTGTGCTAATTTATTTCTAAGGTTGCCCCATTAGTAAGTGTTTTACAGCAAACATAATTATTCTTTCACCAAAGTTTCGCAAACTTGAAATGTATCTAGGAGTAACATTAATATTTCCCAAAGAAAGATCAGCTACTCCATGGTGGGAAAATGAAGCATAAATTATACTAGGTTAACTGTAAAAGTTTTGGAAGTCTTAATTCTTATTCTGAAAAATCTCTTTATCGTTGTAAAAAAAAGGTCAATTTTGAAGGATGAGATTGCGTAACAAAATATCGTATGGTTGTTTGCATGCCAGTTCACTTTACTCATCTCATCCTAAAACTCTTCACATCTTTCTCCTGGCTTTGTTTTTAAAAACATAAACTAGAACTCAGTCTTGGGGCATTAATGGCTGTTTTGCAGCTAGAAAGCAGAATAAACAATAGGAAGATACATATTAGAGATGGCTGGAAACTTTCCAACTGAGCATTCTTCCAGTGGAAGAGGCAGGTTCATGTAAATCAAAATGTTCTATGGAAACATCCCTGTCTGAGAGAAAGAAGGTAGGTTTGCTATGGAACCCTGCTTGCTGGGCAGGTTTCTTTCACGAGCCTACCTGGTTTCTTACCAGGTTAGTCACCTGGCAGGCTGACAAGGCGCTGAGAGTCTGGGAGCTTCCTGGGCTCTCAGCAGCCCACAAGGCCTGGCTTCCAAGCTCCCCAGCATCTCTGCAATCTGCTGACAGGGAGCCTAGAAGCGCTAGATCTCTGGCAGCCTTCCAGAAAAGCTGCCTCAAAGTCGAGGCCTTCAGGGTCTCTGGCTCCAACCTATCAGGTGGACTACCTCAGAAGCGGGGCTTTCACGCTCCCAGCTGCTTGGAATCCCCAGCTTCCAGGCTCCCCAGAGTGCAGGATTTTCGGGGGGACCTCAAACATTTCAAAAAGGTCTGTGAATTTGGAATTCCTGTTCTGTGAAAAATTAAAAAATTTCAGTTTTTCAGTTTTGGAAAGAATATTTTTTTGAAATTTCAGAATTTATAATGGGAATTCCAGTTCCTAGCCAGCTTTGTATATGTGTATGTACCTATATAGACACAGTATAATCCAGACATGTGCCATTTAATTTTTATAGGATATGTTGTTCTCTGTGGGAAAAAGGTGACAATATTTTCTGCATTCATTTTAATGCATAGGAGAATTCTAAAGTTGCTTTATTGCCATTACTGTGTAAAATGTACCTGTGTAAGACATAAGCACTTCAATGTTACATGTGCAATATTTAAGGAGAGATTTTTCCGAGGATGAACTGGTTTTAGTCACAATCTCAAAAATACCTAAATTCAAATGAACACATTGATTTTATATGGGTCTGAAAAACCATGGGTCAGGTTTTTGCTTGGTAGCCCTCTTCTCTTCCTTCCTCCCTCCCCCCTACGTATCATTCTAATCTGTTGCATCCAAGAGTAACTAGACATGGAGCCCTTCAGTGATGCTCTTTCAGTTTGTCAGAGAGGGTTATTAGGAGAAGGAGCTTAAGCCCTAGCCCTGAGCCTCCTCCCACACCCCAAACTCCTCATCCCCAGCTCAACCCCACCCCAGAGCCCCCACCCCAAGCCAGAGCCCTTGTCCCCCCCAATCCTCTGCCCCAGCCCTGAGCCCCCTCCTGTACCATGAACCTCTGCACCCAAAACCCCTCAGCCCCCCAATCCTCTGCCCCAGCCCTGAGCCCCCCCGCACCATGAATCCTTGCACCCAAAACCCCTCATCCACAGCCAGAGCCCTCAGCCCCCCCACACCCAACCCTTTGCCCTACCCCTGAGCCCCTCCCAAACCCCTCATCCCCAGCCCCACCCCAGAGCCCTCACCCCCCCACCCTACATGGTGCAATATAGGGAAACTGTTAATCACTTATTGTTTCCCGTCCATTTGTATATTATTTAAAAGAATATGTATCAGCTTGCCAGGCAGGTGTGTGGGCGGGAGTTGGGGGGTGTGGGAGGAGGACTTGGACCTGTTCTGGGCACCATCAAAATTATACAAACCTGCCGCTCCTGTTGGCATGGCAACACTAGACTGAATTTTAAGAGACATTAATACCACTCTTGTACTGTTTTTAATGGAATTATTTATTGTGTACATATTTTTTTAGATGCATAGGAAAAAAATTTAAATTGCATCACTTATGTTTTGTTGCAGGTCTGCTGCCTATAATCTTCTGTGTGCCTTAACCTGTACCTTTAATTTAAAGATTGAGGGCCAGTTACTGGAGACTTCAGGTCTGTGTATCCCTGCCAACAACACCCTTTTTATTGTGTCAATTAGTAAGACTCTGGCAGCTAATGAGCCACACCTTACCTTAGAGTTTTTGGAAGAGTGTATTTCTGGATTTAGCAAATCTAGTAAGTAGCATTCATTTTCTCTAATGCTAACACTGAATTTGAAACGGTTCAAGCTTTTCAGTTCTGTTATAGAGTTAATAAATGTTCTCATGTTATTGAGTCAGTCCATTAGCACAGTAGGCTTCAATTAGAAATGCAGCCTAAAGCATCTGCAGGTGCTTTTCAAGTTTAGCCATTATATCTGTGACCTAATCAGCAAGTGGTGAAGTGCTCTGGAACCAAGCAGTGTCAAGATACAGACTGGAATCTGCTCGTATGGAGAACATTGTAAAGACAAGATTACCTCATTCACAGAACTGTTTGAACAGTGCCCTCTTTTTTTTATAGAATCAATGTCTAAAACATTCTTTAGACTTTTTGATATTAACATAAGACAAATTGTGCAAGTGGTTTCAGTGGTTTACAATGATAATGCTTCTTAGGTAACATCTTACTGTATATTAGCTCTTCCACATCACTTCTGAAAGTTGTGTACAATGATTACTTTGGTGAGGGTTACTTTAGTGTCACAAATTCACCAGAAATAAACACAAATCACAATCGGAGTTCCATGTTGGTGATAAACTCTGAAGTCTAGAAAATATATGGCCAAAAGATATGTAGGATCTTTCCTCTACACACATTGTTAATAACCTAAAAGAGACACACAGAATTTGAATTCTAATCCAGGGTCTGATTCTCTTCTAACCTTGGCTGTATCTTGGAACATAGCTGCCTTTCTTTCCTCATGTGTAAAATAGGGATTATACCTACTTCATGAGGGTGTTGAAGATTAACGTTTTGAAAGCACATTGCAGATGAAAAGTACTATGTAAATTCTTAATATTAATGTGTTTACGAGCTTTGAGCCCCTTTCTCTTACATTTCTTCAGCATGAATTAAGGTGTCACTCTTCTTTCCAGCTTTCTAAAGATGTATGTTGTGGATGTCACTAGAACAGTATGTTTCTTTTTAAAGCTTTACCTTTCACACAATAATCCTACTTCTGATCTTTTACAGTTTTTTTGTCTAGGTACCTAGACTTTATCTTTGGACAATAAAATTGTAAAGAAAAGTGCTTGCAAATAATTCTGCACATGTAAAGAGAAGAGACCATCAATGGCCTTCTGTTACAATAACATTAATTTTTGATTTCAGGTATTGAACTGAAACACCTTTGCCTGGAATATATGACTCCCTGGTTGTCGAATCTGGTCCGATTCTGTAAGCACAATGATGATGCTAAACGCCAGCGAGTCACAGCTATTCTTGATAAGCTTATAACAATGACAATAAATGAGAAACAGATGTATCCTTCCATTCAAGCGAAGATATGGGGAAGTCTTGGACAGGTACTGACTGCATAAATTCATTATCGCCTTTAACAGCAAAGTGTAAATGAGCTATAGGTTATAATCCACACGTGCATGCGTGCACACACACACTCCCTTCTTTTTTGTCCTATGATTGCATGGATATCAATGGACCACTTGCCTTGAATGGTCCTTTGAATATGTGTTAACTGCTTTGCTTAGCAATCTCTTCCGCCTTGTATTTAGCTGTGACACACTGGTCTGGTCTACACTATAGAGTTAAGTCAATGTAAGCTGCCTGCACTACAGTGTTGCTCCCACCAGTGTAAGTCACCTACTACACCGACCTAATAACTCCATTTCCACGAGAGGTGTAGCACTTAGGTTGATGTAGTTAAGTCAATGCAGTGTTAGTGTAGATACTGCATCAACTGTTCCAGGTGTCAGCCCCGGTGGCTGACAGCCAGAGCTCCACTGCCTGGACCTCCCGCTGTCAGTGCATCACAGTGCCACATACTGATAATTAAATTGGTGCAAGCGCTCCTAATGAGGACGCGCACCACCGACAGAAGGCGCTAGTGTGGACATGCCGAACTGCAGTGGCTGTAGGTCAGTATAACTTTGTAGTGTAGACTTGCCTGAAGTGTCTACACTTAAATTTTGCTCCCTGCAATTTAACTGCCCCATTATGCCGACTTAACTCCACCTCCGCACGCAGCATAAAATCAAGGTCAATGTAGTTGGGCTGACGCAATGTCAGTGTACACGCTGCATTGCTTATGTCGACTGTTACTGGCTTTCAAGAGCCATCCCATAATGCCCCACACTAACAATGCAATTGATACAAGCGATCCTGATGAGGATGTGCACTGCCGACACAAGGAGCAAAGTGTAGACACGCACAAGTGATGTAATTACTGCGGTAGCTGTATGCCAGTGTAAGTTAGGTCAAGTTAATTTTGTAGTTAAATGTGGCCTCTGAGTACCTTTTCCAGACCAGCAGAAGAGCTCTGTGTAGCTTGAAAGTTTTTCACCAACAGAAGTTCGTCCAATAAAGATATTACCTCACCCACCTTGTTTTTTTAATATCATGGGACTAACATGGCTACAATAACACTGCAAACAGGCATTCTACAGTCATTTAATATTAGTGCCAAAACAGTTTTCTTCTTTTAACAGCACGTCAGTATATTAACCATGTATGTTGATCGCAGCACACACAACTTCTCGTAAAGTTTCCTATTAACATTAAATATTGAGCTCTGGCTTTTAATAACACATTCCTGGCTTCTACAGAAACCTGAAAATTCAGGAAGTATCTTTGTATGCAGTGTTGTTGTAGCCCAGACCTGAAGAAGAGCTCTGGATAAGCTTGAAAGCTTCTCTCTCTCATGAACAGAAGTTGGTCCAATAAAAGATATTCTCATCCACCTTGTCTAGGAAATATCTTTGGCATTCCTGTTATAACCATAATAGTTGCATGGATACTTCAAGAGCAGGCATAAAAGCTCCTTGTTTAAACCAACAAAATTGAACACGTTCCATAATATGTTAATATGGGCAAATAGTATGACAGCCCCTCTCCCCAATGGCCTCTAACCTAATTATGAATTAAGCTCAAAAGTCTGTTCCCAGAAGAGAGAAGTTGGAGGAGAGGAAAAATGGCTTTCAGAGGTATGCCATTAATATGGAAAGTTTCAATTAAAAAAACAGCTTCACTCGCTGTGAGGATGTCTGCTTGTTTGCTTGACTGGCTATTGGCCACCTGCTGGCTGACATGACCTCCTTTTAGTTACACTCCTTCCCTTTTTCCCCTTCTCATGCTCTTTTTTAGTCTTGTCACCACATGATGTTGCAACACAGTTGCAACCAAATTACTTTGAGACACATTGTGACTGCCACCAAAATTGGTGAGCTGCCTCTCCTGTTTGATCGACTTCAGTCACTAAAAAACAGAATAGTTTGCAACCCTGGACCATATCAGTAAGAGTGTCATTTATATTATGCCATTGCCAATATGAAAGTCAATTATCAGGCAAACATAGAGAATGCGGAATTACAGGGTGAAATCTTGGCTTCTTTGAAGTCAGTGGGAGTTTTGCCATTGAATTCTATGGAGCCAAGATTTTATCCAAGTTCTTAAATGGTGAAAACTACAATGGATTGAAACCAGCAGCCAAACACTGTATGTGGCCTAATTCAATCGTTTGTACCATTTTGTCTGGATACTTAAGGAAAAACATTCTCTGCATTGCTGACTGGTATATCTGTATTAAATACATAGCTTTCTCACAGCCTAAAAAATCTTGCAAGATGTCAGTGCGGTTTTATTGATAGCTAAGGTCACATCTGGCTAATAGTTTAGGCAATACCTTACATAAACAATAAGATCTGTTCTTGATTTTTAAAAAGAAAACAGATTTGCTATACCTTAAAAATCCCAAAGCATCCGATGAAGTGAGCTGTAGCTCACGAAAGCTTATGCTCAAATAAATTTGTTAGTCTCTAAGTTGCCACAAGTACTCCTTTTCTTGTTGTGAATACAGACTAACACGGCTGCTACTCTGCAACCTTAAAAATCCCAGTGCGTAGTTTCCAAATTGTTGCTCTAAATAATACTTATCTAACATCTTAGATTCAAATGGCAACTAGAAAGCAATGCAAACTAAATCCTCACAATCTAACTCCACAGTTGTGAAGCGCACACACTTTTTTTACATTCATAATAAAACTTGGAGGGGTTCATCTTAATTCAGATGTAACAATGTAAACATGATGTTAAATTAAGCATGGTTATCTTTGCTGAAAAATCACTGAAACTGGTGCTGTAATTTACACATACATATATTCAAGTAATAAATCTAAGTGTTTACTTGTCTAGCAGGCTGCTTAATTCAGATTGTTATACCTGAATTTCATGTAACTGACGTTAACAAGCAAATGATTACTTATTTTCTCCAATAGATAACAGATCTACTTGATGTAGTGCTGGACAGTTTCATCAAAACCAGTGCCACAGGGGGCTTGGGATCCATAAAAGCTGAGGTTATGGCAGACACAGCTGTAGCACTGGCTTCTGGAAATGTGAAATTGGTTTCAAGCAAAGTGAGTGTTTCCGTTCCTTAACTTACTCTTAAGTCAGTCAGTAAGTTGACACTGCTCTTTGGTACCAGCTCTAAACAGTGGTACAATAGTCTTTTAAAATGTGTTCTTAATGGAAACATTTTAAAGTTTAATTGTAATAGTGTTTGAGTGAAACTTTGAGCCCTATTTTTGCTTTAATTAAAAGAAAATGTTTGCTCCCTTTCAGGTAATAGGGAGGATGTGCAAAATAATCGACAAGACTTGTCTGTCTCCAACTCCGACATTAGAGCAACACCTGATGTGGGATGATATTGCCATTCTAGCACGTTACATGCTGATGCTCTCCTTTAACAATTCTCTTGATGTGGCAGCACATCTCCCCTACCTCTTCCATGTAGTTACTTTGTTGGTGGCCACTGGTCCTCTTTCCCTTAGAGCTTCCACCCATGGCCTGGTCATCAACATCATTCATTCTCTGTGCACTTGTTCACAACTTCACTTTAGTGGTAAGTTCTTACGAAATACTATATTACGTTGATCATGCATTAGTTTACTTTGCTTTAGCAAATGTGTCCGTGACCTGTTCCCATCCCATTCTCCCCCACCCTCATTTCTATGAAGCTACTGTATCTGAGGGCAGGTCTACACTATGGGATTAAGTCAACC
This sequence comes from Eretmochelys imbricata, assembly GCF_965152235.1. Taxonomy (NCBI): domain Eukaryota; kingdom Metazoa; phylum Chordata; order Testudines; family Cheloniidae; genus Eretmochelys; species Eretmochelys imbricata. The sequence continues at coordinate 9,236,762 of NC_135588.1, read as the reverse complement.
TAAGTTACGCAACTCCAGCTATGTGAATAAAGTAGCTGAAATCGACTTAGGTCAACTTATTGCGTTGTCTACACCATGCTGGGTCGATGGGAGAAACTCTCCCATCAACTTACCTTATGCTTCTCGTTCTGGTGGAGTACCAGAGTTGATGGGAGAGCGATCGGCGGTCGATTTAGCGGGTCTTTACTAGACCCACTAAATTGACTCCCAGTGGGTTGATCACCACATCCTAGATCCACAGTAAGTGGAAACAAGCCCTGAGACCACAAGTGGCACTGCGGTGATGTATTTTCACACCACTAGTAACGGTGAACTCTAGTTCAGTACTAGATCGCGGTTGAGGCCAGAGCTTTCTTGTGCTTGATCCAGTATGGCCAATGGCTACAGTGGAGTGGTAGAAATTTATCACCCGTGATGGTCATAAATTCAGAGAACTTACAATAAGAGACAATATTTCCAACTCATTTAACAGTAGTTAATTATAGGATAACAATAGGGTGGCTGAGATGGATAGTTGAAACAAAAGTGAGTCATTTAATCAATCTTTAATCTTTATCGCTCACAAATAGCAATCTTCTAGAACACTCAAGTTTTGTTTCTCTTCTGGGGTTTTGAAAGTGTGGTGTTGCTGTTCAGCTTTGCGAGAGATTGCCGCATGGGTGTATGGCTAGAATGAATGAGGATCGGGCTAAAAACTGATTAGCTGATTTAGGGCAGATCTTTAATGTAAATAATGACTAAAGGGAGTGGCTTGTTTGGAAAAGGGGTGAGGTGGACACATTATCGACAAGGATTTTCGTGATGTAGATGAAGAGGAAACTGTGTCTGTGCTCTAATTGGCTGAAATTCTTCTGTTGAATAGATGTATAGAATACCAGGTAACCAAAATGTCACTTGTGTAAGACGATTGTGAAACTAAAAGAGGATACCTTACATGCTGTTATATTTTTGCTGTTTTTCAATGATCCAAAGATAAAACTTACTGTGAGAACCAATAGAGTTAAAACCCACTAGCAAGTATGTCTTCATAGCATCTTATCACAAAAGTGGAGGCATGAAAGCATGTTAAAGGAACCTTAACACTTACAATATTTTGCACATATATATAGTGCCATTATCCAAGAATCTGAAAGCGCGTTGTATATACTAAGAATTAAGCCTCACAACAGCCCGGAGTTATAGGTAGGTATCTCTAGTTTACTGATGGGTGAACTGAAGCATAGTGAAGTTAAAGGCCAGATTTACAAAAGTGTCGAGCACCCACAACAGTGATTTCAAAAGAGTTCAGCTTCCATTTAGGCTTTAAAATGAAGTGGCCAGATTTTCCAAAATGCTCAGAACCTTACAGCTCCCATTCAGAAAATCGGGGCCTAAATGACCAGAATAGAACTCAGCAGCACTGCCTCCCAATACCAGCTGTTAACTGTGTTCTCTACCCTTTTCATTCTGTCGCCCACCTCAGAGAGAGAGCTTTGTGGAACCACCTCCCCTGACCAAATTCCCTACTGCTTGTTTTTTTCAAACTATTTAATTCTCCTGACCACATTTTGAGAATCAGTACACTGGGCCGCACACAGTGGCATAAATGCACGCCAATAGCATGTAAAACAGTTTTAAAACAGGCAGAACAGTACACGATATCTCTTCTTCTCCCTGTCCCCCCCAACCCCCTTGAAGGTCATCCACTTCCTAGAATACATGCTTACACCTTAAAAATGGGCTCTTGGTCTTGAAGGTACTTTTTGAAATGTGGGATGGGATTCAATATATTAAATGTAACTTGTAAATTCTTAATTAACAGAGGAGACGAAGCAAGTTTTGAGACTCAGCTTGACAGAGTTCTCGCTGCCCAAGTTTTATTTGCTGTTTGGAATCAGCAAAGTGAAATCAGCAGCTGTCATAGCATTCCGATCCAGTTATCGGGATAGGTCATTCTCTCCTGGTTCCTACGAGAGGGAGACTTTTGCACTGACTTCCCTGGAAACAGTTACTGAAGCTCTGCTGGAGATCATGGAGGTATGATTTGTAAGACCATGAGAAACTAATAAAAGCAGTGAATTATAGCATAGTATTGCATATACTATCAAGCAAGCAGCATAAGAGGATATCAGCTTCCTGACTTAGCTTAGCACTAAGTGCTTAAATAAGGAATAGCTCACTAAGAATTAAAAGCAGATACGTATTTTAAATAGGTGCTTTTCCTTAAGATTACATGTATTCAATATCTTTTTTTTAGGCTTGTATGAGAGATATTCCAACATGCAAGTGGCTGGACCAGTGGACAGACCTAGCACAAAAGTATGTTGTGATTCACAGAAACATAACCTATAACTGCATGTGTAGTAGATGTGCATCTCTTGATTTTTTTCACTACACAGGCTTTTGGAAACAAACTTGTTTAATACAACTCACTTCTATTTCTCACAGGTTTGCTTTCCAATATAATCCATCTCTGCAACCAAGAGCACTTGTCGTCTTTGGCTGTATCAGTAAACGAGTGTCACATGGGCAAATAAAACAAATAATCCGAATTCTTAGCAAGGTATATAGTTCTTTGTTTTTCTTGATGTAACTCATAGAATAGCTCCTTTAACAGCCAAATAATTTTGTGTCTCAATTAAATTTTGAATTCAGGAGAATTTATTGACTGACACATTTTAGCATGAATTTTTATGCAGAATAAGGAATTGCTGCATAAATGAAAATCTAGTTTTTGTAGCCAAACTGTTTCTGATCAGAATAAATGTGGTGGGACTGAATTTGATTCCTCTTTAGTAATTTTACCCAGTGTTGCTGCTCATACAAAAAAATAGAACGGCTAGATAATTTATCTCGGACTGAATTTGGAGTATTGCATTGAGGCTGAATCTAAAAGCTCAGTACTTAGCTGCATCTGCATAACTGTGAAGGAAGTTATAAATTTAATAGCTGTGAAAAGCAAATAAACTAACTTAAAGAGAATTTGAATAAAGTGCCTACCATTTATGCAAGTGAAATATTTTAAAACTATGCAGTTAGCGTAGTAATGGTGTCCATGATACCAAACAAGATCATAAAGCTGTGTTTAATTGTGGGTGACTGGTATACCAAAAAGCTTAATTGCCCTTGAGCATTTTATTATTCTACTCCAGTTTCGTAGACATAAAATTTAGGTGAACAGTATCTGAAATATCAGGACTACTCAGTCCCTCTAATATGGTACCTCCACTGATCCTTAAAATAACAGTACAGCACCTTAACTTTTTTATATGCACCATGAAACATTTTCTAGGTTTGTCATCCTCACTGACAATACTTCAGAATCGTTTTAAAACAAAACTAAATCAAAACTGCTGTTAATTATTGGTTAGAACTTTGGTCTTTAGATCCTGTTTTTTTAATAAAAAATAAATGTTTTTTCCGTTTTTCCAAAAAGGGACTTGAGAGCTGTTTAAAAGGGCCTGATAATTACAACAGCCAAGTTCTTATAGAAGCCACAGTTATCGCACTAACCAAGCTGCAGCCACTTCTTAATAAGGTAAATAACACTGATAAAACTATGAATCTGTTCTGTAAATGAAAACTATAAACATGTTTAACCTCAAAAATATTAATACAAATTATGAACTTCATCTCTGGCAATATTCCTGTTCCTTTACTCTAAAAGTAATTCCTGCTCAAAGGGAAATCAAAAATGTCACTGCTTTGTATTTGAGACCCTCTCTGCAAAAACTTTGGAAAAGCTGAGCTTGCATGGGGTTGTCTGGTAAAGCAGAATTATGGGCAAAAAGAACATGAGCCACAGCAAGGTTTGAAAGAGGTTATTTCATGATCTGCTCTCCTGAGCTCTTCAGCTTTTTTGGCATTCCAATCTGTGACGACTGGACAGGTCTTCTGGATCATGGTTTGTCATAAAAGCTAGTCTCATTTGACTTGAAATGTTCCAGTCATCAAGTTCATGACTTTGTCAACCCAGCAGTGTGCATACAGTTATGAATCTCTGTAAAATTTCCTTGCAGAGTTGTACTGCACACACTCTCAAAGGGTCACAGTACATTTGAAAATGGAGTGAAGCGCTCGAATCTGGGCATTACTGGAAGAGGGTGGCTAGCTCCGTAAAGTCTCTTCCGCTTGCAACTGATCTTGTAAATATGGTCTAAAGAGAAATTAACTTCCAGAAATTTTCTTGATATATGCATTTGGAAGGCATGTTAATGTAATGTTCATCTTCCATACACATCAAAGAATTTAAGCAAACATTAGTGATCTGTCTGAAGGATCTTCTGGTGATTTTACCATTTGCTATTTCATCCTTATCTTGATAACTTTATTTTGTATTAGCAGCGTTGTTTGGTGAGCCAACTGGATGGCATTATATAGGGTTTAGAACTGACAATGAGTTGTAGGAATTAGTTGTGCCTTAGTATTTCAGGTTCAGTTTTTATGTTGATATGTCGTGAACTTACACTTTAGTACAGAAGTTTAATTTGAGTATTTATTGTAAAGACAATGAAGGCCACGTAGCCTTTGGAAGTTCTGCTTCATTTCACTTAAAGTCTAATAGTTTGACTCTACCTCAGCAAAATATAAAGCTAGTAACTTTGGACCAAAAAGAAAAGGAGTACTATTGGCACCCTAGAGACTAACCAATTTATTTGATCATAAGCAAACTGTAGCTCACGAAAGCTTATGCTCAAATAAATTTGTTAGTCTCTAAGGTGCCACAAGTACTCCTTTTCTTTTTGCAAATACAGACTAACACGGCTGCTACTCTGAAACCTAACTTTGGACCCTGATCCTGCAAGTCTGTCTGGTGTATATCTCGGGTAATGTCATGCGCAGAGGATCAGAAATGGATCCCCAATATGTCTGTCATCTGTAAGGAAGACATCATGTCAATAAAAACCGCTGATTTGGGAGTCCCGGATTAGTTGAATGCTCACGTGCCCAGCATGCCAATTTGATTGGGCATGTAATGGCCTGACTAGTTTGGCCACAGCATTATGATCACATCTTTTGGAATCTAGACTTGGTATTGAACACAAACATCAGTTCCCAGATTGGTGGAATGCAGGTGCAATACTGATTCTGAAATGTGTGTGATTTGAAAGAATGGAATGAATGGAGAGGCAGCAATCACAAAGAGTGATCCTTGTGACTAGTTCTTCTGTGGTACTTAGACATCCACCTTGAAGAATACAACTGCTTGAGGAATATAGAGGGTGCTTATGTGGACTGTCAGTTTTGTCTTTAATGTGGCTGAGGAGAGAACCCCATATGCAGATAACAGACCACCACCAATCAAGGATAGCTTAAGAATGCGTGACATAAACAAGATTACCAGGGTACTTTCTGTCCTGTTTTATTCATTCCCAGAAACTGTTTTGAAATTAAAATCATTGCAATCTTTTCACCTAGGACTCTCCTATGCACAAGGCCCTCTTTTGGGTGGCAATGGCAGTGCTGCAGCTAGATGAAGTTAACCTTTATTCAGCAGGTACAGCACTACTTGAACAAAATCTACATACCTTAGATAGTCTTCGGGTATTCAATGACAAGGTAAGTGATCCACCCACTAGTAAACTGTGTAAGCAACCCTTACTGTGCTGTGCATTCTTACCTTCGAAAGCAAACAAATCTGTGTATATGCTTCCTTGTTGAACAAAACAGTTGAGTGAAGAGAACTGGTGTATCGTACTCTGACTTGCAAGGAAATCAATATTCCAACATTTAAGGGTCCTCATGTAAACCTGCATAGAAAAACGCTTGTTGTTGTTGATTCCTGTTGAACCTGAAATTCCACTGCAAGGTAAAAAGATACTGAATTAAGCTGAATACATTTGGGCTCTTCTCCCACTTCTCTTGAAATGTTTAACCTAATCTTTGACATGTAGAGAGAGCACAATCACAGCAAATTCATTCTCCCACTTCCAGAAAGAAAAGGAAAAAAGTCCAAATTTGTAACCTGTAATATAGCTTGGAATCTACCCAGACTGACACAGAGCACAGACATGTCAACATTACTTAAGGATTTTATTTACGTATTTTATTGCAAGTTTCCAACTTATTTTGACTTCTGTAATTTTTTACCAAAACATTAGTGGTATGAATAATAAGCATGAATAATCTGCAGCAGACACTGTTTTTCGTTAACAGAGCCCAGAAGAAGTATTTATGGAAATCAGGAGACCTTTGGAATGGCACTGCAAACAGATGGATCATTTTGTTGGACTCAACTTTAACTCTAACTTTAATTTTGCACTAGTAGGACATCTTCTAAAAGGTGGGAATAGAAAATTTGTTGTGCTTGCTTTTCATGTCCTATTCTATGTTTAGTTTAGAAGCATAAGCAAAACGCTCATTCACTTAAATGGAATCCAGAATTCACGTTGTGCGGTGTGAACTGTCACTGGAGGTGTGGCTTTATTTCTCTTTATTCCTTTGTGGTACTTTCTGTAAAAGCGCTTTCTCTTTATGAGTTAGGCTTGAGTTCACTTCAGGCTTACTGCATATTCTATAGGTGATCATAATGGGACAAGAATTTAAATATGTAGAATATCTGCCTAGACACTTGCAGTGTTCTGGTCTTTGGGAAAGGGCAGAAAAAATAATAGTTTTAGTATGTGTTCATCATTCGCTAATTTTGTGCTTTCTCACTCTGTATATAAAGAGTTCTGAGAAATGTATCAGAAAAATATTGGTAAAAGCATTATAATAAATATGCATTAAAAACTGAATGTTCAATCCTTGATTTCTTCATAACCTTGTTTCCTAGGATATAGGCATCCCTCTCCTACCATCGTAGCAAGGACAGTAAGGATTTTACACACACTACTAGCTCTGGTTAACAAACATAGGAATTGTGACAAGTTCGAGGTGAATACCCAGAGCGTGGCTTATCTGGCAGGTAAAAAAGAACTCCTAACCTTCTGCCTAATCAAAAGGAACAGGGTGTGGCCATTCTTGACCTTAGGTAGATAAAATATTTAAAAGCTATTTAAAGAAAACTTCGTCAGAGAACGATGGGGCTGTTCAGAAAATCAGTCTGAAAGGTTAAATCAGTGAAGGAAATGCTAACAAAAGTTGGTAAACTCAGCATGTGGGGTATCTGTTTCAAAATTCTCCCAGGGGTTGGAGAGAGTTTCTAAAATGTAAATATTAAATGTTAAAAAAATAAAGCAATCAAGAGTTCTAGCAGCCTAGCAAGAGTGAACAGTGTGGAGGGAAAATATTTAAATTTTTAGTTGTAAACTTATAGGGGACGGTTATGAAGAAAAATTCAACTACTTTAAAATTATTTCAAAAACCTTCCTTGTCCTTGAATTGACTTCAAGCATTTTAGTGAGAAATAATTGCAGCTTCCAAAGGATGTGTGTATGTGCTGAGAAAAAAATTAAAATCCATGGAGTACTGCGTAGACTTCTGAAAATGTTGCTGTCTTTGAAAACTCGTTCGCTTTCTTTGGATTTTTAGCTTTGCTGACCGTGTCTGAGGAAGTTCGTAGTCGCTGCAGCCTAAAACATAGGAAGTCTCTCTTGCTGACAGAGGTTTCAATGGAAAATGTTCCTATGGATACATATCCCATGCATCACAGTGACACCAGCTGTAGGTCAGTGTGTCTCTCACTTTATTTAAACTACAGCAGTTGTGTGAACCTCAGTGACTATTTTGGGAAGAAAGCTGTACCTTTTGCAGGTTATTTAAAGGTAACCTGTAATGTGTTAAAAACTAGAACCAGCATTAAGAAGGGCTGCTTAAAGATCAACTGTGTGTTAAGGGTTCGAGGCTTATGCACTACTTAAGCACTATGTGCTTAAGTGAAACATAAGTGGTGTCTTGGGCTTATACTGGCCTCTCTGCATAGCGCTGAAGTTTACCCTAAATCTTGTTTCAACAATTTTAAAAACATAATCATCTTTATTTTTCTCCTTTAGTAGCGCCATAAAATTGCTACCTAGTGATCCCCTACTTCCTTCTTTAGCTGAGATTCCAGCACGCAGTAGCTGGTAACATCAGTATTGCTTATGGGCAGTGAAATCGTTGTATAGGAGGTTTGCATGTAAGTGGAAGAGCAAGCCTGGTTTTATGAAATCCTGAGTATATTTCTAGAATTATTAGCATTTTTATAAAAACAAGATCTAAAAACCTTATAGATCAGCTGATTATTAAATAGGGCCTTCCCCTTTCCTTAAAAGTTGGCTTCCTTACATTGGGTAATTTTCTTATTTGTTTTTACCATTTCAGTAATATAATCACACAGGGGTCTGCATTTCACTGATAATTTTACACAATTTTGCAACCGAAGTGGTTACTACAAAAACAATTCCAGCTGACAGCTTTAACTATTACTATTACAAAGGGGAAAGTTCAAATAGTTGGAGGATTATAACCCCATATGTGCATTTTTGGTTTTTAAAATTAAATTCCTCCACACTTTCAGGACACTAAAGGAAAACCAACCGTGGTCCTCTCCAAAGGGGTCAGACAGACATCTTGCTGCCAGTTACCCTACAGTGGGACAGATTAGCCCACGAACACGAAAATCCATGAGCTTGGATATGGGACAGCCTTCACAAGCCAACACTAAAAAGCTACTAGGTAAGTAAAAAACTAGGTTTACTAGTTTGTTACATCAGTCTTTAAAAAGCTAAAGCAGAGAATGTTTTTGGGTGAATATAACCTATTTATTTGACATTTTTAAAATGTGCCGATCCTTTCTTCTAGTGACATACATAACACCTACACAGTACAAATTGGACCAACCTCCAGAATTAAAGTCCCTCCAAACTAAGGTTCTCGCCCCTTCCCTGCTTCCACCCACCCAATAGGAAGTCTTTTTTTAAAAAAAAAAAAAGAGCTTTGCAGTGAAACATAACGGTCATCAAATTCAAGCAATGCAGGGCCAAAAAGAAAGCATGTTCCAGAGTTAAGAATCACTTGCTGCTTCCAGCCCTCTCCATCAAAACTTAGAGGCTACTAACTTCACCACTTCTCCTGATCTCCGTGTCTGTGGTTAACACCAGCAACGAGGCAGTCCCAAAACATTAAGAGCTTTTGGCAGTTGTTGCTTATTTTTTTATTGAAGTACTGAAACATATAGTACAAATTTCATTGCCTTTGAAAACAAATGGAAGAAAAAGCAGTTTTCAATCTTGCTGATTTTGTCCATGTCCTCTTTACATTTCAGAAGGAATACTTACTAGTATTTGCTTGGGAAAAGGCAGATCTTCAGGACATAATTAAAATGTGTAAGAATTACCCTCCTAGTGAGAGAAGATGAAAAATTTTGGTTCGTTGCCAGCTGCATGTTACACTTACAGCTCCTTAACTTATTAGGGTTATGGGTGGAGAAGTCTTAACTGCACAGGAACAAACAAGAATGATAAAAGTTTCCCGGCATATTGCATCAGTCCTCTTACGTTACATGACTTATATCTGCCTCTCCTTGCTTTGCAGCAAAAGTTGCCTCTTAATTTCCTTGGAGGGTGAAACTGGGGTATCTGAGCAGGGCTTGTTTGGTGGTAATTGTGCCAGAACAACAGTCTTGAAGATTGAGAAATTTGTTCTACATAGCCATGGAACAAGTACAACACATGCAATGGTTTCAAAAGCTTCCTACACTGCCTTGCCCCACAATGCTTCAACCCTGACCTAGAGGCTCTCAGCCCCAAGGGGAGAGAGGATAGCTCAGTGGCCAGGGCCACTAAATCTTTGGTCTCCCCTTTGAACCTTCTAAGGGCTCCAGTTAGTAGCAGTGGTTAAGCAGTTGGTAGTGTGAGCACAGCACCAATGGAAACTTATTTGAGACCGCAAGACTCATTTAATATAAAGGCCACCAAGCAATCATCAGATAGTAACAACTTTCAATTACTGCCAACGAATGTTGGATTTGAATTGGCAATCTACAAGTCCATAGCCTATTACCTCTCACCTGAGCAGTTCTTTAAGCCATCTTTACCCTTCCTGTATTCTGAGATTGTGTAGGGCTGCTACCAGTCCCTTTTCCAGCGACCTCTGTGACATTGAAGATCCTGCAACAGCCCAGTCTCCATGGGGCCCCCAGAGCTGCCCAGCCGCCGCTTGTGGCAGGGATCCCCCTCTGCAGTGGCTTAGCTGCCACGAGCAGCCGGGGCCTCCCCGCAGCTCCTAACTACCAGCAGCAGCAGAGGAATCCCAGAGTTCTTAGAGGCCACAGGTGTTGGGGGGCCCCCCGCATCTCTCCAGCCACTGCTGGCAGGGCTCCCCCCCTGCAGCTGCACAGTTGCTGCGAGCAGCCGCACCCTCCTTCCCCCCCCCTCCAGCTCCCAGCCACCAGCAGCAGCAGAGACACCCCAAAGTTGCTCAGTGGCTGGGGACAGGGCCCTTCTTCCCCCTCCCCCCTCTCCCCCCGCAGCTCCCCAGACTCCACCATTGGCAGGGCCCTCCCCGCATCTCCCAGCCCCGCAGAGCAGCGGGGGACCCCTCCCAGCCCCTGGGCAATGGGGTCCCTGCAGCTTCCAGGTGGCTGCTGGGGGGATGAGGGAGGGAGGGCCAGGGTGCTGGACCCTCCCTCCCCATTTTGTCAAGGATATTTTTAGTAAAAGTCAGGGACAGGTCACAGCTTCTAAGATTTTTTTGTTTAGTGCCCATAACGAGTCCATGATTTTTACTAAAAATATCCATGACAAAATTGTAGCCTTAATGATGATATCAGAGTATTGGAGAGTACCTACCGTAGTCCAAGCTTCCTGCCTTGGCCAGCTAGACGACTACAGTGAGCTGCTTGCTTCTGTTTCCTTCTCAAGAGTGGATCAAGACTTGGAATAACTATACTGACCACGTCACTTAGGATTATATTGCTTTTTAGAGCTTTATGGGGGTCTGCACAATACCCACTCACACCTTGTTTATCTCAAACCCAATGCTGTTCAACCTCTCACCTTTCATAAGCACTAAAATATACACACTAGGTGAGGAGTCGTGACCCTGATAGTGACTCACTTTCCAGTCATAAGGCATTAGAATATTTACTAAATGGGAGACCCTGTAGTATGCTGACCATTTCCCTGTAGTTTCCCACTGCAGTAGATTTTGGGAAAGGAGCAGCACACATGTGGCACCTGAGCCTTAAATAACATTTTTTAAAATTCGCTGCTAAACTGATGTATATTGCATTAGCCAAGCGTTTCAAAAGATGTGACCTTAATATCCCAGGTACTTGTGTGACCATATCTAGAGCTACTGTAGCCACAAGTGAAGATTGTTCTAGAACACCAGAAGGACAAAGACCGACAGAGGTCCTGCTCTTGTAGGGATGTGCTTTGCTGTTCCATACAAAAGATATCCGTATCACAGAGGATGGTGAGACCACCTCTCCCAGTGTTCTTGTCCATATGTCCTCGGTAGTGTAGTACCTTCACAGCAAAAAAACATTCAGTACCTTACTATTCAGATACACAGAATATCCACTGTGGCTTACTGATTTAATTTCTTGATGGGTTTTTTTTATAGGTACAAGGAAAAGTTTTGACCACTTGATATCAGACACAAAGGCTCCTAAAAGGCAGGAAATCGAATCTGGGATTACCACACCCCCCAAAATGAGGAGAGTAGCTGAAAATGACTATGACATGGGTGAGAAGAAAGACTAACACTTTTAGACTATTCCTAGTATTAAATGCAGTGCATGCACATGAAAAGGATTACTACTAAATTCAGTGTTCATTTGTTTAGGGTACAACAAGGCAATAGATATGCATTTGTCTTAACAAAACAAGCCACCTAGAAAGTCTCTAACATTTTGTAACACTGTCAATTAAATCTCAAATCACTACAGTTGAACAAAGTTAATATGGAGACCTACAGTAAAAGACAGCCAAAAAAAAATTGCATTGCAGAATGAAATCAGATGAACCAGATTATGTCCTTTATATGTTTATGAGCACTGAATGCAGGGTTTTTAAAAAGGAACCAGTGGCCTTTATGGATAGAGCACTGGGCTGGCACTCAGAACGCCTGGGTTCTGTTCCTGGCTCTGCCACTTGTCTGTTGGGTGACCTTGAGCAAGTCACTTCACCTCCCTGTCCCTCAGTTTCCCCTTCTGTGAAATGGGATATTGTTTATCTGCTGATGAAAAGTATTACACATGAGCTTGGTATTATTATTATTACAATAAACATGCTTTTTCATAACATACAAGTCATTGAATTGTGGATAACACAAAGCTGTTTTATGGGAATTGTAGGTGGCTGAATTTGATGGGATGGTATATAATTCTTTGTTTTTTAATTATTGTGCTCTGGCTGAGTACTGTTTTTTTTTCTGGCAGAAACCCAGAGAATATCACCCCAACAACACCCACACCTTCGGAAAGTTTCTGTGTCTGAGTCTAATGTCCTCCTGGATGAAGAGGTCCTTACTGATCCAAAAATTCAAGCCCTGCTGCTTACTGTCCTTGTAAGCACACTTTCCCCGTATTATGCCGTATTTTTTAATGCACTATATCTTTAAAACCAGCATGTATGTTTCAGTGCAATGCTAATAGGGCTTGATTGATCAGGGTCTGTCCCTGATGTGTAAAAGGCATTCTGTTTTGCCCATTAATGTCTAGGATGTCCAAGAGAATTCCTTTTTAAAATGCATATTTAATATCCATAAATGGGCAAATGTTTAATGTTCACATTTATGCACCTTTTTGCAGAGTACATCAAATTACTATCTCACTTTTTCACGGGTGATGAGAATCACAAAACAAATGATGCTACAATGTGTGCATTACATTTTTAAAAAAAGAAAATCTTAAATTGCTGGAACTAGATTACTTTGAGTTTTAAACTTATCTGAGCCCAGTAGTGGAGGGTTGCAGTATAAATTACTTGTTCTCCCAGCCTGCTCCAATGCAGTTCCCATCAGTGCCATCCTCTGAAAAGACATTCAAGAATGATAATCTGAATTTCTTTGTTCTTTCTGAAACTCTTCGAAGTTTGAATACGTTTCTAAACTTTCATTTTTTGAAAACCGGTGGGGCAATCTTTGTTGAAAACGTTTCTCACCAAAACAAATCTATTGACCAACATTTTTGCCAATTTTTTAAATTTTGACCAACTCCGTTCATTGTCAGTCTCCTGTGTACACATGAAATACTTGAAATAAAAACTGTGTCCTTAAAAAGTCCCTTAATGTGATTATCTATCTTGCTAGTGCTCTGTTTTGGGCAATCAGGTGCTGTTTGTAATGAACTAGTGTTATGCCTCAATGTTTGAGATCTCTGTTATTAAAAAAAAAAATAAAATAAAATAAAATGAAGCACAAATATTCACCTCCCAAATCAGAGAGATACTGATTTTTGTCCTTTGCATTATGCCAGGCAACATTAGTAAAGTACACTACAGATGAGTTTGACCAACGAATTCTTTATGAATATTTAGCAGAAGCCAGCGTTGTCTTCCCAAAGGTCTTTCCTGTTGTGTAAGTAATTAAAACTCAGTTTATATAATATTTTTTGTATTAAGCTAGCTGCTTTACACTTGCATAAAATGACTTCGGGAACTGGATGGCAGGGGGTTACAAGACTTTTTTTGCCCCTAGGTTGCTAGTTCAAATTTAACTTAGACTTGTAAGGACTGAAGGCTGTTCCCATTGGAAGCTATGTAGTGGCCTATGTGAAATGCGTTCGGTGTTTTTGGTGGTAGCGGTATCCTCAATACAGAAACCACTCCCACAATTGGTGCTAATAAGTACCCTTATTGACAGTTTCCACAGAGAGGCCAAAGGCCATGGAGACTGACTTATGCTCTGCCATAATCCTTCCAAGTCAGAGTTTGGGTGCTTTGGCCTGGCTCTGGAGAACCTTGCACTGCTGTTACCCATGCTGTGCTGCTTCCAAACTTAACAGCAAAACCTTCCCATGCTCATTGCAGCCATTAGTCCAGCAGTTCAGTCATGGTTTATCAGTGTTTGACACTATAAAAAAGAGTTGAAATAAAAATAAAAACTTAGGGTTTGTTTACAGTGTATTAGTGTGTTGTTGCAAAACAAGGGGATACATGTTATCTTTTAGATTTTTTTTTTCCTCCAGCAAATAAACAGGGTTGTTTTTTTACTGGTGTCCAAGTGACCTGTCAAAACAAGTTATTTAAAGTGTAGCCCAAGCATAGTCCTTCAATATGATTCCGTATACAACTTGTTTGCTTAGTTTATCGCTGTATTATTGTCTATGTGCAATCAATACAGTTCAGGAAAGTCTAGGTATTGTAGTTTAACTTTTCAGTTGTGCATGTTGTAGAGAGAATATCACATCCTCCTGTTATAAGATGGTCAGATTCAAAGGAATTCCACATGTCACTGAAATCAAACTGGTAGTAATTGGCATCCTTTATGACCGTATCAGGAGTAATACTGAGGATTGAGTAAATCCAGAGATTCACTTTACCAGTTAATTATTTCCTTGTAAATAATTCAAATATTTGATCGTGCATGTTTGAGTATTTTGTTAATTGCCAATTAAAGAAAAGTGTTGATACGTTACATTTTCTGTGTCTGGGGTTTTCAAAAGCACTGAGGTAACTTAAGGGCACACGTCCCATTGAAAGGGAATAGGGCTTGTGCTCCTAAATCACTTGGACACTTCTGAAAATCCCATCCCAATAGTTTTGTTTGATAAATGAACCTGCAGTTCATATCTAACTTTAAGTAACTATATGAACAAAAAGACTACACTTACTTTTGTATTGTTTAGGCACAATTTATTGGATTCGAAGATCAATACCCTTTTGTCACTGTGCCAAGACCCAAATTTGTTGAATCCAATTCATGGGATTGTTCAGAGTGTTGTCTACCATGAAGAATCTCCACCCCAGTACCAAACTTCTTACCTACAAAGTAAATATCTTTCTGCTTTTTTTAAACTGTTCTACTGTAAAAATAAATAAATGAAAATGTTTCCATCAAGATTGCTGCTGCCCAGAATTTGTTGTGTGGGTTTTTTCTTAATTTCACAAATCTTAATGTAAGAATGTATTCATTTGTAATAAATTACCTGTTTTAATGTTAATGTAAAATTCCTTGCTGTGACTGCATGTTGCCAGATACGTAAGAAAACAGTAAGTGAAATAGGCTAGAAATTAAAACTCAGTCATGTTTCCACTGACAACAGCGTGTGAAGTACAAAATGAAAATACTGGTCAAAAGTTGCAAATAATAAATTAGATTTGTAAAATTCTCTTAGATTTAACAATCAAGTGTCTAGCTGGTAAATAAATTGCATGAGGTAAAATTTTAAAAGCACCTAAATCGGTTTTCAAAGTGACTGAAAGTCCATGCAATTTAGGCTCCTAAGTCACTTTTGAAAATGTGACTTAGGGCTCGTAAGTCATTTGCCCTTTTGGAAATTTTACCCATACTTAAATGCTTAACCTGACAGCATCCCTTTTCAATTTTGGGCTTTTGAATTCATTTATTATGCTTAAGATGTATATTATATATAAAAAACAAATCTCAGTAATTGTACTTTTTACATGTTGAACACAATTGAGCCTATTTTTAGGCATCAAAAAATTTCACAGTTTGTCACTGTGAGATCCTTACATAACATTTTTTTCAATATGTAAGCAAATCCAAGTATACATCTTGTATACCTTCTAATTAGTTTGGTTTCCTATCAAAATTGTATGAGAAAATTGTTATAGGGTGGTAATATTCAATTTGTTGTTATAGGTTTTGGATTTAATGGATTGTGGAGGTTTGCTGGGCCATTCTCTAAGGTAAGAATAGTATGAAAAATGTAAGTTCTTCAGAATCTTGTCTTTATTGTGTATGTGGAACACCAGGGTGCCCTTATGGCACTATATATAAAGATTAAAAAACAACATTGATAAAACAGGCAAACTTTTTATGTGTAAGGCAGTAACTAGCTCTCTGGCAGACCTCACAAATCTTGATAGATTTGATAAGCGGGTATAAAAACAGATAATGGTACCTACTGTTAAGCTATCAGGTAAGAGCAATCAGGTTGGTAAATAACCCTTTGCAATGCTCCCATTGTCATTGTTAAGAGGCACTTGACATACGTTGTCATTCAGCACATCTTTAGATCTTTATTAGATGTATTTTGTAGCTTACAGAAATGTGGAAATCAATACAGGAGTAAATTCACAATGATAAATTTCACGTTTTACACTGAACCTAATGTCATCTTAAGTATTGACCATCTGTACTGCAATTTGTTCTGTCAAATGGATGTAACAAGGACCAAATGGGCAGAGACGGGCAGTGGTTGGATATTAGATTTAAAGGAGCACAGATAATGATGTTTATAAATTGCCACGTTCAGAGCTAGATGCAGCAGTTCACCTTCTAAAGGAAATTTCAGCATTGGTGTTTCCACTTCATTACTTGATGCTGCTGCTATCAAGTGATATGTGCATATTATAACTACAGATTGCCTTTAGTGTATATTAAAATTAATCTGAATCTGAGCCTAGATTGCAGATGCCCACATAAAATGCTTAAAAACCTAGACAAAACAAGTGAACACCAAAGTAAAAGTTTGAGGTAAAATTTATGTTGATATTGGGGGAAATGAAATAGGAACAGATCTAATTTTTATTTCCACAGCAAACACAAATCCCAGACTATGCTGAGCTTATAGTGAAGTTTCTTGATGCCTTGATTGACACATATTTGCCTGGAATTGATGAGGAAACGAGTGAGGAATCCCTACTGACACCTACGTCTCCTTATCCTCCTGCAGTGCAGAGCCAGCTTAGTATTACTGCAAACCTTAACCTTTCTAATTCTATGACCTCACTCGCAACTTCCCAGCATTCCCCAGGTCAGTAAATATTTTTATATTACCTATATAAAGGGAACGTATTAAAAATAACATCTGTGTAGCCCCACAAACAAAAATTTTCAGTAATACTCCAGAGATGTTGCTATATTAAGCGACATTACATTCTGAAGCAGGGCTTGATGTTGATTTTGTCTGTCGTGAAAATTGTCTTCTGGCCCTGGGAGTGGGACTCTCAACATTGTCATGTTACTTGTATATCAGTATCGACGTTAAATTTGTTAATGAGGAAAACTTGCAAAATGCATAGGGATTCAAGATTTTCCTGTTGTTGGTGATACATGCTGAGGAATAACGGCAAGGTGCAGCAGCATGCAGAAAGAGCTACGTTTTAGTGTGTGTCTATAATATTTAATACTAGAGCAGTGGATGCTAAAAAGTAAACGTTTACATTTGTGTTGAGATATCCTCGTAGTTCATCATGGAAATAACAGTATGAAAGTCAAGGTAGGAACATGCAAATTAACGCCCCAGGGGGAAAAAAGATCCAAAACATCCGTATTGAGTGGGAGGCAAGCCCTGGAAAGTAGTAATGCTGAAGGAGACCTGGGGGTTGTAGTGGGGTAAATAGATATGAGTTGGTAATGTAATATAGTTAAAAAAAAAAAAAAAAGAAAAAAGCCCAAACCAGTGTAGTATAAGACTGTACAGGCACCAGCATGATGTCACAGAGCAGAGGTGGTGGTCCCGGTGCTCCCACACCTGAAATACTGTTTCACTTCTGACCACATTACTAAAAAGATACTGGTAAATAGAAGTTCCAAAAAGAACTACAACCAAGTATTAGGAAAGAGTAAATGATGGAGGAATGGAAGACTTTAATATCTATAGCTGCGCTATGTGACAACTAAATGGGAGGAAATAAAGCTGCCGATGTTTGCATGCAGGGGGATAAACAGTGAGCAAGGTGAGGAACTATTAAATGCAGTACATGAGGTTATGAGTGAGGGGCAGTAGGATGAAGTGTTCAAAGAAAACACAGGGTGGATGTTGGGGAAAATTTCTTGATACATTAGGCAGTAGTTTTGAATTGCTAACTTACACATCGAGTCACATCTTTTCTGCCTCTGTTAGTGATACCAATATAGGTGTATAATTTTGCCCTGTTGTGTTCAAATTACTACAGCTCTGATGCTTTTAAAAATCATCATTTTGGTTCCATGCTTATTTTTCTGTTCTGGATGCAAGGTAGTCTCTTCCTTGCCTTTTGGGCCAGTACTTGCAATAGGCTGTGTTCATTGCCTGTTTTCTGTCTGGCTTCTATTGGCCCAAAACCAGGAGTCAGTTGCACTCAAGAAATCAAGCCTTCCAGTTCTCCTTTCTGCTCACAGCTGTTGTCCCTGTTTCTTTGTCTATATGATGATAAATATTAGGTTTGCAAAAGATGAGGCAATGCCCTGTAAGGCTGGTTACCAAATGAGTAACATTGAAGTGTATTTAAAATCCTACCACTTCATCACTTAGTTGTGACCTCAATGCAGAGTCTGTCCAGTGTCTTTGAAGAAGTGGACTCCAATTTTTTAGAACAGGTGAAACACTCTAGTTGATTTAATCATTGAAGAGAGTGTGCTAGGATTGTGTCTTGAGAAAACTGAGCCAGTGCAAGTAGAAAAATCTGGAGAAACTGGCTCATTTCCCAAGTTCTGGCTAAGCCTATGTGATTTATTTCACTAACTAGCTTTGTCCTGAATGGGAGAAGAGTATTTGTTTTTCAGAGTTGTACCTGTCTGTGCTGTTTTATCAATAGCACAGCTCAGCCCTAGGGAGGCTTTTATTGTCATTGCAGTCTTGTTGCTGTGTCCTTGGTATAGATGTTCATGCTGAGGACAAATACAAGATTTGGGCAGTGAGAAACAGAAGAATTGGGGTGCAATCAGGTTTATGATCACGAGGTGTTAAAATTATCAACACTATTTTTCTGTAATAAATGGTTACGGTAGATGTTAGTTTTAGAAGTCCTTGGAAAAATCACTTTTTTACATTGCAAGAATTTATGTTCCTGTCTTAATTTCTTAAATAAGAAGGTGGCTTTAGCTTTGTTTATAAACATAAAGAAATTTTGGGCAGAAGTATTATAAAGCAATGAATAGTCAAAAGTGTCAAGTTGGTTGACTTTTTTTAAAACAGAAAACTACATGAAAATCTTAGATGGTGTGTCAATGGTATTACTGTGAGTATTTAAAGGGACACAGTTAAGTTAAAAATCAATTGCTTTCTGAAAATTTTGAGCTGACTATAGGTACAAATAGCACGTAAGGCTCCTATTACAGAAAAGAAGTTAAAGGAAAATTTTGTCAGTTTAATTTATGTATTTGCCAACGCAGGTTTAGTAAATTCACTGTTTCCCTCTATGGTCAGTTAGGAAGATGGAAACTGACAGACAAACAGGAGTAGGAAAAAAATTAAAGGCATTTTAAAAATAAAATTCAGAACATGCTGTATAAATCACGGGTTCCCAAACTTTTTCAAAGTTTGGTCAACGTCTTAATAGAAAGACCTGTCTGATGGCTACCTTTCATCCTACAATTATGTAACATCTCTGTGACAACTCCAGCAGTTGTTTGCTCATAGTAAAGTGATGTTGGGAAAGCATTTGTGTATTCTTAGCTTCTGTACTGCATTGTGTGTTGTGGTCTTTTCAGGGAAAAAAAAAAAATTTGCTGTGTAAGCTTTTGCTCTTCATTTCATTACTTCCCATCTGTTCTGTTTCTCTCAACTAGAAACAAGGAACAAGTCAGTTCCCTATAAACCACTGAAAGTGTTCTGCAAACCACACTGGTCAATGGGAGACCATTTAGGAGAAAACTATTTTTTTAAAAATCCCATTAACTTAAAAAAAAAAAAGGGGGGGGGGTCGGCAGTGTCTGTTCAATGTGTAAATGTATTACATTATATTTTTTTGTAATAATAAATTAGACTATGTAAAATGTAGAGCTAGAGGTTAGTCAGAGCATGCTTTGTGGTCACAAGACTGCTTCATCCAATAGCTTAGCTATCGAGTGGTTTAGTGCTGTAGGAGCTAAAAGATATGATATACCTGGAGTTACTGCTGTTGAGAGCAGATTTTTCTCAATGGTCTTATTGGCTTTTTATCAGTTTAAGCATTTAGATTTTTTGCTAGTGTTGAAGAAAGCAAATGAGAGAAAAGTTTCAGCCTATAAGGTATTCTATATCTGATTCTTAAATTTCTTTAAAATTTACAAAACTGATTTTTATTTCTTGGCTTTATTTTGTTATTGTGGGCTAATATTTTAAGTGAATACTAGACCTCGCTCCTCCAAGAAACTAAGCTATTCCTTTAAATTTATCACATGGAGAACTCATTCATCTGAAAGCTCAGTGGTAACTTTAAGCTTTTGTTTTGCAGGTGTTGCTCAATTCAGAGGATGATCAGGGATAGTCTAGATAATACTTAGTCCTGCCATGAGTGCAGGGGAGGGGACTGGATTGGATGACCTCTCAAGATCCCTTTCAGTCCTAAGATTCTATGATGCATTTTAATTTTTTTAAACTTATTTTCAGAACTTTTCAAATATATACAGTAAATGAGAGGAATACAGAAGGACACATCAAGTCATCTATTAAGAACATAGATATACATTACAACTTAATATAAGCCAATACTTTAGTAGTTTACCAGTGATTGAATTTTGGGTACCCAATTTCAGATATCTTGAATGGCTGGTGTTCAGAGATGCTCAAAACCTCTGAAAATCACCCCTTAAAGATATTTCAAGTTTGTCACTTAAAAATTAAAGCACCTGAAAACCCTAATAACTAAGGATATCTTACCCCAACTCTTAACTGAAATGTTACTTTGTCTCTTCTCTTCACCTTTATTTCTTATTAGTGTTTTGCCTGTACCTGAATGTACTCACCCCATTCTGGCAATTGGGTGGAAGGGAGACTTAGAATTCGAGCAGTGGTTCTCCAACTTTCTAATTCTGTGGACCAGTTTGTAAGTCAGAGCCCTTCATGTTGTACCTCAACCCCCAAATCTTCCACTGCTTGGGCCTGAGCTGCACAGATTCGTACCCGTTTAGCTAAAGGTGTGATGTTAAACTGGTACAACTTTGTATGTAGATCAGACCTTGGTTTTCAAACTGTTCAGTCCTGTTGACCAATTAATCAGCCCACCCTACCACGTCTATATGCAACTGTGGATGTAGCCTAAATCTTGCGTTCAAATTAACTGTGCCATATTAGAGGCTCAGCTTGTTGGGGAAGTCAGATCATTGCTATGTATCTCTCTCCCCATCTGCTGTCCTCTCAGGAGAGGTGAAAGGAAGCAAGGGGTGAAAGAAATGTTCTCCCCAGAATGAAATCAGTAACCCAAGCACACCAGAGTTGGAGATAGAGCTGACCACTACACATGGTCTCTAGAAAGAGGTGAGGTAGCCACGGAAGCTCTAGGATGTTCAAGAATTTCATAGTGATCCGCATACCCGTGGTCTGAGAACCATTCAACCAAAAGAATCAGCTGTTTTGATTATGTCCATCTTATCACATCGAATTAATTTAGAGAGAGCCATTGATTTATACAAACAGGTTATTATTATTTTAATTAAATCTATTAAGAGATTTGCAAATATTAACGTTTTTCCATTTCCTGCCTTTGGAAACAAGAGAACTAGGCAAAATCATTGTCTATAAATGTTTTGTGTCTTATTCTTTTTTCTTATCATGGACATTATTCACTTATGTTTTTTCTTTCATTCTGTGTCCGTGAAGCTTCTCTGCCTTGCTCTAAATCAGCAGTTTTCATGCCGCTTCCTCATCAAGGTACCCTCTATTTTCATCATATTTGCACGAGATACTGCTTGATCTGCATTAGAGTTGGGCTTAAGGCATGAGAAGTAATTTACTAAGCTCTTTAAACACAGGAATGACTCCAGACACAGTACTTGTAAGTAAGCACAAAGCTGTTGCATTTCTTGTATTATCATTAGCTCCTTACTTGATACTTAAAACACAGCAGGTGGGAATGCAAGCCCCATCTACAGGAATAAGGCAGGTTTGAGAAGAGAATTGGCACCTAGATACTCCAGTGATGGGCACCCAATGAAGATAATCTACTGCAGATATTAGCAAAGAATAAGAGAGAGGCCAAAATGTTTCATTTGAGCTCTTTTGATTAATAGGAAATCAGCTTAAACATCAGTTGTATACCACCAGCACTTACGCACAAGAGGAGTTGTTTGGAACCAACTTTGCCAGATTAATTATTGAAGGGCACATGCTGCTTTTATTGAGACAATGTCATTTTGAGGTTTCCGTTCATGTAGGAAGATACAGAAAGAGTTGCAGAGAATGTGTTATGTGCTCACCCTTATAGACTGCTTCCTGTTTTCCTTTATCCTGTAGTTTGCCTGAGCTCCAGGTTGTCTGCACCTGTGTGTGGGGAGCGAAAGGGTGAAATTAGCCACCACTGACAGCAGGAGTCAGAATGTAATTGTGTTTTTAATTTAGAAAATAATCCTTATGCCTGTAAAATAGTGGGCCTGATTCTCCACTCTCAGTCGTGTAAATGAAAGGAGAATCTGGTGACTGACCAAATGAGAGGCTGATTCTCATCTATATGAGACAGAAGACCGTTGGAGGCAGTTTATTAAAATGGCATGGAAAGTTTATTCATTCAATAAACAGTCACTTGCTTCCTCCTTCCATAATTAGGTTAAAAATTATCTGAAATTCCATTAACATTTTTTTCACTGTCACTGATTTTTGCTCTACGCTGCATTTTAACTGCTACCATTAAAATAATTTTCTATGTACAGTGCTCATTCTATTGCTGAACATTAATACAATTGCTCTTGAATATTTCTGAACATAACACACCCAACACATTCATTTTGCTACAGAAATAATGAGACAAAGGCCTTAGGTGCACCAGTGTATTAGTGCAGGAATAATTTTCACTCAATACACAATTGCAGTATAAAATTTATAACTGTTACTTGGAAGCAGGTTTGGATTAAAGTGAGGTTTCAACATCATTGCCTCAAATTAATTATTCTGTTTTAGGATGTTAGTGACGATTGCTCTGGACCCAAAGTCCCTTCTGTGTGGAGTGACTTTTCACATTTGCAGTGTAGTAAGTTATTTATGTGAAGTTCAGACTAAAATAGTTAGAACTTCTGTTTGCTTTGTTCTGATATGAATCTTTTACACACTAAGTTATTTACAATTAACTTATTATAACTAGTCCAACATTGAGAGAATAAGGGTTAAAGCTGTTTAGAAATGTCTGTGCATTTGAACATAAATCCCATTTAGTGCTTTCATCCTGATATTCTACTGTAAGCTTCATTCAACCTTTACCATATAGAGGTGCACTTGTTTAGCCACAGTTCTGATAAAGGTTTCCTGTCAGCAGGTAGTCAGCACAGCCATTTGACACAGAGTGAAGTTTCCTGTTAGGCCCATTTTATGACCTCTATCTTCTGTGGTGCTCGCTGTGGAAAATATATTGGTACTCAAAAAATGTCTGGTTTGCAAATATTTAAATAACACTTCAACTGGTGTCTTTCATCACTTAAAGATCTCTTCAGGTGATTGTCCACATGGTCCACTTCCAGTGCATGTGTGCTCCACGTGCACAAGATCGGATTCTTTTGGCCAGCTGTGCCATTGGGGTCTCACCTGAACCTTCGATTCCCTGCCATATATCCCCACTGAGGGCATAAAGGGCAGAGTGAGCCCAACCATCTGTCCGCTCCTTCTTATCAACCATAGCTGCAAGGACAGAACCCCTGCAGTGTTCAGATCTCTGCACACTGTGCTACTTTACTGATCTGCTCTGTGTGTGTGTGTGTGTGTGTGTGTGTGTGTATATATATATATATATATATATATACACACACACACACACACATACATATACGTTAAAACATTAGTATAGTAATTTTTTACCACCTTGGCTATATATATTTAAGAAAAAAATTACTAGTGTTAAGGACTTCCCCGGTACTGGGATTTAGCTTGCATGACTGAAACAAAGTCCCTGAGGTTCCAACCATCCCTGCTTTAACATAGACATTCCACTTTGTTAATGACTGGCACTCAAGATGCCTTTTTTGTCTTGGAGAGCCATATGTATCCCTGGTTTCAGAGTAGCAGCCGTGTTAGTCTGTATTCGCAAAAAGAAAAGGAGTACTTGTGGCACCTTAGAGACTAACAATTTATTTGTGCATAAGTATCCCTGGTAAATCCTCAGTCTCACTCGTTCCGCAAGAGGATGCAGAAGGTGAGAAAAGCCCCTCTTAGGGGACCTAAGTTAAAGGAGGCATAGCTGTCCTAAAACAACTTCTCCTATGGTGGTTCACAGCCTAAATCAGGTCCTTCTGGTCTCCCAGCACATACAGCAACAGTCTGTGCCTCGCCCGGTACGGATACTTGTGCGTGTGGTGCTGATGACTCTGGTGCCAACCCCTGCAGTGCAGAAACTCCCAGCACAGATTTCTTTAGTACTGAAGTTATTTTCAGTACCAGCTTATCTTGTGCTGACCACACAGACTGAGGCGTCATTACTATCCTCAGCTTGTGAGAATGCCCAGTACAGTATCACCTACTAGCACTATGAGGGAGAGATAGCTCAGTGGTTTGAGCATTGGCCTGCTAAACCCAGGGTTGGGAGTTTAGTCCTTGAGGGGGCCATTTAGGGATCTGGGGCAAAAAAATTGGGGATTGGTCCTCCTTTGAGCAGGGGGTTGGACTAGATGACCTCCTGAGGTCCCTTCCAACCCAGATATTCTATGATTCTATTACAGTACTAGTCTCCTCTTCAGCTCCCCTTCTGAGCACAGTCAGGAATTATCACCCACCCACTCAACTTGGTCTCATTCATGTGGCTCCTACTTGCTTGACAGGGAGCCATCACTGTATGTATAAACCTTTGGGACCTCAGGGAGACCAACATTTGCAGACTTGATTAATAATTTTCCTGCATAATAAATCTGATTTTTTTTCCAGATCCTTGTCTCTTGAGAGTCATTTGTGGGTCTCTGCTAGGGAGTTTCTTAGTAAATCGTGGTACCTTGGTCCAATTACTTTCACATATCAGTTCAGCTAGCGCACAGAAAATCACTCAGATTCCAGGTGGGAGCATCTCACTACCAGTACAGAGTCTTGGCCTTTAGTCTTTGAACAGCACCAAGAGTATTGTTTGGCAGTCATAGCAGCTAACCTAAGGAGACAAGGGATCCAGGTATAGCCATACCTTGACAGTTGGCTCATTCAAGGATGATCACGGTAGCAGGTGAACAATTCCATTCCCTAATCCTGCAACTTTTCACGACACTGGGTCTCAGGATCAACAAAGAAAAGTCATTGCTATTACCAACACAGAAAATAGTGTTCATTAGGGCAGTGCTAGATTCCGCATCAAGGGCTTATCTGCCACAGGAGAGTTTCAAGACCTTAGTAGATCTCGAGAGTCAGCTGCAGGCTCACCCACAAACATCAGATGTCACTGCTTGCTGGTCACCAGCAAGTGGAATTTGTGGACAATCAATCAAAGATCAGTTACTTTAAAATGTGTTGGCTACATGGGTTTCATGACCCTCCCTGCTTCCCTGGAGGCCTATGCCACCTGGATAGTGTATTGGCAAAGGAGCTGACAGACAGCTGAGCTGTGTCCGCCTGTTAGGTCCTTGAGTGTCAGAGCATAGGTCATCCAGGGCACAGGCACAGCCGAACTGGCACTTCTGGCTAAAAGAATCCAATCTTGCGTGCATGGACACATGTGCACAAGAAGGGGAATCCGTGTGGACAATACATCTTGCAGAGCCACAGTTACAGTAAGATAAGTAACTGGTTTTTTAATTGTATCCAGTTTCCTAACAACTCTGATTCAAGTTGAGTTAAACCCTGAGGTTTGAAAGGAGGGTAAAACAAGTTGTTTTCATATTACACTGACAGTGTATGATTAAATATACAAAATGGCGTGCATCAACAGAGAAGCAAAAAATGGAGCATTAGAAATAATTGTTCCCATTTATAGCAGAGGTCTGTGATTGTAGGAGCTGTACAATGGGAGTATAGTGCGGCAAACCACTGCCACCGTCACTCTGAATTTACCTCCTAGTGGCACTCATCCATTGATATTTGTTTGAATTTTATACCAGCTTTTTAAAAAATGAAAAAATATCCCTTGATTGAATTACATTTGAACTGCTTTTGTAGTGTTGCTGTCTGGTTTATAGCCATTTAAATGTAAGGGGCGCTTTCATTTTGTAAAGTAGCAGCATCTGTTTACATCCTTCTGCTTCTCTGTCATACGGACTTGATAGTGTTAAAATTATTTCAGTACGCTTGTTACTATTTGACACACCTCTAATAACTATGTATAAAGTCTGAGGTTATTTCTGCCCAGTAGATAGAACCGTTTTTTGAGTCCAATATTTTTGTTTGTCTTTTGTGGGGAAATCAGAATTCGTGAAAGGTGCTGAATTGGCTGCCCTAGGGTGAAATCGTGTGGCTGTTCAACAGTGCAATGTAGCCAGTGGCAATGCAAGTTACATTCCAGTTTCACGACCATGGTGCCTTATTCCTAACCTGGAGGGCCAACTTTCAGGGGTAAGGAAGTACTTCCCCGCCAAGACCCATGGTCTCTGCTGACACTGCGACAAGCCCTTCAGTGCATGTAGTGTGTGTGAAGGAGATATCTTGTCCACAGGGAATTGGACTGAAGCCAGTCATTTCACATTGGTTACCAACCAGGGCGCAGGAGTCAAGCCAGCAACCTGAAAAAGCACTGAAAAAGCTCTCTTCCATTACCAATCCCTTGAACCCCCATGATCCTAGTGTTACTATGCAAACCCCATTTTTATCCAAGGGAATTTTCATTACCATTTCTACTAGATGTGTAGTAGATGTACATTTAATACTACAAATTATATGAATATAGAACAGGTATATCCTGTTGGCAGTAAACAAGACTATTAAAATTCATATCTAATCACACAGTTGAATTTTCTGTGGGTTTGCATACTGTTTTTACTACCCAGTACATGATAGGGAACATGATGCAGATGACACGTTATAAAAAGTAAGTCTACCTGTGGTTAGCAGGTATTTTTTAAATAATTCAGCTGTTTTTTTAATTGACAGGATTAATACACTAAATAAACCATATGAATCAGGCAACTTAACATTCTTCAGCATAGTTCAGATCAGAAGCATCTGAAAATTTTGAAAAGTATTTTCTGTCTCTGCTGCCAAGTTGTAGGCCAAATCTCAGTACAACGTGATTTAAAGCTGCCAAGCTTTGGCTCCCTGTGAGATGTTTATAATAAAAATATCAGAAATCCCTTAACTTAGGCAATGCTATCTGACTAGCACTGTAAGAAAGACTTAATACAGCCTAGTGTCACTCATACCCCAGACCTACTGCTCAGACTTAGAATTTGTACACATACACACCTGTTCTTCTTTTCCAGGAAAATTTCTGGCCCATGACAGGAGAGCATAATCCTTAGTTTCCATATCAAATCATGACTGAATCATTTGATTAAACTTCAATTTGCATCAGTTGTTCACTGTCCTATATAGCACCCACCTATATGCCCAATGGTCCTAGTCTTACTGTCCAAACCCCATTTTCTAGACAGAGCACTAAAACTGAGCAACATTCCACAGTTCTACAGCCAATCTGTCATACTCCTGGTATCAGTAAAATTACTTAAAACAACGAGTATTCTGAAGGCTGAATTAGAGAAAAAATAATGTAATTAAGGGGAGGATGGTATTTCTGAAAGTATGACAGATTTTCAGCCTGAATAAAAACTGTTTTGTGTTCAAAAGGCCTCTATGTATATTCCAGAACCATCTAGAAGCTCCAATGTGCTACCTTCACATGGAAGGAGACAGTTCCTGAAAAGCTTACAATCGAAATGGGCTAGACAGAGTTAAGTACTGTCCCCATTTTACAGATGGGGAGCTGAGGCACAAACAAATTGATTGACTTTCCCAGCAAGCCAGACACTGAACCCAGATCTACTGAGTGTTAGTCCAGTGGCTTAATCTGAAGACCGTCCGTATTCCACTAAAATATCCTTTTATTAAAACCCAACCCAAAAAAGTTCATTTCGTACTACAGTGAAATTACGTTTCCACTGTAACCCATCAAAATGAAGAGGCTGATTCAGGGGCAAACAGTTTTTAAGGCATTGTGATTCAGTTCATACACCAGGGAAGTTTGAAAGAGGAAGTAACTTTAAATGATTGAAGGACAAGAGGCTGGATATGGCTTCAGCTAAGGGCAGAAGAGCATGGATGCATGGATATTGATAGCTCTGAATACATACTCACTAATATAGATAGATCTGAAACAGCACTTAGATATTTGCATTCCTCTCCAAAATTCATAAGACATGAGCCTCACATGCAGGGATTAGGATACTTACTTGTGTGTGCACTGCTTAGATCACACTGGCCATACGGTTTTTATTTTTTAATTGAAAATCTGTGGATACTTAAGATAACAAGTGCAGATGTGCATTCCTACACCTGTACTCAAAAACATCTTCCTGTTTAGAAAACAAGGATTTACTGGATTCAGTGAATGGTTTATATGCCTACATATCACCTTTAGGGTGTGGTGAAAGCACAATAGAATAAAACATTCCAGCAAGTTTCCAGAGGCTAGATTAGCTGATTTCTTCTCTTTTAAGATTGGAGTAAGTTAACAAACACACACCAAATACTGGGAATTATTTTTGTGTTAAACAATAGTTTCACAAGTCACAATTTTTGTATTTGATTTTGGTAATTTAGTATATGCAGCTTGTGTATGTTTTTACGTATATATAGTACAGCATGACAGTGCATTACCTGGATACATTCTTTATGCATCCTCTTCTCGGTTCTTAATGAAAAGATCAGATGCTGATCCTGTCATTTTTTTCATATTTCATACAACTGTATCAGTTGTCTATCTAGAGTTTGAGACATCTGAGAACAGTAAGATTTATATACATCTTTTACAAAAGCAATGTTATCAATATTTTTTAAAGTAAGTAATTTCCTGCAGATTCCTTACTAGAAATGAAGTGTTTAAACTTTTACTGCAGAATACTCACAGCTAAAGATGGTTGTTCTGTGAGATGCTGTATTTCTGAACGCTACCTGTAATAAGTGTTAAAACACCCCTATAATCTGTCTTGAAAGTTCAGAATTTCACCTCCCCTGCAGGGTTTTTTCTAAACTAACGCAGTGTTATTCATTAGAGTTCACCCTGCAGGTCATATGGAATTTTAAGTTGCCAGAACTGTATACATGTAAATTGCCATTAATATTTTTCTGTTTTTACTGCTTAATTAAGCTTTTTAGAACTCTTTGATTCCCATCCTCCTCCTCCCCCTTATAATATTTATATTAAGGGGCTTTTGACTGGGAGATATGACTCAGCTGTGCAGGTGGAATACAAATGAACTCATTATATGATGGCAATACTAAAAGACTGTAATGTAAATGGTGCTTTGCTTGCTGTTGAAGTGTTTGGCATTTTACACAGAAGACCAGAAGTGGAGGGAAGGAGGCTGTTATGAAATGGAGCTAAGATTGAAATAGTAGACTCCTCTTGACTGTCTCATATATCTAAGAAGCCTGTGGCGCTCCTAGTGCAATTTTATTGGCTTGGTATTTGCAATGTTAATTTTGCTCAGTTCAGCGTGATTAGAGTGTGTGGAGAGATGCGAGCAATTGTAGATGATTGGATGGTGACCTCTCCTGGAGAGTTAGGGTAAGGTTTGTGTTGAAGATGCTCTCTTCTGTGGTAGTTACCATTCAGTTAAGGCCTGCCTGCTTCTAGCTTCACCTGCAGTAATTCTTATTTCTCTTATCTTTTTTCTGCAACTTTGTTATTTCAAGTATACAGAATGTTTCATTTTTTCTGCCATTAAAATTCTTAAATGACTTCTTGGTGACCAATTTAACTGAGGACAAACCTGTCTTTAAAATATTAAATTACAAGATAAATGGAACTGAGAATCGTAGCCTCAGGAAAGTAATGTTGTGTCCCCTTTATTTCCCATCAGGAATTGACAAGGAGAATGTCGAACTCTCCCCCACCACAGGACACTCCAACAGCGGGAGGACACGCCATGGGTCCGCAAGTCAAGTGCAAAAGCAGCGAAGCGCTGGCAGTTTCAAACGTCACAGCTCTAAAAAGATAGTGTGAAGCTTTTTTTTTTTAACTGACTTATGTACCTGGGCTTCACTAGTGGCCCTCCACCAGTTGTGATGCTGCACTTAATTCTTAACGTTCCCATCCCACCAGCCATGTTGCCAGATGATCAACTCTTAAAACATTGCCTGAATTTTAATGCCTTCTTTTCTTCTGTTTTTTTGGTTTAAGCCAGTATTTCAGAACCATTCAACGGAACCATTTGTAGATCCTGAAGAACTTCTTAGATGAATGAAGTATGGAATTCTTTACAGTGCAGTACAGTCGCTGTCCAAATATGAAAGCCATTTCTCATAGACGGTTTTACCTTGCTTCTGTTATATGCCTTGTTAGTTTCTTCTTTAAAGAAAAGTGTTACTGTTTAATCCTGTTTTGCACACTTTTCAAGTTAATGGCTTCATGAGCCGGGGAAGTACTATAATCCTTGTTAATTCAAACCCTTCAGATTTTTAGCTGTGGACTTTTTTTTACCATACTTAAAAGTAACCTTGAAATTAGCCACAGTGCAGTAAACCTAACCAGAGGTGGTTGATAAATTAAATCTTTAGTAATTAGCAATAAATTTAAGAGGACGAGGAGGCCACTTGTCTCTTCATTTGCCAGAACGTAGCTTCATATATTTAGGACTGTATATGGACCAGACTGGACAAACTGACTTTTTCCAAAGTACATTTATTTTTTGCTGAACTTTGACTGCACTAAAAGAAATGGATGTGTAGAGAAAAAGCAAATCATCAAGAACTGACTATTAATTATGCTCTCTTAGTAGCTGCTTGAAAAATGTATTACTTTTTATGTTACCACATATCCTATGTGTTACTTTTGCCCTTTCCACCAATTTTATGCACCTTCAAGAAATTCCTGGCAGAATAACTGTTTGGGAAAGTTGTCTGAAGTAACTTTCAACTCCCTCAGAATTGTGTTTGGCAAAGCTGCTTGTGTGCTGCCCAAGCAATGATACAAAATCATTAATGTTCACTTCAGTGCAAAATGGTACATGAATTTAAAAATAGCTGACATCTTTGTCAGACAGGTTTTGTATGAATGTTTGCAATGCAATTTCTGCCATCAGCATAGACATTTCTCTCAAATTTTTATAGAAGAATTTTCAATTTTTTTTTTTAATTTGCAAAAATTATGTTTTGGGTTTATAAGAAGTAAACTGAAATTGCTTTCTAGCACTGTGAAAGATTCATCAACTTACAGTAGTATATTAACAATGGATGACTGTGATAATATGCTGCTATGTTGAATGATATGTAATGAAGCAGCACAAAGTGCTACAAATACTATCTTTATGGACTAAAAACATGCGGAACATTTTGATCTCAGAGGTAAATATAAATTCTGACAAAGGAGGGCATGTCATCTGGGTGCTCATTTTAGGGCTAAATATATCTACTGTTAATGCCAGGTGGTCCCTGTTGTATGTTAGGATTTAGCAATTTATGAAAAAATTTAAAGAAAAATTTAAAGAAAAAAGTAGATCGTATTAAAAAACAAAAACACCTCCCATAGTGCGATTTCAGTAGTGGCTTTCAGTAAATCAAACTCCACAGCTAAATTAATAGAGAATGGTACAATTAAGTGTTCAGATTGTATTGATATAGCACATTATTCACATTTATTCACACAGTAACAGTGTAACATGTTTATGTAAATAAAAATTTGCCTTTATTGTATTGATTCAGAAAATAACAATTTAATTTTTTTAATTTGTTTACAGTCCTGGAAAAACTATGAACACAAACTTAATATGCAAATAGTTTGCCAAAATAAGAGGAAAACTTAGAATTAGTAGTTATCTTGAACTAGATATGTTGGAAAATATTGAAGACTTGTGCAATTAACCAAACTTTTTTTATTCTTGATCATGTAGGAGCTGCAGTAGAAACTTAATTATTAAAATTCTACAAAAGCTATGTATGAAATGGATTATGAGGATAGAACTGAATTTAGGAATAGAGCAATGACCAATGCCAGGTACTAAGCTGCTATGCATTCATAACCTTGGATATCACAGATAAAATCTCTTCCATCTAGTACATCCAATTGTGTAGTAGTCAGTTTCAAAATCTGTCCGTTTAAAACCTTGATCATATTGAATCAAGCTCATTCTAGCCTTGTCAGTTTTCTAAGTGTTCAGTTTTGTTAAAGATTATGAATCCTAAAGAAAACTCACTAATATATTTTTTCTCACCATAAGGCTGGGAAATCTTTTAAAGGTAATATGCTGTTACAAAATAGAAGCTTTTTGCTCTTTCAGTTTCCCTGGTGAGCTAATTTTCAAAAATACTGCATTTTTCATGTTTATTACCAAATCAGTTTGGATTGGGTTGAGTGTATTTAAAACTACCTTTTCCAATGTTTTGAGATTGCCTGACGAAATTGGAATTCATAAAAAGTGTGCATTTCAAATGTGTATGTTGTGAAATCAAAATACAGTGATCAAAATTATCTTTCATGTGAGAACCGCAGGAGTGTCTCAGTACCCACTTGACCAAAACTGATTTCATGTAAGATAGGCAATAAGTAACTCACCTTAGTAAATGTCATTGGGTGGGAGGGATTGTCTTAACATTTCTACCATTGAGTTGGGTCAGAAGATCTGAACCTTCTAGAGCAGGGGTGCCAAACTCATTTGGAGGAGAAGGCTGTATTCTATGGTTTATTCTAGTTTGTGGGCCATCGTATACATTCAGGACCATATACTCCCCCATATTGTACAGTGGAACAGCCACCAATGTTGGTCGGAGGGTTGCAAAGAGATCATGGTCTTTATATAGTGACTAACTATCTAGTGATAAGTTATTTGTTCAGTGCCTTATTGTCACATTCTTCACTCAGAAAATCTGCTCCCCAGTAAAATCTGCTCTCCACTGCTATTTTTGTCTTTTTCTTTCTCATGTTCTTTCTTAATTCCTTATTCTCCTTTCTTTCTGTGTCGCGCCCCCCCCCCCCTTGTCTTTGAGTCTTCTGCCCTTCTCTCTGCATTTCATTCGCTGGGGCAACTGCCACTTCCTAACACAGTGTGCTTCATTCCCTCCCCCTGGCACCCATTCCTTTTACTAAAATGGTTAGTGATGAAGTGAGCTGTAGCTCACGAAAGCTTATGCTCAAATAAATTGGTTAGTCTGTAAGGTGCCACAAGTACTCCTTTTCTTTTAGTGATTAAATAGTTAATGATGAGCCTGAAGTATAATCACTGAGCCTTTGATATTCCAGTCTGATTAACAGGGAATGGAGGAGTTCACACCTCTGAGTCATTGTTTCAGACAGCTGCAGACTCAGCAGCCGTCACTGCATTGGTTACACTCTGTTCACATTTTAAGGTGATCTCTGCAGCCATGGGGCCTAGACACTTTGATTTACGGGAAAGCTTAGATTTTGGAGACTCTGAATCTGACATGCGGACCACATAAATACATCACGGGGACCGTACGTTTGACACCCCTGTTTTAGAGCATGTTTATCCATTATGCATTAACCACATTAAGTACTGTAAAGACGATTGACATTTTATTGTTTGTGTTTGTATTTTCCCTGACTTAAAGTTAACTCGGTAGTATTTTAATAGTGCATAACCTACCTGTTAATTATACCAACGCTTCTGCTTTAATGTGCATGCAATTTATTTTCCATGAAAAGGAAACATTTCAAATAAGTATTTTGTGGACTGAGCATTTGGGAAAGTGCCAGTGCTCTATTCCTAATTGGTTTGTAGCTTTTAGGGCTTTTTCTGTTTCATTCTAAGGTTAATATTTTTCAGATGTAATGAAGCACGTCTTAATGTTATGCAACAGACTTACCACAGACAGTCACTTTTAGTGTTGGCCACACTTTTTTTTAATGCAGTATATCACCTGTAAATAGATTTTGTGTAAAATTTGACAAAGTATATTTACTACACTGTAAATACATGTGACAATATATTGTATTATTTTGCTTTTTTGTAAAGCAGTTAGTTGCTGTATATGTATAACATACAAATTTGATTATTCTAGTGTTAGTAATTGTTAACTACTACTTCTCCTTCCTGCTGGTGCGTTGTCATTTAAAGAAGAAAAAATGCTGTGTACGATAAACGTACACGGTGTACGATAACTTACTATTTCCATTTGGGCCTCAACTTCAAAAATGTTTCCTTGATTTACAATCCTGTTACTATTGTAAGCAAGCGTGCAGCAGCCAGTGAGAATCCTGCTGACTCGAACACAGTTGGTAACTTGTAGGTAAAAACTGTAGAAATCATAGTTTCAAATAATTGTTGTTCACCCTATTTTCCCCTCATGTATGTACTTCCCTTTTTTTGAAGTAAAATGTAAATTCAACCTGCTTTGAGTTGTTTGGGGGTCATTGGCTGCTAGGGTTCACGGCTGACCTTTTTATTCTCATCATTTTCTTGTCCCTCAGGGTACTGGGATTTGTTTTATTCTTTTGGAAGCTAGAGGTGGGTGTGAACCAAGAACCTAAAGCTCATCAAGGTCAGAAGGATTCTTCTGCTGACTTCAGTGGGGAAGTCCACAATCGTGTTTAAAGCTGGTGATGTGGATTTGTGGCTGTGAATATTGCTGAATGCTTTTTCTCCATAATTGTTTGTTTCTAGATCATGGTTAAACTAATTGTTCCAAATTCTGCCCTCTGTTAAGCGTGAACAACTCCTATTGACTTAAAAGATGGCTAATATCTAGTAGCAGAGCAATTCATGTCACCTCACATCAGTCAAAATCAGTTTATCATTTAAATAGCTCAGTATTTCAAATCCATTCATTTTTAAATGTAAATTTAGTTTTTTAATAACTAAAGGTGGCTGCTTAGTCTTTCTAAAAAAATCTTACAGTATAGTCTGTCTATTCAAGCTTATTTTAGAAGCCTGGAATTTCAAGTATGAATTAAGTATCAGTTAAAGGCAACTTTTGTGGCAGCAGCTTAATTATAATTGAGTCTGTTTTCTTCCATGTGAAAATATTACTTTCTAGTTTAAAATGTATAAATGCTTATATTCGGCCTTTTTTCTGAATTGGTAAAAGATGTCAGAGAACATATTCACACACTTGATAGTTGCTGCAAACTAAACATTACATCATTTGACCCTAGATCAGTGAAGAATATATTTATACACTCTACCACACGTTCATGCATGTGCGCACACAATATAGATCTACTGATTTTTGTAATGCAGAATGCTGCCCTCGCCAACAGGTGGGACTGCGTGAAAGAGTAGCAGTTTCTGAAGATGTTTTTGTAGGGGGTTGGGTTTCCCTAATTTGGTATCCAAAATGAGAGAGCAGTAATGCCATATTTTCCAGTCCCTTTTTAAACTAGCATCGTTATTAGTCTGGTTAATTATAGACATGTGCACTTGCTGTATTTTCCCCCTCCTCCCCCCCCCATGTAAAACTGCTATGGTGCAGGGCAAAGCAAGCTACCTCTGGCTAGTGATAGTGAAAATTGTGCTCTTCAGGGGCCAAAAGATAGGAGCAAGTTCTTCTTTGAGTGGTGTCTCTGTGGGTGCTCCACTTTTGGTGGTGTTGTACCCCTGTGCTCGTAGCCAGAGATTTAAGTTAGCAGTGCCCCGGTTGGGCCGCACATGAGCAGTCTCCGTCTCGCACTGCTTCAGGCGGTTAACTAGCGCTGTGCGACCAACACCTCGCACCCTCTCTTGCCCCCAGTTCCTTCTC
The DNA here is from genome assembly GCF_965152235.1 of Eretmochelys imbricata. NCBI lineage: Eukaryota > Metazoa > Chordata > Testudines > Cheloniidae > Eretmochelys > Eretmochelys imbricata. The sequence goes on along the minus strand of NC_135588.1, from coordinate 9,201,088 downwards.
TACCACCATTGGCTTGACTCGGAGCACTCTGCAGGGCCTCACAGCTAGAAATAATCTTTTTCCTGTCCCTTTAGCAGTAGTTCCTAGTTCTTAGTTAGAATACAATAGACTATTTTCCCTTCCTACCTTATCCCTGTCTTAAAAAAAAATTAAAAATTCCTCATAGGACTGTAAGTTTTTGAGTTTTTGCTGATCGCAGTGGCACTTTCCTCTTCTATCTTGCCACATCACTGAGAGAATAAGCTCCCCCGGGGCATGCCTGGCTCCCCAGGCTTTAAACGCTAGACTAACTGCCAGCTTTCAATACCCCTCTCAGACGGACATTCAGTGCGTCCACTGTCTCAGTGAGAGACATATACTGCGAAAGTGCTCGTACTGTCAAAACTGGAAAGCCCGCACGAGAAAGGCAAGGGATTTACAAGTAAAACTTCTCATGGAGAAATCTCTTCGCCCAGCATCTGAGCCTGAGGTACGAACCTCTCTTGGCCAGAAATCGCCGACTGCTGCCTCAGAGAAAGGCTCCTCTTTCAGGGGAAAAGATCCTGAACAGCCTGCCAAGAAGGTAGCAAAGAAACGGCACCACGTCCCCAGCTTTGGAGTCGACCAAGAAAAAGCGCTCCGATAGAGGCCAAATGCTCCCAGTATTGACCACACCTAGGGTGACCAGATGTCCCGATTTTATAGGGACAGTCCCAATATTTGGGGCTTTGTCTTGTATAGGTGCCTATTACCCCCCACCCCATCCCAGTTTTTCAAACTTGCTGTCTGGTCACCCTAACCACACCGGCCATATCAACAGACCAGATCCCTCTGGTACCGACGGTACTGAGAAACCCAGAGCTCCTAAGCAGTTGAGCTCTGTCACAGGTGCTAAGGGGAAAGTGAAACCCCATGCTGCGGCACTGACAACAGCAAAGGCCATCGGTAGCAAGTATACCTGTGCTAATGCTGCCAACTTCTGCTGGTACTGTGCCGATCAGCTCACTCCAACACACTGTACTGAGCTCCACCGGCACCGAGACCGTGCACGTCACAGCAGTTCCTCTGTCATACAGACTTACCAGTCTCATCGGTACTGCAGTCTCCTCTGCACCGATGGTACCCCAGTACTTAGCCAGCCCAGCTCTCCACAGCTTTCAATGTAGTTCTTTAGGGGGAGGACGATGCAGAGGAGGATATATGGCACTCGCCCCATCTTTCCTCTCCTGTGTCTACACCCACTACACAGGCCCTACCAAGCATGGGCTTCCCTGTAAACTTTACAAATCAACCCTGGTATGGCCACCCCTGGATGCCCACCATGCCCTTCCAACTGCAATGGCCATTCTGGCAGCCATGAGCTACATATACACAAAAGGGAGTACCCACCACTCTGCCCACAACTGGGGCACCTCAACCACCCGTATGGCCATCAAAGGCACCTTCTGCTGTCTCAGAACATAGGGCTAAAGAACAGGAGCAATTCTCGGACCCAGACAAACCAGCTGACATTCAATTGTCATCTTCCTCACCAGATGACACGATTATGCCTCCACCTCCCACCACTGCAGATGATATCAAGCAGTTTCAGGAACTTTACAAGAGAGTGGCCACTTCCCTAGACATCTCTCTGGAAGAGGTCCAGGAATCTCGCCACAAGCTAGTGTACATACTACACATGTCCACTTCATCCAGTATCACCCTTCCCATGAATGATGCAATTATGGACCCTGTGAAGTTGATTCGATTCCACCTACCTGTAAAAGGTCTGATAAGAAGTATTATGTGCCAGCCAAGGACACTGAATTCCTTTTCTCACTTCCAACGCTGAACTCACTCGTTATCGACACGTTGAATGAACAGGGTAAACAACAATATTATAGAAACACCCTGTATGATAAAGACTGGAAACGTCTCGACCTATTGAGCTGTAAAGCATACTTTGCTGTGACATTACAATTGAGAATTGCCAGCTATGAAGCCCTAATATGCCAGAATACGATCACAATAATTACACAAGTCTCTCGGAATTTATAAACTTTATTCCAGATGACAAAAATGATCAATACAAAGCATTCATCACAGAGGACCAACCTATCACCAGAACAGCTCTCCAAGCTGCCCTTGACTCTGCTGATTCCACAGGAAGATCCATAGCAACAGCAGTTGTTATGAGGAGAGCCTCCTGGCTTCATCTATCCGGTTTCCCAAAGCCAGTGCAGTCCACCATAGAAGACTTACCTTTCAAAGACTTGGTGGGATAACTCGCATGACTGGAGTACTGTCATGGATGGGTATAAACTGTTCAGGAAGGACAGGGAGGCCAGAAAAGGTGGGGGAGTTGCACGGTATGTAAGGGAGCAGTATGACTGCTCCGAGCTCAAGTATGAAACTGCAGAAAAACCTGAGAGTCTCTGGATTAAGTTTAGAAGCCTGAGCAACAAGGGTGATGTCGTGATGGGAGTCTATAAACCACCAGACCAGGGGGATGAGGTGGATGAGGCTTTCTTCTGGCAAGTCGCAGAAGCCACTAGATGGCACGCCTTGGTTCTCATGGGCGACTTCAATCATCCTGATATCTGCTGGGAGAGCAATACAGCGGTGCACAGACAATCCAGGAAGTTTTTGGAAACTGTAGGGGACAATTTTCTGGTGCAAGTGCTGGAGGAACCAACTAGGGGTGGAGCTCTTCTTGACCTGCTGCTCACAAACTGGGAAGAATTAGTAGGGGAAGCAAAAGTGGATGGGAACCTGAGAGGCAGTGACCATGAGATGGTCGAGTTCAGGATCCTGACACAAGGAATAAAGGAAAGCAGCAGAATACGGACCCTGGACTTCAGAAAACCAGACTTTGACTCCCTCAGGGAACTGATGGGCAAGATCCCCTGGGAGAATAACATGAGGGGGAAAGGAGTCCAGGAGAGCTGGCTGTATTTTAAAGAATCCTTATTTAGGTTACAGGGACAAACCATCCCAATGTGTAGAAAGAATAGTAAATATGGCAGGCGACCAGCTTGGCTTAACAGTGAGATCCTCGCTGATCTCAAGCACAAAAAAGAGGCTTACAAGAAGTGGAAGATTGGACAAATGACTAGGGATGAGTATATAAATATTGCTCGGGCATGTAGGAATGGAATCAGGAAGGCTAAATCACACCTGGAGTTGCAGCTAGCGAGGGATGTTAAGAGTAACAAGAAGGCTTTCTTCAGGTATGTTGGCAATAAGAAGAAAGCCAAGGAAAGTGTGGGCCCCTTACTAAATGAGGGAGGCAACCTAGTGACAGAGGATGTGGAAAAAGCTAACGTACTCAATGCTTTTTTTGCCTCTGTCTTCACAAACAAGGTCAGCTCCCAGACTATTGCACTGGGCAGCACAGCATGGGGAGGAGGTGGCCAGCCCTCTGTGAAGGAAGAAGTGGTTCGGGACTATTTAGAAAAACTGGATGTGCACAAGTCCATGGGGCCGGATGCGTTGCATCTGAGAGTGCTAAAGGAATTGGCGGATGTGATTGCAGAGCCATTGGCCATTATCTTTGAAAACTCATGGCGATCAGGGGAAGTCCCGGAAGATTGGAAGAAGGCTAATGTAGTGCCCATCTTTAAAAAAGGGAAGAAGGATGATCCTGGGAACTACAGGCCGGTCAGCCTCACCTCAGTCCCCGGAAAATCATGGAGCAGTTCCTCAAGGAATCAATTCTGAAGCACTTAGAGGAGAGGAAAGTGATCAGGAACAGTCAGCATGGATTCACCAAGGGAAAGTCATGCCTAACTAATCTAATTGCCTTCTATGATGAGATAACTGGTTCTGTGGATGAAGGGAAAGCAGTGGACGTGTTATTCCTCGACTTTAGCAAAGCTTTTGACATGGTCTCCCACGGTATTCTTGTCAGCAAGTTAAAGTAGTATGGGCTGGATGGATGCACTACAAAGTGGGTAGAAAGTTGGCTAGATTGTCTGGCTCAACGGGTAGTGATCAATGGCTCCATGTCTAGTTGGCAGCCAGTATCTAGCGGAGTGCCCCAAGGGTTGGTCCTTGGGCCGGTTTTGTTCAATATCTTCATAAATGATCTGGAGGATGGTGTGGTTTGCACTCTCAGCAAGTTTGCGGATGACACTAAACTGGGAGGAGTGGTAGATACACTGGAGGGTAGGGATAGGATACAGAGGGACCTAGACAAATTGGAGGATTGGGCCAAAAGAAATCTGACGAGGTTCAACAAGGACAAGTGCAGAGTCCTGCACTTAGGACGGAAGAATCCAATGCACCGCTACAGACTAGTGACTAGTGAATGGCTAGGCAGCAGTTCTGCAGAGAAGGACCTAGGGGTGACAGTGGACGAGAAGCTGCGTATGAGTCAACAGTGTGTCCTTGTTACCAAGAAGGCCAATGGCATTTTGGGGTGTATAAGTAGGGGCATTGCCAGCAGATCGAGGGACGTGATCGTTCCCCTCTATTCGACATTGGTGAGGCCTCATCTGGAGTACTGTGTCCAGTTTTGGGCCCCACACTACAAGAAGGATGTGGAGAAATTGGAGAGTCCATCAAAGGGCAACAAAAATGGTTAGGGGACTGGAACACATGAGTTATGAGGAGAGGCTGAGGGAACTGGGATTGTTTAGTCTACGGAAGAGAAGAATGAGGGGGGATTTGATAGCTGCTTTTAACTGCCTGAAATGTGGATCCAAAGAGGATGGATCTAGACTATTCTCAGTGATGACAGGAAAAGGAGTAATGGTCCCAAGTTGCAGTGGGGGAGGTTTAGGTTGGATATTAGGAAAAACTTTTTCACTAGGAGGGTGGTGAAACACTGGAATGCGTTACCTAGGGAGGTGGTGGAATCTCCTTCCTTAGAAGTTTTTAAGGTCAGGCTTGACAAAGCCCTGGCTGGGATGATTTAGTTGGGATTGGTCCTGCTCTGGGCAGGAGGTTGGACTAGATGGCCTCCAGAGGTCCCTTCCAACTCTGTTATTGTATGATTCAAAGGTGCCAAACTCTTAGCGGACAGGACAGACGAGTCATTGCATACCCTGAAAGACTCGAGGGCCACCTTACAGTCTCTGGGCAGCCACACACCTAGGAACAAGAGATGACATACCACTTACCAAACTCCTCAATCGTTCCGACCCCCTTCGTATACTCAACGGAATAGGTATTACGACAGCAGGGGCAGAAACAGAAAACTTCAAGGAGAAGACAATCTGCTCCCTCGACTACTACCGCTCAGTCGTCAACCTCTAGACAACGGATTTGAAGCGCTGATCGAGAGTTTGAGAATCCCATCTCTCTCACTGCTGGCACCATCTGTCAATGGCAAAATTTTTGGAGATTGCCTACTTCCATTCTACCCCATCTGGCAGTCCATCAACATGGACAGATGGGTATTAGAAATCATCAAAACTGGTTACTCCATTCCCCTTACCTGCAAACTCCTTACCCACCCACCCCTTCTCTGTCCCTCTTCAGGGACCCCTCTTACAACCATCTACTGCGGGAAGAGTTGAACCATCTCCTATCCCTGGGAGCAGCAGAACCTGTACCAATCAAGTACAGAGGGAGGGGGTTCTATTCCCACTAATTTCTCACCCAGAAAAAAAAAAGGACATTGGAGACCTATTCTTGATCTACAGCAACTCAACAAGTTTGTAAAAACACAGATTCAAAATGGTTTCACTAGGCACCATAATCCCAGCATTAGAGAGGGTGGACTGGTTCTAAGCCCTCAACCTACAGGACGCATATTTTCATATATCTATCCATCCTTCACATCGGAAATTCCTGCACTTCACAATAGCACAGGACCACTTTCAGGACAAAGTTTTGCCCTTTGGCCTTTCCACTGCACTGCAGATATTTTCCAAAGTACTCGCCATAGTAGCGGCCTACCTATGCAGAGAGGAAATAATGATAGTCCCATACTTGGACGACTGCCTGCTGAAAGCAGCAACACTGCAGGCAGCCATAGATTCCACCCAATATATGATAGATCTCTTCAAGTCCTTAGGACTTCAAATAAACTTACAAAAGTCCACCTTAACACCTGTCCAACTCCTGGAATTCATTGGAGCGGACCTCAATTCCCTCCAAGCAACTGTCTCCCTCCCAACAAAACGCTTTCTGACTCTAACCGCCTTAATCTTAACAGTGCGCAACAGCCCGCATGCATCTGCCCGAACTTACAACTCCAAGCCACATGGCCGCCACACCCTTCACCATCCAACATGCAAAGCTACACATGTGGTGCCTTCAAGCCTGGTTATGAATGAATTATGCTCCCTACAAGCACAGCCTAAACAAACTCCTCACAATGCCGAATGCAGTCAAGGACTCCCTGCTATGGTGGACCAATATGGACAACGTCTGCAGGGGCGTGCCGTTTCTGCAGTATCCATCAGCGCTCACCATCACCACGAATGCATCCTTCCTAGCCTGGGGGGTGCATCTCCAGGCACAGTCTGTACGGGCCCGCTGGCCTCCAGCAGAGTCCCAGCTTCATATCAACCTGCTGGAACTATGAGCAGTTTGAAATGCTTGTTTTCATTTCCTACTACTAATCCAAAACAAAATGGTACAGATCCTGACAGACAATATAGCCACCATGTTCTACATAAACAGGCAAGGAAAAGCCTGGTCACGCTCCCTATGTACGGAAGCCATGCGTCTTTGTGTTTGATGCACCATTGCCAATGTCCATGTTATAGCTTTGTACCTACCTGGCTGCCAGAACAACACAGCAGATGCTCTGAGCAGGAAGTTTTATCAAGACCACGAATGGGAGCTGAACACATGGGTTCATATTTTCCGGATGTGTGGGTTCTCAACCATAGGCCTCTTCGCAACTGCACAAAACTCCAAATGCCCCCAGCTCTGCTCCAGAAAGGACTTGGTCAACATTCTCTAGGCAACGCCTTCCTCAAGTGGAGCGCCGCCTTCCTGTACGCCTTCCCCTCCACCCCCCTCCTAGCCCATGTACTCCACAAGATAAAGCAAGACCAATCCACATACCCTTACCTTCTCCACATGTCGTTCTGTCCCCCACGCATGCTCCTTCTTCTGCGTCAGCTTCTATCACAGGATGCAAGTCGCATCCTCCATCCAGATCCCCAAAAACTCAAAGCCTAGTTACTACATGGCACTCGGGATCTGAAATGACAAGTTCCACAGAAGTTCAAAACATGTTATTAAACAGCCGTAGAGCAACTACCCAACACAGCTACGGACATAAGTGGAAAGTATTGGAATCATGGTGCCAACGCAAACAGACTGCACCTGTGTCAGCCGCCTTACCTCTTATTTAGACTATCTACTGCAACTCAAATAGGACTTTCCATGAGTTCCATCCACATACACCACCTTGGACATCACAACATTTCATCATAAAGTCAACGGATTCTCTTTTTCATGCATCCCATCACTAAACGCTTCTTAAAGGGCCTCTCCAACTCCTCTCCAGAAGTGAGAAAACCCGCCCCACAGTGGGACCTCAGCCTCCCTTTCCTCACCGGGCCCCCTTTCAAGGCCATAGCTACAAACTCGTTACTACACCTCTCTATGAAGGTTGCATTTCTAGTGGCCATTATGTCGGCCAGGGGGATGGGAGAACTAGCTGCTCTGATGACGGATCCACCCTATATGATCTTTTTTAAAGATAAAGATAAAGTATCAGACCCCATCCTGAGTTTTTACCTAAGTTGGCTTCATCGTTTCACAAAATGCTTTGTGTGTATAAAAGATCTTCTACACTTTCCACAGTATGCATCCGATGAAGTGAGCTGTAGCTCACGAAAGCTTATGCTCAAATAAATTGGTTAGTCTCTAAGGTGCCACAAGTACTCCTTTTCTTTTTGCGAATACAGACTAACACGGCTGTTACTCTGAAACCTGGTTCTCAAAGAGCGTCTCTAATCCCAATCTAAATTATTTCCCCTGATACCATACACCAGAATATGGATTATGTTTTAATAGCAATTCTCATGGACCAGTTCCCTCTGGTACAGGTCACTGACCCTTCCATTTGTGATCACGTAACATCACTATGGTAATTACAGTAACTGCTTAAGTGGAAAGCCATAATTTATTTTGAGCTCTCTTTTAATACAGTTTAGCACCTGGATCCATGGAGGAAAGAACAGTGCCATCTGACCAGTAAGTGCTCCACAAATCACAATTGAAAAACCCCTGCTGTACTTGGTCCTGACACCACTATAATGTTACAAATGAAGAAGTTAGAGGACTCAGAATTCAGAGCTCTAAATATCGTCTTGGATGTGGTGGTAGAATTTTATATTCTGTGAGTAGTGGGATAAAATTGGAGAGATGCTAATTTAATGCTCACTCACTCACAATTCCTGCGGTACTCCTTTAATCCACAGAAGTCCATAATGTGAAATTGATTATTCTGAAACCCTCAGACGTGTGTTTGTATAAACGTATCCAAATTACCACATCTCTAAATAACTCTTCTTTTCATACAGCCTCAGCCATTCCAGGTATTGCATGTTAAACCTGCAGATACTATTGATGACTGTAATAAGATCTAACATGTTGATAGTTCTTTGTATCTTCAAAGTGCTCCATAAACACCCACATTAAAATTCACACAGTTCCTCTGAGGTGGGTAAATATCCTCACTCCACAAATAGCGGAAACAAATTGTGACTCATTCAAAACCAGAGGGTGTCATTGTCACAGCTAAGACTAGACTTATCTCCAACTACTTCACCACACTAAGTGACTGGATAACAAGGGAAATATTTCAGGTGACAAGGGAAGAATCCTGTCTGTGCAGGGAAGTGAGGCTTTTCAAAGTCATTTGTGTCACTACATGATAATAAGGGAGAATGATCCGTTTCTTGTAGCAGTTGGCTGGCAATTGTGATTGATTTTTAAACATCTTGTAAATGTGCCCAATGTTATCATGGACCCAATATAAACTTCTCAGTGGGCATGTTCAGATTCAAAGCATCAGCCTACACTCCACAAGGTAGAAATATTTGGACAAACAAATCTCTCTGTTGCCTTGGTCTTGTCTGGAGCTCTTCCCAGGTACAGATTCAATTGCTGGGATGAGCTGTTCAGAAACGGATGGATAACTTTCCCTCTAGTTAGTGAAGTCCAGTATAAAAATCCTCATGCAACAGAAACATCTCTGCCAGTCACAGGCTCAGTCTATTTAACCTTCCACGTCTCCAAATTTGGGCTGGAGCCTTTGGATTAAATTCTGCCTTCAGATGTGTGTGTGCACAACTCCCCCTGGAGTGTATGTGGGGATATGCACATTGTATGGGAGAATTCAACCTGCTGTGTCCAATTGCATTCCTTTTCCACTTAAGACCCATCCATTTGCAATGACTATAGTCCTTTTTTGGGTCCCTTTCCATGCTCATGGATCAATCCTAGCCATGTCCCTTGAGGTGATGTCCCTGGAAAGTTGGAAGAGGCAGCAATGCCTTCAGACCCTCATGGGGCAGATTTTTTTCTTATGATTTGCTGTAAAATTGTCGCCTCTTTACCTGCAAGAAACTGCTTTGGAAAAACCTCCAACTCCTCAGTTTCACTCAGGCTATTAATTCAGCTCAGCAGCCATTTTTTGGTCCATATTCTTCAAAGTACTGGAAGACTATCCCTGGTGAAATGTGAATTTCCGCCGTTCAAGCCATTCAAAGGCGCTCTAGAATGGGCTCGTTGCAAAGCCGTCATTAAAGACGGGAAAGTCAAAGAGCTGGGGACGCTCAAGCCCCATTTTTTTTAAAGATAGGATGTTATTTTCAGTCCCACAATGAACTGCTCACCAATTACTTTGTACAAAGGCACCACACCGGGAATTCCTGTTCTTTTGTAGCTGCTACTTTAGTTCACACTTGCGGATGTTTTGCTAGCTTGGTTTCCTTGCACTTAAATTGCTTTCATGTTCTCTGTCTAGCTATCCGTGCATCGCAGCCAATAGGCTCTAGGGAAAGGGGCCCCAAACGGTGGTACAGGTGCCAGTGGTGGAAGACAAGCTTCTTGGAAGTGGTAGGTCAAAGACTCTTAGGTTTGGGAGGAGGAGGGGTTCTCCCCCACCCCAGTTTCAAAGCCGTGGCCCGCTAGGAAATCGGTGAGAGGCACAATGCCCTCTTGGGCTTATTCAGTCAGAGTGGTGAATGAGAGTTGCTGGGCATGCCGGCAGAGTGGTTTTATTCAGCGGGCGGGCGCTGGGGCTATGCAGCTGGACCTGGGGCACGCAGCCGTGCCTGCCTTTCTGCTAGGCCGAGCCCTCCGCACGGGCGTCGCCGAGCCATGCAGCTGGAGGGGAACGTGGGGGCCCCATCTAGCAGCACCAGAGCTCTCATCCCAAAGAGCCGCCGTGCCTGGGTCACAGCTGCTGCAAAACCTCCAGCCGCTCGGAGCTGCGGGATCCAAACCTCCCGCAAGGAAGCCGCTGCAAAGCAGGGGCCCCCGGTGCTGCCCAGGCTGCGGCCTGGCTCTGGCGTGCAGGGGGAATTCCCTCCTGCCTCTGCAGCGCCAGGGGCACGTGGGCGTGACGGGTCGGCTTGGATGGTACCGCCGGGCTCTTCGGCCTCGGAGCAGCTGGCTGGCTGCGACCTGAGCTTTCCCCAGCAGGGGGAGACCCTGAGCAGTTTATCCAGCATCTCAGGGCCCTGCTGAGGAGGGTCTGGAGCTGCTGAGGAGCAAAAGGGGCCTCTTGGAGCAGCTTGGTGCCCAGGTAAAGTCCCCACTGCCAGGCAAGGCTCCCCTGTGTCTGCCCCTCGCCTCTGGGACCCTGCCCCTGTGCCCAGCCCCCCACCACAGGTCCCCTGTCCCTATACACACAGCTCCTCCCTGCCCCTATACGCATAGCCCTCCCCGACCTCAGCCCCCCGCCCTGCCCCTATTCACACAGCCCCCCTGCCCCTGTGCCCAGCCCCCCCACCACAGGCCCCCTGCCCCTATACACACAGCTCCTCCCTGCCCCTATACACATAGCCCTCCCCGACCTCAGCCCCCCGCCCTGCCCCTATACACACAGCTCCTCCCTGCCCCTGTGCCCAGCCCCCCGCCCTGCCCCTATACATATAGCCGTCCCCGACCTCAGCCCCCCGCCCTGCCCCTGTGCCCAGCCCCCCCACCAGAGACCCCCGCCCTGCCCCTATACACACAGCTCCTCCCTGCCCCTATACACATAGCCTTCCCCGACCTCAGCCCCCCGCCCTGCCCCTATACACACAGCCCCCCTGCCCCTGTGCCCAGCCCCCCGCCCTGCCCCTATACATATAGCCGTCCCCGACCTCAGCCCCCCGCCCTGCCCCTGTGCCCAGCCCCCCCACCAGAGACCCCCGCCCTGCCCCTATACACACAGCTCCTCCCTGCCCCTATACACATAGCCTTCCCCGACCTCAGCCCCCCGCCCTGCCCCTATACACACAGCCCCCCTGCCCCTGTGCCCAGCCCCCCGCCCTGCCCCTATACATATAGCCGTCCCCGACCTCAGCCCCCCGCCCTGCCCCTGTGCCCAGCCCCCCCACCAGAGACCCCCGCCCTGCCCCTATACACACAGCTCCTCCCTGCCCCTATACACATAGCCTTCCCCGACCTCAGCCCCCCGCCCTGCCCCTATACACACAGCCCCCCTGCCCCTGTGCCCAGCCCCCCCACCGCAGACCCCCACCCTGCCCCTATACACACAGCTCCTCCCTGCCCCTGTGCCCAGCCCCCCGCCCTGCCCCTATACATATAGCCGTCCCCGACCTCAGCCACCCGCCCTGCCCCTGTGCCCAGCCCCCTCACCAGAGACCTCTGCCCTGCCCCTATACACACAGCTCCTCCCTGCCCCTATACACATAGCCTTCCCCGACCTCAGCCCCCCGCCTTGCCCCTATACACACAGCTGCTCCCTGACCCTGTGCCCAGCCCTCCCCGGCCTCAGCCCCCCGCATGCCCCATACACAAAGCCCCTGTGCCCAGCCCCCCCACCACAGCCCCCCACCCTGCCCCTATACACACAGCTCCCCTGTGCCCAGCTCCCCCCACCGCAGCCCCCGCCCTGCCCCATACACACAGCCCTCCCCGACCTGAGCCCCTGCCCAGCCCCCCCACCGCAGCCCCCCACCCTGCCCATATACACACAGCTTACCTGTGCCCAGCCCCCCTGCCCAGCCCCCCCACCGCAGCCCCTGCCCTGTCCCATACACACAGCCCCCCTGCCCCTGTGCCCAGCCACCTCACCGCAGCCCCCGTCCTGCCCCTATACACACAGCTCCTCACTGCCCCTATACATATAGCCCTCCCTGACCTCAGCCGCCGCCCTGCCCCTATACACACAGCCCCTCTGCCCCATGCCTAGCCCCCCCACCTCAGCCCCGCCCTGCCCTATACACACAGCTCCTCCCTGCCCCTGTGCCCAGCCCCCTGCCCTGCCCCTATACACATAGCCCTCCCCGACCTCAGCCCCCTCCCTGCCCCTATACACACAGTCCCCCTCTGCCCAGCCTCCCTGACCTGAGCCCCAGCCCAGCCCCACCACCGCAGCCCCCCACCCTGCCCCTATACACACAGCTCCTTACTGCCCCTGTGCCCAGCCCTCCCTGACCTCAGCCCCCTGCCCCTGTGAACACAGCCCCCCTGTGAACACAGCTCCCACACCAGAGAACCCTGCCCCATACACACACTTGCCCCTGTACAGCCCACCCTACTAGCACCCCTGCCCTGGTACAGCCCCTTTACCAGCACCCCCTGCCCCTGTACACACAGCACCCCTCCACCAGCACCCCCTGCCCAGCCCCCCAACAAGGGCCCCCCCTGCCCCGTATACACGTCTCCCTTACCAGAGCCTCCCTTTCTGTGTACAGTTGCCTCACCGGAGCCCCCTGCTCCTGTACACGAGCCCCCTTACACGTGCATCCCTTTCCGTGTACACATCTCCCATCACCAGAGCCCCCCAGGACCTGTACATATGCACCCCATCACTGGAGACTCCCTTCCCCTGTGTGTATACACACACCCCGCCCCTGTACACACAGCTCCCCACCACCGCAGCCCCTTGCCCTTGTGTACACACAGTTTGAAAGACAATCATACTAATGGCTGCTTCACTGGGTTTCTTTTTGATGTGCTGTCTAAAAACCTGCTGTGTTTAAATATGTGCGTTATAATCGACATCTTAGGTTTCCTTAGGCATTTATATTACTAGAGCATCTGGCAATACTTAAATCAAGCCTATTAAGGCCTAAAATGTGCACGAAAAGGAGACATTTGTATGTGGTACATCAAACATCATTTTTGTAAGAAGGTGTTATGTGAACCACCAAAATTTGGAAACCACTGGTGTAATGAATTCAGGACACCTGGGTTCAAATCCTGCCTCAGCCACAGACTCTGTGAGACCTAGGCCAAGTCACCTAATCTGCACTGTCATAGTCCCCATCTGAAGAGTGGGGGGTTATACTTCCCCAGCACACAGGTGTGCTGAGGATAAATCCATTAATGGTTCTGAGTTGCTCGGATACTACCGTGATGAGAGCCGTAAAGTACATAGATAGGAATATAGTGTTTGTTTTTATTCACAATTAGGCTTTCAGAAAAGCTACAGCCAATCAGTACTCTGATACTACGGGGAGTGGTAGTGACCGCTCTATTTCAAAGCAATTGTGTTTCTTTCCCCAGCTAAAGTTCCTGATTTATAGGTGGTGCGTCCCATAAGTGTTGCAAGATTTGTTTCTTCAGCTGGCTGTCAGTACGTTTCAGAGGCTCACCAATGAAAATAAAGCCCAGGGAAACCGGGCGGTTTGGAGAGTTTAGAATAGTGTTTCTTTTTATGAGACTTGTTAGAACAAATAAAGGTTTGTGCTTCAAAGCTGTAAGGGAGAAAGACGTCTCACGACTGCAACCTTAGGGATATTGAAATAGTATGGGCAATAAGTGGCCAAGAGTAACTCTGTGTGCACCTCATCTGAAATATAAAATTGTATTTTAAATAGCTGTCTTAGATAGTCCAAAAAAGAAAGCATCAGAGAAACGAGGGAGACTGGTCAGGTTGGGGGAAGAGCCACTGGAAAATTGTTTCCGTATAACAATAAGGGTGAGATTTTCATAATCACTCAAGGTTAGTCTAACTTTGCCACCAACTTCAGTGGGAGCACAGTTAGGGCCAATACTGAGTGCTTCCTTCTGGCTTTGTGCAGCTTGGTTTTAAATGTCTCAAACAATTGTCCTTGCCACAGGCCGTGGGTGTAAGTGAACTCTTGAGCAGCGAGTTCTTTTCCTGAGCTCTAGCATCAGTAGTTCTCCTTAATGCCCACCTTTTCCTCCTATCATCCTAACTAACGCCTGTGAATGTTCTCCCCAGGCTGGCTCCCCGGGGACCTTGGTTCCATCGATCGCTGCATGAGCTCAAGTCATTTAACTTTGCCGGGTCTCAGTTTCCTCATCTATAAAATGAGGAAGGGTGCTACTTCACCCCCTTTGTTAAAGTGCTTTACAGTCTGTAGAGGGTTAAGTCTGTCTAAGGAATGTGGATGCCCACTATAACTGACTGATTCAAATTAATAGGAATTGAGCATCCCAATCTCCTCCAGGGCTTCGGAAACCCCATATCAGTATAACAGCCAAGTGCAGAAGAGGCAAGGCAGGGCAAAGCCCAGCTGGGGCTCCCTCTCCCAGGATATGTCTGGGGCATAACCCTCTCTCAAGGACCCTCATCTTTGAGGGGTACCAGATCCTAGGTAATCCCAGTAATGGCAACAGTAACAGCTCCAGATGCTAGAGGCAGAAGTAGGACTGCCTTGTCCCATTTAACGATGGGCATCATCCTCTGCCTGAGGACTAGCTGTTTGCTGTGACCTGTCTCCCTCTTGCAACCTTTCTTGCTCCCATCCATGTGTTTCCCACATCCCCCTTCCCCTTTTCTGTGCTGCTCCCCTGCTCACCCCCCTTTTTACTTGCTGCCTCCTGCCATTCCTGAGCCAATGGCTGCCCACATAAGTTAAATAAAGGACACTAAAAAGCCATCAAGTCTTCATCCTTCTCTGTGTTTTTGCCAACCCCTTCTCCCTTGTGTATTCAGCTTGTAAGCTCCTCTGAGTGGGAACCGTGTCTACCTCTGCCCAGGAGTCTTTGGGTGCTGCTGCAATACAAATAACAAAAGGACAATAGAGGAGGATAACTCGAGCCGTGACCCAATCCTGCAATGAGCTCTGCACTAGCATTCTCTTGCCTGCCCTCTTAAAGCCAGTGGGACTCCCCATTGTGAAGCTCATTGTGCTAAGTAACAGGTCTGCTGAGGCATGGATAGGAAGATGCGGAGCTTCATGCAGCAGTAGACAGCAAGGGGAGGGGTTTTTAAGTTCTCACATAGGGATGTGTGTGCAAGGAAAGCCATGTGAAGAGCTCTTGGTTGTACATGTAAGAGAGACCCACCCACCCTTAGATAAGCGTCTACATTGGCACACAGAAAGAAGATGGGTCAGGAGCAGCAGCATTGTATCAAAAGAGGACACTAGTTCAGTGTTCTGTAGCAATAAAAAAATACTAACGGCCCCCAAAGTCATCTCTGTACAGAGGGTAGCCAAAATGCTGTCTACATAGAGCTAGGCCCCTGAAGGCAGTAGGAGTAGATCAGCAAAACTGGGACAGAAAATTAAAACACATGTATTGGATTGACCTGGAGAAACTTAATTTCTAAGACTCCAATTCTGCAAGTGCACCTGCCTGGTTGGACCCCTGCAACCACAGAAAACACACTGCAGAATCAAGGCCCAATCAGGTAACGTGGTCCCTATTTAGCCATATTCACACAATAGAGGCCATCCTAGGGGTTGCATGTTCACCCCAACATTGGGAAGAAGAGAAGCATGCTTTGGCAGTGGGGAGAGAGCAATTGCAGGAAAGAAGGATTAAGTAGGATGAGCAAGGAGGGCACTGGGCGCTAAGACTGTTAGGATCAATACTTAGCTTTGCCACCAGCGGGACCCACATGGGCGACATTTTCAAAAGTATCCACTAACTTTGAGTGTGTGATTTGAGACAGCTCAATGTTGCTTTTCTGAGGTGCTGAGCAGCTGTGACTCCATCTGAAGCCCCAGGGGGGCACTCGAACCCTCTGCAAAGCAGCCACCTGGGAGATGGCCAAATTAGAGATCACACTGAACAATGTGGGCCCTAGTGCTTTGGTGCATCAGTGGTGCGCTCTCTCTCTCTCAAAGAGGGGAATTATTGCCTCTGTAGAGGGAGGTTGAATTGTTCTATGTGAAGTGCCCTGTGGAAAGCCATAAATAAAGGACTCGAGAGCAGATCTCCTTGGAAAAGGTGCAAGCAATGTTCACAGAAGGCTGTCTCTTTTTTCAGTATCGTGTTGGGTGCAGATTTGTGACCGGCTCTGCTCTGCACAGGAGTATTTGTTTGCCCAATATGTGCAAACAGAGCTGTGATCTCTGCTGCCAGGTGCTAGCTGTCCAGTGCAGCATGTAGGTACGCTCAGTACATATGTTCTAAGGGTTAGCGCAGCTGCCCCCGGGTTCTCTCATATTCTAAAAAGCACCAGTTCTCAGACTCTTTGATCATGGGTGCTGCATCTTAGCAGACGGCTCATCTCATGGGTCATCTCCCTAGCCATTTGATGTCACTTACATCCCTGGGCCAACCTCAGCTTCAGTGAAGTGTATTTAACATCTCGGCCAAATTGTGGACTCCTTATTCACGCTACTGAGCGGTTACTCATACAAGTAAGTCGATGGGATTGCTCATGTGAGCAACTGCTCACCAATGTGAGTAAAGGGGCCGCCGTCTGACGCTGTGTCTTTGCTCTACCTTCCCTTCCCCTCTCTCTGGCCTGCAGCACGTGTGTGTCTGCCACATGGTCTCCTTAGCTTCCTCAAACAAGGAGAGCCAGCACCATGTGATCTGCTGGCTCTCCTGCAACCGCAGCACACAAAGAACTGTGCAGCTATAAAGAAAATCCTCCCAGCTGCAGATACAGCTGTTGGAAGTGACACAATCGTCCCATCTGATCTCATTCCAGCCATGGCTATTCCCTAGGTACCATTAAGTATTCTGAGACAGGAGCCCTTGCTGAAGTTAGAAGATATCCTTCAGCATTCTGAGTAATGACCTGCCCAGACCCATCTGAAGAGCTGCAGAGAGCAGTACCTGCAGGCAGATGAAACCAATCTCTCACTGAAAGAAGGGAATTTACTGTGTCAGCTCCAGATTGGAATCACGTGCTCTGCAAGGCAACTCCAGAAATTATTGATCTGATGCTTTTTTTTTTTTTTGAGATGTTAATAGAGAAATCTGTGCTTTTTCACAAAGGCATGTGAAATCAATAATTAATTGGTCTCAGGGTACTGATAGGAGTTAATCTATCACTGTTTGTTTTTGATTATCCAATTCTTTAGTACCATGCTGGCTTGTTTTACCCAGGAATCTGTGCTTGCTTTGTAAATCATTACTATAATTGAACTAGCAATCAGAGGCCCTTTTCCCTCACTCTCGCAAGATCTCAGAGGCATGTATTAGTTCTGTGAGAAAAATGTCATTTGCCAGGCAGGTATGCAGTTATTCATTTTATTAGCATATTTGATTTGAGGAGAGCAATAACAATGATATAAGGTTTAGAAAACCTGACCTGTGAGGAAAAGTTAAAAAAATGGGGCATGTTTAGTCTTGAGAAAAGACTGAGGGGAAACCTGACAACAGTTTTCAAAGGGCTGTTGTAAAGAGGACAGTGATCAATTGTTCTCCATGTCCACGGAAGTTAGGACAGGAAGTAATTGACTTAATCTGCACAAGGGAGATTTAGGTTAGATATTAGGAACTTTCTAACTATAAGGATAGTTAAGTACTATAATAGGCTTCCAAGGGAGGTTGTGGAAATCCCCGTCACTGGAGGTTTCAAAGAACATGAGATGTTACACCTGGAGTATTGTCAAGTTTGCTTAATGCTTTTTAAAGCTCTCTGAGATCTTCAGATGAAAGATGCTGGAACGGGAAAGTATTAGCATTGTTGTATTTTCCAGTATATGCAGCATAAATGTATTGTGTGTTTCGTAGCCTTAAAATATTAAAGAAATGTGATCCAGTTGCCTGAATTCTCACGATGCCTCTCTAGGCACTGTGGGCAAAACACCAGGACTGAGACAAAACTGTGCATTTTGAATCCTGCCCCTTTTTTACTCACATTAACAAAAAATAGAAAAACACTTAAGCAAGCGGGCAAAATAAATTCAGTCTGGCTGACCTAACAAGAGCGTAGTCTTCCACCGTCCCAATATGTGTGTGATCAGGACAAGCAATGCTACTCAGACACGGTACTGTGAATCTTCCATACTACTCATTGACACTGACCAACACAATTCATGTTTGCTGTGTTACAGCCGTAGAAATGTGTTACTTAAAAAATAGTTGCATAGTGAAAAACCGCAAGAACCAAATCTTGAATTAGATCTAACATGTGGTATTGCCTTTACAACTAAACATGTCTTACACCCTTTGAATAGGACTTGTTCTTGGGTGCTATGCCTTTAAGAGCTAGGCAGACTAGGAATTCTCTCTAAGGTAGGGTTTCTCACAACAAATTTTTTGGTGGCCTCACAGTGCGGCCACCAGCTCTTGGTGGCCGCTCTGACAGTTTTTCCTAAAATACTTTAGGAAAACCAAATTAATATGCACATATGCATGTCCAAATCATAGTAATTTATTTATGTAGGATTTTTTTTACAGACTCAATAATAAAAATAATGTACAGTTGTCTATTCTTTACTGGAACTAAACAAAATAGTAACACAAAGAAGGTGCTTTGCACATTCTTGTCTTTTTTCTTAGTGTTTCTTTTGCCCATTTTTTTTTTTAGACTTGCTAGCTACTAAGTCTGCAGCGAAAAGTGATACTAACAAACAAACAACTATCACTTTTCACAGCAGTCTTACTCAGCCCTGTCAATCCTGGGACATACTGAGCTCTGGATGGGGTGGTGGGTAGGGAGGCAGGGGGACCCGGGGGCAATGGGCTACTAGGAGAGGCAGCGGGGGCCAGAGGTAATGGGAAGAGTGGTGAGCTCAGGAAACAGATCCCAAAGCCCTGTGGCTGGAGCCTGCCACCTGTACCCCAGGGCTGTCGCCCAACCCCACCACCCTTGGGAAGGTGGGGAACTCACTGGCTGCCTGCTCCTCCAGCTTTTGTTACTCCAGAGAGGGGCCACTGTTTCCCCCCTCCCTCACACCAATAACCACCCAGGAGGCTGTGACTGCAAGAAAAGCCCCTGGCGGCCCCATGTGGCCACAGTGGCTACATTTGAGAAACACTGCAGGTATAAAAGAATTGTCAATTGGAAGGAAGTTTAGTGGCGAATGAAAGACCCATTAGTATATAACTTTATAACTTGCACATAGAATAAAGGATTCAGGGGTCTAGCCTGGTGATGAACTACAGCTGGTTTCACCCTATGTTTTATGTCAACCCTGTAGCTTAACACAGTTTAAGTTTGAGTAAGGGAGCTCAGTAGGGAGATCCTGGTTGCTAATTAATGGAGATTTGGGCCAGATTTTTAAAGGTATTTGGATGCCTAAAGCTGCAGATAGGGGCTTTGTGTGATTTACAGAATGATGAACTCTTAGTGGGAGTTAGGTATCTAACCCGCCTGGATTTTGTTAATCCCACTGCTTGTCTATCTGCATTTTTAGATGCCTAAATAGTATTGAAAATCTGGCACTTGGTTTAGTATCCCATGAGTCCTTAGGCTCTGGAGTCCATATTCTCCTCCTTCATGGTACTCTTTGTCTTAAAGTACTTTACCCTAATTACTTCTTGCAATTCAGCTACCTCTTGGCTAGAGAGTGGTAATCAGCACACAACCTGTTGCATGAGAAGTGAAGGGCCGTGGACATTTTGACCAGGATACCAGCACAAGCCCCTAATCTTATTAAAAAGTGCTTCAGCCGCTGTAACATCCAGCAGACAAGATCAAGGTTGTTCAGGTCTCGGCTGAAAGAGCCACACCGGGAAAAATGCACTGAACTGATGCTTCTCTACCTTGGCAGGATAAAGCAACCATGCTGGAATTCAGACCTGTAGCCCCAGGCTACCTAAGCCTGTCAAACCTGATCCTGACACTGCTCATCTACTTTAGCTGTGAAGCTCCCCTGCTCCATCTGAAAGTTTCAGGTTTCATTTCTCTCTCTAGGCAACTCAGGCCTGCTGAGCCTCATGTGCTATCCATGCACTCTCTCCCATTTTCCTCCCCATTAAACTCTGCCCTCAACTGCAACATTGCCCCACCCTGCCCTTCCTATTTCTTTCCTCCCTCTGGGCACCAGAACAAGCCTGGAGTTGTCTAAGTAGCTTTCTTTGAAAGTCTGCAGCCAATCTCTTTGATCGGGCAGAGAGGCCCAATGACAGGCTACAAGTATTTCCCCGTCCATTGCTCACAAGGTAGCAGCGAATGTTGAAACAGAGAAAGCAAAGCCGGAAAAGTCCACGGCAGACACAGTTGCTGTGTCGGCATCGGGAGCTGAGCGAGGACTAGCTACCAAGTCCTCTCTCCCTGTTCAGAGCCTGTAGAGAGGGAACATGGCATTTAAAATGCCATTGGTTGCCAAGTGGGCACCTTACACTAGTTCTTCCACATCATCGGTGTTTGTGCAATGCTGGGAAACATGAGAAAAAAATGCTCGTGTTGACAAGCCCAGTGCTGTTCGTTCCCAGCTGGAGACCGACCCTCTGTGTCATAGAATGATTCCATTTGACTTTACCGTCGTTCCCATCGCTCAATTAACTCCCATTCCCCCGTCACTGTTCTTCCTGGCTCCCAGACCTGTGCTCGTGTGCAGTAGTGGAGACTAGACTGCGAGGCTGCACCTTAAACTGCTTGCCTCTGAAAGAGTGACGGTCATTGCTGTTCCCATTCCCACTTCCTGTATTATTTGGAGAGGTGTATGAGCACATGTCATTCCCAACCCGCTCCTCAAATGCAGGCCACGCACTGGGTTGAGTCCAAACTCGTCCCCGGCCTCGTATACAGTTTTATGAATAGAGGAATAAACAGCAATCCAACATACAGTTCATATGTATGTTTGGTCCAAGGATCGCTTAGCTCTCACCCTATATTCTCTTTCCCTATCACACCCACATGTTGTGCAAATTTCTGAACTACTTAGATCTTTACATTTTTTTCCTCTGCTCATGGAGTTTCTGGCTTTGCACTTGTCAGTGTGTAAATATGACCCTCAGAGGGGATGCTTCCTGTATTATAAGGCTTTATCCAACATGCTTCTTTAAAAGAGGGCAGTCTAAACCAGGGGGCCAGCTTTGCTGTGTAAACATAGCTCTGGTTTTTCTGCACCTCTTGATAGCCCTTATGAGTATGACACAACTAAGCTGGTAACATATTTAACATAGCTGGTAAATCTGCAGCATTGCTGCAAGCAACATTTGATCAGTCACTAGTGCCATCGTGACAGAGCTGACACTAACAAATAGCTGATTGATCCCCACAATAACCCATAAGGTCCTGTTATTACTGGTATTGTTATTTCCATTTTATAGATAGAAGAACCAAGATGTGGAGTCGGTGCCTTAGGCTGCAGAGGGATTAATAGCTTCATTCATAGTTTTTAAGGCCATAAAGGTCCAGTGTAGTCATCTAGTCCAGGCGTTCTCACAAGAAATTTGTTGGTGGCCTCCGAGTGCGGCCACCAATTGCTGGTGACTGCTCTGACAATTTTTCCTAAAATACTTAATTAACTTTAGGAAAAACAAATAAATATGCACATAGACATGTCCAAATCATTGTAATTTATTTATGTAGGGTTTTTTCACAGACTCAATAATAAAAATGATGTACAGTTTTCTCTATTCTTTGCTGGACATAAACAGAATAGAAACAAATAATGTGTTTTGCATGTTCTAGTCCCTTTTTGTTGTAGTGTCTTTTGCCTTTTCTTTTTTTTTTTTGGTGCTTACTTTTTTTAGACTTGCTAGCTCCTAAGTCTGTTTCAGTGAAAAATGATATTTGTATTTTGTTAATATCACTTTTCACAGCAGCAGACTCGCTAGCTAGCAGGGAGGCACTGAAAAGTGATATTAAATGTACAATTGTCACTTTTCACAACAGACTTATTCAGCCCTGGCAAGCTGGAGGGGGAACTGGGTAGGGAAGCAGCTGAGGGGCCAGGAGAGGGGTGTGTATGGGGGGGGATGGAGGGAGGGAAACCAGAACCCTGCAGCTGCACAGCCGGGGACTGGGGCCAGAGGACGCAGTGGGGACCAGGGGCGATGTGGCGGGGGAGGTGAGCTTGGGGCTGGCAGTCACTGCCACACGGCTGGGGGCCGGATCATGTGTCCCCATGGCAAGAGTCTGAAACCATGTGGCTGGGGGTCAGAGCTCACTGCTGCACAGCTGGAGCCCAGGGCCAGAGGAGGCAGCAGGTGGGGGTTGGAATGTGAGCCTGGGGCCAGGGTCAGGGTTCAAAGCTCATGGCCAGGGGATGGAGCCTGCGGCCCACCACCCCAGGTCTGAAGCCCAAGCCCCACCACCAGAGAGGGACAGGGCCCAAACCCTGCTGGCAGCCCTGGGGGAGGAACTATTGCTTTGTCCCCGCACCCCAAATCAGCACCCAGGAGGCTGTGGCCTCATGAAAAGCCGCTAGTGGCCGCATTTGAAAAATCCTGATATTCTAGTCTGACCTCTTGCATAGCACACGCCAAAGAACCTCACCAAGGAATTGGTGCATCAAGCCCATAACTTGTGTTTGAACTAGAGCATCATGTATTGTAAAAAGAGATCCAGTCTTGATTGAAAGACTTCAAGTGCCCAAGAATCCACCACCGCCTTGGGGAGTTATTGATGGTGCCATAGGTGCTGACTTCCTCTCTACCTGAGGGGTGCTCGACTTCCTCTCCACACCAGGGCCGTCCCAACTCCACCCCTTTTTCCAAGCCCCGACCTCTTCCCCAAGCACACCCTGTCCCCTCTCCTCCTCTGACCTGAACGGCTGTTCTGGGGCAGGCAGGAGGCACTGGAAGGGAGGGGGAGAAAATGATCGGAAGGGCTACCAGTGGGCCGTAGGTGCTGGGTAGAGTGTGTGTGGGGCTGGCTGCCGGACGGTGCTACTAAGCACCCGCTAATTTTTTCCCCACATATGGATGATTTAGCCTTCCTAGCTCCAAGGTGGTTTTCCTCCCAATGAAAAAGTCTCTGAGAGTAAAAGGCCACTATTTTATACTTTTCAGAGTAGCAGCCGTGTTAGTCTATATCCGCAAAAAGAAAAGGAGTACTTGTGGCACCTTAGAGACTAACCAATTTATATGAGCATAAGCTTTTGTAGCTACAGCTCACTTCGTCGGATGCATGCAGTGGAAAATACAGTGGGGAGATTTTATATACACAGAGAACATGGTAACACCCATTGTTTTATACACACTGTAACAAGAGTGATCGGGTAAGGTGAGCTATTACCAGCAGCACAGAAAAAAAACCTTTTGTAGTGATAATCAGGGTGGGCCATTTCCAGCAGTTGACAAGAACGTGTGAGGAACAGTAAGGGCAGGGAAATAAACATGGGGAAACGACACATCCACTCCCAGTCTTTATTAAAGCCTCATTTAATGGTGTCCAGTTTGCAAATTAATTCCAATTCAGCAGTCTCTCGTTGGAGTCTGTTTTTGAAGTTTTTTTGTTGAAGAATTGCCACTTTTAGGTCTGTAATCGAGTGACCAGAAAGATTGAAGTGTTCTCCGACTGGTTTTTGAATGTTATAATTCTTGACGACTGATTTGTTTCCACTTATTCTTTTACGTAGAGACTGTCCGGTTTGGCCAATGTACATGGCAGAGGGGCATTGCTGGCACATATCACAATGGTAGATGTGCAGGTGAACGAGCCTCTGATAGCGTGGCTGATGTGATTAGGCCCTGTGATGGTGTCCCCTGAATAGATCTGTGGACACAGTTGGCAACGGGCTTTGTTGCAAGGATAGGTTCCTGGGTTAGTGTTTTTGTTGTGTCATGTGTGGTTGCTGGTGAGTATTTGCTTCAGGTTGGGGGGCTGTCCATAGGCAGGGCCTGGCCTGTCTCCCAAGATCTGTGAGAGTGATAGGTCATCCTTCAGGATAGGCTGTAGATCCTTGATGATGCGCTGGAGAGGTTTTAGTTGGGGGCTGAAGGTGATGGCTAGTGGCGTTCTGTTATTTTCTTTGTTGGGCCTGTCCTGTAGTAGGTGACTTCTGGGTACTCTTCTGGCTCTGTCAATCTGTTTCCGCCAACGTGCACGGGCTGAAATTGTGGAAGAGCAGCATCGCTTGCCCCATAACCTCAGTGGAGAACACAATGCCATCCACAGCCTCAGAAACAACTCTGACATCATAATCAAAAAGGCTGACAAAGGAGGTACTGTCGTCATCATGCATAGGTTGGAATATGAACCAAGAGGCTGCTAGGCAGCTCTCCAACACCACTTTCTACAAGCCATTATCCTCTGATCCCACTGAGGGTTACCAAAAGAAACTACACCATCTGTTCAAGAAACTCCCTGAAAAAGCACAAGAAAAAATCTGCACAGACACACCCCTAGAATCCCGACCTGGGTTATTCTATCTGCTACCCAAGATCCATAACCCTGGAAATCCTGGACGCCCAATCATCTCAGGCATTGGCACCCTGACAGCATGATTGTCTGGCTATGTAGACTCCCTCCTCAGGCCCTATGCTACCAGCACTCCCAGCTAGCTTCGAGACACCACTGACTTCCTGAGGGAAACTACATTCCATCTGTGATCTTCCTGAAAACACCATCCTGGCCACTATGGATGTAGAAGCCCTCTACACCAACATTCCACACAAAGATGGACTACAAGCCGTCAGGAACAGTATCCCCGATAATGTCACAGCAAACCTGGTGGCTGAACTTTGTGACTTTGTCCTCACCCATAACTATTTCACATTTGGGGACAATGTATACCTTCAAATCAGTGGCACTGCTATGGGTACCTGCATGGCCCCACAGTATGCCAACATTTTTATGGCCGACTTAGAACAACGCTTCCTCAGCTCTCGTCCCCTAATGCCCCTACTCTACTTGTGCTACATTGATGACATCATCATCTGGACCCATGGAAAAGAAGCTCTTGAGGAATTCCACCATGATTTCAACAATTTCCATCCCACCATCAACCTCAGCCTGGACCAGTCCACACAAGAGATCCACTTCCTGGACACTACAGTGCTAATAAGCGATGGTCACATAAACACCATCCTATACCGGAAACCTACTGACGGCTATTCCTACCTACATGCCTCCAGCTTTCATCCAGACCACATCATATGATCCATTGTCTACAGCCAACCTCTACGATACAACCGCATTTGCTCCAACCCCTCAGACAGAGACGACAACCTACAAGATCTCTATCAAGCATTCTTACAACTACAATACCCACCTGCTGAAGTGAAGAAACAGATTGACAGAGCCAGAAGAGTACCCAGAAGTCACCTACTACAGGACAGGCCCAACAAAGAAAATAACAGAACGCCACTAGCCATCACCTTCAGCCCCCAACTAAAACCTCTCCAGCGCATCATCAAGGATCTACAGCCTATCCTGAAGGACAACCCATCACTCTCACAGATCTTGGGAGACAGGCCAGGCCCTGCTTACAGACAGCCCCGCAACCTGAAGCAAATACTCACCACAACCACACATGACACAACAAAAACACTAACCCAGGAACCTATCCTTGCAACAAAGCCCGTTGCCAACTGTGTCCACATATCTATTCAGGGGACACCATCATAGGGCCTCATCATATCAGCCACGCTATCAGAGGCTCGTTCACCTGCACATCTACCATTGTGATATGTGCCAGCAATGCCCCTCTGCCATGTACATTGGCCAAACCGGACAGTCTCTACATAAAAGAATAAATGGACACAAATCAGACGTCAAGAAATATAACATTCAAAAACTAGTTGGAGAACACTTCAATCTTTCTGGTCACTCAATTACAGACCTAAAAGTGGCAATTCTTCAACAAAAAAACTTCAAAAACAGACTCCAACGAGAGACTGCTGAATTGGAATTAATTTGCAAACTGGACACCATTAAATGAGGCTTTAATAAAGACTGGGAGTGGATGTGTCATTACACAAAGTAAAACTATTTCCCCATGTTTATTCCCCCCCCCCACCCCCCACAGTGTTCCTCACACGTTCTTGTCAACTGCTGGAAATGGCCCACCTTGATTATCACTACAAAAGGTTCCCTCACTCCTTCTCGCCCCCCCCCCCCCCGCTGGTAATAGCTCACCTTAAGTGATCACTCTGGTTATAGTGTGTATGGTAACACCCATTGTTTCATGTTCTCTGTGTATATAAATCTCCCCACTGTATTTTCCACTGCATGCAGCCGATGAAGTGAGCTGTAGCTCAGAAAAGCTTATGCTCAAATAGATTTGTTAGTCTCTACGGTGCCACAAGTACTCTTTTTCTTTTATATTTGTTACTGATATGAACCAATGGAAACTTACTAATGTCAGATTTACCAAATAAACGCATGTGACAACATTAATAATAATTCATATGTAGCACTTTTCATCCATAGTTCTCAGAGTGGGATCTCTATCCCTCTTTTACAATTAAGGAAATTGAAGTACAGACAGGTGAAGTGACTTGCCCAGCTTCAGTGGCTGTAGTTGTTGGCTAACATATTTGACTGTTCAAGTTTTTTACTTTTACAGTGCTTGTTGAAAGTTTTGTAGAACAGCCTCGAGTTGACAGTGATGGCTTGTTTGAAGAGCATAGTCATTGTTTGACTGCTGTAGGTGATTGAGTTGTGCAGTCTGTGTAGAATTAGGGTATTTAGTTAGAATACAGACTACAGATAAACAAACAAATAAATTAACATGAAGGGAAACACGACAGAGCCATTTTTAGCTCCTCCAAGGAAGTGATTCAGATACCAGTGGCTGTTAAAGAAGGCGACATGGGGGGTTGCACAGAAATTTCTAGTATTACGAGGTGCCTCTGGCATAAAGATCTAAAACAAGCAGCATATGCCCAGTTGTTGAAAGCAGATTGAAACAGCCCCTGCACCAGCCAAAAAGAGGACATGCAGGGGAGCATTCCCACCCAGCCAGGGAGAGGAGATGGGAGCTTCTTTCTTTGAATATCCCCTGAATATCCTTGTTACCCAGGGTGTCAAATGCAATAGGGTGAAGTGCGTAATTACAGTAACCTCTCCAACTCCGCGGTGTCAGAGCGCACGCTCTGTGTGTGTCTAGACTTCAAGCTGGGGGTGTAATTCCCAGCTCAAGGATACACAGTGGTGTTGCCATCCAGCTAATGCACTAAAAATAGAAGGTAGCCTTGCCCTTGGCAGCATGAGCTGTGGGACGGGTTGGGTCTCCAATGGGCCTATATGTGAGGCAGACTTAGGAGCTCAGCCCAGGGGCCCGGGTGTGAGCACCGCAGTGTGTGTGTGTGTGCACACAGGGCCAGGATTGGGAGTTTAGGGTGGGGGTGGGCCAGTGTACAGGGCCAGGATTGGGTGCCATGGGTGGGTCATAGAGAATGGAACTCAGGGTGCTGTTGCACCCCTGGCTTGGTTTCCAGTGTATCCGGGATTTACAGTTTGGTTCAATGGCTCTCAGCACCCCCCGTGTACAAATTATTCCATCACCCCTGGAGTGGGGGGCAGGGGGTGATCAGGGCTGGGGAGGGGCGATGGGGGGGCAGGTGGAGGGGCGGAGGGAGCTGACGGACAGAATCAGGGGCTGGGGCAGGTGGAGGGGCAGGATCTGGAGCTGGGGGGGAAGAGGGGGCAGGATCCGGGGCTGGGGGGGGCGGAGTGGGAAGGATCCGGGGCTGGAGGGAGGAAGAGGGGGCCGGGGCGGAGGGGCAGGATCCGGGGCTGAGGAGGGGACGAGGGGGCAGGATCGGGGCCGGGGGAAGGCGGAGGGGCAGGATCCGGGGCTGGGGGGGGCGGAGTGGGAAGGATCCGGGGCTGGGGGGGGGGGGGAAGAGGGGGTCGGGGCGGGGGGGGGGCGGAGGGGCAGGATCTTAGGCTTCCTCCACGTGCTCTCTCTCTTCCCTCTCCGCTGTACCCTTGGGGCGGGCGAGGTGGGTTCGAAAGGCGCATGCGCAGCTGCCTCCGCGGCCCGTGGCGTCGGGGCAGGAGGGGCGCTCGCCGGCGGGCAGGTCTCGCGAGCTGTGGCTGTCTCGCGCAGGGGGGCGGGGCGTGCGGGCCGTCGTGTATCGGTTGAATGTCTCAGTGTTCGCAAGGGGCCCGGTCGGGCAGCACGTGGGGACAGCGCGGCTCGCGGGGAGCGGCCGGGGGGGGCTGGGCACGGTGCGCACGAGGGCTCTGCACCGGGGGCGGCGAGCACCGGACGGATCGTGAGTATCGGGCCGGGCCGCGCCGCCGCGTTCTCCGGGCGATGGTGGGGTGGGAGTGGGCCGGGCTGGGAGCTGCGGGGGCTCAGCGGCCGAGCGGTGATGGGCAGGCGCCGGCGTGGGCGGGCAGCTGTCAGCTCTCCAGAGGGAGCGCCCCCCCCCCCGGGGTCACCCCTTCCCCGCTGCCCCGTGTGCTGCCAGTCAGCCCCCCCCCCTCCCCCTGCCCGGGGTCACCCCTTCCCCACTGCCCCGTGTGCTGCCAGTCAGCCCCCCCTGCCCGGGGTCACCCCTTCCCCACTGCCCCGTGTGCTGCCAGTCAGCCCCCCCTGCCCGGGGTCACCCCTTCCCCGCTGCCCCGTGTGCTGCCAGTCAGCCCCCCCCCTCCCCCCGGCCTGGGGTCACCTCTTCCCCGTGTGCTGCCAGTCAGCCCCCCCCCTTCCCCCGGCCTGGGGTCACCTCTTCCCCGTGTGCTGCCAGTCAGCCCCCCCCCCTCCCCCTGGCCTGGGGTCACCCCTTCCCCGTGTGCTGCCAGTCAGCCCCCCCCCTCCCCCTGGCCTGGGGTCACCCCTTCCCCGTGTGCTGCCAGTCAGCCCCCCCCCCTCCCCCTGGCCTGGGGTCACCCCTTCCCCGTGTGCTGCCAGTCAGCCCCCCCTGCCCGGGGTCACCCCTTCCCCACTGCCCCGTGTGCTGCCAGTCAGCCCCCCCTGCCCGGGGTCACCCCTTCCCCGCTGCCCCGTGTGCTGCCAGTCAGCCCCCCCCCCCCCCCCCGGCCTGGGGTCACCTCTTCCCCGTGTGCTGCCAGTCAGCCCCCCCCCTCCCCCCGGCCTGGGGTCACCCCTTCCCCGTGTGCTGCCAGTCAGCCCCCCCCCTCCCCCTGGCCTGGGGTCACCCCTTCCGCGTGTGCTGCCAGTCAGCCCCCCCCCTCCCCCTGGCCTGGGGTCACCCCTTCCCCGTGTGCTGCCAGTCAGCCCCCCCCCTCCCCCTGGCCTGGGGTCACCCCTTCCCCGTGTGCTGCCAGTCAGCCCCCCCCCTCCCCCTGGCCTGGGGTCACCCCTTCCCCGTGTGCTGCCAGTCAGCCCCCCCCTCCCCCTGGCCTGGGGTCACCCCTTCCCCGTGTGCTGCCAGTCAGCCCCCCCCCCTCCCCCTGGCCTGGGGTCACCCCTTCCCCGTGTGCTGCCAGTCAGCCCCCCCCCTCCCCCTGGCCTGGGGTCACCCCTTCCCCGTGTGCTGCCAGTCAGCCCCCCCCCTCCCCCTGGCCTGGGGTCACCCCTTCCCCGTGTGCTGCCAGTCAGCCCCCCCCCTCCCCCTGGCCTGGGGTCACCCCTTCCCCGTGTGCTGCCAGTCAGCCCCCCCTGCCCGGGGTCACCCCTTCCCCACTGCCCTGTGTGCTGCCAGTCAGCCCCCCCCCCTCCCCCTGGCCTGGGGTCACCTCTTCCCCGTGTGCTGCCAGCCAGTCCCCCCTCCCTCCCCCGGCCTGGGGTCACCCTTTCCCCGTGTCCTGCCCGGGGTCACCCCTTCCCCGCTGCTCCGTGTGCTGCCAGTCAGTCCCCCCTGTCCGGGGTCACCCCTTCCCCGCTGCTCCGTGTGCTGCCAGTCAGCCCCCACCCCTCCCCCCGTCCTGGGGTCACCCCTTCCCCGTGTGCTGCCAGTCAGTTTCCCCCCCCCCCCGGGGTCACCCCTTCCCCACTACCCCGTGTGCTGCCAGTCAGCCCCCCCCAGTCAGTCCCCTCCACCCCGCCCAGGGTCACCCCTTCCCCACTGCCCACTTGGGATCTCTCCCCCTGATATACCGTCCCATTCTGCTGAATGTCTCCCCATTCTTGGGAGTGCAGCTCCCTAGAGCTCCAGGGTCTCTGGCTTGTTGCTAATGTGTCCCCTGTTGGTTTTGGCAGCTTTTCCCCTAGCTGATCAGCCCTTACTGGCCAGCATGGTGCCTATAAGGGGCATTAAATAGCTCTTTTTCCCCATGGCACCCCTGTTCCCAATCTCCCCTACATACATACTGAAAGGGAGGGGAATGGGTGATGCCTGGTTGTTCCCATTCCCCTCTGTCCGTGTGGGGGTTGCTTGGCTTTTCTTTTTCTGGACTATTTGCAGCAGGTTTGGCTTTTCCACTGTAAATGGGGCAGGAGGTAGCATGATTGCATGGTGTACTGGTGCTGAGAGTTAATTGCATGGTGAAAGTTTCCAACCCAGGCAGCTGGGTTGTCAGTGAGTCTGGCATTGTTATACCGAGGGTGTATTATTAACTGTCTTTATTTCACTCTAAGAGGGTGAGGTTGGTGTCAGGTTTGAAACCCCCACCCCCTAACAGGCTGTGTGTATAGTGACCCCCTGAACCTTGCTATTTATGCGCCTTCTATGTGGGATTGCATACCTGTGACCATGAAAGGGGCTGGCAATGCCTCTTTAAAAGGTTAAGATGAGAGAGCCTCCCCTTACAGTCCCTGCCTTGATCTCTGGGAGCTAGAGGGCATCAAGATGCTTTCTTGACCCCTCACCTGTTGGGATTTGCAGAGAAATGGCCTGAACTCCTTTTTCCCAAGGTCACTCACCCTCCTATAGGTTTACTCTTTCAAAGGTCACGTATACCCAGACTGGAACAGGTAGTGCGCTGCAAGCAACCTGAGCGCCACAGCAGGCCTAGCTAGCAGAGGGCTTAGTAGTTTGTTCCCTTGTTCTGAACAACTGCTGTAGGTCACCCTTCACCTGCTCCTGAGCAGGGGCTGGTGTTAAATGGTAACTTTAGGAACGTCACTTGTCTTCTCCTTGCCAAGTCTGTGCACTTGGCTCGGGCTCCTTTGCTGCCAGATCAGCTCCCTGTACTTGTTTCAACCTGAAAAGGAGTGCTTCTGGGTCTCCTGATGCAGCCTTATTTAGGGAAGATGAGTGACTGGGCAGGCGTGTACCTGCTGCTCTTGTAGATGTGACACAGCTTTCTAACCCACGCTGTCTGGCTTGTTGATTAGGCGAAGGAATCAGTGTGCAATCCCAGTGAGGTCTTGCTTAGCGTGGCTTCATCGATGTCTATTGACCAATGGCTTTTGGGTTTGCTCCTTTAAGAAAAAGAAGGTTTCAGAGTAACAGCTGTGTTAGTCTGTATTCGCAAAAAGAAAAGGAGTACTTGTGGCACCTTAGAGACTAACCAATTTATTTGAGCATAAGCTTTCGTGAAGTGAGCTGTAGCTCACGAAAGCTTATGCTCAAATAAATTGGTTAGTCTCTAAGGTGCCACAAGTACTCCTTTTCTTTTTAAGAAAAAGAAGCAAGTCTTCCCTGCTCAGACTTGCAGTGTGCACAAATGAAATGAGACGTGCACTAGGCCAGAGCACATGGAGATACTTCCCACTGAAAGCCAAAAACAACCTCCTTTAAACTGAGCATGGCCAAAAGAAATCGGGGGTGAAATCCTGACCCCATTGAAGTCAATGGTAAAATTTCCATTGGATTCATTAGTCAGGATTTACCCTCTGGTCTCCTTGAGAACTGATTCATATGTGAGTAAATAATAGTGTGGGGTTTTGTTTTAAATCATTGCAGAACTACAACAATTTGTTAAAAGGCAGCTGGAATGCTGTAGTGTAAACTACATTAGTCTCTGATCTGTAAAGCTGGTGGGTAGGTAGATGAGAATCAGTTGAGCTGCAACATGCCATAGCTGTCTTAGATGCTGGATTCAGAGTTTCCTGCCACTGTGTAGATCTATTTCTGTAATATACAGAGGGAATCTTTAATTTCTCAGTGTCGGCATGTTAAGCCAGTTAAAGACCGTAGTTAACTCCACTGAAGTCCTAGCTCTTCATGTTTTGTTGAGGAAATACTAGTTGTAGACTCTCAGAAACACATTGTTGTACAGACCAAGAGTCCTGTGAGAGTCAGGGCTGGATGTGATTTCATGTCGGTTGGGAGCCCTGTTGCAACAGCTTGAAAATGAAAGTGAGGGTTGACAGAAGTGTTAGGTGTGGATTTACTAGTGCAGACTAGCCTGTCTCATTTGTTTGTACAGCACCCAGCATAATGGGGCCCTCTAGGCACTACCAGAGGGTAAACAAACTATAATTACCTAACCCTTCTCACACTGGTACAACCTTTACCTGCTTATAAGGCCAATATGTAGCTAGTGGATGCAGTGAGAAAGAGAGGAATTATATTGTAGCACAGTCCAGCAGTATTTTATTAGCCTGCTTGCCATGTTTCTTTCAACTCACAAGTAAAAATATGAACTGGAGTTTTTTCCAGTGTCGTCATGAGCTTTGAACAAGTAGACTTGTGCCTGGAATGGTAAACGTTCATGGCAGTTTTGCAAAGTGTAGGAAGCCGCTGCCCTTCTCAGTAGAGAAGACACGGTATCTGTAGGATGTGTAATTGGGGAATCTCTTCCCACCCTTCCCTCCACAGGAAATCTTCACACCAACCAATCCATAGTGATATGAAATAGCAAAGGATAGGTGTGCTGCACCATAGGCCATATTGTTAAGGAAGAGTCAAGGACAGCCAAATGAAAGTAACTTACATGCTTGGACTTTCAATGTTTCTTGGGCTCGGCTGACTTTATGCTGCCATTCTAACACCTGCTAGGTGTTATCAGAATGCTGTGAACTTTGTCTCAGGGAAAGGAAAGGACTTGTTGCTGAGGAAGGTGGTAGCAAAGATGCTAACTTCACATTTCTCCTGTTTGTTTTGTGTCTGTGAATGATCTACAGAGTTACAGCCATGCAAGCTTGCGGAGTGAAATGGGAAAGAAAGCATATGACCTGCTGGGGCATGGCAGGGTTGCTCCAGGAGGACAGTCTGCCTTTTCCTCAGTAGAGAATGCGTTTGGGCAATTAAAGCAAGGGATTAAGAGCTGGGAGTTCCAAGGACATGTCTACATGATGGATGCTGCAGCTATGTCTCTGTAGTGCCCGTAATGTATGTTTCCTATTGCAAAGGAAAGGGGTTTTCCATCGCTGCAGGTAATCCACCTCTCCGAGCAGCTATGGAATCGACCTAGCTGCGTCTGCTTCAGGGGTTCTCAAACTTCATTGCACCGCGACCCCCTTCTGACAACAAAAATTACTACACGATCCCAGGAGGGGGGACTGAAGCCTGAGCCTACCCAAGCCCTGCTGCCTCGGGGATGGTGGGGGAGGGGGGGTATTCCAAAGCCTGGTAGGGCCAGAACTGAAGCCCAAGGGCTTCTGCCCCAGGCGGGGGGCCTGTAACCCAGGGCTGAAGCCCTTGGGCCTTGGCTTTCACCTGGAATGGCAGGCCTTGGGTTTTGGCCCTGGGCGGTGGGGCTCAGACATTGGTTCTGGCCCCGGGCCCCAGCAGTTTGTCAGCCCTGGTGACCCCATTAAAACAGGGTCGCAACCCACTTTGGGGTCCTGACCCACAGTTTGAGAACCATTGGTCTGCATCATCTGGGGTGAGGTTGGCATAGCTACAGCACTCAGGACTGTGAATTTTTCACACCCCTGAGCACCGTTGCTGTGTTGACCTAACTTTTAAGTGTAGACCAGCACTTAGTTCTGTCCATGGTTCTGCGACTAGGTTACTATAATCCTTGTCACCCCAGTTCCAACCTCTGGCAGACATTGGTCCTTCCACCCCTTCCCTACGGATTGTGGGGGGGCCACCCTGCAGAAGGTTCTGCTTGTTGGCTGGATCAGAAGAGAGACCCTGAAGCAGATTAAATTTAGGCTATTTATCCAAAAGTCCTGTCTCTGGAAAATCTAGTTTGACCCTACTGTATGTGAGCCTTTCCAGTGGGTGGTGCTTCTCTGGAGGTGTTACAACCTGAGTGAATTTGCCTAATCACCCCGCTCTGTTCTTAGTTCCTGGAGGGCTCTGGTCACCCTCCCCCAGGGAAATCCATACAGGCTCTGGCCCACAATGATACCTAACTGTATCATAGCAAGATCTCCCAAAGATATTGCAGGAAATTGCTGCATCTCCTCACTATCATCTACTCCAGTCTACAGATTTCAAGATACCACTTCCTATCCCAGCACCAACCCTCTCAGTCTCTAGATAGGTGAAGAGCAGTTTTCGTTTTCTGTGTTGTGTTATTGAGCACTATTGATGCGTTTTTGTCATGCTTTTAAAAATTCTCATGTGGTTCTAAAGCTCATGAATGGATCAAGATGGCAGCCCTGGAGACTGAAATCTGTAATCTTAGCACAGGCAGCATGAGGGCAGGCTTCCTCCCAACAAGTCACTATTGCCAATGCTATGCCTCTCCTTTGGCTTTGATGAGTTGAAGGAGATCTCGGACTCCATGTCCGTTCTGTTACTGGTGTTGGCTCCAGGTGGCCAGTTTGATTGGATAAGCTTCTGGGGGCTGGGACTATTTACTGTGTTTGTACAGCATCTGGCACAATAAGACCTTGGCTTGTTGGCTCTACTACAATATAGCTATTGTCCCAATGAAAACCCAGAGCTCCATTGTGCTGGGTTCTGAGCAAAGATATAAGAGTCAGTCCCAAGCCTTTCTGGACACCCTTTTTCCCTTTAACATTTTGATTCTGTAGGTATTTGGTGCATCACAAAGATTTCAACTCTGTAATGGTTTCTTCTTATGGAATCATAGGACTGGATGGGACCTCGAGAGGTCTTTTAGTCCAGCCCCCTGCACTCAAGGCAGGATGATCTAGACCAGTGCTTCTCAACCAGCGGGCCACATGTGGCCCAATTAGCACACAGATGCGGCCCAGCTGTGTGCTTTTAAAAAAAAAAAAAAAATGTCTGGGTCCTGGCTGCCCAGCCCTGTGCGTGGCAGGATCCTGGTCCCGTGCTTGGGGCTCTGCTCCTGGCCCTGCTTTTTGGAGGGGCCTCTGGGCAGGGGTTGCTGGACACAGAGGTTTGTCACAGGGTTTAGCAAGACACTGCGGCCCACAATGATAAGTAGGTTGAGAACCACTAATCTTCTACACCATGCCTGACAGATGTTTGTCTAACCTGTTCTTAAAAATCTCCAGTGATGGAGATTCTGCAGCCTACCTAGGCAATTTATTCCAGTGCTTAACCACCCTGACAGTTAAGAAGTTTCTACTAATGTCCAACTTAAATCTCCCTTGCTGCAATGTAAGCCCATTGCTTCTTGTCCTATCCTCGGATGTTAAGGAGAACAATTTTTCTCCCTCCTCCTTGTAGCAACCTTTCATGTACTTGAAAACTGTTATGTCTCTTCTCAGTCTTCTCTTCTCCAGACTAAAACCCAGTTTTTTCAGTCTTCCCTCATAGGTCATGTTTTCTAGACCTTTAATAATTTTTGTTGCTCTTCTCTGGACTTTCTCCAGTTTGTCCACATCTTTCCTGAAATGTGGAGCCCAGAACTGGACACAGTACTCCAGTTGAGACCTAATCGGCGTGGAGTAGAGCGGAAAAATTACTTCGTGTCTTGCTTACAACACTTCTGCTAATACATCCCAGAATGACGTTCTCTTTTTTTTTCCAAGAGTGTTACACTGTTGACTCATATTTAGCTTGTGGTCCATTATGAGCCCCAGACCTCTTTCTGCAGTACTCCTTCCTAGGCAATCATTTCCCATTTTGGATGTGTGCAACTGATTGTTCCTTCCTAAGTGGAGTAATTTGCATTTGTCTTTATTGAATTTCATCCTATTTACTTGAGACAATTTACTTATCAAGGTATTTTTGACATCTCTAAAACTCACAGATAAACAGGTTTGTAGTGTGTACCCTGAAGGACTCTTAACAATCGCCACTAGTAATGAAATAATTAGACTTGAAGCACTACCTTCTAGACCTTCTATTAATAACTGCTGGTCTACCTGTAATCATTCTATGACACTTCTCAGTAATACAGCCAATTAAAATTTCAAAAGTGACTAGTGATATGAGGTGCCCATCTTGAGACAGGATCCAGATTTTCAGTGTGGGTACTCAGCACTTGCCATGAATGAGGCCCTTTTAACTTGTCTCATGCGGGGAGCCTGGAAATTGAGATGCCCCAAATCACTAGTTGCTTCTGAAAACTTATGCTATTTTTCATATGTGTTTTTTGACAATGATTTAAAAAAAACAAACCAAAACCCTAGGCCTTATTACGTTCCATTATGTAGGTTCTGTTTAATTTTTCACTGCCACAGCAAAATTTCCTGATGTGCATAGAATATGGGTACTCCTTTAGGGGGCCATGCGTCCCCATTAGCAAGGTTTGAACTTGCCTTTTGGTGACTGATCCAAACCGTTCCTCAAAGAACAGATCTGAACAGGTGGGACATGAGACTACCTTTAACCTCTGCTACCACCAGTGCTGAGCTGCCCTTCCTGGCTGTACAGCTGAGAAATGTAACATCCAGTAGAAATGAATGTGATTTCCAATTGCTAAATAGCAGTAGTCTTGTGATCCACATGGGTTGCTTATGTGTGTCCCTCGTGTTCCATAGGTGCTGTTTGTGAATTAGCAACTTGGCATGTCCCTGGAACCTCTTAAAAAAGAGTTGAAAATGTATTCCCATCAGTACTGTATCTGTGAAACCTTCTGTTAAAGGGACAACATTTTTAAATGTGATATACTTGCTTTGGAATTCTGGACCCCATTGAAGTAAATGGGAGTTGTGCTATGGACTTCACTGGGGCTTTCAACCCTCCCTAGCACTTTGTCCACTGAGATGTTAGTTTTTTGTTGGAACGTAACTAGTAATCTTTCACAGGAGGTGAGGGTGTCTAGCACTCTGCAGGGTGAAAGGATGGCCTGGGATTCAAGAGATCTGGTGCTTCCACAGACTTCCTGTGTGACTGTAGGCAATTGCATAATTGCTTCATGCCTCAACTTCCCTGTCTGTAAAATGGGTGTGATAATACTTTTTCTCCTTGCCTTCATCTTACTCATGTAGATTGCAAGCATCTCAGGGTAGGCAGTGTCTTACTATGTGTCTGTACAGCCCCTAGTACAGCAGGACCCCAATCTGGGGTGAGGCCTGTAGTGCTACCATAATACAAGTAATAACAGCAGAGCCCATCCCTTGCTGATTAGATCTCTGAAGCGTGGAATGTTACTTCTTGCACGGAACCTGTTTCCTCTACAAGTTGTCATCCTCTCCATTGTTCAGTCTCTTTGTTAGATACTGTGACATTTGCTTCCTCTTTATAGCCTGCATGAATACAGCACGCTTGCGTTTCCACAAGCACTTGACATCGTTGATGTCCTCTTCCCACTTTCCTGCAGTGCAGCTTTCAGAGAGCAAAGTGCCGCTTTTAGCCTTTTCTCTTCTGAAGGGGCTTAGTTGAGTGTTTTTTCAAATAGCTGTTTGTCAAGGACTTGTTGCTGTGCAGTGTGTATGCTAAGTAGCTCTTGATGTTGATGTTGCTCTTTGCAGATACCTGTTTGCCTAGCAAGGCTGCCACTTGTGATCAAGGCCTCCTACGGCATCCCTTCCCAACATTTGAGTGCGGGGTGAGGGAGCATCTTGTGCTGGTGTTGTGCTCCCTGAATGTTGTGCAGTATGCTTTCCTCTTCCTATTTTGCTTTTATTCTTCAGGCTTTATTTGCACAGTAGGGGCAAAGTGCACTGCAGAGACAGAATAGTCTCCAAAGTTGGGTGTAGTGTGTATGTACCCATGCAGACCCACATTCTGTTTGTGGTAGCTGATACAATAGACACGTGTTTGACTTCCTTGAGAAGTTATTTGTTTAAACCATTCTCCTGTTTGTAAACTAAACATTGTAGTACCTTGAGTGCCTGCCTGAACCAGCATCCATCAAAGTCAATGGCAGAGCTTAGGTGGGGCAAGGAGCAAGCCAAGTGCATCAGTACTGGAAACTAACTACTCTTCTCCAGGCTGAATGGAAGCGCCAAAAGAAACGGCGTGAGTGGTGGGTTTTAGAAATAGTTTGTCTTAAAGAGTTGTTAGGTTAAAACCATTGCTTTACCAGTATTGCTGTGTAAGCTGCTAGGTGCCAAGCACAATGCCATTGCCTTAATCTCTTGCAAAGCACTTTAACATGGAGTTAAATTGTGATCTGTAGGCCAGGTCTATGCTAGAGACTTATATCGGTATAACTATGTGGCTCTGGAGTGTGGAAAATCTGTGTAGACCGCGCTATGTTGACAGGACACAAGTACTGCCTCTTGGGGAGATGGATTAACTATGCCGACCGGAGAAGCACTGTATGTGAAGACAAGCCCATAATTACAGCCTTATCTGTTAGAGGCTGTGGGCTGGAGACTGCGGTTACAAAACAAACTCGCCAGGAAATTCTGTCTTGCTGTGATTTGGTGGTGGTTTTTTTAAACTTGTAAGGTACGGAAATGTGTATGTAATGTCACTCCGACAATCTTAGTCTTTCTCATTGCCCTCACCCCAGCCCAGCATCAGGAGCTAGCTTTGCTCAAATCCTCTGCAGTGTCCACTTGGCTTTAACAGTTTAGGCCTGTGCCCCCAAATATGGGACATCTTGCTAACCCGAGTGATCTAATGTCTCTCTTCGTCGGTCATTGATTGCGGTGGTCATGGCATCCAGTCCCAAGCAGGGATCTCTTACCAAGCTGTAGCTAGCTGTCACTGCTGTGATGTAGTCTGGTGTTCATCCTCATAAAGAAGCCCGAGGCCCTTCAGGCAGCAGAAGGCCCGCAGTAGTCTTGAGTAGGGACACGGGTGGAACAGCCATGTCTGGAGCCTCTGCAATGGCTTTGTTCCAAAGCTAAGCCGGTATAGAAGAGTAGCTAGGGAGGAAGCCCTTTGGACTTGGATCCGCTGGTCAAGAATCTGTGCAGAGGGGTGGCACCAGCTCACAGGCTAAGTAAGGCCGTTGGAGGGTGCAGTTGCTGGGCTAGCCCCCTCCAGTCTGAGGGGGGACTTGCATTCCCCAGTTAAGGCACCTGCCTAAAACTGGAGTACTCTGGAATCAAGCAGTTTCTTCGAGGTTTTCCCCCTAATGAAGTTACAGAGAATGCAGAACTCCAAAGATAAAATGGTTTGCATATGTCTGGGCTCAGCTTGCTTAGGGCAAGTCTACCCTACAAATGCAGCATCTTCGCGGCTGTAGTGCTTTGATGAAGACGCTCTCAGCTGACGGACCCATTGGCTTAGTTACTCCACCTCTGAGAGGCAGTAGCTATATTAACGGGAGAAGTTCTCCTGCAGACATAGCGCTGTCTACGCGGGGTTTAAGATCAGTATAACTGTCGTCTAGGGGTGTGGATTTTTCACACCCCTGAGCGACGTCGTTATATCAAACAAGTGTGTAGAGTAGACCTGGGCTTCATCACCTGGAAACTGGAGAAAATTCCGGCTAACCCACTGCAGCACTTTTGTTTTAGGTGTGTTCCACATAGGTTCTAAACAAAGTAGCTGGCAAATTAATGGCCGCACATGTTGGGAGTCATGGAGGGATGTGTGTCTTTCAGATTCACTCCTGTTAAATGACAGGTTTCAGAGTAACAGCCGTGTTAGTCTGTCTTTGCAAAAAGAAAAGGAGTACTTGTGGCACCTTAGAGACTAACCAATTTATTTGAGCATAAGCTTTCGTGAGCTACAGCTCACTTCATCAACAAAAGCTCATGCTCAAATAAATTGGTTAGTCTCTAAGGTGCCACAAGTACTCCTTTTCTTTTTACTCCTGTTAAAGG
The DNA here is from genome assembly GCF_965152235.1 of Eretmochelys imbricata. Lineage (NCBI taxonomy): Eukaryota > Metazoa > Chordata > Testudines > Cheloniidae > Eretmochelys > Eretmochelys imbricata. The sequence continues at coordinate 9,161,180 of NC_135588.1, read as the reverse complement.
AGCTCGTGATCCTAAAAACACCTGCCACAATAGCTCTAGCTAAAGCACTGAGGAATTATCTATATTGCCCTTTCATGTCACGACCAGAGTGGCTCTGAATCACCAGCAGAGTTGAGCGAATGAGGGAGTTGTAAATAATGAAGCAATCTGATGAGATCGGATGAAATAGGGACCTTGATAAAGGGGTAGGAAGGTAATACAATCGGTAGAGCAGGAGGGAGCCTGGTGCTATGATGGGGTTAATGTTAATGAGTGTGTGAATTATGAAGTTATTGCATAGGTGGAAGAGTCCACTCACTGATGTGGTTGCATCCACACACGAGCAGGGCATGCTGTAGCAAGTAAGTGGCGAAAGGGTTAATGTTCATGGGGTGCTATTTGCATATGTGTAAGCTTTGTGGCTGGTAAAGACACTTGCAGCACTTGGGCTATGCTGACACTTCACTTTAAACCGGGATGGGCAAACTACAGGCCGGATCCAGCCCCTCAGGGCTTTGGATCCGGCCTGCAGGATTGTCCCCCATGGTGCCGCGGGCCCCACGCCACTCTCAGAAGCAGCCGGCACCACGTCCCTGCGGCACGGAGGGACTGTGGTGTGCACAGTCCTAATTCAGAAGTGCTGATGCTCTGACAGCTGGGGCCATGTCTACACTATGGGTGCTACAGCAGCACTGCTACTGTCTGGCAGCCATGCTGCTGTAGTGTAGACACTGCCTACAGTGGTGGAAGGGGTTTTCCCATCACTGCAGTTAATCCACCTCTCTGTGCGGCGACAAAAGCATTCTCCCATCAACATACCTGTGTCTACGCTGCGGGTTAGGTTGGCGTAACTGTGGCTCTCAGTGGTGTGAATTTTTCACATTCCTGAGCACCTACCGATGTTGATCTAACTTACGTGTAGACCGGGTTGAACTCCCAAATGGGGAGAGATCCTCCGGAAACATGACTATGACTGTGAAATTGCATTTTAATACAGCCGTATATACCAGTGTAGCAGATTTAAATGCAGATGAAGGGCACGGGATGTAATATGATCAGCCCCTGGCGCATGCGGCATTGAGTGAGATAAGAAGGGCTTTTAGGTGGCCAGCTATATTGCTAAACACAGGACTGCGTTGGTACCTTTAGGGTCCAATTCCAGCTCCGAGACGCTGGTTTAATGTGTTACACTAGGCCAAGTCCCTTCACTTCTCTGTGCCTCGGTTTCTTCCTCTGAAAAATAGGTTTGATAATTCTTACCTACTTCAAGGGTTTGGAGGTTTCTTCTTCACAGAGCACGCTGATTGTTGGATGGAAGGTGCTGTGATGTGTTGATTATTCTTCACAATCTGAACACTGTTGTTGGCTTTGCCACACACTTCATGTTAACAAGGTTTTGGCAAAGGAATGGTGAGGGAATGTCTCTTGCGGCCCTGTTCCGCTAATACTAAGATTTGGGGATTAAAGTGTATGTGAAGCAGCAATCTTTGGTGCTCCACAGAGATTTGAATTCTGATTCTAACTCTTTTACATTCAGGTAAAATTGAGAGGTTCATCTGAGTGCAATTTATTTTCTTTTTTAAATCCCCTAGTCTGAGGTCTTATCTGCCCTTTCCTCCCCTTGAATTTTGTTAGATTGTCAACTCGTGTTTTATGAGCTCACAACTTGGGATGTCTTTTCGCTTTAACTGTATGTAGGAGGATGTACTAGAACAACAGGGCAGGCAGGATCGGGAGACGAGTCCTGAAGGGGTGGGCATTCTGCAACTGATTCTGTAGTTTGGGGTTCAGAGGGAAGGCATAATTCAAGGTGATGTTGCAACCTGAATCCAGGGATGCTACAGATGCCTGTGTTAGCACCTCGTCCTTCCCTTGATTGTCCTCTGGCCAGTTTCTTGTGCTGCCTGCCTGCATGGGATTGCTTGCCCCTCAGTGTTTAGCCCACCTTAGCAATGCTGTGGTTATGTGCCTCTGAAAGCAGAGGTTAGGCAGTACTTCCTGTGAGAATTTGAATGTACAGATGGTCCCTGTAAGCCAGGAGTAATTTATTTTTGGTCAAGGTCCATACTCTGGAAAAAATAATACACAAATAATAACAGTAATGATAATAAGTAAATAAAAAGACTTCACAGTCCATTCAGAAGCATCTGGCGGGCCGGATTTGGCCTGGGATCCGCCTATTGATTACCCCTGCTGTAAGCCATACCTCTATCCTGGGTACCCAGAGAAAGGGTTGGTACAAATGCCTAGCTCCATGTCATGCTTTGATCTTCTAGGGGAACTATAACTCCCTGACACTGAAGTGGGGCTGGGCTGAAGTTTTTCTGATGGCTACTTCTTTGTATTAGTCAATCTTGTTGTCTTAATTTACTCTTAGCAACTGTGAGGACTGAAGGCCCCTCCATCAGGTTTTGTCATCTGCTGTTCCTGTGTGGCTTATAAGGCAGAGCATGTGCTATTGGCTATTTTTAGTGTGGAAAATTTCAAGAGCCCATGTGAGCCAGTTTAGTGTAACTGTGCCAGTCCTCTCCAGCACTCCTTCACCCGGACAATACTATTTCTTCAGTGTATTCCGCATCTCCGACACTGCAGCACTAGGCAAGAATATAATTGTTCATTTTATAGGGAGGCGTGTCACCTTGCCAATGAAGCATGGGATTCATTCAGGAGATCTGGGTTCTGTTTCCAGCCCTGTGGCTAACTTGCTTTGTGACCGAGGCCAGTCGCTTAATCTGTCTGTGCCTCAGTTTCCTTGCCCCCGCGTTATGGAACATTAATGTCCATAAAATGCTGTGGTGGAAAGAGCTCTGAGTACTAAGTGTTGCGAGGCAGAGAATGAACACAGTAGCAGTTCTCCAGAACCTTATTCCGAAGTCTGCAGCTATTGAGTCTCTTGGGTGACCCATTTAAAAACAAACGATGATTTGTAAAGTTTGAAGGAGGCTGGTTAAAGGAAGCTTTGAAAATCAGCTGGAGTAAACTTCTGCTGGGTTTCTCCTTCTCAAACCTTAAGACTGAATTCTCTGGCCTGCCCGTAAACCTTGTACTGTTAACATTTCAAGCCATATAAGGATGTGTATACGAAGGACTGTTTGTTCTGGCTAGGGAGCAGCGCAACTTAAAACATTAATCATGTCTGAGACCCTGACATAAGCAAGTGGAATGAGTTTGTGGTCCTCGACTTATTCTTTAAGATAGAACAATGTTTGTTTACAAATGCCATTCCCAGCCCCCATGGTCCAGCAAACCCACTCTTCTGCTGAGGAGTTAAAAGTGGATTGCTTGTGCATCACAGCTGGCAAACAAGACTCAGGGCACCAAATCCTTCCTTCACTGTCTATTTAAGGTGACATCTGTTGGTGTTACTGTCACCTGGCCAACTCGGTGTTTAAATGCCTGTTTCTATTTTGTGTGGAGTCAGTGTCTTGTATAGAATTCTCTAGACTAGGAAAACTTGGGTCCCTCGTTACTCTGGTTTAACCGGAGTGCCAGCAGACGGCTCTCACTGAAACTAACGGCATGCCAATGAAACTGCACGTCTTCGCAGGGAACATTTGCTAAAGCAGTAGTCCCACTGTGAATGAAAAATCACAGACCAGTTAAGCTCCCGAGTCACTGAAATGATGAAAATATCAATGTGCTCTACCACAACACTTGTATTTTTAGGAGTCTGATTTACGAGGCCTTGTGCTCAGGATGTTTTCCCTGCAGCTGTTGCTGCTGTCACAAAGCAGTGCAGAATTGCAGGGCACTGTTTTGTGCTTGTGCAGTTGGGCCCACTTCATAGGGAATGGGCTAATAGGGCAGTCGGTTTAATCAGGAAGGCTCACTGGGGACGTACTTATGCAAGAATATGTAACAGCGCTTTAATTTAGGCTTGTGGTGCACCCCAGAGGCAGCTTGTGTGGTGGTTCTACATTTAATTATAATACATAACTTAAGCACACAGCAAATGAATTTCACGGACTGATGACCATGCACTGTTGTGCTGTACAGTGGAAGCTTAAACTTTTTCTTCTGAAGAGTATGGAGTCTTTATCCTTTCCACTTAAAAAAGTGCATGGAAAAACTAAAAGCCTGAAACTTATTTTTTTAATGATTTAAAAAAAAAAGTTATTTGAGCCTTGAGAATGTGAATCTACAGCTTGAAAAGATGTGATGTTGGCTGGTTAGCTGGAACATCTTATCTTCAGCAGGGTAAGTCCTGCTAATCAAGCTGTGCTGGGCAACCCGGGAGCCACTGTGATTTCTCTCTTTCTCCCCCCGTCCATGAGGTTTGTAGCTTAAATCAGGCAGGTACAATGCGTGCAGCTAGTTCTACAAAAGAATCTCTTATGTAATTGAAGGAAGCACTTACCACAGCGGCTCGACATAGTGGAGATGTTACTGTGCTGCTTAATTGATGTCTGTAGTCACTTGTGCTTCAGTGGTTTGGAATAAAAAAAAAAACATTGTAGGGTTCATTGTCTCGGTCTCCTGAGTGTCACTTCATGATGATAATAGTGTCCTAACTGCGGAGGCAAAAGCAGGGATTGTACAGTAGGAAAATCCAACTGAAATCCTAACCAGTCTCCAGTTGTGAGCCTGGATAAAGAAGTTCTCAATATAACTTCATGGCATGGAAAGTGTCTTGGAAATCCTGGACCAGATTTTTTTTTTTTTTTTTGAAGTGGCTGGTGATTTTGTCTAACTTGCTACTTCAAAAGGGCCTGATTATCAGAGTATCTGAGGACCTTACAACTTTAATGTATTTACCTTCTTAGCTTCACTGTGAGGTGCTCTGTGTTTTTTAAAAAGCGGGCCCCTTTAAAGCGTCTAACTCCCCAAATCACTAGTCACTTTTGAATAATCTGTTCCTTGTGCTTACATTAACACCCAACTCTTTTCCGGTTCAGAGTGAGAATGAACATGGCCAGTAGAGACTGCCGTGGTGATTTCCTCTTCTCTAGTTCAAGAAAGTATGTGCTTCTAAAAAGGAGGTAAAATGCCAGTTATTAAGCAACGCGAGCCATTCCCACTGTAGTGAACTTTACAGTCCCTGTAAAAAATGTTTACTTCTGTCTCTCATTGGCAGAGACTTCTGGGGTCTGTCTAGATAAAAGTTCTTAATGTAGCCAAAGAGACCTTGTCACGCTTTAAATCCTGCTCCATGCAAGGGTACAGTGTGAGAACGCTCTGCAGCTAGGCAGTATTGTTGTAATGGACAATGGTTTAGCCAGCCCCACCTTCCAGCTGTGTAGATTTTTGTCTGTTAAGGAAAGGCATGTCCGCCCTGCCTTTTTATAACTCAAACAACATTGGCAAAGGAACAGTGTGACAGTCGAAGCATGTGGCATGAGTCTCTCTTTGGACTGTAAGTGTCTGGCATGAAGTCACGAGGCCTCGAATCAGAAAGTGGAGCAAAGGAGAAAGCGGCAGCTTAGCTCTGCAAAAAGTCAGAAGAATAAGAGGCACTACTTGGCTACACCCAAAGCAGCAGGATCACTATGGGCTGAAAGCTTTTTAAAGAGATCTTCTTAGGGAAAGTTAAGATAGCTTTATAGGGACAGCGCAAGACTGCTGTCCAGTTTGAAACCCTAAAGCACTGGGGATGGGGAAAAGGTGTTCCCTAGGGTTTCATCCTGTTAGCTCAGAAAAGGCAGTTGGTAACTTTCACTTGAATTAGCAAACCCTTGGCTCCCCTGCGGTCTTTAACTTGATGTGCTAACTTGTGTGAAAACTACAAGCCACCTTGTCTTCATTTACTTGAGTTAAGCACACACCTCAAGTAATATAGCTGCATTACAGAGGGGTGTCTGGAAGGAGGAGTTAGGAAGCATCACAGGCTTCCCCCGGGGACTTAAGTTCAAGTCCAGGTCTGGCTCACCAGACCCTGGCAGTGTGAAGTAGCTAGAAAGGGAGCAGATTGTCTGAATCGTTGTCCAGTGTCCCTGGTTGGCAGGCCCCGCAGTATTACAGTGGGAGGAAGCTGGCTCCCTGTCCAAGCTGCTAAAGGAATTGAAGAGAGAAGGGATGGTAAAAAACAAAAAACAAACTGCACCCTGCTCAGGCCAGGAAGAATTGTCCTAGTCTCTGTAGTATCCTTTTATAACTGAGCAACCTGTAGGGAGAGGGCAGGGACTTGTGGGGGTTTTGGTTTTTTTGCAGGCCTGAGGTGGTGAGTCGCTTGGAATGTCAAAGCTGTTTATAAAAAGAAAAGGAGTACTTGTGGCACCTTAGAGACTAACCAATTTATTTGAGCATGAGCTTTCGTGAGCTACAGCTCACTTCATCAGATGCATACCGTGGAAACTGCAGCAGACTTTATATATACACAGAGAATATGAAACAATACCTCCTCCCACCCCACTGTCCTGCTGGTAATAGCTTATCTAAAAGCCATTTCCAGCACAAATCCAGGTTTTCTCACCCTCCACCCCCCCACACAAATTCACTCTCCTGGGAGGAGGTATTGTTTCATATTCTCTGTGTATATATAAAGTCTGCTGCAGTTTCCACGGTATGCATCTGATGAAGTGAGCTGTAGCTCACGAAAGCTCATGCTCAAATAAATTGGTTAGTCTCTAAGGTGCCACAAGTACTCCTTTTCTTTTTGTGAATACAGACTAACACGGCTGTTACTCTGAAAGCTGTTTATGTCCACTTAAATTTGGTGCACGGATTGAGGTAAATCGTGGTGCTGGAGGGAGTGGTTCAGGGTAGAACTTCCAAGGAAGGGCACTCCTTTAGCGAGAATATCTGGCAGGGCTTTGCAGCACCACAGCTGAGGGACTGACTAGCTGAAAGGGCCATTCAGTGTCTCCCTAGATATCCATGTTGTGATCCCAGCTCAGCAGCCTCTCTGCCTTAACAGCAGGCAGGGGCGGGGGAAACGCCATGACCCTGCTGTGAATGCAGCAGAGTGGATTAGCCGCTCACATGACCTTGAAATTTGTTAATGTGCTGAAATGAATCCAGAACGGAGTCTGCCTTTCTCCAAGTAGCATTCTGATGCGGGGAATAGGAGGCAACCCTCCCCATGCCTTCTTGCTTACCGGTTTCTCTTTATAGACATGAAAGCACACTCCTAAGCCTCTCCTACTCTCAAAAGTAACCCTTTAAAAAAAATTAAGGTAATTAACCGATGCTGTATCTAGCTCAGCAGAAAATGTTTCCTGAATTCCTGCCATGGGGTGTGCACACAACATCCAAACAATGCGCTACGGAAATAGCTGAATGCAGTGCTAGTAAAAGATGGTCTGTAGCCCAGGAGGCTGATGTCCCAGGTCCCTCCTCAGAAAGAGCAGAGTGACTTTCCCTCCTGCCCACGTGGTGCTTTAAACTTGACCTGGAGGCCCTACCTCTAGGGCTAGAGGGGAGCTGCTTTCCCACATACTGGCCTTGTCACTGACACTTCAGTGACCGGGGTGTCTCTTTGTTGGTGGGGCAGACGCTTGTCTTCTGGAAGCAGGCTGAGGCCACCAATGCATGACACTTGGAGCCACCAAACGGCTATCAGCTAGCAACAGCTCTTGGCTGCTACTGGTTTAAACCAGTGACCCAGAGGCAAGAGACTCTGTATCCCATTGCCAAAACTTGGAGCCAGCCAGTTTGCAGAGTGGAGGTCTTGGGGCGGCGTGTCTCTTGCTGCTGACATCCCAACTAAATTTGTTTCTCCTTCCTGACCCTCTTGTTAATGATAGAAAGGCTGTAACTTAGATAAAAGTCAGGATGCACGGAGATCTTACTATTGCTTTGGCCTCAGTCCACTTGGCTGTGGCAAGAAATCCATGCTTCCAGGAGGTGTAGCTGGCTTATGCCTGCTCTTAGGCTCAGGAGGTGAATTAGGGATGCTTGGAGTTGCCTTGATTTTTGTCCCTTTAAATCAGTCTCATGTCACTAATGTAACTAAATACAGCAGGTAATTTTAAAATAAGAAAAAGCTGTACTGTCCCCAGCCTAATCTCAGTCCCTGTTGAGACAGGATAATGAAACTTTTACGCTCCTCCCTCCCCCCAAAACACTGTCTTCAAATGTTAACCTCCAAAGCATCAATTCTCCTTCAGGGGCATGGAGTGATACTATATTTCCTGCTAATTTATTCATAGACCAAGCTGTAACCAGGCTTCCAGAGGAGCGTTTCCTTGTGACACAAAGGAAATCTCCTTTGGCTTTTTCAGTCTTATCTGAGTGCTGACTCATCACCAAGCAGGCCAGCCTCACGGGAGCCCTAGGGCATCGTGTTTGGGGTTTTTTTAAGATGTCAGCAAGGAGAACCCAGTCAGAGAGATTCGGATTCCTGCTCTACATTTATTCCTAAAGGGATTTATTCCTACAATCTGATGGGAGGTGGGGGGAAAGATACGTATAACTAAAATGAAGCTATTCGAGGGTGTAAGGGTTTTTTCCCTTCTCCAGTTAAATAACCTGCTTTGTGTTCGAATGTCAGTGAACTACCAGTCTGAAAATGTTAAGTAGATGTTCACTTCCTGGGGAAAATACTTAGGAATTTCCATGCTGGATCAACCAATGCTCTACTTAGCTATCCTGTCTCTGACAATGCCCAGTACCCGATGCTCCAGACAAAGGTGCGTGAAACCCAGGTTAGGAAATAACCTGCCATTAGGAAACCCTGAACTCCATTAGAGATTGGTTCAAGTCTTAAAGCATGAGAGTTTATATCCTTTGTGGAACTCTTGTTTTTAAACTGTGGCTTTAACCCTTGCTACCAGACCTCTAGAGGTTCCTGTTAGCCATGCTGATCTTCTGGTAGGACCAAGCTCTTGGCCTCAGTGATAAAGCAGGGCTTCTCCTCTGACAGCATGGACTTTGTTAGCAGCCTTTGCTTCCACATTTTGAAATCCAGTGGTTTAGAAAGGCTTGTTGACTGAATATCTACAATATGGCAGTGTTAAATTAACCAGCCGTGGAATCTGTATGACTCCATCTCCTTCAAGAAGCCAAATATTCCTGAAACTCTTTGCTTCCAGTGGGCTGCCTGAATACCAATCACTTTAATTGAATGGCATTCTGGAAACAGTTTTACTGGTTCTAGAAACCAGTTTCCAGTATTCCTCCCCCTCCCCCAGGGCATGCTGTAGTCTGTGTAACACAGATCTAATATTGTAGGTCCTACTCATTCTCTTGTGGGTTGGTTTCTCTAAAACCAATTTGCCATAATTAAAACGGTGAGCTGATTGACTTGTTTCAGTTCTTGCATTATGTAGCTGCATCCTTCAGGCAAAGACCCAGCTATAGACTGAGAAGAGTAGGGAAGGAGGGGTATCAACATATGTCTTGCTTAACTTGCAGATCAGCTGATCAGCACAAGGGGTAGAAGGACTCGTAAGTTTCTGGAAATGCTCGGTGTGCAGCATGCCAGGTGTCCGTATCCCATGTGTTGTGATATCCTGCGTACTGTGACCGGTTAGGGAGTTGGGTGTCTTAAAGCATTTGTAGCTTCGGGTATGTGGGCAAGCGTAGTACTTCCACCTCCAATGAATCTAACTATGTCATAAGTAATGGCAGTAAGGTCCTAGGTGAGGGGCTGGGTTGCCTGCTCTGTGTTGTGTTTTTTAGACCAGCTGGCTTTCACTTCAGAGAACAAGTTTTCAGAGGAACTTCTGACTTCTGATTGGGCCGCGCACTTGGGATCTGTTAAGCACAGACACTTTCTGCCATTTTTAATTGAGATAAACAGTTTTCTTAAATGTCCCGTTCTTTCTTCTTGCTGAACTGCAGAACTAAATCTTGTGTGTCAAAGCAGCTGGGTGTTTCGATGGTACAAATGAGAATATTCACCTGTGTACCCGTGTTTCCTTGAGTTAATATTTCAGTGGTATGTTTATGGATGGGCATATTCATTGTGAAACAACTCAGACATTGTGGCTTCAAAATTTCAGCACTCTGCTCCTTTTTGACAGCAGCTCCTAAGCAGATGGAAACCGGAGATGTGCTTAGTGGGGAGCGGGAAATGGAGCCAAGAGAAGGCAGAGTGGGAAAACATACTGGACGAGGAAAGGGCAGAGTCTAGTACATACTGGCTTTTGGTATTAAATAGCTGGCACCCGCTTGAGCTGTCCTACCTTCTCGTTTTTATTTGCATTACAGCTGTTCCTGGAGGCCCAGTCTGAGATTAGACCCCATTGTGCTAAATGCAGTGGATGCTCATAGTAAGACAGTCCCTGCCCTGCTGGGCTTGTGGTTTAAATAGACAAGACAGCTGAAGTGTGGGAGGCGAGGCACAGGCCCAAAGGGGTGAAGTGATTTGTTCAAGGTAATGAAGCCCCACAGTGGCAGAAGCTAAAATAGAGTCCAGATCTCCTGACTGCAAGTCTAGGGCCCTCTGCGCTGGACCATGCTGACATAGCAGAGATGTTCCTTTAGCTAGACAGAAGTGCTTTGCTTTTAATCAAAGTTGCCAGTGATTTGGGAAGAGAGAGAGGTTTAAGCTACACTGAAAGCAGTCAGTACCACTAGCTAGATTTGTCCCAAAATAAATATTTGAGGAATCTGCAGAACCTTGACCCCTCCCTTATCCTTTCCCATCCCATTACAATTCTGCTATATAACTTCTCTCTCTTTCTTAGGAATCATATTATTATTTTTTTAATGCTAGTTACATCTCTCTCTCTTTCCCCTCTCTAGGTATAATTGCTGAGGCTCATTAAAATGGCTTTACGCTTCCGCACTTTCTTCCCGTACGCCTTACCTGGAGTGCTGGCACTTATTGGTTGGTGGTGGTTTTTTTCTCGTAAAAAGGAGCGTACAAGCAATCGCGACTGGCAAGCATTAGCTGGCGTGGAAGATCAGAGGATTGGACCTCCCATAAAGGAACCTCTGTCCAGAGAAGCAGTAAATGCTACTAAAGAACTGCCTGTGCCCTCTGAAGAGGACTGCCCAGAGAATGAAACCTTAACTTCCCAGCTGTCTGTAGGGTTAATGACACCCTCTCTGGCATGTGACGCTCAACAGAGATTAGATTCCTCCAGGGACCATCCTGCCACCACAATAACGACCGTCGCATTGGGCACGTTTGAGGACGACAGTGAAAAACTGGAAAGAGCAGCGTCTCGCGATGAAACCGGGTCCCTTGCACAAGTGTCTCCCCGTTCAGCCCCGAAGAGTGTAGAGTGCTGTGACAATGCTGTGCTTGTTACCAAGCAGGAGTCAGCTTTCAGTGGAACCCCAGACCAGCAGCCATTGGCGTGTTCCGGGGTAGTGTCAGTAGAAGAGTCTTTGGGAAAGATTGGGGAAAGTGGTAAAGCAGATATGACACACGATTCATTGGAGAATCCATCGAAGGAAATCCAGTGCCCAGTGGCTACATCCTCAAACACTGGCTGCCTGCTGGCCCTTGGCTCTGAACCAGAGGATTCAGCCACTGCCCAGTCTGCCATTATAGATGAAGATGATGTTAAGGAAGTTGAGGACACTGTCCCTTGGAAGAGAGAGTCTGTAGTTGGGAAGCTACTGAATAATTGTGTAGAGTCTGCTGGGTCGGACCTGTCCGGGGAAGAGGAGGTGTCTGAGATGACCGTCAGTACTGTGCCTAAATGTCATGGAAGGGAAGAGAAGTGCTACAGGGATATGCAGTCAAAAGGAGATGGTTTGGAAAGAGAGAGAATTGGAGGAGTGAGTTTGGACAAAGATGAAGTTGAGAAAATTGAGCAAGCAGCCATACAGATTATTTCCAAAGTCATCTTGGCAGCTACTGAGGAAGTGCTGTCTAGTTCAGTAAGTGATGTGTCCAGTAGGATCTGTCAAGTTGCGGTCAGCCGGGTTGATAGACCGCTGGAGAGAGTGAGCATTTCATCCGATGAGATGCTTGCAGTGGAATCTAGCAGGGGGAATGAAGCAGTTACCACAGAGAATGTTGCAACAATACCTGTTCCCCTATCGGAAGAGAAACTCCATCGTTACATGTCGTATTCCAGCTGTTTGAAATACGGGCGCTTATCTAACCCAGTGCAGGTGGACCCAAAAGACCATCGGCCAAAGAAACCTGTGCACAGTGAAACCCAAGGAGATAACCGGACTTTGGTTACGAACAATGGAGAATCGTTGGAAGAATCGCATGCGGTAACGGAGGATTCTGGGTGCAGCGCATGTACGTCTGAAGATGGGACGAATGTCGAGGATCCCTTGCAAAGCACGTCACTGTCTCTCCTATCAGGCCAGCATTCAGACTTGCTGAGCATGTCTGTGATCCAGGACACTTCTGCAGAGCAGTACGTGGCACAGAGTGAGAAACCTCAGACCCCTATATTAGGGGAAGACAAAGTGCCATACAGCAATGGGGTGCTGAAAGGGGATGGTGCAGATCTGAGACACGAGAAGCACTGGACAGCGGAGACAGATGCAGATCACTCGGGAGGTAAGGGTTTACATCTCTTTGAGAGCCTCACACGAGACACATGGGGGAAGGTACATTAGGATAGCACTGAAAAGTCCTGCTCAGCAGACATAACCCCAACCCTCATCACAATTCAGAGGGCCTGCTCATGGGTAAAAATCCTACCCAAGTTGTTAGTAGATGTGTCTTATGCTCAGATGGACAGAATGATCCCACCCTAGGCTGCCAGCTCCTGCATCCCACAGTGATGGGAGCTCTAGGAAAAACCGTAGCGAGGTACGTGGTGTCCAGGAAACTCATCATGCTGGCCCCCATCCAGCAAAGCATTTAAGTGCATGATTAACTTAAATCACGCGAGCCGTCCCATTGGAATCAGTGTTTGTTGGATCGGGGCCAGGAAGCTCAGCACCTTTCAAGCATGAGCCCCAGAAGCGCAAGCTTGTTCCCGCTTGAGTTCAGGCAGCATCTGTTTGGCTGTAAGCATTAGGCTCTTGCCTTCGGTGTGGACCATTCACCAAAGGGCTGCGCTAATGCCAGTTTCTGAGACACATGGACGTGCGGACAGATGGAGCAGGGCAATTGCTTGAGGTCCTAAGACAGCGTCATCTGTGTCGGCACTAACACGGTCTGTTTGCTTGGAAAGTGGGTGCATGACGAGAGATCTCAGTAGCCCGTGCCCATGTGTAATGTGTTTGGCTTGTGAGGATTCCTCCGTTTCTTTGCTGTAGCCTCTCTCTAGCTAGTGGGTGGGTAGTGTGAAAGCCGGGGGTTGTTTCCCTTGCGGCTTTATATTAGGCTAAACACAAACTTCAGCCTTAAAAGCTGTATGTAAACATTCTTCATACAACCCTCCAGGGCAAACAGCTCCTAAAGACAGGCTGCATTCTATAGTCACTACAGAGTAACAGGAGAGCTGCCTGCTGCTAGCTAGCAGGCTCTGCAGCTTTTAATAGGAGACCAGGATTAACCATTTTCTAGATGTCCCCTCTGTAAGAAACGCTCCTTACTAAAGGAAGGAATTGCTCTTACCCTGCCGCATACGCTTCTCGGAATGACTAGCGGAAAGAACAAAAGCTCTGATACAGGGGCTGGAGCGAGACCACACAGGAAAGCGACAAAACTCTCACGCCAGGATGAACTCCGAGGTGATGTAGAGCAGGGATTCTGAACCTTCTTCTTTTCCAACATGCTGTAAAAACTCCACAGCCCACCAGTGCCACAATAACTGGCTTTCTGCATATACAAGCCAGGGGCAGGTGTTAGGGGGTAGCAAGCAGGGGAACTGCCTGGGGCCTTATGGCACAGGCCCCCCACACAGCTACATTGCTCCGGCTTCGGCTTCAGCCCCAGGTGGAAGGGCTCTGCTTTCTGCCCCGGGCTGCAGGAGGTCTAATGCTGGCCCTGCTTGGTGGCCCCCCCCAAAACCTGCTCGCAGCCCCCCGCAGGGGGCCTTGGACCCCTAGTGGAGAACCACTGGCATAGAGGGTGATGTAGGTTACTTGGCATGTGCGAGTTGAATGCTGAAAGGGAAGAAAGGGGGTGTAGCAGGAAAAGCCACCTCCTGCATCCTTGTCACCTCCCTGAAATCCCCACGTGTCACAGCTGCATCTTGATCAGAAAGTCTAAATCGAGACCCGCCAGGCAGATAGCGGACCCAATTGTATCAGAGCTCTGGCCCGACTCAGGAAGTGGCAGAAACAAAGCAGCTGCTAGGGTCCCTTGAGTTTTTGGTGTAGTGGAGCCAGGTGGCCAGAATACAGAAGAGCAAGCGAGGACTGTTGGATCCACGTCCCAGTAATGTGCTAACAGGCAGATTGCTGGGAGCTTATCACCTTTCTCATCCTTTTAATGATCTCCTGGGCCTCTCCTTCACACCGTTCCCCAACCATATTTGAAGTGTTGAGATGCTATTTAAGAAATCGGTGGCTTCCCATAACTGGGACTAACAGATTCTCACCCTTCCATTGCCTGATCTATTGATATGTATTCCCAGTTACCATTCTGAGATTTGGCAAATTCTAGTCCTCAGATTAGGCCCAGAGTCATTAGAGGTACTGTTAATTTGGGAACTCCCATGTGCAGGGTCGCAACACTCATACTTGAGGAAAAAGCTTCTGAATTTGCAATGGTTTTGCTAACACGGTTAGTGAACACAAACAATCCAACCCAACCACGTAGGCAGCAGTAATACAGTATTAACTTCATGTCTGGTGTCCTGTCGTACGTACAGTCACACCATCCTTGTGGAGACCTAGGGCTGACGAGGCAGGCTGTGATTCAGGAGGGTGATCTCTAGCGCACCAAAACGGTCCAATGGTCAAGGTCTCAACAGTCTAGGCTGTGGTTAGCCCTGCTATAGGGTCTCGTGGCTGCTGTAAATATTCATAAGAATGTTCGGCCTTCTTTGTCCATAACGAAATTCCTCAGCCTAATAACGTTGGGGTGTCCTTATGCTATAGGTTAGGTATATTAATTCTCTCAGGCTTGTAAACATATACATCAGTTGGCTACAGTAACAATCATGCGGTTGAACATCTGCTGATGTTCCTATCCTAAAATATCCAGACTGACATCAACTGCGTTCTTGTGGTTAGGTGTCGGTGTATTTTTCACCAGAACAAAGTCTTATGATATCTTGTGACTTAAGTTAGACAGCAGTGACCTCACTTACGCTAAGGCTTGTAGGCCGCATAGCTCATGCAAAGTGCTTAAGCTAATATTTTACAGGCTTGGGCCTGTAGGTTTCTTACATTACTACTTGATATACCTTGTATCTCTCATACCCTTCCCAAGCAGAAGATGTTGTCCTAGCCTTGCTTCCCAGAGGCCCAAAGCTAGCTAACCATGGGGAATCATAACCCCAAATCTCAACCCCCCTACCACAAGCAGCTTTTGAGAAGTATTTGGGCTTAATTATTGGGTGTTAAGCATCGGATACATCTGGATTCCCCATTCAAAGGTCAGGGGCCCTTTTGTGCTAGACACTAAGTCCCTGGCCCAGAGAGTTTGCATTCTAAGTAAGTAAGTGAGTAAATCAGAAACTGCCTTGGGCTACTAAACAGACTCTCCCTAAATGCTGTGTTGTGTGCTCAACTGAGGAGTAATAGGGAAAGATCTGCTTACTCACACTCCAGTGGTATGAATCTGATTCCCATTAAAGGAACAGCTCCTCTGAACTTCAGCTTGAAGTGATCCCTTCCAGTTTTCAATGAAACTAAACGGAATTCCTTAACAAAGGGCCCCTGTTTTTCACACTTGGAAACTTGCTTTTATCAAATCACATGTGTCAAGATGCATCTCTTGCCAAGAGCCCGGGCGTGTGATCTTTGGCTTGCCATGTGTCTCTAAGTTCCTTGGGCTTTCCCACATCCCATCCCAAAATGACTAAGATCTTTAATATCACCTTGCCCCTCAGAGGCTTCTTCAAGCCTAATAACTGGAATGGGGAGCAGCGTACTTTAGCCTCAGCAGGACCTGCCTCGTTGAGTTGCTTGGGAGATGTCTGGTTCATAGTATCCTGAAGCCCTTTTAAGATGGGGTTTTTTTGCAGCTGGAATGTTCCATGAGTCTTTGAAGAAGGTCCCTTCAATTGCTCCGAAGATTTCCTCCCCCTTCCAGCGACGGGTGGGAGGATTCAGGAGCATCACAACAATGGCACTTCCCATTCAAATTGTGGGAAGGGTCTGTGCTTTGCACTGAAGCAGCCACAACCTTCCATAAAGAGCTTTCAATCTATCTTTTATTGATGTTTGCAGGGCCTCTCTCATTGAAGTAGCAGGGCCCCTCCTGCTAAGCAGAGGGGTCAGTGATGTGTGGGTGCTCCTCAGTACGGCACATGTGGTCTGCTGCAAAGCCATAGATCTTTGGCGGTGGCTTATCCTTCCCACTGCTTCTACCTTGGTCCAGGGCAGCAGTGATCTGATGACAGGAGGCTTCCAGTGGAAAAGACTCCATCTCCCTTTTCCCCAATAACCCATAGCTAGGTTTGGAGTCTCAAGTATGAAGAAGCCTTCTCACAGCTAGTATTCCACTGCCAGTCCTATTTAATCCAAGGGGACATAATTCTGATCCTGTGACTGTATGGAGTTTGCATTCCACTAGTAATAGCACCTGGCTTCTGTGTTTAACCCTGCACAAACTCTTGGTGTCTTACATGCTGCCCATTGCATTACACATTATGCTTGTGAACACAGCAGTTCCTAATTAGGTTCAGATTTATATCACAGGTGTGGAATTCTTCAGGAGGTTTTAGGGGACAGAAGTCTGTTTCTAGTGGCCTGTTCCCATAAGTACCACAGAGCAGCCCTTGACACACGTTTTTCCTAGAGGAGCTGAGAATTGAATAGCAGACTCACAATCTAGAGCGTAAAGTGGGAATGTACAGTAGGGCCTACAATCAAGGATGTATGTGAAATGGGAGTTTTGTCAGCCTTCATGCGGTGTCTAAGAGCTTGGATTATGCAGACTGTCTGAATGTCATGGTATGGTGGTGGTGTGGGTTTTTTGTTTGTGTTTTTTTTTTTTTTGTAGGTTCAGATGTAAATAGCATGGATTCTGTGGACAGCGGCTGTGCCCTTGGGAAGGCGGAGAGTTGCCAGAACTCCAAGCCAGGAGTAGAATCCAATAAGTCTGAGCTCACTATCTGGGAGATAGAGGTGCCAAAGGTAATGAGCCAAATACTCGGCATCTGTAACTCCCTGCACTGACCTTGGGGAGTGTTGGTTAATGGTTTAAAGGGGGACTGGGAGTCAACTTCTGGGTTCTAGTCCGGGCTCTGCACATGGCCCTTCTGTATCTCCCTCTGTCTATAAAAGGGGTGCTATGCTTTCCTACCCCCTCAGGGTGTTGGGGCTTAACACTCCTTGAAATATCTGCTGAAGGACTCCAAATGCAAAGAATCCTTGTAGGGCTGCCAATTTTCGGTTTTAAGCGATAAACTTCCACCGCACAATGCCATGCGGTGGGGCCCCATTAAACTACGTGAGAAGCTTCTTTTTCTGGGATAGTGTAACCTAGGCACAGGGAATCAGCCCTGCGGTAGAAGAATCCATATCACTGGCCAATGAGGACAGGCTATTAGTATTTCTCCAGAGAAACTTGTAATTAAAGAACTAGAACGTAGGGTTCTTTTCAGTGAAAAGCACAATGCCATAAAAAGAAATGGGGCCAGATTCAGAGATGGGGCAATTCCGTTGATTTCAGGAATCACGCTAACCTACATCAGGCCTTCATGTCTGTGCTGCACTTGCTGTTTCTGCAGACTAGAAAGATGGACTTAACAAAATGTGAGTAAATCAGAAACTGCCTTGGGCTACTAAACAGAATCTCCCTAAACTCTGCTGGGCCAGTGTCAGTTTACATTTGGTAGAAGCCCAGTCTGCGCTGAGTTCCGATTGGTCCCCAGCGCCCAGTCAGACCCTGTGGCATTTCTTGTAGGTGAAATTAATCATTTAAAAATTAAAGATCCAAGGTGCTGTTCTTGCTCCTAACTGTGACTTCTCCATCTTTCCATCAAGCACTTGGTTGGTCGGCTGATTGGCAAGCAGGGGAGGTATGTGAGTTTTCTGAAGCAAACTTCTGGTGCCAAAATTTATATTTCAACGCTACCTTACACCCAAGATGTCCAGATTTGTCACATAGAAGGTGAGTGAGATGATTCCCAATTGTGGGGTTTTTTTAGTCTATGTTGTCTGAAATCTAATCTCTGGGTGCTTAGATAAAGGGATGAAGACCTGACTGCAGTTTGGATACTTAACTTTGAGTCCTGTGCTCAAAATACTACCACGGGTGCTTCAAATAGCATCAGTGGTAGGCCATGTCTATGCTAGGAAGGCAGGTGAATTTTTAGTGCAGTAAAATCGTGGGGGGAGCATATGATTCATAGATTCATAGATATTTAGGTCAGAAGGGACCATTATGATCATCTAGTCTGACCTCCTGCACAACGCAGGCCACAGAATTTCACCCACCACTCCTACAAAAAAAACCCCTCACACCTATATCTGTGCTATTGAAGTCCTCAAATTGTAGTTTAAAAACTTCAAGAAGCAGAGAATCCTCCAGCAAGTGACCCATGCCCCATGCTACAAAGGAAGGCGAAAAACCTCCAGGACCTTTTCCAATCTGCCCTGGAGGAAAATGCCTTCCCGACCCCAAATATGGCGATCAGCTAAACCCTGAGCATATGGGCAAGATTCATCAGCCAGATACTACAGAAAATTCTTTCCTGGGTAACTCGGATCTCACCCCATCTAATAGCCCATCGGGCCTATTTACCATGCATATTTAATTACCAAAACCATGTTATCCCATCATACCATCTCCTCCATAAACTTACCGAGTTTATGGCTTACCTCAACCAGCTCATGGGTGTTAACACACAACTGTCTTTTCCACACTAGGATTTTAAAATGTCCATATTTCCCTAGTTTGGACAAGGTTTATGGGGTACCATTTTCCCAAACTCGCTTACAGAGATGTGAGAGAGAGAGGTTGTTCTATATCTGTTTCCCTAACCATATGTCTGCACATACAGTGATATGGAGACACCAAGAGTTCCTCTGAGGCTACGTCTACACTGCAGCTGGGGTTGTGATTTGCAGTGCACGTAGGCATACCCGCGCTAGCTGTACGCTAGCTAGTTCGCTAAGAAATAGCAGCGAGGACGCCAAGGTGCGGGCTTCAGCGCCGGCTGCATGAGCCTGCCTGACTCCCCCCGCCCCCCGGATACATACCGTCTTGTGCTGCGTGCCATGGCACCATGGGCTCACTGCTGTTTTCAGCAAGCTAGCTAGAGCGTGGCTAGCGCAGGTATGTAGCCTATAATGTGGTAGCCTCTAGCTAATCCCCTGCTAACAACCCCGCTGATCGGATTTAGGTAAAAACGAAAACAAAGAAAAGTGGAACTAACATGTTTGCGGCCATTGGATTGTTCACGTCACCTGTATTTTAGATCCCTTTTGCCTCATAGGTTTAGACTGTAAACTCTCTAGGGCAGGGACTCTCTCAGGCTTGGCCTACGCTGGAGGGTTATACTGGCATAGCTGCATCAGTCAGGCATGTATTTAAAAACAAAAACCACCACGCCCCTGAAGGACACATCCATGCTGACAAAAAACCCCAGTGTAGGTGTTGAGTGATCTGCGGTCGATTTAGTAGGTCTTCACTATACCTGCTAAATTGACTCTCCAGTGCATCAATTGCTGCAGCGTTGATCCCCGGTAAGTGTAGACATGCCCATAGTTAATTTGTTCAGGGATGTGGTGTTCCTGTGTCTACTCTCCAGGGCCCTGCTGTGCTGGCATAGTCTCTGTAGTGGGAGGCATACCCTTATGCTGTGCCTGTTCCAGCACAATGGAACCCATTCTTGGCTGTAACCTCGTCACCACTGTAATCAACATAAATAAGTTGCTGTAGATTTTGATAAGAGAAATCACTGAAAATAAACTTGTGCTAAAATATTTTTGTAAATGATGTGGGGAGCTGGGAAAATATTCCATTTGCCAGAATCTTTAAAGAGCCACTGTACAAAGAAATATCACTTAAAAAAAAAAATCTTTATCTTGGTTACTCAGACACTATAGACACTATATTAAAACTGAATGGTTTTAAAAGTATGTGTTGCCATTTATGCTTCACATAACGCGCAGCCAACCTGTGGAACTCCTTGCCAGAGGATGTTGTGAAGGCCAAGAACATAACAGGGTTCAAAAAAGAACTAGATAAATTGATGGAGGATAGGTCCATCAATGGCTATTAGCCAGGATGGGCAGGGATGGTGTCCCTAGCCTCTGTTTGCCAGAAGCTGGGAATGGGCAATAGGATGGATCACTTGATGATTATCTGTTCTGTTCATTCCCTCTGGGGCACCTGTCATTGGCCACTGTCGGAAGACAAAATACTGGGCTACATGGACATTTGGTCTGACCCAGTATGGCCA
The DNA here is from genome assembly GCF_965152235.1 of Eretmochelys imbricata. Classification (NCBI taxonomy): domain Eukaryota; kingdom Metazoa; phylum Chordata; order Testudines; family Cheloniidae; genus Eretmochelys; species Eretmochelys imbricata. Next base: position 9,140,928 of record NC_135588.1, on the reverse strand, counting down.
TTCTTATATTAATCTCTGTGCTTGGCTCATCATGGACAGATGCTGTGCTGGTTGGTTGTTTCCTCAGATTGAGGGATGTTCCTTGCACTAGCATAATAGCGTTTTGGGTCACGGAGTGTGGTTGAGACTTTCAAAGCAGGATATAACCATGCATCTTTCACTAAAGTTAATAGCAGGGATGTAGCTGGATCTTCTGCATGGCTTTGAAAATATCAGCTGTCAAGACTCTGTCACTGAAACTTAAACACACGCACAACCCCGCCACACTGGGGATTTTGTTTTAGCTATCTAATGTGGGGTTTAGCACTCATTGAATAGCCCTCTTCGGTGAAGCAGAAACCAGCACACAGTGATTGCATGGCAGGAGATACCTTGGCCCAGTTTTATTTACAGCTGTGCTGGTATAGACAGGAAAGATCTGTATGTAATCGTATCACTCAGGAGGAGTTAAAAGGTACTGCCGGTCAGGGGCGCTGGGACAATTTGTACAGTCGCAGGAGGTGCTGAGAGTCCTTGAACCAAACCGTAAACCCTGTGTATATGATAGAAAGCACTTCAAGCCAGGGGGAGAGTGGCAGCACCCCTCGTTCCAGCACCTGGGGCTCAAGTGTGTGCCCAACATATCCACGCGATTTGACTCGGTCTTTTTGTCTTCCAGGCTCTCAGCATCATGTGGACAAAGCGCTGAGTCTGATTGGTAAGAAGTTCAAGGAACTGAGCCTCACCAACATTTACGCTCCTCCAGCCCCATCACTGATGCTGCATTCCCTCCCTATGACTTCCTGGGTAAGCCCCAACGCAGCATGCCAGCTGTGTTTATATAGACAGACTCCATGGACGTGCGTAGGAGATGTATGCATAAAGCCACATTGCATTCTCCCTTCATTTTGAGTGTCCAATATCAAGGATGGCCTTATTGAGTAGGCCTATCGTACAATGACTAGGCATCATCAGTTCCATAGATGGATGTGCTGGAAAGACCGGGCATGTACGGAGTAAACGTGCTCCTTGCCTGAGAACAAAGACCACTTCTTGTTCCATAGCAGCCACTGTACAAGCAAGCAGCCCCACAAAGATTCCTTCAAGAATGTCCTTTGCTTTTCTTGATCAGCACAGATGCGGTTGTTGCATGTCAGACTGTTTCCATCTGTCGTCATGCTGCCCTGTGTTTAATTTCCCGGAACACACTCAGAAAATGTACCCAAACCTTCAACCCAAACATGCTTAACTTCTGGCAGTTACAAGTCTGACATAATGGGCTTTTGCCTACGATCTAGACATGTTTGCTCAAGGAAATAACTCTTTGGGTTTTTGGTTTGTGAGTGAGGAGATATTCTGGTTCTGTTCTTACAGTCCATTTGCCACATGGTCAAAGACTGAGACAATCAGTGTCTATATATATTGGTTGTCATGTGACTGGTAGAATCATACTGAATTGTTACTTTCCAGTAGCATCACATTCCCTTTAAGCGTCTTATTGCAGTTATTCAGATCTGGCATTGTAATCAACCTCCACTCTGTCCACACAATATTTCACATCTGTTTCCCTTTCCAGATGTTGTCTATAACTGACAGTCCATTTGGTGACAGATCCTACTGGTTACACCATGGACTCCAACATCCATTAAATAGCTGAATATAGCTTAGGAATATATACCTATATGTGCATCCACAGGCAGCAAGGGGGCTGAATGTTTCTAATTCTTTGAGCCTTCTCCTTTAGGTTTCTGTTTATAACCTTAAAGGGAAACTCCAGTACAGCTCAGGTTGTGGTAGGTGCCTTTAGGTTCTGCTAAGTTACAGCATACCATCAAAATTCTGATGGCTGCGCAATGGCCTATGTGAAATGACTTGGGAGGGAAATCTGTGAAAGTGTCTTCATCTCCAAAACCACCATCACAAACTACTACTTATTTGGCAGTCTCAGGAGAGAGGCCAGGAGCTCAGATGAGCATGGATTTAAACTACTTTCTCCAACAAGTGATTCTGCCAGATCAGAGTTGAGGAATTTTGGCACGATGGCACAAAATGAGCCTGCAATGTTGTTGCCTATAGTCTCTCTGCCCTACTGATAAATAGCATCCTTTAGTGTTGTCATTGTGCGTGCTGCTGCACAACATACACAATTGCTTCCCCAAAGAATTTACACTCATCTGATCCCCCTTCATGAGACCATATGTGAACAGTGATGCTCCGTCAGCTAGTCCTAGGTTCAAACTAGTCTCCTAGAGGTGAAGATCTAAAGAGCCCACTTCTAAATTCCTGAATCACTTAGGCCCCGCCTTTTTTTTTTTTTTTGTAGTAGAGTAGATAAGAAACTGAGTATATTACTAACCTTTGGAATGAGTGAAGCTCACGTTGCAATAGTACATTAATGGAAACGTAATGCTAACTCTCTCTGTGGCAGCTCATGCTACCGGATGGAGTCACCGTAGAAGTAATTGTTGTTAACCAAATCGACGCAGGACACATGTTTGTACAGCAGCACACGCACCCCACGTTCCACGTGCTGCGCAGTCTGGACCAGCAGATGTATGTCTGCTATTCTCAGCCTGGAATTCCAACTCTGCCAACTCCAGTAGAAGGCAAGTCAATTTGTTCCTCGTGAATTGTCAAGCAGAAAGTCTCCTCCTGGGATCTGTCCCTGGTCTGTCCTAGTAGCATCTAGCAGACTTTCTCCTCTGCTCTTCAGAGTAACTTGAGTCTAGAGTTCACTGAAAGGTATTTTTTCAGTGTCTTTCCCCTGCACTCCCTGAGAAATCAAACTACAAGCTTTCCATGTTCTCAAGTTTGCCCTGCCCTCCAGAGATGAGGGTCTATGACAGAATTTGTCATGGGTCAGACCACAGAAAACCTATGTAAAAATGAGATGCAATCATTCTTCACATAACATTATTTACAAATTAATTAAGCTATGTGAGTTTCCTCTAAGGAGACTTAACTTGGGAAAATAATGTGCAAAATAAATGGGTGTTTGTAGCTCCTAAACATTGGGCAGGGCGCTGTGGAAGATCAATGTAAAAGCTGTGTTTAAAACTACTAGCGAGCCCCCTGTAATAGACTTTGTGGAAGGGGTATTAAAGCTCACGCTTCAGGTCTTCAGCAAAGGTCAAAGCATTAGAGGTCAGGATGAGCCCTAATGTGGGCGGAAGACTACTCCACGTCTGGCTATTGCAGAGTTCTTCCATTTTCCTTTGAAGCCTCTGCTGCAGGCCAGTGTCAGAGATGGGATATTGAACTAGACGGGGCTTGGTTCTGATCCCGTCTGGCAATTCCTATCTTCCTACCAAGGTAAATTCAAACCAGAGCTACTCTGGCCAGTTATAAACTACTCCAAAAGCTTTGAATGTAAATCTTGCCACAGCATGAGCTAGCATGAATATAAGCATGAACTTGAGTATTTTTTTTTTTTTCATACAACGCACAGTCAACCTATGGAACTCCTTGCCAGAGGATGTTGTGAAGGCCAAGACTATAACAGCGTTCAAAAAAGAACTAGATAAATTGATGGAAGATAGGTCCATCAATGGCTATTAGCCAGGATGGGCAGGGATGGTGTCCCTAGCCTCTGTTCGCCAGAAGCTGGGAATGGGCAATGGGATGGATCACTTCATGATTACCTACCTGTTCTGTTCATTCCCTCTGAGGGACCTGGCACTGTCGGAAGACAGGATACAAAGGGCTAGATGGACCTTTGATCTTACCTAGTATGGCCGTTCTTATGAGCGGTATTGCTACAAGAAGCATGTGTTACCAGTTTCTCGGTGGGAGCGGAGGGGCGTTTTTTATTTGCCTTTCCCATAGCTGGTGTTTTCATCTCTCTCTCTAGCCTTGTCAGTCAGGGAGCAGCATTGCTGCACATTCCTGAAGATGTTTGCTGCCAGCACCCTAATTATAACATCAGGATTATTTTCTTTGCTATCAAACACCGTCATTTTCTCCTTTATAGAGGTATAATTTCTGGCAATGCCTCCAGATTGCTGGTGTGCACTGTAGGGTGGGGGAGAAGCGTTCCCGACATGGCTGTTTCTGCTGTATGTGTCTCTCTCTCACTAAAGCAGTTCAGCATGGTGTATGGGTCCAGCATGGTGTACCCATTTTTAAACAAGGGGGTGTTTAATTGAGCAGGGGGTGGGTCTGTGTGTGGCTGTTCCTTGGTGGTTCAGAAAGGTCGCAGCTCAACTGAATCTTTTCTTTTCAAGGCACCTTCCGGAGAACAGATGTTTGTCCACTTTATACAGCGTCACTCAGACTCACCATGCCCCCGTAGAGGACTATTCAGTTGGTCGCGAACGCTCTGAATACTTCCCTTGCTCAAGTTTCTCATGTTGAGCTGCTACTTTAAAACAAACAAAAGTGCAAAATTGAACATGCTAAGTACGTTTAGAGAGTTTAAAAGCCTCTTATTACTTCAGGTGGGGTTAGTCCTACGTCGACTTAATATCACTATACAGGGCAAGGCAGAGCTAAAAGTGTACTGTTACTGCAGCTGCTAGTGGCGCCGACCATACTTGTGCTTGGCGCTGTACGTTCATACAGCAAGAAACAGCCCTTCCCTAAGAGCATGTGATCAGAATAATCAAGACAAGAGGTGGGAGGGGAAACTGAGGCACAAAGAGGTGCATTGACTTGCCCAAGGTCATCCAGGAGGTCATTGGCAGAGTCAGCAATAGAACCCGGGACTCCTAAATCCTGATCCAGTGCTCTGTCTGCTGGATCCTGCTGGCTTCCTGCTGCAGGGCGCTAGGTGCCTCGTCTGAAAGCAGCATGGGTAGGTAGCCCCATGTCCTCCCCTACGCTGCTCTTCTTCCTCAGCAGACACAGGAGCCTGTTCCAATGGGACTTCTAGAAACAGGCACTAATGCTGAATCTTCCCGCTCCGCCCTATTTTGCTTTGCAGTCGGTGTGATCTGTGCTGCTCCAGGCTTGGATGGCGCTTGGTGGCGGGCTCAGGTTGTCGACTACTTCAAAGATAACAATGAAGTGGAGATCAGATATGTGGACTACGGAGGATACGAGAGAGTTAAAATCGACACACTCAGGCAAATCAGGTCAGGAACTACGTTTTTCCTCCCTTGACTGGAAAAAAAAAAGAACTTTCATAACTGAGTGTAATGGCTTGATAGGTGTAGGTGTCTCCGCAGTATGATGAAAGCGTTAGGGGGGAGTGGTTCTCTCAGCAACATACAACCATGTTGGACACCTGGCTTCCTCACAGACTCCCCTGCCTCTTACATCATGCTTTCATCCATAGATGTCTAAGCGCTCCACAGAGGAGGCCAAATGTAATCCTCATTTAAGTAGTGGGTAAACTGAGGAACAAAAAAGTGATGTACCTAAGGGCACCCAGCAGCAAAGCCAGGGATAGACCTTCGGCCTACGTGCTGCATCCAATACCCCATCCGCTGGGCTGGGCTGCGTCACGAAAACTGTGTCCCTGTGTAGTGACATGCTGGGTGTGTTTGGGGACTGACGCCCTTGTTGTTCTCTTCCTGGTGGGAAGTGATGAGGCACTGCATACGTAGCACGTGCCCAGCTGGACCAGGGAGAGACATTGCCCTTTCAGAGCGGGTTCCCCCAGTCCCAGTGGTGCACCATTTGCATGGCTGCGTTGTGGTATGGAATAATGAGATTGTGCAGAGCCAGGGCAGGGGAAGACAACTTGGGGGGAGAACAAATGGAGAAGCACTCGTAATCCCTGCACGTGGGTCTAACTTCCAGCTTCCTACCTCGGCATGGTGTAGGTTCTTCTAAAATTTCCTGCCATTGCTTTGCTGCTGGTAGACAAGGTACCAGTGACTGTTAACACTTACAGTGCTTGAAACGTGTGCCTGCCACTGGCCTGGTCTGTACGCCTGCTCCAAGTGGAGAAGCTTGAATGAGTGGTAGGAAGGATGAGGAAGCTCTGGCTTTGTACGGATGGAGTGGTGGGCAAGATGAGGAAGCAATCTCATGATTGTAGTGGTGCCTAGAGGACCCGGGTGAGGTCAGGACCCCAGTATGCTAGGCACTCTGTGTAACAAGCACATAGTAAGCGATGTCCCTTCATCAGAGTTGATGAAGGACGGGAGAGAAGGAGTACTCCATCTTCATTTTGCACCTTGAGAACTGAGACTAGGTGGAAGAGCCCAGAGCTTGAACCCAAATCTCTCATTCCCATGTCTTAGCCACAAGATGATCGTCTTAGCCACAAGATGATCGCTCCTCTCGTACGAATTTTGCTCAAACCCTTGTTATGCGTACCGTGTCTATTCTTTTAGCTGTAACTAATCTGAAGCAAATGAATTCCTGCTATATCAGCCATCATCAGTTTAAAGAGTAATAAGGAATTAGGGCAGAGGTGTGTTCTTCTATTCAAGTTGATTCTCTTCTCTTTTAAGGTCTGATTTTGTAACACTACCCTTCCAAGGAGCAGAAGTTTTATTAGACAATGTGGTGCCGCTTTCAGGTAACACAAATCACTGGAGAGAAACTAATGATGGGTGCTTGTGGTGCTTGGTTAAACAGGATGGCATCCGTTCAGAAGCCAGAGTTGTCTCGACTTTCTCCATACCATTTTGTGTACAATATCTGAGAGGACTAGAAAGTGGATGAGAAAATTATTTTTTTTCTTGCTTGGTTTTTGCCTTTGCCAGCACTGTGGAACTAGTTCCACTATCTTTCCTGTCTACTCGGTGTGCAGGTTTTTCACACGGCTGTGGTGGAAAGAGAAAGAGAGTTAGGGGAAAAATAAGAATATAACTTAAAACCATAAATTGGCAGAACTACCAGAGGGCAGCTGGAGGACCTAGAACTACTCTTTAAACCCCTCTTTGCCAATGAACTAGATAGATAGCAAGTGTACTGTCCCTTTAAGGTAACTAAATAAACACCTGCAGATTAATTCCCAGATCTACTAGACAAACCTCTGACATTCCCATACTGAAATTGATGGTATGTACCATTCTGAGTGTTCTTAAAAACTGCCTCAGTGCTCGAAGAGGAGGGGAAATTCATGGTGTCCACGAACGTTTCTTATGTTGTTGCCGATAGAAATCCAGCCATGTTTTGCAGGTGCCTAAAAGGCTTTTCAGTTCTCAATATTGAAGGATGTTAGCCCGACCCACTGATAGCACCCTTTGATGTCAGGACTCTGGGTATCAGGAGAGGAAACCTGCACGGGCAGAAGGCACAGGGTTTGCCTCTGGCGAGGCTGTAGATGGATGGCAAAGGTCGAAAGTCATTCCATCCCAAGCTACCAGCAGCAGAGTTCACTGTTGGCATGCGCTCTGCAATAAGGCACCTCTTGCAACATCTGCAGCAGCATAGGGAGTGTCATTGAAGAATACGCAGACAGTATTAACGAAGAGTGCAGCTTGCAATGTTAAAATTCCACCCATCCTGCAAGGGACTTCTTATCCTGTCGATTAAATTCCATTAAATAGTGCTGAGTTCCTGTTCACTAAACTCCCTGCAGGGCAAGGGAGGTCCTGAGCTTCCTTGGCTCAAGAGTGCCACATTGAAAACCGAAACGTTAATGTAAACTACTGTATGTGAAAACACCAAGTGTCCTTAGCAATTACTTTGAATCCATTTATGCACACGTGGCTACTGAGCTAGGATCCTTTTAAAAAGAGAAGTGTTCATCATCTCCCCTCTGTAATACGCATTTCAGTGTGGTCTCGTTCGGCTTCATATACTGTAGATGCCCGTAGCAATGATGAGTGAGGTGAGGTTCTTCGGTCTGTGTTATGCAGGAGGTCAGCCTAGATTATTGTAATAGTCTCTTCTGGCCTTAAAACCTATGAGCCTGTGAATGTCTGACTTGTTTTCTCCTTTTCTTTCCAAAGATGAGGATCACTTTTCATCAGAAGCGGACTCATCCGTTAGTGAAATGACCAGAGGTACACCTCTGCTTGCACAGGTTTGTATATTACTCTTCATTTGGCACTAGTGCAATGGCTGCTGGAATAGTGTGTCCAGTGCTGGTGTCAGTAATTCAAGAAGGATGTTGATAAATCAGAGAGGGCTCAGAGACGAGCCATGAGAATAATTAAAGGATTGGAAACCATGCCTTAAAGTGACAGACTCCAGGAACTCAATCTATTTTGCCCATCAAAGAGATGGTTAAGGGGTGACTTGATCATGATCTGTAAGTACCTAGATGGGGGAACAGAGATTTGATAGCAGGCTCTTCGATCTAGCAGACAAAGGTATAACAAGATCCAATGGCTGGAAGTTGAAGCTAGACAAATTCAGCCTAGAAATAAGGCTAACTTTTTTTTAATGACAGGTTTCAGAGTAACAGCCATGTTAGTCTGTATTCGCAAAAAGAAAAGGAGTACTTGTGGCACCTTAGAGACTAATCAGTTTATTTGAGCATAAGCTTTCGTGAGCTACAGCTCACCGATGAAGTGAGCTGTAGCTCACGAAAGCTTGTGCTCAAATAAATTGGTTAGTCTCTAAGGTGCCACAAGTACTCCTTTTTTTTAATGGTGAGGGTAGTAAAGCATTGGACCAGTTTACTAACGGTTGTGGTAGATTCTCCATCACTGGCAATTGTTAGATCAGGATTGGCCATTTTTTTAAAAGATATGCTCTGGTTCAAATTGGAATGAATTCAGGGAAGTTCTAGGCTCTGTGATATACATGAGGACCGACCAGATGATCACAATAGTCCCTTCTTGTATTTCATAGATTATAATGCTGGAATATATGAAATGTCTAGAAAACGGTCAATGCTGCTTATGCTTGGGCAGGATTCTCTTATCCTAAAGTAACTTAGTACTATGTTAAATCAAAATCCATAGTACTATGATAAATCAAAAGTTAAGTGAAACCCTCTGGAGATGGAAAACACTCAGCTCTTACCTGCTACTAGGACTCATGCTAGTGAAATCTTATCTCCCAAGCATGGACCAAGTGTTCTCTTGAGTAATAACACCGAGCTCTCTCATGCTGCTCTTGATCTGTAGTTCTTAAAGCAGTGGTCAAAGGAGGCAACTATCTTTATTTTATAGATGGGGAGACTGTGCCACTGTTTTCCCTCTCAGCCCCAAGAAGTGAGAGCTTAACAGCAGCAAAGCTATGTCTCAGCTCACTGACGCACCAGCTTGTCTGCTGTGCTATATATTAACACGTATGTCTGTTTCCAGGTCACAAACTATGACAGTGCAACGGGCCTGCCTCTTATCCAGCTGTGGAGTATGATGGGAGATGAGGTGCGTACACTTGCAGAAATGTAGTGCTCTGGTTTGTATAGACTACAGACGTGGGTTTAAAAACCTCTGCTTGAGTTATGGGGATTTCTTTTACTGTTGCTTTTAGGCTGGTATTTCCTTCATCTGTGTCTCTCTCATTTTTCCTTAGGTGGTGTCAATAAACAGAGCTTTGGTGGAAAGAGGATTTGCTCAGTGGATTGACAGTTACTAGTAAACTCTGAGAGGCCCCAAGTGACCCTTTTTTCTAAAAAAAAACAAAAACAAAAAAAAACCTTTTTTTGCACTGTATTAGAATTGGGTTTGGCAATCCTGTAGGGAAGACGTGTCTGTTTACACCACTGCGCAAAACCCTGTGGTCCATTGAGACTTGTTTGCTTGACTGTTACCATTTCACTTGAAATACATACCTCATTTCAGTGAAAGGCAGGGAGTTACTAAAAGCCATAAAAAAGATACCGTAGCTTTAAAACAAAACCTGTCCCTGGCCTAGTTCTAAGAGTTATTTAAAAAAAAAAGTGGGGTTTGCTTGAAGCTAACGAAACACCCCTACCATGTGTTTACTGTGGCTGCAGGTCTATTGCACAGATGCCCCAGAGGTTCAGTGGCTGCTTTTTCTGAAAGTGATGTTGGCTGTTTCTTAGAAATAGGTTTGCTGCCTAGAAAGCCAACATCAAATATATAAGGGATTTCAAGTTCAGTTGTCTATTGACTTTTCCATGTTGTGCCACCAACTTGCACAAGCTTTGTTAGTTTGATCCATTACTGATGCTGGGAGACAAATGAATTGCATTCATGGCACTTACCCTGGCACATGTCTCCTGGTAGAAATGTTTTAGGCTTGAGCTGCATGGGAAGAAAACTTCATCTGTGCAGACCTTTGAAATGTAGGATGAATTACCACTACAACTATAGATTGTAAATCTGCTAAGTTCCAGATCATGTATTTAAAAAAAAAAAGATTGCCAAACCCGATTGTAATTTGTAACCATTTTCTAGCTGTGCAAGTCTGTGTAAATATATATAAAATCATTGTAATATTTTGTAAAAGAGAAACACTGGAAATCACGAAGGGAACTTAAAGAATTTTTTTCCACACCAAAATGTCCTCTGTAAGTAGAAACGGTTTGGAATCCGTCAGTACAGCTGACGTACTTGGTACATCCGAATGTGGGAGTGTTTCTGCTCTGCTGTGTACAGGATTAGCGTTGCTCTAGATCGCTGTATGGTATGATTTGTGATCACTGACTCCTTTGCTGTACAGATCTGTTTAAAAAAAAAAGTAACAATTTGGAATTGATATTGCAGTGGTGTTCTTTCTCTCTCTTGATTTATGTTGGTCCCTTTTAGATTGATATCAAATGTGGAATTTAAAATTTTGTTCAAATAATTTAAGATAACTTAATACTATTAAAAAAATATTGTAATGTACCTGCATTTAGACATGTGTATTGAGTTGAGGTTTGTTGCTGGCTGGGAAGACATTTGACAGGAAAGCACTGGTATAATCAAGCCTTGGAAAATGAGAATCTTTCGGACCAATCCAGAGACTCTTTTTTTTTTTTTCTTTTTTTTTTTTACTTTTGGTGAGCTGCCATGCTGGTCCACCGTGCAGACATGAATGTAGCTGCCTACACCAGGATTTGATCAGATCCATTCAGATATGGTTTGAATGTATTCTCTTTTTTATGAATTCTCTCTATTTGGGGGTGTACAGTTTAATGTTAGCAATAATGATGTCCAATGAAAACAAAATTGATAGGTTGGTTAAATCCAAAAAAAGAAAAAATCCTCTTGGAATGTGTTTCCCATTTCAATTAAAGCTCCAGTTTTAAGCCATCTTAATCAAAATGTGGTGAGTAAGAGCCTTCATTTCCAGGCCTCTGGTGGTATAGGTGTGGGTGGGAAGGGATCTTTACTTGATAGAGTGGCAGGTGAGACCAAATAGTGATGGGCTTTAAATGGGACACACAAAGGTGAACCTTCAAACCCCCTGTTCATTGAATTCTTTGATCGCTACATCAAGTTTTGTGAAAGACCTTGGATACAGCATTTATACACTCCTTTTTAAAAAAAAATTCTTTGCAAAAACCTTGCGGTGCAGTCTAGTAAGCACTGGTGCATCGGGGGAAGAGTATATTACATGCAGATGAAATATGAGCTACGCTGCAGTTTGAAAGAGGTGACCTCATGTCACAGCAAAGGAGTTCCTTACCTTGAGTTTTGTGAAGATTCAAGTCCCAAGCATACCGGTTCTAGTTTTGCAGGCTGTGGTTTCTTCTGAAATTAGCAGGTGTACTCTTCTTGTGTGCTGAGCAATACGATAATGTGCCCTTCACTGTCTAGGCGCTTGCGTGGCCCTCATAGTGTCTGAGAACCACACGCTCATTAGTGGATTTCATCCTTGCAATGCCCCAGTGAGTATGGCAATGCTGTTAGCTGCACATCTGTAACATGGAGCTGAAGCAGAGTAAATAAGTGACTTGCCTGTGGTCGCACAGGGAGTCTGTGGCTGAGCTGGGAGTTGAACTCTTAACTCTTGAGTCGTAGTGTCCTATCCTCTAGGCCAGCTTTTCCTTCTCCAAGACAGATCTTTGTCCTGTGGAGAGCTTTCTGATCTTCTGCATCTCAGCAGGGCAAGGATGTGTGTGGTCCTTGCTGAGATCCGTCCCAGTTAGCATACGGACTGGTGGTATTTTTACAGCACTTGAAGTTATGGTTGCTGCCCTCAAGATCACACCCACTGTTTCTCTTCACTGAGAAACTCCCCTGCCACCAGCACTTTATGAGTTACAAGCCGGTGTGAGAGTCTGTGCAGCTTGTCGTCCATTTGTAGGATCCTCATCAGCTTTCACTGTGTGTGCCCAGGGTAGCTGCTTTTAATTTAATAAATATCTTTGTACAGAGAATGTACACAAGGAATCCTGCTCGCTTTCTCAGGTCTGCAAATTTCCCTTTGCGTAGTTCTCAGGCTAGGTATTAAAAAATAGTTGCCGAAAGCAGCTGCCCTACGAAGTTAATTTCCCGGGTCCAGACCCACTGAGTGAAGGGATGGCCTACATTTGAAATGGGGCAAGGGCCCAGCCGTAGTGTCGACACATACTACAGCAAGGTAGTAAATCCATCTCTGCAAGAGGCAGTAGCTATGTCAAGGGAAGAAATATTCCATTGACCTCACCATGTCTACACAGGGGCTGCGGTCAGCTTAAGGACATTACAATGTAGTCAAGCCCACCTAACTTTGTAGTGTAGACCAACCCTGAGAAGGGGCCAGTTCTTAGTTATACTCAAGACCCCTTCAGAATAGACACAATGCAACCTCCTTCTCTACAAGCTACTCTTCCCATAGCACGGTTATTGGGCACAGCTACTCTGACTCCCAACAACAATTTGCACCTTACGCTGCACTGAAACAATCTTGCTATTTCTCTGTAAGTAGTTTAACTGTCCGCATTTTCCGTTGCCTCTGTGCACGATGAAACCTTTCTACTGTCTCCCCATGGCACTAGAAATGTAAGGCTGAGGAGGCTAGCTTGACGAGCTGCAGCAAAAACAAAGAGTAAATGTGGTTGAGGCTGCTAAGAGTTCACCAAAGGTGGGAGCTGATTCTTTAAACAAGCTGGATGCTTAATTATTTAAAATAAAAACTTCACTCCTGAGGGGACACTTTTTTTTTTTCCTCTCCTCTTTCCCAAAATCCAGTTAATGGTCGTCAGAGCCTTGTCAAACAAGCCAGTGGGTGATTTTTAGTTCTAAAAGCTCAGGGTAGGATCCCAGAGTTCCTAGCATGTGTCTCTGGGGAGGAACTCTTTCTATGCTGTAATTGTTCATTACGAAGCTTAGCCATTCATCTTAATGCCTGTGTTTTCCCTGGCTGCTGCAATAATGTGCTAAAAGTTTGTAGTCCCCAACAGCTATTGGCAGCTTAATAGGGGGGGAAGTTCCTATCTTGTTTTGTGCCCTCATTCTCCAGGAGAGAGAACTGTAAGGGGAATCCTCCTTTGCCTTAATTGGAACTTGGGCAGGGGGAATTTCCACCATTTAAATCTGTAGTAACTGGGACACTGAGGACAAAACTAGACTCCTCAATGTCATTGAAGTACAGAGGGGAAGATGGGAAAATACTTCACTTTTAACCTCATATGGGCCTAATGAAGGCTTCTGCAGCACTAATAAGGATTAGAAATTGCTTTCTGAGCTGTTTTTGAATGCCAGCTGATTAGTATGTAGCCCTTTTTTTTTAATGTGCAGTGACACCTGCCTGAGCAACAGCACTTCAGTGCCTGGCCTATGCCCCAGATACAATACATGTAGAAGCAGCCTGCTCAGTATTGCCTAGGAGGACAATTGGGTCCCCTGCTGTAAGCCTGGAATTCAGAGGATTTACTAGATGGAAAGTGCTGCTTGATCCCAGCACTGATACAATTGAGTAGCAAGGTCCAAGCAGTAAGTAGGGTCAGCTGTGAAGAGTGTCAGGAAGCAAGGGCAGCTGTCTGCAATCAGTGGGAAATGTGGCCAACAGGAGGTGGCTGAGACCAGGGGAGCTCAGCCAAGCCCAAGAAAGAAAGGTGACTTGAGAAGGGAAGGGGGAAAGACTAAAGGACAGGGAGGGGAGATGGAGAGGTTACTAAATATTGTGGACAATTTAGGTGTAGAGAGAGAGACACACACTGCAAATGAATGAATGGAAAGGCCATGATCTGCCCTGGACTGAAGGAGCCTGAGAGGAAAAGAACTGTAAAGGAGCAGCATCCAGGCAACTGGAGCAGAGGAAGGTTTTGTTTTCTTTACAGGAGCGCATGGCTGCGTATTCCAGTAATGAGTTTCATGCTGTGGAAACATCCTGCTAACTCTTGAGCTGTAAGTGACTAGGGGCCCAACTAATGGCTTTGTGAGGGATCCCATCTTTTGGCTACTAAAGGGGGCTGGCAAATGACTGTCTAGTTCTTGGCTTTGAACCTCGGTCTGAGTGTTATGTATGCCTTAGCCAAGGCTTAGACTGGTGAGCCATCCCAACAAGGTTACTTTGACTGTCCCTTCAAAGGGCTTCCCCTTTAAAGAGAAGCAGTGTTTGTATGATGGGTGAAATGAGTGAGGCCTCTGGAGAGACCTAATTTTACGACTTCCGTCTGGATAGCTTCATACTCGCAGCAAGTGAAACAGGGCAGGCACTGGCTTTTCTCTGCAGACAGCGATGGCTGGTGTGCAACGAGACCAGAATGCAGCGCTCTTCAGGAGGGGGCAGTTTTTCTGCCTGGCCTCCTGCCGAACTCGCATGCTGCAAGTTCTTGTGACGGACTTCGGCCCCAGAGCTCTTTCTGTTTCCATTCATTCTGCCCAGGTGTAACTCTTGACTCCTGTGAAGTTACAATAGAGAGGAATTTGGCTCTTTCCAACAAATCCTCAGTGTAACGGAGCCAGTTCTCAGCCACAGTGGCAGGGGCAGTAGAGTCAGCCTCCTGGAGCAGGAAAAAATAAAGGAAAATGGGTGGCGCACAATAGCTCCCTGTCTCATATTGGCTTCCTGGGATGTGACCCCTGGCGTTAGAAACTAAAAGCACAAAAGAGCATTTCAGCTCCTTGGCTTGCCATGGCTGCATTCACAGCAGTCTCACAGAGCAGCAAGAAACTGAACCGTTGCTTGAAGATGGAAACTTTATTGGCAGTGTTTGCCTTTAAAAAAAAAAAAAAAAAAAATTCCATTCCACCCCCAGGAGGCACAATACAAGCACATCCTGTCCTGCCACTGTTGCCAAAACATCTGCCCCACAGCCAGCCCTGGTGAGGCTTTTCAAGTGTTCACCTACACACCAGTTAGGAGTGAGGCCATTTCGAGCTAGAGAGCATGCTGAAAAGAACATAAGTAATGCCCTGTCCTGCCCTTATCTCCACAAGTACTGCGTTCAGCTTCCGTCGCCTCTTCTCTTAGAAGCAGAAAAGGGCAAAAATGGAACGGGTTTTGAAAGCTGGGATTGTTTGCCTTGGAAAGAGGAAGAATAAAGAAGTCTGAGAGGTATTTGGAATGAGCAGTACAGGGAAGGCAGCTGTAATATGGGAGTGCTTGATGGCCCAATGAACACGCTATTTTACAGAACACTGAAAACAGGGAGCCATATGCTTTAACTCACACATACTGCTATATGCCACGATGGGTTAAATACAAGGGGGACTCAGCAGTGTTTTTAGACTGACATAGGTTAAAAGGAAACAGTTAAAATGCCTAATGATGCTGCCTCCCTTTTCTTGAGTGTCGAATCTGTGTGTGGAACTCACTCGTCCAGGTGTTGGTTGAGGCAAATATCTTGGTGTCAAATAAGAATCAGATGTTTATATCGAAAAGCAGTAGTCTCTCCAGTTGCACAGACTTGGGTGAAATGTCAAGCGTTGTTACGTCTCATGCTTCTAGCCGTATTGTGCTTTTGCAAGAGACTTAAGGCTTCCTCTGAATCGTCCATCAGGGGAGAGGAGGTTGCACTAAATGGATTGTTGATCGGTTCAGTTATGGCAATTTTTATGTTCTAAGTACAAAACTGTATTTGTCATACTGCTCATTTTTGATACTCAGCTTGACTGTCTCCTTGATTTAAGGACTTTGAACTACTGTCTCATGCTGTTCCGATTTTTGAGGTCCTCTCATTTCTGGAAAATAACCTGCTTTCAACATAATTTGTGGATCCTGAAGTCTCTTTTCCCATGTGCTGTTTGAGTCTGGATGCAGGAGGCTGCTAGAAATCCAGCCTCTTTCTGAAGTGTATCCTTAGGTATAGTTTGACTTCTGTATTTGGGGGGGCAGCTCCTGTCAGGTCAATGGGGCTGCATGTGGGGGTGGGGGCAAATTCCACGCCTGCCTGAGGCTTACGGTTTGGGGCGGAAATGCCCCATCTACTCCGCCCCAAACTATACCCGTGAATGCACCTAAATCCTTTCCCACAACCACTCACGGACCTGCTCCTGTCAAAATATCCTCTTTCATTTCAGGTGCAGGCACAGCCGGTTGTGTAAACGTGGGTGGTAGGTATGCTGGTGCCCTTGCACTCTGGGTTGTACTGGGGTAGGTAAAGGCAGAGTTCAGTGCAGGCCTCTCACAGTTTGTTGGAAACAGTCACCCAGGGAACCAGGTTAGAAAAAAACATGTCAGAGCAAAGGAGTGAAATGATTCCCCCCCCCCCTCCCAAACACAGCCCACTTCCTGTGGGTTTGTGTCAAGCAGGTCTCTGCTTGACCAGGATATAGACCAGGATACCCCCAAGGGAGTGCCACGGAGCTGCGGAGTGAATTTGGTCCAATGGCTGCACTTATCTACCTCTTTCCCCTCTATTTAGGCCTTTCCTAAAGGGCTTACAATTGCCTTCTGTCTCACTGTCATACAAGGCCTAACATAATAGGGCCCTGATCTCAGCGTCTCTAAGTGCTACAGATAAACCTGTCATAATGACCCAGGGTGGGCAAAGGAGAGCGACGTCTGTATCGCTCACACACACGCTGTCCTGCAAGCATGGTTTATGAAGGAGAAATTGAGTGATTTTTTTTTAAAAGGGAAATGAGCCCTTCCCCCTTTCCTTATACATCCCCAGGGCTGGGGGCTCAGCATTCTGAGCAAAGAACCTTCAACTCTGAGACTTGCTTCACCTCTTTGTCCGATAGTGCCCTGGTTTGCTGACCATTCGGCCACATTGCAAATTCCATTTCTTCAGGTGTTTCCTGAGGGCTTGATATTCATGGTATCACGGTAGCATCTATAGGCTCAGGGCCTCTTTGTGCCAGATGCCATATGCACAATAACAAGGCAATCCCTGTCCCAAAGGCCTGTCTCTCTTAGCAGGAGGATTATATCCTTGGAGGGTGGGGAGAGATGTTGCTCAGTGAGCTGATTTGGATGTGGGTCTCAAAGCATGCAGGTGAAAAGAGACCCTGTATTGTTTCAAAAGTCTAAACAAAACTCTTGGAACTAACCAGGCGTATTCCCCATCACTGTGCAATGGGCTTGCTGTTCTAACCCTTCCCTTCTCTGGGTTGTCGTCTTCAGCTGAAGGCTCTTTGGGGTAGGGACTTTCTTCTTCCAGCCTGAAAAGGACTGTGCCTACCAATTGTTCTCAGCTCAATAATACAAACTAAAAGTTGTGTTGTTTTGCCTGAAGGACTGGGACTCTCCCGCTACCTTCAACAGCTGACCCTTCTTAATCATCTTGAAATGGCCAGATAGTTTCAGTAGATGGCGCTGTAGAACAAGCTACCAAGCAGCTCCATTGCTGTCCTTGCAGCGAGATGGTAGCAAGTTGGCAATATTTTAGCCTACAGAGTATAATGGAAACTCAGCTATTCAAGTTGCCTGGACTTGGGTGAAGAAACATAATCATGAATGATAGGAGCCCAGTGATTTCCATCTGCAGGACTGGATCAGATCCCTTGACTGGCAGAGTTCTTTGCAGGGATTAAAGTTGCATTACCACACTTAGGTTCAGATTCTGCTTTAAAGGTGCACGGTCTTGTGCCCTTTATTTGTTTTTTTAGGATCTGACACAGGTTAGTTTGACTTGTTTTTGTCAGAGAAACTTAAAAGTTAATATTTCAGAGTAAGGTACTCCTCAAGATGAGCAGTAAAGGGACAATCTAGCCTGAGGTAAAGCTAGGAAAATCATCCAGAGGGTTTTGTCAGACTATGGGCGAGATCCTCAGTCGCTGTCAACTGGTGAGGATCCAAAGCCCGTGTAGCTACGCCGAGTTCGACCCGCTGAGGTTCTGGCCTTGTACTTTTCAACGTATGCTGCATATTTACCCTTGAGATCGCCGTCACTTCTGTCTTCAGAAACATGTTAGAAAACCTCTGAACGTTGTTAGGTCTCGGGGCCAGATCTTCTCCTGGTGTAAAGGGGCAGAACTCCACTGAAGCCAACGCTGCTACATGTATCCCAGCTCACCAGCTGAAGAGCTGGCCTTCAATGTTATGTTTAACAGTCTACTGCAGTGGGTCCCTGTGAGTAATGAAACTAATCCTTTGCAGAGCTCCTAGTGGGGGGGAGGGGGGACTAGAAATATAAAGGAGAATCTCAGCTTTTGTTACCAAAAAAAGAAAGGGGGAGGGGAGGGGCCTGATTCCTATTGCTGTAATGCCCAGGGGCGGCAGATATAATAGGCCAAGGGAGGCTAAGCCTCCCCTGGCGTAGCTGCCGCCAACCCGCCACCAGACACCTGGGCTGTGGTGGCCCCGCCTCTTCCCCTCCCTTCTCCGCGGCCCCCATCGCCGGCCACTGTTGCCTGGTGAGTCTTCCCCCTCTCCTCCACTCCACCCCCGCCTGCTCCGCCGGAGGTCCCTGCCTCTTGCCGTGTCCCTTCTCCTCAGCCCCCCTCACCTGAGGGGGTGAGGGGGGACGTGGCGAGCGACAGGTGAGGCGGCGGGCGGGGATGGGTCTCGGTCTCGCAGTGGGCAGGCGGGGGAATGAGGGGGGAGGTGGCGGGAGAGCCAAGTGGGGCAGGGCCTGGGGCAGAGCGGGGGGTGCAGTGTGGGCGGGGCGATGGGCAGAAGAGGCAAGACAGGGAGCTAGCCTCCCCCAGGGGGGGCTTTACCCGCTGCCCACGTTAATGCCCCTTTATGCTGCTCTGACCCTAGGTTTCTAACACCCCCTAGAAAGCGCTAAACCCATCACGAGGGCTGTAATCTCATCACTTATCTTTCCTCCAAGGTCGCTGGTTATTCCCGCTCTCCTCCCAGCCACTCAGGACTGAGCTGTGGGGTCTGGAGTTTTGGAAAGTCCCCAGCTCATGTCACATTTGTAGAGGACAGTGCTGCTAACCTACTGTTGTTGGCAGGAGCACCTTACCAGCCGGCCGCCATGCAGCTTAGCCAGCTCCTCTGCTGAGCTGCCAGCGTGACCTCTGCCCACCAGGGCAGCTACTCGGGATGCGAGTGGGGTCTGAGCAGACTATGCAAAGGAATGAGAGCAAGGGACTAATCCCAGCTCTGACATTTACTCCCTCTACGGCCTGGGTCAGGTCACATAGGCCATAATTTTCAAACCCAGCTGCCTAAAGTTAAGCACCTGAATCTAGAAATGCCCAGAACCCCCCGCCCCGATGTCAATCGGGTGCTGTTGTTAAGTCCCTAGATTTAGGCGCGTAACGTCACACGCACAGGTTTGGAAATGTTTGCCTGGCCAGCTCTGTGTCTCAGTTTCCACATGTGTGAAATGAGGATGAGCAGAGCTGCCTCGCAGCAGGCTTGGACGGGCTCAGGTGTGAGAAGCGCGCTGTGAAATCGTAAAGCTGGCGAGAATGTGCAAAAAAGCCCTGCAGTGGCCAAGAACCTTCCCTCTCTTTATTGGGACAGCAGGGTGGGGGACAATTGCACCCTGGGAAACCTCTTGTCAATATTGACAACTAGGCAGAGACCCCAGCAGGAGCTCTTAGGCCTGGTCTACACACTTTTATGGAACTATTTCACTTCGGAGTGTGATTTTTAATTCAGAAAAAAAACAAACAATTGCAAATTCCATTCTGGCCTATTCTGTTCTTTACTTTCTTTGATTTTACATTGTTGAGGTTTTTGTTTTGGCGGCTCCTCTTCCTTTTTGATATAAATAGAAACGTGGAAAACATTATACAATCAAACAACCCCAAATCCAGACCACTGGGCACACCCTTATGATGTACAGCCGTTTTCAAGATCATATGGATTTTGGATTACTTACAGGAAAAAACCCTACAACTCAACAGTAA
This sequence comes from Eretmochelys imbricata, assembly GCF_965152235.1. NCBI lineage: Eukaryota > Metazoa > Chordata > Testudines > Cheloniidae > Eretmochelys > Eretmochelys imbricata. The sequence goes on along the minus strand of NC_135588.1, from coordinate 9,121,018 downwards.
GAAATCTTATGTCTACACTGCAAAAATAGGCGTGTTCTTAACTCAGGTTAGTGAACCCATGTTGGCTAACTTGGGTTAAAATGGTAGTGAAGAGACAGCAACTCAGCATTTAACTTGGGTTAGCAGGTTGAGGTCAAGCCTATAGAACAGATCTTCACTGTTACTTTAACTCAAGTGGGTTAACGCTGCTATTGTAGGCCCTGTCAACAATGGGGAAACTTTCTAAAACTTTCAGCATCACCAGTGTTAACGTAGCTAGGTTGCCGAATGCTTTTGGACATGGAGCTGATTAGACGTCCTTTAAAAATGGGTAAGGGGAGACAGTGTTATGCTTCTGGGAGCTGGCAGCCAATTTATACTAGGAGTCCCAATGTTGCTAACACCAGCTGAGCTGAAAATTTCCCTAATGCAATCAGGGCCACAGAGCAGTTACGTGAATGTTCTTCTCCCGCTTCTGCCACAAACTCATTGTGCGACCTTGGACGAATCCTTTAAAATGGATTTTTAGATTCACAAAACCCAGCCTTAATCTCTCTCCACCTCAGATCACCCACCTGGAACTGCCTTTGCAGGACTGCTGAGAGACTCAGTTTGTATTTTGTAGGAAAGGTGACGTATAAATGCACGTTTGCATTAGTAATATGACCTCTTGGCTAGTATTTCCTCTTTTGTTAGAAATAGGTGCCTTCATCCTCTGCTTGCCCATCTTCTGTGTAACAGAAGGGATAGTGCTTATTGCTCTATTTATATCCTTTTACAGCTGTCAGTCAAATATGTCTGGGTTTAGGGGGTTTGTTTTATTTTTTAGGTTGGTATGTTTGTTTTTTTTCTGTCACTATTCAGGAGGTCCTATCTGTCTGTAATTACTGGTCTATCATTGTCTTGGCATGAAAACATCTGCTGTCTCCCAGCAATGCCCACTTCTCCCCAAAGCTCCTATTTCTTTTGAGTTTCATGGATCATGCTGACCTTCTGTTTTCCATAACGTCTCATGCATCTCCGTGTACACAGCTGTTTCTCTCACATTCCCATCTCTCGCCATCCACCTCTTTTTTCCATCAGCAGCTCCAATGCATTCAAAATTTCGCTCATCTGCTTATGAAATCAATATCTTGCTTGCCACCTCCTCTGTGTCACTAATCACTGTAAACATACTGGCTTTGCATCTAGCTGCCAAGCCTGTTTTCTCCTGTCACCGGAATCCATTTTCCAGCTCACGTCTGAAGTCTTTGTTCTTCTAATTTTAACATTTTTAAGTTATTTTTCCAAGGCTTTTTATTTTGATTATGTTGCACTCTCTGCTAGCCTTCGATTTAGATCTCTCCATCCTGTGACTCTCTTTCTATATTGTGCTGGCAATACAGCATTTTGGGAGAAGTGTAGAAAGTTAGCATTCAAGGTGACATCGCTTCTGTTTGCTTTGCTGTGTGGCTCCTTCATTTCCAGAGTTTTCCTGGAACACACAGTCAAGATTTTTAGCCTCTGATTGATATCAACAAACCATTATAGCCCAGTTAAAAAGTACAGTTTCCAAAAGGAAGGATGGTCTTATAGCTAGGGCACTGGATGGAAACTACTGGAAGGTGCTCAGAGAAATAGGGGTTCAAATCCCAGATGTGCCACAGATTTTCTGTGACCGTGGGCAAGTCACTTATAAGGTCTTGTCTACACCCACTAGCTCTGCTGCTTTAACTGTATCTGTGTAGTTCCCTGAGTGTGGAAACAGTTATATCAGTACTAAAAGAGCTTATTCCCATACAGCACCTTTTATACCAGTATAACTACACCCAGACTCTCGGGCTTCTGTTGGTTTTAAAAAAAAAATCACACACACCCCAACCAAAATAATTATCAATTAAACTTCCAAATGTAGAGTAGGCCTTACACCTCTGTGTCTTATTTTCCCCAGCTGCAAAACATGGATAATGATACTGCCGTTCTCCCACCCTTTCTCTGTCTTGTCTATTTAGACGGTAAGCTCTTTGTGACAGGGGTTGTCTTTCACTCTGCATTTATACAGTGTCTAGTACAATGCAGCCCGGATCCAGTTGGGACCTCTAGATGCTACTCTAATAAAACGAATAAACAAAGTAAAAGACTTTTATTCATATTAAATTCATGGTCTTTGTACTGCTAAGAATGGCTGTGGTGTGCCCATTCCTTGAATATTACATGCCCTTGTGGTCTCCCCATCTCAAAAAAGAATTGGAAAGAGTACAGAGAGGGCAATAAAAATGATGAGGGGGTATGGAACAACTTCCATATGAGGAAAGATTTGAAAGATTGGGACTGTTCTGCTCAGAAAAGTGACGACGGCAGGTGTGGTGAGGATATGACACACCTCTATAAAATCATGACAGGTGTGGAGAAAGTGAATAGAGAAGTGTTATTTACTCCTCCACATAACACAAGAACTAGGGGTTGCCAAATGAAATGAACAGGCAGCAGGTTTAAAACAAACATAAGGAAGTACTTCTTCACACAGTGCAGCATCAGGGAATGATTGTTAAGGCCAAAAATATAACTGGGTTCAAAAAAAGAACTGGATAAGTTCATGGAGGATGGGTCCACCGATGGCTATTAGCCAAGATTGTCAGGGATGCAGCCCTATGCTCTGGGTGTCCCTAAATCTCTGACCGCCAGAAAGCTAGCACTGGCCGGTGGCATGGATCACTTTATAGTCCCTCAGGGAACGGATGGCCAGGATCCCCTGGGGGACTAACTTGAAGGGGAAAGGAGTCCAGGAGAGCTGGCTGTATTTCAAGGAATCCCTGTTGAGGTTACAGGGACAAACCATCCCAATGAGTCGAAAGAATAGTAAATATGGCAGGCGACCAGCTTGGCTTAATGGTGAAATCCTAGCGGATCTTAAACATAAAAAAGAAGCTTACAAGAAGTGGAAGGTTGGACATATGACCAGGGAAGAGTATAAAAATATTGCTCGGGCATGTAGGAATGAAATCAGGAGGGCCAAATCGCACCTGGAGCTGCAGCTAGCGAGAGATGTCAAGAGTAACAAGAAGGGTTTTTTCAGGTATGTTGGCAACAAGAAGAAAGCCAAGGAAAGTGTGGGTCCCTTACTAAATGAGGGAGGCAACCTAGTGACAGAGGATGTGGAAAAAGCTAATGTACTCAATGCTTTTTTTGCTTCTGTTTTCACTAACAAGGTCAGCTCCCAGACTGCTGCGCTGGGCATCACAAAATGGGGAAGAGATGGCCAGCCCTCTGTGGAGATAGAGGTGGTTAGGGACTATTTAGAAAAGCTGGACGTGCACAAGTCCATGGGGCCGGACAAGTTGCATCCGAGAGTGCTGAAGGAATTGGCGGATGTGATTGCAGAGCCATTGGCCATTATCTTTGAAAACTCGTGGCGAACCGGGGAAGTCCCGGATGACTGGAAAAAGGCTAATGTAGTGCCAATCTTTAAAAAAGGGAAGAAGGAGGATCCTGGGAACTACAGGCCAGTCAGCCTCACCTCAGTCCCTGGAAAAATCATGGAGCAGGTCCTCAAAGAATCAATCCTGAAGTACTTGCATGAGAGGAAAGTGATCAGGAACAGCCAGCATGGATTCACCAAGGGAAGGTCATGCCTGACTAATCTAATCGCCTTTTATGATGAGATTACTGGTTCTGTGGATGAAGGGAAAGCAGTGGATGTATTGTTTCTTGACTTTAGCAAAGCTTTTGACACGGTCTCCCACAGTATTCTTGTCAGCAAGTTAAGGAAGTATGGGCTGGATGAATGCACTATAAGGTGGGTAGAAAGCTGGCTAGATTGTCGGGCTCAACGGGTAGTGATCAATGGCTCCATGTCTAGTTGGCAGCCGGTATCAAGTGGAGTTCCCCAAGGGTCGGTCCTGGGGCCGGTTTTGTTCAATATCTTCATAAATGATCTGGAGGATGGTGTGGATTGCACTCTCAGCAAATTTGCGGATGATACTAAACTGGGAGGAGTGGTAGATACACCGGAGGGCAGGGATAGGATACAGAAGGACCTAGACAAATTGGAGGATTGGGCCAAAAGAAATCTGATGAGGTTCAATAAGGATAAGTGCAGGGTCCTGCACTTAGGATGGAAGAATCCAATGCACCGCTACAGACTAGGGACCGAATGGCTAGGCAGCAGTTCTGCAGAAAAGGACCTAGGGGTGACAGTGGACGAGAAGCTGGATATGAGTCAGCAGTGTGCCCTTGTTGCCAAGAAGGCCAATGGCATTTTGGGATGTATAAGTAGGGGCATAGCGAGCAGATCGAGGGACGTGATCGTTCCCCTCTATTCGACACTGGTGAGGCCTCATCTGGAGTACTGTGTCCAGTTTTGGGCCCCACACTACAAGAAGGATGTGGATAAATTGGAGAGAGTCCAGCGAAGGGCAACAAAAATGATTAGGGGTCTAGAACACATGACTTATGAGGAGAGGCTGAGGGAGCTGGGATTGTTTAGCCTGCAGAAGAGAAGAATATGGGGGGATTTGATAGCTGCTTTCAACTACCTGAAAGGGGGTTCCAAAGAGGATGGCTCTAGACTGTTCTCAATGGTAGCAGATGACAGAACGAGGAGTAATGGTCTCAAGTTGCAGTGGGGGAGGTTTAGATTGGATATTAGGAAAAACTTTTTCACTAAGAGGGTGGTGAAACACTGGAATGCGTTACCTAGGGAGGTGGTAGAATCTCCTTCCTTAGAGGTTTTTAAGGTCAGGCTTGACAAAGCCCTGGCTGGGATGATTTAACTGGGAATTGGTCCTGCTTCGAGCAGGGGGTTGGACTAGATGACCTTCAGGGGTCCCTTCCAACCCTGATATTCTATGATTCTATGATAGTCGCTCTGTTCTGTTCACTGACTGAAGCCTCTGGCACCAGCTACTGTCAGAAACAGGATTCTGAGTAAATGGTCCATTGGTCTGACCCAGTATGGCTATTCTTATGTTCTGATATTAATGTCCTGTTCTTGAATGACTTTGCAGAAGTTTGGTACCCAGAGTGTGTGACTGAGAAATGGCTGTTGATATGTTGACAAGACAGAGGGGGTGGCTTTTGGTAGGGAATAGAGGAGGGGATTAATGAATCATGCAATAATTTTTTAGATGGGAAAAAAAGCCCCCCATGTACATCGTATTTTTCCCTCTCAGGAGTATAATATTTATGCACAAATGGATCAGGTATTTTTATACAGATATACGCTGTATGTGGATACGTGTGTATGTGTGTGTGTGTGTGTGTGTATATATATATATATATATAATATAAAAATAGGGCTGTAAAATCCTAGGTTAAGGGATCTATTCATCCAAAAAAGAGTTATGTGTCTGACAGAGTGCATAATGACTGCCTGATTCAGAGACACAAAACGCCCTTACACACAAAGCAACGTCAGGCTAAGGATTTAGCACTCAAATCCCAACGTCCTTGTGCAGGCAAAGCTCCCACTGAAGTTACCGTGGGCCTACTGAGCTGACCGGCTCCTCTCTTGACTTGCACCTGCGTGGGTAACAAAATAGCAAAGCCAGCATGCTGTGCGTTGTGGGAATGCACTGATTTGCTGAAAGCTCTGAGAGGCTCATGAAGGAGATGGTCCCACATCTGCCTACTGTGGGGTTTTAATACCTGCCTCTGAAGTACCTGGGCAGGCATGATACTGGACTAGATGGCTCTTGGTTCTGAGCAGTCTGGCAGCTCCTGTGTTCCTAAGACAGTGAGAGTCTTGCCTGAACCATGACTGAGACTAGTGGGGGAAAAGCCAGGTGGGAATGGGGTTTGCAGTGTTCTGTGCATAGGGAGAGAATGAGTGTGGGGGAGGGTAACTAATATTTAAACACAGGGTTTCCCCCAGTGCAGAAAAATATACCAGAGAAATTCAGTGGGGGAAAGCAAAGGCCACAAGTTTCCCTTCCCAGATTGTTCCCTGGGGGGCAGAGGGTTTGCCCAGCTGCCCCTTCCCCACCCAGTGGAACACATGTGGTGGAGGTGGATTGACCCAATCTCTGAATCCCCCAAGATCTGTTGGAAGTTAGGGTCATCTGCACAAAGGCCCTGCGTGTCTCCCCAGCAGCCCTGTCAGCTCAGCTCAGACGGAGACATGCTGACTGACTGTCCCCCAACCCTGTCCCCCCACCCTCCCGACTGTTCTCCTGAATCTCTGAGGTAGAGAAGTAAATACAGGCTCAGCTGTTTTAACTTGGAACCAGCCTGGCGTTTGGGTCAGCGAGGGCTCCCCTAGTGGAGGACTCGTGGTATGGAGACAGTACCATCTGTAGAGAGAGGATGGATGACAATCCAGCCCCAGTGAGGACTATCAGCCGGCTGTATGGGTGTGTTGGACCTTTCATAGACATCTTTCTTGAATAGATTGGTAAGAATAGACAGGCTATCATGCAAAACAAGCCAGTGACCCATCTAGTTTTCCATCCTGATGCTAACGGAGGTCTTGGCAGGAGTTTTCCAAAGAATGCTAAAGCCCTTGGGAAGCACCTACAGCAGAGTCCAATGGACTAGGTACTGGGCAGGGAGTCAGGAGATTTGGGGATCTAGTTTCAGCTGTGGCACTGGTACCTGCTGTGTGACTTTGGACAAATCATTTTACCTCTGTGTGTTTCAGTTGCCACATCTCTAAAATGGGTGACGCGCTTTGAGATCCTTGGAGGACACGTGATATAAAAGCACGGCATCGTTATCATTACCATTATTATTGTATGCAGTCAGGGGAGGGGTGTGTGAATTCTTCTGTTTAGCTAGCGATGGGGCTTGGTTTGTCTTCAGTCTGTTCTTTGGGTTATTGATGTCTGTCTGGGACAGGCCAACCGTGAGCCAAGAAAATGGGGAAACATATTTTTATGAATATTTTCCCTCCAATAAATTCTAATGAGTTTGAAATAATTGCAAGTTTTCCTGAAAACATCCAGTCCACCAGAACAACATTCTCTCCTGGTTGTGTTTTATAGCTCTGATAGTGCAGAGACCAGTTCTCCCTTTCTCCTGGCTTCTTAATTCCACCCCCCCTCAAATATCCATTTGAGTTTACATTTTCCCCCAACAATGTCTCCAAAGAATCACAAATATGTAATATGTGTCCCGACGCCTGTATTTTAATAGTGTGGAGCAAAACCACATCAGCACAGTCAATTTCACAGTCAACCCATTATTGCTATTTAAAGCGCAGAGGTATAAAAATGATTGGCAATCCAGCTCTTCCAGAAATCACAGGCTGCTGCTGCTTGCCAGATTGTGATTTTTTAATATTGGCTGCTTTGTGCAGTCATCCCCTCACCTTTGACTTGTAGATTTCCCGACCTCAAAACAGCAAAATCTTTTTTGGTCATAACGGACACATCGCTCGCTGCTGAAAAGAAGTAATTACCATTTGAAAAACCTAAATCTGCTGAGTGGTTGGTCAGTTTGCTCCAGGCTGAGCAGCCGTTTGCATTTCCCCAGCCTTGCAAAATCCTTTTCACCTGGGGCGAGCTACTTTTTTTGATGGGCAAATAAAATATCATTAGTTTTCTCTCTTTCCCCCCGCCCCCCCCCGGCGTTATCATTGTGGTAAAGGGACAAGAAGTTGATTTTTGGCCCTGGGCTGGTAGCTTACAAATATGATTAAAGATTTTGCTTCCTCTTTGGTATAGCTGAGATCCACATCTTGGGTGCTCAGCTGAGCTGCAAGGTGTTAGGAATGGGTCAGGGCTGGCTACATGAGAAAGTTGAACTGGTCTAATGCATGGTGTGATTTTAATCAGATATAGCTAAACCTTTGCAAGGCCCTATGTGGACACACTTATTTCTATTTAAACCAGGCTTATTTTGGATTAGTTCAAGTTGATTAGGAATCAGTTTGAGCTGAATAGAAGCAGCCACTTTCCCACCAAAATAAGGCACTGTCTTCACTGCAGAAAAGATGTGTTTATACTCTGAGATAGCCAGCTCATGTAAAATCCTCGTGGAGACAAGGCACAGATCGCTTTTACCACGATGCCTCTAGTCAAGGTAACTCCATACCCTTAACCTGGGAGTTGCAAGGACTAGCTACATCAAGATAAAAACTACAGAGCCTGCTATCTTGATGTAAAAAACACACCTATTTCTGCAATGAAGATCCAGACTAAGAACATCCATACAGGAGTTTGCACTTGCTTTATTAAATCAGTTGAAAATGACACCTTTAGTGAAACCAGTGCAACTTTCCCAGGTTGACAAGGCTTCCCTGCTTTCCTCTTCCTGGGAGAAGAAAAAAATCTGAGTTGTTTCAACAGTGACACCTGTTGGTTAAGGAGGCTCATAGCCGGGAAAACAAATGCTCTCCATAACAGTCTGTTATTGTATAATGACCATTATCTTTATCTTCACTGGGGGATCGAACCCAAGACCTCCCAAACTAAAGCATGAGCCAGTAAGTCCCTTAGCAGGCAGGTCTCGCAGATTCATATTCTTTGTGGATTGGGTACATAGAGGGTCTTGCCTAGTCTCCTTATACACAGACATGGTCCACAGTGGGGTTACCATTGGAAATATCAGCTTCCAAGATGCCAGGAACTAAATCTTGCCATATCCCTGCGTCAAAGGTCCCCAGTATCTATCTGCATGGCTATCAAAGCTGTCCTCATCTGAAAGGCAGGCAGAGAGACAGTGCGGTCCATGATAGCTGGGTTGGATTCCCGGCTCTGCCACTGATTCACTCCGTGATCTTGCACAAGTCACTTTGCCGCCAAATGCCTCAGTTTCCCCATCTAGAATATGAGCATAATGACGTTGACTCTCAAATTTGAAGAGTACTTTGGCTGAAGGGAGGCATTTAGTTTGTCAGTGTTGTTCATTTCTTATTTCAGGGGCCCTGCTATGAAGCACCAGTGGGAAGGGAGCAGTTGGGTGGGGTTAGGGAGGCCTGATGCTAAAAAGGAAGTGCCCCCCGACTCCTAACACACTGAGGTTGTTTGTAAAAACTATTGAGAAAAAGAGGTGTTTTTCTGCCTGTGCTGTCGACCCGTGTTTACTGCAGGGAGGCCTGGGACTGAGCAAACAGACTTTGCAAAGTGACATTAAACAGCGGCCTTTTCCTTTTCTAAAAATACCTTTTCTCTTTTGTTTCCAATGAACAACAAAGGAGACAGCGAGACGTAGCCAAGAGCTGCAGGATGGGATTTGCTTGCTCTCATTGAAAGCCAGAAAGCGTGGTCCCTGTTAGCGTACTTAACGATGCCCCCCACTCCCTCCTTAGAGCTCAAACTCCCATGCAGCTTGTCAGGGTTCTGCTCCTGTCTGGTGTATGCCCAGCTCATGGGAGCCTTTCACACTTCTAAAGTGGGTTAAACTAATTCAGAGCAAAGCAATCTTATTCCAGAAGAGTGTCCACACATGCAGCTGTTCTGAAATAGCTATTACAGAATAACTCGTGTAAACAAGCCCTGATAGATGAGTTTTCGAGCCAGGCCCCAGGGCGCCCCTGCTCTCATGGTGCGTGCAATGTCCTGCGAGTGCAAGACAAAGATATGGAGCAGCCCAAACAACCCTATGGTTAGATGCGCAGCTGAATGGGAAGCAGCGGGCACTGCCTGGCCCAGCTGAAGGCTTGGTCTGTGGGTAAATTGGTACCATCACCCACAGAGGTTGGGAACCACATTTTCAGAGTGAAGCCACGGACAACTGAAACATCAGTTTCTTTAGCATTATTGCATCAGGGCATGTGTGTGTGTGTATTTCCCCAGTGGGGCTTCCATTGCCAAACCCTGCAGATTCACTGCGGCTCAAACAAGGACAATCTATGCAGTAGCCCCTTGTCTGTGCACGGCTGCCTGACTGCCTGCCCACCCCCTGCTCCTTTAAGTCCCTGCCGAGGGATCCCCCAGCTACAACTGCTCCTGGGGAGGAGCTGCAGGGGGGACATTGTTCCCTGAGCCAGAGGGGATGCCACAAATTACTGCAGACTCTGACCCTGAATGTCCTGTCACTTGCTTCTATAAATGGGGAATAACCTCCCCTGGAGCTTGTGGAGTTATGCTCATGTAAGTGAGAGCAGAGGCAGCCTTCTCTCTGCAGTAACTTTCTCGGGTTTGCCCCATATACCTGGGGTGGGGAAGGCAACACCTTATGGGTCACGGCTGCTCCTACTTCTTTGTCCCTAAAGATGGATTTGGATTCCTGCAGAGCCCCCGCAGAAGGCTACCCGTGAGGCTGAAGGCGGGTTGGATGGAGAGTCTGGTGGAGGTAGCTGTCCCCACATTTGCACTTCTCCTGGCCTGCTCTGAAGGGTTGGCTCCTCTCCACTTGCGGAAAGGATTAGCTACTTCATAACATCCAGACAAGATAATCTCTCCAATTTTGCCTGGGAAAAGTCCCTGACAAAGAGCAGCAAAGCTACAATAATGCCAGATGAAACTCTAATCAAGTTTGCCGTCTTATTTACTTCTCAGCGAAGAGTGGGTTGGGGTTCTTTTCTACAGTTCATTTTTGTTGGGACGTGAAGGCTAAATTTTGCCTCCATATTGCTCTAAGTCAGCAGCCTTGCATCTATAATAAACTACAGCGGCAGGGGAAGGTCAGAAAAGGAGGGTGGAGGTGGGGAATTTGTTTTTATAAAGGTTTTTGAAACTTTTCCCTTTAAACTTTTTTTAAGTGAAAAGTCCTTCATTTTCAGCAGTGCTGAGCACTGGCAGCTACTGTTGACTTCAACCTGACTGGTGGGCTCTCAGCCCTGGTTATCAGGGCCATATTGGTTGGAGATGTCAGAGTGATCATCAAAATAGTCCAAACACAAAGGGCCCGTGGTGGGCTTCTGATTCTTCACTATTGTAGAATTATTATTTTTAATAGAGTCCCCAGAGAGCTAGGTGCTGTACAAACACATAGCAAGAAACAGTCTCTGCCCCCAAAGAACTTAGAGCCTAAATAGACAAGACAGACACAGGACGAGAGGGGAAAACAGAGATGAAGTGACTTCCCCAGTGTCATGTAACAATTAAGTGCCCCTAACAGAGTCCAGGTCTCCTGACTCCTAGTCCAGTGCCCCTATCCATTGGATCACACTGCCTCTCATTTATGCCCTGTTTCTAGGATTCTCTCTCAGTTCATGCATTGCTTTGCAACTGGCCTTTGCAGCCAGGCTGTTTGTGGTATTCACATGTGGGTGACTATTTCTGTTAGGTTATGCCTTTGAGGGCCCTAAAAGCCTTTTATTCCCAGATCCCAACTTTTAGGCCACAGAACGTTGGGTTGGGTGGTTCTGACAGCAAAGGGGCAACACCACTACTATTGATGGGTATAACAGCGCTGGGAATGGACGCTCAGCCCTTCAGAGAGACAGGGCTGCCCCCACCCCCCAGAATAAGAACTCTCATTCAGGTCAGATGAGGGGTTACTTGGAGGAGAGATTCCATCTTTCTAAGTCAGAAGCTGCATTATCCAAGGGGCTGGCCCTCATACAGCCCTGTGAGGAGATGAGGTGGATCTTCTAACAGGAAAATCAGTACCAGGAAATATTTGGAGTGGATCAGTATGAGCCAGGCGAAAGCCCCATCTTTGAACAGCCACCAAGACTCTTTTCAGACGGGTAGCCGTGTTAGTCTGTATCAGCAAAAATAACAAGCAGTCCTTGTGGCACCTTAGAGACTAACGAATTTACTTGGGCTATAGCCCACGAAAGCTTATGCCCAAATAAATTTGTTAGTCTCTAAGGTGCCACAAGGACTCCTCGTTGTTTTCACCGAGACACTGTTGCTCTAGATTAGAATGTCTGGGTGGTAATAGAAAGGTGGCCTCTTTGTCAATTTTTTAGACAGGGACTCCTTGCCACAAGAGGCCATTGAAGGCAGGAGCTTAACAGGATTCTGAAAAGGTTTGGAAATGTATAGAGGCAACAGAATATCTGGAAAAAGAAAAGGAGTACTTGTGGCACCTTAGAGACTAACCAATTTATTTATGCTCAAATAAATTGGTTAGTCTCTAAGGTGCCACAAGTACTCCTTTTCTTTTTGCGAATACAGACTAACACGGCTGTTACTCTGAAACCTGTCAGAATATCTGGGTTACTGCAGTAAGGGTTAAAATAATGCAAGCCATTCAGAAAGGATAGAAACCCTCAAGCGCCACCTCTAAATAACTGTGGAGAAGAAAGTTTCTCTGTGGACAGGTCATCCCATTAGTGCCTATTGCAGGGTTTCTTGCTCCTTCCTCTGCATTGGCCACTGTTGGAGACTGCATAATGCACTAGATGGGCCAGTGGTCTGATCTGGTAAGGCAATTGCTAGGTTTCTTTTATTTTACCCTAGCACAGCACCTAGCTCAATGGGGCCTCAGTCCTTATTGGGACCGCTGAGTCCTATTGTTGTTATGGTACCAGAAGGGATTAGAGATCAGAAAGAACTCAGGAAATACACCTCACTCCTTAACTACAGCAAGCCTAGTCTTCTCTAAAAGCTATCCCTCTACCCAACAAGAAAGGTGAATCAAATCCACTGAACCACACTTTAGTCACCTACCAAATACTTCTTGGCTACCACATATTGCTGATTCAATAGCAAGAGTGTAGGTCAGATATATATTGTAAGGAGGAAGGAAAAGTTCAGAGATTTGCCTCAAAAATACCGTGATGGGGTTGGTATTATTAATCTTCCAAGTGAAATTTCCCTATCCAGTCTATCCAGTATCTTCACTGTAGCCTATTTACCCGATAATAGATACATGAAGAAATCCCATAGATGCCTCAATGCCTGCATAGACCTCAATATGTTTGTAATGCTTCCTTCACACAGGTGATTAAACTATTTTTCAGCAGGGTGGAGTAGCACTGGCCTTCGAGCCTCAAGAGAGATGAGCGATAGTGGTGGGTCAGTACAATACAAATCATTTTTACATGCTGTCCTTCATTCAAAGCAGATGTGTAACAAAGGGTCAGAAATGAGAGGGTGATTTGGGGTAAAGAGCTTTACTAACAAAGCAAAAGCTCGAAGATCTGCCTTGGCTTTAGGAGGAATAAAAGATGCCATGAGAGAAAGATCCTCTTCTTTAGCATCAGTGAGCAGCAACAGCGTGAAGGTTATTGACAAGCCAAGAAGCTGGTGGTCGAGGATGCTGCAACTCTGTCTTTAAAATGATACAGCCCTCCATTCCATCCACTTTGCACTGCCCTTGTGGGCACAAAGCGGATGGATTCCATTTGGAAATGACCCATAGAGACTATCTACTGCTGGTATCAGATCCTGCACTAGTCACCCTTCCCAACATGGTGAGGTATGGGACAGGCTGGGAGAAAGAGAGACATGGGCAGGAAGCCGGAGCAGGGAGGGGGAAAGGGGGAGGGTTGACAGATGCTCTAACCACCAGTGGGGAAGACAGTGCAAGATCAGGGAGCTGTAACTAGTTGCCTGACAGTGCCCCGTCTCCCTGCGCTAGAGCAATGAGGCATGATTTTGGAGCAGAGATATCGGATTGCCCTTCATGGGCTACAGGTGTGTCTGACCCCTATCCACTGCTGCACCTTTTTGGAGGCACAAGATCAGTTGCTCCAATTGCCCAGGATACTGGGTGACAACTGTCCTGTACCCTTTCTGTGGCCAGGAATACTCTGCTGACCCGTTGGCCAGAGCCCGTTCCACCTGGAGGTGCCTGTGACGTCACTCATTCTGGGACACGCAGAATCCAGTGCTGGCACTTGCCATGAAGCAAACGGGGTTTTGCGTGGGTGATCTGCCTGCTGCCATCAGTGGTTCTTTATTTTCATAACGGAAATTGATGACAAGATAGGTTTGGAGAGATCGTTGTTTTGTTGTTTAACTTGTACTTGAATGTACTTTGTACATTATCAAAGGCTGGGCAATTTAGGTGATTCCACCTTTCGACAGTTAAAAGCCCGGAAGAAAGCAGTGACATTTTGGTGGCAGAATGATAAGGCATCATGAGGGCATTTTCTGCCTTGGTGACCAGTGCAACTGAATCTCTCAAGTGCTCCTCAAGTTGTTCCTGGACTGCAGTTGTTTAGATCTAGGTGGAAAACTAATACTCCTTGCTCCAGGTGAAAGTCATTCCAGTGCAGCAGCTCAGAACCAAGCAGGATTTAAGTCGTGCATAAGCTTTGTGCTGTAGCTCTGGACAGGGGTGAATTTCAAACAGCTACCCACATACTCCTAGATACACATGGACACACTGCGATAGGTGGTCGGTGTAGTTCCTCGTGGACCGGTGTTAAATGACAACCTGGTGGCTGTTTCAGCAGAGAGACCAAGAACGGAACAGGCCTTGGAGAGTGAGGCCAAGATTGAAAAACTAGGACCCGAAAGTTAGAGTCCTAAATCTGTATGTGGGCACTTTGGCCCTATTCTAGCTAATGTTAATTAATGTTAAACACTTAATGTTTAATTTATTGGTCAGTGGGGACAACTCATGGGCTTAAAGTTAAGCATGTGCTTAAGTATGTACCTGCATTTGGGCCCTGACTAAATGGCCAAAGTGCTGAGCATCCGGCAGCTCCCATTGCAATCCCATGGTATGCTCAGCACTTTTGAAAATGTGCCTCTTGCTTAGGCCCCTAAATCCATATTTGGGCACCTAATTTTAGGCTCCTATTTTTGAAAATTTTGGCCTGAGCTTTCTAGGCAACACATGTCCCCATTGGCACGGTGGTGTGTTGAGAGACATTTGCGCTCTTGCAGTCCATACCTCACCTGTTCTGTGGATAAACAGAGGTCATCCGTTTTCTAGGAGGCCAGTCCCAGGGCTGTACTTATGCTACAAAATGTAAGACACCCCGGTGAGCATTCCCTTGTCTTCAATCTGCTCCGGAGATCATCCCCCACTTTTGCCTAACACAACGCGGTGAAGCTTGCCAAGTCTTCCAGGCGAATAACACCCGGTCCCCAGAGTTCTAATAACTACACAGCTGATCCTAGCCATGTGTGGGGGGAGAGGGGGGAGGGGAGGGGGAGGAAATCCACCAAGTTTGAAAATAAATAGGCTAAGTTTCCAAAACTTTTAAAAATAATAAATTCAAATGTACTGGCTGTCCTGAACATGTTCTTGCTGGCTGACGTTACGATAGTGATTGGCTGACATTATGAGAGAAGAGCAATGCATCATCGGAGCACCGCTGCACCGATGCTGCACTGGGCTAATACATCACCAGAGCAACAGAGCTTTAATGATGTATTACTCGAAAATGGCCCCAGCCCAGAAGAAGAAGTCCAACAGACTGTCCATTTCCATTTATTATTTTACAAAACTTTCAAAGGCTTTCTCTACTTTTTCCCCTGAAGGAGCACTGCCGAGCAGCAGGGAGCTGAAGAATGGCATCCCGCGGCGTGGATCTTAAATGATATGGAGACTTGGATCTGGGAAAAACCTCTGCATGCGGAGAGTGTCATCTTCGGCAGATGCTTATCCCAGTCTATGCACACGAGTTGCACTGGTTTAATTTAAGGGAGTTTGCAAACCAATTGAGTTAACCTGGGTGAAAAGCCTGTATAGACACACCTGTATTGCCAAACCCAAGCATTCAAAAACCATGAGTCAGGTCTCAAAAAACCATGAGATTGATTTAAAGTCATGTCCTTTAAAATGTCCTTCGCATTCCTTTTATTTGTCTTCTTGTTCCGTAGCCTTTGGGGTTTGCATTTTCAAGCTTCTCTCCACAACCACAAGGACTAGAAACTTACGTTTAAAAAAATGACTGCTGAGATTTTCACATAATAACTTGACTCCAGGCAACAGGGCTTTGTGAGAATCACCAAATATCACAAGACTCAGAATCAAATCTTGAGAGTTGGCAACACTGAAATTTGGTTTAAGCGTGGCTTATTTTAGTTTAGTTTTAACCTGTTCCTAAGGGTTTGTCTAAACACAGAAGCTGTTTAAATCAGTTTAACTTAAACCTGGTTTTTAAAAAATCAATCTTGGTCTACACTTAATGTCGGCTGTATGTACCTGTCACATGCATGTCAATGCAGAGATACACAGAGGACCTAGGTTTTGGTGTTGGATCAGAAGCCCCAAGTTTAGCAATGCACTAAATTACTATCAATAAGTTTTCCTTTAAAATAAAACAATTACAATTATTTCTATCGCTTGATTAAAAAACCTCTAATTACTCCAGCTGAACTTTGGCCAAGAAGGTACAGATATGTTATGCCCGGTTGCTTAATTATCTTTACATCTAAATTACTGCTGTAGATCTTTGCTTTCTTGAAATTGATTTCCCTCTCCCATTTAATTTCATAGAACAATATGAAAGAAATGAATCTTCGTGAAAGTCTCCGGGTTCCCTAATGCAGCAGAGACTCCATAATGTTAGCTACAGTTGTTTTTATCACAGAGAACCCCAGGGGAGGGTTAAGGTAGGATCTTTACCATCTCAGGTTTATAATCTCAGGAAGCCAAATACTGCAGTAAGTCAGCAAGGTCCCAGTTCAGAATGTGTTCAATCAGCTGTCACTGAAATTTTAACCCCTACGTCAGAGCTGGAGCTCTGGAATAAAAGAGTTGATCATTTGCTAGCCCAAAAGTCTAAGTGAGATCAGGGTTCTGGGACAATGAGGGTTTAAACGTCTAAGTTTTAAAACTGAGAAATGGAAATTCTTTTTAAAATAATGATGTTAGACAGAATTAAGGAGGAGGAGGAGAGGAAGGATTGCCAGTGGTTAGGGCACTGCCCCAGGACTTGAGAGCTTGTGTTCAAGTCACTGTTCTGCCACCGAGTTCCTTTGTGACCTTAGGCAAATCACTTAGGCCTAGATCCTCAAAGGTATTGAGGCATTTAACTCTCATTGATTTTGAAAACATGTACCTGTGAGGATCTGGGCCTTCGTCTTTCTGAGGTATTCAAATACTGGGGTGATGCGGGGGACAGATACAGGTAGGTAAAGGGTGCCAGAGACAATGAACAAGGATTTTACAAGATTCCTGCTGGGAAAATGTAGAGTAATGGGTAAGGTTTCAAAGGGGCAGAGGATATGCAAACAGAATGTAGAGCAGCCATTCCATAGACCACATTCTGACAGATTCTGTCCATAGGCAGCTGCCATAAAAATCACACCCCTCCAATTCTGATGCCAAAACCTCCCCAATGAGCAGAGAGACCAATCCACTGTCCACCTACAACAAGTGTTGCTGAGGGGTTTTCTGGGATAGGGCCTAGGTGTCAAGGGGTGGGACCTCTACTTTTATGGGTGTATATCTCTGACTTAGCACAAACCCTCACCCTGGCAGGAAAACTCAATGTGGGGGTTGCTGCAGCCCAAACCAGGGGTGCACACGGGCATTGCTAGCACACTTGGGGTGCTATAGAATAAATAATAGTAGCAGGTTGCCCACTGTAGGAGCCATTGCATCCTGAGCCTCAGTCAATGTTGGGGCCGAGTGACAGGAAAGATTTACGACTTAGACGGAATGGGAGCATTGCTTAGACACACTCCAAGGCTTGAAGGGAAAAGGCCTGAAATGCTTAAAGCATGAAACCAAATTAAGTTTTGTGGGTGCTTTGCTGCCCAGGCTGGGTACTTGGTATCTTCTGAGCTGGGAACTGTACATGAATAGGGCACGAATAATGTAGCCATGGTGGGTAAACACTGGGGATTTGTCTCTACACAGCTCTTATTGCTTATCTAATCTACATTTTTATAATGATGTGCTTAGAATTAAGTTATGGTGTTTTAATCTAGTTATAGCTGCATTTACCAGGCATATTTCATCTTGACTTATAATGCTGGAATTTAAAATATGGCCAGAGGCCGTGTGTGCCTCCTTGTCTCACGGGCTCCTTGCAGCCTTTCCGTTTATTTACTACCCCATGCCTGTTGACATAGAAAATCTGAGGAGCCAAATCCATCCCTGGTGGTGGAACTCCATTGACTCCATGGAGTTAGAGGAGGGGGAAATTTGCCCCAGTATCTCCTGAGTGCTTGATTCTTCTGGATCCTTCTCTCCATTACACCAGTGTAAAGGAGAAGCAACTACACTGAAACCAACTCCCATTTACATGGTGTAAATAAGGCGCTTTATATCATTATCAATTATTTCACTGTGCTGAACCAAGCGATGCGAGTCTTCGGCTACGTCTACACTTAAAATACGAAAGCACCGTAGCTGCAGCTGCACCACTGTAGCACATCAGGGCACATCTACACAACAAAACTAAGTCAACCTAACTTGCTTTGGCATACAGCTGCAGCAGTGCGTACATCACCTGTGCGTGTCTACGCTTTGATCCTTGTGCCGGCGGTGTATGTCCTCACCCGGAGAACGTGCACCAATTGAACTGTCAGTGCGGAGCATTGTGGGATGGCTCTTGAACTCCAGCAGTCACTGTAAGCAGCCAGGGTCTATGTTGGTACTGCGTTGACCTAATGACATCAGCTGTGACTGTATGCTGCTCAGGGAGGTGATGTTGCTAAATAGGCGCAGAGGGGCACTTACGTTGGTGGGAGTCAAATTTAAATAAAGCTAAAGGCCCCAGCTAGTGTCAAGGGACCTAGAGTAAATAAGAATCAGGCCCATTGTGTGGTTTGCAGGATCAGGCCCCTCTTCTATTTGCTTCTGAGTTGCATGGAAAGACAATGGGGCTATGACCGTTTACAGCAGCTGAGGCCCTGCCTCTAGAAGTTCTAAAACACCATGGGCGATTTCATGGTGACGTTTCCTTTGATGTGGATGTCCTGGGGTTGTGGAGTGTGCTGGATCAGCAACAGAAAAGATGCATGGAAATGTTTAATTAACAAAAGAGAAGTAAATAAGTTAGTTAAACTCTCCAAGCTCATTCAGTAAATACCCGTCATTAATGCTGTGGTCATTTCTATAGTGCTTGAGGTGGGAGTGCCTCTTCACAGGCTAAAATATGAAGACCAGGACGTTGCCCCGAGGAGCTTACAATCTGAATTAGATGGCTAACATAACAAGCAATGGCAGCAAACTTCCTCCCACTCTTCATGTGTCATCTCTATTTTGTGAGCTCGTAAGGGCAGGGAACGCTTGTGGAGTAAAGCACTACTCAGGGTGATTAAGGGTATCAGAGTCTGGCCCTTTGTGATTTAAATTAAACTTGGGTGGGGTAGTCTGCAAAAGTCTCACCTTTCCCTCCCCAGCTGACCGACTAGAAACAAAAGAAAAGATATTTCCCTTTATTCCAAATCCCAATGAGAATTGAGTCCCGATTCCCATTTAGCCTTGATTCCCTCCCTATTGCCTGAGGAGAATCTAATCCCAATTCCCATGTGCTCCTGATTCCCTCCATATTTCCCAATGAGAATATTTCTGATTGTGAAACCATGTGGCTGGATGAGACCCCTTTAACTTTATTTCTCTGACTTGCCGTAATTCTCAACTCTCCCTCATTTCCAGGAACATAACTCATTTTAGTCCCATAGTTTCCTACTTTCTACACAAATGTGGTGTCACCCTCACTTTCACGGTTGACAATTATTTACATAACAAATAAAGAATGATGAAACAAGGCATAAAGAGAGAGATTTACACTAACTGAATGGCCCCCACAGCATTTTAAGTTTCCTGCATGATTAATTGTATTTTTGCAGCCCTTATTTTGGGCCTCTCTCACACATACTACCCACCTTTTGGCTCTGAGTGGTATGTCTGAAGCTCATTACAGACCATCTCACTCCCCAGCCAGTCTCATTAGCAGAGGAGAGCTTGCATAACTGCTAGGACCCCAACAACCTGCCAAGTGTTATTCTTGGTTATGAACCTTTCAGGATGTCTCACGTCTCTTTTGATCCGACTGTTGGAAAAACGTTCTGATGATGGCCACTAGGGATTGACTAATTTTTTCCTCCCTAACACACCTCCAGGCTTGTAAATTAAAAAAAAATCTACACATACAAATGTGTGTGTTTATATATAGATATTGCATGTACACACACTCACATACATTTTTCAAAAATCCATTATAGAGGCTCTCGCCTTTGCTTGCATTCAATTTTTAGAATGACATCAGGCTGATAATGAATGTGACTTCAGTACCAGATGATTGGACTCGCTCATTTCATTCCAGCTTCCTAAGGCCGGTTTTGAGCAAGAATGTGAAACTTGCTGTATCTATTTTAGATTCCATCATGGAAGGAATAATTGAGATTGAGATTCTTAGTCACTTGATGCAGAAGGTCAGGGAATTAATGCTGTGTTGTATCCACACCATTTGTTTACCAGGCCTTATTTTTTTGCTGTCTGTAGGGGAAAACAAATGTGCCCTGGAGAAGGTAACACATCTTCAATGCTGCACATATCATCTGGGCTGTGAGTACAAACATTATTTGTCTTTATTTTGGGGGTGTTCCAGGGTAGTTTTGTCATCGTAATGGATTGGTAGCAATAGAAAAATCAGTATTAATATGGAAAAATAATTCCAGTGAATCCATTGACTGAGTGGTATCATTAGTCTGATTTTGAGGAGAACTTAAGGTAGAAGATCCTTAACTAGTTGTATTAGTTCGCACTCCTGGAGCATCCAAGGCTCTCAAAGAGCTTTGCTAACGTTAATTAACAAGGTGGATAAGCGAGGCAGATAAGTATTGGTATTCCCACTTTGGAGAGATGGGAGACAATGAGACTCCTGACATAAATGCTACCCACAAATAATTTGGGTGAAAAACCGCATCTCCATCACTGGTAGCAATTGTGAGTGTGCTAATATAGGCCCCGAACTATCAATTCACTTAAGCACATGCCTTCAGTGGGATTACGCATGTGCTTAAGTTACCTGTGTGCTTAAATGCTTCATTGGATCGAGGCCATAGACAGGGTACAGAAAGCCAGTTCACCCCCTTGTTGTCTAGAACTGAGCAGGGTATTGGTTAAAATAATAATAATAACACCTACTTCTTATATGGTGCTTTTCACCAGCAGATCCTCAGCGTTCTATATGGAGGAGGTCAGTATCATCATCCCCATTTTATAGATGGCCCAGGGAGAGTAAGTGACTTGCCTAAACACACTCAGTAGGCCAATGGCAGACTTGGGAATAGGAGCCGGGTCTTCCGATTCTCAGTCCAGTGCTATGTATGCTACACAACATTGCCTCATAATACCAGCAGCGTGTCTGCATTTGCCATCTTATTACTGCACTATTGGTAGTAGCAGTGGAAATATTTTAAGAAGCAAAGGTCTAGCATCCAGGGCTCTGTCTAGCTGCAACATCATACTCACACACTGCACCTTCTGTAGTCATTTCCACTGGTGCAAGGTGGGCATGCAACTGTGCCAGATTGGGACAGCAGCACTTTGCGCTCAGGTAGGTCAGCTGCCTTCACAAGGTGCAAGGAAAAGGAAGCTTTGTCCTCTCAGTTTAGTCAATAACTTCTCAAAGATTTTTAGCTTAATATAAGAGGCCAGATCCTCATCTGGTGTAAACTGTCCCTGTAAACAAAAAAAGTTCCTGAAACCCTCGGGAAGATTGAACATATATGCCTGTGAGATGGTCACCTGAACCTAATCAAATGGCAAGGTCTGAGAAGCCACACAACAAAACAAACAACCCTTCCTTCCCCCTGTTTTTTAATTTCATTGATCTGCATCCTGAAATCCTACCCTGAGGAGAAATGACACATTTGAGGAAAGCAGGAGGATCTGTTTAAAGGGTTTGTCAAAAAAATACAGAATTGCCTGAAAGTAGTAAATAGAATTATGCACTGTAGTTCTGAAAAACAAAATTACCAGGGCTGTGTGTTGATTTCAAAGCCGATGAAAACAAAGCAGGCTTTGAAATCTTTCCTCACAGGGTTTTTCCCCGCTTATCTTCTAAGAGATGGTCCTGATACTGTTTATTTTAGTCTTCTTTTTGAAAGAATTGAAAGTGCTGTTTTCTCAATTAAAACAGAAATCCTGATTTTTAATAAGATCAAGATAAAGTATCCATTAGGGTATTCTGAAATCTTCTGACACAGATGATCGCAAACCTTCTATTAGGACAAACTTCAGTGTCCAAATAAATAAAAAATAGGGCCAGGTCCTCAGCAAATCTAAGTCAGCATGGCTCCATTGAAGTCCATGGCTCTGTGTCAATTTATTACAGCTATGGATCTGGCCTGTATATTCTTCAATTACCTCCTTGTTATCCACTACCAAATCCAGGGAGTTCTTTTCAAATTGACATGGGAGAGCTGGATATACAATAAGGCCAGATTCTGATCTCAGCTATGTTGCTGTAAATCCCGTATAACTCCACTGGAATTAGAATTGACTGTACTTGTAATGTCTTTTAATGTGATTTAGCAACTGGAAATGAGGACAAGAACCAGCAACCTGGGAAGATTTTCAAAAGTGCTCAAGTGCGCGCAATTGGGTTGAGATATTCAAAAGAGACCAATGCATTAAGTGCACATTGAGCGCTTAGCTCTTTTGAAAATCTGCCCGTACTTTCACCCTGGGAACTGTTAGGTGCTGAGCACTTGAAATTCTAGTCCTGAGCTCTTTTGAAAATTTTGCCCTGTGCAGCCAGACAACTCTCTGCAAACCATCATCAAGGATTCTATAACTGCGGCCCTGGACCATGACACTCTGAATAGTGTATCTGCCTTGCAACACAGTTGGCAGAGCTCATCTCATACTGTGCCTTGGCAGATAGTAAACACTGATGGTGACACCAAAGGTGTTCCATCAACAAGACCAATTGTTCAGAATAATAAACTGCTTGTTTTAAAAGATCTTTGATTTCTCTGGAGCTCCTTGATATATTGTTCCTTACTGAAACTAGCTAAATAATATTTGTCCGGTGAAACTGCAGCTGAGAACAGGCAAGCCAGTCCACAGCTCAGTGTTGGTGATCAGGGATTTCTGAAAGCCACCAGCCAATCAATCTCAAGAACTTACTAAGTGAGAGATGGAATATAATGGAAGTCATTATTTCTTTCTTATGCATGAAAATGAATTATTCAGTAAAGATTTAGACCTCTTTTTATTACAATGTTGAATTTATACAGCATACAAAACGTAAATGCAGATTTCTTTATGACTCTTGCACCAGAAAGACGAAGTCTCACTCTCCAGGCAGTTCCCGTTAGATTGGTTTGAACAGCAGACAGCAGATGTGGCTGTGGATACAATAGGATGATCTAGTATAGGGCACTGAACTAGAACTCAGGAGTCCTGGGAGCTATTCCCAGCTCAGCTACAGACTTCCTGTGTGACCTTGGGCAAATCACTTAGGGCAACATTTTCAGGAGCACCTAAGTCCCACTTTCAAAAATGATTTAGGCACTTAGGGGCCATTGACAGCCCCTAGGTCACTTTGGCTCCTAGGTCACTTAGGTGCTTTTATGAATTTTGCCCTTAAACTAGTCTGTGTCTCAGTTCCCCCTCTGTAAAATGGGAATGACTCTTTCAAGGCTCACGGGGATGTGTGGGGCTAAAATCCATTAAAGACAGCGAGGGGCTCAGATAATGAGGTGATGAGAGATATGTCATAGATACTCAGGTATACATTTCCCCAAAGTTCTGCAGTGCTCAGATGCAGGGTTTGGGTTGTGTCAATTGCAGGAACTTCCCTTGTCATTGGACTCAATGCTCCGGCTTTTGTCTTAGGGTGACTAGGGAGAATATGACCATTGAGTAGAGGTCCCAACTTCACAGTTTGTTAAATTTTTCCTTGAAGTCCATTGTGACTTCTGATTTTTTTAACCTAAACATTAAAAGTCCATGGAGACGAGAACAAAACACATTGCTAAAGGCAACCCTCTTGCCATTAGCTGGGTTGCAGGGGCGTGTGGTTTGAGATAGGAGACTGGGGTATTGGATTGTGAAACAAAGTGTCATTTCAGTGGGGGGTGCTGCCTATCTCCAGCTCCAGGGGAGGCAGGTGGTACTGTGTGAGGGGGCTATGGCTGCATTAAAAGTTGCGGGGGTTAGATAACATGATCTTGCCTCGTTCCTTTGGATACCCCAGATTCTGTAACATCATTTCTTTCCAGTCTTGTGCGTCAGACAAGCTTGGTTAATCTTCTGAACTGTATTCACGCGTAACAACATTATAATGCTATACCAGGGGCATGCACAAAGAAGGGGGCAAACAGGGGCATGACCCCCCCCCCCAATAATCACTGGGGGCACAGAACTCCTCCAGCCCCAGGGCTGCAATGGGGGCGTGGGGATGGAGCAAGCTCCTCTGGCCATGGCGGGGCACAGAATGTGCCCCTTGAAAAGTGATCAAATTTAAATTCCTGCACATGCCCCTGCACTATACTATTGGTATCATAGTGTGCCTTTCCATACGGGCTTGACAACTGAACTGTGCAGAAGTATAGCTTAAATGTAGATGTGATGGAACCGATTCCAACACAGAATGGTTGGAGAACAGGGATCAAAGTATTTTGGCCCAGGTTAGATCTCATCTCATTTGAACTGGCTCATAACATGGGTTAGCCTCCTCAGCGCTGGCTGACCAAAGGCTGTTAGAACCTGTTTGGGCCACAACTGTGTTTAAATTGTCTTTAAGAGCAGTTGTGTAAGTTATAAGGCCTGTAGAAATAGAGTCTAAGGAATTGACACTTTGTCCTTGTGTCATCCATGGATCTTAATCAATTAACAACCCTCAAAACATCCCTGTGAGGTAGATGAGTATTGTTCTCCCTCTCTGGGACATGGAGGTGCAGAGAGGTGAAGTGGCTTTTTTAAGGTCATGCAGCAAGTCCATGGAAGATTTAGGAATAAAATGCAGGCGTCTTGACTCCTGCTCTAAATGCTTCTTCCTGCCCTGCTCTGTACACCCAGATCCGGGGTCGCTAAGGCAAAGAGATGTTGGTGCACCTTGACTGCAAACTAGAGAGCAGAGAAGTTCATCACTTCTGAAAACAATCCTAACATTTTACTGCCTTGTTGTTTTCCTCCATTAAAAACAAAAACAACCCAAGAACAAACAAACAAATACACAAAAAACTGTTTTTAAACTGTACACAATCATTCCTCTGTACTACAGCACTTGCCATCCCACCTTAAACATGAATAACTAATCAACTAAACACAGATCCAGTGATGGGAAAAAAGCCATATTGAACATAGTATGTTGGATAGATAAAAGAGAGGTGCTAATTTCGCTAGTATGCACCCATATTGAGAGACAATGTCACATGGTAGCTGGGCCCTCTGGATAGATTCAGCCCAGTGTCCCTGGATCAGATCAGGTGTGTCCAATCTAGCCAATTAAAGAGGGCTGGGCTACACCTGGCCCTGTAAAGGCCTGCTAGACAGAGGGTGGTGGGAGGAGGAGTTTAGTGAGATGGGCTGTGCCCTAGGGAGGGAAAGCTATAAGGGAGAGGAGTTAACTCTTGTGGTGGGGTCTCTGGAGCAAGGGTGCCTAGCGAGACAGCCCTGAGGCTGCTGCCCTAGAAAGGGAACAGAGCTGGTCAGAACTGGGAACCTGCCAGAGGCCCCTGAGAGGGGAGAGCAGAAATCTGAATGTAAGGACTGAGTTAAGACTGTTTTTCTGTTTGTTTACTGGCTTCTGTTAAGAAAATAAACCTCTTCCCAAGAGGCTGGGCATGACAGTACATGCTTTGGAGCAGGGAAGAAGCCTGGTCCAGTGACATGCATTTTAACTTTCCAAATTAAGGAGATAAGAGTTTGCTTTAAAATACACCTCAAAGGGGGTAAGTGGCTGTGGTCTTGCAGGAGGCAAACATCCTTTGTACAGTGGAGGCCATTCATTCTGTTTTTTGGGTACACTGGGGATCTGAGTCTTGTTTGCCCAGCACCTTATGTAGTCATTTATCCCCATGTAAAATGCTACCATCCTCTTTGCTGCATTCTAACCTCATGTTGGGCCATCATGAGTTCATAGATTTTTTTTTTTAAAGCCAGAAGGGAGCCCCAGATCATCTAGTTTAACCTTCAGTAGAATATCACGGGCCATTACATTTCACCCAATGACCCCGTCTTGAGCTATTAAGAAAGGTACCCAGTCTTGACTTGAAGGTATCAAGTGATGGAGAATCCACCACTTCCTTTGGTAGCTTGGTCCATGGCTAATCACCCTTCAATATTAATTTTTTTCTTTATTTCCAATTTAAATGTGGCTGGTTTTCGGTTCCAGCTATTGGATGGGGAACTGAGGCACAGAGAGGCTAAGTGACCTGCTCAAGGACACACAAGCACTCTGTGGCAGAGCAGGGAATTAAACTGGGGTCTCCCCTGACCCTGGCTAGTGCTATTACCATTGCATGCTGTCAGCTAAAGAAGAATAAGCATTCAGATGAATTGTGTGACGTTTGTTTTTAACCTCTCTGTATTTGTTTACACTGTATCTTGTCCTGAGTATAGGAGGAGGCATCTTCCTTTATCTCCCAACTAGGGGGGCATATTTTTACTCGTTTGTCTGAGTACTGCATTTCCTCCACCCTCATCCAATTTCTCGTCTAAATGTCTTTGTTAGCCACAGTATTACAGTCAACTCCCCATTGTACTATTATTACAGGGCTCAGTTTAGCGTTTAGTGTTTACACAGTTGTATAGACACCCACATGTATGGCTTCTTTGAATTCAGTCTTTCAATATCTGATTTATCTAGCTCTTCTTTCTTCTCCTGGGTGAGTTAATTCATTCTGTCGTAGACGCTGTTTAAGGCTGAATACATACAGGCACCATGGCTGCCACCTCACCATGTACATCCAATATGAGGATTAGAGCTAATATGGCTGTCAGCTGTAAAAACTTATCAGCTGAGCAAAGGAGCAGCTTGATTAGCTCAGCCAGTAGAGATCACTAGTGCGCACATGAGCACGTCCAGTAGAGGGCAGTGGTCTTCATAAACACGCACATTCGTTCATCGCACTCTGGGCCAAATTCTTCTGATGTCAGTGTGTTTGTGAAGGGGCAAAGGGCAGGACAAAATTTGGCAGAGTGAGTGGTGATCTAAGTAGTGATGTAGCTTACACATCCAGGGTGTAAGCTGGTCAGGAAATGGGTATAAGAGGCACAGAGGTGTCATCTGCACCAGTGTGGTGTGAAAAAGGGTGTAACTGGTACTGGACTGGTATTCTGTGGGAACCAAATTGAACCCTTTGAATCTGCATTTGTAGTTAATACACACCATATCACTGCAGTGCTGAATTTGTTCCTAGGAATGTTGGGAGTGGTATGGGTATAACCTAAAATAGAGGCGAGGGTTGACTTATCTAACACCGTCCTTGTAGTTGCTTTCTCTGCTGCAATC
The DNA here is from genome assembly GCF_965152235.1 of Eretmochelys imbricata. Lineage (NCBI taxonomy): Eukaryota > Metazoa > Chordata > Testudines > Cheloniidae > Eretmochelys > Eretmochelys imbricata. The sequence continues at coordinate 9,093,897 of NC_135588.1, read as the reverse complement.
TCCTGGTCTTCTACCCGCTGGGTATGCAAGCTACTCATTTTGGGCACACAGGAGCAGGTTCTGCTCCCATTTACACAGGGGTAAATCTGGAGTAATACCATTCACTTCTGTAGAGTTATTCTAGATTTAATGTGGGGTAAATATGGGCAGAATTTGTCTTGGTGGCATTACGGTCCCCAGTCCTGCAGTTTTCCTAGCTGCCATTGTATTGTGATTCTTTAACGACAGTGGGAGTTTTGCTTGACTATGTACTGCAGAATAGAACCCTGTATCCCTGTCAGTGAATTCCTTATCTAGACATTTTATCATCTTAGGCCTGGGCTACACACACAAATTGTATCACTTTAACCATAATGGGATAGTTAAAGCAGTGCAACTCCCAAGTGTGGACACAGTTATACTGCTCTAAAGGTGATTATGTCAATGTCGTAGCTATTCCCATGTGGGAAGGAGAATAAACTAAATACTGATGTAAGGCACTTTTATACTGATACAACCATGTCCACGCTAAGAGTTACACTCATATAATTATTATATGAGTGTAAAAATCATGCCCCTTACAGGTGTTCTACCAGGACAAAAAATGTGTGTTGACCCAGCCATTAGGGTTCTCTCTCACCTTTATCTGTATTAACCCTGTAACAAGTACACAAAAGCAGGAGGGGAGAGAGGGAAAAATCATGGATTCACAGATTTTAAGGCCAGAAGGGACCATCTGATCATCTATTCCAACTTCTTGTATAAGACAGGCCTTAGAATTTCAGCCCATTACCCCTGTGTTGAGCCCTGTAACTGGAAAAAAACCAAGCCTCCTGCAAACACACAGGAAATTAATGTGACAGTTGTAATAATGTTTGGCGATCATGGAAATACAAATGTCCGTGCCTTCGTCTGAGGGTGCAGCAACATCATGAAGAGATTATGGAAAATCTTATGCACAATGGGAAACTGGGAGACTATTCCTTTGTAACTGATGTGGCTTACACTTGATAATGAGACAGGCAGTTTAGGGGCAGGCTCAGGTGCCCAGATCCCATTGACTTTCAGTGGGAATTTCATACCTAGTCTTTGAAAATACCTTCCTTTATGTGATACCTGTCTATCATATGAACTGGTCAAGAATTTGGACTTGTGGCATCATGAGCAGTTCGGGTGTGGCTTGGCGATGGCTGCCACATCAGCAGGAGTTGTCCTCACCAGCCCCACCAATGGCCCTACAGAGACGATGAACAACACGAGCCTTCTGAGACTCTAGCTGAGGAGCATCTGGAGATGGAAGGATGGTTGTTGGGAATAACCCTTCAGGCTCAGTCGAAGAGGGGCTATTGCACCATTTCATAGCATTTCCATTCACTGCCCCTTTTTCTTGGAGCAGTGATTTCAAATGCCACTGAGAGGTTCAATGAGCATGGCTGTATTTGTCCATCCTCTATGGCATCCAGGTACCAGAGCAGCAAGTGGTGTCACTGTACCTGGTGAGAACCCTGACTGACAGGGAGCCAGGTGGCACTGGAGATTGGTTTTGGCTTGCTTAGAAAAGGGAGGATGGCTCTTTTAGCTAGCATTTTTCATTGTAGCTCTTTAGTGCTTTACAAAGGAGGGTACATATTAACGTCTGCATTTGACCATTGTGGTAAGCTGAGGCACAGAGCGGGGCGTGACTTTGCCTGAGGTTATGCAGCAGAGTTGGGAGGAGAATTCAGATTTTCTAACTTCTGGCTCAGTTTTCTATCCAGTATAAACCATGCTTCCTCACTGAACAGTGATTTTAGAGGCCACTAACATCCAGGGATGGTGTTTAGAGTATGGGTAGTGAGTGGACCTGTGAACATGAGCAATTTTGTCTCTGAAATAAAATAACCATTCAATTGCAGAGAGACATGTGCCACCATTCAGCATACAGTGTGTCCTGGCCCACAACAAAACCACATAGCCCTTAGGGGAGTGTAAGGCAGCATCTGGCAGGGAGACAGGGCAGAGTCATAATTCCTCAACTCTCTGGCCTTAGTGCACCTACCCTTCTGCCAGTTCCATGTGGAACAAAACCCGCAGCTGATGAGACAACACAGTAGAAATACCAGGATACTTTTCTGTTTGGATACATGATACATGGTTTTTCCCCACCTAACAGACATTCTAACTTTTAAAGTTCATAAAGCACTTTGAAGATGAAAAACGCTCCTAGCTCCTGTTCCCTTTAAAGGGAATAGAGGTTTGCTTAACGTTAGATGTGTTGTTTCAGAGTAGGAGCCGTGTTAGTCTGTATCCACAAAAAGAAAAGGAGGACTTGCGGCACCTTAGAGACTAACCAATTTATTTGAGCATAAGCTTTTGTGAGCTACAGCTCACTTCAGATGTGTTGTAGCTGGAAACCTAAATACAAAAGTGCTGTGCCAGTGCAGGAGAACCCGACAGAAAAAATTACTATCGACAGCGTGAAACTGACCTGTCTACTTAAATCACCCGAGCTGAATAAACTGCAAAAAGGAAACAAGCAGCACAGATGAACCCTATATTTTACAAATAATTTGACTTTTGATTTTCTATGATATTATTGGTAACACAGGTAAGATACTTTTTAAATACACGAGTCCAAATTCTTTTCTTAGTTATGACTGGCTTCATTGGAGTGACTTATATCTGCGTGCAGAATTTGTCCCAGAATTTTTAGCTTGACAGACAGCATCCCTTAAAAAATTTTGCATCATGGTCAGAAAGATTAAAGGGGCAATGTCATCTTGAGAATCATGTTTCTGGCTGGTAATTTCCCTGGGATTATTATGAAGAATATCTAAAATCTGAAAGAGGTTTAGAGGAAAAAATGATTTTACTCTATTCCCCCCCACTTTCCTCCTGCCCCTCTCTGCTTTACTTTGTGCATTTGACAACTCTGTGTTTGTCAGTTTCTTTGTTTTGCTGATAGTCCATTTCAATTCCTCCCTCTCACAATGGCAACTTGGAGTTGTTCCTGTCAGCCTCCCCCTCCCCGCCCCCCATTTTTCCTTGCTGTAAAGACCCTTATAAATATGAGCAGGGGAGCAGAAAAACAGTGGTACAAATATATTTTAAGAAAGAATTTACAGTATACAAAATTCAGGACATATTGTATCATATAAAGGGTGTTGTATCAGAAGTTTGATTTTTTTTTTAAATGAGTCAGTATCACAATACAAAAATTAATAGTGTTTCTTTAATACAGCAATGTGAGTTTTGGGTCCTCATACTGCAAAGGCTCATGCTTAAATATGCACACTCTTAGTGAGTCAATAAGACTATTCACAATGTGTAAAGTTAGGCATATTCATACAAGTCTTTGCAGGATCAGGGCTTCTGTTTCTTCAGTGAGAACGCGTTTCAAGTACCTCTAGGTGAAACTTGATGGAAACATTATGCATATTTTAAAAAATAGTTACTAAATAATTGCTAACAAAACATCTAAAAATTTTATTACTCACAGGTGTATATTTTCAAACGTGTCTTCTGATTTTGGGACCCTGAGGTATGCTGTGCCCTTTTTAAGACAGAGTGAGGCACTCAAAATCAATGGACATTTCTGACAACGTAGACCCTAGCGATGCAAGCAAAATGCTGTCCTCTTGGGCACATAGCCTGCATTCATACTACACTGTTCTCACTTTAGGTGGAACTGATTGCTTTAACCTTATATAATTATGATAATAGTTGGCATTTCTAGAGCATTTTCCATCTGAGTCTGTCAAAGTACTTTGAAACGCACTGTGTCAAATCTGGGCACAATGGGACACAAATGGGTTTGCCTGAGTAAAGAGCTGAATTAGGCTACACGAGATGCCTTTTGAGGTAGTTGTTGTTATCCCCATCGTCAGGATAGGAAGCTGAAGCACAGAGAGGTCAAATAGCTTGACCAAGGTCACACAGTGAGACAGTGGCAGACTAGGGAAAAGAACCCAGACTTCCAGCCTTGTGATTTAATCACTAGATAATGCTTCCTTTTGATTTATGAATTCCATGCAGAATCCTGCTGTAAAGAAGTTAGAAACTAGCTCTGCGTGTGTGTGCGTGTATTTAGCATGAAGACCCTGATTCTGCAAACACGCATGTGCTTAACTTTGGTACCATGAACAGACTGGCGCCATGGGTTGCATACACATGTTCAGCACTATGTTTCACATCTTCTCACTTGACAATGAAATATAATTTATTTGAAGAGGTCACAAACTTTTTTTCCCCCCTCCTCACCCAATTATTTCCTTCAGGTCAGTAAGATTCTTTATTAAAGGAGAGAATAGAAAGAGTGATGCTGGGAAGAGCAGGAAGCCCTCATCCAAGTCTCCCTCATTTTGGGGCGGGGGGGGGAGGGAAGGGGGTTTGATCTTGCAGTGGCAAGCAAAACTGGCCCTGTAGCAGATAGAGATTTCGACTGAGAACAGACTCCAGCATTAGGCCTTTGGGGATGAATTGAGAGTGATGATGATGATGATGTGTTGTTTCTATTTCATTAACAGCAGAATCCCGACCCAGTATGCCAAGTGCTGCATGAACTGATGCAAAGACAGGACACTTGCCTTGAAAGATCTTGTTACAGTAAGCTATTTATAAAGCTTATTTGTCATTTTTTGGGGTGTGTAGACTATCCTCTTCTTTTAAAATGTCTCAGACTGACCCTTGCGTCAGTGGGGTTTTTTTTGTTTTTTTTTTTGTTTTTTTTGTGGGGGGGCTGTCACTCTGATTAGCAAAGGCTCCAAGACAGGTTGCTTTAGCTGCAAGGTTGTTCTTATTTATTATAGACTCCAAGAGGATGAACAGCGGCTCCTCCTGTATTCCCCCCACAACCGCTTTGCAGGCAGCTGGGCTCCCTGGCATAGATGGACCATGCCTACAGTCGAGCGAGGTTAGCAGCCTTCTCTCCAGCCCTGCGAAGAGGCAGCTGAAGGATCCGGGTCACGGTCAGAGACTGTGAGAGCCGTTTGGGGGGCCGGGGCGGGGGGGAGAGAGAGGGGCAGTGCTGAGACTGATGACGTCCTCCGAATGGGTTACATTACGTTCTAGAACTCCGCCCCATGTGCGTTCAGGGGAGGGGAGGGGAGGGGAGAGGAGGGGGGAGAGAAGGAGGAGGGAGCAGGAGATGGAGGGAGGAGAGGATGGTAGATGGGGGGGAGGGAAGGAGCTGAGCTAAGCTGATCCCACGTGTGACGGATCTGGCTGCTTCCCCGGCTCCTCTCTCCAGTAATATTCTCTGGTAGGAGAAGGAAAAAAAAAAAAAGAAAAAGAAAAAAAGGGGGGGGGGAGGGTGGTGGGGGTTTCTTCAGGGGCTTTCGCTCTGCGCTGCTCAGGATCACTGTGGGTTTTTGCAGACATGGAGGCAGATGGGAGCCAAGCTACCTCTGGAAGCCCAAACGACTCCCAGCACGACCCTGGGTAAGTTTACCAGCCCGCCCCCCCCGCCACCATCCCCACTTGATATGATTTCCTTGGCTAGGTGTTGGGGTGGGGGGGACGAGGGGCAGAGAAGAGAGCCCCGAAGGCAGAGCCATGCCGGCGCTTCTGGTGCCCCCCTGTCCCTGAGTTGCTCACCTTGGGTGGGTTGCATTGAACTGCCCCCCTCCCTCACCCCTCCTCCCCTCCCTTCTTCCCCCCCCAGCGCACTCTCTCTCTCTCTTCCTTTTAGCTTTTGTAAGTTACACGTCAAAATGGCCGATCTGACATCTGTGCTTAACTCTGTTCTGTTTTCTTCTTCCAGTAAAATGTTTATTGGAGGCCTGAGCTGGCAAACCTCACCAGGTAAGGGACAGGGTATGTGTGTGTGGGGGTGGGGTGGGGCCCAACCCCCCACCCACCCTCAACCCTGGCTGCTTTATTGCTCTTTGTTATCCCCGTTCAGTTACCTCTCGTCGTTGGGGTCCCCCCCCCCCCTCACACCACACACACTTCTTCTCCTGAACAAGGTTGTAGATCTGTATTCCCCCCCCCATAGCAAAGCCTTTGTCGAGTCCTCTATTCGACCTTAAATTGTGTGCGCGCGCCTTTAAAAAGAAATGCAAAACACCCCCACTCCATCCCACCACAAATTAAAACTCCTTGAGTGATCAGAATTGCATTTGCTTTTATTTCTCTTCTTCCCCCCCTTCTCTCTCTCTCTCCCCTCTCTTTCCTTCTCTCTCTACAGATAGCCTTAGAGACTATTTTAGCAAATTTGGAGAAATTAGAGAATGTATGGTCATGAGGGACCCTACCACAAAACGTTCCAGGTAAATTCTCCTTCTCTTTTTAATTTCATTTGTTTTACAATCAAAGTTTTAAAGTTATCTCTTTGTGTATGTGTATATATTGTCCAAAAGTACCAAGGAATTTGTTTATACATTTTTAGCTGAAAATGATTTTTTTAATAAACTTTCCCATCCCCTAAACAAAACGCTGAAGACTATTGATTGTGACCTGTTTATTTGATTGCCCCCCCCTTTGCACTGTCATTTTAATTGCCCTTTCATCTTTGATTAATTGTGGGGTACTCTAAATAGAACACAAATATACCAATTTTTGCTGGGTACACTTTGCAAACAGTTGTATTTGTTGTTTTTTTGTTTTTTAAGTATCTTTGGTTTCCCCTCTCTCTGACGGTGATCACAACACCCCAGTCCTGTGTGCTCCAGTTTAAAACCAAAGCATGAAGAGGGGGTTGAAAGGTGAAGGGGAGGTGGGATTGGAGAGACCTACATTATCTCCTCCCTTCTGAATCTGAGATATTTTTCAGTGGGAGGGGGCAGATGGGGAAAGGAAGAAACTGTTATTTATTTTTCTTAGGCTTTTTTTTTGTTTGTTTGTTTTGGTCTAGCTCTTATGTTCTCTTCCCCCACACCTTGTTCTTTGTCTCATTTCAGAGGCTTCGGTTTCGTTACGTTTGCTGATCCGGCAAGTGTAGATAAAGTATTAGCTCAGCCCCATCATGAATTAGATTCCAAGACGGTATGTTATGTGTGTTGTTGTTTTAATGTGTCCTTTATTTCCTGCAATGTTATGACTGTGACAGGCTTATTTAAAGGGACAGTGCCCTTTTTGTTTGGTTTGCTGGAGCTGCAGTTTTTGTTCTTTTTTTTGTTGTTTTTTTTTTAAAACTCAACATAAAACTGTCCCTGAGCGAGATGTTCATTCTGATCATTTTTCAGATTTCACTTTTAACTTTGAAAAGCTGTCACTTTTTAAAAAAAAAAACAACTTTTTTTTACCATCACTACAAATCCAGATCATGATCCTCCAGCCTCACGGTGAAATTAACAATATCACAGAGTGAAAAACTAACTTTTTTGAGGGGTGGGGTGGGAAGAGGAACGGTATATAAGTAAAAAAGAGGCCACTCTTGGTAGGAACTTTTTTTTTTTTTTACACTTTATCGTGGGAGTTGATGGTTTACCCTTGAATGACACACGTTTCTGAAGTTCTTCCAATCTCCCCTTTCTCAAAGTAGATTTTTTTTGGAGGCAAGGGGGAGGAGGGTGTTGTGAGACTTACAAGATAGTGTAGTAAAACGGTTGGGGCTCTTTGGAGGAAAGGTACTACAGAAGCAAAAATAATAGATTATCATTTTTGCGAAGCTTTTCACTGTAATAAGTCCCCAGTGGATCATGCAGGAAAATGCACAAAAGAGTCAGCCAATTTGTTACTTTTTTTTCGTATGTAAATTACATGACTTGCCCCACGTTACATTTTCAGTATTGGATCTGGCAGTGGACACTAAGTGTTTATGCAGATAGACCCTAGTTTTAATTCTTCTCTCAGTGCTATGCCAAAAAGTGGTGTTTGGGTCTTGTTACTTGGTTTCAGTTATAAGCCTCAGCAAACTTAGAAAAAAGGACACTAGTAAAGGTCATTATTGCTTTTGGTACAGTGCTGTCTGAAAGGGACAGAACTTTGGGAAGGGACAAATCTTCTTGGTTTAAGTGTCTGGCAGAACATCTGCTAAATGTGTCAAGTGGTTTTTGTTGTTCGTAACTGTCTTTTATGGTACATGTTTTGGATCTTAAATGTTTTCTTTCAACATGAGTGTTGATGGTTGGCGGGATTATGTTTTAATGCTGTTAAAGACTTATTTTGTGACGAATATAGCTAAATAAAGAACAGAACTGAACCCGACATGAGTGCATGATATTTTCTTTTTTTTTTTTAACTTGCATTTTAAAAAATAACCCTACAGAAGCAGGTGGAAAGTAGTGTTTTAATTTGCCCAGCAAATTCTGCTGGGCTTGTCTGAACACGTAGCTCATGCTTTCACATTCCTTAATAATTTGATTTTAGGTTTAATCAGATATGGCAAGATAACTGATTCAACTGAACTCTGAGATTAAGCTCTCACCAGATTTCTGCTGTACAACTGTATCTGGATTTTTTTTTTTTTTTTAACAAAAAGAATAAGTTTAGATAAGATAAGGCAGGCAACATTTCTTGAACTAGATTAAAAAACAACTACAACCTAGAAGCTCACCCAGAATTATTATTGATGATTTCTTACCTCCTTCCCTTAGCCCTACGTTGCAGTTTAGTCACTGGAATGTATTTAATTTGCTCCTGGGCAGGGGAAGGGCAAAGAAATAGACAAAAATAAACTTACATCAGATTTGATTATGCTGCAGTGATTGATTCTACTTAAACAGAACCCACCCATGAAAACAACAGCATTTTTCAAAAAGTAAGACCAGCCAAGTTCTCACTCAGCCATTTATCTGTAGACATATGATAGTAACTGTTCTTTAGTATAACATAGCATTTGACTCTGTTTCAACGTTCAGCACAGGAGGCAGATCAGATCGGTTGGGTATTGGCATGGAAACGGCGCTCTTGTTGCGTTAAAAGCTTTGTTTAGGTAATGGCCATTCATATCAGAAATAGTATTATAGTCATTTCATAGAGGACTTGTAGATACAGTAAGTAGAATTGTATCTAACTAACTAATTTTTTTTTTGGTAGAAGTTTTACTTTGTTTTTGCTGGTGGTTTCAATAGTTGACAGGGATGTGCAAAAGGTACGGATTTGCCATGCTGATTGTGTGTTCCCTTAAACATGTAATGATGTTTCACCAAAAGTTTCCCAACGAGAAAAATTAAGTTATTTGAACCTAATATTTTCCTTGTGGTGTAAAGACCCCTTTGCTTTGAGAACTGGCCTCCGTAAACTGAGTATTTGTGCTTCAGAATTTGGTGGCTGATACAACTTTTTGCCAGTGCCAGACTTTACAATAATGCCATTGTGGTGTGATTGGAGTCTCTTTAATTATCTTTCTCTTTTTGGTAACTTGTTTTTAAAAACAAACAGTATAACTTTGGAGGCTGATACAGAAATGTGCGTAGCTGTTTCTGCCTTTGGGTATCTCAATGGAAAATCCACACCTGTTGTATTTCCCTGGTAGACAAGTACCTAGTCAGTGCTGAATATATTTGTAGATAATAATCTCTGTGAAAAAGGGTAGCTTTCTAGATAAAGGATTTGACTTTTTTATATTTTTTGAACAATAAAGTGGCATGTAATCACTCATTTCTCAGGTATATGTTTAAAAAAACCCACTTCTATATAACATAGAGAAATTAATTTATCAATTGAGTATTAAATGATTGTACCATTTACAATTTTGACATTTTAGTTGACTAAAACTACTGGTACATAGAGTGACGTGGTGGGTTACCTGTCAGTGACATCACCATAAGCAACATCGGATAGCATTAGTTTAAAAACCCTCAACTCCTTGTCCACAAAAAAATCTTAAATTAATATTCCCTTAAAATAGTTTTTATTTCAAAATATCCTTTATCAAAGCCAGGATCTAAGTTGGATATATTAAAAAAAAAAAAAAAAAGTAACACTGGAAGCTGTTAAATGTTACTGCAGTTATACACATGGTTTTTCCCCTTAAATCATCCATTTTTCAAAACTTTTTATTAAGGATGTGTTTATGAGCAAATGCTGCTGAAAGAAGAGGAGGAAATTCAACAGCATATAGACCTTTCATTAGTTTTTTTTCTTTTTCTTTAAAGGTAGCAGTTTGAGGCATTATTTTGTTTACAACAAGCCATGAATCTGGTGGTGCATATTTTTTTGTTTAACACCTTGAATGGCAGGAAACAGTGGTCATTTAAAGCCATCTTATTTTTAAGTTGCTTTAAAATTGCCAGACTGGCTTGTTGAACTGGGGACCTGCTTTTTTTTTTTTTTTTTTTTTTGGTAACTTATGAAGTAAAACAGACAGTAAACCCTGCATCTAAAAATAAGGTATCAAGGGATGAAACAATGTTTTTTTATTTCTGTGGCAGTCAGCTTTCCCTTTAAGATTAGTTTAGTTAGCTCCTTCATAGAAAGTCTGCATAAATCTTTTAAGAATGTAGTTTCTTCTAGGTTTAGCACTCATGTGGTGTGCTTTTTTTTTTTTTTTACCCTTCACGGATTTTTTTTTTTTTAATTGCCCACCTGTGTCCTTTGATGTCAACTGTAAAGCAAATCAGTTAGGAATGCAATTTATAAAAAGTAATCTTTGCAGTTGTTTTAGCAAGATAGTTCTAATAATTTAAAAGTAAATAATTTGGATCAGTGTTTTGTATCTTTTTATTGTGGGGGGATGGGGAGCTTTTTTTTTTTTTTTTTTAAGAGAACCCCCAGGGGCATGTGTTTGAAAGCTGAACAAACTTGCAGATTAAGATTGTGATCCAAAATGGAGTCCATCTCTATACAAATCTACAGAATATGCTGGTAATATTTAACATCCAGCTCTTGTTGGAGAGGCACCAGACCAAAAAGTAGTACAGAGCATCTTGTATACCATGTAAGTTATCGTATAGAATGCACTAGATATCATTTACAGACCAGATCAATTCAGTCCCACTCTAAATCTGACCATAGTCCATTAGCTCCTAAATTGCTCTAGAAGGTCCAGTGTGCTGAATTTTAAGCCTGAGAAATGAGGGATTAATAATTCAATGGTTTAAAAAAATTAACATGATTTTCCCCATTCTTTTCCCTCAGATTGACCCTAAAGTTGCATTTCCCCGACGAGCACAGCCTAAGGTAAGTAGGAGGATCGATAATAGGATTTTAGGCACACAGAGTCATTGTTGCCAGGCAGTTCAGGTTTCAAACAGGGAATTGGCAATGAAAGCTTTTAAAGCTGGAGCGCATGGCGTCTTAAGGGTATCAGCATATGGCTGTGAAACTACAGGAGAGCTGCTTTGTGCGATATTACATGTCTCCAGTTTAACTATCTCCTTACGGAGTCCCAGTCATTTGTGCCAGTCTGAAGGAGTCTTAGCTTTTTCTCATTGTAATGGTAGAGCATTGCTGTGTTACTTACAATTGTTACAGTATTTTGTACCGTATCTTGCTACAGTATTTATGAAGAGTTTTTGGTTTAAGTGCAGGGTTTCTTGCTCGTTTCAGGCTGAGCTTTGAGCTCCTTGGCTTTGATGGATGGGAATAAATCTCTGCCCTCATGCTTTGTGAGTTTTCTTTTGTATAACTTTTGAGAGGTGTTTGGGCACTAATAAGTGGTGGGTAATGAGTTCTTGATTGGTATGAAGCTCTGAACTTTTATGAGCATTGGGTATGCCTTTCCAAGAAGGATGAACAAAGAGCTGTAAGTCTTTTATCCTACTAGTCTTATTGGATAGTGACCTGCTCCTTATAGGGCATACTTTGTTATAATATGGTCAGTTTCCATGTTGGGACAGACACTTTAGCCATGTGCAGAGAAGCTTTTATCTGTATGCTATCTCTGAAAAATATCTTGGTACCATTGGTGCTGGAGGACCTGTTTGTGGAATTGAAACAGTTCTTACTATTTAAAACTCTGTTTTGCAAAAGCAGTAGATCAGTTTTTCAAATTCCAATATGCAATCAGTTAACTTGACTTTCGAAGTCTGAGTCTGAAAAAGAGTTTCTACAGTTAACTTTCCTCTCTTTTGCTTTGTCTCCACTGCAAAAACTTAATTCAAATGGTATACACCATTGATGTATATTAAAATCAACCTGGATTGCTTCTGTATTCTGTTCTAGTCCTGCCCCCTCATTAAGAAGTGGGGGTGGGTAGGGAGGCGAATAGGAAGCTGTAGACACAGGCGAAAAGGGAATAGTGGTTGAAATTGGTGGGTAGAGACTGCCTAAACAAGTTTAACTGAATATTTTTATTGTACATAATCCCACATGAGAGCGAGCAATTTAATAGTGCATGATGTTATAACATTATATACTGTATAAAGCACACATCCAGAAGAAAATGTGTAAATTTAACATCTCTGGGCATATAGCAAGAGGAGTAATAGCAATTTAAAAAAAAAATCTACATGCAGAAATTAAAACTAAACAAATGTACTTAAACCTTTCCTTGAGGGCTCTTACTTTCTTAAGATGTAGCTAATGCTAATTAATGACAAAAGAGGGGGCTGGCTTATTTCTGTACTAAGCAAAGAGTTTTGTGTTATGTAGGGTTTGATAGCTTTGGGATTATGTTGTTGAGTAGTGCTGTGTTTCACACAGTGCATTCCTTAAAGCTACAGAAGTCCTAACTAGTCTTGAAATTAAATTATGAAGGTCGTCTTGCCTCGTAATATGTTTCCCCTGCACCTTTTCTTTTTTAAACCATCTTTCAATTTCTAATTGTCTTCTGTTACCAAAGCTGTCTGTACTGTCAGTATTGTTTGTTTGCAAAAGCTTGTAATGATGATAAATGAGTATTATGGATCTGAGTGAGTTAATTTTTGATTGTTGCCAAAAATATTCTTCCACATTAAAGATCTGAATGCAAAATCAGGTCATCTTTGCTAAGTGGATTTTTAAAAAAAAATCTTGATAGTAAACATCTCTAAACTATGGGGCAAATGATGGAACATATGTAGGCTTCCACTCTCAGCATGAAGCCACCCTGTATGGAAAGCTAAGCATATTTTGCTTACATCTAATCCTGATTTTTATTCAGTCCTCTTTAATAATGGATTCAAATTTTTATTTAGCAGGTTGTGTTTTTTAGTTTTTCTTTAAAAAAAAAAAAAGGCTTAAAATTGGAAGGAAACACACAGTAAATTAGTTGCAATAAAGAACAGATTTAATATTAGTGCTGTCATAATATTCTTTAATACATCTTATAAATAAAAACCTGTTTTGACCTGTTTTTTTTTAAATTAGCTGTTGAATTAAGGCTTTAGAGTATAGCAGTTCGCCTGTCCTAGTTGAGCAGTAAATGTTCAGTGTTAAAATGCAACTGCGCTTCAATCGAATTAACTAGTTGATGCTTGAGTCCATAGAGATTAATGCCATTAATGAAATGTCTACCTTTTTGTGAGTTTTTTCTCAGTAGTTCATCTTCCTGTTATGTTTAGTATCATATCAATTCTTTTTTGAAACAGGAGCTTTTTGCGCTCTAAAGTGATTGTTGTTGAACTATATTGGTGGAAGCTGGTGGAACATTCCCCGTTCTCAGTCACAAGTAACATGCTTCAGTGCTTTCCTCACCTCTCTGGCAGTAGGCCTTTTGACCTGCCGAGCCAACCTTCAGAGGTGGCGTGTTGGGCTGTTCAAAGAGTGAATTTACTGTTGACGTTCTGTCAGCGCAGAGATGGAATATGGTAACATTAGGATTATGTGCGGCCCTTTGCCAGTTCACGTACTTAGCTTATTTCTGCACTTAAATTATTTTTGCGTCTACAAATTATTTTTTAAAAGGTTTTTTTTTTTTTCCTCCCCTTGTGGTGCTCCAATCAAACGAATGTTTAGAGGTGGCCAACTGCTGTCTTTCAAACAGGGTTGTGATAACACATTTTCCTTTGGGCTCCCTTACCTGTGTCTTCAGGATTTGACACCTCAGTGATGATGCAGATCAGTTACTGAGCAAGAAGTGGCAGGCTGTAACAGCTGAGAATTCTTCCCCTCTTTTGTAGAATGACCGTAGCAGATCTCTAGGCATTTGCTTCTAATGGATTACACCATAATGTGTAATCCTACTCTTCTTGTGAAGGCTAGGGCAACTTGCAGCCATTGTTTTAAGAAATTTTGCTGCCGGGGTTTAAAACTTGTTGAGTCTATAGAATCTGGCTAATACTGAGATGAAGGAAATAGACAATTACAGTCTTGCAGTTGCTGCTGTTACCTGGTAAAAATTCTGATTAACTTCCAGCTTCTGAAAGGAACGTTGAAATAATGGAGCATTTATAGCATTACTAACCTGAAAATCTTTTAAAAAGAAAACAATATGTACCTGGGAGAAAAAAGACCAAATTCTTTCATTCCCATTGTTAACAATAAGGACACTAACAGTTGAGGGTTTTTTAGAGAGAGAGAGAAAAAAACCCTATTATCCCAACCGCCGCATTATCCGAATCTCTTCCTTGTTCCCCGACAGGCCTGTCCACAAGACAAATGCCTGTGTGCAACCCCCCAGTTTGCCACCCTGCCCAGCTGTCAGCATGCAGTTCCCTGACACCTGTGCCCAGTTGCCTGCATGCCCATCTCCTGCCCACACCTTACCTCTTGGTCTGTTCGGTGTCATATTTTAGGCTCTGGCTGCTGTAGCAGCCCCCCGAGTGCCCTGGGGACTGCAGCACTGAGGTGCCCAGCTCCCTTTTCAGCAGGACCTCTGTGCTCCCCAGGCAGCCTGCAAGAGCCAGTGCTGGGGCGTGCACTGAGCTGGGCAGCTGCAGGAGGAGCCTGGGTGCTAGGGAGTCTGTTGCCTTGCTGTTACTGCACATGTATAGTGACAGCAGGGAAGTCCAGCTGTTTCTTGTTGAAAGGCAGAGCTTGTTCGATGCCCTCTTGATTATCCAAATGCCTGTTTATCTGAATAGCACAGGGGACGTAGATTTTATTCAGATAAACAGGAATAAACTCTGTGTGTGTGTGTGTGTGTACACATTTGCAGATATTACTTTACTTTATTAAGTGGCAGGGGAGAAGATAACGATCTCATTTAATTTGCTTCTTCTGTATTTTCCAATGTCTGGGTCCTTCTTTGTCTCTCTTGGAAAATGTGAAAAGCATTGTATGAAAAAGAGGCCGACAAGTTTCCAGTGGAAGCTTGACATCAGTGGGGCTACTCATGGCAGTCATGTTATGTGCCCAAGTGTTCACAGGATCAGGCCTTAGGGTACAAACACTTGATATCAGGGTCCAGTGCTGCTTGTTGTGAATAGTCCTAGCAGGTGGAGTAGATCGGACCACTCACCATAAGGAAGATTACATATCAAAACACTGTTGAGTGTAACCTGCTGACTTAAGTGTTATGTTTTTCTCCAGTAGATGGCCTACACAAAGGACAAGCCTACTGTTGCTGCCAGCTAGTGGAGTTACCCCTTCAGCTCAAATAGTAGAGGCCTGCGCTCTTGGTGCTGAATATCGTGGGTTCTGCGCCTGTTGTCAACCCAGAGCGGAGGTCATTATATTTCAGGATTGTATTTCAAATTAAATAATGCCATCCACAGATGACCTGGGCACATCATCCCAGATGACAGTTCAGTTGCAAAACAGTGAAAAGATTTTAACCTGAGAGGATTTTGTGTGTTGGTCTGGATGCGCCAGGGAAGCATGTCTCATTTCAACCTTTTAAGAGAGCGTTGAGCTTTATTTAAAATAACCTGACAGAGCCTTATTTCAACCTTGGATGCTATTCAGTGGACAGATTGTCAGCTGATTTCTTGCTTTGAATTACTGTGTGCAAATGGGCATACAGGCTTCTGCGTGGGTAGGTAGTCTCCCAGCTAGCCATGTAAGCAGGCAGATCGCTGTCTGGGCATGTGGAACATAAGCGTGTAATCACGCACACCCTCCCCTCCCCTCCATTCTGATTGAAAAGCAGAATTTTGTGGCCTTCCCTTTCATTTGGATCATGCATTATTAAACTCTAATATATTTACTAGTTATTGCAAAGCAGTAAGCAGAGAGCATGTCCTGCCAGAATAAATATACAGGCTAGATTGTCAAGCTATCTAGGGGGTTTGGATGCCTACCCCCCTTTAATTTTAATGGAAATCAGGTGTCTAAGTCCCTTGGACAGCTGTGTAAATCCAAGCCGGATTGTCTGTTTTCTTATACAGCATTCAACTTGCCGTGGCATTCTGATAGCCAAGCATTTGGTGGTGGTTCCTGTTGCACTCTGTTCTGTACGCCCCGTGATTTGCCCCACTGCTTCCCAGGGTTACTGAAGTAAAGGGTGAGAGGTGGAATTTGCTGTATTTTTCACAAGAATGGGAATTAAACACACGAGCAGAACTCAAGACTCTTCTCCCTTTCTTCCCCACCAGCCTGTAGTGGAGCAGCGCAGTCAGACTTGTTCCTTGTGACTTTCTTCCTGTTTGTAAATGGATGAGAGGGAAACAATTCCTTTTTTTTTTGGGTCACCTTTTTTTTTTTTTAAAGTAATAAAACTAGTACTCCTTCTCCAGCTGTTCCTTGTGCATGCTGAGTAGTGTGAAGTTGGTGCTCAGTAAAGCTGGTAGGGACTACTTTAGGCTGCTAGTGACCAGTTCCTACATAGCCTGTTCAATGAATGCTTGTGTAATCCACTTACTCTGGGTAACCCAGATGAATTTCCCCAGCCAGTGGGTGCTTGTAGCCCATACCCATGAAGCATGGTGCTCTGTCTCCCTCTATTGACAGCTGGGCCACACACAGTGGTGGATGAGCCTGCTACAGCCTTGCCAGACGGAGCTAGATCTTTTCGCTCCAGCAGTTGAGGCTCACAGTTTAAGATCCAGAAGTCCCAGGTTCAAATTCAGTTGCTGATGACCCATCCAGGATGCAGCATCAGCCATGCTCTTTAATACTTTTTCCCTCTGGTTGAATGAAACTGAGCAATGCACGTTGAAGCTTTACATTAGGCAAAATGTCCCGGGCTTTATCAAGGGTAGGGTTTTTGAGCTGGGCATGTGGCTTTTTTTGTTTTGAGAAATAAACATTTCTTTCTTTTCCCTAGGCACAAAGTAAAACACTCCAGTTGTCTATAATACCAAGAGACTGTTGTGAATTTGGGTATAATAGATGTCTCCCTGTTATCACTGCCTAGGGATGTCTTTTGTGTTTGTTTAGATTGTAAGCTCTTGGGAGCAGGGACTGGCTTTTTGTTCTGTTTGTACAGCACCTAACAAAATGAAGTCCATGCCTAGGGCTCCTATTTGCAGTGATGATGACAATGTACTTATGTTCCCTTTGACTTGCTGCTGACCAGTTGGAGATGACTGGATTGGGTTCCTTTTTGGTGGGCTTATTCCTTTCCTGCCCTTTTCTATACCTTCTTCCCCCTCCCCCATAGTTTCTTCCAAGATACTTTTTTTTCCCCCCCTGCACCAACCTTTGGTGAGGGTGAGTTGGGGACAGGGTGCATTGGACTGCTAAACACAGGGTCGTGAGTTCAATCCTTGAGGGGGCCATTTAGGGATCTGGGGAAAAAATTGGGGATTGCTCCCGCTTTCAGCAGGGGTTGGACTAGATGACCTCCTGAGGTCCCTTCCAACCTTGATATTCTATGATTCTATAAGAGGGAGAGGTGAAGAGAAGTAGGGTGGCCAATACCCTGGTGTGTTTCACTCTGTCTCCAAATTGAGTACGTGTTGTCTGCAAAGTGCTCAGCCTTTTACAGCCTGAGGGCAGATCCAGTAATGACTGATCTATAATCATCAAATTCATTTATTTGTCACTGCCAGTGACAGGCCAGTTAATGTAATGGATTTTTTTTTTTTGGCTGTTGACTCTGGTGATTTTCTCCCAAATGTTGTGAAATCCAAGACATTAGGGGAATTTGTGACTTTTTTTTAAGAGGAAAGTTATTGAAAAAGCATAACAAAGTGTATGTAGAAGATAGAGGTATATGATGAAGGGGGGGAAAAAAAACAAGCTCTTTGCCCAATTACTGTATATCTAGATGCCCTTTCAGTTCCTAATAGTTAGTTAGTTATTATTCTTTTACTAGATTTCAGCTTTTACTGCTTTTAAATAGGAAGGTATTCTGGGTCATATAGTAAGGGGAGGAAAGGCACTTAAACAGAGTCCATCAGCTTAGAAAATCACACTTCTGGCTGAAAATGTTTTACGTGCTGTTACAAGTAACTACTAAGATTTCTATGGCCTAAATCAGCAGTCTGTCCCTATTTAGTGAAGAAATTGAGCACATGCATAAGTCCCATTTAAATCTGTCAAGCACGTGCATAAGTACTTTGCTGAATCGGGGTGGATTTAAAGAGCATTCTTAAATGGATTTATTGAACTGGGGAGCCTAGAACAGGGATTAGAAGATTACTTTATGCAGTTAACAGTACTTTGTGTATAGTCAGTTTCATGACTTCTCTTGTAAAGTTGCCATCAGTTTCACTTGTTTTCTGTGGGTCTCACCCAGAGGGAGACGTTCATTTAAAGGGGGGGGGGGGAAGCGTTGTTGTAAAACTGCAAAAACTGGCAATCTGATGCAGGGGTAGATGTAGTTTCTGACACTCCTTTTAATTTTTTAAAATAATTGACGGGCTCCCTTTTAGCCTCCAATCCTGCAGATGCATCCCATCGTGCTAAGCGCTGTACAAACACAGAACTAAGAGACAGTCCCTGCCCCAAAGGGCTTCCAATCTAAGTGTGAGACAAGAAATGGATCCAGGCAGATGGGGGAGTGTGAGGAAACAATGAAACAATAGCGATCAGCATGACAGGCAGCACACTGTAATCGCTTGAATAGTTCCATTGACTTCAATGGGACTATTCATGTGGTTGAAAGGAGGCACAGGCTTAGCTTGTTTTCAGGGATTGGCGTTTGAGAATGTAAACTGTTTGGGGCAAGGACTATTCTGTTACTAATGTATGTACAGTGCCTAGCCCCATCCTGACTGAGGTCTCTAAGGTACTATTGCAGTACATATTCTCAGGTAGACCCGTTTCCCTTTAATCCAATCAATTTGCAATATTGATAAATGCACTTCACACCCTGGGATTTCACTGCTTCCCCTCTCTCCCGAATTCTTTATTGTCCGAAGTGTTGCCTTTATTTTTCTTGATTGTAGAGAAGGTTTCAAGAATGTACTAAATCACTCCTATCCTGCTCAGTGTTGTTGGGCTTTCCTAGATATCTAAACATGGCTATATTGTTGCAATCCAGTAGCTTTCATTTTTATTTAAGACCATGCTTTGTAAACTAATTACAAAGCAAGGCCCTGATCCTACAAAGATTTGTGCGCATACTTCGCTTTACAGTCTTTGAATAATCCCATAGAACACAGTGCATAAAGTTAAACGTAAGTCAGTGTTTGCAGGATGGTGGGTTAAGTGTGTGTAGGCAGGGATGGGGGGGGGAAGGAAGGGGTGGAATAACAGAGCTAGAATGCATCTACCCTCTCCATCCCCCAAGCAAAGACTTGCATTAATTTCCCAAAGACTCCTGTGTACAATAGAGAAGAGGCTTCAAGCTGACTGAAGGGGCAAAGGTCCAAGAAAACTACTGTAGCAAAAACTGATGCTGAGTGACGGTAATGAGGGGACCAGGCAGGTGGGAGGGAAAATGGCGTTTGGGGTGGGGGGGGGCGGCAGAGACTAATACCTAGTGAATTAAGTAGTTCCCATGGTTTAAAGTTGTGAAGGCTTGCTGGGTTTGTTTTTCTCTGCGTGTGTGAATGATCTGAGATGGGACTGACCTCATTTCCACTGCTGGATCCAAATGCCGCAGAACTTGGGCAGAGTTCTGGTATGGATCCCGGCTTTGAGTCAGATCCATGTGTATTGATAGGAAAGTTTGCATTCTTTAGCTAGGGCTTTTGGTTGATTGAAGCACAAAATCTTGGACAACTCCCTTCAGTTGCCCCCTCTTAGACTTGCTAATAAGATTCCCCGCCTCCTCCAAAAGCCTTGGTCACAAAATCCATAGGCATTTTCCCATCTATATTTTATATCCCCACTACCTGTCTTAGCTTGAGTTTGTTCTATGCATCACTTTTGCATCAGGGAGGAGGATGAGGGACACGAGACGAAAAAGAGGCTCTGAAAATCCCAATTTCATATCCAAACCAAAAGGCTTGACAGATTTTTCAGCTCTTTAAATGCTGAAGCAAACAGAATGCCTCTTAAACAGAGAACTACTAGGAGACTTTGTAACAATTGCTGTATAAATATTTAGTTTTTCGGAAACTTCCTGAAGGACAATTTCAGATCATGTATAACTGTGCAAAGAGGTTAAAAGAAACCAACCAAGCTGAGCTTTCACTCTGTGTCTGTGGATGTCTCAAGCCTGTGTTGTGAGTTAGAGATAGTGTCTGGGGCCTGCTTTGTTGAAAAAGCTTGTCAGTTTAAAATCCTTAGCAATAACAAATGTTTTTTTTCATTGGTCACACTAGTGGAATAGGCCAGTGCTGGGGAACACGTCATTAGCAGTTTTTCTGTTGCTCTTGCTAAAAGAATGGAAAGTTCTTGGGAGAATAAGCCCTTCTCAGGCACAGTATACCATGCAGCTTGCCTTTTGGGCATGGGCATGTTATGAACCACTTGTCTCTCTCCACCCTGAATCTGTGGTATGTAACAATAGTATGCTGGTATTCTCCTCCTCCGTTTATACAGCATATCTCGTGCAGGAGGATTCCAAAGTGCCGCAGATGAATAGAGGAAATGCTTCCCTTGCCAATGAAATGCCACCACTTCTGGGGTTGGGCATAGCAGATATTCCAAGGCCCCTAGCTACACTACACACATGGTGAAGCCAGGAAAGGAAGGAAAAACAAAATAAAACTGAAGTTGGAATTGAAAGTTGTACGCCGTGCAAGTTGTACTCTGTGAAAAGCTCTTTTGTGGGTTTGTGGAAATCAGCTGCACTGTCTGCTGAGGAACACACATTTTGCATATAGTGTCTTGACCCTGGGATTCTCTAGAGGGCTTAGCATTCAGTGGGAAGGAAAGTTCTATTTAACTATATTACAGTAGCATATGGAGGTCCCAACTGAAATCAGGCCCTATTGTATCATACAGACATAGTAAGAGACGGTCCTTGTCCCAAAGGCAAAAGATTGGAGGGGAAACAGGCCTGCAGGCAGTTAGGAGTCTAAATACCTTTGAGGATCTAAGCCTGAGTGTCTTGCTCAGGGTCGCATGGCGTAGCTGGGAATAGAACTCTCGTCTCTTGAATGCCAGTTGAGTGCTCTAGCATGCTCTGTCTTTTTCTGTATGGTATGTTTGATACAGGCCATGCTTATGGGGAGATCCTGTGTCCATGAGCAATGGACAAGAAATGCACTAAAGAAAACCGCACCAAACTTAAGCTATTTCTATCATTACTATGGTGCTGCATTGATTGAAATACTCAGTTTAAAAAAAAATCAGAAATTTATACTTAGGGCCCAAACTGTTGTCGGTGTTGTGTTGGGCTGTGACTTGTAACTGCTAGAATCACGAGGTTGGTGGTACAACAGGGTTTCTGAACAGCTGCAGCGGTAGTGAGACGTAGGGGGGGAAATTAGATAAGGGTAGGGTAGACCAGAGCAGTGTGAAAGGTAGTTTGTGGTATGAGTTATGGCTAATGCTTGTCACATGGTACAAGCTAGTGTGGTGACTGGGGAGACAGGCTTGCACCAGTTGAACTGGAAGAGTGGGTGGAGAATAACTCAAGTAGTGCATTGTGATGTGGGGACAAATCCAGTTCCCCACCTGAGTAACCGTGGCGGGGGGGTAATGTCTACACTGAAGTCATGGGGCGGCTGTAGGCACACCTGTGCTAGCTGTAATCTGGTTAGTTTGGGTACCAGAACAGTGAAGCTATGGCAGCAGGGTCTTCAGCATGGGCTTGCTGCCTGGGTAATTACCTAGGGTTTTGGGCAAGCTTGTACAGAAGTCCATGAAGCCCCTTACTGCTCCAGTACCGGAGCTAGCTAGATTAAAGCTATCTTGTGTACGTCCACGGTGTGACTGCAGAGTAGATGTACCCTAAGGTGAGCGCTAGAGAGACAGCATGCCTCCTCCTTTCCAAGTGGTGCTGGGTTCTCTGACCATGCTATGCCCCCTATGGAACTGAGCTGTGTGCCACATGGGGCCACGCCTTCTACCCCTATCTCCACATAGGCTGACTTCTGGAGTCAAGCTTTTTCCCTTGTCCAGCAGGACCACACCACTTTCACTGCATGGTGCCTTGTCATCTCCACATGCTCCACCCATGGAGGGTGGCTGTAGTCTTCTGTTTTATGCAAACCAGAGGTATCCCCTAGCCGGCCTGAGTTTGGGTATCTTGATGCACTTCTACAGTGATGCACGGAGCACTGGAGACAGATGACATCATAGTTGTTTGTCCTAGTTTCCCTTTTGGGTGTTAGAGTGGGGATTTCCTGGCATAGTCAGTCCAAGATTCTGGTGGGTGGACGGGTGGTGGTGGTGGAAGGGAGAGAGATTTTCTTGCCATGGTATTCGTATGTTTTTAATTCCTGACTCAATTAGTTTCATGAACTGTGATCAAAGTGGGAGGTTACTACAGCGGTGCATTAAGCCCAGCAAGTTATTGACCAAGGAACAGTTGTCATCTTCTTGTATAATGGATTTTTTCCTTTGGCCAAATCAGCAATGCCATTAATTCTCCCCATGAAGTAAAAGGCTAGCTGAAAGTCCTCCATAGCGAAGATTCCCCCAAAGTTTTGTGAATGTGGCTTTGATTTCATTGGAGTTACAATTTAATTAAAAGGCAGCTTAGATCTTTGAATCTCAGTTTGACAGGTGTCTCCAGCAGTTACTTTCTTTTCCCTCTACGTCTTACGTCTATTTAAAAAAAATGCTTTAGTGAAAAAAAAAATATCAATGAGCAGTTACCCATCCAAAGGCTTTAATGCTAAAGAACCTAAGACTTGATGGGAACTTTAATTACAGACATAAACTGTGACTGTCTATCTTAGATGCTTTTATGGCCTCTCTCGCTGTAGTATCGAAGTACCTGATACTTCAGAGAACAGGTATAGAACTTTATTTAGGTGATGCCACATGTTAAAGATCTCTTGTAATGTGTGGAAAGTAAAATTAAAATAACAAGGCAAATAATTACAAAATGATGGCAAAGCAAAATATATGTATCCTTGTAGAAAAAGTAACCTTATTGGATCCTATCCACAACTCAAGGAACTTGGTCTACAGGGTAAGCATCTTATGCAGAGACGATCAAAGAAAATTTTGCTGTTTCATAATGTTCTTAAGTATCTTTGGCAGGTGCAATTTTTCTGCTGTTGTGGGTGTGTCTCCCTTCGTTACCTTGAAATGTTTTAAGTTTATTCCAAATGAGAGGAGGACCTGTTTGTCTTACATTCTCTAGAACTGGGGATCATTGGAATCCAGGCAGATATATGCACACCAAGCACTCCTTGAAGTGGAACAGAGACTAGAGCAAGTCCTAGCTTGCATGGTTTGGCTACTAGTGTGGATTAGGCAGTTAATGCTCCTGTGTGTGGAGGAAGCTTGTTGGCTTTATGCATGAGTTCTTCCTGGTGCCTGGCAGGGTTAAAGGTCTAAAATACTCAGTACTAGCTAATGGTTTGAATATCTTGCCTGTGTGCTGCAAAGTTGCCTGTATGTGACTATGTGCTGGCCCTGCACTGGTGGAACTCTCAGTACAAGGATTGCCTAGATGTGTATTTAAGTCTCTCACGCGGCAGTCTTGGACTCTAAACTCTCGCCTGTTTTTTCAGAAATCTTTTAGGCCTTGTCTGCCCTCGGAAAGTTTGGATGTGTAATTCTCCACAGCGTGGAAACAGTAGATATAACCAGGGCTTAGTCTTGCATTACAACTCCAATGTTGTTACCTCGGAGAGAAAAGCATTTAAGTTCCTCAGGGTGGTTTTTGAAAATCTTACCCTTAATCTCTCTGTGTGCGAGTGAGACAGGTGGTTACCCCCCTTTCACAGATTGGAAAATTGGAGGCACAGAGGTGTCTGTTTAGTCAGGCCTGGAAGTTTAGCGCTTGCCAAATACTTTGAGATTCTCTCATGAAACATGGCCAAAAATATTTCTCATTTTGGAAAAGGGTGATTCCAAACCCTTAATTGCCACTTTATGTAATTTCCCTGTCTATTAATCATGTACCTCTGAGATTGCTCAGCTGTGTGTGTGTGTGTGTGTGTGTTCTGGGACTTCTTTTTGGTCAAAAGGGGCTGAGAAGCAGACATACTGGAAGTGTGATGACCGCTGTGGTGTATCTTTGCCTTTTTGTTGAGTATTTGTAGATAACTTCGCTTCATTCTCTACAAAGAGACTTGAACTTTCCATTAAGGATTGCCTTAAAATTGTCTCAGTGGGGCTTGTGGGGAGCTGAGAGATCAATTTGATTCATTGTTGGTGCAAAACCTCTGCAGAATGTTTGTTTTTAATACTAGCTTGTTAAAAATGGTATTCCTAAAATGCCAGGTTTCGGTCTGCATTTGAATCTGCTTAAGAGTGATGCTTGCAGCATTTAGACTGGGGGCAGGGAAGAAGAGGACTAATAGGGAAGAAGCATGCCAAAAGCTAAAATGTTTCACTTTACAGAAACATGCTCAAGGGACAAGGTTCATGAATGCCCAAAGAAACTGATTCTCTAGAGCAGACCCACCTGATCAGCCTGCTCAGTGCACCAGGCTACCATAAAATTGGCCTTTTAATAGTAATGTGATTAGAGCAAATGAGAACAGTGAAAAATTCAAAGCAACGCTTAGCAGTTCTTAAATTTTTTTTTGGGGGGGGGGGGGTGAGTGGAAAGGGCAAGAGAGGCATAGTCCGCTAAAGCTGTAATGAGTATTAATGAGACATGGGGTTTGTTATTTAGCACATGCTTCTGGTAAACATGTGAACTAAGGAAATCTCTTGTCTACTTTGTAGCATGCAGCATATTATTTTATAGCAAGTCAGTTGTTAGAGGCAGGTTATAGGAGTCAAGACTCTTCGGTTTTCTTCCTGGAACCTTGGGACATGTCTCAATCTCTGTCTCTGATTACTTACCTTTAAAAATAATAATTTTATGGCCACTATTACTGTATTTCTGAGCACCTCACAATCTTTTAATGTGTTTATTCTCACAATGCCCCTGTGAGTTAGGTGGGGTAAAGGTGTTATCCCCCATGTTACAGATTGTGGATTGAGGCATAGGGAGATGGAAGGTGTGGGTGATGGGGTGTACAAACCCCATAGCAGGCAACAAAGTGTTAAGGGATTATTTTGGGCTCAGCGTGCCTCGCCCTGCCATGACACACCTGCAGCAAATGCTCTTTCTGCTGGAGGAATTAAAAGACAGGGCATTAGCTCATTTGGGTAGCAGAAGGGGAGTTAAGCAGACCTGCAGCCCACAGCTCCAGCAGCCCAGAGAAGAGGGAAGCCTAAAGGCTCTGACACAGCTGTCCAAAGGAGCCCTCCCTGAGGGAAGGGAGGACCCACCCCAGAGACGGAAATATCCCTCCCTCCCCCACCTGTGGAGCCTGGACATTGGTAACCTTCTCTTATTTATTTGGTTTGGACTTCCCCAATGGGGGAAAGCCTTGGACTAAGCTGACCCGGGGGGAGGATGAGAGGAAGTGGCCCAGGGAGGAGAGCCTGAAGCAGCTTTGGTTGCCGGACAACTGGTAGCCCAAAGGGCCCGGATCTGAGCCCAGTGGAGTGGGCGGGTCCAGGCTCCCCCACCACAATCCCCTTAACAGTTAGGGGTTGTGGTCATGACCACTAGGCCACGCTCCCCACCAAGACCGGGTGAGGGCCATTACAATATGATTATACAGCATACTAAGCCTTGAGCCCAAGCCTTCCTTCTGTCCACACACCACCAATCTGGCTTGGGTCAGCAAGCACTGGGGACCCAGGATCCTACTAGGGGGGTGAGTCCGAATCCCACTGAAAGTTTGGTTCAAGCTCTGTCACTTTACAGTGTGGACGCAGCTCAAGCTGTGGACCTGAGTTAGCGTAGTGAGGGCATATTGGCATTGCTGTGAGACCTGGCTCCAGCAACTGTCAGCCCCGTTTTTCGTGTGCTGTGGAGGCTCAGGTCCACAACCCCAGGACCTGGACACCTGGGTTTACAATGCAGTGTAGACATACCCTGAGTGACTTGCCCAAGGTCACACAAGAAGCAGATTAGGGAGCTGAACCCAGGTCTCCTGGATCCCACCCTAGGGCCCTAATGACTGGAACCTCATGCCTTCCTACTTTGTTCTTCCCCCATCCACATGCTGGGAGCCTTAAGTCATGAGCTTTGGCATCCATTGCATTTTACTGGGACTCCTAAGAACACAGCATGTTGAGATTCGGGGGATTCCTATGGGCTTTGTTTTCACTAGGCCTAAGCTGTTCTTCAGTAGAGCTTTCCAGGAGCGTGATCTAGTTCTGCCTATTAGGAGAGGGAGCCGGGCCTCACTGATTCCTGCTCCCTGCTGCATAATAAATCTGGTACTAAAATTAGTGCTGGTCTCCCTAGGCCATAATTCTTGCTGAGATTATAGAGAATTGTGTGTGTAGGGAGGAATCATGGTTTTTTTTTTTTGTTTTTTGTTTTTTTTCTTTATAACCTTGAGTGTCCAGTTTCCAGCTTGTTTGTTTTATTTTTTTACCCCCCCACTCTTTCACACACACCCCTTCCCTTTCTTTTGGGTAGGGCTTAGCCTTTCTCTGTATTTTGGCTGTTTTAAGCCTCTGTCACTGCAGGCAGATGAGTTCCTTGGGAGCTCTTCTGAAGGTTTTGTAATTGAGTCTTTTACCACGGCGACAGGATATTATTAACCTTCAGTAAAGCAATTTATTTCATACTCCTTTGTGGGGATAAGCTTTTTTTTTCTTCTCCCCTCAAGAAAGTATGTATGTGGAGAAGGGCTTTTACATACAGGGATAGTTGGACTTGAAGCAGCAATTATGACTTTAAAAAATAATTTATATGAAAAATGGGCACTTCTGTTTCTGTCAGCCTGAAACACACCTTTGGTCCTGACTGACTTTTTTTTTTTTCCCCCCCTTGTGTGTTTTTATTTTTAAAAACGTACCTTTGACTATAAGTGGCTCTGAAAAGGGGTCACGTTTCATTTTAGAACGCTACATGTTTAACAACCCCAGCTACTTTAAGCAATAAAACATCTTGTTTTCATCTCTTGCAGCTGCTTAGAAAAAACAACTGAGAACTTGAGGGAGCTGGCTTTGCTCTTGTTGTCTCCTTTGCCTTTCAATCAAATGCAGACTTCTCTAGAGGCCATTAAAGATTGGCTACTGGAATGGGCTAGGAAACACTGGAAAAATAACCAGACTTGTTGGAGAGTCCGTCTCTGTTTTCTGTTGGGTCTGAGGGCTTTGTGGCTAAGGCACTGGACTGGGACTAAGAAGATATGGGTTTGATTCCTGGGTCTCCCATCAACTCCTCTTGTGACCTTCAGCAAGTCATCTCACCTTTCTGTGCCTAAATTCACCATCTGTAATGGGGATGATGATAATACTTGCTTTGTCCAGCTTGTCTGTTTAGACTACGCTCTTTGGGGCAGAGAATCTCTCATTACTATGCATGTGTATGGATCCTTGCATAAAGGGGCCCCTATCTCTGTTGGGGTCATCAGGTACTATTGTACTAAAAATAAAATATACTTTAAAATGTAGCATTAATAATAATCATGCCTAGCTTTTGTATAGCACCGTTCATCAGTAGACCACAAAGCAAGGTCAGTATCATTTCCCCATTTTACAGATGGGGAAACTGAGGCACAGAGAGGGCAGTAACAAGGTCACTCAGCAGACCAAGGCAGAGCCAGGTCTCCTGCATACCAGTCCAGGGCTCTATCCATTAGGCTACAGAGCAGATTTACATGCAAATTTACCTTGCACCTAGGGCTGCCAATTTTGGTTGGATGTATTCCTGGAGATTTCATCACATGACATAATCTTTAATTCCTGGAGACTCCAGGCAAATCCTGGATGGGGTTGGCAACCCCATCTACACCTCAGATAAGGTGCCTGGCTGACAGCCTAGAAGGCTGATGTCCCTATCCACAGAATGGGTACAGTGCTGTCCATAGTGGTGCTAGTATTACCCATCTGTTCTAGTACTCCTCAGAGAGGACTGTTCTTCGGGGTGCTAGGATAATTCAGATCTGTTACGTCTGGCTTCCTGGGTGATGGGGACATGGGTCCGCTATGAACTGTACTGAAACCAAGTCCCTTCGTGTAATCCATTTTATTTGTTTTGTTTTTAAATTGGTAATAAGTTTCTTTGTTCTCCTTTTAATACTTTGTGCTCTTATAGAGCCTGCTTTCCAAGGAGTTCAGTGTGCCCGGTAAATATTAATTTCCCTCCCAGTACCCAAATCAGGTATAGAGGTGGTGGTATCCCCAAATTATGAATGCGAACTCAGGTTGAGAGGTAAAGTGACTTACCTGAAGTTGCATGTTCTGTAGCATAGGCAGAATTACGGCACGTTAGTGTCTGTAATTGTTGAAATAAGCTTAAGATACTCACCCCAAGCCCTCTGGGGGAGAGGTTTGGCCTTCTCGGGTCTAAAGCTCCATATCTGCTTCTCTGTGAAACAGTTCCATGGACTGGATCACTGTTCCAGTGTTTTGGAAGCCATCCCACAGATGCAATAGAGAATTACAGTAGAACCTCTGAGTTGCAAATGCCTCAGGAATGGAATGTTTGTAACTCTGAACAAAACGTTTTGGTTGTTCTTTCAAAAGTTTACAACTGAACATTGACTTAATAGAGCATTGACTAATAAAGCTTATGCTCAAATAGATTGGTTAGTCTCTAAGGTGCCACAAGTACTCCTTTTCTTTTTGTTAATAGAGCTTTGAAATTTTACTATGCAGAAGAAAAATGCTGCTTTTAACCGCCTTAATTTTAAATGAAACAAGCAACGAAACAGTTTCCTTACTTTGTCAAATCTTTTTTAAACTTTCTCTATTCTTTTTAAGTAGTAGTTTACGTTTAACACAGTACTGTACTGTGGGTGTTTTTTTGAGGGGGCGGGGGGTGTCTCTGCTGCGGCCGGGTTGCATACTTGCGTTCCAAATGAGGTGCGTAGTTGACTGGTCAGTTCATAATTCTGAGGTTCTACTGTATATCCCTGCTTTAGAATTCTTTGGGATGGTTCAATAAACCTGCCAAATGGGTCTCATTCTCTTTTTTTTTAAAAAAAAACAACCTGTTTCCCAGAAACTTCGTACGTTCAACTGGGAATACGATGCTTTGCATAGAGTGCAAGCTCTTTGGGGGTAGGTAAACAGTAGCTAGCAAAATGGGGTTCTCTTTTTTACTAGGACTCATAGGTGCTACTGCAATACAAATAATTGGAGCTTGGGAAGAGGGGAAAGGAGCAGAGTTGGGAAAGGGATGGTTCCTGGCCTACTTATGGCAGCCATGCCTTTCTCTTTCAAATGCCCTGCTGGGAGAAAATATTCATCACTTACATTTGTACAGTGCTGTAATAAAAATGTTTTGGGTTACCTCATCCTGCTGTTGCTAATGCTGTATATAAGGTTACCGAGGGGACCATCCACTCCTTTGAGATGGTGGGTGGCTTTTTATTTTCTTGATCACAGCATCTGAGGTTTTTAAAAACCAGAGATAATGCTTCTGACTCCACTCTTATGTTGTCATCATCCTGGGTCTTTAGACTTGCTGTGTTACTGTGTTTTGTGTCCTGTGGCTTGTTGCCTCAACAAGGGTGCAGTCGGTGTTTGCTGCAGGATGGTATATAAACGGATTTCTCTGTAATGTTGATGCCCTTATCGTGAACGATCTGTGCTCAGTTGCCCTTTAGAAAAGCAGCCACTTGCAGTGCTACCCTGCAACATGTTTTGCTGAGACATAAGTGAAACCTGCTTCCTCTGTAACATATTTAGTTAAAAGGAGTACTTGTGGCACCGTAGAGACTAACAAATTTATTTGAGCATAAACTTTTGTGAGCTATAGCTCACTTCATCGGATGCATTCAGTGGAAAATACAGTGGGGAGATTTATATACACAGAGAACATGAAACAATGGGTGATCCGGTAAGGTGAGCTATTACCAGCAGGAGAGCGGGGAGGGAGAGGGACCTTTTGTAGTGATAATCAAGGTGGGCCATTTCCAGCAGTTGACAAGAGCCAGAAGAGTACCCAGAAGTTACCTACTACAGGACAGGCCCAACAAAGAAAATAACAGAACGCCACTAGCCATCACCTTCAGCCCCCAACTAAAACCTCTCCAACGCATCATCAAGGATCTACAGCCTATCCTGAAAGACGACCCATCACTCTCACAGATCTTGGGAGACAGGCCAGTCCTTGCTTACAGACAGCCCCCAAACCTGAAGCAAATACTCACCAGCAGCCACACAACAGAACCACTAACCCAGGAACCTATCCTTGCAACAAAGCCCGTTGCCAGCTGTGTCCACATATCTATTTAGGGGACACCATCATAGGGCCTAATCACATCAGCCACACTGTCAGAGGCTCGTTCACCTGCACATCTACCAATGTGATATATGCCATCATGTGCCAGCAATGCCCCTCTGCCATGTACATTGGCCAAACCGGACAGTCTCTATGTAAAAGAATAAATGGACACAAATCAGACGTCAAGAATTATAACATTCAAAAACCAGTCAGAGAACACTTCAGTCTCTTTGGTCACTTGATTACAGACCTAAAAGTGGCAATTCTTCAACAAAAAAACTTCAAAAACAGACTCCAACGAGAGACTGCTGAATTGGAATTAATTTGCAAACTGGACACCATTAAATGAGGCTTTAATAAAGACTGGGAGTGGATGGGTCATTACACAAAGTAAAACTATTTCCCCATGCTTATTTCCCCCACCGCCACTGTTCCTCTCAGGTTCTTGTCAACTGCTGGAAATGGCCCACCTTGATTATCACTGCAAAAGGTCCTCCCCCACCCCCCCCCTCTTGCTGGTAATAGCTCACCTTACCTGATTGCCCGTTGTTGTTGCATGTTCTCTGTGTATATAAATCTCCCCACTGTATTTTCTACTGAATGCGTCCGATGAAGTGAGCTGTAGCTCACGAAAGCTTATGCTCAAATAAATTTGTTAGTCTCTAAGGTGCCACAAGTACTCCTTTTCTTTTTGCGAATACAGACTAACACGGCTGCTACTCTGAAACCTGTCATTTAGTTAAAGGGAAAAGATCTTTTTCTCTCTCAACACATTGGTTCATACAGCTGTGCAGTTAGCTAGTATGCTTATTTTTAAATCTTCAGCCCACAGAGCTTTCTATTTTAAAATACTTAAACTACCTTTTTGGAGTATAACTGTGATTGTAAATGAAGCATGCTAGCTGTAAATTTTTTTCCTGCTTCCCCACACAGATTTAATTAAAATATTGTGAAAGGCAGTCATTGAAAATGAGAAACCTTTTGAGTTGAAGGGACCCTTATTTCTCTCAGCGGAGCTTTTTGTCACCATAGAGATGAAAAGAGAAGCTCAGAATTGCACCTTCCCCTTGTGCGTTGCTACTGAGGAGATGTGGTTGCAGGTAGCAGCTGTGCTGAAATCAGCAGGGCCCTTCAGCACTGGGGGAGGATACAGCCAGGCACTTTCTCATTGGCCAGGGATACACACAGATTTTAACTCTTTGCAGTGCAAAAGCATCACATCAGGATTTCCTTCCTCGTCAGTGGAGACTTTCCTATACTTCTAGGCTGGAGAGTATTTAGATTTGTGAAAGGGAAGAATTAAATCCCTGTTTGTCTCTTTAAAAGTACAACTAAGCAACTTACTTTAGAATGTGACCTGTTTGGCTTGTAACTCTATAAAGCATAGTTGTTTCAAGTGTTTTTAAATTGCTGCATTGTTTTTTGAGGTGTGGATGTATAACCGCATTAATGTTTTTGAAGTCCAACTCCAGCCTTTTTAAGGCACACAGGTTAGTATATGAATCACAATTTGTTTTCAGTCCTTCCTAGCAGAGTATGAGTCCTTCTGCCTTTTATGTAAGATGTCTGTTTTTTTTAAATAACTGAGTTTAGTTTTTTTTTCTTCCCAACAGCCCCTCCGGAAGTGTAGGGATTAGAAAACTAAAAATACACATAGCGTGTGATAAAACTGCTCTGATACAGTTTCAAAGACACAGCCACACAGAATGAAGATTATTAGAGGGTACATAACACTGAGCTGTGTTACGCTTTTAATCATTTTAAAAACAAATTTTACCCTAATTGCATTAAAACAGACTGAAATGCAGCCACAAGTGGATTCTTGGCACAAACACCTTGGACAAATGAAAGCAGAAGACACATTTAAACTGTCTGCTATTGTGTATTCTACACCATACCTGCTTCTGTGCCTGATCATAAGTGGGCTTAAAGGTTTAATTCTATTCTTTTTGAGTGAGACCAAACTTCGTCATGAAAAATGAATATAACTCAAGTAATGACACCACTAATAAAGGATATTGCAGGGTAGCAGATTGCAAATTAATGATTTAACTCTTACATTAAATATATTAGCTATATTTTAAATTTGATATTTAAAGATGAAATTAGTTTAAATATTGAGACTCAGAAGGGGTTGATCCAAAGCCCATTGAAGTCTTTGGATCAGTGACAAGGGACTGCAATAAGAATGCAAACAGATTTGTATGCTTGAGCAAAGTTACTCACGTGTGTAAGTGTTTGCAGGATTGGGCCATTGACAGTGTGGTTTGGATGCTAATATACTACGGGGAAATAACCTTATTTCTAAGGAGGTATCACATAAGGATCTGGGCCTTCTGGCACTAGGCACCGTACTTAACGGATGGTCCTGTAATCTGTCATTGGCACTGCATAAAATCTAGGCATTTAAATATATTTCTTTAAGGAGGCATCATTCAGGAGCAGGGCTCTGCTCTGACACAGTTTGCCCTTGTACTTTCCTTCCCTATTGCTAATAGGAACTGCTGGCCTCAATCAGTGTCTTTGAGAACCATCAATTCACTAATTGCTGATAATCAAGTCTCTGCTCCCTCCTCATGCTGAGACCACTTTTGTTTGCTGCCATTCTGCAAGGATTCGGACAGAGTCCTCCAGTGTTTGAGGTAACCAGTAAAGGGGGTTTTGAACTCTAATGATAATTCTTTGAGGTGACCAATAAACAAGGGGCTATTATACCGCTGACCTTTCCCGCCAAAACTAGACACTAAGGTCAGAGCTTGACAGTTGAGGTGGGGGGGGGGATGGGCAGGCATGTTGAGTGTTAATGGAGAACCATGGCAACTTGGAATTCCTTAGTGCCGGCTTAAACCGTGGTCTCACCGCGTCAGCGAGCGGAAATGACTCTGAATAAATGCAGTAGGCTTTTTTTTTATTTTTTTCAATTCCACAGTTGGGGGTTAAAGTGACAATAGGGTCGCCTCGCCATGTCTGCCATTATGGTTCAGCTGAGAGAAAGGAGAACTCCCGGGGCAAGGAGGCGGCTACTTTGTTGAGGCCTCTCCAGCCATTCTGCCTTGCTGCACGTGGCTTCTCAGCCACCTGTCCCCTTTGGGTGACTATGCTCAAAGTTTCTCTACGCTCCCCGCCTCTCCCAATGCAACCATTATTGAGTGAGCCTGTCTCCCAGGTCCGGAGTGCGCACTGGGAAACTAGGAGCTTGCCTGGCCCACACCCCTCAATGGACCCAACCTTACAAGAGCGATGGGAGGAAGCAGGGGCAGGAGATGAGCATGACTGACAGGTTAGCTATTCTGTGGAGAACAATGGTTGATCCTAGACCATGAAAACAATAGGGGTGAGAGGAGAGAAGAACAGACTCTGCTCTGAAGTACCCCATGCCTTTGCCCTCAATAGGTATGACTAATTCCTCTAGAGTATGGTGTCTTGTTAGAGCACAGCTTGGGAATGAGGAAACACCCGAGTTCTGTTCCTGTTTCTGCCACTGACTGGCTCTGTGAATTTAAACAAGTCCAGTTAGCCTCTCCTTGCCTCATTTACCTAGCCACAAAATGGGCACTTGCCTGCCTCGCTAGGAGGTTTAAAGATTCCAGCTGAATCGTTCCCTAGAAATGATTACTGTTTGCCATTCTGTTGGCCCTAATGGGAATTAGTGTCTGTGCAGCAAGGGGACAATCTACCTCTGAGAAGGGAGAAACTGATTCACTCTTCTGTGCATTAACAGCAGGGAACTGCAAACACAAAGTAGCATTTAAACCCGAGAACGAGAACTTACTTCAGCTGTCTTACTTCAGACCTACATGATTGCTTGATGGGGATTTTGTTGCTCACTATATAAAATGTGTAAATCAGTATATTTTGGAGGGGGCAGTGGCTCGGAAAATCATGTATTTTGTGGCTTTTAAGTGCACAAGGAAGACTACAGTTGTGTGCCTCAGAAATACATATATACACGCATGCTGCCACTCAATTATAGTCTCTGGTGCCAGGGTCATGCTTGAATCAGTTGTTAGCCACACCGTCACTTTAAAACAAGCCAGAGGAACAGATGATCACTGGGCAGCTTATGTTACATAATCTCTTTCGGGCTTAATGTCAGGACTCCCTGAAGCAAGGAGGCATGGATGCTTTGTCCCATCCGGTGCCAAAATTTCCAGTCTGGCCCATAATGCTCCTGAATGTCCCTTTAGTTTTTGCTGTTGTTAGTAGTAGTCCTTTTACTCTAGTGGGTTCTCTTCTTGGCTCAGCGTGTTGGGTATGGATTTTACCTCTGACTGCCTCCACTATACTAACGCTTGCCATGTGGCTTCTCACATATTTTTGCTAATCCTGGAAAAAACAAACAAGGGGGGGTGATGGTGGGGAAAACAGAGTGGGAATGAGATGGGGTGGACCTTGCAGGGAGAGTTTGCTATTTTTGCCATCATTGAAGCATAGGGAAATATAGGCCCAACTAGAGAGAGACAGCTTTATTGTGGTAAAGCTGATGGGAGAGGAGTGGGAAGAGACCCAAGAACCTTAGTTTTGAGCCCAGTGATCTGAAAAACCTGCTGATGCAGAGAAATGAAGGGATTTTCTGAGAGGAGGATCTGAGGGTACGAGATTAGGGAGTCCATTGTTGTGGGGTGGGGGCAGGGCAGGGCAAAGTAAGGTCCCAACTCCCCCACCCTGCTCTCCTGCCTGCTCTCAGAGCCTGAGATCTGGCCTGAGCAGGAACGTCTACACTGCTACTTTTAGCCTCATAGTGCAAGTCTAAATCTGTAGACCTAGACCCTGAGACTCACTGCTGTGGTTCTTTGTTTTTTTGCAGGGTAGATGTACCCTTAACGCATAGCTGGGCTGGCTGGAGGGGGAGAGAGGAGAAGTGACTGAAACTTGTAAAACTTCTGTTGGGCATGTGTGTGACATGTAATCTGTGCTTAGGGTCCTAGCAACTGGAAATGGGAAAAGCCCCTTTAGATGCAACCACAGCATATCATCAGGGCTGTGGACCCATTGAAACATCAAGCTTCTTTATTTACAGAAGGCATTTTATAATGAGGTTCACACTCTTAATCTTCAGTTTCTTTCTCATCTCATGCACCCAGATTTCTGAAGGACAGTTATATACAGGTGAAGCAAGACCTCATATGGAGTGGCTGTACATTTTGACACACACACAAATTGAAAGGCTGTCTTGTTCAGTGGTCCAGAACACCTGAGCAGTGTTCCCCACCTCTTAATAGACAGATGGTTTCATAGCCAACTTCCCCTCTGACAGTGTAGCCAACTCTTGACAGTCTTGTAATATTTGATGTTTTTTCTTAAATCACCCACTGCTGGAGTCACATGAATCCCAACTTCTATTTCTATATTAAAAAGTGAGTTTCTATCCCTCAAGTTTGCAGAGATAAATTTGAAAATGTGAACCTTAAAGCTCAGAAACCAGAATTCCAAATGAAAAGAACATATAGCTGGTGTATTAAAATCTCATGATTGGCTTAAAAAAAATCTTACTAGTTTTGGGGCCTGACTCATGAGTTTTGAACGTGTGAGGTTGCCAATGCTGTATTTGTTGTCATCTAGACTGCCTGCCTTCCCATTAGCAATTGTGATACATCCTTGTGACAACTAAAGCAGTTGAAAAGTAATAGGAGTAAAGTATTTAATGTATTCTGAGCTCTGCTGCAATGTAGCAACTGGGTAAAAACGGGGAGGAACCAGTCCCGTGTGACCAGCCTGCTCTCTGTGAACTCCCATGTAGTGTGCTGTCATTCCAACTTCAGTATCCATTGCTCTTGTTCCTTTTTAAATTCAGAACTTTATCTCCTAGATAGATCTGCTATCTTTATTTCTACCGATTCTGGCTTATGCGGTGGTGGGGGAAACATAACTTGTGAAAAGATTCTTATTTTTTCCTTTTCCCCAGAAACCCACACAAGCACGGTACATTGCAGTCTTATGAGCCAGTAGACTTAGGGATAAATTAAGGAATGAAACTGTGGTGTTGCTCTGATGATCTTGAGTGTCAGCCAAGCTACATGAAATCCAATATGGCTTTCTTCTTTTAAAAAACAAACAAACATCCAATGGTTTTAGTTCAGTTTCAGGTTATTTGGCTGTTACCTCATTGCCACTCTGCAGTGGTCTGTGGTATTTATTTTCTAGCCCCTGGTGATGAAGCGGGAGAGTAGATAATTTAAACTGATAATAGGTAACTTTAAACATTATGAAGTGATCTCAGCAGGTAGGTTGATAATATTGTACAGGATTAGGAGGCTTTGGATAGCTCAGTGGCTTGGTGATGGGGTATGGACCCTTTCACCTGTAGGGTGCCATTACAGATCCAGACCAGGTGGGCAGTGATTTAAAAGTTGTTGCTGACTGGTGGCTAGCGTCGAATGACTTGGTGGGTTAGTCTAGTTCATGGTGGAGCAAGGATCCATTTCAGACACCACTGCAACTGGTGCGCTCAGCAGAGAGTGAGAGCGCAAGGATTGTGTAGGGCTCCTTTTCAGTCCTAGAGGTATCCCGCATGAGGTACGTTAGGATCGTGTGTGACAAACTGACGCTGCTGCCAGACCTCTTCTGTGCATGAGATGAAAGAACGTTAGTCTCTCTTTGTGCTGCAGTAGCATCTAGGAGCCTTAGACTTGGACCACGACCCCATAGTACGAGGTGCTCAACAAACACAGAACAAAAAGACAGTCCCCAAAGATTACTGGTCCCTTGTCACCAACAGACTTAATTTATAGATCTAATTTATTGGATTTTATCATCTTGGTAGTAGATTGGGGTATGTGTAAGTAAAAGCAAAGGCCCAATTCTGTTAGGAACATTGTGTGTGGGGTTTTTAATAAACACACAACAGGAGTGCCAGTATCATTTATATATTCCTGTTTGTACAAGCATACAGCATGCGTGATTGACACCATAGAAAAAGAGAGAGATTTGAATTATAGCTCTTGGTCCCAAAACTGCTATTTCTTCCAGTATGCCGGAAGAGACTCTACTAGTGATGCTGAACAATAAATAACATGGAAAAGATTAATAGTCACCTTTGTTGCTAATTATAGTTGATTTATTGCACATAATATATACAGGTGCAAATAATTTCAACAAACACGGCGCCTTTAATGCTGGAAAGTTGCTGTTCTCCCTAAAAGCAAAACAGCATTATACTGTAATAAGGAATTAAGTGAAATAAGCAACATTATACAGATAAAATCTGGCTTGGACTGATCAGCCTTTAGTGTATTTGGGGTAAAGGGGAGGGGGAATGTGTGTTCTCCATAAACATGTCACCTTAGTCAATTTATGCCATAAACAAAGTTTGATTTAATATCCTGATGCAAGTTATCCCATCTCTCGTTCATCACACAACAGTAGCTTAAATGAAACCGCATGTGAAGCTCATTATTTTCTTGGCTAACTCAACTGTGAAGTGCAAGGAAGTGTTTGACTTAATGACTAGGAGGATCAGAGGTCCTAAGACAGTGATTCTCAACCTAGGGATTGTGAAAAGGTTAAAGGGTCATGAGCTCTCCAG
The DNA here is from genome assembly GCF_965152235.1 of Eretmochelys imbricata. Taxonomy (NCBI): domain Eukaryota; kingdom Metazoa; phylum Chordata; order Testudines; family Cheloniidae; genus Eretmochelys; species Eretmochelys imbricata. The sequence continues at coordinate 9,056,074 of NC_135588.1, read as the reverse complement.
TCTCCTTATAACTAACTAATGCTAACTGAGACCCCCCCCACCCCCGAATGGAAAAGGGCTCACATCCCAGAGAAGTTGGAGAAGCCCTGTCCTAGGAGAGCCATATAATATAGAACTTGCGGTACCAGATTCAGCTTGTTTCATTGCATCTGATATCCATCCTCCATTCACAGCCAATATCTGATGCTTCAGAAGAAGGCTAACTGAGCCTCTTCCCACGTGCTGTGCATAGGGGTAGGGGAAGGAGATTCCTGCCTGACCCTGCAGTAGGTTGGTTATGTCCTGAAGTGAGGTTTGATGTTCTCAGCATACCTGTAATGCTTTTACTCATCTATTGCTAGCTATAGATGCTAGCTAATAGTGGATGCTCTCTTTGATAGTTTAGTAGATGATAGTGCAGAGTTTATTCAGAGGCAGCATAGAACAGTGGGCTGGGAATCAGGAGACCTGGATTCTAATCCCGGCTCTGCCACTGACCTTGTATGTGACCTTGGGCAAGTCACTTCCTTGCTCTTTGGTTGTTCCCCTTCCAGTTTTGGTTAGACTGTAACTTCTTTGGGGCAGGGACTATCTGTTTGTACAGTGCCTAACACAATGGGGTCCTGATCTCCAGTGAGCTTTTAGGTGAAACTATAATACATAATAGTTAAATAAGTGAGAGTGAAACAATACATGTGTAGTTTTGTTTCTAAATTAAACAAGAAGAAAAAAATCAAGTTTAATATAAATATAATTTTAACCTGGATATTTTTTCCCCTTGTTATAATTTTCACATGAGCGGACTGTCCGGATTTGGTGAGGATGCCCTGCAATGCAACCCTCCCCAGCTAATCAGGATGCAGAGTTGAATACTTTTGCCTTCTTATAATGGGGAAGATGCTCTGCGATACTTCGCCACCATTACTTGATTATTTGTGAAAGCATAAAAGGCTCAAGTAGCTGATTGATTAATTTTCCCCAAGTTTTTCTTCCCTCTGTTGCCTTCATTCGGAATATGTAATCAGCAAAGGAAAATGTATTAGAAATAGATGGGTATGCATATGAATGCTTAATTTTTCTAATTCAGGCATTCATGTGGGCACATATACCCTGAAGCATGCTGTGCTAAACAAATCTGTTTCAGAACTTAAAGGAGAGAGATGAGTTTGCTGGGCTTTTTTTTTTTTTTTTAATGCAATGCTTTTAAGGCTGGATGAGACTCTGGACTGAAGCTGCTCCAATCAAGTGCCCATATTTTGGTTGGGGTTGTGTTAGGTGGACAGGGATGTTTCAGGGCTCAGGCTCTATCAACAGAAATCAAATATCCGCTTGACCTTTTTATTCCTAGCCCTGGGAAGAAGTCCAGCACCTCTTTGTCATAAATCTTCTCTGTGTTTTCTTTGGTACAACACTTCAGTTAGTCACAGTTAGGGCTTCCGGTTTTAGGTTTAAACAGATATTTGTTGGCAGAAGTCTATGGGGGGAAGTGGGAGGAGAGAGACTGTGGATTACCAACGTGTTTGTTTGATGCCGAGAGAGGATCTAAATGAGCTTCCAGGCAGCCTCCAGTGTCCGCACCCACCTGTTTATGGGATGAGCAGTGTTTATCTGAGTTGTGCTGAAAAGGGCTGGCAGCCAGAATGGTATGGTGGGGATGGCCCAGGAAGCGTGCGTCTCTATCTGTGTTAGTAAATACCTGAAGGGTTGGACCATTTGGCTATTTAAAATATATATGTTTTATATTATATATTAATATAAATAACTTCTTTCCCCTGCCCACCAAATAATCCTTCCTTACTGTTTTAGAATACGAATGTCTACTTATATATCAGCCGTGTTATTCTCTCAATGCCTGTATTGGGAGTGATGTGTAACTATAGATAGTTTGAGAGTAGCAGCCCTGTTAGTCTGTGTCCACAAAAAGAAAAGGAGGACTTGTGGCACCTTAGAGACTAACAAATTTATTTGAGCCTAAGCTTACGAAAGCTTAGGCTCAAATAAATTTGTTAGTCTCTAAGGTGCCACAAGTCCTCCTTTTCTTTTTATAGATAGTTTGGTCTTTGAAAGGTTTGAAAATATCCTTTTAAAATACATGTTGGCCCATTGATGTTAGTTGGACTCATGACTTCAGTTAAGCAACAATGAAATGGAAGCAAAGGTTCTATTGATAATACAATGCCTATCTGGGGATGAATTATCCAGGACTCCTGGAGTCCCAGCCCTGGCTCTGCCATTTATTTGTTAGTTGGCCTTTGGTGCTCTGTACCTCAGTTTCTCTTCAGTGTAATGGTATGATAATACTTCAGTGCATGACTCAAGGGTGCTGTGATTAATTGTGAAGTTCTTTTGAAATCCCTGGGGTGAAATGTCATATGTGCTAGGGCTGGTTGAAAATTTCCAACACAACTGTTTTTAACAGAAAATTGGGTTTTCTATAGGACGAAATTTTTTTGTGAAAAGTGTCTGTCTGCTCTTCTAAAACAACTTTAATTTTCCTGATGAAAAAAAGTTCAAACACCAGAAATATTTGGCCAAAACCTGAACATTTTTTGGTTGCTGAAAACCTTTTTTTTGCTTTTTCGGATTTTCTCACTTTTTTTGGCAAAAGTCAAAATTGTCTGCTGACCACCTCTCTGGAAATGAAAAATATTTCTTTTTTTACCTGAATTTTCTGTAGAAAACAAAAACCGTATTCTGATCAACTCTAATATTTTTCCCTTCCATACAGTAATATTTTATGTCCTGCTCCGGGTTGAGTGTATTCCCTCCGCTGGTGCCGCAGGAATTGTTTTAATCTTTAAACGTGGCTGGTGACTCAGAGACACGTCTGAGCATCTGGTGAGCATAATTGTCATTATTAATCTGCCCTCTGCCAATCTGTCTCCAGATTAATGGTGGGAGGAAGAGAAGGTGCTGCGCGACTGGTGGCTCATACTACAGAGACGTGTGACTTCAAAGAAAGGGTTACAGTGAAGAAAGAGTATGCCAACTGATTCACACCTAAAAGATCCTCCTTCCCCCCCCCCCCCAGCTCACCCCAGTAATAGCTTGGAAATAAAAGGTTAGCCTGATGATGTTGTGTGGAAATTGATGACTTGATATTTTTGAAGTAGAGTTTGTGTGTTCTGCAGAATAATATTTTTTGCAGATGCATGTCCTGTGAATAAAATATATTATGGATAGCCTTGGGTGTCAACAGTTGCATTTGCTAATCCAATCTACAAAGAGATTGTATTGTTGTGGCATTTGAGATTGCTCAAAGCAACAACAGCCAACCTTGTCTTCCTCTCCAAAACTGAAACTTGGTTTTTCAAGATCCCAGCAGATTCCCTTTAAAGCTGCCTGTTTTGCCTCAGTCTGCCCTAGTGATGCTATTGAATCTGCCCGCCCCGCCCCCCTCCCCGCCCCCGCAAAGCCATTAAATTGTGTGTGTGTGTAGGGCCTAAAAATTCTTAGGCACACTGACTGGAGTCAAGCTTTTTTTAAACCATCTTTTCACTGTACATGACTTTTAACAAAGGGTTAATTTCTAAAGTTGCTAGAATCAGTGTCCCGCTTGCATTGGGGCATGATTAGCCAATGAGAATGGTTTAATGATGTAATGCTTCTGTTTTTGTTTCACTGGTTGAGTGTGCGGTAAGTTAATATTCTGCTTCAGAGTTTGGGGTGGAGATTCATTGGAACCAGATAGAACTTGGCATTATTTCTACATGCTTGTGCATTTTCTTTTAAATTCAGTTGAATTAGATCTACTTTTAATAAACTCAGATTTCATTCTCAAATCCAAAAGGTGGACAATAGGTTAACTTTATAATGTACGTTTTTCTTAAGTAAAAAGCGTCTCTTAAAAATACTCATTATTTAGCAAAAGAATTTAAAATACTGGTTTTCTGTAACTCTTCCCGCTGAGTTCATTCCATTAAACATTTGGTGGTGGGCTTTTTCCCTCATCTTCTTTCCTTATCAAACTTGACTGCTTCCTTAATGCTTTTTTCCCCCATTGCTTTTATAAAAGCAATTTGTTGCCTTTAGCTTCTGAATAAATTGGGAAAATTAATAGTGCGTGACTGACAACATTATTTAAAAATAAGTCAGAATAGAAATAGTTGTTTTTATTATTTTTTTTAAAAATTATGCTTTTTTCCTCTTTGAGCTCTTTTGTTTGAGCAAACAGCACATTCTGCTTCGTAATAATTTTATCATATGTGTGCAATTGTAATTTACATAAATTCTAAATACATTTGTGAGCTGTGGGAAGAAGTTATTGTATCTGTAGCACAGTGAATGCAGAGGTTTATTCAGTGCATACATCTTGTGCTAGATTAACATTTGTTCCCTTGTCTGTGCTGGATAGTTCTGTGGAGAGGTCTGGAAATCTTTTCACGGGGACTCCTCGTATTGATTTAAAATCGCTTTTGAATTATATTCTCCTCAGCACATTTCATGTAAACACACTTCTTAGAGATTGGGCTCAATCCTGTTGATGTTGAAATGGGCGACATAACTCCCATTGATTCCATTAGGCGCAGGATTGTGGTTGTTTTAAAACAAAACAACAAAATAACCCAAAACACATATACGCCTAGTGCCCTGATTCTGCAAACACTTGCATACCTGTGTAAGTTTAATCACCTGTGTGGTCCCCTGAAGTCAATTGAACTACTCGTGCTTAAAGTTAAGCATGCCACATGGGACTATTCATGTGTAAAGTGCTTTGCTTGAGTGTGGGACCTTAATTTCTATAAAGTTATTTGCATGTTTGTAGCACTGTTCATCCCAATTTCTCCAAGAGTTGCCAGCACTCTGGTGAAAAGGAGAATTCACTGCTTGATTACTAGTGTACTCTCAGCTATATTGCTTACAATCTGAAAAAAAGTTAGAGGGAAAACTTCCATGGCAAGCCATAGGCCGTATCCTGAAAGGTGCTGAGCACACATCTCCCTTTACATGAGATTTCCACAGGAACTTGGGATTGTCCGGCATCTCCAAGGCCGTATAAAAGGATTGGGATGAATTAAAGAGCTGTCTGGAATGAGCACCCTTTTGTTCGTTCTTTCGTTCTTTTTAAAGAATAAGGGAAACTGTTCCTCCTGCTTCTCCATTCTTACTTTCCGCAAAGAAGAAACAAGGCAAGTAATGTCTGGGTTGGGTGAGTTAATTCTTTTTAAGGTTGATGCACTGGAAGTGTAGGTAGCAGAGCGCATCATGAAAAAAGAACTCATGTATGCCAAAGACTGTGGCTTGGGCAGGACAGCCATGTGCAGATACATAAATAAGAGACTCTTCTCCAAATGCGTCTAAAGGGGGAAACTAACAAATTGTAGCAAGGCTGGTGTGCAGCCTTGCTAAGCTGCCAAATGCAAGACAGCCCTCCAGCCTCTGGTAAGTGCTGCTGGGGGTGCAATTTGCCTGCACGTTGAGAAGGACAGAATACCAGTTTAACTTGAGGAGGGTGATAATTCTGATGCAGTGGCTGAATTTCTATCAACTGTAGCAGTGCTTTGGGTTCTGGGTGCGGTTACAAACCCTCTTACGTGGCTTTTTACTTATGTCGCCTAGAAATGGCAGTTGTAGGCAGATACATCTGCGTAGCATGGCTCCCTTTTAAAATTCATCTGATGGTATGTCCAGATTGCCCTATCGGATCTTAAATTTTCCATGCCACATAGTCATGGTACCTCCTTGCCCCAGTCAGGTGTGGATCTCTCTGTGTGTGTTTATGTGTGTGCAAGCATGTGTGTTTACTTGTGGGAAATAAAAGTTTTTTATAATCAACAGCAGGATATTTTTAAAAAATCACCTGATCCAGCTTCCAACTGGATTATCTCAAGTCAACCTTCTGTGATAGCCAGTTATTCTCAGTATTTCAGCAGCACTTACAGGCCCCAGGTAGGATCCCATTGTGCAGGACAGTGTGCACACCCACACACACACACAAAATGAGAGACAGTTCCTGCTCTGAAAAATCTTACATTCTAAATAGAGAAGATAGGCAAAAGGAAGTATTTCCCCATTACAGATGGGGAAAAATACAGAGAGAGGTGACTTGTTCAGAGTCATACAGGAGGTCAGTGGCAGAGTCAGGAGTAGCATCCAGGTCTTGTGACTCTTAGTCCTGTTCCCTATCCACTAGACCACGCTGTCAGTGCATATGTTTAGCTCTCTAAAAACTAGTTTTTGGTTTTAGTTCGGGTTTTTTGTGTGTTACGGTAGCTGGCTTACTGCCAGCCAAAGATCTTTCTCCATTTGACTGAGAGCAGCATGCCTTCCATAAATGTTTCCTTAAAAAACAACAACCATGCATTGTGCTTTGGGCTCCATGAGACAGCCCAACTGCTGGCTCCCTGCCAATCATCTTAGGGAGCCCTCTCGCCAGGGTGTGGCCCTCCCTGAATATCCTCTGTGGAGTTCAGCTGGCATCCTCCAAGTTGGCCACTGTCCACATAGAGCCATAGATGCAGGGAGGAAGCCAAAGGCAGGACATGAGTCTTTTTACAGGAGCAAGGAAATGTGTGTAAGGCGGGGCGGGCAGGAGGGGTAGAAGGGAGCTGTAGGGCAAGAGACCGTGTTGCAGCGTTGGGCCTACGGAACTCCAAATTCATAAATCATGTTCAGGCTTGGTGGGCTGTGAATCACTGTAGCCTGCGGAACCCCCTTGGCTAGCAAGGCAGGAGTTTCTGTTGGACAGAGATTGGGCTATTAACAGGGGTGGTGGCTTTCTCTTTGTGCGTCTCAGGGTTTTGTTTTTTCGAGGGTGTGTTGAGGAGACGTGATGAGTAGGTCTCTCATTATTTCTAACCTGAATTTTCATTTCGAGCTAGGGGAGGGAAAGTTGGCTAGCTGCGCTAAGCGAGGGAAACCTTACACACAGCCATTCTGATTCTGCATCCGGGTGAGGGTGGGGAAAGCTGTTTTAGTTTAAAAAACAAACTCCAAATAATTCTCATATTATTTCTTTGACTCTGTTTAAAAGGGAGTTTGCTTTCTGGAGGCTTGGGGAACATCATGCATATTTGCAAAAGCTGGAATTCTGCTAGGGTAGTCTCAGAATAAGTAGTAGTTTTGGTCTCATACTGGAACGTGAGTTTTGTTGGTTTTGTTTTGTTTAAACTGAACCTTTCTGTAAAGTATATTCGAGATTCTAAATGAGGTTTTGTTTAGGGCCGGATGTTGCAATGATTTCAGTGGCAATTTTGCCTGCTTCTGAATTGAGTTGTCTTTCTACTTTGCATCTCATCTGCAAGGAATGCTTTAGTCTAGCCTTCTTGTTTTTGGACTGTTGCTGGCCTTTGTGGGAAAGGGACCGGCTAACATTCACTGTTGAAGTAAATAAGGACATTGTTTGTTTTTCCCATAGTAACATGCTCACCTGGAGGCTGTTCAGACTCTTCTCTAACCAGATACACAGAGGTGGTGTTAAATTAATCTATAGGGAGTCCCGCTTGGCAATGGCGCTAGGTTCTTTTGGTGTCCCAGCTGAGGGCTTGGCTAATGCAATCAAATAGACCTGTGCCTTTATGCAACCTGTTTGAAGTAGCATCAGTCAGGGGAGATAATTACGTGGGGTGTGTGCACAGGTACATGTTTGTTTTTTAACTTGACTTCAGATAATTATTAAAATATAAAGGTTAGTTTTCCACGTGGCAGGGAGTCTGATGCAACTTTTCTCGCTGACCAGGTTGCGCAATACGAATTGTGAAGAGATGTGGCATTGAGAAAATTTAAGAGCATAGCTACAGCTCTTTACAGTGTATAAGTTCTGAAAGAGGAAATGGCCCAGAATGGTTAATTCAACGAAGGTGTCTGTCCAGAGCTGGGTGGCAGTTATAAAAGCGCAGTAAATAAGATGCTTGGGTAAAAATAACTGCAGAAAATCGTGTCCTATGAAACAGTTAATCCCTATTTGGAGTAAATATGTCCACTTTGTGTTCCTTATCTCAAAGATATAACCAATTGAAAAGGCCCAGAATAGGCCGATAGTAAATAGTGGGATGGAATTTGCTTATGAACTATATTGCAAAGGTAAGGATAATTACAGATGATTTAGTAACATTTAGTATTCATTTAGCACCTTAAATCTTCAACCACCATGCAAACATTTTAATTCTCAATTGGGAAGTAGTAATATCCTCATTTTTCAGGTGGGGGAAATTAAGACACAGAAGATGAGTCAGTGGCAGAGGTAGGTTTAGAATTCACTGAATTTCTGACAGTCAGGCCCAAGATGAGTTAATTAGACATCACTGCTTCTTATTGATTTGAGCTGCTGAAAACTAGGGAAGGTGTAGTGAAAACTCTGGTCAGTTCTTTTTAAAATCTGTAATGTAGTGACGACAAGCAGATTCTCCGGAGTTGAAGAGCTGTAAAATAAAAGTCGGTCAGATGGGCTGTATTTTAAAGAATAGTTTGCCTTAGCCTGGAATCCATTGCTGCAGGAGGTTGAGATTGGTATTGTGGTTGGATTTTAAAAAAACCCAACAAAGCGTGATCCTTACCGATATTTGCTAAGAAACCGATATGGGCAACTGAACCTGAAACAGGACCTGTTATGGTGGAGGCAGTGAGGAGTCAAGAAGGGTTTCCCCTTGGAAATGCAGTATTGCTTGTTTGCCTAGTTCAGAGGTGGCCCTTGAGCTCCTGGCCGGGAGGCTAGAGCCCGGTCCCTCCCCTGCTGTCCCCCTTCCCCTACAGCCTCAGCTCGCCATGCTGCCAGCGCTCTGGGCGGCGAGGCTGCCAGCTCCTGCCGGGCAGCGCGGCGGCAAGAGCCGCCAGCCTGTCCCGGTGCTCTAGACTGCGCAGCAGTGTGGCTGGCTCCGGCCAGGTAGCGTGGCTGCCAGTCCTGGCGCTCTAAGCGGCATGGTAAGGGGGCAGGGAGGTTGGATAAGGGGCAGGGAGTCCCGGGGGGCAGTCGGGACAGGGAGCAGGGGGTGGTTGGATAGGCGTGGGAGTCGTGGGGGGCCTGTCAGGGGACGGGGTGTGGATACGGGTTGGGGCAGTCAGAGGACAGGCAGCAGGGGGGGTTGGATAGGGGGCAGTTAGGGGCTGGGGGGGTCCCGGGAGGGGGCAGTCAGAGGACGGAACAGGGGGGTTGGATGGGGTGGGGTCCCGGGAGGGGGCAGTCAGGGGACAAGGAGCAAGGGGGGTTGGATGGGTTGAGGGTTCTGAGGGGGGCAGTGAGGAGGCAGGAAGTGATGGGGGCGGAGGCCAGGCTGTTTGGGGAGGCACATCCTTCCCTACCCAGCCCTTCATACAGTTTTCGAACCCTGATGTGTCCCTCGGGCCAAAAAATTTGCCTACCCCTGGCCTAGTTGCATCATATTGGAAAGTTGTCCTTCTCTGAAACATTGGGTGTTGGCCAATGCTGAAGACAAGCTGCCAGGTGAGGTAATTCAATGGTCTGAACTGGAAGCAACTCTGATCTATTACAACCGGTGCTCCCAATCTCTGTTCTCCTCCAGCGGGGTTATAAGAACTGTGGTGCACATCTACTGCGCCTTAAATTTTCAGCTTTTTTCTTTGCTCAATTTCTCTGTGTCCTTTTCCCTCTTTGTTTTTTCTGCAAGTCTCTGTATCCACCTCTGTAAAGTGCCCTCCGCACTGAGTAAGTATTTTATGATTCTTTGTGTATAGAAGGTAACATAAAATTAGTCATGACAAGAAATGCTATGTATATTTAGTTCTAGTAAAAAAGTGGCAGGATGACGGCCATGAAGACTGGGAGTAGTCATTATATTACATATGTGTATTGCAGTAGAGCCTTAGAGCCCCAGTCGTGCACCAGGACTCTGTTGTGCTCGGTGCCATAAAAACACTGAGCTTCTGTTCTAGCATCACAACATGGATAACATGGGCAGCACATGCAACCTTCCTCACCTGGTCCTGCTGATGACCTAGCTGAGTGACTTTTAGGGGTAACATGGAACTTCGCTTGCCAAGATCGTTTAATATTTGGTGCCTGTGAAGGTTCCAGTTGGTGGTATTGGTGGTGACTTACGTGCTGGGGGCACCAGTCCGCTGGAAAATGGACTAGGTCAACCCCACTTATTTTGCAAATGGCACTGCACAGCTGCAAGACTTTGGGCTTGTGCTGACCTGAACTGGATTTAGACTAAAACCTTCAAGATGCAAAGCTTTGCATTCCATTAGCAATCACCTGAGCCCTGCAAGTCCAAGATTTTGAATAGCCTGTATGCAGGTTATCCTACAAGCAGGGGTATGGAACAATTTTTATAGTGGGGATGCTGATGATGGAAACCATGTATTTGGTGTTTGTTATTACTACTTGTTGTTACCACAGTCATGGGGTGTGGAAGCATCCCTCGTTCCAGCACCTTTGCATGCAAGAGAAGATTATTAACCACGTGACAACGCACTTGTGTAGTTCTGAATGTCTTTGGTAGATTATTTAAACCCTTGGGAAAACTTTTTTGTGATAATGGTATGAGGCTAATACCGTTTATTGGTGTTCTCTGGTTTATGCTGGAACTTTGATAGTACAACGGGGCAAACTCTCTCTACTCCCATGCTGTGTAACTTACGTGGTTTTTGCATATAAAATATAGATATCCACATCTCATTTTTTGTACTTAGATATATTTTTACCTGCTTGTGCAATATCTTACATCCCAGTGCTTTGCAAAACAGGCCTGGGTTGGCCCATCATTGTATTTTACAGTCAAATTAAATTATGAAAGACAATGTGGCTTAAGGGATAGGGTGCTAGACTAGGAGTTGAGAAATCTGGATTCTATTCTTTGCTGTGTGACCTTGGGCAAATCACCTCACTTCTCTGTATCTCTGATTCCCTTCCCACTTTGTCTGTCTTAACTTTTTAGATTCTAAGTGCTCTGGAGCAGGGACTCCCTGCCTATGTGTGCATACAACACCTAGCACAATAGGGCCCTGGTCTCAGTTGGGGCCTCTCTAATACAAGAAAAGTAATAATGATGAGAGTGTCTTTAAATGCTTTTTAACATTTGTATAGCTCAAATTCTGCTTATGCAAAAAGAAAATGTTGTTGTAGGTAATTTAATTCATAACTTGGGCTCATAGGTTTGAGTTAAAAAAAATTACAAACAAGACCCACTGATTCCAGTTGTAGAGCAATATTTGGACTGAAAGAATGAATGTAGCATATAGTCTTGAATCACATAGGTTGTGCTTATGCTGATCCAGGTCTATCAGGGTGTTGATCCAGGAACTGACACTTAAAGGTAGGTGTGTGTGTGTAGTCTGCAGTTAGCTAATTGCAAAGTAAATATACATTTCATAATGAGGTTCACGGTACAGTACATTACTCCGACTGCCATCTCTTTCAAGCATTGGTGTGATATAGCTCATACCACAGCATTTAAACTTAACTCAAATGCAGTCTCTGTCATTGCCTCACACCTCGAGATATGTTGCAGCTGTCGTCCTTCAGATGGAACTTCTTTTCAGAGCCATCAGGGCTGTGGTTGGCAAATATGAGGCATCCCCTTTCTAGGAGCTGAGAACACTCCTTTTTCAACATTCCTGTCCCCTTTTCTTGCTGGGAGTAAGAGGCACCAGGAGGGCACTTGGGCTGTTCTGCAAGACCGTGCAGAGATTGTCACTATTGGGCCCACCCTCCTCATGTGGGTGTTTTAGTATTCTTAAGCAACTCTCTAGTGAAATACTGAGTAGTTTCCAGGGGCAAGTGCTTGTGTCAGAGAGCAGGCGTTGCAATTGGCAGTCTCAGCAGAAAGAACAAAGACTGACTACCTAGGAAGGCTCAGATACACTTTCAGCCCTAAGGGTAGTAGTCTCTTGACAACACTTTCTGTGCTGTGGATAGGGGACTTCAGCCTCCCAGGATACGTGGCACCTTTTTAAAGTCACTAAAAACTGTGGTCAAGGTTCTCCTCTTCCTCCCCCCCCACCCCCAAAAGGCTAGCGATTTTGGATAACTAACTTGTGATGCGTCAAAAGGGGCCTGATCAAAAAGTGCTGCTCCCTTTAAGGTGTCACAAGTTGGACAGGCCAAAATGGAGGTGCACAGAACTGCTAGCCACTTTTGAGAATCTTGACCTTTAGGTATGTAGAGAAGCACAAAAGGTCAAACTCTTGTGAGGCAGAGATGTGGGCAGGGCACTGTGCTGGGAGTTCAGAGGCCTGGCTTCTGTTCCTGGCTGTGCTGCGGGCCTGCTGTGTGACTCTGGGCAAGTCCCATCCCCTGTCTGTCCCTCTGTTTCCCCTCCCACCTTTTCTGTCTGTTTAGAATGTAGGCTCTTTGGGGCGGAGACTATCTCTGAGTATAAATCTGTACAGTTCCTAGTGCAGTGGGGTTTGGTTGGAGCTTTCTAGGTGCTGTCCAAAATGCAAGCAATAAGAACCATGAAACATTGGGCCTAATTCAGTAAAGCAGTGGGGACCAGGTCTCTGCCGAGTGGAAGGCTGTGGCAGTGCATACTGGAGGAGCGCAGCAGATGAGTGTTACCTAAACTCTTTGCAGCACCAGCTGTGAGACACAGCCTAGTTTTAAAAAATGTTACTTGATCCATAAGCGCCCTAGTCCAGCAAAGTAAAAGCAGTCCCCTACAAGCAGTGCTGTCAGGAACTGCAGTCCCCACTAAACCTTTAGCAAAAAGTCTTTCCCTATCTAATTAAAGCTGTACAGTTGTTCTTACTGAGGGATCTCTTGAGCTTCTTTTAATGAAATGAAAGGAGCTACTTGCACCTTCCTCAAATATGTTGCCTAATGAAAATACAGGAACTTCTTGCTCCTGCTCCCTTTCCACAGCAGCAAAACTTCTGCTGGGAAAATGGTGCCCAACCTTTGCCTGGCCAAGAGTGGGGCTCATTGACGATTTGCTGGACACTAAATGCTATAACCTAGTAGGCAGAAAATAGAAGGGACTGCTGCTGCTGTCAGTCTGGATAAGGAGGTGCGTCTTGCAAAGACTACATGTCCCACCATGTGTCACTTCAGACAGAAGGAGAGCCATGTGGAGCAGTGAATGTTGGAGTTGGTCACTATGTTGAGTTCTGTGCTTGTGGTCCAACTGAAGTTGGCTCTCCAGGCCATATTGTAGAAGTCAAATGGGGTGGCCCGTTCCTGTACTAGGTGCCAGGCACAGCCTCAGGGCAGATTTAGGGCCAGATTCTATAAGTGATGAGCTCTCCTCTTTCACTGGACCACTTGTGCCCACCTTGTCCAGTCCTCGGAAATGGAAATGCAACTATGCACATACTGCTGTGTTATCCTCCTGCTGCTGTGCAGCTTTCTCCTTTCGGAATATCACTTCACTGGGAGTCTAGAGTTCTGAATGCCAGATGGATGCTTAGAATATCCCCTCTTCTTGTCAGGAGTTTGTCAAGAGAACATTCTGCCAGAGGTGGTTTTGGCAGTAATATATCTTTTCAAAAAAGTTTCCAGTCTTGTAAACAAACAAGCAATTGCAACAAAACAAGTAGGATCCCTCACCCATCTCCAGTTATGTTGGAAAATGGAATTTTAAACACTTGGAAAACCCCAGCACATCAACGATATAAGGGCTTGTCTACATGTGGAGCACTTAAATTCGCACCCGATTTTAGTCTAAATTAACTTTCAAGTGGAATCAAGCCCCAGCTTAATCCTGAAAAAATGTAAACCCTGTGTATGGCTTAATGTTGGTTACTTTTTGTGGGCTCATAAAAGGGTCATATGAACGAGTGTGTTATAGTGAATATATTAGTTCTGTGTCGCTGCATGGCACAATCTTCCACCTGTATGTTAAGGATATCGCTCGTAAGAAGGAACAATATAAGAAAAAAAATCCAAGGTGCATGAAGATGGGAAGAATAAGCAGACGAATAGAAAAAGCATCGGGGGATCTGATCACACTGAGTAAAAATTTCAAAAGTGCCTAAGTGAGTTAGCAGAATGTTTTTTTTTTTTTTTTTTGTCAGTGGGACACATGTACCTAAATCATTTGAGCTCTCTTGAAAATTGTACCCACTTTCTCTGTTGTTCTCAACTCAGCTGAGAAACCTTTGGCCTTGTCTAGATTCCACTTGTCTGTTTAGTTACTCTGATATAGTGTAGACAGGCAAAGTTGCTATTTGCTTGAAATCATGGCAAGGCCAGTGCAAAAAGTAATTTACCCTTCTTACATGAGAGGTTTGTACGAGAGGCTGGCAGCTCATGGCTGTAATGGGGTAAATTGCCAGGATAGTCAAGGCATTAGATTTCTTTTACTGCTTTTCCTACCTTCCTGATAAAACTAATATTTTTTCCATGAAGACTCAAATTGTTTCGCTTTCATTGACTTTTATAAATTAAGTTTTCATAAGCAGCAGTCTCCTCCTCTTCTGTAGATCAGTCATTGATCATTCCCTTTGCAATGTTGTAGCATGGCTCCTGGCATGAGGAAGAGCAATCAATAGCAACTGTTTTTAAAAAAAAAAAAAAAAAATCTAGTTTCAAAGATTAAATGTTCTATGGGACTTAATCATTTGAGATCATTTTAACCTTTTACCTCTGGGCTAAGACAACTGATCTGCCTCTCATTTTTCAGGGTTTGTTATCTTCTTATTTGAAGTAGTGTGCAGTATAGTAAATGCTTGTTGTTTTCATATGGTAGCAGTTTAAAGTGTGTGGGGGAATAGTAATTGCTGCAAGCTGTTTGACAGTTAATATTCCCCCAGCTTCTGATTAGGCTCCAAAATGGGGTTGCATTATTTGACTTCTGCATCATTTTACGGCAGTAGTGGTTAACCTCAGTAGGACGCTCCCACATGAATATTTTTTAAGGAAATGTACCCTAATAAAATTAGATTTGAGTTGTTTTATCTGGGTCTTCAGTCAAGAAGTGTAATTCCTTCTTAATAAGGTGTTGGGGGGTTGGGGAGAGAGGGTGAATGTGGCCGGAGCCTCTGCATTTTAAAAAAACAGCAACTGATCTGTCCAATCTGCTGGCTGGCCCTGTGGAGCACTAATGGTGCAAGAGACTGGAATTTGCCTTTCTGTTGTCTGCAGTGATAGTCACCCATGTGGGAAGATTTGTACCTGTTCTGATGAGCTTACAGTCTAAAGAGACTAGCAACAGGTGATAGTTAGGGGGATGTTGATGCTGGTGACAGTGCTATACTTGGGATGAGATGTAAAACCGTTGCCTTGTAGGATCACCACCTTTGTGAAAGAAGAGCTGATTTTTTAACTTGGGGATATTACAGTCTGCCTAACTGAACTTCCCCCTTTTTGCATTTTTCATTTCCTGTTAAACAGCTGTTGTGTTCCATTTCAGAGGTGGTTGCATTTTAGTGATAGATCAAGTGATACCTTGGTATAGGTGTATATCAGTTTACTCACTTGGTGAGGTGTTTTGGGATCTTTTAGAAACCGAACGAAGAATTTATAATTTTTCATTCCGTTTCTATGGTCCAGTATTTGTTGAGTGTATGACCATGGATTCTTGTCTTTGTGGTTGACCAGTGTATCCGTCGGTCTGCAACCCTGCTCTAAGATATCTACTAGCTTGCTCCAGCACCGTTTCCATCAGTGTTATACTTTGAAAGTTCTTTTGCCGACTTCACTATGGGAGACTTAGTGTACTTGGAGGGCCAGATGTGCCCTTTCCATAGTGGTTAACACTGCTTGTTACCCTCACTAAGGTTAGCATGCCAGTTTAGGAAAGGTCCCTGGGTGTGGCACTACTGTGCTCACATACCTACTTGGAGCTGCTAGTGAGAGCTGAGCGAGTCACCAGGACCAGCTGCAAATAAACCACCTTTTGTCGGTGTGGCCTCTGCTATGGAGAGGTTCTACCTTTTGAGCTCCCCCCTTGGCCCCCCCCAAAATTGAACAAGCTGGTGGAAAACATCCTCAGCAGGTCAAGGAGTGTGGTGAGATTCGATAAGAAGCTAACAGAATGGTTCAGGATGACCATAGGTGTGAGACAAGGATGCATGCTATCATCAAATTTTTTCACCTTGGTACTGGAAGCAGTATTGGCTGAAGCATGACTTCTCCCATTTCACGTCTCAGTCCTATGTGGTAGAACAGTGCATAACCTGACATTTTGCAGATGATGATGACCTCAGCACTGGCCAAGAAGGATTGCCAGAGAATAAGTGACAAGAGCAGAAAATTTGTCTTGAAGATCAGCATGGAGAAGACAAAAATTATGGCAACTGGAAGACATGCGAAAGTGTTTAAAGATTAAACTCTGAGACAAAGAATTAGAATAAGTGGAACAATTTGCATATCTTGGAGAATTAGTATTGCAGAATGGGAATTGTGAAGATGACATAAAAAGAGTTGGACTAGCAGCTACTACATTTGAAAACTTTGCAAGATCTGGAAAGTGAAAGACATTTCGATTAAAAACAAAAATCAGCACATATAAGGCAACTGTCCTGCAGTTAATGCTGTATGGGTAAGAAAGATGGAGTATGAGGAAAGCTGATGAAAGATTTGGATTGCAGAAATGAACTGGCTGAGGGGAATACTGAGAGTTTCAAGACTCCAGAAAATAAAAAATGAAGAGATAAGAAAATGATTAGAGCAAGAAATAATCCTGTTACAGAAGATTCAAGGAAGATGACTGCGATGGTTTGGACATGTGTCAAGAATGGACCCGGAAAATGAAGATACACGATGAGATATACCAGAGTGCAAGGAACTAGAAATAGAGGAAGACTGAGGATGCCTTGAATAGACATGGTAAAGAATGATACAGAACAAAAAAGGCTAAAGATGAATGAAACCTTTAAGTGGGTACAAGATATAAAATGGTGGAAAGACTTCCTTCGGCTCCATTGTTGCTGTTGGGTGATGGGTGGGAATCAAAAAGAGAAAGATGGATGGATAGATAATCATGATTACAAAGAACACTTTTGATCAGTATTTCCATTATGTTTTGGGCCAAGGGTGTGAATACAATAACTCTTCCTTCTGCTATCCCTTCTCTTTGGATGACTTTTATCAATAGAGTGGCAAGCTATTGAACGAATGTTGCTGTCTAACCCAGCATCCTCTGTTTGCTGAGCAGAGGAGCAGGCAGTTGGTATTGATATATAATTTTGTCTCTGTTAAGTTGGATTTAGAGCTCATGACCCAGGTTTTCGTGCCCTGAATTCTTTTTTGGTAATAGGAAACAATAGCTGAAAAAGTGGTTGCCAGCAGAATTCTGTCACTTACCGGGACATTGTCAAGAACCCTGGAGAGAGGAGGGGGGGAAAAAAAGTCACTTAGCCTCACTCTCCTACTTCTGAAGTGTCCTCTGAATTTTTAAATCAACTTTAAAATAAACTGCTCCTAAACCAAAATTACTATTTCCCACCAACAATCCATTATGAGAGAGTTTCTATAATATATTCACAGGCTGGTGAGGGGGAGTCGCTAACCTCCGCCAAGAGGAAAGACAACAGTTGGGAGAGGCACAATATAACAATAAATATTTTATTGACATGTTCCAAACATATTGGATGTAAATTGTACAGTATTGAGGAGTTGGGTGAAATTTCTTTGTGAATGTCAGCTTCCAATAAATCTTAATCCATTTATTGGTTATACGATTACATGCTAATGCATCTGCTAGCAGGAAGACAAGTATGTGCATATTCATCGGCTTTTACATTAACATGGGTAAATCAACTGCTGATGAAAATCCTCCAGAACAGCACTGAGTTCCTCTTGCTGCTTTCTCAGCAGCTGAAAGAGGAGTCCACTCCTGCTAGTACAGTAGGAGATTCTGGTGCTCAGATAAGGAAGTGAATGAAGGCCCTATCAACTTGAGCCCTGTTACAAATTCAGGGGAGTAAAACCCGTGTTTGCTTAAATGAAAAAAGATGGTCAATAGGTGTGGAAAATTTATTTTCCAGCTGCTGAGAAGGTAGCAGAGGGTTTGGGAGGAGTTGAGAGTTGTTTCCTTTTTAAACTTAATTTGGAAGATAATTAGAACTTTTTAGCTGCTATCTCTTTGCCCTGCCCGCCATCCTGTTCTCGTTACCAGTTAGCCCTGATCTGACTTCTGTTTAGTCCGTTGTTTGTCTGTGTGTGTATGTGGCAAAGCTGAGCTCTTGGATAGTTGCACAGGAGCAAAAATGTCCTCAGTGGAATGAGGCATTTGGCCCCTGCATTCAGGAGTGTCCTGGAGTGTGTGGAATTCTCATCACATGCCTTCCCCTTCCTCCCCCTCTTCTTCTACCAAGTCCAAGACATGTGGTAGGGATTAAGACAGGCACTCACAAGTAGTCTGGACTACTGTGGCATCCCAGGTTGAAAGGATGGCTGACAGAGGAGTCTGTGAGGAAATCTTACCTTGAGAAGCCACCTCGCCCTCGGATAAAATGCAGTGTTTAAGTATTAAGGCTGCCTGGGTCCTTCTAAAGCACTAGTATTTGGCCAAAAACAAACAAGCAGAAAAAGTTCGGTCAATATCCCAACCAGTTGTGGGATGTGCTTGCAGCTAAAATGAGCTTTTTCCAGAAATTCCATCCTCTCGTTTCTAATTTACACTGGCATCGTACTAACATGACTGGCCTGCCGTAGTCATTAAAAAGATTTTACTCTGGTAAGGTTCCGCGAATATGCTTGTTTCATGTTGGCTTTGCAATAAACATTAATTAAAAAAAATTAACACCACTTATCCTAATTTTAGATGCGAGATTTGAGTCTGGCAGGTCAGGCTGCATTTATTTTAATGTCAGTCCTTCCATGATTTCATTGCTGGAAGCCTTTGTAATTTTTATTCAATCTAATTAGATTTATGCTGTTCGGAAGGCTTGGCTAATAGAACTCTGCCATACAGAGCTAACTGAGCTCTGTCTAAACTAGGTCTTTTGTGCTATCCAAGATCCAGAGACAATGATGTATATATTTTAACTACTTGACTGTGGGACTTTGCAAGATGAAGTGTTTCAGAGGCTGTAGTTTTCCATCTCAGTTGGGCCTCCTCTTAACCATTGTCTAAGGTTGCGCATGTCGGTAAGATGGCTATAATTTATAGGTTGGTCAAGCTGCCTGTGGGGGAATAAGCAGTGAGTGTGTGTACATCTTCCTTCTGCTTATAGACTTTGCAGGAGTAAACTTGCAGTTTAAATCCTGTTGCATGCATAAGTAAAAATAAAAGTTCTGTCTTTGTAAGTGTACTTGTTATGACAGTTTTGAAATCAGCTGGGGTTTTACTGAGTCTGTAGGAAGACTTCTTTTGACTCAAATTGGTATTAAAGAAGCTTTTTACTACTTGGGCTACCATACCTTCTAAAAGCAAAATTTACTAACTTCTTGTCTTGTCCGCCAGAAGAAAGCAGTACATGAGGAAAGGTTTGGTAAGCAGTTAAAGAAAATGCTTTCGTGCTGGAACACCTGTTCTAGTTAAAATTCGAATGCTGATTTATTAAATGTAAATTTTATAATGCTTACTGAATTGTCACAGGAGGAAGGAAGGAAATCTGGCTAAATTTGTCTCTTACACTTCATTTACTAGCATGCCATGCACCAAGGGCAGCTGGTATTAACACTTTCATTGCTGTTATACATAGTCTGGTCTGGTACTACTTGGTCTGTTATGGTGAATTCTCTGCCACGTTCTGGTTGTTAATACTATTTATGTCACCGTAGTACCAAGGATCCCTAGTCATGGACCAGGACCCCATTGTGTCAGGTGCTGTACAAACACGGTTATAGCAGTGGTGCTGCAGTAGTTAGAGAAGCCTTCTTTTTTATCAGAGTTCTTCAGACTCGGTATATTAACATCCTTTAAAAATTAATGGAAGAACAGAAATTAGGGTTTCTCGGGAGAGAGACTCTCTTTCTAGCACCAACATTATTCAGTGCTGTTTAAAACAATTCTGCCTACTAGTAGGATCAGCCACATTCCTATGTCACTATGCTACTTCCTCTTTCTTGTTCCTCTGTAGTCTGCTTTCTCTATAAGCTCCCTGATTAGATCTGCTGCTACACCCCAAAAAGTCACTCCAACCACACCTGCTGGGAAAGAACTCTCTCAATGGGTTACTCAAAGAACCCAAGAAACCTCTCTGTAGCCATAAAGTAACATTGTCCTAAGGAAACAACATAAAGCTGCACCCCAAGGCAAATATGACATATGTCTACCTGTGTCCAACAAGGATCAGGAAAGTCATCTCGCCCGTCCCCCTAAAAATCTATTGTGGATTTTTTTTTCTCTTTTCTCTGAATCATCAGAGATGGCTGTGGCCGGAGACGGAACAATGGGTGGTCTCTGAGGTGGCACCGAGCATTTTCTCTCCCTCTCTCTCAGGTGCTCAGCTAGATGGTTCTTGCTCACATGCTCGGGATCTGATTGCAGTATGTGGGGTTGTGAAAGAATTTGTCCCAGGTCAGATTAGCAGTTACCTTGGGGTTTTTTGTTGTTGTTTTCTTTCTTCCTCTGCAGCGTGGGGTGCAGATCACTTGCCAGGATTATCTGGGTATATCTCACTTAATCCATTTTCTGCTATTCAGGGGCCCCAGACAGTGGTTCAACTCAGTCACTTCTACTCTCTGCCTGTGGCACATAACAGTTCAGTTACCCGAGAGCTGTAATACCTTAGTCTAATTTCGGTTGTTGGGTTTAGTTTGTGGGTGCTAAGTGGTGTTGGTGGCCTGACTAATCATCGGGGGTCTGTTCTGGCCTTAAATTTTATGACTGTGACTAGAAACGTGGTGCCTCCTGCAATTCTGCTCTTCTCCCAAATCCCTACCTTGGGTCTAACGTTGGTATATTCAGCTTATTAGTTCCCAGACTAGTAGCTATAAATATTGTGAGAGCTGCAATCCACTGAAGTAAGTGACTCAGACAGTTTTCTATCAGGGAGGGTAAAGTGTATGATCAAAAGGATTCAGTCTCTTGTAATCTCCTAACAAGCAAAACACTCCTTCACAAATATTAGTATGGAAATATCCTTTCATGACATGAGAGAACAGAAATCCGCCCAGAGTAGTGTGTCTGATCTTTGCCTGAGCTGGACACAGAACATTTTTACTTATTTGATGCAGTGGGGGGAAAAACAAATCTGCTTTTATCATGCCTTGGTCCACCTGGCTTGAATCTGTCTTATGGTGTGTACAGATGTGCCAGAGCGGATGTGATAGGGCATGAAAAGAGAGTTGCAAAAAGAGCTGAGTGATGCTTTAATTTATTTTGCATCTTAATCTTGGTTAAACCTCTTATTTAGAGGGTGATTTTCCATTTCATTTTGAATTACGTTGAGCTCCCATTGCAAACTGCAGGCCACAGCTTGCCTATTTCTTAAGCAAGTTAGTGCTTTTGGTTAACTCCCAAACTCTGCCGATTTAAAAAAAAAAAAGAAAAAAGAAAAAATGTTATTCTGTGCCCTCATTTCAGACATTTTGTGTTTGGTATGAGCATGAGTGGAAAAGTTTATTCTTTCTTCAGGGAAAGGCAAGAAACGTTTATGCCAGTGATCAAAGCGAAGTTCATGGAAAAACACAATGGAAACTATTTATTCTTGGTTGTTAAAAAGCTGATGATAGGGAGCAGTGCAAGAAGAGCAGAAATGATAGGGTTCTCAGTTTCAACCCTTTTTGTGTCTGTCTGGGTGCTCCCCTTCCTAGTTTTCTTGGAGGTGGCTGTGCAGTCCCTGAGATTGGAGACCTACACTGCGCTTCTGTTGAGCAAATGTAGTTGCTTTACCCACCTTCAATATTTACTTACTCACAAGTGATGCAGAGCCAAGGAGTGGGAAATAGATGCAGCACCATGAGAGAGCTTTTCTATTTGAAACCATGTGTAGGGGGCAGTATTTTGGGATGGGGGAAAACACATTTGGTTAAATCATGGAAACTCTCTTGCTTTAATTTTTTTTTTTTTTTTAAGGAGTGGGTATTTTTTTTCTTTTCTTTCTCTCCACCTCTTCTTATCCAATCATGCGATCTTGGAAAAATATTACCATGGATAATGGGAAGGTGAAAGCTCTTGGCTTTTTGCATACCTTCTGATGTGGGTAGTGTCCCAGTGTGCTAGTTTTTCCATTACATTCTAAGTGAATGAGCCTAAACGTAGATTCTTGGACTTTTATTTTGTCTCTAGGCCAGACAAAGGAGGATAACACACTTAGTTCACTTGACCAAGCTGTCGTCATTACAGTGAGGTTGCTTGTCTTCTTAAACTAACTCTAATGAACTGGGGCAGGAATTCAGACACCAGTTGCTAGTTGGAGATGGTTCTGTTGCAAGTAGGGTTTGGCAAGTACAGGTTCAAGTAATGCATTATTATGTAGTCTTAGCAAAAATATTTCAACAGTTTAAATTGTTACAACCAACCTAGTGGGCTTGACATGAAGATTTAGTGAGTCTGCTGGTGTTACAAGCCAGGAGCTGAACCCAACTCTTTCAAACAAATGAATCATGGACTGTATTTCCTTCCTCTCATCGCGTCAAGGAAATCTTATGCAGCTGATAAGCTGATGCTGTCCAGCTTTCCAAAAGGCAGTAAGGCTGCTTGTAACTCTTTCCAAGCCTGAGGTATCTGGAATCACTTGTCCTGCTGCAAATTATCATCTAGCCATGACACATTATTATTACTGTCGTAGTGCCTAGGAGCCCAGTCCTAGCTCTTCATACCATCAATTTTTGATGGTCTGTGCTCTTTCTTTCATAGCAGGATAGCATGCCTAGTTCTCTTGACCGAGCTGTTGTCAGTAGGGAAAGTGGAATATATTTACCTGGTTCATCTGGCAAAGAGAACCTGTGAAATCTTGTTGCTATTTATTATAACACTAAATAGAACCTATTAACTAAAGCCAACTCTGTATGTTTTGTTGGTCACCTGCCTTTGGGGCCCAGAGTACTGAGGCCATGGCATATCTGTCACTAAAGACTTAGCTATAACTTAAGCTTCATCTAGTATTGATCTCTCATTCTGTGGATTTGTGCTGGCTGTGCCTGTCTTTGCTTTCCTGAAATTTTTTCCAACTCTCTCCGAGATACACAGCAATGCCCAGTTTTCCACAGCCTATTGACATTTAACAAACCACCATTGCAGCAGAGGTATTCCACAGAGGATGGCTTAGTGTTGTAAGCATCAGGTTTGAAATACCTTGATCCCTTGGAACCACAGGCTCAGACTTTGGCTGGGTTGACTAAGCCCTTCATCCTTTATGTTGAAAACGATGTAGTTTACTTTGAGATTGGGGTGTCTAAGGTGAGATTTAAAATGGAAGCTTTGTGTGGGATATCTCTCCAGAGGACCATGGTTTTCTTCCAGTGTTCTTGGGCTTCTCTCTGCTGTTGGGATGTGACTATAGCTTCTAATGTGCTTTGAAACCTTTCAGGATGATGATGATGATATTTATTATATTATTGTATTAATATACAGTGCCAAGATGTGGCTGGTGCTTGGAAGGTGCTGTGTAACTGTAAGATGGTAGTGCTCTGCAGGAAGAGAAAAATACTTAGCATCGTATAATGCTTAACATCTTTAAGTGCTTTAGATTGCCTCATGGTAGATGAGTATTATCATCCCCATGTCACAGTTGGGGAAACTGAGTCAGAGATCCAGGCTGGGATTTTCAGAGGAGGCTAAGGGAATTAGGCACCAAAACCTCAGTGAAACTTCATTGGAAGCTGAGCCCCTAACTCTCTTTGGTCACTTTGAAAATCCCCCCTAAGTGACTTGTCCATTCCTGCACAGTGAGTGACTAGTGCATCTGGGGTTAGAGCTGAGGTCTCCAATGCAGAGTCAGATGCATGATGCAGAAGCCCAGTGTTGCCCAGCACTTTGCCCTCTGGTAATGCAGCAGGGACCTTCCCAAGCCTGGCAATGATCTCTTGAGTACAGCATTGTGTACAAGCCTGTTTAACATGCTCAGCCCGGGGTTAGCCTGCAGCTTTTCCAAATCCACGATCACATTATTTCATTCTTTTTCTCCCCTCCCACACTTAGCATTATGAGCAGCAGTGTCCGATGGTGGCCATATGATGCTGGTGCGAGTTTGATAGAAGGGTCATTAGTTTGTCACTGAGGCGACAGTTTGTTACCCTGGCCATTGTCTAGAGTGCTGTAAGCCACTTTACATACAGCTGACATGGGTTAAACACATTTTAGTGATTCGTGGGTAACTGTGTACTTAGACTTGTGCAACAAAGACTTTTCCTCTTGCCTGTCAGAAGGCAGCTTTGGATTGTTTGATATTATAACCATAGGTGACTTTGTGCCTCTTTGCACAGAAGGTGACAGAGTTGCAATGACAGTGCACCTGTTCTCAAATGCCTTTAAAAACTGAATCCTCAAAACACCTTGTGAAGTAGGTTAGTACTGTTCCCATTTTACAGATAGGTAAACCGAGATACTGAGCTGTGACTCATAATTGGTACAGAAGGTGTGGTTGCTGTCTGACTAGAACCCAATTATTATTAATAATAAAATCTGTAGTGCTTAAAGGTCTCAATAAGGAACCAGGGTTCCAGTGAGAAGACAATCCAATCATAACTCTCAGTGCTAGGCTCTAACCACTAATCCATATTTCCTCCTTCACTATAAGATGCCAAATGTGGGTGAGTTAAAGTTTTTAATTTATGATGCACTGTGGTAACTATCCATGAGAACTTTCTGTCTTGCTGACACGTGCAGTATATAGCAATCCATTGTTACAGAAGGGAGAACCTAAAAATCCACTGCAACTTTTTGACAGCATTGATATTCCTCAGAGTTGGCTTGCAGCTAGAACATGTTTTTAAGCCACGCTACCAGTCGCATGTAACGAGATATACTTACAAGTTTACAGGTCCAGCTGTCATACTCTGCATTTTAAAATTTTTTTTAATATGCCTCCTTTTAATATTATATGAGAAGTGAGGTTCATTTTAAACTCCACCCTCCCATATTAAGCTCTCATTTAAAAAGGAGGGTAGAATTTCCTTATGTCTGCTATCCAGGCAACGTGATGGATTCCAACATTTGGAAAGGCTTTCATCTCTGGCACCACACCCTTCCTGACATGGTTCATGCATTTGAGGTCAGCACGTCCACCCAATGAAATCACAAGCAGAAGTGCTAATGGGTGAGTCGAAGGGTGGTGCGAGACTTCCCTGGTTAAGTTTCATCCTTGGGGTCTCCTCTAATACCTCTGACGTTATCATTTCCTAACAAAGGTGCCCTGAGCACAGGGAATATAATATAATCCTTACAAGCCTTTAAAAGAAATGTAGGCCGTCAAAATAAAGATGAATTATGCACACGAGTATCTCTTTTAGTTTTAACTACTTTCCTCCTGCATGTTTAGAAATAACTAACAAATGTTCCAAACACACCAAACCTCTTAGAAGACAATGGTTCCATTGTGGCTGTGGAAATGATATGCAATATGTAAATATTGTTGCTTCCATGCCTCCTAGCTCTTTGTCCTCAGACGCTAGAGTCTACCAGCCCTGCTCGTCATGTTTCACGAGAACTCGGGAAGAGACATGTGGAGGGATACAGATGCTGAAGGTGCTGATTAGCCAAGACTGCCTTCTGGCTTGTATGACTTTGTTGAAACAATATTTTTATTAATAAGACCCAAATATTTCTTTCTTTCATTTAATGCAGTAGAAAACCAAGTAATAATGCTTCACACACACATGCACTTTGCTTTGGTTTTTACAATTTAATGTTTTTTTACCATATCCTAGCATGTAAAGCATCTAAACATGAATCCTTCTTCTCTAATCCAGAGATCTGAAAGTGCTTTGCAAACATAATTTGAGCCTCAAATTTCCAACCTCTGAGGGGGAAACACAGAGACATTATCCTTATTTTACAGGCAGGGGGAGATATAGCATGATGCACCAAGAAGTTGACTCTGCAACATGTTTGCAGAAAGTAACACATCACCCTTCTCTTGGCTTGTCCTCATGGAGGACAGCAGCTTATTCTATTGCTTGCTAACCAGGTTATTCTTGATATCAGTGGTCTTCAATCTTTTTACACACAAGATCACTTTTTGAATTTAAGTGCAACCCTGGATCTGCCCCGCCCCTACCCCTCGGCCCCATCCCACTCACTCCATTCCCCCCTCCCTCTGTTGCTCACTCTCCCCCACCCTCCCTAATTTTCACTGGGCTGGGGCAGGGGTTGGGGGTGGGCTCTGGGCTGGAACTGAGGGGTTCAGAGTGTGGGAGGCTCTGGGCTGAGCCTGGGGCAGGGGGTTGGGCTGCAGGGGAGGGGGTGCGGGCTCTGGAGGGGAGTTTGGGTGCAGGAGGGGGCTCCAGAATGGGGCAGAGTGTTGGAGTGCAGGAGGGGGTACAGGGTGCTGGCTTCGGGAGGGAGCTCAGGGCTGTGGCAGGAGGTTTGGGGTGCAGGCTCCCACCATGTGGTGCTGACCTGTGGTGGCTCCCGGTTGGCGGCGCAGCAGGGCTAAGGCAGGCTCTCTGTGGCTCTTGGCAGTAGCCAGCACGTCCCTGCAGCCTCTGGAGGGCAGGGGCAGCACGTGGCTCCAAACTCTGCTTTTTTCTCATGTCCGACTGACTCGTTTAACCTTTGAACGCCTCCCAGCTCAATGGCCCTTGGATACGGCCACTGCATGGAAAAAGTTCTAAATATAGTACTCATTTGTTGTTGAATAATAACCACAGACGGTGGATACTAGAGTTTCCAACTCCTTGCAGGCAGTATGCTGTGCAGGAGGCATATAATGTAAATAAAAATGTTAGGTATGATATGCAACCCTGCAATCCTGTTGTGCACCAAAACTGGTTACGGAGTGAAACATTGGAGGAATAGTTAAGCTAACCAGTCCCATTAATGTCTGTGTGTCAGAAGAAGCCCTCTAAAAGAAAGCACCAGGCTCAGATTTTGTGGCCTAAAAGAAGTCTTTCTCCCTACCTTCCTTTTTGCCTGCTTGTTTATTGGCCTCTCGATCAAAATTGTCCTCCTTCTTCGCTATTCCTTTGTGTTGCAGTAGAGCCGAGAGGCCTCAACCAAGCCCATTGTGCTCGGTACTGTCGTGGGCACTTACGTATAATAAGAGACGGTCCTTGGCCTGAGAGATTTACAAGCTAAATAGACAAGACAGACAAAGGGTGGGAGACGGAAAGTATCTCCAATTTACAAATAGGAAACGGAGGAATCGGGGAGTTTAATTGACTTGCCCAAGGTCTCATAGGTGGTCTGTGACAGAGCCGGGGACTTCGATCTTCTGAGTCCCAGTCAAGGGACTTAACCGGATCATCCTTCCTCTGAGAGTTTATAAAACTCTTGCCTCAGCCTACCTGTACATCTCATCCCTTCCACCTGCTCGTCTGAGACTTCCCTCCCAGAGCCTTCTCCTCTGAAGAGTCTGTTTGCACTTCCAGTATTAGATGCTGCTATCTTTTTTTCTCTTCCTTATTCCTTTTCTCCCTGTGCTATTGCTCATTTAATTTAGCAATTATATATTATTTCACATTGTAAACTGTTTAGAGCCATCGTTCATCTGAAAGAGTATACAAAATGATTGCACATTTTAATTCTGGGGACTGGGGTTTGCTAAATTCTCCCTCCGTGTGAAGCTGCGCCTTAACATGCATGATTTGGAAAAAGCTTTTCCTTCCCTTTCATTTTAGATAGGGTTTTTTAAAACACCTCTCAATTTTATGGTGAGTGTTTTTATAAATATAATGTGAAGTGTTCATCTTTCGCTGACTGAGGCATCAAGCAGATAAAATGCGGTAGCACCGGATTTACATTCGCTAGCACGATTCCAACTGTATGGTTCTAACTCCTGGTCACTGGATCTTCACTTCTCATTGATGACAGCTGCTCTTTTTAAAAAAAGAAAAACCAAAAAAACACCACACACCAGACCTTCATCCCTTGGGAGTGTGGAATGCAAATGCCAAAAGGGTTAATCTTACAGGAAGGGAAGAAGATGAAACCTTTGGTTATTTGCATATTTAGCACAAGATCGTAGCCAGGGCCCAGCAGCACAGATTTGAAACACAACTCCAAGTTAATATACACCAGAGCAGCACCCATTACTTATTAAGCAATAATTAATGTTCAGTTGGTGTTGCCCTTAAAACAGGGCAGGGCAGGGCTAGTGGCTAGAGTAGAGTATTGGGAGTTGGGAGTCATGGGTGGTTTTCCCTGTGAAATTTTAGGTAGATTACTTAGCTTCTCTCTACCTTCTCCACTCTGAAAAATGGAGATCTAAGATCTACTTTCTATGCATGCTGGAAAAATTCATCATGGTTATACATCCCTTTTGAGATCCACTGATGAAAGGGTTAAAAGGACAGTATGTAGTTAGGATCAGCTTTGTCTAAATGTTACCATCAGCAGTATAGTTTTCTAGTGTTCACTTAAGGCAGCTAAACATTATAATTTTTTTTTTGTAACATATGGGGTAAATTAGGGCTCAATTCTGCCAATGCTTATGCCTGCATGTCAGGGAAAGTGACCTTTCTCGCAGAGTTTGCTGAATGCTTTTTTCAGGTGTTGCACAGCCCCACTTGAGAGGGAATTTTTCTCTCTTGGGCCTTCAGCTAACACCAGTAACAGTGACCCAGTTGTAGTTGATACTTATCTCATTTTCCATGAACCCCAATCGTGCTCTTGTTGAAGTGGCAACGCTCCCATTGTCTTCAGTAGTGCAGGCCTAGGTCTGTGGGGGGAGAGGGCAGCAATGTCTACCAATCGGATGCAAATCTCGGAGCCATTTTCCTTACTGCACTCTGTGTGTGTGTGTTGAAAGGGCACTGGAAACAAAGCAAAGTGACCTAGGGCCCCAGGTCTGATGCTCTCCAAGTTTATTTCTTCAAATACAACTTTGGTTTGTTTGCTTGCTTGTGGTTCCATGAGACATGACTTCATTAATCTAATTATCTAGCAATAAAATGTTCTTCAGCTATGGGAAGGAGCGCTGTTGAGACTGGCTCTTCTTAGACTTAATTTTGTGGTGTGCTTGTCATGAAAGTTAGGTTGTCAGTTGCTCATTTTAAAGAAGAAAACAAAAGAGGTGCTTTCAGGAATGGCCTGGTGCCTTGCCGAATATCCATTAACGCTTCTTGAGATGTCCCATTAAAAGCACGTCTTTTGAAGCGACCTGGCCAAAGTAAATAGAGTAAAGAATTAAAGCAGGCTGAGGCTGGTATGAGATACCAAACCATGAATCTAACAGCTATTAATGGAAAAGAATGAACATTTTACAGTGCCCTGCAGTTATCCCTAGTTCTCGGTAGTTAACTGAAATAAGCATAATATCTGTGTACATACTAGGCTAATTGCTGGTTTTTATTACTTTCCATGGTTTGTTACTCATTTTCAATTCCATTTTCAGGTTTCTTTCAGGGTACTATTTCCCCCCTCTCCCAAATCACATTAAAGGAGTGTTTATAGTTACAGTTACATGCAATTGAATTTTGACGCAATTACAACTATGTGCAGAGGTGAAAGTAAGCCGGTACGTCCTGGTACGGCGTACCGGTGTGGATCGGCTTCCCCAGGTGCAATTTAAAGGGCCTGCGGCTCCCAGCAGCGGCTGGAGCCCCTGGCCCTTTAAATTGCTGCTAGAGCCCCGCTGCTGGAGCTCTAGGGTAGCGGCGGCGGGGCTGGGGCAGGAATTTAAAGGGCCCAGGGCGGTAGCGGTGGCCGAGCCCTGGGCCCTTTAAATTGTGCCCGGAGCCCCTTCGCCACTTCCCCAGGGCTCCGGCAGGCTCCGAGGATGATTTAAAGGGCCCGGGGCGGTAGTGGCGGCCGGAGCCCCGTCCTCAGAGCCCTGCTGCCGGAGCCCTGGGGAAGCGGCGGTGGGGCTCCGGGGACGATTTAAAGGGCCCAGGTCTCTGGCTGCCGCTACCGCCCAGGGCCCTTTAAACTGCTGCCAGAGGCCCTGGCTGCTGCTGTTACCGTGAGGAGGGGAAGGAGGCACTTGCTGGTACAGGGTGGGCCGGGGCTGGCTCTGACCTCCCCCAGCCCCGCCCCTTCTGCCCGAGGCCTTGCCCCTCTCAGGAGACAGAGCTGGCCCCAGCCCAGCCCCATACCAGTAAGTCCCAAGACTTACTTTCACCCCGATTATGTGTATCTCTAAAATATGTGGATAAGCTGTTCATCTCAACAAGAATAAGGCCAAACCTGGTGGCTGTGTCCAGGGAGGGGTTTGGCGTGGTACAGTCCTCCTCAAAGAGAAAGGAGAGGATGGTTTTGTGGCGAAGGCACTAGACTGGGACACGAGTTTGGGTTTATTGCTTGGCTTTGCCACAGCCTTCCTGCATGACTTTGGGCAGACTACTTTGGTTCCAGATTCAGCAAGATAGTTAAGTAACTTGCTTAACTTTAAGCACACGAGTAGGCCAATTGGCTTTGTTGGAGCTATTCACGTGTCTAAAGTCTAGGCATGTGCTTCATTACTTGAGTCAGAAGAAGCCTTGATCACACTGTGCCCCAAATCTCATCGGTAGCAGACATTTGTACCGCTCGAACTATACTGGTATTCTTAAAGTGGTAAGACACCCTAGTGTGGGTGCAATTATATTGGTGTAAAGATAGTTTATACCGGTCTAACTATTCCCATACAGGAAGGTGAATAAGTTATACCGCTGAAAGGCACCTTTATACTGATATAACTGCATTAAGGTGGAAAGACAGCTGGCTAGATTGTCGGGCACAACGGGTAGTGATCAATGGTTCCATGTCTAGTTGGCAGCCAGTATCAAGTGGAGTGCCCCAAGAGTCGGTCCTGGGGCTGGTTTTGTTCAGTGTCTTCATTAATGATCTGGAGGATGGTGTGGATTGCACCCTCAGCAAGTTTGCAGATGACACTAACCTGGGAGGAGAGGTAGATACGCTGGAGGGTAGGGATAGGATACAGAGGGACCTAGACAAATTAGAGGACTGGACCAAAAGAAATCTGATGAGGTTCAACAAGGACAAGTGCAGAGTCCTGCACTTAGGACGCAAGAATCCTATGCACGCTACGGACTAGGGACCGAATGGGTCGGCAGCAGTTCTGCAGAAAAGGACCTGGGGGTTACAGTGGACGAGAAGCTGGATATGAGTCAACAGTGTACCCTTGTTGCCAAGAAGGCCAATAGCATTTTGGGATATATAAGTAGGGGCATTGCCAGCAGATCGAGGGACGTGATCGTTCCCCTCTATTCGGCACTGGTGAGGCCTCATCTGGAGTACTGTGTCCGGTTTTGGGCCCCACACTACAAGAAAGATGTGAAAAAATTGGAGAGAGTCCAGCAGAGGGCAACAAAAATGATTAGGGGACTGGAACACATGACTTATGAGGAGAGGCTGAAGGAACTGGGATTGTTTAGTCTACGGAAGAGAAGAATGAGGGGGGATTTGATAGCTGCTTTCAACTACCTGAAAGGGAGTTCCAAAGAGGATGGATCTAGATTGTTCTCAGTGGTAGCAAATGACAGAACGAGGAGTAATGGTTTCAAGTTGCAGTGGGGGAGGATTAGGTTGGATATTAGGAAAAACTTTTGCACTAGGAGGGTGACGGAAGCACTGGAATGCGTTATGTAGGGAGGTGGTGGAATCTCCTTCCTTAGAGGTTTTTAAGGTCAGGCTTGACAAAGTCCTGGCTGGGATGATTTAGTTGGGAATGGTCCTGCTTTGAGCAGCTTGGACTAGATGACCTCCTGAGGTCTCTTCCAACCCTAATCTTCTATGATTCTATGATTCACATGAGCACTTGTACTGATATAACTCGATCAGTAAGAAATGACACCCCTAACCAACATAGTTAGACCAGTGTAATTTTCAAGTGTAAACCAGGCCTGGTGTGTAAAATTGGATTCATTATACTCCTCCTCCCATCCCCATTTTGTTTTGTCTTTTTTTTAGATTGGAAGCGGTTTGGGCTAGGATTGCTGTAGCACCTAGCTCATGGGGCACCAATCTTGGTTAGGGGCCTCTAGATATAACTATGATACATATAGAGGGGAAAAAAGCATAGCTGTTCATGCTAGCCAGCTCATGGTTACTTGGTCACTCTATTCCTGGAGTTCTGTGACTTACAGTATGAATGAAGAGCTGTGGGTGGCCAATCTGAGACCTGGTAACTTGCTTCATGTGTGGTATGTTTTTATCTAAAGAAAATGTGTATGAAACTTCAGTAAATGGAATAATTAAAATAGTAAAGAATAATACAAGAAAACAGTGTTATGCAGTGCATTTCTGACTGGGAAGCAACAGCCAACACAAGCTGCAAAGCTTTTCACTCATGGGTGATACAGTAGCAGTTTGAAACTTCAGATTTACTACATTTGGTCTCTCTTTAAAGACCATGCGGAATCTGGAATTACAAGAATTCTTTCTTCTGAGCTACATCAAAAAATCCCGAAAAGGACATAAATCAAAAAATTATATTAAGAGCCAACAAAACAGGCCAAAACTTTTTATAAGATTGACTGACTATATAATGTTTGGCAGAAAAGACTAATCTGCCATGCTTTTGGCTGGGTTTATAGACTAAGAATAATACAGTATGGTTAGTCTCTTTGAAGTGAAGTGTATGTAATCTATCTATCACTTTCTAATATTTAGTTACAAATTTTTCAGTAACGTAAGTAATGGTTAACAGTCTTGTTGTACCTTAGTTGTATATATTTAACTGTTTTTTAGAAGCATTATACCATTGACCATTTAAAAAGATACAGCAGGGATTTTCAAAGCATCCTAAGAGAGTTAAGTGTCCAACTCTCATCTCCCGTAAACTTGGTTAAAAATACCAGCCTAGGTAGATAAGAACAGGTCTGCTTTGTATTTGACCCGATAGAATGTTCGGTCACTTGTGTTATGAATTTGTCTCTCTCTCTCCCTCCTTTTTTTTTAATTCAGCTTTTTTTTAAGTGATGTGGTTGTGTTCTGTGTAATTGAGTTACACCACAAAGCACATCATGTGGGATAATCAGTTAAAGCCACTGCTTCCTGCTTCAGTACTTTGACCTTCTGTTTCCATGTTTTCTAGAATGTTTGAGATCTTAAACAAAGATGAATCATCCATTCTGCTTGGTAGTAGTTGTGTGTGTGTTTGTTTCTGTGTTTCTTTTTAACTTACAAGGAAAATATATTTGAATTTTTAAAACACTTCTGGCTGTAAAAATGCATTCTTTCTGTAACTTGTCGTACTCAACATGGGTGCAAAGTTTTGTTCGTAATTTTTGTTCATGTTGAAGTGCCAACAACATGCTCTGGGTTGTACACTACACTGCACTGCAGGTCCTGCTCCAACCTAATACCCATACCTTGCAAGGAGCTCTGTATAGGCATACTCCTGAACCCACACAGAGTATTGCAATGGGACTCTGGCTACAGGGGTCTGTCTACACAAATCAAATTGCATGGTTGGGGCCGAAGTCATTCTCTAGAGAAATGAAAAAAATTTCACCGTGCATGCGCGCACATAGAGATACGTGGTTGGGATTTTTCAATGGAAAGTTCTTTGTCTAAAAAATTTGATTCATCAAAACTGAAACATCTTGTGGGAAAGGGCTAGTTTTGACAAATTTATTGACTTGAAAAAATGATTTTGTTTTTAAAGTGTCAAAACATTTCATTTTGACATTTTCACATTGCAAACTTCTGGTTCTTAGTTTAAAATTACTTTGTTTCAAAATTTAAGCGAATTATGGTACGACTGTTTTTAAAAATATGGTTAACATTAAAAATACTTCAAAAACATCCAAATGAAATATTTTGATTTAACATGAACCAAACATTTTTTGGACTTGTTGGTTCATGAAAATTTTTGAAATTTCAACTCTTTTCTCCTGATTCAGGACAGGAAAAATTTCAGAAATCTAAAATTTTGTGTGTGTGACAGGAAAACTGTTTCCCACCTGTCTCTGTGTGTGTGTGTGTGTGTGTGTGTGTGTACTTGCACATTAATTGTTAGGTTCAGAGATTTTAACAGTAAAAAGTTTAGAATGAAATAACAGATCCTCTTTACGCTGTCTAGGTGTTGCTATCAGTTACAAAATTGCTATAGTATTGATAAGAGATGTGTAAACAGCTATTGGTTTAGATTCTAAAGTAAATATTTAGCATGATCACATTGGACCATCATTATTTTGGGCTGTAATTGTGTCAGGATGGCTGGGCACAGCACTGGAGAAGACTGAAGTCTGTTATTTATCCCCATAATACACATAAAGAATGGGCAATGGAATTCAAGTGTCAAATTGTTTGTCCACGCTGCTGGGATAGCAGAAGTCAAAAGGTATGTGGTTCCACAGGGGCCGTCATACACAGGCCCCAAACTAGACCTGTCATAAAACTGCAGTGATATGGTAGGGACTGTATTCCCGTTCTGTTAAAGGGAAGCAGAAGATGTAATTTTTTCCCAGGAAAGTCAAGACGGAGATAAGAAGATAGTATGGCGGAGAGTTTGATCAGCCCTGCTGCCCATATTTTACCTCTTCTAAGGGCATGGGACTCTGCTTCCCAGCATGGACAATCCAGCATCTTTTATGAAAACTCCAAGTTGTACAAGAGAATGTATTCTAAATCCGACTTTTTCTCCCCCAGCTCCGCTATAATTATTTCCCTCGGTACAATGTTCCTGAGTTGTGGTGTTCACAGTAGGCACAACGACTAATAGTTGCATGTAAACAGCTTTGTTGGCTACTTTTGCTTCCCTTGGTGTTATTGTACACCTTAAATGTGCTATTTTTTTGTATAATAGTAAAATTGCTGCTTATGGGAACTGCCACAGATAATACAAAAAGCTCTTTGAAAAGAGCTTTATCAGAGTACAAAGTACTTGGAATTGAAAACCCCTAGAGGGTTGCTAACCCTCTGCCTCTCTTCCCCCCCCGCCCCCCCCGTTCATTCAAACTTGCAGTAGTGCAGGATGGAGATACATCGTGCCCTATTTTCAGCTGATTTGCATGTTAGAGAAAACGGAGTAATTGGTGTTTAACCAGAACAAAAGAGGATCTGTTTGGTAAAAGAAAAAGAATTCTTGAAGTAGACCCTAATACATATACTGCCTTTGTCTCTTCTCTCATTAAGAATTGAATAGGATGCTCTAGTAATTAGAATGTGGAAGGCATTGCTTTGGTTTTGATGATTTTTGAGCTAATTGCTTTGAAAATTATATTTGATGTGGCTCTAAGGGATGTTGGCACAACACCTCATTGGGACACGGACATCGTGTACTCCCACTTAACAGGAAAATATGCACTTGGAGGCAGGTTTTGAAGCCATATTTATCTTCCCAATTGAATACATAGACCATGTCAGTGCTTGAAATTGTTACTTCTCTAGCTGCCTTGGGCAATTTATGATGACCTTGGATGAAGATTAACTCCTTCTCTTCCCTGCATTACCTCCTGTCAGATATTTAGAATCCAGAATCTAGTCCCAACCAGATGATAGCAGTTTTAAGATGTCAGGTTTATGCTACTCTGGTATCTTTTGAGTTGATGTTTTCCAATTCAGTGGAAGCAGTAGGGCTGGACTCTCACAACAACCAAGACATGCTTGCCTACCTTTCCTCCTCTTGACAGGAAGGGGTTGAAACAGGTGGATACTTGAGCAGGATAGAGCAAAGGATAGCGCTCAAGAACATCCAGTAACTCATCTGAATTAGATTTCATGCTCTGCTCTGGGAGGCCTTACAGGCCTCACCTTTCTCACTCCTCCGCTTGTTTTCAGCTGTATGTTAAGTGAGATTTTCAAAAGTGCTCAGTGTTGGCCTAATGGTCCCCATTGAAGTCAAGCTTTATGTTTTTATTGGGAGCAGCATTAGGTTGATGCTGATGGCTTTTGAAAATCCCACACTTGAAGATAGTCTGAAGCTGATGGCTGGATCCAAACTCTCTGAAATTTCGGGGCAAGTTCAGATCTGGATTCAGTTCCAAACTTTATTTGGACCTTTCTGTTAATCTTGAGGGAGTCCTTCACTTGGGTCAAATTCTTCATCTATCCTTCATTTGTATTCAGAGTGGTATTCTGTGTGAGAGTGGGATTTCACAGAATCTTAGAATCTCAGGGTTGGAAGGGACCTCAGGAGGTCATCGAGTCCAACCCCCTGCTCAAAGCAGGACCAATCCCCAATATTTGCCCCGATCCCTAAATGGCTCTCTCAAGGATTGAACTCACAACCCTGGGTTTAGCAGGCCAATGCTCAAACCACTGAGCTATCACTCCCTCGAGGGATAATTTCATTTGAGAACTTTTTTTTTTTTATATAGAAGTTCCGCAAGGGTTACAGTATTTCTTGACACTAAAGATTGAGGTATATGTCCGTAGCTTTAGAGATGGAAATTGAGTCATATACTGATTGGCAATGCTATAATCCTATGGAACACATTAAAGCCCCAGTCTTGAAATTGGATCACTGCAGAGCCCCATTAAAGTCCCAATGACTTTACACAGACTGAGAGGTTCACCTGTATGGGACTTATTCAGGATCGGGGCCTTAATTATGGAGAGTATAGTACTATGAACACTGATGGAGGAATAGCTAGTCTTTCATTCTAGGCATTTCCCAGGAGAATCATATTAGGTGACTTAGAAGGAACTTAGAAATGCCTAAAACTATGAAGTAGGAAACCTCTTGCAGTATGTTTAAGGTAATTATTGAAATCTTAAACTACACAATTTTGATTGCTCATACCGTGATTTATATGCAGAAATGGATTATTCAACTCAAGTGTTTAAGCATTACATTTTACAGGATTACTTCAACATTTTAATAAAGTAATACAATGTGAGGCAGTTGTTATTTTATGAGGATGAAGTGAACTTTTAAGATTTCCCCTAAGGTTTCAGTGATAAAAAGAACACTTTCATTTTTAATGACTTTAGGTTCCGGGGAGTATGTATTTAGCAATATATTTGTTATCTAAAGGGCTTCTGTCTCCCAACCAGCAAAGTCTGAATTTGTTTTTCTTTAGAGCATTTACTTCACTCTTCTTATAGATGGGCAACATTCATTACTGTTGATGCGACCTGGTTATTTTCAAATATAGGAAGGGGCCGTATGGTCAGGGGACAGTAGGGATTTTCTCTCTCTCTCTTTCTCTTTCTCTTCCCCCCCGCCCGCCCTGTCCAGGCTAGAAGTTCTGGTCATGTTTAACATCATGTATTCCCTCCAGTGTGATGTTTTAATGGGCCTTCCATACCTTGAATGTTTGTAGGTCATGCCACATACCTTCGGGTCCAACCGTAGGATTCACCACAATTGGGGCTGAATTGTGGGAGTTCAGTAATTTTATATTAAGGGTGTTACGAGCCATGAGTCTGACTAGTCTTCCACTGGTGTCCCACAGGGCCCCTTCTACACTAGCAGCTTCTCTGGTTATACAACTAACCACTACCCTGGGGTTACTCTGGCTGGAAACCACCAACTGGTTTACATTTCCCAGTACAGACACTTGAACTCCAGTTGCAAACTGCTTCCATGGTACCAGCTTCCATCAGCAAACCGTTTCCACATCCATCTGGGCATATCTGGACATGAGGCGTCTGTATCTAGAATGCCCGCTGCCAATTGGGCAGCAACAGATTTCAAGGATCTGACATTTGGGCTGCGGCCTCAGTGCAAAGAGAGAAATCTTCCCACAGGTTCCTTTCCCTTTCCAGCTCCACAAGTCCCCCATTGCTTGCTTATCAAACCAGGTTAGGAGATCATATAGAACTGTGCAAGCCTTGTTAATTTCATCCTCTTTTTCCAACAGCCCGGTAGTTGAGTGGCGTATTATATATGGCAGTAGTGGCCTGCTGAGAATTAGAGTAGTCCACATCTACCCTCACCTTTGACATACGTAGGCAGAATTAGTCCTGACTATATTAGTGCCCTAGGCCTAAAATTGATTGGTATCTGTTCTTGGGTTGGTCACTTCAGAAGAGGTTATCCGTGGTCATGGTGCCACTTTACATGCAAGACCTTAAATGACCACCTCTGCCTAAGTCTCTCCTTGCGTGGAAGAGATTGTTCCAAATAGAACTTTTTGAAGTTATCGGTCCCAGTTCATGTTGCCCTGAGCAGCCCTGAGTACTGAGTTCTCTGTAGCTTCCCTGGTTTACAGCTCTGCTCATAATGGTTACATTCTGCTTAATTTTATGCAACCTGGGTTCATCCTTCAGGTTCCTGGCAAGCTGGCAACACAGCCCTTGACTGGACAAAGTTCAGGTTTCTTGGGAGATCCAAATGCCAGTGGGCTCTTGCTTCATGGATACATACGCTGTGCATCCATAAGCATCTGAGGTAAGATTGCATTAAGGAAACCCTCTGAATCCCTCATTTTAACATCCTGCCTAGGTGCCATTTGAATTTGTTGGCTGATTAATGCCTAGGAAATTATAAATTAACCATATGGAACTACTTTACTTTAAGCAATTTACTTGTTCTGATGGTAGTTATTTAGGTTGTAATCCCCTCAAAACCTGTTGTTAATGACCAGCTTGTTTTCACCTCAGGCCATTAATGCTCTAAAACTGGTTGTTAACTGCATCGAAGACACTGATTTTTTTCCCAAGGAGGAATATTGCTGTGAACCATATTTAATGGTCTAATAATTTTTATTTTTGCCTAACCTTCCGGATATGCTGCATTTTTTTTTTAAATGGCCGTGTTGGAAAAAAATCTGTTTATTTTCTGTCTAACTAATGACTGATCTTCCAGCCAGCTGGAGTGAGGGATGTGCTCCCTTGAAGTGTATAGTGCAATGAAGCAGTGTTGAGCGTGTAATGGCTTTGTGTTGGGAGGGGGTGTCTTGAGTGGGAAGCCTGCTTGCCTTTCGTGCAGGTCTCTGATATTATGGATCATAAAGTCACGGGAAAAATTAGAAGTCTAGACGATAGACTGAGGTTATTCTCCCCCTTAGTCCCATGTTTAATTTTTGTGCTAAGTTATTACTCCTTTATATCCCTACTTTTGTCACCTGAATGCAAATGCTACACCAGCAGCCTGTTTTATGGATAACACTTAAAAATAATGGTACAGTAATTAATGGCGAATTGCAGTGGAGATCCTATTGAAGTGCTTGTGATAGCCACATTAATTTCAAATGAATTAATCGTGGTTAATGCTATTATATTTAAATACCATTGCACGCAATAATGGTGATTAGGGTATCATTGTAAAGTGTTAAGTTACTTAGGAACGGCAACAAGTGTTTTAAAATTGCAATTTACAGTGTTATCCTTAAGTGTGTTTGACCTTAACAGCCATCACTGCAAGCTGTTGTACTCCGTCTCACTTTGAATAGCTGTGTTAGAAATATCTAACTGAGAAAAAGGGGGGACCGTTAACCAAGTTATTTTTCCACCCGGTTTCCGTAGGGGAACAGATGTGAGCAGATTCTTTGTTCCATTGCTTTGGTTTATGACCAATAGTAGGGCAAGGGCGGGGTTTTTACTTGGTAGGGCTCCCAATGCAGTTGATGTCTGTTGCTTGGCTAACACTCAGCTATTAAATCTCCTCTGTTACCAGAGGGTGGTCCTAACACAGGAACAGGGAGAAGATGGTGGGTACAGACAACATGTAGCTATGTAAGAAGGATCTCTTGAATAGTTGTTTCCAGTGCTTCAGAGCTAATTGGTGCTACAGTGTGTAAATTTATTATTTGGTGGTTAATCCCTAAAAAAGGGAGAATGTCCCAGTGTAGCGCCCTTTGTTTCAGGACACGCTGAGTCCTCTTCAGTGATGACTTAAGTATCTACGTAAGGCTAGTTCATCTTTCCCAGAGAGTCCGTCTTCACTGCTGGGGCTAATTGAGGTGATTGCTACCTGGATCTGGCAACCAGGGTGAGCTCAGCTGAAGTGTGAGCAGTCATGCTGCAAAGCCCTATCCAACTTACTGTGTCCTCCCTGGTGTCGCGCTCCCCTTGTGTGTTGCGAGGATATCTGGGGGCTGCGCTGCTCTGTGATTCTTTCCCAGTGAATTGTGGGATAAATTGTCTGCCCTGGACACAGGGTGGGAACCGTGGGAAGGGCATTGGAGGACGGTCACTGCTCGAGCAGTCGGTACTATAAAGTGGTCAGGTTATATGAGCCCTAGTTAAAATGAAACCTGGGCTCTAACCCACACCTTGAGCTGCTCCAGCTAGTCTGGGTTGAAAGCACCCCACATAACTTGAGTCAGAGGATTTTGTGTGTGGACCAGAGTGGAGGTAGGGGCAACACTAAGAGCCTGGGCTAACTCTGCAGGGAAGACGTGCATGGTTGGCACCCCAGGAAGAACATATTCCTGCATGCCTCTTAACTCTCGTGGATTTTTGCCCTGTCACATACCTGCAGATCTCATATATTTTCACTTCTGGTCCTCTTTCTCCCAAATACGTATTTTAACCCAATTGCTCTTTTGCATAAGGATGAATGCAACATTTATCCCTGCCTTCCCTCCATAAGAAAGGGCTTTTTTGTTTCAATTAGATCCTCATCCCTCCCACCCACAACAGAAATTCTGGCTGTGATGCATTTCCAAACAGCAGGTCTTATGCCACCCTATGTGATTACATAACACCCATCTAAATCCGGGATCTCAGGCACCTAATTGTTACTAGTGATAGCCATGGTGCAATGAGCAATGCTCTTTGTCTCTCCTGCCTGGTTCTCATTTTGGTTCCTGTGCTATGGTGGTGGGGTAGGAGATTCCAGAGAGCACCGCAAACAGGTGAAAGGAGGAATTGCCACAAGTATGTGTAGGGAGGCACTCAAAAGCAGTTGTGGTGGCTGGTGATGGTTGTGAGTATGTGGAGAGATGGCCTAAATTTTCACGTGATTAATGATTTTAAGTGTCTTAAATTTTGGGGTGACCAACTTCTGCTGAGCACCCTCCCCCGAATATTGGGGCCACTTTAAGGTATCTTTTTTTTTTTTAAAAAATGTGGTCCAATGTGGGTGGATCCTTACATATCTGTCCTAGCATCAGGTGCTGCAAAAGCGTAGGACGCTGACTTATTTTATAGCGTATAGACTGGAGACCTGGATTCCAGAGCAATTTAACAGCTTAGGGGTTCCAGAATGCAAAGGGAGCTGGAAGTGGGGAGAATGAACCACAGTGACATATCTCAGAGATGCAGGCCTGGCTCCTTCCTTGCTACTGTCCTACCATAAGAAACTCCCAGAGCTTCACACCTGGCTAAACACAAACCATAACCTTTTTTTTTTTTTTTTTCAGTTTATTTAGCACCCGTTGTGTTTCTATTCTGTCTATATGTACAGTGGTTTCAAAAAGTGCTACACCTGCACTCTGCCTCACAGGAGTCGATGGCACGGAATAGAGTCTATCAGATTAAGACAGCTGCATTTTTGCTCGTCTGCAGAGTGAGTCTCCTCGACTATTTAGTAGGTATAGTTTCCGTCTGACACAAAAGAAGAGACTAATTCAAACTTATGTGGGACTGATAAGATTTCAAGCTAGATCCTTCCTTAAATGAGTGAAGAAAAAACCTTGGTATGTTATCTAGTTCAGTAATCAGTTTCGGGGTTCTTTAATTAGATCTGCACTTTAGCGGCATGTCTCAATACACAGATGATTTATAAAAAGAAAAAAGCATATATTAATTTTCAGTGACTGATGTTCTGTGCCCGAATCACTTTTCTGTTCTTTGTATTAGAATTACAGTATTGGAATTATTCCTTTAACACTGAGTTCTACTTTATTTAACAAAGGGAGTGTATGGAATGGCTTTACAGGTGTATTTTTAGAAGATTTTTAAAAGATTTTACAAGGTGTGTGTGTGTGTGTGTGTGCGTAATATTAGTTTAGAGAGGATTAGCAGTCAGGTGAAGCTTTGAATCCCCTCTTTTTCCATTGCCTGTATGATTACTCATCTGCTAATTCAGTTGGGTATAGGTCAAAATCAAGGGTACCATTACATTTCTCACACCAAGTGTTTTCTGATTTGCCATTTCCTTGTCCTAGGTGTCATTTCATCAGAGCCAAGCAAGAAACTTTTTATTTGGCAGTCCTCCTGATGCAGATTTTAAAAATGCAGTGCAGTGTTTAGTCATCTTCTGTTTAGGTTCTTACTCTATGTGTACTTAGTGGCTTCAGTCCATTTCCTGGTCGACAGGTCTGTGGTTAAAAAAATAATAATAATCTGCAACTGGAACTAACTGGCACCCTTGCTGTCAGTCTCAACAGAGAGGCCAGTGGGAGAGTGGACCCTGATTCAAGGCTGCAGTCTCGTTGCTAGATAGGGTCCTTCCAAAACAGAGCTCAGGCTGATGAGTGACGAGGGAGAAGCTCTCCCTGCTTCTGCCTTTGCTCTACCTGTTCTGTAGATGAAACAGTATTTCAGTCTTCAGGGCCATTCTGCCACCTTTTTCAATCACTCAGTCCTTTTTATTAAACTAAAAAAATTTTTATTTTTTAAGTATCCATTTCCTCATGCTCGTTTTGGTGTGTTTTTTTTTAAAACTACCTAAATCAGAATTTATCTAAACGTTAAGTCATTGTGCTTCCCTTCTGTCCCAGAAATCTGTGTCCCAAGCAATTTTTATTTCAGCACTAGTCAATTGCCCTTTGGTCAATCTGGGGGGAGGGGGGCCAGTCACGTAGGTAGTGTATGTTGATTTGCATACATGACTAGTAACTACCTAATGGTGACATGAATGTTTTGTTTGCTGCAAGCAACCAAACCAGGATATTTTTGTTATATCCTGTTGATTTAAAGTAAGAGCTAAATCACAGCTTGCTCAGCTTGGTTTACTGGTAGGAGTTTGGCCTGCAGTTTCGTGATAAACATCTGAGACGTATCCAGAAGGAAAAATGTAAGTTGAAGGCTATTCATGTTAAAAAAAAAAAAAAAAAAAAAAAAAAAAAAAAAATGTTGTTGCAAAAAGTTAAGAAAATAAAGTTTGTTGTTCTCTTACTGGAATAGAAGAATTAATCAAGGAAGGGAAGACATGTCTGCAGGGCAGCATAGAGTAGCAGCGTGATGTTTTATCTTTTAGCAAACACTGTTACATCTCCAGAATTCCACTGAATGGCGTCAGTTGCCAGCAATAACCTGCTGCAAATGGTTCACGATCAAAACTCAGAGGCTGAGTTCAGCTGAAGCCCAAAATCTA
Organism: Eretmochelys imbricata; assembly: GCF_965152235.1. Lineage (NCBI taxonomy): Eukaryota > Metazoa > Chordata > Testudines > Cheloniidae > Eretmochelys > Eretmochelys imbricata. The sequence continues at coordinate 9,013,165 of NC_135588.1, read as the reverse complement.
AAAGGTGATTGGATTGTACTAATTTTAGCCTTTTGAGTGTTGTAACAACATATAAAAGGATCAGGAGAAAATAGATTTGGAGGAGAGATTATTTCCTTCCAACTATACTACCTAAAGGAACACCTTTTAAAGTTAATGGAATCAGTCTTCTTTGTGTGATCCCTGAACTTGTTGATTTGAGGGTGCATGGCCTTTCTATGTTCAGTGAGGCAAGTGAAAAATACATTCTCCTCAGGCACCTGTCATATATGAAAACTACACCACTGTCAGCAATGCTTACCAAAGTTAGAGCTTTACCTATGTGTACCCAGACTTTTTATTCAGTCTTCTATTGTCCTTAAATCTTGAACCATTTAATATTTTAATAGTCATGAAATGAAACTTTCTCTTGTGTTAGCTGGTTGCAATTCGAGTTTAAGACACGAGTAGTAAATTACAAGATGTAAAGAGGGTGGTAGAAGCCACCCCGCACTTGTGCCTCTGTTATTAATGACAGACTGTGTGTGTGTGTATTGATGGGCGAGCACTGCTAAGTCTGAAGCCACTGTTGTCTGACTGGTAGTTGGCAAACAGGGCCCTCTTTATACTTGAGTTGTTTGCACCACTGTAGCTGTAGCCGTGCAGCTCTCCAGTATATATGCTGCACCAGTGTAAAATGAGATTTGCACGAATGCAACTTCTGTAAGGCTTGCACTTGCTTTGCAGTGATGCAGCATGTCTACCCTTGGGTTTGCACTGATGTAACTACCTCAGAGTAGTTAAACTGATGGGAATTTCTCTAGCCTAGACAAACTCTCAAGAATTAAACCAGTTAAGAGTTTTCCCCCCTCAGGTGGCCAAATTAGTTGTGACTATGCATTTTACCACGTTGTTGAAGCCTACGCTTAAAGTGGATCTCTCCATGGTCCGTAGGCAGAGAAATTTGAGTTATTCTCTTTGCAGAGCTGTCAGGAGCTCTTGGTAGCTGCTCTTCATGAGTTTTGCAGTCCTAATTTGGCCAAATTACAGCATAGAGCCCCATACTGGGGTAATGTGGGCCGCTAAACAATCTAAAGTGAACCCTGATTACTGCGTAATCCTTTCCAAGTGCCTTCTGTGGCTTTTTCATGGTCCTGTTCTAACTTTGGTAACAGAGAATACTCTGTTCATGTTTATGAAACTCTCTTAATTTGCACTGTTAAGAAACAGATGCAAAAATAAAACCGGACTGCAGAGAGATGTCAGATTAAATTTGGACTCTGCACTGATGGCTGTAGACGGCAACTGTGCTGAGCAGCATGAAAGGGTCATTATTAATGCTACCATCCCCTAAAGCTTTCACATTGTCTGAGCATAACTATTAGTAAAATGCATAGATCAGATGATCATGATGATGATTATTGTTAATATTATTTATTAATTATTTATTTTTAAAGTGAATGCTGCGCTGGGCTGACAGTTCTGGAGACTGAAGTCTGTCTGTCTGCAGAGCCAGCAGCATAGGCCTTACTCTTCCAGTGTTCTGCTCACAGCCCCCCCAACACTTGATCCTGACCTGACGAGACGACTTCCATATGAGAGTGGGGAGTTTAACCTCTGTGGTTTGTTCGCTCTTTGTTGTCTCCACCACCTCTACCCCCTGTCCTTTGTCTGTAGGTACCATTTCAGTGTCAGTTGTGATGGTGGTTCTGGTGAGGTGAACGCCTTCTCGCTAAGAACTGGATTTCCAGTTTACTTCGTTGTTGTTGGTATTACAATAGCAGCTAGAGTCCCCGGCTGGAATCAGGGTCCTATGGCCCAAGGCCTTGTACACACACCTGTAAGAGATGGTCCCTGCTCTAAAGAGCTTACAGGCTAAATAGACAAGATGGGGGCGGGGGAGAAGAGATGCAGTGCACAAGCAGAGGGATGTTTGGCAAATCTCACGTTAGTTCCAATGAACAGTTGTCATGCTAACTGTTGATGCAGACTTGGGCTGGCTTTGAACTAGGATCTTCTGGGGAAGTGAAAGGCATGCAATCCCATTAAGAATACCCTGAGTCATATAGAGTATTTAAAAACCCCCACAATATTTAATCCCATTTTTCTTCCTTCCCTCCCTTACTTCGATGAAAACATTTGAAGCACCTATTTAAAAAAAGCATTTAAAATGTTGAATTATGGCCATAAAATATACCCTTGAATGGTTTTTTAGCTCCGTTTAATTTTTAAAAACCTCCTTATTGCTACTGTTTAAGGAGAAAAAATTTAGATTATGGGGAGAAGCAAATGTGACATTCTGTTCCATATTAAAAGTTAATTTAGGACAGAACTGAAGGCCAAGATGTGGGTCTCCCTCTCTCTCCTCCTCCCCCCGCCCCCTTTGTAATGTAATTGACCCTTAATACGTCTGCAAGTCTTAGCATTTGTACTATGGAGGCTAACTACATTGGGGCACTTGTGCCAGGACAGTTGAAGTTAACTTGCCATGTCCAATATAAACCTCCCTTATAGACAGGGGTTTCAAACTTACCTGTTTTAAAAAAAAATGTAAACAGTCTGTAATGAGGCAAAACTGATGTTATTAATTTTTAAATTGTGGAGGTCATTTAAAAGACTAAATTCATGCCTGTGCAAAGAGCAAGCACTAAATCTATCACCACCTAAGCCCTGTTTCCTGTAGGGCATAGCTCTTGCGTTGGCTCTCTGCACATGGCTGAATTTCACCCTCCCATGCTATGGTGATGTGGCACTATATAAACATGTAGGTAGGAAAGAATTTAGATGATTGTGGGGCCTTGTGGACAAGAAAATGCACCACCCTGGTTACCACTAACTGCAGTCCATCTCGGCAGTCTCTTTGCAGAATCAAGGACAGTATGGACCACCCTAACTGGTGCTTTCTCCAGACCAGAGATGAGGGTGTGGGGAAAGTCCTTCAGTATGGGGAAGAAGAAGCCTACTTCTAGGCAAGAGACTTATTTTCCCAGGCTGTCAGTTCAGAAGCTTTCACTGTAACTTAAAATGGGGGAAAACTGATTTGATATCAAAACATTGCCGTCAAAAGCCCCTATTGAAATCAATGGGAGTCAGTATCTGGAAGGACTGGAGAGTTTGTCCTGTGGAATTTGGAAAATATTTTGTTCATAACCATGATCCAAATCCATTTGTCATTTTAATACAAGCCGTAATATAGCAGCTACAAACTTTTAGAAGTAGTAACTGGAGGGATACTACTGAAGACTATTTGTGCAAGTGTAATTTTGCATAAAATGCATCATAAATCTTATTCACACCATATACTGGTTAGAAGGAGTTATTCTAGCTTTTCAAGTAGGAAATATCTAGGAAACCGCCTACATTTATATTTACCTTAAAGCGCAGCTGGTCAGCCTCCCTGGTTATTAATAAATGTTTTATAACCTCCTTTGAAAGATTATTAAAATAAATTAAATTACTAAATGACCTGTTCTCTTTGGTGTAAGCACAGCTCTTGAAACAGGATTGGTTAATTTATTTGACCTCTCTTGGCTTAGCAACAAAACACCCTTCATTGTAGGGCCTACATAAACACTGACTTGTTCTCGCTGGTCTTTAAAAATTTTTTGTCATTAAATTTGATTGTTTTAAAAACTAGTGATAATATGAAATATGGTTTTGCGTGTCCAGAGCATTTCCATTGGAGGATTTTTATAATGCCTAACAAACACTAATTAATCTGTAATTCTCCTTTTGAGATCTGAAGTAAACTGAAGCACCGTTTGTGATTTGCTTAAAGTCTCTCACTGTCCGCTGTCAGGACAAGAACAGAACCCAGATCACACAGTCCAGGTCTAAGTCCTATCCTGCCCCTCCTAATAATGCATACAGCTTCACAAGAGATAGTAAACGGGGGAGAGAAATCTCCTTGCTGGGGAAGGCAAGCAGTCCTGATGGAAAAAAGATAAGTGTGTTATTGCTTTGGACAGTTTTATAAAAACTTTTCTGATAGAGTGGATTCAAAACATTAGTCCATTCATCTTCACCATTACCTCTGGGATATTTGTAATCAGGAGTACATCATCTTACTATATCATGGGTTTCAGAGTAACAGCTGTGTTAGTATGTATTCACAAAAAGAAAAGGAGTACTCTAAGGTGCCACAAGTACTCCTTTTTCTTTTTACTATATCATAGCCACTGCATCTGAGCCATCTTTTGTACCTATGTTACTTTGTGGTCCAATCCTGCGAACACTTATTGCTACAGTATTCAAGCATAGAGCCATATGCTAACTTCATTCTGTGTGACAGCCCCATTGTAATCACTTCATTACAGTGGAGCGATTTGTGGAGTAAAATACTACTCAACAAGACTAAGAGCTGACAATCTGGCCCGTAGTGCTGACAGTGGGATTACTCACAGTAGTAAGCATAATGCCTGGTAGTATTTCTAAGCTTTTGAGACCCTTTATTCTGTTAAACTGGCAGTGTGGTAGACGCTTTATTTCCCAAACAATGTTAAGAGTTAAGGATAGAATGTCAACCTGACTCCTGTATCTATCTGCAAATCTCTCTCTCTCTCTCTCTCTCTCTCTCTCTCTCTCTCTCAACTAGTTTGTATTGCAACAAGAATCATTTGTTTAAGCAAAATTTGATGTGTTTAATGTTATGCCATTCTGTCCATTGATTTGCTTTGTGATAGAAAAACACCCCGACCTTTCCTGAGAGATATAAGTCGTGTCTGCTTGTATGTTAAAGCCATAAACTGTTCAGTGTGCTCAAAGCGTTGATCTTTTTTCATTATTTTTTTTTTTTCTGAAGACAGGGGAAAAGACAAAACTAAAAAAACCAAACACATAATTTTTGATATAACTGTGGAAACATGGTTAGTTCTAACACAGCAGGTGGCTAAGGAACTCAATCTGTAGAAAGCAGCAGTGCTTTCAGTGCAATCAAAGTTAAGTGCAGAAATTTAATTAAATGGCAGCAAGGCTGGCAGAAACTTTGTAAAGCAGCAGTGCATTGTCAAATTCAACAATTATTTCAAGGAACACAATCCACAGATGGCATCTAATTGATAAATTAAGGCTCTGGTGCTCAAATCTGCCTACATTTAAGCTCTCCCCCCCCCCCCCCCTTAAGCTAAATATTTAAATTTTAAGGTTGTACCAATCTTTTGAAAATGTTTGGTAAAAGTTGTGTTTCATTTTTTTTTTTAAATGTACTAAATTCTCCAGAAACTTGAGCTATTTGTACCAGAAAGAGAAGCAGAGTTGTTGGGTTTTTTCCCCTTGAATGTTTTGTCTGGCAGGGAAGGTAGGATTGGGGGAGGGATAGCTCAGTGTAGCATTGGCCTGCTAAACCCAGGGTTGTGAGTTCAATCCTTGAGGGGGCTGTTTAGGGATCTGGGGCAAAAATTGGGGATTGTTCCTGCTTTGAGCAGTGGGTTGGACTATATGACCTCCTGAAGTCCCCTCCAACCCTGATATTCTATGACTTGTGGTTAAAACACTGGGCTGGGACCTGTACATCTAGGTTCAAGTCCTAGCTCTGTAACAGACTTCCTGTGTTACCTTGGGCAGATGGTCACTTAATTTATCTGCCCTCACTTCCCCATCTGTACAGGGGGTAACACTTGCCTGTTTCAGAGGAGTGTATGGGAAGATAAAAACTCATTAATGTTTGAACTGCCAAGATACTGAGGTGATGGGACCCACAGAAGTACTGAGACAGACAGATGTCTTCACCATTCAGAAAGTTGCTTGCTTTTGCATCTTTCCAGATCAGGGCAACTCCCTGGAAGTCTGATCTTGAAATCCTGCTCTATGGGTGCTCACTGGTGCCAGGGCAGTTTGTGGGTGTTAGGCTGCTGGCACTGACTCTGTGAAGAAGAGAGGGTGAATTTTATCATGACGTGTAGGGTGCACATATGCATCATGTATCCCCTGTGGGAGGGGGGCCTCTGAAGTCAGAGGTGACTTGCAAAAGGATTTTTTTTAAATGATCTTTGTCCTCTTTTCTCTTTTGCTGCTTTATGTAAAAAGTTATAGTCTGGCATTTTTGCCTGTTTGCTTCACGAGTTTGATGCTGTCGAATATCCACTAGTCCTCCTTTCAGATGTGCATAATGAGCTCTCTGTCTATCTCCAAGGCATCTAACAAGTCCTGCAGCAAAACCAGGGAGAACTACGCTTGAAATTCATAATATTGTTAGAGTAAAAAAAATCAGAGAAAATCACTATTTACACCCCCCCCCCCCAATATTTTTTTTCTTCCATTTTTTCCCCGTAAAAATATCAGGAATACATATATGTGCATATTTATCTATATATAAAAAACTGTATTTTATCTTCCAGGCCACATTTCAGCATTCTAAAGCTCAAATAAATAATTTTTAAAAAATAAAATCAAGTCTTTAAGCACTGCGCAATGCTTTGGTACCTCCACCCCCAAAGAATATTTTATTTGAATGTGGGAGGGAGTGGGGGAGAAAGTCTGGTATATGTATATATATCCTATATATTTGGTCTTTGCATTAAAAACAAAATTGGCTTTCAAATTTTGCCCCCTCTCTCATCCATATGTGTTCTTAGGAGATGTATGAGGGGAAAATGATCATTTCATTTTGTATGTATAAAGTCCAGTGTCAGATCTCCTTAATTACTCTTCTAAATGGGCTATGTATCCTTTATGTGGCACTAAAATCTCCATTCGTTGGGTTCAGAATGATGTAGCTGAATCAGTATTGTTGTTTTTGGTGCCTGCTGTTACCAACAATATACTCAAGTTCAGTATCACAACAACTTGTTTGCTCCCTCCCTCATCCCCCCCAGTCTAAATATATCCAACCAGTCAATCAACACTGGCAGGCATCAATGCTATGGCTGTCAGATTGAGTTAGCTCCGGATGGGCTAAACTACTGGCTTGCTTTCTGAGCTTGAAAATGTATTCAAATAGTGGCATAAAAATTAGACTTGCATATAGGTAGTGACTGGTAACGGGCACTTATAGAGAAAGAATGATGCAGCATTTTAGTAGAATATAGGTCTCCTTCCCATCTACCTCTGTTGTAGATTAGAAATAATAAAATACATGCTGATATTTATGGCTACATGCTTAGTGAACAGAAACATGTTTGAATTTTCATTAATCTGAATTTTGAGTTTTTAATAGAACAAAGAGTGAAAGACTAGAAATTAAAGAGCTGCTAATATCTGGAAAACTCTTTGAAAACATTTGGTTTAGAGCCAAAACTATTTAGGTCTTGTATTCTCTCTCTTTTTTTCTTACCCTTAAAATTATTTTTTTAATGGAATGTTTTAGCGAACACATTATCTGTGTTACTACTTATTTCCAACCTGAAGTAGCTGGCCTCTAGCTATTTCCTGCTCAACAAGTTGGGATGTCACAAATCCAGGAGTGTAGGTTTACATGCAGGATAGTAGCAGGAGCAGATGGAATTTGGAAAAGGATTTTTTTTCCTCCTTTATCTTTTTAAACTTCCTGAGGAAGAAATAAAAGGATTTTGCATAGCACCTTTCACAGCACTTTCTTCATAGTGAAACCTACAGGAGTAATTGCAAACCTACAATTGAAATGTAGATCTCTGTCCCTAGGGTAGTGCATGACAGTTGTGTGTAGCAGGGTAGTGCATAGCAACACCAGAGTGTATTAAAACAGTGGTTCTCAACCAGGGGTCTGGGCCCCCTGGGGGGCTGCAAGCAGGTTTCAGGGGGGCTGCCAATCCTAGGGCCCAGGGCGGAAAGCCGAGGCCCTGCCATATGGGGCTGAAGCCGCGGGCCCTGAGCCCCGCCATCTGGGGCTGAAGCCGAAGCCTGATCAATAGAGCTTAACGGGGCCCCAGGCAGTTGCCCAGCTTGCTACCCACTAATGCCTGCCCTGGCTTTTATATGCAGCAAAACAGGTGTTGTGACACATGTGGGCCATGGAGGTTTTATAGCATGGTGGGGGTGGGGGATGACTCAGAAAGAAGAAGGTCGAGAACCCATGTATTAGGAGATGACACAAAGAGGAAAGCCATGTCCATTTGTAACTGCGGGGGGAGCTGAAATGGGTAGAATGTATCTACCTGGAAATTTGGATCCAGATTGAGCATGTAAGTAGTTCCATTGACTTCAACAGAAGCAGAGTTAGGCCTGAATGCTTTTGAAAAACCAACTCTAAACGCTTAGGTCAGTTGAACACACTGGGGGTGTGTGTGTGTGTGTGTACTATGTAGTTTGTTTGTGGTAGCACCTACAATGCACTAGGTACTGTTCAAACCTAAAAGAAGGCAAGGAGCTTATATGCACTCACTTCTCCCGATAGCACAGTGTTGAAAACTTAAAAACTCAAGAGGTTGTGCATTCCATTATCTATCTATCTATCTATCTTAAGATCAGAGCTTGCATTTTAAAAACCACTGAATGGATTCTGAGTCCCAGTTGCAGAATCTCCAGCCTGCTTGAGTAATCCTTTGTGGAGAATAAGAACAGCCTCCAACCAAATAAAGCTGGCATGCGGAAGAAAAACAAACGGGTCATTCTTTGTTTCCATGTCCAAAGTCTGATGGTTACATCAGGAGTGATGCCAGATGTCAGCCATTTGTATATCACCAGGTCACAATAGCAGAACAGCTTGGAGTGGGAGTGGTGTGGCGGGAAACTGTCTTTAAAAGCCTTTTAAACTGTAAGTAGAGAGCGATTTATTCTCCATGGAGAAGACCTGACATCCGTGGAGATCTGATTCCTCCATTTGTTAACAGATCGCAGTAGTGCATGCTTCCCCTGTGCTGCCCTGCCAGTGTGCTCCAAACCTGGCCTGGAGAGGGGGAATTTGGAGGTGCAGCAAAATGTAAATTAACATGCAAAGTTGTGAGACATTTCAAGCTCAGGGCTGCTGGGGTTCCATAGCAGGGTATTTGGTGGGGTGTGGAAGTGCAGACATAGTGCCTCAATACCTCTCCACTGTTCCTCTATCATGGGGGCACGTTTCTCAGCTTAGAGCAAGCTGCCAATTTTGAGAGTCTCTCACTTGTGTTTGTAAATCTGTTTACGTCAGAAATGGTGAATTGTTAGGCTGAGGCAATGGGCACTCCAGTAAATTCATGCAGGTTCAAATAATTTGTCTTTTGTGGTTTCCAGCACATTTATCCTTCCTTGCGTACCTCGGATTAAGTCATTTTCACTTGGGCCTTGGGAGGATGAGAGGCATGAATGGTATGCCCCTGTCCCTGCCTTTCTCCCCTTCCCCCCACAAGCTGTAGTAGTTGGGCTGCAAATGCACTGGGGTTTCACTGTCCTGGTTCAGTCTTGCATTCTCCTTTTAAAAGCAGTGAGTCAAAGTTTCATAGTGTGGCTTTAAGGCCAGAAGGGTCCATCAGATCTAGTCTGGCCCTTTGTACAAGAGAGACCATACAGCTTCATTTGGTTACTGCTTCAGTGACCAGCTGAAGCGTGTTTTCTAGAAAGGCATCCTGGCTTGATTTGAAGACTTCAAGAGACGGGCTGAAGGTGCAAAATTTTGCTGCAAAGTTCAAGGATACTTGGATTTTACATTTAGCCTTGGCCCCATCTCTGCCTAAAAAGCTACGACGCAGTGACTATCCTTTCCTCTGCACGGAATCCTACAAGTTTCAGTTAAGAAGGTTAAATTTAGATCACACCTACATTTGCACTTTCCTTCGTTCTCTACGATATGTCTACACAGCAGTCGGAGGTGTGATTATGTAACCCACACACCAATTGCATATTGTGTAGACAAATCCCATAGTAGCTTTAATCTAGGGAGTGTGGCTAAAAATGTCAGTAAAGTTGCGGAGGCACAGACCCTGGCATGGGCTCGGAGCACGAGTATGTACCCAGGGTTCCAGGCACGCCTGCACTGAAGCACACACCGCTGTGTCTTCGCTGCTGGTTTTGGCTGTGCTAATTAGATTAAACCTAAAGCGGGTATGCCTATGCAATCTGCCTCTGGTTGCAGTGTAGACGCACCCTCAGAATGCATTGTGGGTAGAGTATCACCCTGCAAATGTCACTTTATGCTCTTTATACCCTTTATACTAGAGTTGAGACTGTATCAGAATGCAAATGAAATATTTGCCTGGTTAAGGTGTACAAGTTTGTAATGGCTAAGAACAAACCTGTCATCATTACCTGATCGTTGGAGATCATCTTTTCTATGTCTTGACCATATTTGACCTTGCATTTCTGCCTCCCTTCAAAGCAACTTCCTTGTAAGGCCATTTGACTGTGTGGTATTGAAATCACAGAAGTCTGGTTTCAACAAGTCTCCCAATCCATTGCAGAAGTCACTGAGACGTGCAGAGAGAACTGAAGGGGTCTATCTTTTATCGGAGCTAATTCTTGTCATTACTGTGTTGTTTTCAGAACTCTTTTGCTGCTAGTTCATTTACATTTGTGGGCTTTGGTGTGAATTTAATGCTAGGGAATGGTGACTAGGCTTGACAGCCTTGGAGGATGAAAAGGTCTCTTTTAGTCACAGAATGAGTACAGCCCATGATCACAGCAATGTGAGCTTCCCCACCAATGTACTTGCTCTGGGGGGACCACCTCTAGGGACGAGATGTGTGGTTCTTTCTATGTCTGGGTCCCAATTTTCAGAGGTTTTGAGCACCCACAACAGTTGTTGGAGTCACTGGGAGCTACAGGTGCATAGCACTTGTAGAACTCAGGCCCTTGGTGTTTGAGAGTGCCAGTTGTGACTGTAGAAATGTGGACTCCAATCCACTGGGATCAGAAGTTCTCTGTATAACTTGAGACTTGGATTTTCAAAGGAGTTAAGGGCCTATCTTGCATTATATTGAATTTCCAGGGGAGCTGGGCCAGTATTTTGTTGCAACTTATGATTTGTAATGCAGTAGCACCTAGGAGCTCAAGGCATGGATCAGGACTCCATTGTGCTAGGCACTGTACAAACACAGAACAAAAAGAGGGTCCCTGCGCCTCACTTTGATAATACCAGCTGTAGTCCTTATCACCTTTATTCCCTCTTGAAAAGTGGATTAACCGCATGAGCCTTTAATATGTGACAGTAAGAGTTCTGATAAATTTTGTGTACCAATGCCCCCCTACTTTCCTTGGTGTATGTTATGGAAGACTTTGTATTTAAATATTTTTTATGAGAGATTTAAAAAAAACCACACACTTTTTAAAGGATCTTATTCTCTTTAAATTAAAAAGTAAAGTGCTTAGTTGAATGTTCAACTGAAAGATGCTATAAAAGTACGAAGTATTTGCAACTACATGGAACCATGGTGGGATTTATGCACTCAGAGATGACTCTATAAATACTATTTACTTCAACTAGTCAGATAACACAAATTGCATTGGATTGAAAATTCTAGCATGCGTCTTATAAACCGGGAGAGAAAATAAGTCTGGGGATAAATGGGGATAATGATACTGACTCCTTTGTAAATCGCTTTGAGATGTACAGATGAAAAGCACTGTAGAAGAGAGAGGTGGTATTATTATGATAGATATTATTTCGGTGCTAGATTCAGAATGATCAGATTGTGCTAGCAACATTGTAGCTGTGTGTTTCTGGGCATTTTGTAAATATATTTGTCAGGCTGTATGATTGATTGCCCCCAGAGGGGCACTATACTGTGTATAAGATTTAATAAGTTAGTCTTTGCTGGTCACTGGTAAGGTGTGATATAACTGGCGAACACGAAAACTTTTAAAGAATAAGTCTGTTTCTAGAAAGTAAGATTAATCTGCTCAAAAAACTGACATTTCATAGCTGATTTAATCAATATCTCATACATTTAAACCCGGACATATTTTGGTGTTGTAGAGTTGCTGTGGTCAACATATCTAGATCCTTGAAAGGAGTCAGTTTCAACCTTCTCCTTTCTTTCTGTTCATTAAAAATAGTTCTGCTATGAAACTGCCTCCACTAGATTGGCCAACCGTGATTTCACTATTGGCAACTCCAGTCCCAAAACTTGGAAGAGAAGTGATACGTACCCAAAGCAGCGCTGGTTGGGAAATGCTTCCCCCACCCCCACTGCAAAAGTTTGGACAGAGATAAACTTTTTTCATTTTTATCAATATGTTTCTTCAACTTATAGGTTTGGTTTTTTTGTTGAAACACTGAAAATTTGGTTCCAGAAGAACTAAAATTTTCACTGCAAACTGATTTTTTTCCACAATTTTTTTTTTCTTTTATGGAAAATGTGTGAACATCTCTAATCTGTAGCCAACTTTAAGGAAACATTAATTATCTTCTATTTTCCAGAAGTTTGCAGAGGCCCATTGTCTTAGATGATGTGCAAATTATTATTATTTCTATTACTGTAGCTCCTAGGAGTCCTGGTCATGGTGAGAACCCCATTGTGCTATACATTAAGTTAATTTTTCCTAACTAGGGCTGCCCCATTCAGATCATCCCAACACAGCATGCTGAAGTTCTTTACGCTCCTTCACCTTGCAAATCCCACCATGCAAAAAACAAACAAGCAACCTCAGCCAAATAATTTGTTCTCCTAGCGGGAAAAATCTGGGCACGTACCATCAGCTTTTGCAACATCTGGGTGCCTGTAATGGGTTCATCTTATGCATTGGGCCAGATTTTGATCATTTGCTACTTTATTGGCCATTACAATGCTTTCCTCTCCTATTCAGATATTTCAGTCTTCCCTCCTTCCTCTGTCCTTCCAGCCCTTAACTCACTTTTGGTTTTTATCTCTGTATTCCCTTCAATTTGCCTAAAAATCTTTCAGGTAACTGCGTATTGAACATAACGCCTGGCCCTGATATTAATACCTGCTTTATCCAGGATATAACTTTAGTGCTAGAAGTAATCTGTTTTTCCACAGTATTTTACAGATGAGCACTGAAAAGTGTCTTTATTCAGTTTGACTGTTGCTATTATATGGCAAGGCATTCAATAAAAGTTGTGATTTATGAGATGTGTGTGGCTGTTGTTGTTTTTCGCTCTGTCATCTATCAGGGAGAGAAAAGCCAGGCCTGATAATTCTTGGCACACAGCTTTTTCAGTTAAGAATGTCAGCTGTCATGCTGTCAAGAGAAGTTATTGCTCTAGATTTAAAAAAATAAATAAATAGAGATCCAGCTTCTTACTGTGGTACGTTGATAAGGGAGCGCTTTCTGAATTTCTGAAAAAGTGTGTCCCATGTAAGGCCCTTGGAGTATGCCCACTTAAACTTCCAGTGCTTTGTGTTTTCAATGTGTGACAGGCTTGATTGCTTAATATAATAAAACATTCAGTTCCTTTTTTGCTGCTTTTGTGTATTTTCCTGTCCACTGTTTAATGGAGCACTCTTTCTTTTTGGCTAGGTATTTTAAAAATGCTATTTTGCAAAGTATGTGAATATTAGATAAACTGCTGTTGAATAAAAGCCCTGTCATATTTGGTGGCTTGATGCATACATAAAACGGACCTAATTGAAGACAGAAGCTGTTTGTCACAAATGTGAATGTAAGGTTGGGGGGCAGAGAGGAAGAATTATGTTAAATGCCAGGTTGATTTTTTTTCTTCATTAGTTATTTGCAGAAATGTATCAAAAAGCCATTTTAATGCAATGTACAATACTATTGCAAACTTGTGCTCTGCATCCTAAGTGCCTGGTTGCAGCACAGTTAGACGCTGAAATCATTCCTCGATTAGTCCCCAGAGTCCTATATAAGTCTAACTCTCAACATGTGGTCTCTGACTTAACAATAGATGAAGGATTGTTGAACTTGAACAGAACGTATAACCTGCAATTTTCAAACCTGGAACTTTTTTTCCCTTCTACCCAAAAGATCCTACAAAACTTCACTACAGGCAGCAAGTGTATTTGCCTTCACGGCAAAACTTGGGAAATGGGAAGATTGGTGCATCCAAGTTCATAAAAATGGGTAGCAAATCACTAAGGAAAGAGAAGCAGGGAAGTTTTTTCTAGCTACCGTAGAAATCTGAGCTTTCTGGCCTCAGGGCTTTGAGTTCTACTGGGGGGGGGGGGAGGGGGTGATGGGGAAGGTCAGCTGTGCAGGTCATAAGAGAGGGGAAAATGGCTCTTTCGATAGAAAAGGAGTACTTGTGGCACCTGAGAGACTAACCAATTTATTTGAGCATAAGCTTTCGTGAGCTACAGCTCACTTCATCGAATCCACTGATGAAGTGAGCTGTAGCTCACGAAAGCTTATGCTCAAATAAATTGGTTAGTCTCTAAGGTGCCACAAGCACTCCTTTTCTTTTTGCGAATACAGACTAACACGGCTGCTACTCTGAAACCTGTCATTTAAATAAGGACTCTGCAACTTCCTTTTGATTCTGTGGGGGCAGTTTCCATCCGCCTTTTCATTGCCAGTTTCTAATTTCAGAGTTTTATTTAGCTCTGATTTAAAAATCTTCTCCTGTGAAGAATTTTGGTACAGATTCTTTTTAAATGTATTTTTTTAAGGGGGAACCTCCATGAGATTTGTTGTCTTTTTATGTGCTGAAGTGGAGGGACTTGTGCATGTGCACAGATACGCACAATTCACAGGTGACTCTTCCAGAACAGTGTTGTCTTCAGTGACTCTTGGCATAGCTCTTCTCCTGACTTTTTGCATAACAAAGCTCAAAAACTTCTAGCCTTATTTTGAAACACCTGACTTAATCACAGATCTTGGTCTGTGTTGTAATTAGGAATGGAGTTCTTGCTGCCTTTGATGCAGCTGACCATTGAAAGTAAGTTCCCCAGGTGCAAACAGCAGCTTTGTCTGTCTACACTGAGGTTTGCTCTGGGTCAAGCTACACTAGAACCTCAGAGCTACAAACACCAGAGTTACAAACTGACCGGTCATCACACACCCCATTTGGAACCAGAAATATGCAACCAGGCAGTAGCGGAAACAAAGACCCCCGCACCTCCCAAAAAAGGGCAAATATAGTGCAGTACTGTGTATAAATGTAAACCTACTAAAAAAAGATTTGACAGGGTATGTAAACTGATTCTGTGCGAGTTTCATTTAAATTAAGAGGGTTAAAAGCAGCATTTTTTTTTTTCTGCATAGTAAAGTTTCAAAGCTGTATTAAGTCAATGATCAGTTGTAAACTTTTGAAAGAACCACCGTAACGTTTTGTTCAGAGTTAGGAACATTTCTGAGTTATGAACAACCTCTAGTCCTGAGGCGTTCGAAACTCTGAGGTTCTACATTTTCCACTGAATGCATCCGATGAAGTGAGTTGTAGCTCACGAAAGCTTATGCTCAAATAAATTTGTTAGTCTCTAAGGTGCCACAAGTCCTCCTTTTCTTTTTGAGGTTCTACTGTATACCAAAGCCTGGCCACTGATGGCTGTGATCAGGACAATCCCCTAGCATAGACAATCCCTTACTATAAAGGCAGAGATCTAGGAATCCAGTCATCTTGATGATTTAGACTTTTACTGGGAGATCTTTGGTGTAATGTTACAGTGACTTGATTCAGGTCCCACAAACCCGTAAGAATACCAGCCTAATAGTATTTGCTGTGTACCAGAACTATGGGGGTGGGGGAAGGGAGAGGAAGGAGAGTAATTCCAGCTGATGACTTATTTTCAGTAACATGATTATTGCTGACCTGTTGGCATTTATAACTGCTCTGTGAGGCAGTATGTCACCTGAACAGTGTACTGTGTATCTTAGGGGAGGTCAGGAACAAAAAACTTAGGAGACCCTGTTGTAGTCATCCTTAAGCAAGTAAATAAAAATGACACCCTTCAGTGGTTCCTGGAGTTCTGTGATCTGATAGCTTTGGGGAGGGAAAGCAGTGACAAGCCCGGCAACATGATAGCAATCCACTTTTAATCCGCTATCTGTGCCCACTTTTCTCAGTGTCGAACGAGGAGATTCTTCCTGGATTCAGCCTAATGCCCAAGTGGATGAGCTTAGAGATGTGGTGCAAAATTATCCTGACGTCAGTGTTGTCACATGCTCTTGTGGATGGTATTGTCCGTTACCTTACAATGTTGTGGGGGGTGGGGGTGGTGGTGGTGGGTTTTTGGGGTTTTTTTTTTTTAAAAGTGAGACACTTGTAGTCAGACAGTTCAGAGTTGGGGATATCTCTGATCAGGGTGCAGAGAAAGGCAGGGCTCTCTCTGTGAAGTAACATCTGGTGTTGCTGAACAGAACTGTGAGATTTGGTTAACAGAGGAGTTCTGGTTCAGTACAGTGGCCCTTAATCTTTCATACAGGACACCATCTTCCACACTGGGAACTCCTTCTCCTCAGCCCCCCTCCCATGCAGCATCCTATTTAGCAACATGAGAAGGACAGGATGGTTACTAGATTGACAGCCCCTGTCTTAGGGCTATTGTTTCAGGCTGCCTGCAGACTCAGGCAGGCATCACTGTACCAATTTACCCTTGGTTTATATATTTAAGGTTTTCCCTGCAACCATAAGGGCAAGAAACCTTTCTTTTTTAAAAAAGGGGGTGGGTGTGGCTGCAAGCTCCCCAGAAATATGGACACAACCCCCTGGTTAAGAACCCCTGGTCTATTGTTATGAGAAGCCTGGAACTCGTGAAGCCTGGCTCTGTCACTGACTTCATCTGTAGCTGTGTGCTGCAGGTCAGGTCACTTAACATTTCTACTTCAGTGCAGGGTATGTGAATTAGGGCTAGTCTTCATGGGGAAGTTTGTGCGAAATAGCTAAGATGGGAAGTTAAAGCACAATAGCTCTTCCACACTAGCTCCCAGTGGAGACACTTATTTCACACCGAGTGCCCACAGGGGGAGCTAAAGTAGAATAGTTACTTTGCACTTGCTATTTTGAGCTTTTCCCCAAGACAAGCCCTTAGTGAATCTCTTTATAAAGCACCTTGAATATGGTTCCATATAGACCCTTTTTAAAAAATAAATATTTACAGAAAGTGATAAAGCGCACTCATTTGAAGAAGAGCATCTTTGTTTTTCTAGGAGAGTTTGGAATGATAGTATTTGAGCTCTGATAATGACAGCTTTTCCTGCAATGGGTTACCTGGACCATCATCATGATTATTGTACAAGCAACTTTCATCCCACAGGATCACCAGACTCATGTATTGCAAGAATTACCCACATGGAGAGATACTGGCTGTCACACAGCCACCTGTGGAGTAAATATGTTGTCTGGTTAACAACACAGCTCAGTGTGTCTTAGCATGTATGCAGGAAGGGCTTAGGGAGGCAGAATTTAATTGCCAGAGTTGGAATTTGGTCAGGGTTAATATCCCTTTACTCATGTGAAATGCTTGTCTCTGTAACCCCAAACAGGAAAAGGAAAAAACTCTGGGTGTTGGCTTATGCTAATGGGCAAAAGAGCTAATAATTCAATTGGGCTTAATTTTCATTTTCTTTAACCTGTTGAGAGGGCATGCGCCTTGATCAGTGGCAGTCTCTTTTAAAAACTAGGCACTGAGTCACACTACATATTATGCAATCTAAATGCAAACATACACACAATTAGATTTTTTTTTCTTGAATGCTGTTACCAAATACTATGCTTTACAATGCTAACAACTTTAAAGTCAATTCTTCCTGGAGATAACTGATTTATTAAACTCCTATCCCTTCCGAAGGCAAAGCTAATTGCAATTAGCAGACAAAGCAACATGTAGCAGATATCGTTCCGAGCAATAAATCTTTCAACATTGGGCGCTCACCCATTAATATGCTTTGAAAACAGACTTGTGCAGGCCAATGGACATGTGCCTTCAACCTGGGTTTGTGTGAGAGGGTGCGTATACATGGATATGCACTGTGTACAGGCAGTGCATACATTGAACATGTGGTATGATCATAGAATCTCAGGGTTGGAAGAGACCTCAGGAGGTCATCTAGTCCAACCCACTGCTCAAAGCAGGACCAATCCCAATTTTTGCCCCAGATCCCTAAATGGCCCCATCAAGGATTGAACTCACAACCCTGGGTTTAGCAGGCCCATGCTCAAACCACTGAGCTATCCCTCCCAAACATTGATCATCTTCTTAGTTTGTGTATGCATGCATATATGTTGTATATGAGTGATTCATGTGCATTCAGTATGTTGTGTGTATAATATAATATCTATTAAGGCAATGTATAGCTTGAGTTCTTTAGTTTGTGTGGTAGTATGTATGCATATGTGTTATATATGGGTGATACCTGCGTTCAGTGTGTGATATTATATCTATCAGGCTATGCATATATGGTGCTTCTTAATTTAGGCAAACTTGACAGTGTGGGGACGCAGGTAGGGTGATCTGAGAGCAAGTGTGAAAAATTGGGACACTTTTTTTTTTTTTCCGGGGGCAGCAGGTATAGTTACCTGTATAAGACACAGCCCCTACAATTTAGATAATATCGGAAAGTCTGGTCACCCTACACCAAGGTGAGGAATCCCAGCATCTGTTTCTCCTGGTAGGAACATAAAAGCAGTGAAGCATTTGTGTTCTTCCTCTTAATGAATGAAGAAAAGTGTGTTAATTAGCTCCATGAGCCCCTGATGATGATGACCAGTGAGAAAAGTTTAATTCTGCCAGAAGTCCCGTGACCCGGCGTTTTCATTTGGCATCAAGACATTTAGTTTTAACTAGAAATGTATATTTCATGGGTCATTCTAACTTGGTTTTCTATCATATTTTTTGTGGTGTGATTTCCCCTCCTCCCTTTTTTTTTCCTCCCCCCCTGGAGGCAGCACTGCTGTTTTTTCTCTGCTTTCCCCTCCTTTGCTCCTGTTCTCCTTCTGCTGTCTTTCTTTTCCACCTGTTCAGATCCCATTTACATTCACACAGCTCAAACTCTTGCCCTTTGATAAAGGACTGCAAGTCCAAAGATCCCAAATGCTTTCACTGGTCCTGCAGCCCTCAGCACCATCCCATCCTCACTACCTATTTCTCCTCCTCTCTACTTCCCACCACTTCCCCTCTAGGTTAGCTTTTCCTTGCCAACCCCACATCATTCCTCCTCTCTGGTCCAATCCTCATCCCTCCAGACCATTCAAATCAGCATCCCACTTCCTAACTTCAGCGGAAGTTTGTGCTCATTGTTTGGAGGGTCTCATTTCCATCTGAGCTGAACCCTGAAGGGCTGTGGGATCTTT
The DNA here is from genome assembly GCF_965152235.1 of Eretmochelys imbricata. Taxonomy (NCBI): domain Eukaryota; kingdom Metazoa; phylum Chordata; order Testudines; family Cheloniidae; genus Eretmochelys; species Eretmochelys imbricata. The sequence continues at coordinate 8,994,171 of NC_135588.1, read as the reverse complement.
CTGCATTGGAATCTTTTATCATGATTCTCCCAAGACTTCAAAGTGCCCCGGCTGTAAGTCTCAGAGGGTTTTATGGATTCTGGGGTTCTTCAGGCAAGAAGGACCTGCAAACCGGGAAGTGAGAGCATTCTGCAGGCAGAACAGGTGTGGGTGCCAAACTAAGCAGCGTGATGACAGGTTTCAGAGTCGCAGCCTTGTTAGTCTGTATTCGCAAAAAGAAAAGGAGTACTTGTGGCACCTTAGAGACTAACCAATTTATTTGAGCATAAGCTTTCGTGAGCTACAGCTCACTTCATCGGATGCATACTGTGGAAAATGTAGAAGAACTTTTTATACGCACAAAGCATGAAAAAATACCTCCCCCCACCCCACTCTCCTGCTGGTAATAGCTTATCTAAAATGATCACTCTCCTTACAATGTGTATGATAATCAAGTTGGGCTGGAAATGATCACTTTAGATAAGCTATTACCAGCAGGAGAGTGGGGTGGGGAGAGGTATTTTTTCATGCTTTGTGTGTATAAAAAGATGTTCTACACTTTCCACAGTATGCATCCGATGAAGTGAGCTGTAGCTCACGAAAGCTTATGCTCAAATAAATTGGTTAGTCTCTAAGGCGCCACAAGTACTCCTTTTCTTCAAGCAGCGCGAGTGAACTGATAAAATTGTGCTTGTTGCCTAATGTGAGGGAATTGCTTACGTTTGTGCACTCAGTCCATGGGGTTTGACTGGCCGTGTCGCCTAGTGTACAGAGCACTGGACTGGGACTCAGGAGACCTTGGTTTTATTCCCAGTTCTGCCACTGGTCTGCTTGGTGACCTTGGGCAAGACACTTCCCCTGTCTTTGCCGCTGTGTTTCCTCCCTTGTGAAATGTGGATAATGATACTGCCCTCTTTTGTAAAGCACTTTGAGATCAGCTGATAAGTGCAATACAAGAGCTAGGTATTATTATTTTATTGAAGTATTTATTTTTCAGTTATAAGAAGACTGATTGGTGTGACTCAGTGGAGACAACTGCAGTACATTACACGCAGGACAGTATGTGTGAGGGACGAGGAGAGCGGCTTGACTGCCAACTATACACTTCTCAGGCCTCTTTGTACAAAAATCTCTAATGGCTTAGTGGGCTAACAGTATGCATTGCTTTAACTTTGTTTATTAACACTGATCATACCTCTCTCTTCCCATGTGTCTTTACCTCACTCCCTTCCTGCCTCCCTCCTCAGTGCCTGTGATTTGCAGGCAGATGAACTTTCAAGCCAGCAGCGTAGGACTGTGCATCTTCCCTGTTTCCCAGATAGTGACTTGATGGCATAAAGCTGAGAAACGAGTCTTCAAAGTTTTGGTCGGTAGTTACCGCTGTTCCCTGACTGCCTCTCTGTTTCAATAAACAATTGATTCAAAACCATGGTTTCCAGTACTGGGGAAAATATTTCATGCTGGGTTTGTAAAAATGATCTAAATGGAACTGACATCATGGCTATAAAACACCTGTAACATTACACATTTAGTTATGTTACTGGAGGCTTGAGTTTCTTTTGATTAGTAGTATTTTATTTGCCACTTTCTTCCCCCCTCTGAAAGCAAAGCTTTCTGTATATGAGGATTTATAGAAATGTGTTACTAGCACAAAAAAAGTCACTTACAGTAAGACATTGGTATAAAGGAGAAATAATATATTGTTTTGGAGTCTTTGGCTGATTTCTCTTTCTTGGTATGATCATTTTAGCTCAGAACAATATATATAATAATCATTAATATCAACAATATCATCTTGCAGTTTTTCAGTACCTTCCAGTCAGGCTCTTGGAAGTTTAGACATCTTAATGAATAAAGCTTCACAACATGCCTGGGTAGACTATACATACCCGCCTATCCCCAGACCTTTTACAGGCATGGAAACTTAGGCACAAAGGACTCGATTCTGCAAGGTGCTGTCAGTGGCAGATTAGTCATTGGGCCAACGGGGTCCATGCTCAGGGGCCCTGGCCAATTGGAGGGGTCCCTGAAAATGGGAGCCCCCATGCCTGGACCCCTCTCTGCCAGCTGGGCGCTCCTGCCAGGAAGCGGAGCGAGTCCCCACGCCCCGACCCTGCCCCCCTTCAGGAGTGCCGGGTAGGTGGGGGAAGCCCCCATGCTCTGACCCCACTCCCTGTCAGGAGCAGAAGGGGTAGGGAGGGGCCCCCCACTTGCTTTGGCCCAGGGCCCCACAAAACTATAATCCGCCTCTGGGTGCTTTGCAGTCTGGCCCTGATCCAGCAGTTGATCTTCCTCACATAGTTAGAGTTAAACTTGTGCTTAAATGCTGAGCACTGTGGCCCCACTCCACCAAAGCGTCTTTCAGAGTCAAGCCTATGGACTTTCCCCCATGGTCACAAAGGGAATAGAGAGCACATCTGGGAGGCAGGAGCCAAGAGTTTTGAGTTCCTAAATTGTGTTTTAGTCACCATCTTTATCTGTTAGACTAAGGCCACTGCCTGGGTTAAGGCTGGTTGAAGGTTAAGTAAAGTATTTCACTGCTCTGCGTAAACTGGGGGCGTCTTCTCCTTATTCACATGCTCATCTCATTCTTGAGGCCATCATGGCTGCTTGACCAGCAGGCTGAAGGAGTATTCAGTCAGCTTTTAGACCGGGGTAGGCAACCTATGGCCCGGGTGCCAAAGGTGGCACGCAAGCTGATTTTCAGTGGCACTCACACTGCCCAGGTCCTCGCCACCGGTCTGGGGGGGCTCTGCATTTTAATTTAATTTTAAATGAAGCTTCTTAAACGTTTTAAAAACCTTATTTACTTTACATACAACAATAGTTTAGTTATATATTATAGATTTATAGAAAGAGACCTTCTAAAAAGTTAAAATGTATCACTGGCACGCGAAACCTTAAATTAGAGTGAATAAATGAAGACTCGGCACACCACTTCTGAAAGGTTGCCGACCCCTTTTTTAGAGTCACAACCATACTATTCCTTGAATGGCCAGTGGGATCTCTGATGGGGGAGGACACTTCCTTCCCCATTGTGGAGGTGGGTTTGGAGTGACATGATGCTGCTTGCAACGCACCTAATCCCCCTGAGAAAATAAAAAGATGAAAGGAAAAAAAAGTGATATTTCCCTGTACCGGGATGCAGAGAAGTCTGTTTCAAAAGCCACAGCAAGGAAAAGCCAGGCATTTCTCAAGAGCTCAGTGGTCTCGCATCAGATGAAAAGCTCATCCTTATGAGAGAGAGAAAAAAAAAAAAAAAAAGTGGAGTGTTGCATAGATATCAGCTTTGCTCAGCAGATTAAGGAAAACTTGCTCATCAGTAACTGATTGCCATGTGCATCTATATTATGTAGATGAAATTAATCAAGGCTAAGGGTTAAAGTTTCCATTTGTTCTTTTTGAGAAATCATCTGGAGTAGTTTGGGAGGGAGGTAAATTGCTTTAAACATTTTCTCCTCCCTCCCCCCCACCTCTCCCCATGCTCCCGTGAAGCTTTCTTCTCTTGTCGGACTGCTGCCTAGAATCTTAACACAGTGTTGACACTGATTGGACAGGGCTCTTATGAAACACTAGTTGACACTAGCTATTCGATTACGAAGTAGTGGTCTACTTAAAATATGTCCTCCTGCGCTGTATGAGCCACAAACTTTTTTGCAGGGGTTTGTTTGTGTGTGCAGCTGGGGGAAAATATGAACCCGTGAGGAAAAGGAGGAGGATATATTTGTTTCCAGTTGTATCTGACTCTGTATTCTGATTTCTTTTCACACTGGCCTCTGACCTATCTACCTCCAAATAGTTTTTTCTTTCTGTTTATCTTGTTTGCAGGCGTGCGCTTGGAAAAGTGGTGGGTTGACAGTGCTGTAAAAGCATCTCTAACTGCCAAACAGGTGCTGTATGGGGTAGTGGTGCAGCAAGCTGCCTCAACCCTAACCAGATAGGACTACCCTCCCCTACTGTAGATGCAGTCACATCTTTCTCCTGCCATCTTTCAGCTGCCAGTCAATGCCAGTTGTGATGTGGACACCTGCTGACTAGGGATGGGATTGAGACCTCCTAGGTATTTTTGACAAGAACAGCTATTAGCTGTTAATAATGTTTGGTCAAACTTGCCCTAGTGGTGAAAGTCCCTGGTCTCGTTACCTACTCCCTGAGCCATTAGATCTTTCCTTCCCCAGTGAACAAGGTGAGCGCTTCTGCTCGGCTCTGCAGTGCCTGGGAACTGCTGTTCTGTAGGCAGAAAGCTGCAGCTGTATGCAAATATGTCAACAATCGAAGATACGTATTCAGTTTTGCCTAACGTCTTTGCTCTGAGCTCACGGATTTTAATTGGGATGGTTATAACTTTAATCATACAAACATGGGGAACTATTCTTGGTTGAGATTTTTGAGTCAATGGAAGCTGGGGAAAAAATCAGGTCACTCAAGTGCCTCGGTGTCGATTCCGGAATCTAGCTTTGGGCACGCAGGTTGGAAAATCTTGGCCTTTGTAGTTACCGTCCAAGAGGTCGCTCCACACTGGGAGCAGATCCTGTGTAAGTTGTCATAGCTCCACTGCTTTCAAATGGGACTATGACGGTTGACAGCAGCTGAGGATCTGTCCCACTGTGTGTGTGAGCAGAAATTGCTCTTCGCAGTCCCCTCTGACCTCTGTACAGAGCCTTTCTCTTTGCTAGCCCTTCTCTGATTGCTCAAGCTTGGACAGATGATAGCTGTGCTCCCTTGCAGTGATGTTTTGGAAAACTCCACAGCTCAAGTTTCCCAGCTTGACATACTTTAGCCAGCTCTAGCTGAAAGCCTCCTTCCTATGCATACAACTTGTGTATCCTTGCTTCCAGTCTATGGTGAACACGTCGTCTATAAACACAGTCCCTCACAAACGTATGCCATACTGTAGGACACAGTTTCTATGGTTGTAGTTTCTTTTCTTGGCAGATCTCATTTCATTGCAGGAGTGCAGTATAATTGAATCACCAACATCAGTAAATCTTGGCAATGGCTAGTCGATGCATTCCCACTAAATATTCTTACAGTATCTTTGATTGTGAGGTCTCTGGGGCAGAGAGCTTTCTTTGTTCAAGGTGACATTCTCAAAAAAAAAAAAAAAAAAAGCCTCGTTGACAGAGGAGCACAAGTCGTATTGTTTTCTAGTGGAACATGGGCCCCTAAATCTCTTTGGCACTTTTGAAAATCCTACCCATGGTGCCGAGTTGAATTGGACCTCCAAATGCCTGTTTGTGGTTCTGAGGTACTACTGCAGTAGAAATAAAAATAACTAAATTGAAATAATTTAAATGTTAGACAAGGAAGGTGAGGTAATATCTTTTATTGGACCAACTTCTCTTGGTGAGTGAGAGAGGGGGAAGCTTTTGAGCTTACACAGAGCTCTTCTTCTGGTCGCTATGTAAGCTCAAAAGCTTGTCTCTCTCTCACCAACAGAAATTGGTCCAATAAAAGATAGTACCTCACCCACCTTGCCTCTCTCAACATGCTGGGGCCAACATGGCTACAACAACATTGCAAACATAATTTAAATGTTGTCGAACAGTAGCCAGACCTGCACCTAAATTTTCTGCACTCTCTGGAGAATTTAGTTTTATTGAGACCACATAGTGAAAAGAAGCTAAAGTAACCAGGAAAACTTAAAGTAGATGTTCTCTCCACCCCTCCCCCACATCTCCTCCATGCTTCAGTAACTCAGAAACCTGTTTACTAGAACATGGCAATAGAAAACAGCTGTGAGGGTGGTGGTCATGCCAGTAGTGCTGGGTCAGTGGCTCTCTAGAGGACAAGCTCTTACTGGTGAATTTCATTGTAGCCTTTAAAATCCATTGACTTGACTTGACCAGATTTCTCCCCCTCCGCCCCCGCAAAAGATCTTGGCACCCACACTTGGGGGCAGTTTTTTAAGAGAATGGTTCTCCCATTTAGGCACCTAAACAAAGTTCTCAACATCCAGCAGCTCCTAGTGAGAACAGCGTTGTCGCCGACTAACAGCTTTTGGGGTGACGTTAGCAGAGAGGCGAAGGATGTTTGGGCATGGAGGATGAGTGGCCCTTGTTCTGAGAGCTGATCCCTCTCAGAAAGGGTTACAGTTTGACTCTGGGAGCCATGGGGAAGCCTTGGGTGCTAATGCAACTATTGCTTTTGCTGTACCTGCAACTGAATAAAGAACTTGAGTTTTTTCACTAGAAGCCACAGAGACTCTACAGCAGAAACCAAGGTGACAATTTCGTTTGAGATACCTGAGGCAGAATAGAATCTAGCTCCCTTGTTGCTCAGTGAAGCTATACTGATTTACTGTCACAAGAATCTGGCCCAGCATGTTTATATGGCTAAAAGATTCACTTGATACATAAACTTCACAGTGCTACATTTTTGTGGCTTGATACTAATCAAACAGGGTAAAATTCACTCCTGTGGGGGGGTCAAGGACAAGGCATGTGCAACATTTAAGTCCCACGTAAATCCTATTTTATGTGCTTAAGTACATCATAAGTGGCGCATAGGCCATGTGCTAGCTCTCAGCATAGGAATGAATTTCATCCATTGTGCATAAACTCCAGTGTCTGTTTTATACCAGATAAAACATAACTCTCACCATGAAAAACCATCATTTGCCAACCACCTAGTGATATTGGGGTTATGATGCTTTTCTCCTCTATTCTAAGAATAGTAAATAATTGGCAGCTCTTGGTAAATGTTAACTTTCTTTCATAGAAGCTGTTGAATTAATTTTTTTTTTAAAAAATAGCCTTTTGGAACTTGCTCGTTGAATCCCAGAGGCAGGAAACTTTGGAGAATTCTTACCTTTGGTTTTGTATTCTGCTGAAGAGTTCTGGTAATTTAGTTACAAGATCACTTTCCCCATTAGGTGAGTTATTGTTGTTTTTAATCATAGGTTATATGGTAGCCAGAATGTACAGCATAATGGAGTATAAAATATATTTCAGCGCATATACTAAAGATAATTTTTCCAATTATAAACCTATTTAGAAGGCAATAGACACCAAGAGTGATGGAATGTCAAACTGCTGATTAGGTGAGCAAGCTATAATGCTTGCTTGCTTTCTCTTTCTACACACACACACACACACACACACACCCCCCCCCCCCCCCCCCGAGAAACATTTTAGCTTTCTATCTAATTAGTTTCCTCTGAAGTTAAATTACTTTCCCCAATTTGTGATGCAGATTAAACAGTTTTACACCTTAGTCCTCCAGTCAAGCTCTGTCAAATTGAAATGCCTGGGAAATGAAGGCTGAAGGAATGTCTCATGTACACACAGTTAGCTGAGATTATAAATGACTAACTCCAGAGGCACTCACCTTAGAGTAGCTCCATCGAGGTTGCATTTCCCAAGTTTGTTTATGAGAAGGTCATGCGAGACAGTATCAAAAGCTTTACTAAAGTCAAGATATACCACGTCTATCGCTTCTCCCCTATTCACAAGGCTTGTTACCCTGTCCAAGAAAGCTATCAGGTTGGTTTGACACAATTTGTTTTTGACAAATCCATGCTGACTGTTACTTATCACCTTATTATCTTCTAGATGTTTGCAAATTGATTGCTTAATTATTTGCTTCATTATCTTTCTGGGTACAGAAGTTAAGATGACTGGTCTGTAATTCCCCGGGTTGTTCATATTTCCCCTTTTATAGATTGGCACTATATTTTCCCTTTTCCAGTTTTCTGGAATCTCTCCCGTCTTCCATGACTTTTCAAAGATAATCTCTGACCCTGCTGCCATGTACTCCTATATAGGTGATTTTTACTCCTAAGAGAACTACATCTGTTGGGTGATCCCAACTTCAGCACACTTTTTGCTTCACAGTGGGAGGTTTTATAAAAATGCAATGGCACGCACAAAATTATCTAATTCTCACTGCGGGGGAAATGTACAGTTTACCTGTGTGACGTTTTAATAGTCCATGCTTCCCAAAATAAGAAGCGTTCCGTAAAACAGAATACACAAGAAAAGCCATATGAAAAGAACAGTAAGAAAACAATATTTTTAAAACCTTTACCTTAAATTCTTCTGATAGGTAACCTCCACATTAAAAAAGAATTTGACCTTTTCTTATCTAAAAATGTGAATAGATACTCTGAGAATCAGAGATGCTTTGACTGTTGCAAAGTCCCTAATTACTTTAAATGCCATTTATTTTTTAAAAAATCACTGGATCAAGCTATCAAATAATTCTAGTGGAAAAACAACAAACCCTGGATTAGCACTGATAAATTACAAATATGCAAGGAAATTAAGTAGGTCGCTGGCTATTCCAAACTGAAAACTCTGTAAGCTTGCAACATTACTATGTCTTATATGCGAATGGCAACACTTCACTTCGATCCCACATCATGTATTGTTGGTATGACACTTGATTCAATAGGATAGGCATTTCATCTTTCAGATTGACTCTTTAGCCTATTGTTTAAAAGAAGAGTTACCCAATATGGCTAAAAACAATCTGATTATAATCCAGCCCCTGCAAAATTGGCATGAAGTCAGAGAACTCCTCTCTCTAAAACCACGTTTCACTACCACACTCTTTTACAGGACTCGGTCAATTTCAGCCTGCAGAGGCAAATACATTTTTCAAAACATGGGCCCATAAAGGGATTATAATCTTAAATGACTTTCCTCAGTAACAGTCTCACATGCTTCGATTAACTGCAGCAACAACATAGTATAGGAACAGAACAATTTTGCAGGTACTTAAAATTAACAGACTTTGTAACCAAAGTTGCATCCCGCTCTCTGCTATCATTTCCTGCAATAGGCACAGATACATCTTCAATGTACAAACAGCCATAAGCATTTTATTTCCAAACTGTACATAATCTTCCAGAATACTGTGGATGATAAATTTAGAACAAAGACATGGATTCAGAAAGAGTGGAGGCTGAATGCTACCATTCATAAACATTAATTTTTAATGGATTAACCAGACCATCATTCCTCTACCGTAAAAAAAAGATAATAAATAAAAATATTTCCCCAACAAAATTTTGTTTGGATGAAAAATTTAAGTCAAATATTGAAATTTAGAGATATTTTGACATTTTAAATAAGAAATTTAAGCTCTATTCTTAGATTTTCTCTGCTTTTTGTTGTCTCTACGTTGAAATGACTCCTGAGCAACAATGGCAATTATTTTCTTCCCCAAATGGTGCTGGTTTTATATGGGGGAAAAATTACATAAAATTTAAAATCCAAAACCAACAAATACCAAAAACAAACACGCTCACGGGTCCATCCTCTTCTCTGCTGCCTACAACCACAAAGCTGTCAAATACCACCCTTACTGTCACCACCCACCAGCCCTTTATGTTTCTTCTGATGTACTCTTAGATTTTGACTGTAATACTTCCATTATTAGAATATTTCTGTGAACTGTTACAAAATTGCATTGTAAAAGATTGTGTTCGATGTCCTTCTTGTGATTAGGATGGCGAGGGTAGCTGGCTTCCATGTCGCACTTGGAATAAGGTGATAATTTGGGGGTTCTTGGTCAATGCTTTTGGTTTCAGCTCTCTGGATAATCTCTGCTACTTGGGTTTATTTTATCCCAGTGAAGACTCAGAACTCATCTGTCTGGCTAATGAGAGAGAGTTTACTGGTTAGAGCCTGAGTCCTAGGATTTGTTTGTAATTGGGATTAGTCCCAATTCACCCATCTAATGGCTGGAAGCCAGCGAAGCTGCAAATTATACTGGTGAAGCTTCATATGCTTGAAATCACAACTATCTTTGTCTGTCCCAGTTACATAAATTGCTGGCCACCAATTCCACGTCTAGACAGGGCTTGAGAATCAGGACTCTTGGGTTCCATTCCCACTCTGTTTACTTGCTGTATGACCTCAGGAAGTGCCTTATCTCACTGTGGTTGTGAGTTTTCATTACTTTGTGTCTGCAAAGCACTTTGAGGTCATTATCTGAAAAATGCTGCCCTTCAAACCATTATGTCTGTTACAACCACATGCTATCAGTCATTCACATTCGTGGAGTAATTCATAATCTTAGACAGAGCAGGTAGAAAGGTGAAATAATAAACTGTGCACAGTTTGGAGGTGTGGTTATGGTTTTTCTTTTTTTCTTTTCTTTTTCTTTTCCTTTCCTTTTTCTCTTTTCTTTTATCTGTAGGACAAAAGAAAAATAAATTCCTTGGGGGCCCCCTTTCGGAAGGGAGGGGGAGAATTAAAAAAGCGTAGACATAGATGGTTGAAATCCACAGACATCAGGCCCCATATTTGCTGCCCGGAGGGGGGGATGGGGGAGGGAAAGGGTAGCCCAGTCCTCCCCCATCCAACACAAATGGCCATCATCCTTGTACTCCTTAAGCTGCAGGTGGGTGAAGTCCTCTAATATAATGTCATTGTCCTGCCCCATAGTTGGTTTCATATTTGATGAGATTGGTGTGGATGGGTACATCCATCTTTTTGGGACAGCTGATGGGGGCCATGACAGAGTGGCTTGCTCTGGGAGCTTGGGGTGAATTAACAGGAAGGGAAGTGCCACAGGCACATCCTCACCCTGACACAGGACCAGCTTTACCTTCACGTGGTACGAGACTAGGACCCCCGGTACCTCCTTATTGGCCCCTTCCTTGACTCTGGTGCTGGAGGCCAGGTTGGTGTGTTTGAGTTCCCCAACCAGTGCCAAGCCCCACTTCTCACAGTTGTTGCCAGCAGGGATGTTGGGGTGTAGATCTTGCAGAAGATGGAGCTTGGATACACCTGCTCATCTTGTCCAGTCTTGGCCACAGGACATTTTCTATTGGGTGATAGATTTTCTACTGCAATCTTGATCTTCTTGATGCTCTTGCTTGAGTTGTTGGTGATCTGGACATTCACGCTGACTGGCTCCCTGTGGTGGCTTGTGCCATGGGTAGAAGGAAGACAAAGAAATCTCGTATTTAAGCATGTCAGGGTTGGAAGAATTGCTAAGGCAACAAATTACTTGTATTCATTCACTGAGGGGAACATGTATCACAAAGCAATTGAACTGTCTTTTCAGGAAAACATAGATTGCAAAAGCAGACTTAATTTTGTCTCTCTTTTCTACCAAAGAGCTGCTTTCTGAAACCACTTCCCACCTTGCAACACATGTCTGGGCATTACAGTGTGGTGCATTTGCTTGTCATTACAAATACTTGCTTGGAATGAATCTATTGAAACACGGGGATTTTTTTTTTTTTACCCTTCTGTCTTGCTTCCAAAAGAAGTAGCTTTTTCTTTCTTTCTTGTTCGAATCTAAAGAATGATGATGATTTCAAATATTACTTAGAATAATTGCCTTCCTCCCTCTTTTATATGACACCAGAGCCTTGGCCCAATCTTAAATCAAATGGAACAGGAAAGAGGGCTCTTCACAGGCTCGCAAAATCCTTTAGTTGCAAATTCTTATTTGTAAATGACAATTTTCTTCAGGAAAATATATGCTTGGATATCGGTTGTAGAATCCCAGATTGCAGAGAGGAAAGGAATAATTGAATTCTGATACCACTTTCTCTCTCTCTCTCTCCCCACCACCATAAATAAATAAATAAATAAATAAAATCAAGTCTTTAAAACATGGCTGTGGTGACAGTTTGGCGAAGTATCTATAGCAGATTTTGATAGCATTGGAAATTGGAGTGATGTTTACTTTTTTCTATACTCCGGGTTTTCTGTGCAGAGTCTGAGCTTGGTAGAGGTAGAAGGCTTAGTCTTTAGTCATCCAATGGATCCAGCCGGGCAGATGCCGGTTTTGGATGCATCACTGATTTCAGTGGGATCTGATTTGCAGGACAGAGCCTTGTGTTTGTAACAGTGTTTGATTATAGTTATAGCCTTCCACATTATAAAAGCGTGGGATAATTAATCTGGAATAAGGTAAGGAGCATGTTAAATCCAGATTAAGCTAATTCAGAGGGCAGCGCTCTTACTCTGGAATAAGTGTCCATTTACGGAGTTAATCAACAATAGCTATTCTAGATTCCCTGTATAGACAAGCTGTTAGTAAATCTCGTAGCTATTTACACCAATCAGTTAGAGTAGTGTACCAATATCTGTAATTTAAGGCAGTCCTTGGTAGAATGGCTTAGTAACGGAGGTTCTTGTCTTGACTGTGCATGCTTGGAGTTTACAACAATATTTTTTTAAGCAAGAGTCTTCTGGTCCTTCCTTGTATGCACACACAAGCCAGTGGCTTTTTTTTTTTCTTAGCCATCTTTGGGAATGTTTGTCTTTATACTGGAGGGATCATGATTAAGGCTCCCAGAGTGCTGTCTAGAAAACTGTTAATTTGTAGGCATCAAAGGAGCATCTGATTTATCAGCTATTTGGGGCATCCTGATTGGTTTGAAGCAGGATTGATTGTGCTTTTCTTTGTATATGTCTTTAGGACCTTAAGAGTTTGTAATACCAGATCAAACCTAGTTTGGGATCCTGCTTTAGCCCAGGGCTAGTACTTGGTGCCTCAAATGGAGAGAGTTCCCATGTGTTTTTGCTGTAAGGAATGGAGGGATTCCTTTCAGACTCCTTGTAGATTTACAGCAAGGAACATGGGATTCAATTTTGCTTGCCTTAGGCCTTGACTGTATTGGAGACTTGACCCAGTTTCAGTCAGTCGTGGCTAGTCACCAGTATAGTGGCACCAATACAAAGCCTTAGCATAGACAGTCAAAGACAGGCTATTTTCACCAGTGGAGATTATTCTTGCTTGAATCTAGACTAAGCTCCACCAACACAAATAATGGCTTTACCTGTCTATATTAGGGGACTTGTACTGTTGTAGCTATCCTCTTGGCTGGTTAGTCAGGTCAAATCCTCCGTGTAGACAAGGCACTAATTTGCATAATCGTAAACTTTGCCAATTGTCATAAAATATATATGGCCCTTTAAAAAAATAAATCCAGCCCCTGCATTTCAGTTGAATAGTTGCAGAAATGAATTACCCAGGCTGACTGTCCATGCTGCTGTTTCCTTTTATTGGTTCTAAATCTACCAGCCATTAATTTAACGGACTCCTTGTTCTCAGGTTATAGGGCAAAGTAAAAAGGAGTGAGTGATGCATTTTTCACTATACCCTTTATAAGTTTGAATGCCTCTGCCAAGCCCATTCTGTGTCTGATGGAACACATAAAATCAGGTTCTTTTATACATGGCATCTCTATGTACCCATTTGAGCCGTGCTTTCAGTTAGTAAACTGCCATAAACTTTCAAAATGTATGTTTGGTCTGATACTGTCTGCTAGTTCTTTTCACCAGCATTAAGGATCTTTTCCTGTATTGTCTTTCTTACTCTTGATTCCCACTGCAAAATAGCTGGGCCATACAGAAGAAAGTGGCATGAAAGTGCAGAAGGTAGCAGCTTGCTTACTGACCTGGTCGTCTGTCTGGGATCATATGACATTAGTGCTCCTGATGTGCATTGGCTGCCTGTTGGTGGAGTTTAAAGTTTTGATTCTGCCCAATAAAGCCCTAAATGGCTTGGGAGTGGCTTATGTGACTGTCCACCTCTCTCCCCATGCCATACTGCCATAGCTGCTATTAGCAGGGGTGCTTGAGCTGGATCTGAGGTGTTACAAAAGAGGAGCTGCTGGCAGGCATTCTCAGTGAGGGCTCCAGGACTCTGGAACTTGCTGTCCACCCCTGACTGGAAATAGTCCAAATTTGATGAACTTCTGAGAATGGTGAAAAAGACACATGTTCTACACCAGAGGTTCTCAACCTCTTTCTTTCTGAGGCCCCTTCAACATGCTATAAAACTCCACCTGTGCCTACCTGTACCACAATAACTGATTTTCTGCATATAAAAGCCAGGGCCAGCATTAGAGGGTAGCAAGCGGGGTAATTGCCTGGGGCCTCAGGCCACAGGGGCTCCCGCGAAGATAAGTTGCTCAGTCTTGGGCTTCAGCCCCGGGTGGCAGGGCTTCAGCTTTCTATCCTGGGCACCGGTGAGTCTAATGCTGGTTCGGCTTGGCGGCCCCCCTGAAACCTGCTTGTGGCCCCCCCAGGGGGCCCCAGACGCCTGGTTGAGAACCACTGGTCTACAGGGCTTGTGGAGAGGGCCGAGGGCGTGCTTCCTAGACTATGAAGAGGCGAAAAGAAATGTCTGTAGGTGGCCTGAGCTCCTGCTGAATTGATCATTTTAATGCGGCTGGGTTTTAAATGGCATTGTTAATGCATGTTGGGGTGGGTTAGGCGTCTTTTTAGTTATTCTAAAATCTAAATGAAGTGGGCAATTTCCTTTTAATCTGATCCATGGAAAGTAATAACAGAGTTTTAATGGTGAGTAGAGTTGGCAGGTGTCCGGAAAGCCTGGTTGAACAGAGACCACTGACCGGGCTGCTTAAAGTCCAGTCGGCGGCGCAGCAGGGCTAAGGCAGGCTCCCTGCGTGCCCTGGCACCACGTGGCTCCCAGAAGCAGCCGGCATGTCTGGCTCCTAGGTGTAGGGGTGGCCACTGGGGCTCTGCGTGCTGCTGTTGCACCTGCCCCAAATGCTGGCTCTGCAGCTCCCCCTGACCCTTCCGCCTAGGAGCTGGACATGCCAGCCACTTCTGGGAGCTGCCTGCCAGCACCCCAAACCCCGCCCGCACCCCAACCCACTGCCCCAGGTCGGAATCCCGTCCTGCTACCTAACTCGCTCCCAGAGCCTGCACCCCACCAGACCTGAGCCCCCTCCTGCAGCCAAACTCTCTCCTGGAGCCCGTGCCCCAGCCCAGAGCACCTTCCTGCATCCCAAACCCTTCAGTCCCAGCCCAGAGCCCACACCCCAACTCCCTGCCCCAACCCGAGTCCCCTCCCACATTCCGGAGCCCCCTCCTGCACCCAAAGTCCCTCATCCCCCAGCCCCACTGCGGAGACCACATCCCTTCCCACATCCCGAACCCCTCGGCGCCAGCTCTGAGCCCCCTCCCATACTTTGAACCCCTCGGCGCCAGCTCGGAACCCCTTCCTGCACCCACAGCTGGAGCTCTCACCCCCTTCTGCACCCCTGCCTCAGCCAAGTGAAAGTGAGTGAGCATGGGGGAGAGCGAGCGACGGAGGGATGGGGGATGGAGTGAGTGGGGGCAGGACCTTGGAGGAGGAGCGGAGCCAGGGTGGTCAGTTTTTTATCATCAGAAAATTGGCAACCGTAGCGGTGAGGGTAATTTAACCATTGGATCAGCTGGCCAAGGGCTGTAAAGGCTTCTCCATCCCTGGCAATTTTAAAATCCAGATATGCTTTAGTTCAAACAGGAATTAATTCAGGGAAGTCCTATGGCTTGTGTTATACAGGAGGTCAGACTCACTAGAAAGAAAAGGAGTGCTTGTGGCACCTTAGAGACTAACAAATTTATTTGAGCATAAGCTTTTGTGAGCTACAGCTCACTTCATTTGATGCATCCGATGAAGTGAGCTGTCGCTCACGAAAGCTTATGCTCAAATAAATCTGTTAGTCTCTAAGGTGAAGTGAGCTGTTGCTCACTAAAGCTTATGCTCAAATACATTTGTTAGTCTCTAAGGTGCCACAAGTACTCCTTTTCTTTTTGTGAATACAGACTAACACAGCTGCTACTCTGAGACTCACTAGAGAATCACAGTGGTCCCTTCTAGCCTTGGCATCTATGAATCCCTTACGTGCAATATAATCACTGATCACCTGCTTGTGTCTTTTTGAAACTACAGCTAGTAGGCACAGGAAATTTGATCCTATACTGTAACTTTTTTCAGTTGTGTTTGCATTGAGAACCACAATAAAAACGTTTATTTAAAAAAAAATACCTAAGGGGACTAGGACAGTATTTTTGAATGCCGATACCTAGCCTCCCCTTTGAAACAAGAAATACCAAATATAATTGAATAGATTCTGAATTGCTTTTGTGAAGAAATATTCTCGTTAACCTGGTTAGGGATGGCGTCTGAAAAATATTTTTTTCACATAATGTTTTGAATAATCTGGTTAAACTGTATGCTTGTTTTGTAATTTCTTACAGATGGTCACAAGAACAAAGAAAATATTTGTAGGTGGATTATCTGCTAATACAGTAGTGGAAGATGTAAAGCAATACTTTGAACAGTTTGGCAAGGTGAGTGCCAGCACAAGTCAACACTGCATAGTTTGAATTCCTTCTGTTTTATAAATATATTTTGAAAAACTGCAGCAAGAGTCACAATCAAATGTGGAGCTAACTTTTGCCTTTAGGTACATTTATTGAAATCAGCCCAGTATTTCCTTTTGTATTTATAATGCATATATTTTAAAAAAACAGTTTTACTGTTGACAGCTTTGTTTCTTTAATAAAAGTTAGTAACTAAATCATTAAAAGTTGCATGTGTGTATCTCAGGGAAGAATTTGGCGCTTGGATAAGTGATTATATAATATTTCATACATTGTAAAACCAGCTTCCTATTTAACAGAAGTAACAGTGGGAAAAGGGGTGTGTGTGTGAGAGATCCAGAGAGTTTATGTGGAGTCATTACATTATGACAATAGCTGATAATAGAGCCTTAGGAATAACAGAAGTCCTGTCTGTAACACCAGAATGTCTATTTGATTTTCTTTTAAAAAAGTTCCCTGAGCAAGGTCCTTTTTAGATGTTGCAGAAACATCCTGTGAAGTGACATAGGACCACTGAAGAAGACCTGGAACTACCAGAATGTTAGAAAAGGATATTTTCAAGAAAGGAACAAATATAGGCTTAATCTTGCAACTGGATCTTTGCAGACAAGCCTGTGTATTAGCATGATATCCCACTCAAACTGGGCTCTGTACGAGAGGGCTTCTGTGTCTGCAAGGATTCTGTTTCAGGATTGGGTCCGTGTGGGAAAGCAGAGAAAGCTATTGTAGAGCACTTGGATCCCTGAGTCTCTCTAAACAGATAATTTCAAGTCCAAAGTGGCAATGACGCCAACCACTCAAAAAGCAGCTTGCTGAGTCTGCAATGCCATCTTTGTCTCTAAAGGATCCCTGTCAACTTAATAATCACACCTCTGTCTGAAATTGTTTTTACCTGCAACTGTTACAGTAACATTTACGATTATGAAAACTGATCAGAGAGAATATTTTTCTCTTTTCCCCATTTTGTTTGCTGTGCTTTGCACATAGTCATTTGCACTCCTGGCACAATAGTCATTCCATTCCCCTTTTTGCCTGCGTGGATCAATCACACAGCAATGCAGGAGGAGGCAGGTTAAATTTAAATTAGGGCAATGTGATTGTAAAACCACAACAGATGTCAGCGGGATTCAGGGACACGTGCAATACTTAAAAAGACTTTTAACTTTTTTTTCTTAATTGATTAGGTTTCAGGTTGATTGTCCTCTTAAGACGTGGCCTACAAAAGAAGGCAAGACCCTTCCCAAAATGCATTGTTTTGCAGGAGGCTCCCAAGTCCGAAGTAATGTGACGAGGTTATGCAATGGCAAGTTTACGCAGTGTGCTTTGGGATATTTCAATTTTAATTCTTCCAAGCCTGCCACTGAAATGGAACCGAAGCAGTTTCACTTGAAAACCCAATGGGCCAATTAAGTCAAGCAAACTTTAGGACTTTCTAGCTTCCAGAAAGTTATTGGCTGCTGCAAAGTTTGGGTGACCCTGCTCTAAAGGATTTACAGCCTTCTGTCACCTTAATGAGCCAGCATAACGTTCTCTTGTTATATATGAGCATTAGGCAAAAGTCTTCTGAACATGATTCTTGATTGGTGCAAGAGATCCATTTGGGAGACTTTAGGTGCAATCTCGCTGAAAACTCTTTCAGACACTTTAAACAAGTTACTCTTGAATTTGCTCTTAAAAGCAGCGGGTGAGGTAGGCAAAGCAGAATGTGTTTCACTAGTCATCTTTTGTCTCCTTATCTCTCTTGCTCTGAAATTAAGTACTGTGCCTAAACCCCACCTCATTCTATTCCTTTTGGTTAAGTCCTAAATGACTTGGGACCTTCCTATCCAACAGATGACATCTCTTGCCATGTCACACAGCAGCATCTGCAATCAACAGAAGCATTTGAGCTGGATCCCCCTTGATTTTTTAGGGAGAGGCTTGATAGTTTATTCTCTCTGGGGGACCCTCTACTTTGGAACCAGCTCCCTCCTGCTCAAGAAAATATTTCTGTTCTTTTGGTATTCAGGGTAGGGTGCAAGGTACATTTCTTTGTTCGGACAGCTGTGGAGGGATAAGATCTGTGCAAGGGAGGAAAGTTTTGTGATGCATGGGGGCGCTGCATTCTGGTCAGGGCAGAGAGACCATTTCATTTTTTTGTTATAAATAACTTGTGTCAGGAGTGCCTAGAGCTTCAGAGAGGTGCCCCTTTTGAATTTTTTTTAATCAGTCCAAAATACGTTGGGAAGAACTTGTTGCTATTAATCCATCACCATATGATGGCCTTTGAATGCTAGTGCATGCAGTGACTACCATAATTCATTGGAAATTCTTGCACCATTGTTGTTCTTTGCTTGTAAACCAATTGCTCCAACAGGTTGCATTCTGCAATACCCTCAGTAATGGTCTGGGCAACATCCTAGAAACTCTTTGAGCTGTTTTATATTGGCCTGGTAGGATGAGCTGACCTTTAAGATACGGAAAAGAAATGGACTTCTGTTGCCACAGTGTCTCAGGCCTCCAGGTATTTACTGGCACTAAAGCCCTGCTAGTCCACACAACTGAATTCCCAGTTTTTGTTGGCAATAATTGATGATTTGGTTGTAGACTTGCAGGAGGACACATCAGGTTCCACAGAGCAGCTCTCAGTCCCTGTTGGGCGTTTTAAAAAAGCCTTTGAGAGCCCTGGCCACACGTTATTTTGTTGAGGGCAGAGGAGTGGTGCTTATAAATTGTTCCTATGCTGGATTGATAGTTGCTTTGCAAACCATTCATTTTATTTTCAATAATAATCTTTGATTCCGGCAGGATGTTTACAGGCTGCTGAGCCTTTTATTAAAGGATTATATGAGCTTTTGGATGCTACTTCTGTAGTCATTATCAAAACTGCAGAACTCCTCTAACCTGTATTTTTTGAAGTTAATAATAGTTTTGATGTATGTGCTTTGCATATTGCCTGAGTGCACCCTTAATATAGTCTTTTAATTTTGCCATCTGGTAGTTTCATGCTTGCAGTTTCTCAGTCTCTGAGAATGCAGATAGCCAGACCAAGGTTTCAAAAGGGACTAGTGATTCTGGTTACTTCAAAATGTGGATGCCTGATTAGAGACAGCTTTAAGAGGGGCCTGACTTTTAGAAGGAGGGTGCTCGGTACTTCATAAAAATTGGGTCCTTTTGAAGTGTTCTCAAGTTGGGGACCCAAAAATGAAGGCACCCAAAATCATGAGTCACATCTAAAAGCCTTTGCTCTGGCCTTCAACAACGAGCATCTTTTAATCAGTACTGAGACCAAATAGTCATGTATCATTGAAGTGACACAGCTGCATGAGTGTGATAATGCGAGGCAGTGTTTCCTAGTGGTAAGAGCACTGGGGCTCGAGAGATCTGTGTTCTAGTCTACTGATGAAAAGTACAAGAGCTAGGTATTACTATTATAGTATACAACAATGTTATTTGTTAACTGGCTCTTATCTAGTTCGAGTCATTATAGTATGAGTGTCTCCCCAACATTTACCCTCACAGCACACCTGTGAGGTAGGAAAGTCCTACCTTTATTTTACAGATGAGGAACTCGGGCAGAGCGGTTAAGTGATTTAGGCAACGTCTGTAGGAGGACTGTTGCAGAGCTGGGAATGAACCCAGTCCAGTACGCTAACTGTAAGAGCATGTGGCTTGGAGAAAAGACCCCTGACTTCTTGTCTTGATTCCGCTATGACTTGCTGCATGACCGTGGTGAGACATTTTACGCTTTCTGGGCCTCAGTTTACTCGTACGTGAGGTAGTATAAAAATGCTAACCTCACAGGTGGGCTGTGTTTCAGATTTGCGGTCATCTGGTGGTGATGTCTAAGGGCCTGATTCTGAGAGGTGTTGAGCACCTGTAACACCAATGTGTGTTAGAGCTGGTGGGTGTTGAGCACACCTGACATTAAGACCCAGTAAAGTGATACAGTGGACTGGCATGTGAGACCTGGAATCTATCCTTGGCTCTGCCACTGGGCCAGCTGATTGGGCAAGTTGATTTCCATCTCTGTGCCCATTTCCCTCCTACCTTTCACAATCTAACTAGAAAAGGCAGATAAATTCTGCAGGGCAGGGACTCTTTCTCTTACAGTGTGTTCGTACAGTGCCTAGCACAACGGAGCCTCAATCTCGCTTGTAGTTTAATACAAATAATATTTCATGATGGATCATCAGCGTGGCTGCAAGGGTTGGAATTGCTGAGCACTTTCTTTTCTCATAGACAACAAAAAAAAAGGCCCTATACGATGGACATTCCTGAGATGCCTCCCGTGTTTGATAAGAACGGCTCCAGCTGCTTCCTTTTTCTTTGAAATATTTGATATATTTATTGGGGTGGAAAAAAAAATACTTAACCAGTGATGTGGTTCTAGAAATCTTGTTTTTGCTTGTTACAGAGAGAAGCTTAACAAAAGACGAGTGGCTGCTTCCATAACTTCAGATAGCTCTCGAAATACACCTCGGGGATAAGATGGCTACCAGGTTGTGGGCCAAACTGATTGGGTATCATTCATTAGTTGAAATATAGCTGGTAGGAAGGGGCCACCAGCATTTTATTTGAAACCACATCATTCTCCAAGTTCAATGACAGAAACTTAAAAGTAAAAAGCAAAAACTGCAGTTATTTTAGATTCCCCATTAGATTTTATTTTAGACACAAACGCTTGCCAGGGAACACTGCTGCGTATTTGCAATTCTAACTCTTGTGACTTTTATCACAAGTCACCCAATGATTGTTGCTTTCCTTAAAGAATCTTTCGTTTAACAAATAAGGGAAGTTTTAGCCCTTTTAGTTGCAGAGGAAAGCTGGAAAACATGACTGGAGTGTGTCCCAAAGGCTCAAAAACGAGAGAGAAAAAGAACACACAATTTATTATTATTTTAAAAAAAAATCTCATGATTTGGGGTGGGGAGGGGGCAACTCGTGATTTTTGGACACTGGGGTAGGTAATACTGAATACGTGAGCAGAAGCTTTTATAAACTTAGTGGGCCTTGTTACAAAAAGTCTGGCTTGTCCCAAGTTGGGACAAGCTCAGGACTAGATACAGAATGGATCAGGTTCTTTTGGGTAAATGAGAAAGCACAGTTTACGTGGTGGGGGTGGCAGTTGGTGGTGGTTTTATGGCAGTAAGCAGAGATGGGTCCCCATTGTGCTAAGCACTGTACAAAGGCACAAAAGAGCATGTCTGCTGCGAGGAGTTTATGATCTAAATAGACAATATAGACAAAGCATGGGCTGGGTAACAGAGGCCGAGAGAGAAGCAATTTGCTCAAGATCATATAGCAGGTGAGTGGCAGAGGCAGGGATAGAACTCTGGGCTGAAACCCTCACTTCTGCTCTGACCTCTGTACAAAAAGCACTTGGAGATCTACTGATGAAAAGCACTATATAGGACAGGGGTCATCAGGACAAATTATTGTGTGGCGATCAACTTGCTGCTGGCCGCGCTCACGCTTTTTCCTAAAATACTTAATTACCTTTAGGAAAAGCAAATAAATATGCACAAATACACATTCAAATCACTGTAATTTATTTATTGCTAGCCAGTAAGTCTGCTATGAAAAGTGATATGAAGAAACATACAAGTATCAATTTTCACAGCAGATTTACTCAGTCCCGGCAAGTCTGGGGACAAATTAAGTCCTGGACGGAAGATCGGGGGAGGCAGCGGGGGCCAGGGTGATGGGGAGGTGGGGAGAGAATTGGCTGGGGAGGCAGCGGGGGGGCCGGACCCTGAAGCCCTATGGCTAGGGGACAGAACCCAAAGCCACGCAGCCAGAGCCTGCCTTCCATGCCACTCCTGGGCTGAAGCCCAAAGCCTGAGCCCCATTGCCTCTGGGAAGGTGGGGAACTTACCAGCTGCCTGCTCCTCCACCATTGTACCCCAGGTGTCTCCAGAGAGGGGCAGGTCCCCAACTGGAAGCCCCAACAACCAACACCAAGGCTGTGCATCTAGGAGCAACAGGGAGCAAGCGAGAGGGGCCACTGCTCCCCCGCCTCCCCCTCCCAAATCACAGCCGGCTGTGGCTGCAAGAAAAGCCCCTGCTGGCCACATTTGAGAAACACTGATATAGGAGCTAGGTATTATGTGTAATTATTATGACACTGGATAAAAGGGCCAGATCTGTGAGAAGTGGCTCTGAAAGAAATCCCTGGATCTGGAGGATTCCCCAAGGAAAGGAACGGAGGAAGACAGCACTAAAGCTTTCTTCTAAGGACCCTTCTTGCAAGCCGTGGTATAGGGGGTAGGCCAGAAGAGGGGATGGGTAGGTGTGTTGGGGGAAGGGTCATGGCTTGCTTGACTGCAGCTGTGGATAGGCAGCTGTAATTGAGACAAACCCCTAGGGTGGCTTATGTCAGGACAGAACAGCCCAGAATTCGGAGGATGCAAGAGTGGCTTAAAGCTACGTTAGCTTTTCTCTGCTCCCTCCTTGTTTTCAGTCCAGTGCCTTATGCACTAGTGTATGCCGTGGTTCTTTGTGTTGAGGGGGATCCTAATACGCTCTTCTGGGTAGAACTGAACTGAGTCGGTTGTGTCCGCTGAAAGTAGGGTTGAGAGTTCAAATGCTATTTTGTGGATAAGTGAAAAATGTAATACACTTTTTTTTTAAAAAAGGACACTGTAAGGTCAGTTTTGGCCTCCACGTTAGATGCTTTCTTTACACCTAAACCTGATAAGATTGTGCCTGTGATCTTTTAAAATTCCAGTAAAAGCAGTTTAAAACACTTCAAAAATAAATATACATTGCCCTGCGGTGCTTACAACCCAGAGACTGCAGCCTTGTCCGGAGGATCCAGAGGCAAAAGTGAAAAGCTGCCCAGGAACAAAACGTATTACATTATTTAAACCAGAATGTCCTAGACGGGGTTAAAAAAATTAAAGTGAAGTCCAATTTCTGCCATTCTGTCCCTCTCCCTTCCTCCCTGTGTTGCCACCCTGTCTCTCCAGTGAAAAAGAATGCTATTGGAATTTTAATCCAAATCAATGCTGTAATCCCTGAGATGAAATTCTGCTCTTGCTCACTCTGTCTCTCTCCCTGAGCACATTTGTCTGAGTTTAGAAACGGGTCCAAATTATCAACATTTTTAGTTGATAATTAAACTGTTATACTTTTCTTAAATAAATAAAACCATGCTATTTGCTAATGGATTCTAGCCTATATTTTCCTTCACTGTCCTGTGATTAGGATGTATCCGAGCGTTTAAGACTCCAGTATCATTTCAAAAAAGAAAAAGCAATAGCTTCTTAAAGGATTTTGACTAGAAGAAGGAAGCCCCTAAAAGTTAATGAATCACACTTCTCCCAGGACATGCATGTTGTGCACCTTTTAAGCTGTAAGCTACTGATGATAAGGGACTTCTTATGGTTCAGCTTTTTATTAGGTAATGCTTGCTTTATAGAACTCCTGTGAAAGTAAAGTAGTCCTTATTTTGAGACTTGCAATTATACTTCACATGGTGAACTGTGTAATTAGTTTGGAAGACTTATGCTTAGTCATTGGTTTATCCTAATCGGCTTTGGCTTTTCCGAACAACAAAGTGAGCTTATTTTGCTAAGCTGAAACAACTCTGCTCCCTTTGTTCCTGTCTTTTATTGTCTCATTCCTTTCATTCTGTTTTACTGCCAAAGTTTTGTTTCATTAGGCCTACAAGTCATTTCCAATCCAGTGGGCTGCTACAATCAGGCCTTTATAACTCAGCTGCCCTGGTTCCCATGTCCCTTCTGGTGCAGTGCCAGGATTTGTTGTTTGACATGGTGTTTTAACCCCTTTCTGTACCCTAACTATATGTTGCCTTTAAGAAAATTGCTTGGAGTTTTAGCTGTTGCTGTGTGGTGAAAAGCCAAACCTGAGAATTTAGATCAGAAACACCCCTTGAGTTTAAGAATGTTAAAATGTCATATTTGTCCGTTAATAGATGTATTAACATGATTGGGCTTCAGATACACTTTTGTCTTAATTACTGAAAGGGAATTGTATAAAAATCTTCTTGAAATGCTGAACTTGGCCTGTGTGGGAACAATCTGTTGAATAACGAGGCTACAGTATTTTCAGCCTATGTAACCAGGACAGTGGGGACACACATTTGCTTAAAAGGAGGTATGTTTTGGTTGCTTTAACCTTCCAGGTTTGTCCATGCATGGTATCACCACATATGACTACCCTATTCAGAAATATAAATATACTTCTTATCCTGTGTGTGGGAATGGCTGTTTTAAATAATAAATGGTTAAAAACAGATTTAGAATATTTCTATGGTGAGGAGATTTAAAATATCTCTCAAATGTATTTCTCATGTTGAGATTTTAAACCTTTCTCTGAAATCTTTTAAACCTTTCTGTAGTAAACTGCTACGAAAGCCATGATAATTTTGCTAGCCCAGTCTGCTTTATTTGCTCTGAAAATCTTCAAGCAGGGTCCAGTTCTTCTATTTCATCCTTATTTTTATTGTTTTCCTAAAATGAGATGTTTGAGGGGTATAGCAGTCAGGTTTGCATTTTAAATTTAATTCTGAAATTGGAACAGAACAGTGTATACATATATTCTATTTGTTGTATTAATTTTCTTTTGCTGGCTTATGTGTGGTGTCTCGGACAAACTGTAGACATGTTCCAACTTTGTTTTGCAAAGATTGGATCCTCAGGAAGGCTTTAAGATATAAGGTAAGTTCAAAGCATCAGGATTTCTGAATCTCAAAGGATCTTATACAATTGCTTATTGTTTCCCATCAGGAGTAAAAAAAAACACCAGTTGAGTAAAGGTCTTTAGATATTGTTTTTCATGGAAAAAATTGTGCTTCAAAGGATTTTAATTTTCTAGCATCTTCCTCTTGCAGTCTTAGTTTGTGGGCTAGTTATACTTAAACTATGTGGGAGAAGAATAACTCCTTAAGCCCTTGTCTTTGCTTCAGGCATATCTCAGCATAGCCATGGTATTGTATGGCAAGAAGATTCAAGTTTAAACCAAGTAAGCTGCAAACAACAAAATGTATGAATCAGTGCCCTATACATAACCTTTTGTGTATACAGTATCACACACTGGAATAAAGAGAGTAATGTAAATAATGGCCGGTGTAATTGTTTCGCTGGGTTAAAAAAACACGTGTAACAGATGAGGAAACCCCTATATTTTCTCCTTCTATTTTTAACGGAAGTGTGTGTGGGGCTGGGGGCGGAGTGGAGGGGAGAGGAAGTTATCTATATTAAGGATTTTATCCTAATCAGGTAGTTTACATAATTTGCTTGCTACGTGCTTCTCTTTTTGACAGCTGTGAAAATATAACACACACAAACGTGAAAGAAAGCTCCTCCTTGTTTGGCAAGGCTCTCTGGGTGCGAATGAGTTAATGCTCCAGTGGAGAAGTAAATGCTCCAAAGGTTTACTTTTCCGTAAGACTCTGGGTATGGCCTCTGAAGGTGTTGTTACAATAGAGTTGTTAGCATGAAAAAAGGCGGCTTTCTCTCCATGGGTTCATTTCAGGGGGAGTTTGGAAGTCTATGCGTAACAGTGTCAGGAGGAGCAAGGAGTCGTGCTCTTATAGAAGACTTAGCATAGGGTCCAGATTGTATTGTTTCATCTATTGCACACTGATATGTAGATTTTTGGATAGGATACATGGATGGTTTATTTTTAAAGTAGTTGCTCTGCTGAGAAGTCCTCTTTTTAAAATTTGACAGCCTTTTAAATTTTCAGTGTTGTATTTCCCCTATTGGTGAATTAGTTAGGGTCTGTGAAATAGAAGGGCAGGTCTGGACTTTATTTACACTCTAATTTGTAATAGCCAGAGTACCAGAAAGATTTTAATATGCAGTAAAGTTAATAATGTGGTGGTGGTTTGGTTTGGTGTTTTTTTGACTGCTGCTAACCTCTCCACTGCCTTCAGAAGCAATCATGAGCTATCTAGCTGATACTTAATAGCTTTTAGCTCATTTTCTTCCTTCCTTCCTTCCTAGCTAAGTTGACCTGAGTTTTCAGCAGAAAACAAGTCATCCAGTTGCTGAATTTGAGTAATATAAACCTTTAAAACAAAGAGACTGATACACCATTGTTTAAAAAGTTTTTTAATTGCTTGTAACTTGTCCAAAAATGTTCATTTAGAACTATTTTCGTATGGTTATTAGAGAACAGCTTTTGGTCCTTCTGTATATTGCCTGAAATTTTAGATTTCAGAATTTTGTGTATTCAGTCCGTGGTATTGGATAATATGGACACTCCTTTAAGATTTTACTTTGACATGCAATGATTATAGTGATCCTTTTAGTCTTAAAACGTATGTTTTTATAATTTCTTCCACCACAACTACCATTTTTTTTAATAAACCAGAAAACTTGACCATTACATTAAAAAAAACCCACTTTTTTTTTTTAAATTCTCTCAACTAATGCTCGTGTGCAGAAAGCCAGTTTTTAGGTGGTCTGTAATAAGACACATGCTTTGTGGAAGTTACAAATTACATATTGGTCACAGAGGTTTCTAGCTGGATTTTTATAAAAGGAGGTACTGTTAAGGTGTGGGATTTGTTGGGTTGGAGGGGGAGGCTGCATCAGAACTCTGAAGGAAGTTGGAAATGTAGTTTTCTTTCCTTTTTAAACTACTGAGGAAATTATCATGATTTAAAACTGAGAACTGGTATGGTACAGTTGATTAGGCACAGGACTTAGGAGATCAGGGTTCTACAGTATTTCTGACTTGGTCGCACAGAAGATTTGTGGCCTTGTGCAAGTTGCTTGAACTCTCTCTATCAGCGGTTTTCAAACTTTAACAACCCAAGGACCCTCGTTTTGATTTAAAACTTTTAGCGGACCCCCAAACCTCCAGCTCAGGCCCCGCTCCCACTTCATCCTTCCCCCAAGGGCCCTCCACCCCTGTCCCTCCTCTTCCCTGCATCTTTCTGCCCCCTCCCACAAGCGCGTCCAATCCCTGCTCCTCCCGCTCCCTCCCAGCACCTTCTGCATGCTGAGGAACATCTGTGATTGAGAGGTCTATAAGGGGAGGAGTTGATCAGCAGGGCTGGCGGCCCCGGACATGATTCTGCACCTTCTAAATTCTTTAGAGCACAGAGACCCTCTTGCTAATGTGTACATGCAGCAGCGAGCGCAATGGGTCCCTGATCTCGATGGGGGCCTCTGGGTGCTACCATAATACAGAGCACAAGTACCCGCCACTCCTAGTGAGGTCTGTGGGCAATAAAGGCTATAAGCATCTCTCCAGGTTGGCTCCCTTAGCTCACTTCAGGGCAAAAATTCCAGCTTTTCCTGGTTTAAAAATAAAAGGAGTACTTGTGGTACCTTAGAGACTAACCAATTTATTTGAGCATAAGCTGTAGCTCACGAAAGCTTATGCTCAGATAAATTGGTTAGTCTCTAAGGTGCCACAAGTACTCCTTTTCTTTTTGCGAATACAGACTAACACGGCTGTTACTCTGAAACCTGGTTTAAAAATGAAATTAACAAAATTACCACAGCCCTACTTGACATCCGTGTCACCAGTCCCCTCCCTTATGTCTCATTTACTTTAGCATAATACCATGGCTGGTGTCATGGCCTTTATTTTTATCACATGTGTTTTTGTAATAAAATAGTAGCAGCTATGGCCCTGATCCTGCAAGTTGACCCCTGCATCTGCACAGAGCCCAGTGAAGTCAGTGCAAAGTCCCCTTGCATAGTCAGTTGCTGGGTGAGGGCCTGCGTTAGTAACCATTTTTCTTTTTAAAATAAATTTGTGCTCCCCTCCACCCAACTTAATTTACCCTATAAGTGAAATTTGTATATGTATATAGGTTTACAGGCATGCCACACATCACTATCAGTAGAAACACAATGCTATTTAGACAGTGACTTGTATCTTTTCCAGGCCACAAGCAAGTTGCTTTCACTTTTTGTCTAGTACAAAACCAGTAAACTGTATATTGGGTGAAAAATTTCTCTAATCTCATACTAAAGTTACTCGTCTCTTTTGTCTGAGGATCTTGGAACCTGTCACAATGCCAAATGTTTTATAATTGGTCTTGTTTGTTCTTGAATTAAGGCTTCAGCAGAACAAAACTATGTACAATGCTGAAAGAAAAGTATTTTGGCAGAGCTAAGCAGGACCCAGTCATGATGTAGAGCCCCACTATGCTAGGTGCTGTACAGACACAGAACAGAAAGATGGTCTTTGCCTCAAAGAGCTTATGATCTACGTATAAGGCAACAGATCACAGGTAGATATCAAGACAGAAACGGGGTGGTGGTCTATTATCAACCATCTAATACTTTCCATTGAATTTTTTGTTCGTACCATGCCACTATGTGAAACCACATTTTAATACCTGCCTTTCTCAAAGTGCAACATGTTTGGCCTCTTAAGAAAAGTATTTTGATAGATAGACTTTGCAACTCTTACCCATTTACGCAACAATCCTGGTCCAGAATACTATCCCATTCATGCTTTTACTAACCTCAACTGACTAGACCAAAGCTTTGCTTTTGGAAAAACTTCTCTTTTAACATTGATTTATTAAGGGAAAAAATTAGCACCAGTGACATGAAACCTGGTGTGGTGCAAATTAAGCTTGCAACATTCTACTTTTGGCTGTTTTGTGTGTGTGTGTGTGTGTGTGTATGCTTTTCGTGTAACATGGGGTGGACAAGACTTTCAATTTAGAGAATGCTCATGTGATCACAATGTCATCACATTACAGAATATTTTTAACGTTCTGTGATACAAGGCATGTTGTTTTTTGTTAAAACGTAGCTTTTCTCAGCTGAGCACTAGCAAGAGCAAAGCTCTTCAAAATACCTGTGGGAAGCTTAGATAAATAATTCCTGGCTAACATGGAAAAGGAACACACATTACTGGAAGGAGGTGGTCTGACAGTTTTTTCCACATGCAAGTTTATGGCCATAATCATTCACTTATAACCTGTTCAACTGGCTCTATACAGTGACTGGTATTATGAGTACAGAAGGATTTCAGTCGATTGCTGCCCAGACGAATTTGTTGTTCCTCTCTTAAACTACTCTGGGATGTTGTGCCCAGCCCTCTCAGTGCTTTTTGCACACAAGTCCACACTCTTGAACAAAATGATTCATTTTTAAACCCACCTTTGAGCCACTGTGCCAACGGTGCCTTTCCGTCTCTCTGAAAAATTAGGGCAGCTTGTGGTTTACAGATCTTGACTGGGTTTGTGGAGCTTACCTAGGTGGCATGCTCTTTGGCGCAGACGGTCTCTGTTTGTACAGTACTTGGCACAATGGGACGTGGGCTCTATGGCAATGCAAATAATAAGTGATTGTGGAGCAAATACACCATGATGTAGAGGAAGTTACCAATCTAGAACTGATGGGATTTGTACTATAGACCTCTCAATTTGGCAAAGCTGCCAAGAAGACTTCAGGTGGCAGATTTTACCCAGTTATATCACTCCTATATCAATCGTACCTTCCTCTCTGGTCTAAACTCTGCCTTCTCTTAAGAGAAGAGAAGCTGACATTTCTCAGACATCACGAGTGAGATGGCAGAGCCTACCTGTGCCTATTAAAACAAACAGACGTGACCCCAATGGAATTCCTAAACTGGGAAGATGCTCTGAGAGCCCCACGGAAGATGCAGCAGTTGCCATTCAGATGGGATAAAATATGGTCTCCACCCCCTGCCGCAGGGGGCAGCAAACTAGTCTTCCATTGTTTTTTGTATTGTTAAGGGCTCAGTTCATCGCTGCTTAACCTCACTGTAATCCCTGGTGTTGCCCCAGAGGTGAATTTAGCCCATGCTTTTTATATGGGCTTCAATCACTTTCATGCTTAATGTGCATCTGAATATCAGCTGTCATAGGAGATATCTCCCCAGTATTCCCTGCCATCACCAATGGGGTTTGGCAGCTCCTTAGACTTACATTTTGTGTTAACCTTGTTCAGTCTGCAATTCAGAATCTTTGTGTGGAGGAGTCCAGATAACCGCTTAAAGATTCCAGAAGCTCTAGGCATATCTTTGGCAGGGTCCTTTCTGGGTGGATTATTTCTTCTTCCTAGCTTTTCAGGCATACTGAGGAAGTTCTAGATTTGAGAGAGCAAGCTGTGGGGAGGGAGGAGAGAGGTGAGATGGTCACAGCCATTGGGGAATCTCAGTTGGAAGATCCAGTGAATTTTACTAGGTGACATTTTCTTTTCATCTTGTGTAATTAGAATAATGCTGATGGAGTGGGGAGGACTTTCTTGCAATAAACTTCTTATTGCTTTGATGTTCAGTCATCTGCCCAAGCTGTTTGTTGGTTGTAGCACCATGAACGTTTAACTCTTAATTATACTGTTTCCGATTAAGAGGGAGACTTTCAAAAGCACAAAAAATGACAGGGGTACCATTGACTTTCAGTGGGCCGAGGGTGCCTAACTCCCATCTGTGCCTTTGAAAATCTACCTCTGAAGACTACCCATAACTCTGTGCACAGGATGTGTCCTTGTGTTTGTTTTTTATTTTGTAGGGATATACTGTAAAATTACAAATTGAAGTAAATTGAGCTGGTTGGAGAATAGGCTTCCCCCTCACCCACTGCCCCCAACGGACAATTTTGACTTTATATAACAAAGCTGAAAACTGGAAAAAAAATTTCATGTTGGCTGAAATTTTTTTTAACAAAAAATTGAAAATCTTTGAGGTAGACGTTTTGTATGAATTTTTTTTTTGAAACCTCACTATTTCCTTGAAAAACTTCAACAAATAAATTTCAACCAGTTGTAGACGTAAAATATTTATCTGCTCTGTCTGCACACAGTATCTTCAGGAATGGCCAGTTGAATTGGACTTGCACTAGTCATGCAGAGAGAGGTAGAACATGAAATACACTTAAGTTCAGATACTATAATATGTAGAACTCTGTCAAGAGTTTTTAGCATTTATTGTTCTAGGGAAAAATGTGAAGCTGGGAGTATTTCAGTAAAGGTTGAAACACAGTGGTGTGAAAATGGACTAATTGAGAAGGCTAGGAATATGTGAACCAAAATGGTTTAATTTATTTTCATTTTAGCAACATCAGTAACTACTTAGAACTGGGTAATATGTCCCAGTCCCTGGTCCATGAGAGAGAGAGAGAGAGAGAGAGAGAATGTGTTTTTAAAGTATGTACAGATAAATAAATCTCCAGAAACTGGGACAAGGGCAAAGTAGCTCAGATGAAGAGCCAATTTAGATAATCTAACCAGAATGAGGATTAACTGCCTCTTAATCTGAAGGATATCCAGAATGCATGTGGTCAGATTAGATCAAACAAATGCTTGATCCCATCATGGACGTTCACAAGAAGTATTGCATAAATAGCAATTAACAATGATCGTTCTAATTTACTTTCCCAGGCAGAATGGTTTTGAAAGATGGAATGGGCTCTTATATAACTGTGTATCTGTTGTCATGTCACCACTTTGGTAATTTGACCCATAAACTATATGTAAAAGAATGGAGTATTTGCCATCAATTCTATTATGCTGTGTCTGTCTCATATACAATGGGTTCACAATTTTCAGATTGTATCTTTCTGGACAAGAAGATCGGGAGAGTACCACTTTTTCTTTGCCAGATGGATGTTAATCTGTACTTTCTTTTTTAGAGATGACTTGTGAAGGCCGTCTTAAACTTTACAAGAGTTCATTTCGGAAAGCTGTCTAATACTTGCAGAGAAGGCTCTGATAATTTAAACAATAATGCTGGTACGAGTACTTTTCAGTGTTAAGAGACTGCAAGCATATCCCTGTTGCAGGGCTTTGATTTCAAAGCTGAGTTTGCGCTGTCATGAATGTAATTCTGCTTTGAACATCAATTCTTTTTAAAACAGATGCTTGATCTTGGATGCATTGGTTCTGGTGGGGCTATATTGCCTCAAGATGCTACACAGTAAACTTTTCAACATGTGGAGCACCTGCTGAATGGCGTGAGGCTGGGTTTGCGGAGAAATTGCTGTATGGGTGACTTTGCCGTGGGAAGGTTTTGCTGTTGACTCTATTACCATGAGGAGCTGTTTAACAAGTTCAAATTGGTGCCATCTTAATTGTTAAAACCGGGAGGGTGGGAAGCAAATTTCACCAGAGGCTATGGAAGCTATCCAACGAATTTCCACTCTGCTTCTCCACTTGGCAAGCCAACACTTCACTGTCATTTCCTAGATATAGGTTTATTTTGAAGGGTCAGCTATTGCCACTACCCTTTTCTCCCCTCACAGCCTCCCCAGTAAAGAAGGCTGATGAGCATTTAATTTCCCCAACAGCAGGTGCTTGTCATCCATCTGAAGATAGCTGCCAACATCTGGTGCAATTGCCTCAGCAAATGCAGTAACAAGGCGGCCTGCAGTTCAAACGCAGAGAGAGCATCGCCTCTTTAATGATAACAAGCTGTTGGCTTCCCCTCTGAGATGAATTCATCTCACAGATGTTTGTCTAGTTTTGGCAATCTTATCACTGTAGCTTTGGTGATTATGCTCAACTGGAGACTATTACTATAAAAGAAGTTTGAACTTGTTCCATTTTTACTTTTTTTCCTTCCTAGATATAAATTATATCAACAACTGTAATGTTGGTCCCATTACCCAAGTACCCTTAACTTTTTTTTATTGCATCCGTAGAACAGTTCACCACTGTTCACTACTGGTGAATGTCTTTTGGCCATGCTGACATTTTCAATGTTCCTTCTCAACAGCTTTGTGGTTTGAACACTACATTTTATGCAGTTACTTTTAGCTCATTCTGTGAGTTCTCCCTATGACTATGGGTATACATATATATTTCTGTAAAGCATGAATCACGGAGAACATTCTGGAAGCCTTCATGTGGACAATAGCACTTTTGTGACCTTAACAATGGTTTGTAAAGAACGCCTCTGACTGTCTAACTTCCACATCCTAAATGCTTTCAGTTGCACCATGGATTTATGAAGTCAGATGTCCTATGATCTGAAGACTTGGTGCCTTGTACAGTATTGTTTTTAACATTCCTCCATTTTAACTATTTTTTAAAAGTAGGTATTTTGTCCCCCAAGTGTGTGGAATTTAATTCTGGTAAAAAAAAGATTTATTTTCAGAAATGTGCTTATATGAGTAGGTGACTCACACTTGAGTGGAGATGTGTCACTGTTGGTGAGGACACCACATGTGTAATTTCTTCACTCATAAATAGATACTCATCCAAGAATGGGTGACACCATGATGTTTTGTACTGACTGTCTGTTTAATAGCTTCCAAGAAGAGGTTTGAGAGCTTCAGTCTCTCGAACAGGAAGAATTGTTTCTGAAAAAAGTATTTTTAAATGTTTGGGTTTTTTAAACATATAAAGTTTAACAAGGCTGTGGTATATACATCAATTACTTATTAAAACACTGGAATTGTCTAATTGCCATGATAGGGTGGGACATGCTCTCAAACCACTGTCCTAGATCAGGGTGGGACATACCAGGCAGATAAGATCACTCTGGAATTCATTCATTACATTAGAGATCCAGGTACTCCTTGAAGATTTAATTTAGATTTTATTCTGTTTTGCTCTATAGTCAGGAAGTATGCTAGCGCATCACCTCTGAGTTACAATAATTATGCTTGTAGTTTTATTTTATTATGCTTTTCAGTTTCAAAGTATGTTATAAGCAACAAATTCTCACATCAGCAATGTAGGTCTGTGTTTTATTCCTATTTTGCAGGTGGGGAAGAGCAGGCTGGGAGTTCAGGAATTGGTTCAAGGCCACTCAGGGTGTCAATTATAAAGCTATGAATAAAATTCAGAATCCTGGCTCCCAGTCTGTTGCTTAGACTAATTTCTGTCAACGTTCAGAGAGGTTTTGAGCTAATCTTTCAAAAGTTAAAATTTGCTTTCTCCATGTCATTGGAGATTAGAAATTGATTCCCTCCAATGCATTCTTTGATGACACGAATGCAACAACACAATTTGTATGACTGAAATTTCATTTTTTTGCTCCTGCTGTAGTTACAGTATTATTAAAATACATTAAATTTTAATGGACATCATAAAGTATATGCTCCTGTGAACGCATGCACAGATAATTATTTCTGATGAATAAACCAAAAGGACAAGTATGTGAGAAGTTGCTACTGCAGATTTCAATTTTTATTATATACATCTCCTGCAGGGGCAATCATTGTGATGCTCCAGCTGGTTATTTCTGTGGCCTACCTCTCCCTGGAGATGGCTGATGATGATGTAAACTTGAACTAGCAGAAGTGCCAATGTTTTTACTGGTATATTTATAGATAAATTGTTTACTAGGGGAAGTTAACCAGGGCAAGGCGCAGGATATGCCGAGCACCTCAGTACAGTAGCTCCGTGCGAGGTTGGGGGTGGCTGGGGGTTATTTGTTTCATATTAACAGGGTGGAATCTTGTAAAAACTGTTATTTCTCATTGAAATAAACCCAAACCATAATGATCTGCAAGGTATCGCTTTAGCTAAAACGCAACTGCAAACCAAGCAAACTCCTTTTGGCAGAGAAGGTCTGTGGTAGGCAAGGGAATCGTTAAAAATAATACATTACATTGTCCATAAAGTTTCATGCGGTATGTAATGTTCCATGGGGGCCTCACCTAGTTTCCCAGATATGATACGTATATTATGGTTACAGCTTCTCATTTAACTTTCACACCATATTGAATACATCTCTCTTTAACCCCTCCAGGGTTCATGCTACTTGTCAAGGGTTTCTTAATAAGGTGAACTTATATATTTATAATGCTTCCGCTGCCGACAGGCTGAGGGAAGGTGTCTCTGCCTCTCCCCTCTCCATTTAATTTTCTATTCTTGATCACGTTAGACAGAATCCAGCCTTGGCAAGAGCGATGGGGTCTTCCCCGGGATTCTCCTAGTCTAGAACGTTGGATTTTAAAAATGGTTCTGTGCCTGGTGTGCTCAGGTCGGCCATGGCATTTTGAGCTGTGTTTAGAAGTGTGTCTGCCTGCATGCGTTCAGCCCAAGCATGGAGGGAGTCTAAGCAGCTTCTAATGGAAATGTGCCATCATCTTTCATTGCAGTGGCATGAGCGCTTCATGCTAATACATACTCATAAACTCTCTCAGGCATTCAGCAGAACCCACCCCAGATTTGCCTGTTGTTAAGAGTATCCTTTTTCCCTGGGGGTGGGAGTGGGAGGCTCCTTGCTAGAGCTCTAAGGATCCTCCAGTTTCTCTCCTACTTTCAATTTCTTCATGCTTCTGGCCTTGTATCAAATCCACCATCATTCAAATTCTGGAAAACAGACTAGAGACATCCTTGATGACTCAGTCAGTGGTGTTTTTTCAATGGCAGGGGGTGGGCCCTCCTTCTGGCAGTCCAAGAGCTAGGGTGAGTTCACATAACCATGTTCATAGGTGCAAGTCTGTTGAAATCAAAGGAGTGGAGCATGAGTTTGGGCCTATTTCTATTTGATTTAGCCACACATTCAAAGTTGATAAATGTGAGAGGGTCATGAGTGGACCCTATTGTTTGCATAGCAGCATGCGCCATTAAGCTTCCATGATATTCCAATTTCCAGGTCATGCTGTATGTTGCAGAGTTGGTGGCAGCTGAAGGAGTGGGATCATTTTGCCCAAAGGAAAGAGCATACTGTGGGCTAGAATGGCCTGTAATTAGAGACTAGGAGTAAGAAAAGAAAGATGGGGTTTGTGGTTAAGGCCCAGTACTAGGACTTGAGATCTGGATTCAAATCCTGGCACTGCTACAGGTTTCCTATGTGACCATGGGCAAGACCATTAATCCCCCTGTGCCTCAGCTCACATCTGTAAAATGGAGCAAGCAATAATTCCTTTATCTGCCTTTGCCTATTTAGAGTAAACACTTTGTTGCAGCCACTGCCTCTGTATGTCTGTACAGCACCTAGCACAGTGGGGCCACGTTCTTGACTTACCCTTTGTATCAGCCTAAATAACTAAGTTCGCTTCTACATGGGCGAGGCCCTGCTGATTTTGCTGCCTCTGACATTGCCTTAGTCTCCAGCCCTCTCTGTGAGTGGTTCTGTTATTAGTCCTGCGATGAAAGAGATTGTTCAACACTATTCCCTCTAAAAGTTAAGCTTAAAAAGAAAGGGGGCGGGGGTGTAAGTGTAAGAATAAAAGTCTGAGCTGTGTTTGATCAGACAGACTGCCTATTATAATATTAAGACCCAAGAGTATCACATGTCAGACCAGGGTTCATCATAGGAGTAAGACAGGTTATTTAGTATTTGTGTGTAGTATTTTTTTTTTCATGCTTTAAGAGGCTTGGGAACAAAACACTAATATTAAAAAAGCTTGAGTAAAATTTCAGAAGTCCCTGAGTCCCCCTGACTTTGTTAGATTCCTAAGTGTCCAAGTAATTTTTGAAAATGGGAGGTAGGGGCCTAAACCCATTAGGCACTAGGCTGAACATTTTGTTATCCCTGGACTTCCAGCTGTGTTTCAGCTCCTAGAAGGTGGAAATACTCTGTGAAGACCAGATCTCGTTATTTCAGTTCAGAAATTGCTCCTCGATGTGCAAACAGTCCCCCATCCCCAAAGAAAGGGAAAACCATGCATTGTTTCAGGGTCACTTGAAATCCTTTATATTAACCCAAAGACTGTTTGGGTTCTTCTGGGCCCTGTGCACACCCGACTTTCAGCGGCAACTTGCAGTTTTGTTTGTTTTTCAGTCAAACCCTGAAATCCGTCACTCTTTTTTTTGTCACTTAATTTCCTTATTTCTTTTGGTAACTTAACATCTCTCCCTCCGTCATGAAGCAAGTGAGTTAACAATAGACCGTGATGTGGGAGTAAGTTACCATGGCTGTTTATAAAATCTGGATTCATTTACTTGACGGCCTCCACTGGCTCCTCAGGCTGCGACGGCTCCAGAGGAGCCGATCGTGTCAAATAAAAAGAGCTGCAAAGATTAAATACTCGGTGATTGTGAAAGCAAGTGAATCAACACAAGCATCACTCTGTCTTTGGTTTCTGACTCTCTGGAATTTGACCTTGTCTTTTGATGCTGTGAGTTCCTGAATATCAGTCATGCCAGACGCTCTGTCAGAATGGTCACCCCTTACAGAGGAAGCGTTTTCCCACTGCTGATGTGACCTTGTGTCACTAGACACTGAAAATTGCATATTCTGGGATGCCAGGGCTCTGTCCTCACAAGTTACTTCTTAGTGAGAGGGAATAGGGCTAAATTGATTATTTTAGTGAGTGCTGCTTATAGCCCTTTTTTTCTTTGCCTGTGTCCTGGTTATTAGAAGTCTTGCTTTTGTTTTTATTAGCAAAGCGTAATTTAAAGCGGTCAGGGTAGTGTCATCTTTAAATGTAGCAGTACCAGGGAAAACGGGATCATCCCTTTCACCCTTGTTTAATGTTTTACTTTTCCTTCTGTGCTTGTAAGTGCCAGTCAAAGTAACTTTATTCCTTGTGCCTCAGTTTTAAACCAGTGTTGTAAGGAGGCTCGTTCCTTTCAGATATAATCCTGTTCCCGGGAAAAGTCGGGTTCCCGGCTTTTTGTCAGTACAGAGTCTGAATATGGCAAGTTTCTTCAGTTATCTGAATGCGGTAGCAGCTGGGGTTCTCTGCATCCATCAGCTTGGCCATGTGAGCAGGTAACAGGAAGGTAGAGCAAGAAGAGAAATGTTTGAAAAACTGTTCTTAACACATCAGGTTAGGGATTCAGCAGCATGTGGTGCCATTGGTGGTTCTTGGACCATAACTTCATGAAGGGCCACCGTCTTCCCTCTTGTTTCCCTAGTGCAATCTCCTCCCATTTATGGTTGCACAGCTGTAGCTTAGGCAGGCATAATTTGGTCCCGTGCTTTGACCATTTTGGAAGTACCGTGCTACATTAGACAACATTATAGTAAAGGCATTTAGGTAAAGTCTTAAAAATGACTCATGATTTTGGGTGTCCAGCCTGAGATCTTAAAGGGTATGATTGTTAGAGGGTGGATTTCCTCATCACGTTCTGAAAATACAGCCTTCGTTAAAGTGTCACTCAAAGACTGAGGCACCTAAAATCATTAATCACTTTTGAAACTATAGATCTATATATTGTGTGGGTGCACATGCGTACAATAAGCTTGTAAGTGTAGTGTTTTATTAAACTTGTAGATATGTTACCTTTTTTGTTTCCCCTCAGTAATCTCTCTCTGTATCCTCACTGACCTTAACCAGCCATGGAAATGTCAAAGAAGTGAACTCGGAGAATAGGAAGTATCCCAGCAGTATAATAAGGGGTCTCCAAGTTTCTGAACAGAAAATCTAATTTATTCCTCCATACTTTTTTCTCACAGTGCGAACAGCACATCTGATTATCCCTTTAATAGATCTGGGGCACTAAAATAACTTAGTGATGCTTAATTATGCAAATAGCCAGCTGTGGACAAAACTTCTTAAAAAGATTCTTCATACTTTCAGCATAGTCTTTCTTTTAGATACATAGAGAATGCAGGAATATACTTGTGAAAGAATGTGACATGGAAAACCCTCTAGGTACTAACTGTGTAATGTATAGTATTGCACATTGGCTAGAACCATTAAGAGTAGGGTTTGTTCCTGTCCTCTGGAGTAGCAGCTATTGACAACTGCCAGAGGCAGGATACTTGGCTTGATAAACCAGTAATCTGAATTGGGTCTGGCACATCCCATGCAAACCATCCCTTAAAGTGCCACTGAATCAGATAGGTCAGGACCAAGAACAGACCCACCAAAAGTGACTATAATTTTTGGTGAAGTTTCTCTGGATACTTCATAAAATAAGGATCTGCCTTAAGGATCTTACAAAAATTCTTACAAAATTTAAAATCTTACAAAATTAAATTCAAAAGCCTGTGATGTTATGGCTGCATGGTTATTCACATTAATCAGGAAATGTAAAAGCTAAGGTTCCCAGTGTAACCCTATATTTGCATGGTTGGCTCAATGGTTATATTTTCTATTCCTGCTTTTCTCGTTAAATGGATAGATTAATATAGCGCTACTTGATCTAAAATGTGTGCCATAAAACATAAAGGAGGTGCAAAGTAGCTGAGCTAATGTTGCTATTGGAACTGAGGCTTGATTTTGACCTCCGTTACACTAGTGTAAATCAAAAGTGAGTCAATGAAGCTGTGGTGTTGGAAGGCAGAGGAGAATTGCACATACACTAGTTTTTGGTGATGGTGTAGCGTTAACATTGTATTAATGTCATTTTAAATTTTAATATATAATATTTTGCAGTGGTGTGTAGTGCTTTAGAAATAAAAGTCTGACATGCGATTTACATGTTGGACCAGTACCTCAGCAGGTGTAAACTGGTGTAGCTCCGTTGAAAGTCCGTGGTGATTTACACCAGATGCAGATACAGGAACGTGACCCTGACTTCAGTGGTGCTGAGAGCTATGTCAATTTACACCAGCTGAGGATGCATTAAAAATAAAAGTGCTGGTGTACTGTGCGAAAGAACCAATCTGGTGAATGAAAGATTGGTGTGTGCTCTTAACTCTTGCTGTTCTCTCTGCCCTCATGGACTCCACACACAGAAGTTGCTTAGCAAAGCATCAGTGTCAGTCATATGCATGTTGTATCCTGAACGAGTTTGCTTGCAGCCCAGGAAGAAATCTGTTCACTTGCTCATCGTGCTACTGAAATATTCATGTGGAACAAATCACACAATTTAAACCGAACATCAAATCAAGGTGGGTGGGAGGTGGGAAGAGATGGAGTGTTTTACAGTGCCCATGGCTTGTAAGAGAAAACGTTTGAATTGCCCTCAATGGAATCCACTGGCAGGGTGCATTATAGCTGAGAGGGTGGAAAGTCATGATGTGTAATTGGTTAAAGTCCTGCATATACTCCACCCGACACCTGTGCCTGCCTCCCCCTCCAATTTCCTCTTGGGAGTTAGGGTGAAATGGGCGGAAGAACTTAAGGTCTCCCACCATATGTGGCTAATTGTGAAAATATTTGGAAAAAGTTAAGTGCACTTGGACTCCAAACAAACTGTTTAAAGCCATTATTTCCCCAGATGGTAAATGCAGGAGACAGTCTAAGCAGACTGCTTTAGTAACAATAATACTTATATAGCGCTTTACGTTTTCAAAGCGCTGTCCAAACATTAACTAATCTGTCCCATATTCTTTAGAGCTGTGTAGTTAAACTTCAAGGATATTGGTCTAGATTAATTTGTAGCACTTTATCAGATGAGTTGGTGGGTGAATTTTACTTCTGCTGCTTGGTACTATAGGAGGAAACATTAACTCCTCCTGAGTATATTGAAATTGATCCTAGAATTTGTAGTGAAAAGAGTGATCTTTAACTAGTGGGAAAAGAGAAATTTCCACCCATTGAATTGTAAAGAGAATAAAAGATCTTTAAAGGAACACACTCACCCTTGGGTAGATTATAGAACATCTGTCTGAACGTGGAACTTCCCTATCTGGACCCACTTTTCTTCTATGGAACAACCTAACTCTCTTATACGTATGCATGTATGTGATGTATCCTCACATGCTGTTAAAGGAGATGATGGTTAACAGCAACTTGTATCTTTTGCACAATTATGTTTCTCTAAGGTGACCAGATGTCCCAATTTTATAGCGACAGTCCCGCTTTTTGGGCCTTTTTCTTAAAAAGGCTCCTATTACCCCCCCCCCACCCCGTCCCGATTTTTCACATTTGCTGTCTGATCACCCTATGTTTCTTGATAGTCAGCCTTCAGTTGAAACTGCCTGTTGTTGTACTACTTGATCTGCAAAGCAGGGATATCTCGTTAAATTCAGCCTCACCAGTTAAATCTGCGTGTTTCTGAATTTTTGAATTGGCTATCTAGTTATTTATCCTATACTCATCACTGTGATATTTCTGAACTTCCCTTGGGATCAGTCTCACTTTATATAATACCAACCACAATTCTGTAGTTCATTTGACGATTGCAGTATAGGGCTTCAATCTGTAGCTGTCATGTCAGGATGTATAATATATGATGTAGGATGAGGCGCTGCCTCATGTCTTTCTATTTTATATAATTTCTCCAAGGTTTTATTTTTACCTTAAATGTATTTGCAGCGAATATTACATGTGGGGTGGGGGGAGGAAGGAGGGAAGGTTTGCACAGCTGCATTCAATTAAGTAGTTTGCGTTGTATTCCTTAATCTTTTATGACAGTCTCAAGGAAAGTATGGTTAATGTGAAATTGTCATTAAGCCAAATGCAAAATAAATAACACTCCACACCCCAGTGTGCATGCCACTTACGTTGTATCAGAGTCGCTCCCTGATTCTTCCAGGTATTATCCCAGATAGTAAAACAGAGCCCTGCTGAGTGCTGACACATGGCAAAAGTGCTGGAATGTGGACAGACAGATGTGAAGCGATTTGCTGTGTGTTTAAAAGTGCACAATGACAGGGATAATAGTACCAGAGATATAAGATCTTGGAAAGAGAACCCCGTGAAGAATGTGCAGACAATGTGAAAATGTAATTGCAAGAAAAACCCTAATGGAAGTTAGGGGGAGATGTAGCTAGAGCTAGAAATAAGCAAGTGTAAAGAGGAAGGAATGAGGCTTGTAAGCTTTCTGCTAAGGCCTCGCTGGAAATACAGGGCCTTATCCACAGCTGGTGTAGATAAACTTGGAAGGCAATGGAGCTTTGCTGAATTACTCCAGCTGTGGGTCTGGCCCATAGTGTGTGTTCTTGTCATCAGTCTTTTTTTATGGGAAAGGGCTTTGGAGAAAGAGGATTTGGCATATTGCAGAGGTAACACGAAGGACATTTGATCTCAAGGTTGCACGATAAGTGCTGTGAGGATATAGTAAAATATTTAGTTGAAGTGTCTTGTCTGGGGAGAGAGGTAAGTTGTTATAAGCAAGCTTAATTTAAGTATGTAATACTTTAAATTATCTAGATAATTCAATTGGTGTGGAGTTTATTTTAAGTAATTGACTAGATCTGATCCTGAGTGGAAATAAAAACAAACAAACTTTTAATTACTATTAGCACTTTCCTTTTACTCCAGAGGTAATAAAATACAGCAGGGAGAGGTTTTTGTTTTTTTTTAGATATGGCAATTTTGCATGTGTTTCCAAATGTATTCTCATATGTGGTGCTGGTTAGAATTCAGCACTTGCAGGGTCCAGATCAGGATTTTCCTTTCTAAAACATTTTGTCTCTACCAAAGTGGATATTTTAAAGTTTCTTAGCAGTGGTGGTCATTGTGGGGTATTGCTGAGTAGAGGGCAGTTCTTAAGTCTCAGCTTCCCCTGAACTTTACTCCCTTTGTGAGGATAACATATTTAGATGAGGTCCCTTTGATGCAGTTGGGTTAGGTCAGATGAGGTCAGAGCACTAGTCATGCCAGAAATCCCACAGATGCAGGAAAAAAACTTCTGGAAGAAGAGGGCTGAACAGCTTTCAAACAGTTATTTCTGTATGTTTTCTCTCTCACTCTGCATTTGTACTATGAGCTAATTTTCTGAAACAGAAAAACCCTAAGCAAGTGCAAATCAGCGTGTCATGATATTAATGCCTACCTCTTACCCAGCTCTTCTCAGATCTGAAAGCAGTTTACAAAGGTGGGTAAGAAACATTCAAATGTAAGCGGGGGAATAGTCCCGCTATTGTGGGGAACTTTCCTGGCTTCTGCACTACCCTGGTGAAGTGGGCTAGCGAAAGGATCTGAGTCCTCGCTCCCACTTCCTTTACCCAGTTACCTCCCTGCCCTTGAGAACTCCCCTTCCACACTCCTGTCTGGCAGAGTCCTCGTAACCCCAACAAGACTGGGCCCAGGATTCCTGGGGGGCTCGACCCC
This sequence comes from Eretmochelys imbricata, assembly GCF_965152235.1. Lineage (NCBI taxonomy): Eukaryota > Metazoa > Chordata > Testudines > Cheloniidae > Eretmochelys > Eretmochelys imbricata. Next base: position 8,951,361 of record NC_135588.1, on the reverse strand, counting down.
CAACCCTGCCGTGGTCACCTAGGACAGGGGCTAGGGTGTCCCCACACCGGGGTACTCTCTCTGCACTGTGCACTTCTCTAACCCACTGACCATTACATACAAGTTAAAGCAAATGTAAGTTATTTAATCAACAATTAATTTTAAAAAGAATAAGTAAAAATGGGAAAGGTTAAAGGAAACACATCACCCCGCTCTGTGGCAGGGAACATCACAAACAGTGTCTCTGGAATGTCCGGGCAGTTCACAGTCCGTTCCTTGTTAGTCCCAGGCCGCCTCCTCTGGCCCTGGCCGTGCTGCAGGGATGCTGTGGGTTGGACACTTGTTCTGGTGGTGGCCACACACTCTCAGGCTCTAAGTGGTAGGACCCTTCTTCCCAGCGTCGCCCCCGCCCTGTCGGGGTTACGATCCAAGCCTGGCCTGCAGAGCCTCTTGACTGAGGCGTCTCCCTGTGCTGGGCCCGCTGCCCGGGGTCCCCCTCGCTGTCCCAGCTGCTCACCGCACCCAGCCCCGGACTGCTCCAGCCCCAGCTCCACCACTCGGTCTCAGCGCTGCTGCTGCTGCTCTGCCTCCAGCTCCCTGGGCTGCTTCTTTGGCCCCTCTGGCTCTGGTTGCTGCAGCTCTGCTCCCAGGACAGGCCTGCTCTGCAGGCTGTTTCTGTGACTCTGCTCCCAGCACTGACCTGCTTCGTGGGCTGTTTTCCTGGCCCCTCTGGCTCTGGTTGCTGCAGCTCTCCTCCCAGGGCAAGTCTGCTCTCTCTGGGCTGTGCCTCAGGCTTTGGTGCTGCAGCTCTCCTCCCAGGACAGGGTCTGCTCTCTCTGGATCTGGCACAGCTCTGCTCCCCAGCTCAGCTTGGGCCCCTGCTTTCTCCTTAGCTCGGCCCCACTCTGTCTGACCCAGGCAAATCCAGCTCACACGGAAGACGGGACATCCCTGGCCTCCTGACTCCCTGATTAGCCTGCCCGCTCTGTCATTCAGGCTGACCTGGAGCATTGGCCTCTCCCCGTTGTTCCTGGGGACTATCCGTCTCAGGGTCCTGATTTCCCATAGACCCTTCCCCTTTTAGTACTGGGAGCTAGCCAACCAAAACACCCCCACTGAATGTGAGTAAGGGGGCAACAGTCCCCTTACACAAAGTTATCAGATGGGGAAACTGAGGCTCAGAGAAGTGAAGTGACTTGCCTATGGTCACCTAGCAGGCCAGTGGCAGAGCTGGGAGTAGAACCTAGCTCTCTTGAGTCCTCCAGTTGGACCACACTGTTAACTACATCAACATCAATGGAGTTAGGCTGACTCACACTAGCAGAAGGTCTTGCTCCTAATTCCTACCCCTCTACCATACATTCTTTGAATTTCACCTTCACAAATTTAGCCATAGCATCTGGCTCCTTCCTTTACAGTCTGTTATCTGAAGATAGAATGTAGTAATCATCCAGCCTTCTTTCTAGCTACTGTTTTTATAGTTACCATATGAAAGGGGAAAAACACAATCACAACTAAACTCAGGTGTCTCTCTCCCCACCCCAACCCCCCAGAAACAGAAATCCCAACGCTAGCCTTCACAGTAACTGAATAGACGTGAATGCCACTGATGCCTTTGAGATGCGGTGTCTGTACCGCCGCTACAGTAAAGCGTCTTGTTTCGTCCCTACCACCTGTGCTAAGAGTCTCTGAATGTGAAAGCTGGCTTTAACCGTATTTCTTGTAGCCAAACCCCTCTCTAGAAAAAGATGATGCTGGTGATAAAACCACAATGACAAGGTCTGTATTTTACCTTACCTCCCCCACCCCTCCTTCTCCCTGTTTGAGGCCAGTAAGATTGGATCCAATGACATAGCTTCTATTTCTCAGATGCAGCACAAAACAGATTTTTCTAGTGGCTGAATTTAATCACTTAGATACAGAGCACTGATAGACGGAATCAATTTAATTTCTGTTGCTCGTGACTGGATGGGGGAGATGGAAGAAGGAAGGTCATAATAATTTAGCGAGCAACAATTTGGTTTGAAAATGTTTCCAATAGATCACTTCTTTTTTTTTTTTTTTTAGTTTAAAGCCTGAACAGACAAAATAAACATGGCAGTAACCTTAGGAACTTGGAAAGTAGGAGAGCTAGCATTCTGCTCAAGGCGATGGATGGTTTATTAGTCTGAGTATTGGGGCTGAAATGCCTTGGGTGCTTTTGAACCATAGGTTCGTATCCCACCAGGGTACATGCAGCCCTTCTGCCTGCCCAAGTAGTTATACTGAATATAGTGCCATTTCAGATGAAGTCTTGAAAAGCGAGTGCATCCATATGTTAGGTACTTTATCTGGTCCCCGTTACTGTATCATCTGAGCACTTCATAATTTTTAACATGTGTATCCTCACACCGCCCCTGAGATGTGGTGAAGTGCTATTATCTCCATTTTACAGATGGGTAAGTGAGCTACAGCGAGGCGAAATGACTTGCTCAAGGTCGTATAGGAAGTCTGTGGCAGAATAGGTCTCCGAAGTCTGTGGCAGAATAGGTCTCCCAAGTCATATGCTTGTGCCCTAACCACTGGGCCATCTTTCTCTCCTCAGAGTCCTGCTCTGAATAAACATGAAAACTCCCATGGTGATGGCTGCCTTTTATAAATTCATGTAATGACAAAAAGTCTAAGGCACTTCTTGCAAAGAGGGGCAGCTTGCCTTGATATCTTTGGCCAAAAAGTTCCCCACTTTCTACTTTATTGCGGTGCAGTGTTGCATAAAGAGCCTTGAAGTGCAACAGTTTAATTTAGGGTGGTAGTGGTGGTTTTTTTGTTTTTTGTTTTGTGGTTTTTTAAGGTAGCCCAATACCCATTTTTCTGACCTAGTATTAGCCCTACTTTGAGATCCCAAACATAGCTACACATACAAAAATAAAATATATAAATTTAATAACACTCTCCTCCCTCCTTTTGGTATGTTGCTTGTCTCCTTAGACCATAAGGAGAATGGACTGTGTCAGTGTTTTGGGATAGTGCATTGCACAGTGGGGTCCCTGATTGGGACCAGCATTGCTGGTGCTATTGCAATTTAAATAATAGCGCCCCCCCCCCCATGAATGGAGAAATGATCTCAAACATTAACCCAAGCAGGCGATAAACATTTGTCGTATTCTTTAAAAAAGTCTCTCCTCTTCTGCACAGCCAGTCGTCAGCGAGTCTATTACTGCATCAACACTTGAAAATTAGTCTTGGTGGAATCCCAACGGTGGTACTATGTCCATGTTATTACAGAGCAGCCAATCCAATTAGATGTCGTAGTGTGCGATGTGTTAATGACGAGACAGACGTGTAGGGTGGAGAGCAGGTATGGCTCCAGTTTAGCTACTGTCCCTCAGATGGTGCTCCTCCCCATGCCACAACACACTGAGATCCACTTGAGTGGGCAGACTGGGGAAACCTTGCCTCCAAATTGCTATAATCGCCTTGTTGGTGGGCTCTAGAAGCAGACCTAATTTTTAAGCAAGACATGTCATAGTGACATGAAGTAATAAAAGCAAACTTGGTGTGTTGCCATATCCATCAGCCCATATGCACCACGGTAAATAAAAGCAGTGGTTGAATTTCTTTCAAGTGTTACATAATATTCATTATAATATATATGTAAAGAGGGATCCCTCTTATATGTAGCCTTAGCAATAAATACTTAAGAATAAATCTGATCCTTCTCCCCCTTTCAAGTAGGTAATTGTAGTATGTCTAAGAGTTAGAGCAAGAGACTGAGTCATATTCTAGGTTCTCTTATAGCCTCTGCCAGTGACCTGCTATGTGATATTTGATCAAGTCACAAGTTTCCTCTTTAAAACAGGTCTAATATTCCCCTACGCAGGGGCTCCCCTATGAGGTTTCACTTAGTGGAATGCTCTTGTACGCGGGGAGCTGTGCATTGCAGTTCTCCATTAGACAAAACCTGTGTGATATCAGGCCAGTAGACATTCACTTATGTGACTGGTGAGCCCAGAATCTGCTCCTGTATCACTCGCTCAGCCCAAAGAAGATGAAGGTCGAGCAAGAGCTGAAACGATGGCGGTGACAGCGAGAGCGAAAGGATAGAAAGAGAAAGTGAATGCACTCATTGCAAGTCAGCTTACAAATAAACCAGTCTATTTATAAAGTTGGCAGAGTGCCATGATTTTTTTTTTTATGAATAGTAAACCCAGTATGTCCTCGCACTTTGTATAGCCGTGAGTTTGCATATGGATGCAGAGATAAGTATGTTTTACATTCTAAGATTAAATATGCACATGTATTTGTTCTGAGAGAGGCTCTAGTAGCCAAGGTGCTGGGCTGGGAATCAGGAGGCCTGGGTTCCATTCTGGACATGGCCACTGGCCTCCTGCATGACCTTGAGCAAGTCACTGCCCCTCCTGATCTTTGACTCTCTTGCCCTCTTCAGTTGTAAGTTCTCTGGAGTGTTTCTACAGTACTCGCTATGTTGGGGCTACTGTGATAGGATTAATAAATGTGAATGTATACGTATGTGCACTTCATAGCTGCCCTCAAGCGCCGTAGAAAGCCCTCTTTGTGTTCACACATGCTGTACAATATAAAGCATTTGTAGCAGTAGCAATAATATGGCTGCAGTTCAAGCATTTGGGTGTCTTTTTCTTCTGTGCATGTGCTGTGAAATGCCCAGCTAATGTGTGGGTGGCCTTGTGCTCTGTTGCTGGAAACTAGAAAAGAGGTGTAATATAAACACTGGTTTAATTGCCGCATGGTGATTGCGGATGAGTCTTCCAATTTATAGACAGAAGGTAACATTAGAGCCCAGGTTTGTTTCACTTACAGTTAAGCAACACCAGAAAAGAAGCAAAAAGCAGGAAAGCGAATGATGTGCTAAACAGACAGGCACCCCAACTTACATACCCCCTTGTGCCTGCATTTATTTGTTTCATGAAGCGAAGCTTTGTTTCATATTTGTGAACCATGTTTCCTTAAATACATGAAGGGGGCTTGGCCTGATGGAGGACTCAGGGCCAGGTTGGAAATAAAGTTAACACAACACGTTAACGTGTGATGATCTCCCTCTGGTATATCTGGCCCAGCAGCTAAGAGAGCCTGCTACTGATTGACAAGTAGGGAGGATTGCACTTAGCATTGCTGGGACAGGCGGGCATTTTAGAAATTGCGTAGCATTGGTATAACTCTGCTCCCATTGAGGTTAGTTCTAAAATTCCTATTGACTTCAGTGGGAGTAGAGTTAAGCCCAGACTGAATGAATGCTTTGGAAAATTCAACCGCAGCCTTGTCCAGACACTGACGAATTAATCCTCACAACACCCCTTTGGGAGGTGGATAAGTCCTATTTCACCGAGGGGGCACTGAGGCATGGAGAGATGAAGTGACTTACCTGGGGCTTCAGAGCAAGTCAGTAGCAGGAATAGAACTCAAGCCCTCCTAACCCTATACTTATTCCTCCATAGCACATTGCCTCTCTTCTCTCCTCTGACAATTGTGATAAGCAGCTACAGTTTGTTACCGATGCATCTTTTTAAAATTATTATTTTATTAAAGGGACATTTTTTTTTTCTTTCTTCCGTTGTTCTAAACTGGTAGAGCTGATTTTGCTACCATTGTCCAAAACATCCCAAGATCGTTTATTGTTGAGTGGAGAAGCAGCGTGAGAAAGTTTTGCCCAATGGAAAGTTTGTGAGAAAGTTGCAAAGGGGATGGAAATAGCAGCTGAGAAGCTCAAAGAGCCTCTTACTTCTGTTTGCAATGGCTGTGATGTTGCTTGCATCGGCAGATGAAATGGGAAGTCCGCAGCTGAGGATCTAAGGGAACCAAAGGTTGTTTCAGACTTTGTTAAAAGTGCAGTGTGAACAGTTTAAAGCTGTTTGTTTCCCCCTGTTTTGGAGTCTCACATTTCCCATTAGTGCTCAGCCTTTCCCTTGCAGCGTCTCCTGTCAGAAGCACTGAGGGTTGTGAAGAAGGGAGGGACGCCTATGTCTCCAGCAAGTTTTTGTTCTTTGCTCCTTGGATAGTGTCATGTGACCACTAGCAGCAGCTGTTGATATTGCCTAATGAGCTTCTGTGGCAGCTGCTTTCCCTTGGTTTTAGAACACCATTGGAAATCAGGAAGCAGCTCATATTTTACAGCATGTTCTGTGCATCCTCAAAATGAATGAGGTGCAGGGAAGGAATGAAACTTTCGGAGGGAGTAGCCCTTACGCAGAGAATACAGAGGCCTGTGGGAACCTCTCTACTCTGAGGATGAGAGAGCAGAGGGAAAAACCTCTGCGATCTGTGTGACCTGATGGCCGGTTTCTGGATGACCAGATTTAATATGCTGGAGACTGTTAACCTCATTCTGTTACTGTAATACAACTATAGGCTCCCTATAGTGGGGGAAGGGGGAGCTGATGTGGGGCCTGCCGGTGGGTGCTCGGGGCCTGCCGGTGGGTGCTCAGCACCCACCATTGTTTCCCTGTGGGTTCTCCAGCCCCAGAGCACCCACGGAGTCGGCGCCTATGCAAAGAAGAGTGGAGGAAGGACACGGAGGAGCACTGCAAAGGGATAGCAGGTAAAATCCTGCCCCCACTGACGTCAATGGCAAAATTCCCATTGACTTCAGTGGGGCCAGGCTTTTGCCCCATGTGATTTGATCGGTATGTTTTTTGTTTGTGCAGTAGATCACAATGACTCTAGCAACAATTTTATCCTTTCTGGTAAAAGTTAATCCTCCCTTCCCCCCCCCCCGCCTAACTATATTTTTACCTAGAGGACCCTTTACCTAAATTAGATATGCATTTTCAGTAATATTTCATGTGGAAGCTTTTTACACTTGAAATAAAACCATCTGGTTGTATTCCAGAGACAATGCAGGGAGGAGATGAATGCCTTTTTCTCTGTACACAATTCACAAAAGGGCTGTATTTTTTTTAAATGGGAGTTTGTGAATTTTACATCACTGTCAAAGCCCAGGTTGTCAATTCAGGTTTGAAAGTTTTCACCCATTGACTAAATTTAAAGGTAGAATGTCTGCCTTAAATTTTCAGTTTCTTGAGCTTTTGTTTTGCGTCACAACCTTACACGTGTTTTAAACACTTATTTTTTTAATTTAATCAGTTATTCTTTTAAGTAGTCTTAATTGTATAAAGATTATAATGCATAAGAGACCTCTATAATTAGAAGGGGGATTGGTGCTATTAGACAGTGTTTTAGTGAAGAAAATTATAGTGTTAGAGAATGGAGACAGCATATATTAACATGCAACAAATTTCATGTAATCCAAGTTGAGGACTGACTAATGCTCACCTCATTGAAAGTTGGAATGTTCCTTAATCTTTACCCAAATAGTTCAGTCGACTTCCTCCTTCTTATCCATCCCTTAGCTGTGCCACCTGTATTTCTGGCAGGGAGGGGGGAGAGCAAGTAGATACCAGTAGAGCTCGTGGTGCTGGCTGGCTTGGCATGCTATCTAAGACAGATCTTGTTTCCTCCTGGAGTGGAGATGAGAACAATCTCATTTCAGTGTATTGCGTAGCCTGCTGCCGCTATGCCACAGGACGGACTTGGAGGTTAGAATGTTAAATGAGGTTTACCCATTTAAAAAAATCCCCAAAAGCTGGGATGGTCTGAATGCTGATAAACCTTGTGCTCTGCATGTCTTTGGAGAAAAGACACGCAGAAAGAGCTCTTGTTCCCTGCAGTTAGGATTCTGGAAATAGAATAAAATGCGAGAGCTTTGTTTGGAACCTTTTTATTTTTATAAAAGTAGTAAATAAAGTTCCAGATTGCTGTCACTTTCCATAAGAATAACAGTACTTGGCCATTTACACAGTGATTGCACTTTGAACATGTTTGGAGAGATTAGCTTCTCTCCATATTCCCCATTATGCGTATAGGGAATGTCTCCCAAATAAGTAAATACTTTCAAACCCGTAGAAGCTTCTTTTTATGAATAATTTCTATATAGCACTTTTCATCCATAGATCACAAAGGCCTGATTTTTCCATTGCTCTGCATCCTGTGTTGTTATTTGCAAGAGTGCAAAGTGAGTACAAAATTTATGTTCATTTTGCACTGGTGTAAATGTCTACAAACGTTTCAGGAAAATGGAAAATCCTGAGCAAAATGCTTGAGAAAAGGGAGAAATTACCATTGTCCCCATTTCATGAATGAGGAAGGTGAGACACAAAAGGAGTTTAGTGACCTGTGCGATGATCCATAGCAACCCAGTGAGGGAGCCAGGAATTGAAACTGGGAGTCTAGAGACCTGGACTCATGTCCCATTCACTATAGCACACTGCCTTTTAGATTCCAGTGGGCCGCACAAGACTGGCATACAGGCTGCCTGTGATCTCTAGACTGCTAGCACTCCTCAGTCTCTATGAAGCTCTAGTGTCACAGAATGCTCAGTTTGATTTAATTGCCAGCTAGATACATGGCCATCCAAAGCTACTTGGCTACTTACATTTCACAACAAATTGCATGTTTTGTAACAGCAGTGGGGACTTTATTCAGATAGGTAATGAAGCTATTTTTCTTGATGGGAATATTGAGAGTAGGGAGTATTTTTTGTATCAGTGTGGCATGCAAATAATAAAATCACCTGAAGAAATATGACTATATATATGAGATGCTAGTATCCCAAAATATTAGAAACCTCAAATATCCAAACACTCACCCATTTCCAAAACAATGGGGCAATGTTAGGACTGGACCACTTTTACGAGCCATTGCTTCCTGGTGTCCAGTTCTTTAGGCTAGTTCTGTACAATTATCACTTCCTCCAAACCTTGCTGCAAATGATATCTTGTAAACTGCTAACTTCAGACTTGTTGTATGTCTAGAAGGAGCAAAGGAGTGTTGGGAATTTGCTTGATGGAAGGGATTTTTTATTTATTTTTTCAGGTAAGGTCACTTCAATTTTCAGTCTATAAACCCAAGAAAATGTTGGTTTAAAAATATATCAACATAATGAATACAACTTATTTTGCATTTTCATTTCTTACTGTGATTTCAAATGGGTTTATTAGACAACAAAGACCATCAATTAACACTTCAACAGCAAAAGGACAAATTTAGAGTTCATTGTTTGCTTGCAAACCAGGTAGAAAGCAAACTGTTTCTCAGATTTATTTTTATTAATAGTACTAATGAATGATTATTAATTAGGCATGTGAGTGAGAGAGAGAGAGAATAGGCCAAATATGCTTTCGGATTGGACTGAATTTAATTTTTCCCAGGGAAATCGGTTTTGCAAGATTAAATGCATGTCTAATAGTTTCGGGGGAATGTAAAACACCTTTTAAAAACATGGATTGAGCTTCCTTCCACTCTCTGGGTAAGAGCTGCCCCCTTTCTGTCTAAAGGGGCCCCAAAACCCTGTGGTTGTCTTCCAAGGAGCCGGAGGTGGGAGAGGTGTGTCATGGCATGGCCAGAGCTCTCAGTGCTGCGGAGATTCCAGGAGACTGCCATAACAGGCCCCAAGGCAGACCAGATTATGCCAGGGACCTCCCCAGCCCTAGAGCAGCATAGATCCCCCTGGGGTCAGAGTTCTGTACTGTTCCTCTTGGTGGTACAGCCCAAAATCTCACTCACTCTCTCTCTTTCTTTGGGTCTGGCTGCCATTGTTTTTTCATCAGCATCCCTCTGCTGGCAGCTTCGATGTTCAAAAAAAAACCAACAAAAAAACAAAGCTATTGTTCTAATCCATGCACACGTGGGTAGTTTATTTAAAAACAATTAAAAAGTTCCGAAAATCATGTATGAGATGCAATGAACACGAGGAGACGGTGTGTTTTGTAGCTTGGCAGGCTGCCTGTAATGTGTGTGTTGTTAGAATTTTCCTCCTTATATTCCCCCCCCCTTCTCCACTGAAATGACACTACACTGGGGGAGCATTGATTTTTGCTCTCCAGGTTGTTAATGAAGAATTCCTTGTTGGCTCCTAGTTTCTCAAATCCTTTGAGACCAGCTGCAGCATTCTAGATACTTCAGAAGTAAACATGCCAGCCTGGGTGATGTATGACTTTGTGAACTTTCTAGGGACAAAAGCTTGGCTTTTCATTGTCCATAAAATTGAGAGAGCCTCTTATCCGTGCAATTATTTTTCTTACTCAGCCTGGTTTGTTGAATTTATTTTGGTAACTCAGGGCATGGATGGAAAAGCACAAAGATCTCTTTAAACTTGGATGAGATAATAAGCTTTGTGTTTTACTAATGGTCTAGAGCTAGCCAGTAAGAGCTGTGATCCTTATAGATGATAATTTAAAGGACCCTCTTAAGGCTGAAAGGACTCAAAATGTGTTCTTTTTTTCTGCAGTCCACATATCTACTTGTAAAGTTCAAACAATTCATTTTAGGGGAAGGGAACTATCCTTCCATATCCCCAGTAAAATTTTTACCTGTACATTTTAAACTCTTGGGCAGCCTGGTAGCTGAAAATTCTCCATTTATTCAGTGCAGAGTACAGATGGCAACTCATTAAAACTTTAAGCGACAATCATCCTTACTATGGAGTTACAACTTACATATAAAATCTGGTTAGTCAAGGAGCAGTACAGGTGTCACAGAAACATGGTACTAGGGGCGGCATAAAAGCCTACGGGATTGAGTGTGTTATATCTGCTCCGTTGTCAGGAGTCCTCAGAGCAGATTGCCAGAATTGTTGAGCAGTTATAGTTTAATGGAGGTACAGGAGCTTTTGCTCTCAATCCTTCTGACAGTTAAGCTGTCATCTTCAAGTGCATTTTTAAAAAAAATCTTTTAAATACAGCTTTCCAACAGAATAAATCAAAGCAGGAATAAATATCTAAAGGCACCTTGTAAGGAGCTTTGGGGTCATTTCAAGGATGGGAAACGTTCTTTGGGGAGTAATGTCTTTGTTATTGCTAGATAGCCTGTAAGAACAAGGTACTTTCTATCATCTCTTAGTGAAGATGAGAAGAGGGATGGTCCAGTGGTTAGGGTTCTAGATCTGAGTTCAATCCCCTGCTCTGCCACAGACTTCCTGTGTGACCTTGGGCACGTCACTTAGTCTCTTTGTGCTTCAGTTCCCTATCTGTAAAATTGGGCACAAAACTTCCCTACCTTGCAGGGATGATGTGGGTATAAATATATTAAAGATTGTGAAACGCTCAGATACTACTGTGATGGGGGATAAGTACGACAGAACAACAAATACTTTCATAGTTTTAGCTTAAGACATGCCATATTTGGTATTTTTTGTCAAGCCCTGCCTTTTGAAGGTGCATGATTATATGAGAATCTCAGCTTCCGATTAGTAAGTTGATAGTCCTCATGGTTGCAGAGAAAATCTTGAAATGATGATGAGAGCACCCTGAAGTCTTTATTAAAAAAAAAAAATGCAAAAGGCAAATATAAAACACATAGTGTACTGTTTTTGTGTTAAAATCTCATGATTTGGGGGGTCCTTGACTCAGAGTTATTGGACTCTCAGAGTTGGCAATATTGGAAGAGGCGTTTGGGATCTCTAGACAGTGGAAATCCTAAATCCTTTCCTGAGTAGGGTTTCCCCTTGTTACCTTCTTGTTGTTCTGACCAAAAAGGGTTTTTCATCTTTATATTAAACCTATTTCTGATCCTGTTTGTCAAAAAGAGAGAACGGACAAGCTGCTGGGCTTTCCTGTCCTTTCTACATCTAACTTTGAAACGGACAATGGAAATCTTCAAAGATGTCTGGTCAGAAAAATGACAGCCAAAAAGCTAGGTAAGTTTTGCACATATTTGCGGAAGTAGTATATCCATTCCTTCCTCATAAGCTCTCACTAAAGGCTACACCAGCTGTGGAATCCAGCCAGCACCCACCCTGCATTCATCGCTTGTGCCTCATGCAAATTATCCCTGCTAGTAATAGAAATGATCATTGACGTGCATTGCCAAAGCTGGGCGACTTCTGAGGACTTGCCCTGGAGTGCCCTTGTGTGTATCCCCTGCCTCAATAATTCTGCAGAGCTGTCTTTTCATGCATTTTATTGGAGCTCAGCCAGAGTCTGGTGAGCCCACTTCTTCCTGCTGCTGCTGTTGGCTGCAGGTTTGCTGACATGTGCCACCAGCCAGCATTTTTTCCAAGCTTCTGTTGAGTTTCTAAAAGAACAAAGTTTTCCCTCCTTTTGACACTGCAGAATCAATGAAGCTGCAGAAGATCAGAGCTGCATTCTCATCTGCTCCCTGCTTCATCATGCCAATTGCTAGGTAGGCTTTGGTTTTAGAATCCCTGGTGGTAGTGGTGATGTAGGAAAGGCAGCGTAGTTTTTTCAGGTCTCGGGCAAGTGGAGGAAGCATGGGGGAAATTGTGGGTCAGAACAAAATTCTGACTTGTATACCAGAGTAAATTTTAGATGGAAATCCATGGAGAAGAATGTGGCACAGCATGATCTTTTTTTAAAAAACAAAGAATTAACAATTTTTTCCTACCACAGCCATGTTTGAAATAATAATTGCTACTTAAATAATACCATGTCTGTATGCTTGGATCCATCCATCTAGCTAGAGGGGAAATCTCCGCCAATGCACTGTCACTCAGCCGCTAGTTCAGAGGCGACACATTTGTGCCTTTGGGTGCCTTCTGTTTGTTCTGTAGCCTAGGCAGTGTCTCATTCACAAGAGTCACGGCTTCAAAGCAAGCCCGAGACCTTTTTCTTACAGCACTGGTGTGGCAGATAGACAAGAGAGGCTGACAGGATCATATACGTTCTTATGTTGTGGCACTGCTGGATTCTTCTTTGTCTTAACTTCTTCTAGGTTTTAGAACTGTTCGTGACGCCCTGCTGGCTGATTCAGAGATGCTTAGGCAGAACTTAGAATACTTGACAACTGCTGCAGTGTATATGCAACGAAGATATTCCCCTTTCTGCCACTGTGCTAGAACCTAATTTGCTTTGAGCTCAGACTTGCATTTTGACTACCTCAATTCGAAATAGCAGCTTGATAACCTTTTTCTCAACCGCCTAATAGATTGGGGGCACCTGTTTGACTTGTAAGTGATTGATACATTTACTAGCTTATTATGAAGATCTTCTAGCAGTCTCCAGATATCAGGGTAACTCTGAGAGCAGCTACAGTACTTCTGCATGGCAACCTCTCAGCATGTGATGTGAAGTCGTGTGGTAAGAAAATTAGTCTCCAAGCCGGTTTCGAGGCTGGAAATCAGAGACTTGTTTCTGGCATGTGATGTCACTAGGTTAGCCCTCAGTGGTCTGGAATTTGGCCCTGGGTCTAAAGTTAGGACCACTGCACTTTTCCTTCCTAGTGCTTTAGGTAAATCTAATCTTGGTGTATAGATATTTTTCCTTCCAGGAACAGGGTATTTTTGCACAGGAAGCTCCATTGTTCCTGAAGGAGACACCTTCCTTTTTCATGTGCAGTCAATCATCTGGACCTCTAGGAAGAATCAATGTTGATCCAACTGGTTGGCCCTGAGAAAGAGCTGTGACCCTCCCACATCTATGCTGGCCATATGGGGGATGCCATCGTATGTCTGCATGAAAAGATTGAGGGTATTCCCAGCAACTAGCTGCACTAAGGGAAGACACATTCCATTAGGCCAGCTGTCTTCATTAGGCCAGGAAAAGAGGCGGCGGCTTTGTGGATCTGCCAGCTGGATGCCAGTTCTTGCTTTGTTTTCGGGATGGTACTCGGTTGGTGGTTTCTTTCAACAGCTGTAGACTTCAGACTCTTGCAAGGTTGTTGGATGCCCAGATAGAGAGCAGTAGTGAGGTCCTTTTTCTGTTCCAGCTGTGTGGAATGTTCTACTGTAGAACAAAGCCATAAAGAAAGAACAGAAGTATTTCCCCAAGGTGCTGAAGTTTCTCTTAACTAGTGGCTTCTCTTTGATAGGTCAAAGGTGCAGTAAATCTTTTATGTGGAGTGTCTAAATTTGATTCGGTGACATGTTTCAGATTTTTTTTTTTTGGGTGAGAAACTATCCTAGCTTCAACCTTGGTATAATGTTGTTGTTGTGTGCCAGTCGAGGGTTCTGTTAGAGAGTTTTTAGGATCAGTGGATCTAATTTTTAGGATCTAAAATTAAATATATACGTTTTAGCTGGTCATCCATCCATAACCATATGTGACATTCATATGCTGGTGCCAGCTTTATATGGATTTTCAGAGCAACCCTCTTTCTGCAATAAGGAGGTGACAACAGAGGATTAGGGGATGGCCTGATATCTCTGGGGAATACTGTGGTGCAAAAGAGATCCAAGTATGTACATGGGAAGTAAAAACCACCTGGCATTACCAGTCACCCACAGGTCTTGACTTGAAGGAAGATCTGAAATCATAGTACCCTTTCAAACGCTTACATACATACACACCAAGGTATATGTGCACTGCAGCTGCTCTCCTAAACGCTCCCAGGTAGAGAAGTACAATTTTTTTCTGCTTATTTTGTACGCAGCAGAGTGAGGAATACAAGAATCCACCCTATTGAAAGGATATCCTCTCTAAACGAAGGCCACCTTAAAAAATATTCGTTGTGTACAGTTCTTCCAACATAAACACAACACAGGCTCATCAGTGGCAGATGTGAGGGACTGTGGATCTGAAACAACGCACGCGTGCACATGCACAAATAGGGCAACATAATGAAGTGCAGAAAGCTGCTCTTGCTGATGCATGTTTGAATTAGTAGATAATGCTTTATTACCATCACCCAAAAAATAAAAACATCTGCTAGTGCATAATTACACATAGTTGGGAGACGAAGCCCAGCTTGTTCACTGCAGTTGAATCAGATAAAAGTTTAGAAGAGGGCATCTGTCTTACCATGTTACTGTATCTACACAGAGAGAGAGCTTCGGTCCCTGAGTATGTGTGTATACATTTTAAACATATGTTAAGTCTAAATAAGGATCTGCAAAACTTGATGCTGAAGTGTGTTCTGTGTATTAACAGTTAAGGATCTTCTGTTGAAACAAAACCCAAAACCTCTTAAGTGCTCACATAATTTACAAACACTGCTGTATGCAAAGGGTGAAGGATATCTTCCAGAATCTCAGTGCATTAAGTAACTTTCCTTTCAGGCCTAATTGGCAAACTTATTTGCTATTATTTCAGGCAGAGCCCTGTCTCCCCTTCTAATTGCAGAAAATCATATTAAGTGTCTATCCAGTGTTCTCATCCCTTAAAACATGTTTTTTTTTACCAAAGGGCCCAGATTGCAGTCTTCAGTAGGAAAATTAAGACTCTTTAAACAGAAGACATCCCCTCTTTAAAACTTATTTACTTACCCTTGCAGAAGTTCCATAGTAAAACAATGTGGGAAGGTATGTGATGATGTGCCTTGATACAAGTATTTTTTTTAGGCAGTCATTCAAAGGGGAATGCCATTTACCTTTTACCGTTTCCTGCATATTTCAAACATAGTGTGGTTTCTTTTCTCTTCAGTTCCTGCCATTTTTGGAAGGACTAGCATTCAGCAAACATTAGCAAGAATTGTGGCAGCCTATTACTCAGATGATCTATCTCAAATCTGAGTAATAGACCACTGTGTTTTCTCACTAGTCATTCAGCCCCAATGCTAACATTCCTAACATTGTGCTGGTAATTGCTTTAGAAATCATCAATTCCAAACACTTTGTGGGAGGATTTTTTTTTTTGGTATATGGGATATTTGTGGATCACAGACAACTCCCGCTGTAGCCCGTGAGCTGTTCATGTTGAGTCTCGGCATTGTATAACACTGCTGTTTGGTTTTTGGTAACTATAGCAGCCTTGTTTAATTGCCACGCTGATTTCGTCACTCTCGGTCAGCTGGTGGTCTTACAATTCTGTTCAAAAGAATTCTTACCTATTTTTAAAAGCTTGGAGAATTCTAACCAGTGCTGTTGCAACTCCAAGAGTGTTTGGACTTAATTCTCCTCTTAGTTACACTTGTTTAAATGGGGAGTAATTTAGGCCTTGTTTGCAAAAAGTTTTGCCAGCATAGCTGTGTGAGTTAGGGGTATGACTTTTTTCCACATGATATAGCTATACCTCCAAGTGTAACACACAGTTATACCCTCAAAAAACCCGCTTGCTGATACAGCTTGTTTCGTTCGGGTAACTGTTATAAGCTATACTGGAAATATATTTATTTTGCGAGTACAAACTGTCTCTCCGCTAGAAACGGTTTGCCGGTACAGCTGTACTGGAAAACCCTTCCCTTTCTAGAGTAGACAAAGACTCCATAGAAGTCCCTGGAGTTACTCTAGGGGAAGCAAGAGAAGAATCAGACCTTTTGTATATGGAGGCGGGTGGGAGGTTATCTCTTTCAAGTGTTTTCATCTAGCTGATCATTTACACCCAAACAGCTGTTGTAAATATTCTGGTGCAAATAGATGTCTGCTCCCACCCCCACCCCCCCAACTCTGATTTTCAGCAACTTTTGAAGATGTGTCCCTTTTGTTTGAAGAGTAGAGAGTTTCTGCTAGTTTCTGTTCTAGAAATTGTTTTCCCTCTATTCCAAAAAGTTAGTCCAGAAACTGCTGAAGATTGACATCTCCGGAACATTTTTGACTGTTCACCAGACACTTGCTGCTGTTACAGGGAGTACTTCAGTTTCTGCCGGGTCAACTCTGGGACCCAGGTTTTATTTTTATCCTTTTAAAATTCGGAGAGATTCTCTCCTCCTCCCCCTCCTCCCCCCCTCCCCTGAGACAGGAGTAGGTGTTAATGGCCTCTGTGAGGCAGCATTTCCTTTGTAAGCATTTGGGGCTGTGTGCCATTCAGTTCTCCTCCTTTCGTCGTTGTTCCTTTTGGATGGGAACTGCCTTGCATGGGTGTTTGAATTTACATGGTGGCAGCAAAGGTGAAGCTTGCAAGGATCCCATACATGTGTAACTGGGGGCTGTCATTTATTAGACTTGCCCAAATAGCCCTCTGAATTATTCTATGTAGTTAACTCGTGAACTTATTTTAAGTTTTTAAAATAAAACAACAACAACTTGTAGAACTCAGTAGATTGACAGCATTTCATCACTTTTTCCTGCTGATCACAAGGTCGTCTCCAACAGCTGTTCAGTCGTAATTAGCCAACCCAGACTTCATCATTTGAACAATTGAAAAATTACTGGGGTCAGTGACTCAGTGTCTTAAATTTTAATAAGTACATAAATACAAAGTGCTGACTTATTAAAAATTAATCTTGCTAAGAGGCTGTTTAGTCTTTTCACAGATGGAAAACACTATAGTCCATTCATCCACATAAGGGTGGAGAGTGGGTGGTTATCTGTCTGGCTTGTGTTGCTGTCAGGCAGCGGTTTAAATGAAATACCAAGTTATTATTAATTTAATCAAGGTTATATTTTGTTTATGCAGAAGTAGAATGAACTGTGGCCCTTCTGTAATCCCCACCATGCTCACTAACTCGCCCTTTGTAATTCCTATAAACTGCTTGTACAAGCAGGGTTGGGAGATTCACATCGTCAAGTGGATATTGAGTAAGTGTTGATTATAGAGTGTGGCTCTCTCTGTTCATAAGTACAGAGACATTCTGTTAAAACAGAAGGTAAATCTGTCAGCATTAACATTATAAGCCTATTTTTTTTTCTTTCAGAGCTTTAGATCTTGGTTATAAAACTTGGTTCAGAGCTTAAAGTTTGGCAAATGTGCTCTCCACACTCAGAGCATTCTTCAAAAAAGCATTCAACCATTTCATTTACACACGAGCAAATTTGAGAACTTCTGGCTGCTGCTTTTTTTCCTCTCTCTCTCTCTCTTTGTTGTTGCCATCCTATAAAACCTATGCTTAGTTTAAGTTACAAAAGAGAGGCAGAATCCTTCTCTGACCCACATGGCATTGTCTTTACAGGCAATTAAACGTAAATGACCTGCAAAAGATGATGTGGAGTGGGACGAAGTTGCAGGGGAGGTGAATAGGCTTATGCCCTTCTTCACTTCTTCACTGATGTATAAAGAAGTCCTCAAATATTTTTAATGAGGCTTTCTTAAACCTTAGAACTATGAGGCTAACAAGTGGTGTGTGGTTTCCCCTGGGTCTGTGGAGAACTCATTAGGTGTCTCAGATGCATATTGTGAGTTTTCTGAGCCCTTAATTGAAGGGGAAAGGAGATGTTAAATTTTGCTTTTCAGCCATCTGATTGTAGGGTCTATGAGTAAATTGGGGTCAACAAAAACAAACACATTTGGAATGGGGGGAAAAAATCACTTCCTGGCTTCATCAAGTTTCACTTCTTTGAAATCTTGATGTCTACCAGTTCTCCAGTACAGTTTTCCAAGATGGATTAGTGCTGACTTTCTAATACAGTAGTTCTGAAACTCTTCCACACCATGACCCCATGTTGCAACAGAATTTGGACACCTGCTCCCATCTTGCCATAAAGAAAGAGGAGAAGAAAGGTTCAGCGGTCAGGGCATTAGCCTGACACTTAAGCAACACAGGTTTAATTCCCTGTTTTGCCACAGACTTCTTGTGTGACCTTGGGTAAGTCACTTAGTTTCTCTGTGCCTCAGTTCCTCTTCTATAAATAGCACTGCTCTGTTGTGTGGATAAATACATTACAAATTGTGAGGCACTCTGATACTGCAGTGATGGGGGGCCATATAAATATCTAAGCTAGATGGGTAAATCATGAACTCTGGCTGGGGCGCTCATGTTCTAATGTAAAAGGGCAAGCAGAGAAAATAAAATCTGTTTGCGGGGAGGGAGGGACTGTATGCAGTAAAGAAGGCACAGATCCCACTCTTTTGTTTTGCAGCTCACTTCTAAGATATTTGAGTCGTAGATGCTGGGGGGAACAGGAGAATAGGGAGAAAGGCAGCCATTGCTCCCATCTGTGTACCATTAGCAATTGCTTTCTTCCTTGGGGGTCCGTTGGATCCTTTCAGATGCAGAAATTCCAGATGTGACAAAAGCTGAGTACGCCGAGTGCTAGGCACCCAAAAACATCTCTTCACAGGGCAGTGAGCTGTACAAGGTGAGGAGTTTGTTTTGTCTTACACAAGTGTACCACCGGCTTTCTGGTCAATTTGCTGCTTGGCAATGGTATAAACTACAAACTGGAAGGGTGGGGGAAGGGATTCCCTTGTAAAGTTAGCTTCTTTTGCTATCCTAGCCTGTCAAACAGAAGAGACTGTTTTGCACCATGTGTCCCCTTGCAGGCTTGTGCCACTCATTGAAACCTGTTCCCTACTTACCAATATATAGAACACAATTGCTTTAAATTTTGATGAGACTTTTCAACCAGATGCTGTTTGAATGGATACAGTGAGGTAGACTAGGAAAGCTATCTGGGCTGTGTCTGTGTAGATAGATTTTTTGCCCACCATTCAACTGTCATCACCTCCCTGGATATTAGCACCTGGGATAGGCAAAGTTTAATGTTATCAAGTGGCACAACACAACAGTTTCAGTAGAAACAAAGGCATTTCTGATCTCCTTGCAAGTACAGGGCAGTTCATGCATTTCAGTAAATGTCCCTATTGTCTCCTTTATATATTATTTGTATTGCGGTCGCACTCTGGAGCCCAGTCATGGACCAGGACTCTGTTGCTAGGGGCTGTACAAACACAGAACAAAGTGGTCTCTTCCCCAAAGAACTTACAATCTTATAAAACGTGCCACAAGATCTTCAGTGACGAGAACACAGTCACAATCTTCATATTATGTCCCATCCAAGGCCCTACCCTAGACTAGAGAAAATGATAATATGGGAGTCAGCAACACGGCCCAGCTGAACCAATGCCCCGAAGACAAAGACACAAAGACAAACTGTGCTTAGCACCACTCAATAATTGTGACTTAACTCTGATCTGACAGTCGGTAGGTCTTCTAGAGTAGACCGAGGAAGAAGAAGTGCATCACCAGCTAATGCACCATGCTGGGGCATTCATTCAGCACTAATTCAAATGGAAGATCGCCCCCTACTGAATTTCCTTTACCACTTCCTGAAGCCACTTGGGTTACATTCTCTTAAACAGTCTCTCTTTTTTTAAAAGCAGCAATGTGAAAGAATAGCAAGAGCCTTATTAAGATGGTTTTTAGATAACGTTTGCTCAGCTGTGAGCTGGTGAAAGATTTTCAGAGTTTATTAGGCAGCAAACGCTTTCAGTGCTTTTGAATTGTAAGGTTGATTTGAAAAATGGCACCTAATGGTTTACAACTGGAATAAATTTCTGGAAATTGGAACATGAAGAGAAACTTCTTTTTATTTTGGGGAGGGTGGGAGGGGAGCGTGCTGGTGTATTTGAGCCCATTCCCCTTAGAAAAGGTGCCACTTGTCATTTCAATCAGCAATCCAATTTTTTCCCTTCTAATTGGGGAACAAGATGAGTTCAGATCAGCCTCTATTCATTTCTCCATTTTGACAAAACTGTTTGAAGGAGAGAGGATTTTTGAGAGAGACTGACTCATAAGTGGAATCCCCCCCCTCCCCTCCCGCCCCCTTTCTTCCTTTGCACCGCCAGGTTTTGAAAAGGCCAAAGTCTGAGAATTTCTGAAAAATTAATAGGGTCTCAATAGGTTCTTTGCAGTCGCTGCTAACCTCTCCTCTCCCAGACCCACCATGGGTCACAAATGAAAAGTTTGTAGCATAATAGCTGCACAGCAGCTGCTCTTTTGTATGTAAATATGACCTAAAGCAGTGTGGAGAGCTCCTTGGTCCATTGTTGGCAAAGACTGTGCGATTTCAAACAGGCGCACTTGGGGTCTTTAAAATATTCCACATAGATATCGCAAATGTCACCAGCCGTCTTCTCCCACAGCCCCCACTGTGGGTTCCGCCACCCTCTTTCATCACCAAATATAATCAGAGCACAGCTAAATAATTCAAAGAACTGCCTCAAAGGAACAGAGGGGCGGGGGGAAGAGGTCTTTGCCTTCAGAAAACACTGAGCATCTCCCCCTCTCCCTTATTCTTTAAAATATTCAGGAGCATCCCAGAGGGTTCTGAACTCGTAAGTGTCTGCATTTTTCCCATTACAGAGAGGACTCCGTTTTTTTTATTAAATTTTTCTAGTTAGCTGATGCCAAGGTTTCAGTCCCGCTTCAAAATGAAATGCGCTTGAAATGTTTGAGCTTTAAACCAGACCCCCACTATGCACGTCTTCCTCCTCTGTCTCCTAAAAATTGTAAATACCTTGGCACCCTCCTTGTTGGGACAGGGCTGCCTTTGCTGGCTCAGCAGGATTCCAGCTCACTGGAGCAGCCTGCTGTGCTCAGGCAGGGAGATTGGGATTATTGATGCTGTTTGGTGGAGGAGATTGGCTGCAGAAACCCTGATGAGGCTTTGCAGACCTTTTGAAAATGCTTGATGGGAAGGGGCGGGGGGTCCCAACATAGGCATGAGGCTGTGGGAGAAGAGGAAGAGGGATTCTGTAGTTCCTTAGAACAGTGGTTTCCACAGGAACTCTTTTTCTGCCCCATTGACTAGGAAGCATGCCCTCAGCCCTCTCCAGAAACCCTCCCCAAAAGAGGTCTTCAAGAGTGTGCTCAGAAGGTCACCAAATGCAGACTATTTTTGACCAAAGGGGGAAGCAAGCTCCAGAGCTCTTACAGGGAACACCCTGCTAGCCACCCCGTCTCTCTTTTTTTCTAATGAGAGATGTTAATACAGTTGAAAGACAAAGCCAGGCTTCCAAAGTCAGGATAGAGACCAAGGAGTAGTTGTGGCATTTTAGAGACTAACACATTTATTTGAGCATACGCTTTCATGGGCTAAAGCCCACTTCATCAGATGCATGCAGTGGAAATACAGTAGGAAGACACACACACACACACAACATGAAAAAATGGGGGTTGCCATACCAACTCTTAATGAGACCAATCGATTAAGGTGGATTATTATCAGCAGGAGAAAAAAAACTTTTGTAGTGATGATCAGGATGGTCCATTTCCAACAGTTGACAGGAAGGTGTGAGTAACAGTAGGTGGAAAATTAGCATGGGGAAATAGTTCGTATAGTTCGTATAAAGAACAGGAGTACTTGTGGCACCTTAGAGACTGTTTTTGAAGTTTTTTTGTTGCATAATTGCGACTTTTAGGTCTGTAATTGAGTGTCCAGGGAGGTTGAAGTGTTCTCCGACTGGTTTTTGAATGTTATAATTCTTGACATCTGATTTGTGTCCATTTATTCTTTTGAGTAGAGACTGTCCAGTTTGGCCAATGTACATGGCAGAGGGGCATTGACTAACATGGCTACCACTCTGAAACACAGTCAGGATGTAATTTTTAG
The DNA here is from genome assembly GCF_965152235.1 of Eretmochelys imbricata. Lineage (NCBI taxonomy): Eukaryota > Metazoa > Chordata > Testudines > Cheloniidae > Eretmochelys > Eretmochelys imbricata. Next base: position 8,929,211 of record NC_135588.1, on the reverse strand, counting down.
GAGTGGGGATATTGCACACTTCATACCTGTGTAGGGGAACATCTGCACAGCAAATGAAGGTGTGACTATAGCGGGGATAGGCATACTTGCACTAGTTTTAATCTTGTTAGTGTGGGTAACAGTAATTGTGAGTACATGGGAGCGCAGGTGCACAGGCTTTAGCATGGGCTGTCTCCCCAGTATGTACTTGATGGGCTTGTACTGGGGCTGTTAATCCATGGTAAAACCTCTGACACCATGTCTTCACTCGTGCTTTACCCACGCTAGCTAGGTTAAAGCTAGCATGGATACGCTGCAGTCACACCTTCATTTGTTGTGTAGACTATGGATGTAAATATCGTTTACAAAGTTACTGTTTAAACGATTAAAATTCTATCATGTAAATGGTTAACAGATTAAAGGAAGACGGGCTGGGGTTGCTCTGGCTGGCGAGGCAGGGGCTGGGGTTGCTCTGGCCGGCACAGTGCGGCCAGGGATTAACGCTTAAGGTCGGTTAACTGGTAAGCCTAACGCTTGCCGGTTAACTGGTTAACATTTTACATACCTAGTATAGACATACTTATAGGTTTCAAATGTTGCATGACTCTCCCCGATCCTCGCTCTCCTCTCATTCAAAGAGAGTATCTCTGGGACCTCGTCAGGGTTCTTCTACATGACGGAAACATGGAACCTGTTCTTTTCCAAGCGAGCAATGAGGAGTTTCCTGGTACCTCCAACACTTTCTTTCATTTTATCCTGGCAGCCTGTAAAGGCAAGTGGTTTATGTAGGTCTGTAATAGATTTCTTCCCATATCTTCAGGAGCATAAGTGTCTCAGTATGGGCAACCTACGTTTTACTGCAGTTTTCTTTGCCTGTAGGAGATGCTAAATCCACTTTAGTTTGGTGGCTGGCTGAAGGTTGGATTTGACAGTTTGTACTGAGACCTGGATTCTCTTTCCCTCTGGGCCACTGTGTGACCTCGGGCAATTTTCTTCAGAGCTGCATGCCTCAGTTTCTCAGTCTGCAAAGTGGGGTTAATTATTAGAGCTGGTTGAAAAATGGAGGATTTTTAAAAGCAAAAATCTGTCCCTGCTTTTGTTCCTGCTTTTCGGCTGACAAATTTCAAAAATTTTCTCATCAGCTCAAATTATTCTTACCATTTAATCTAGACATACAAAGTACAGAGTGCGTGCTAAGGATTGGTTTAGCTATTTTGTGTCCTGCAGATCCCAGGTTTAACACTGGAAGGTTTTTCTTTTAGCTTATGTTTTTATCCCATCCAAGCCTGGCTTATTTCAGCATTTATTAGAGGTGCGTTTTTGATATCTAGCGAGAGCTCCTTCATGTACTCATGCAGGTTACACATCCCTGCTCCTGCTACAAAGTGGCGCAGAGGTGTTTGTGAAATACAGTCTGGCATCTCCTGGTATTTTCAACCCTTGACCTTCTGGATTAATGGCGGACTGAACCCTTTCCCTCTCCTTATGTTGGCTGAGGTGGGTTTTTTCTTTGTTAAAATAAAACCCCCAAGAAAAACAAAATAAAGTGAAGCGCCTCCTCAATTTGCCAACGTGTAAAGGCTTTTTAAAGCTAAACAAGAAAACCAATTATTTTTCTAACTGCTTTACTCCTTCAAATCTCTCACTGTAATGGAGATTTAGAATCCATCACTGTTTAGCTATTATTTCTGTGTAAACAGAGTCATGCCCTATTGCACCAAGCAAACAGTCAATTTTTTCCATTACACTTAGCTGCAAATAACAAGGGTACAGAGTAGATGATCCACATGGAGCATGTTTCAGTCCACACAGCGTTGGGTGCGCCTGCCCACCTCAGGAGGGGTAGAAAAGGGTTAAAGGGCTGAATGCGCTTTGCATTGGCTGCGCTGCACTATGTGGTGGTGATCTCTTGGTCTTACCTGCCAAGCGCCCCGTGCGATGGCTAAGAAAGGAAGGTAGCTCATACTTAGGGTACGGGCATGACCCAGTTCTGAGATCTCATTCTTCAGTGAGGTTGAAGTTGACAGAGCAGTAGTGGGCTCAGCAGGGTGGTATCTTGCCCCATCTTAGGGAGGCTGCATGGGAAGTGCAGGGCATGTATCAAGAGGTATCGCCTTGGCTTATTTGGGGAGACGGTGGTCCGGTTCAATCCCCACCTCTCCCATACCTTGCTTGAAAGACAGAAGGATATTGCCGTGCAGGCTGCTGGTCTCCCATAGGGACATCTTGGCCTCACTTTCCTTTCCCCAATACAGCTCCTAATACTAAACCTCATCCCTTCCACGCTGTCTGACACATTCCCCGACACATGTCCCCCCATCACAAAGTGCCTCTCTTATGGCCCCCCATCCCATCCCATCGAGGGCTGTCAGCGGGGTCAAGCACAGGAGCTTCAGCAGCAGAAGCACTGGCCTCTGCTACTTGAGCTAAAAGAGTCACTCCCCAAGCTGGTAGCAGTAGCTGGTTCTTATCCTCCATGTGGGCCCAATGGATGCCTTTAGCCAGAGTGTTATAAGTGCAGGCATCAGCCTGGCATCTCTTGACCTCCTGTTACAGAGATGAGGCTTATTTTTGTGTCCTTTTCTCACTTGGTACCCACTGGCTAGACGAAGCATTTGGGGAATTTTTCTAATCTGATGGGTGCCTGAATGGAGTTTAAATTTACACTGTTTACAGCTGAACTAAGAAACAGTATCTGCGGGTGAAAGCTTTGTCTGAGGGTGTTTGTTTCACCAAGCCTGGGCTGGTTTGGGATTTAATTGTTAACAGAGTAGCGGTACCCATGTGTACCCATAATGTAAATGCAGTTTGTTCTGTAGCAGTTCACCTCTGTTTCAAAGTGGAATCAGTTTTCCCCCAACCAAGATAAAATGCACTGGTGCAAATCGTTGTACACCGAAGTGAGCAGTGTCTATGCTAGGAGTTCACATCAGTGCTACTGCACCAGTGCCTGAAATTCCACGGTATCCATGGTCTTTGACTCCTGTTACATTCACAAATAGTTACCGCGAGGTGTGGGGCAAGGGTGTCTGGGGTTTGTAGGAGATGGGTATCCAGGATTAATTCTGTCTAAGCCCAGACTCTGACTCAGGTCTGAGCCCAGCCCTCATTCTGTCCACACACTCATCAGTCGGACTCAGGTCAGTCAGAGTCCAAGTCCTGCTGTGCCTCGGATCCAAGTCCTGCCGTTTGCGGTGTGGACGAAGTCAAGCTGCAGACCTGAGTTAGAAGGTCTGCATAGTGCAGTAGGGGCACATTAGCACAGTTACGAGGCCACACATGTCTAGCAATTGTAAGCCCAGCTTTACAGTGCTGCGTGGATGCTCAAATGTGGGCTCAGAAACACTGAGGCCACAAGCCCGGGTCCCACAGACCTGGGTTTGTCATGTAGTGTAGACATACCCGCAGGAGCCTGCTGGCAGGAGTAATGACTAACCCATATTAAAACTCATAGAGTATGTTGTATTAGGACAATAGTCTGTTACTTCTGAATTTGGCTCATTGTGGAAGATTTTTGCAAGCTACGCCAGATGTTGCGTGACAATCGAATGTGTAACTCTGTATCAAGCAATTGTTTTAATGTTAAATAAACATGTTAGGTTAAAAATTCACACGTTCTTCTTTTAAAATATTACTTCCCTCTGTACTGTTAAATAGGGATTAAATCTGAAAACCTGATTGTGAATTGGACGTTACACCATTACAGCTGTATTGTTTACTTGTTGCATTTCATTCACATTGGACTATTCAGTTTCAATTTCTGATTCCTATGCAGTAGTACTGTGCTGCATTGATTTTGCTGCCAGTGCTGCAGGAGAAGTGTGCAAATCCTAGCACTTGTGAATTTTTTAAAATTTCATGAAAATTCTTAAAGTTTAATTCTTGGATGGGGTAATAATTTAAACAGATATCCTATAAGGCAGTGGCTCTCAACCTTTCCAGACTACTGTATCCCTTTCAAGAGTCTGATTTGTCTTACGTACACCCACGTTTCACCTCACTTAATAACTGCTTGGTTACAAAATCAGACATAAAGATACAAAAGTGGCACAGCACACTATTACTGAAAAATTTCTTACTTTCTCATTTTTGCCATATACACCTCTACCCCGATATAACGTGGCTTGGGAGACAAAAAAATCTCACCGCGTCATAGGTGAGACTGCGTTATATCGAACTTGCTTTGGCCCCCCCATTCCTTGTTCCCTGACTACCCCCTCCAGAGATCCCAGTCCCTAATCACCCCCAGGACCCCACCCGCTACCCAACCCCCCTGCTCCCTGTCCTCTGACTGCTCCGACCCCTATCCACACCCCTGCCCCCACAGCCACTCACCTGTAGCGGCGGGAACCGGAGCAATGCGGCCCCAGCCCGCTCCACTCCGCCACCTCCCAGCCGAGGCGCTCCGCTTCCCGCTGCTGGTGGGTGCGGGGAGGTTGAGGAAAGGACACCCCCTGTACTCACCTGTGGTGGGAAGCGGAGCGACACGGCTGGGAGCTGGCGGAGTGGAGAGGGCTGGGGCCAGGCTGCTCTGCTTCCTGCCACCGGTGAGTGCGGGGAGGTTGGGGAAAGGACGCCCTCCGCGCTCACCAGTGGCAGGAAGCGGAGCAACGTGGACCCAGCCCGCTCCACTTTCCTTGCCCCTGCCCCAGCCATATCGCTTGGGGGCGGGGGGTTGGGAAAGGTCTTGCACTCACCTGCGGCGGGAAGCGGAGTGCTGTGGCTGGGAGCTGGCAGAGTGGAGCGGGCAGGGGCTGGGCTGCTCCGCTTCCGCTGCTGGCGGTGAGTGCAGGGGGGGGGATCCCTTCCCCCAAACCCCCTTCCCCGAGCGACACGGCTGGAGCCGGGGCGAGGGAAGCGGAGCAGGCTGCTCCCAACCCCCTGCTAATCCCCCAGGCCACTGTGGGACTGCGGGGCCCCCAAAAGTGTCCCCCTCCACAGCTCTAGCCTCCTAGACCTGGTGGGGGGAGCCCCTGACTGCCCCAAGACCCTCTGCCCCTTATCCAACCCCTCAGCCCCAGCCTGGCCCCGTACTCTTTACATGCTGCTCAGAGCAGTGTGTCGGAGCTTTACCGCATTGTATGTGAACCCGCATTGTATCAGATCGCGTTATATCAGAGTAGAAGTGTAATTATAAATCTATTGGAATACAAATATTGTACTTACATTTTAGTGTGTAGTATTCAGAGCAGTATAAACAAGTCATTGTCTGTATGAAATTTTAGTTTGTACGGACTTTGCTAGTGCTTTTTATGTAGCCTGTTGTAAAACTAGGCAAATATCTAGAAGAGTTGCTGGTACTCACAGGAAGACCTCTGCATACCCCCAGGGATATATGTACCCCTGGTTGAGAACCACTTGCTGTGGGGCCCGAAACTACCTGGCAACGTCTCTTTAACTTTAAGGCTAGAGAGTATACTTCATTCCTATCTTATAGCATTTTGCTCACATGACTGTAAGACAGGATTTCTTTTCTTTATAGAGTTTGTTCCCAACAGAGGAATTTATTTGAGAAATAAGTGCTTCTGGTTAGCTTCTGTATGGATTAGATCCAGCTTTAAACCATTGCCATGAGTAAAATTCATCGACTGCAGAGGAAATAAAAACAAACATTTCCTGACATGGGGCACTTCCGTCCATGGACCAGTGGGAATTATTTTCCTTTTTAAAAAAAACAACAAAACAAAACTATGGATTACGCTGAGCTCAAACTTGGCAGCCCCTGGCAACATTGCAATATTGAAATGATTTAATTGTTAGTGGATACAGTGGAATGCCTTGGATACGTGTGTGTGTCTATATACATGCATATGGCGTGTTTGTGTAATTTAAAAACTTAAGCTGACTGCAGTGAACTTGGAAATATCTTTGTTGTGCAAACACTGGGGAAAGCATATTTTTCATAACTTCACATTGCAGCTTAAAAAAACCAAATCTTTTTTTACATTCTTGCGACTACACAGAAGCCCTGGTCAGCCCCTGAGAAGTATTTCTATTGCTCCTAATATGGTTTTGATCATAGAAGGCTGATGGAACCAGCTGAGCTCATATGGACTGGGCTTTTGGCTTTCATCTGAAAAATTTTTTCATTAACAACTTTGCTCAAGGGGACATAGTTCAGGCTGGAGTCACGTGGATATTTGCACCGTTTGCACGCAAGCCTATTTGCATCTTTTGTTTTTTCTTTTATGGGCTCGGGAAGGTCACACTGCAAGACCTTCCTCTTTGATCCAGTTTTTTCCACTCTAACCAGGATGACACTTGCAACAAGCACCACTGTCAGCAGAGTTTCCGGCAACCAGTGAAAGGAGATGAGCTAAAGACCTCTTTCAGTCTATTCGGGACCTCACTGTGCCAATGTTGTTTAATGTGTAGGAGGAACTCATGTGTGACATTAATGGGTGCCTGTACAAAACGCTGAGGGTGTTGCAAAGCATGTGATGCCTGTCAGGAGTGGGTAGGGGAGTATCTTGGAATGCTGCCTGTTAGCCAGAGGATGGTGCTGGTTAGCAAGCTGTAGACAGAGGAAATGATCCCTTGGACCACCATGGCAGGGGGGAAAAGAGGGCCAAGAGATGGAAGAACCCCCCATTTTGTTAATTCAGAATCTGCTGTGAGATCAACTGTGAACAGCTTCTCTGCTTCTGTTTTCTTTTTTTAAAAAAAAAAAAAAAGAGAGAAAAAAAATTCCCTTGCAACAAGATTCTTTTGTTTTTTTTCGCCGCCCGGAACATTTAACTTGTACACGAGTAAAATGATACTATTTAAAAAAATAAAAGGAATGGAAATAACCTTATACAGATGGGCAGGGGAAAGTGCGATCTGCATCATCTGTCCCCATGATGTGGTGCACGGGACATCAGCGCGTCAAAGACACTTCACATTTGCTTCATCTAAGAACCCTTGTGTGGAGACAATACTGCAGTACAACCGTTTCTATGGTTTTTCAAAGGACTGTGATATTTGGGAGTTTTTTATAGCTTTTTTTCTTCTTTGTTTTTGTTTTTAAAATCTGCTGGGCTTTTGCTCTTGCATATTCAATTGAGCTGTGTTTAAAAACAAAACAAAAAAACCCTCAAAACACACCACCTCAATAACCCACCCACCTCCACTTCAGGAAATATCCTGGCTCACTTAATTGTTGGAGATATCAGGCTCTGTAGATCATCTGTTTCATGCTCACAATAGGCAGTGATATTTTATTTGGAAAGGCTTATTTGTTGGGGAATGCTCACAATGCATATTCTGGGCTGTTCAAGAGGGCAGGGTGATTTTCTGAAATGCCTGGAGAATCACCTGTATTTTATTCATGCTGTTCTTTAAAAATATTAATAAATGAAAAAAGCCACCAGACCCCTTAGCAGGGTAGAAAATGAGGAGTAAAATTGCCTATATTAACAATGGTGCAGGATGGGATGCAGTCGTTCTGTTCTGGTGAACCTTTAATTGGCACAAAAGGGCAGTTTAGCCTTCATCTTTAAGGAAGGATTGTCAAGCAAAAATGGTAGTTGTCTGCCGTTCAAAACCATATAGGGCTATATACTCTGATTTGCATCCACTTTTCAACCCTTTAATAGTGCTGTATGTTACTTGCTTGGTGTGAAAAGAGCTACAAATGAAGATGCCTCTCTATCTCTGGTGCTATTTCTGCAAGAAGTATAATTCTGATTCCTGGACTGGGGACAGCAGTCTTACCCCCTTGTGTGTTGTCACTGCAAACTAAGGAAATTCGAGAATGAATCAGGATGTGACTGGAAGAGTTTCAGTGACCACCTTAGAAATCAGTCTGATATGTGGTGTTGCCAAGCACTGCTAAACTGCTGCATTTCATACCAGAGGTAGCTGAAGTGTGATCCCTGTCAGTAAAGTTTGCATATTGCTTTAAGGACCAGATTTTCAAAAGAATTAATCAGCCAGCAACTGTCATTTGGGTGCCTTAAATGGGAGCAGAGTTCTTCTGAAAAATCATTATTAGTAATACAATGTTGTCGTTGTGCTAGGCAATAATGATTCGTAGATATAAAGGCCAGAAGGGGACCATTGGATCATCTGACCTCCAAGAAAGGACAAGTCACAACCTGGAAGTGCTTAGAAGCTAAATAGACAAGACTGGCAGAGGGCTGGTTACACACAGCTCCACCCTTTTAACTAAACGTATGATGTTAAGCCAATGTGATTCTTGTGTGTAGATCCGGCCAAATGGCGGGGGAAGGGGGGAAGAGACAGAGATGAAGCAACTTATCTAAGGTCCCCCACAGGAGGTAAGCGATAGAGTTGCAAATAGAACTCAGGTCTCCTGACTTCTCGTCCAGAGTCCCATCGACTAGATCAGTGGTTCTCAACCAGGGGTATGCAAAGGTCTTCCCAGGGGTACGTCAACTCATCCAGATATTTGCCGAGTTTTACAAGAGGCTACATAAAACGCACTAGCAAAGTCAGTACAAACTAAAATTCATACAGACAATGACTTGTTTATATTGCTCTATAGACTATGTACTAAAATGTAAGTACAATATTTATATTCCAGTTGATTTGATTTATAATTATATGGTAAAAATGAGAATGTCAGCAATTTTTCAGTAACAGTCGTCTGCAACACTTTTGTATTTTTATGCCTGATTTTGTAAGCAAGTTCAGTAGTCTGAAAAGGTTGACACCCACTGCACTACATTTAGAATGCATCTGATGAAGTGAGCTGTACCTCATGTACTCCTTTTCTTTGTCAAAGAAGCCTCCTCTTAGTGCTATAAAATAATAATAAAAAGACTAATTCCAGTTTAAGTACTTCTATATTTGATCATGGCCATTTTCTAGGCACGGACACAAAGCACCAAACACTTTAGAAGGAAACCCATTTCAGATCAGCAGAGTCAAGTACTTGAGAAAAAAGAAAAGGAGTACTTGTGGCACCTTAGAGACTAACAAATTTATTTGAGCATCAGCTTTTCTTTGACAAATTGCTGCACAAGCTTTACTTTACCCAATAGAAGGTACAGCTCATGAAAGCTTATGCTCAAATAAATTTGTTAGTCTCTAAAGTGCCACAAGTCCTCCTTTTCTTTTTGCGGATACAGACTAACATGGCTGCTACTCTGAAACCTGCACTACTTTTGATCACTTTGGCTTGAAAGCTGCTAGGTAAACAAAAAATGCTATGAACCGAACTGTAAATAGCTTCCCCTGAACAAAAAAAAAAAACCCCTATTTGTCTTACACCATTCTCTTTTTCCTTTTTATCCCTCCACCCCACCATAAATATAACCTTTCTCATATTTTGTTTGATCAGAGTATGGATGTTCTGAATCGTCTTCAGTTCAGTCAAAGAAACAAGAAATTTCTTCTTTCAAAGAAGCCTCTTGAAATGAAGGAATTCCCTTGTTTGGAAAAAACCCTGTTACAGAATTCTACAAGTAATTCCCCCATATACCACAGTCTGTCCATTGTATGATGTAGTGTTTTGGATCATTATGGTTGTATTTTTAATAAGAGTTTTCTATCTCTGCTATTTTCGGGAGCAGGGGGGCACCTAGCTGGAAACTTAGTAGTGTCAGATGCCACAGGTGCTAATAAGACGCCTCGGTGAACGTTTATTTTGACTCCTGAGATGTAAATGTGGAATTCAAGCCTCAAAGAGTACCTGTAGTCAGTCTGAGACTTCTTACCACTCTTCCAGACACAACTAATTGTTAATGGATTCAAAGTCTTGCAGGTACGTAGAATACTGCCTGCAAACTGCCTGCAAATGAAACTGTCTGCTCTCAAGTACTTGCATAATGACAGGTTTCAGAGTAGCAGCTGTGTTAGTCTGTATCCGCAAAAAGAAAAGAAGTACTTGTGGCACCTTAGAGACTAACAAATTTATCTGAGCATAAGCTTTCGTGAGCTACAGCTCGCTTCATCGGTGAATGCATCCGATGCAGTGAGCTGTAGCTCACGAAAGCTGATGCTCAAATAAATTTGTTAGTCTCTAAGGTGCCACAAGTACTCCTTTTCTTTTTTCTCAAGTACTTGACTCTGCTGATCTGAAATGGGTTTCCTTCTAAAGTGTTTGGTGCTTTGTGTCCGTGCCTAGAAAATGGCCATGATCAAATATAGAAGTACTTAAACTGGAATTAGTCTTTTTATTATTATTTTATAGCACTAAGAGGAGGCTTCTCTTCTTAGGATGGAGGGTACTGTGAAAAACAGTGTTAAAACTGAAGCAGTTCCCCCCCAACGAGGAAATGTTTTGGGAAGCACAGCAAGTATCAATTGCATTATCCTGCCTAGTATTAACAAATACTAGCCTATATTTACATGAAGGGAGTTATTGCACAAGTCTCTCTCGCCCTGAAGTATTGGGTTCAAATCCTGGCTAAATCATATAAGGCGGGAGATCATAGCCAGGTTGTTAGTTTAGTATCTTGTGCTCATTTCCTCAATCATACCATTGTCTCAATAAAAGCCCAGGATTTGAAGCCTGTTTACAGGTCAGGACTGGTGCAGTAGCAGAGCTGTGTGGTTTAGAAGAGGGGTGTGTGTGTGTGTTGAAGCCTGTTTACAGGTCAGGACTGGTGCAGTAGCAGAGCTGTGTGGTTTAGAAGAGGGGTGTGTGTGTGTGTGTACACCGAAAGAGCGCATGCCTGGGCCTGAAATAACAGGGTGCTGCAGGTCAGGGGTTTGTGTGTGTGTGTGTATACCTCTGCTAAAGTCAGGTTGGTCTTTTGAGGAACAGCATTGTGTGTCTTCTTCAAGAGAACTCTTTAGTGCAGAGTCAAGTTGTTCTCTGTTCCTAAGCGTCTCTTCCAGTTCAGCTTTACACAGAGCTAAGGCTAGTGGTTAGCAACTCCTGGAAGAAGCTATAGAAGCTGAACAGTTGGCCATTTACAGCAAACAATGTAACAGCGTGTCTTAGCCTTTAGGTTAGGCAGTAATAGCAGAGATCTGGCCTTTCGGTTTCATTGAAGTGCATAGCAACCTTTTAACAACAGAGGAGCTGCAGTGATTCTTCCTGAGAGGGTGTTGAATGCTTCTTGTTGACTCAGGGGGTCACCAGCAGCGCACTCAGTTTCCACGCGACTTATGGCACATAATTAAAACTTCCTGACACAATAATGAGTAGTTCTACTTAAAACCTCTATGCTGCCATGTGAACGGTTCCGTTCTGTCATGTATTGCTCTTGTCTCGGGGCTTACTCATCCCCTATGCAATGCCTTGTATATGCTAAAAGGAGGCGGCTTTGGCAAATGTGCTTAGTGGTGGGAGACAGAGAATTAGCCCTGGTCTATGCTACAGAGTTAGGCCTACTCAAGGCAGCTTACATAGACCTAACTCTGAAAGTGTCTACACTAAAATGTCACTCCCGCCGATGTAACTCGCCTGCTACGCTGACTTAATAACCCCACCTCCACTAGAGGCATAGCACTTAAGTCGACCCAGTGTCAGTGTAGACACTGTGTTACTTACTTGGACTGTTGCTGGCTTTCAGGAGCCATCCCACAATGCCCCACGTTGACAGTTAAATCTGTGCAAGTGCTCCTGGTGAGGGCGCGCACCGCCAACGCAAGGAGCATAGTGTGGACATGCAAAATTTAATTACGCTGACATACAGCCACCACAGTATTTTAGGTTTCAGAGTAACAGCCGTGTTAGTCTGTATTTGCAAAAAGAAAAGGAGTACTTGTGGCACCTTAGAGACTAACCAATTTATTTGAGCATAAGCTTTCGTGAGCTACAGCTCACTTCATCCGAATCAAATAAATTGGTTAGTCTCTAAGGTGCCACAAGTACTCCTTTTCTTTTCACAGTATCTTAGGTTGACATAGTTTTCTAGTGTAGGCATACCCTAAGTCACAGAACAGTGCTGAAACCAGTGAACACATCTGTGTGGAGCAGAGTGCACAGATTCTGATAGCAACAGCTATGTTTTCAACAAGTGGCCATGCTTCTGGTCTTGTATGTAGTGTATTAAACAGCTGGAGAAGTGGCTGGCCGAGAGTGGCCTCTTAAAGGACTTGGGTCTTTAATAAGAGATGCTCAGAAATTTATTGGAAAATCCGAATCCCATAGAAGTTTAAATTTACCAAGTTTATAAATCAACTGAAGGATGGTCCCAAGGTTAGGGTGCTACATTGGGCCTTGTGCCATCTGGGTTCAATTCCTTGCTCCACCCAAGATTTCTCTGACCTCTTGTTTGTTCGCAGTGGTCTCTTTCTAGGCTGGAAAGAGCGCTCAGGTTATCATTCCAGTTTAAAGAAAAGGAGTACTTGTGGCACCTTAGAGACAAACAAATTTATTTGAGCATAAGCTCAGTTTAGACCATTATGATTTGGTCAGCTTAATTCTGTGACAATGGAATTGATTCAGGGGTTTTACTTGAATGGGGGCTGCCTTTAGACTTCTGTGAGGTCTCTCTTAAATCTCTGCTTCTCTAACATTTTATTACAATTTTTTAGTTTGGAAAACAGTAGCATTTTGGATTTGGTCAGGTGAGCTCGCTCACTTTTATCTTTTATAGAAGGATGCCGACATTTGGATATGACAGATACCAGTATTTGGGGATAGACTGTTAAGTGTGGAGTTTAACTGGCCTTTGCTTGTTGTTGTCCAGCTGTGTTTCAGACAGCAGCAGAGACTGTGAACAATACAGAGTGAAAAGAAGCGGAGATTTGAAGTGTTTTTCTTTCTGTGCCTGGGTTCTTGGAATCTGACAAATTTTCCTTTCTCTGCCAAGTTAGGTTAATAAAAATAGCAAAACAAGGAGGAGTCAACACAGCTTGACATAATTCCCGTTTTGGCGAAGGGTTACTTTATTTTTACCTGGGATTTTGAAGGTTGCTGACTAACGAACTAATTAAAAGCCACTCAATGCCATGTTGTGTTTACTTTGGAAGCCCAAATAGTCTTTCCTTTGTGACCCCAAAACATTATCAAAGTTGGAAGCTCGCCCCTGTGTGAACTGGACAGGGGAAGAGATTTGAACCTCTTCAGTACATAGAGAAGGTGTAAAGAAGAGAGGAGCTGTCGGGGCAAAAGTGCTACTCTGATATAATGGTTCAGTTGTGAATAATGTAAGTCCCTTATAAAAATGCTTTTGACAAATTGCTGCACAAGCTTTACTTTACCCAATAGAAGCAGTTGGCATTGCTGTTTTGCAGGTGGGTAAACCGAGCCATAGAATTTCAGGATTTGCAATGGAGCCAGAGAATAGTGGACATCCATAAACACTTTTGAAAATCCCTGTTATCTTCCTGCTGAGATAAGTTAGTGACAGAGCCTGAAGTAGATGCCCAGAGCCAAATTCCACTATGTTGCTCTTCCCACTAGATAAAACTGCTTCTGAAGCCATGTGCGCACGGGTGCTGTGTGTGTAATGTATCAGAACAAGTTCATATATCTGTTTAACATAATGTGTAATTCCGTCTGCAAGCAGTACTCTACTATCCTTAAATCGGTATCAGAAAAGTTCCCTTGCGCACTTAATTTTCTGTCACGGCATGTTTCGTGTTTTTGTGGGTGGTTTCTTAACCTGCCCTTCTCCTAGCTCTGTATAATTTCAGACCGAAATCTGGATGTGAACAGGATAGTTTTTTGATAGGTTGGTAATTTATATGCCTAGCAACAGGTTTCTGGTATTATTGTGGGAGCTATATTTGTGTAGTAGATTCTTACTTAAAGGTGCTTTTTATGTTGAGATCCAATATTTGTCCTGCCTTTTATCTTCTGTCTGCTGGTAACATTTGTATAAATCTCTTGCACTCATAACTAATGCTTAAATATTGGGATTTTTTTTTTTAGTTATCTAGTTCCAATGAGCATCTCTAAAATAACAAGCCAGCATATGAAATCCTGTTCTCTAAGTCTCTCTAACAGTAACAACCAGTGACTATAGTCCAGTACTGATGGGCAGCCCTACAATACCAATCCAGCATGTGCCAAAGCATGGCTGACAAAAAGCTTTTTATTGTTTTTGTTTTGATAAATAATTAACTGATGTGATAAAATATTCCTAGCTATGACCAAAACCTGTAGCTAGGGAAACGGACCTTTCCTTTCAAGCTTTGAAGAAGTTGCAACAGAGGCTAAAATTAACATTTTAGGCTAACATTTCCAAAGCCGCACAAGAAATATGGACATTAGTTCCAGTGGGAATGTGGCATTCAGATCCACTCAGTATCTTTGTTAATCTTAGCCTAAATTAGGATGAATAATGTGACATTCTTCCTCATTTTTTTAACCCAAAAGGCAGCCTCTCAATTGGAATCAAACCTGAGAAACAAACCAATGACAGGAAAGTTATCATAGCTAGTGAGATGAGTTTTTGGCTATAGATTTCTGGAGAGGCTCCTTATCTAGTTCTTTAAACTGTTGACTCTCTTTGGTTTGAAAGCTGCAGCCCACAGCACTGCGGAAACTCATCTGCGACTTGTAATGTATATCGAATGGAGATATCTGTTCTGCTGAAGAGGCATATAACGAAAATAATCTAACCTATTCCACCCAAATAAATAGGTCTGAAAATAAATCTTTCGTTGTATTGTCTTTATAAATATCCTTTAAATTGAGTCCGAGTGACAAGATGTGCTCTTGAGCCACTAGAAGAGTAGCACGGATAATGTCAGAAGACCCTTTTCAAATACATTTTATACCCCAATTGTCATTGAAACTATACTTATCTTCCTCACCCCCATTCCCTCTCGCTCATAACTAGGTCTCTTTGGAGATTTTAAAGTCACAATTGGTAGAGCGAAGATGACACTATTTCTGCCACATAATACTTCTGAATGCTACTTGGTTCATTCTTGATTTGTCCCAAATATCTAGCAAAGAAAAATATTTCTCTTTGGAGGGGTAACAGGGAATAAATACTTCCAGGAAGCCATTCTCCTTCATCCAACCCCCCTCTCCTCGATAATCCACCCAGGTTTCTCTTATAGGAGGCAGACAGTAGAAAATCTAGTGGGAATTGACCTGCAGTGAGCACAACAAGAAGCCAAATCAATCTATACATTTCTCTCTTTTTGAGCATGGAGTTTTTATATGCTTATTAGATTTTCAAATGTTACTCAGCTTGATTGCAGCCTTTTATACAAAGGAGTTAAGACATGGATATAAAAGATAATAGAACTATAAATTGCAAGACAGGTTCTTATGAAATCAGTAAATTATTCATTTAACAGTTCTCTCCTTGTTAATTTCATGTTGCTATGGTGTCTCAAAATGGAGGACTGTAGGTCATTCTGCAAAACACAGGGCTTGCACAAAATGTGCGGATCCTTGTGGAAGGCAGATAATGCATTACGCACAACCTTCAGCTGGATGATAAATTGCCTCTTTATCTAGCGTTGTCCAGGGAGATCCACTGAAGAGAACTGAAAGAGATGTTTCACACTAGCTAACATTTTTTGGAATTAGACCAAAAATCTCACATCTCAGACTTGAAATCTGTTTAAGTATGCCTTGACTTAGTGGCATCTCTTCATGGTCCGTCTCTGGAGATGGACAAATCACAACAGTTTTAAAGATAACTTTTCAGACTGGTTTAATGTTTATATATTGCTTAATTGGTTATTTTAGATGGCCAAAGAGTTGCATGGGGAAAATGGATTTTTTTTAACTTACTGTTTCTTTGTTTTAAGAAGTGTTTTTGTTTTTGACACAATTAGTGATGCAAAGAGAAAAAAAGGTATTTCATAGATTGCTAATTCATAGATTGTTTGCATATATTGTTTTCTTAACCTCACTGTTTTCTGTGTTTTTAATGCCAATAACTTATCTATTCTGAGGGCAGAATGAATGTTAAAGTGACCATTATAAATTTAAATCCTTCAAGCATATTAGACTTGGGGCAAAACAGCATTATTAGGGAGCAATGGAAAAGAATCCCGCTTAGTGCTGATGTTCTGTTGTTAAGAAATAACTGCATTTGCCACAGTCTTATATTTTCAGGGTCAAGGAATAGTTTGAATTGTCAGCATTGGTTTTAACAAACATATTTTGCAAAGCTGCAAAGAGAGAACCTTGAAAACGATGTTATATTCTGATAGCTGATTTGAGCAGGCACCACTTCAGTCATAAATGTCTTCCAGACACTCAAACAGATCTTGACTTTGTTCAGTGGAGTAATATGACCTATACAACAGGTGGTGCTAATGCACAAAAAAGGGGTCGATATATGGAAATGGCACATACAGAATAAATTTATGAAGCTTGTTAAATCTGATCAAGTGATGTGGAGTTTCAGTGGGGCTACCAGTTTCTATTAATTTTGTTAGTTGCATTAAAAGTTCCCACTGTGCACCATCATCATCATTCTCCAGCCAAATCCCAAAGGAATATAGCCTCCTTGCAAATCAAGTGCTCCCAGTTTGAACTGATCTTTAACTAGGTCCTTAAAATAGTCTGACCATATGATCACTGGCCATGTAAAGGAATTCCTTGGTATATGCGCTTTGTAATTAATTGGTCTTCCATTCTAATAATATATCTGTACCAAGAAAGTCACAGAAAATGACTATGCAATTCCACAAATCTTTGGAAAGCACAAAAAATTCCATAGAAGGGAACAATCTGGCAGTGGCCTGGGGGAGGATAAACTAGATGGCCTAAATAGGTCTTTCCTATATCTAATTTCAGTGATTGTGTACACATTTCTCTTCACCTTCAAGCCAGGGTGAACGGGCTTTTTGCTGAGATCTAAAAAAAGGGTGGAAGGAGTATGGAATCCCCCTATCAGCCTTCATAGCACAGGGCATCTCTGCAGCCCAACCCCTGGGCACCCCTTCTGTATTATCGCCCCTGGATTCATTGACCAGGGTGCCTTGCAGTCCTGCGTTGAGCTCTCCATTCCTGACTTTGCTAGTACGGAGCTGGTACACTTTCCAGCTCTGTGGCATGCAGAGAGTGAGTAGAGTTACGTTCATACTCGCTCAGTCTGGCTTGGAACAGCGACTGTTCCACTGTTGTGGTGGTATTCCGTAGCACTGGGTTAATTTAGCCCAATAGACACCCAATTTGAGATGTGTGATGGAATAACTGTGGTCTTTGCATTGAGTAGTCTTAAATCTTCCTACTAGCACATGTGCCAGGAGCTGCTGCACTTCAGGTAAGAAGATAATGATCTCATCATTAAGATGCGACTAAAGCTGGCATTACTTGTTAGGTCAACATATTTATCTTGACATATGCTGCAAAGTTATTTTTAGAGAGTGGCTGTCTGTCCTGCCTCTTGCTCCTGGGAGGGATGGAAGAGAGAAATAGGAAAACTAAAAGCAGGCTGACACAAACCATTTTTCCAAAGTAAAAGCTCCCTGCTCCTTAAAAAGACAAGTGTTTGGCCAGCAAGACTTGTTCTAAGATGAGTTCAGCAGCAAGGACTCTTGCTTCGTTGCTGTTGATTGACTTATCCCTTGCTAGCAAGTTTAATTTAAGTCAGTAGAAATCCTTAGAGTTCCTAGGCTCATGAGTGGATAATATGGTCTTTCTAAATAAAGCTTCTCTTTAACCCTGTGTGTGTGTGTGTGTATATATGTGTGTGTATATATATAGGATGTACTGTCTGATTGGGCTGCATATGTCTAAAAGCTTACAGTTGGGTCTTTCAAAAGCTGCTTTAAGGGATTTGGACACCCAGTTTCCATAAAAATTAAAGAAAACCATACATCCAAATCTTATAGATGGCTTTGAAAATGCCACCGTGTGTGTGAGAGAGAGAGAGAGAGGGGTTAAATCTCTCACTTCAGCTGGATGACATGAATGGAGTC
The DNA here is from genome assembly GCF_965152235.1 of Eretmochelys imbricata. Taxonomy (NCBI): domain Eukaryota; kingdom Metazoa; phylum Chordata; order Testudines; family Cheloniidae; genus Eretmochelys; species Eretmochelys imbricata. Next base: position 8,911,490 of record NC_135588.1, on the reverse strand, counting down.
ATGCCAGTTAGGGCTAGATCCACAGCTGGTGTAAAGAGCTGAAAATAAGCCCAGTATCTTGCTAGCATTTTCTCCCTTTCAATAATGCCCTTCTACCCCATGCAACAGCATGTTGGTTCTGTGGTCTCAAGCTCCTGGGTTTTCCAAAGCTGCTATCATGCTACTACCTGTATTTAGCTCATTGTCACTGCTGGGTAAAGTACTTTAGAGATACTTGGGACTTATAATAGAAGCTATCAGAAACCAAGGTCTATCTCTATCAAGGGCATCCACGACCCATAGGTGGTGAAATTACTACAGGGTAATATATGTAAATGATGCATCAATCAGGCAGCCCAGTTGGTAGCTTTTCTGTAATCATGTGGCTTTATTTTGAAGACTCTTTGTTTTGTATCTTACTTTTACTCTGAGGACTGTAGAACCAGTGTAACTATCCATTTCCTCTCCCCGATAATGCCACATCCCTCATTTTTGCTCTTACTGGAGAATGAAAAGTGCTTTAACTCTTCTAAAATTCACTCCTTCTGTTTTGCTATCCCTTCTGAATCAGGGCTGTGGGAACTTGCTTTTCTGATTTCACTTGTCTGCTTTTATAGTATATACTAAATAACTAAATAACGGCATTTTAGAGTAGCAGCAGTAACTTACATAGTGTCTGACAGCCACATACTCGCTTTCAGGAATTTATCATTTAAAGAGAGAATTTTCAATAATGCTTGGCGTTTCTTAGCAGTTGACTTTTGTCACTGACTTCAGTAGAAGCAGATTTAGGCCAGTGCTGAGCCATTTTGAAAATCTGAGGAATATAGAAAGTAGCGTGCATGTGTGTGTTACCGCAATGTTTTGATCCAATGTTCTGCCTGTTACAACTTTTTGGTATTTCAATTGTTGTCAGATAGTGTTGCCAACTCTGATTTTATCATCTGTTTTGTTATATCTGGTGTCTTCTGAAAGCCACAGTTCCTGGATTCGTGTGATTACACAAGAATCTCAGCTTTCATTTAAAAAAAAAAAAAAGTTTCTAGCCGCCTTAGTTCCAAAGAGAAGTTTCAACATGTGAACCTGAAAGGCTCCAACACCAGCAGGCAAATAAAATATATTATTTTTAAAATTTCATGATTTTTAAGCCACTCATATGATTTGGGGATGAGGGGTTATAGAACATAAGAATGTCCATACTGGATCAGACCAAAGGTCCATCCAGCCCAGTATCCTGTCTGCCAACAGTGGCCAATGCCAGGTGCCCCAGAGGGAGTGAACCTAACAGGTAATGATCTAGTGATCTCTCTCCTGCCATCCATCTCCACCCTCTGACAAACAGAGGCTAGGGACACCATTCCTTACCCATCCTCACTAATAGCCCTTAATGGACTTAACCTCCATGAATTTATCTAGTTCTCTTTTAAACCCTGTTATAGTCCTAGCCTTCACAACCTGCTGAGGCAAGGAGTTCCACAGGTTAACTGTGCGCTGTGTGAAGAACTTCCTTTTATTTGTTTTAAACCTGCTGCCCATTGATTTCATTTGGTGGCCCCTGGTTCTTATATTATGGGAACAAGTAAATAACTTTTCTTTATTCACTTTCTCCACATCACTCATGATTGTATATATCTCTATCATATCCCCCCTTAGTCGTCTCTTTTCCAGGCTGAAAAGTCCATAGAAAGGCATAGTCTGTATAAAACAGAAAACAGCCAGAAAGAATTCAGTGATTAAATTTTCCAGAACACTATAGATTCCACCTCAATCCTCTGAAAAACATGATAAAACTGTCTGGCTGCGTTTTCTCTCAGAGCTTGTGCTGTGTGGGTACAGCATTCCTCCTAATTTTCCTGGCCTAAACAATTGTGTATTTGTGCTGTGTGATATCCTCCACACCAGGGGTAACTGGTTGGTTCTACTCTAAAGATTGTGTGTGTGTGTGTGTGTAGGGCCTCTACATGGCAGCTAGGGGTGTAAATCCCAGGTTGGGTAGACATAGGCATGCGAGCTCTGCTCAAGGTATCTCTTCAAAACAGCCATGTGGTCACAGTGCACTGGCAGCGGCTCGGGCTAGCCGTGCATGTATGTACACAGAGTAGCAGCACGCCACTTGTGCCATTTAGGCCCTAACTCAGACAGAGCTCTCGCATGTATATCTGCCCACGCTGCAAATTATACATGGCAGCTACTGTCTAGACATACCCAAAAATCCAGAGTTTGAGATGTGCTGTGTAAGTGTAGGATGTGCTTGGATATTTGTCTGTTGCTAGACGCATAAAACTAAGTAATGTAGAGCTTCACCTTAGTGGTTAGAAAGAGGAACCAAATAGTGAGGAGAAGTTGCCCCCTTTTTTTTTAAAAAGGAAAATAGTTAGAGCAAGTCTTTGGGTGGCCAACATTGCGTATCTGGCAAGTGAAGGAGGGAAATAGGATGCAAATCAGTAAGTCTAAGCATGACCCTATTACAGGGTGCATTGGCTCTTTAAAAAAAGGTTACTGCCCAGAACCTTGGAACATCAGTGCTGGATCTGGAACCTCCCTTAATAGGCCAGCACAACTTGAGACTAGCCTACAAAAGCATACGGTCCTTCAGCAGCAAGCTTCTCTTGCCTGTGCTTAAGGCAAATAAGGTTTCCCATGAAATATCTGACAAGGATGGAACCGTAAATAATGGCTCCATATACATCTGTTCCCAAGAGCTGCTTTTATGTGGTAATTTGCTGGAGAGAGATTCAATCCAGTGCGATTTAAAAATATTATTTAAAAAAAAACATGTTTTCTTTCATAGGTTTAAATGACACCAAGTCAGGGAAAGCTGAAAGGGACATATCCTGATTGATAGTAATTTCGGTTGCTTTAACAAGGCATTTTATATTTCTGCACAGCACTTTATAAGGAGAAATGTAGAGTCTTATTCGAGTTGTCAGTAATCCTTATGTAAAATATGGAAGCCATTTATATAACATTACAAACTGAGCCTTTATGGTGATTAAGGGGCATAAATCAGTAACGAGTAAATAATGTAAAATATTTATTTTCCATTAGCTATTTACTCACTGGCATTAATACATTGGGAAAGGCCTCTGGGTTCTGTGATGAGAGAACAGAAAATAAAACATTTCAGTAGCATTCTGGCTAATTACTACTGACGTTTTTCTAAACAGGTTTCGCATGTATTTGCTAAACAGTGCACAAGGAAAGAAATAACACAATTAATTGTTGATAGGTGCTGAAGAAATAGGATGAATGGACAAATCTGAGGGGAGGAAATCATTAAAAACTTTTGTGTATCCTAAAACTTGTCCACAAATGAGGGAAAATCTGTTAATATGAAGTTAATAAAAGCTTTATATGCCAGATTTTTTAAAGTTCTCAGTACCCACAACTGGAGCCAAGTTTTCAGAAAGGCTTTGTGGCCCAACAGATAGGGCACAGCACTGAGACATAATAGACCTGGGTTTGATTCCTGTTTCTGATGTGTTGGGTGACCTTTGACAGGTCTCATCATCTTTCTCTGCCTCAGTTTCCTCTCTCCCACTTAACTCCTCTTGTCCGGTTATACTGGATTACAATTAGCTCTGACTTCTTGTACTGAAAAACAAAGTTATGGGGATAAAATTACAAGAGGGAGGTAATCTAGGCAGAATATCAGGAAAATGTGTCCGTCTTGTCTGAGACAGAGAAACTGGCCCTAATCCTAGCATTGCACCCTCATTTAAGCCAACTGAGCTCTGAATATCTCACAACGGTGAGTTCACCTGCTTGGATCAAATTGCAAAGCCAGAGGCATAAACTCACTGGTGGAAGCGATATCACCCTCATTTCTCAGGACACTTATACCTAGGTTGGGAAAAGCACTAGCAAAATATTGTAGAGAATGCTTTTGTACCATCCCCTAGGAGGGATGAGCTAGATGTAATCAACTAACACCGTTTCCTTTTGTAAGTTCTTTGAGCACTTGAGTGACTGTCCTGTGCCCTTTATCATATAATGTTTTCACCACACACTCCAGAATTAAATATGTACAATTTCCATGAGACTAATCATCCCTGTTTAAGGGCTATTTTAGAAGGTGTTAATTTCTGTTGCAGTTGCAACACCAGCAGCACTCAGCACGTTTTCCCCTCCCTCCCTGATACTTGATTTGGCATGATCCATGGAGCACCGTTTTTAGCCCCTCTGTTCTAAATAAAAATGCAGGGTGGTGGTGGTTTTTTGCTGCAGACTCCCAACGAGCCAGAAAGAGGAGTTGATGCTTTTTGTTTGGAGAAAGCTGCCTCAGTCACTTTTGATATCTTCTGGGTATTTTTTTTTTTTTGTATGCAGAAACACAAAGCACAATTAGAATATAGTTATATATCCTCATAGTTATTAAAGCTTGGATTAACATGACATAAAGTTTTGTCTGGGGAGTCTTTTGCTATGGCTCAGGGAGCATTTTTGTATGACAGTAATAGGCTACAGTTAATATACTTGAATGATACTAGAATCTGTGTAATAAGACAGAACAAAAGGGGTTTATTTGAAGCAGAGTTACAAAGGTGGAATTATCATTGTGAACAATCCACTGAGATCGGAGCTTAATTATTGTATCGTGTGTTATTTCAGCATAATAAAGTGCAGTCATCAGAGCAAAGTTAAAAATAAAATCAGGGGGACATCTTGTCAATCATCGGGATTGATGCATAGACCTGTCACCTTCTTCTTAGCGCCAAAATCCTCCCTTTGCCCGTTTCCGCAGTTTGTTTGATTTACAGAGCCCTGCTTGCCATGATTCAAGGCTCTTTCATAATGTTTTTAGGACAGATTCATTGCTGGGATGTAATCCATTAAAGTAGCTTTTGGCAAAAAAAAATAAATGTACTTTTCAGGTTTGAAGGCAAGGAATTTAAAACAAAATGTGTGAGGTTTCTTTTGTTCGTTTGTTTTTTGTTTTTTAAAAGTATCTACTGACCACTTTAGAGAGAGAAATAGGAGGTTTTTGTTCTCTGGGATTTAAAAGAGAAAAAGAAATGGATACGTGGGAACCTCCTTTTAAAAGCTGTTTTCCTAGTAATGTTAGTTAAAGCATAGTTCTTTTTCCATTCCCTCTTAATGTATTGGAAGCTAAAGGTGAATGATTTAAACTGGTCAGGGTCAGTAATATCTCATAACTATACAGATTTTATTTCACACCTATACCTATAACCTGTTAAATAGCTTAATTGTTTTGACAAGCCAAGGAGTTGAAATAACTTGATCCATGAACTGCACAGTTTAAAAAAAAAGAGAAAGAGAGAAAAAGAGAGAGATTGTGGTTTGCTCAGGTGTTAAACTCAAAGTGGTGCTTTTGAAAATCGCCAGTATGACCTGGTTTCTGCTGAAAGAGTGGCGGTATTCCACTGAATGTAAAAATGAATATGCAAGAGCAATGTCTGTCTGAACGGCTGACTCTGTCCATCATGGTTCACTTCCTCTTAGTCAGAAGTTAGAAGGCAGCTACCAGTTTATTTCAGGGAAATCATATGTTAAGATTTAGTTTACATTACATTACCACTGGAGCAGTGTGGGTGCAGTGGAAAAAAGAAGTGTGTAAGTATAAAAAAGAGACCCTCTTTTAAGAAGAAAAAATCCAAGTGTAATATATATATATATATATATATATATATATATATATATATATATAATTACAATTAAGTGTGGTTGCAGTTAAATGGGTGTGTTATGTCAGTTCAATTACTAGGGCAAACTGCTTAGTGGTTAGAGTAGAGGTTAAAACTCTTGGGTTATTTTCTTAGCTCTGTCACTGAGCCTTTAACAAGTTGAGCAAATTGCTTAATGTCTGGGCCTCAGTTTACCTCCCCCCTTTTAAAAACAAAGGTTTAATACATCATGGAGGTGCTTGTTTGAAGTGTAAGTATTTGTATAGCACTTTGACGTCCCCTAATGAAATGTGCAATTTATCATAACTTATGCTCAGATACCTTTGTTAATCTCTAAGGTGCCACAAGCACTCCTTTTCTTTTTGCGAATACAGACTAACACAGCTGCTACTGTGAAACTTATCATAACGATTATATCCATTACAACTACATTATTGTTGCTCTGTTGGCCAGATGCAATTGCTTAAAATTGCTGAAATCTTTTTACTTGGTGTTTTTATTTTTATTTTTTGTAAAAGGTTAGAACATCCTTGCATTTCTTACCTCTGCCCTTTGCAGTTTATGTTGCTCTCAGCTTTAACGTTCATCGCAAATGTCTCTTTTTATACCACGATCTTGCCTGGGATGTCAGCTCCCCACTTTCCCAGTGGTCCTATGGAGTATGTGCAGTGTGATTGAATTCACTTACTTTTGCACTAAAAATGAAACCTCTCCCTCCATGCAAAACCTCCTTTTTGTGAATAATAATAAGAACAAATGATCCTTTTATATGAATATTTTATCTTCATATATAAACTGAAAGAAAATAATTCCCTTTGCACCCAAATTGATGGGTTGATTTTAATAGCTACAGGAAGCTGAATGGCCTGAATTTGGAATAAATATTTGTCTTGCTGCAACAGGGCCTTAAATTAAAAAATAAATAAATCTAAATGTCATGATTACGCCTTTGTGATCCCAGTGCTATCCAAGGGTAATTAAAAAATACAGCTGAAACTTGTTGCCTTTCTTGTTTTCAAATGAATAGCTAAGTATCTGTCAAAATGATGAGCGCTTCCATTGTTGACATGTGTAAAAACTCAATTTACCCACCAATAAATGCAGTTTATGGTCATTAAAGCTGTCTGAAAACAATATGACAGGTTTCAGAGTAGCAGCCGTGTTAGCCTGTATCTGCAAAAAGAAAAGGAGGACTTGTGGCACCTTAGAGACTAACAAATTTATTTGAGCATAAGCTTTCGTGAGAGCTTATGCTCAAATAAATTTGTTAGTCTCTAAGGTGCCACAAGTCCTCCTTTTCTTTTTGTGAAAACAATATGACACCTGGGCACAGCAGGTCACATAACCACTAGGAAAGTAGTTAGAGGGCACCCCATTATGTATAGGTACTGGAGAATGTGTGGCATGCTTCATCCAGGATCCTGAAGTGCTTTCTTGTATTTATCTTGGCAAATTTCCTTGCCTAGAATTTACTATAGCATACTTAGAAATTGGGAAATAAAGGACTCGAGAATAATAAAATCAAGGTAGTTATTAAAAACCTATTCAGGCAGACAAAAATATTGCATATCACAGATTTTAGTGCCGAAGTTAAATGTGGCTGTTTGCAACAACCTTATGTTTAAAAAATAAAAATTAATAAAAAATTCACATCTGAGAGCTTGAGTGATCAAAACAGCATAGCATGCCCAGCAATTCTCATTTTGTAAAGCACCTCAGACAAAAGGCACAGTGTAGGTGTAATATATTATTCATTGTTTGTTTGTTTGGTATTGATGGTCACAATTACTGGTCACTAATATTGTTGTTTTTCTGAGTTGCACAGGTTACAGGAGTATTCCCTACAAATGGTCGCTTGGTTCTTTTTTAATTTACTAGTTTAAATTATGTCAGAAAATCTTTAAAGGTCTGACCTAAACCCACAAAGTTCCTGCATATACTTTACTCATAGCTGTTGATCCTTAGTTGAGGGTTGGTTTTTCACAAGTGCCTTGTGATTTAGGAGCACAAGGCCTAATAAGTCAAACAGTGCTTGTGCTCCTAAGTCACTTAGGCACTCCTGAAAATCCCTGCAGAATCCTGTTGAGCCTCATTATTTCAGCATCTCCCCCCATCCTGCAAATAGCTGATGTCACCAGCAGATAGAAGCCTTCACTGTGTGTCTTGGCTTTTGTGGGGTTTTCAGACCCTTAATGTGCCTAGCACTCCTTTTCAACTTTAGTAGAATACTTGTGTAGTCGTTATTAAACCCAGTTTGGCAGTGGCGAAGAGTTAACATCTGATGATTCTTTACTAGCTCATTCATGAAGGAGACAGTTTGGTCTGTTGCATAATAAACTGGACTGGGAGTCAGGAGGCCTGGTTCTATTCCCAGCTCTGCTACTTACCTGCTGCGTGGCCTTGAGCAGGTCACTTCAGCTGTCTGTCTTTCTCTTGTCTATTTAGATTGTAAGCTCTCTGGAGGCAGAACTGTCTCTCACTATGTGTGTATACAGTGAACGATGGGCCCCTGCTCTCAGCTGGGGCCTCAAGCGCTATTGTAATGCAAGGCATAAATCAGTGTAATGAGTTTGGTCTCAGTTCAGTTCTCATAAAATAAAACACCACTACAGTTGGCATGAATTTACCCCTTGTTAGCAGCCTGAGCAGAAGCCAAAGACAGGATTGAGCTATGATGCTCACCTTTGAAGAACCATGGCAGAGCAGGGTGGGAAAACTTGCCCTGCCGTGCTATGCCATGCTTGCTCTGTGGCTAATGAGAGGAGTTCAGACTCCAGAGCTTTTTTTCCAGTGCCTTTCAGGAGCGTGGCAATTCGCAAGTCCTATATTTAAAAAATAGTTTTTTAAAAAATGTCTGGATTATGAATTTTTTCCTTCAGTAAATAAGCAAACGAAATCCATAGATATAAACACAGTTGATTTCTTGTCTGTTGAGAAAAAAAATGGCTCTGAAAAATATCACTTAATATGCAAGTCAGTATATGAAAGGAACAAAAAAAGGATCTAGCAGGAAATAAAATGAAACTTCTTTTCATTACAGTGGGGGAAACTTAGATGAGTTTTTCTGTGCTAATAAACTTCCCTGTTTCATTTTCCAGCTGAGCCTTTTTCTGAAGCTGACTTTGGCAATTGTTCATATTTTTTTAAACCCCGTGCAATAAAAAAGCCCTTCATGCATCAGGAAACACAGTAATGTAATACTTGTCTTATCTTCACACTTACTCAGCAGGTATTTACAAAAGGGCAGTGGGAAAGTCTTTAAACTCTATCCTGTTACTTGCTCAGGATGTCTCCTAATAAGATCTACTTACCTGTCTGTGTTCTACACAGGGATTGCACTGCAACAGTATCTTGTTTTATATAATCATTCTTGGGGTTTTTATTTTTTGTTCAATCCTGCTTTAGCCGAAGATACTTTCTTTACAATAAACAAGATTAGTTTTGTGCTGCTGCGTGTCTGAGGGGCATTGAGTGAAAGACTGTAAGGTTATTACGGTTCATTTAGTAGATGAGAGAGATCTATAATTTTCTGTTGTGTATTTGCACTCACAGATGTGATAAAGAGGCTTGTGCTTAGTGTATTTTTCCAGATGTGTCATGGACTGGATAAACAAGAGTTCATTAAAAGAAAAGGAGGACTTGTGGCACCTTAGAGACTAACAAATTTATTTGAGCATAAGCTTTTGTGAGCTACAGCCCGCTTCATCGGAAAGTGAACTGTAGCTCACGAAAGCTTATGCTCAAATAAATTTGTTAGTCTCTAAAGTGCCACAAGTACTCCTTTTCTTTTTGCGGATACAGACTAACAGTTCATTAGGTCTTTGCTGGTTAGTGTGATATAGTAACATGGACACACGCCATGTGTTAAGGATTGTGTTGACCAATGAGCCTCCTTAGTTTCCAGTTCGGAAATGTGCATTCAGGAAAGCATTTATCACATGCTTAAGTCCCATTGTCTTCAGTGTGAAAACATGCCTATTTGGGAAGGGTGTAATGGGGACCCAAGTATGTGCTTAAAATTGAGCCATGCTTAAATGTCCTTCCTCAGTTTGGCCCCAATTCGGGAAAGGATAAGAATGTGTGGATTCTGGTGACAGTGGAGAGGACAGGACTGCATTAGCCTTGGAGATTAAACTCTTCTATTCCGTCATCTGAGTGTGGAGCAAGTTTGCACTTCTGTTCTCAGTTCTGTATCAGACCTGCATTGCAGCCTTCAGAGCTGGCTGTTTAGTGCTTTTCACTACTGCTAAATTCACTTTAAAATGTTCAAAAAACAGCTTAAAGGGAAGAAAGGAATGGTGGAGGCAGTGTTTCCTAGTGGATAGAGCACTAGGCTGGGATTCGGGAGAGCTGTGTTCTGTTCTTAGGTCTGCCACTGTCCTGGAGGGTGACCTTGGGCAAGTCACTTCACTTCTCTGTGCCTCAGTTTCTCCATCAGTAAAATGGGGATAATGATACTGACCTCCTTTGTAAAGTGATGAAAATTATGTAAGAGCTAGGGATTGTTATTTTATTAAACTATAAAAATAAAGGCTTTGCCTGCCTATATCAATTTTACTTCTTATTTCTATTGTTCCGTTTATAATCAGCAACAACCAGTTGCACTGGGATGGGGGGATTCTTATAGTAATTAAAACTTGTGCTCTAATTACAAGCTGCTGCATTGAAAAATCTCTATTTACTGCCACAATTCTAAATGCAAAGCTTTGGGTGGAAAATTCCTTGTGCTGCTTTGGCCTGGGAGCCAACTTCCTGTCATTGTGGCTCAGCAAACCGGTCCAGACTGAGCTTAATTTAATTATATCATAGTTTCAAATGACGAAAGCCTCTTTAGTGAAGCCCAGAGAGTAGGGCAAATCTTTTAGACTTGTTGTCTTTTTAATCCGCAGTACCATTTAGAGCTGAGCTTTATCCCATAGAAAGAGTTATTTTTTTAACTGAGACTTTGTCTACACATATACACACTTTTACTACTTTTAGCTATGCCACAATAGCTAAAATGATTCAAACCCTGTAATGTAGATGCAGTTATGCCTCCCTAAAAGTGCTTATAACGGTGTAGCTGCATTCCTGCATTGGAAGGAGAATATATTTTTCTGGGATAATGCACCTGTATACCAACATAACTGTGTCCACACTAGAGGCAGGGATGTGGGTGAGTAGTACTGAATAGTTAAAATTATAACTATATTGTTATAAATATACTAACTAAATATATAACTATATAGTTAAAAATCACACCCTTTCTGAAATAGTTTTATCAATACAAAAGCTGTCTGTAGCCCAGGCCGAACGGACAGTACATCTTAAGTATTGTTTGGAAAAGAAAACAGATTGCCACGTTTAGTCCTCCTGGCATTAATATGCAAACGAGTGCTTTGAAGGGAAAAAGAATTATTTCTGCTGACGGCAGCTAATGTTCCGTGAAAGTAAAATCACAAACTGCCTTGCACCTGGCTTGCTAAAATGCTGAAGGAGCAATGTTCTATCCAGTACCCTGGTGGTGGCATTGCCTCAAAGTTCATAGTAGGGAAAAAAAGGCACTTTTATAGCCCCCTTCTTACTATGTGACACTTTTAAAGTTTAATACTGGATGACAGGATTTTTTAATGTTGGCTAGGACATGTGGGACAGATTTGACTGTGTCTGAGAGCATCTGATTGAATAGTGGAACTAGGGTAAACTTTCAGTGTTGCCAGCTTTTGCAGTCATATCGCAAGTCTTGTGATAGTTGGTATTTTTTATTAAAGCTCAAGTTCCTGGAGTGATGTGGTAAGATGAGAGCCTCCACTTTCATTAAAAAAACGAAAAAAAAAAGTTCTAGCCTTCATTATAGAGAGAAGCTTGAAAACGTGTAAACCCTAAAGTTTCAAATGACTGAAAGAAAATTAAAAAAAGTTTCCAAATTGATTGGTTTAGAAATCATAATTAAAAAAAAATCATGATTTTTTTTGTGCCCTACTCAATTTTTGAATGCTAGAATTGACAATTCTACTTATTAGCAAATTAATAGAAGTGGAGAGAATTGTGAATACTTCATTCATCCATGTTGAGAACTGGTCAGAGTGGGAGAAATTATTTTATGCATAGTTATTCAGTTTTGGGGAAAATCAGTCTAAAATGATGCATGAATTTTACTTGATCATGTCGCTAGAAATCCAAATGTGCAAGGAGAGGGTCTTCTGCTCACCGAAGAGGGCTGAGGGTTAAAATGGTAGGGTTTGCCACTGACTCTGTGGCTGTGTGTAAATCACATAAAGTATCTGTAGCTTGATTTGCTCATCTATCTGTTAAATGAATAAAACACCCTCAAAGTGGTTTTGAGTCTGAGGACTTAGGAAAGATACTACCTATGCCAACAGGAGAACTTCTCCCATCAATGTACATGCTCCACCTCTGTGAGGAGGCGGTAGCTATGTCAACAGGAGAAGCCCTCCCAGTGACATAGTGCTGTCTACACCAGGGTTTAGGTCGGTATAACTGTGTCGCTCCGGGATGTGAATATTCCACATCCCTGAGTTTTGAGGCTCTCCAGTGTGTGTGTTTTGGACCAGATTCGGATCTCGGTCACTCCAGTGTAAATTAAAAGAAGTACTTCCTCTGAAATTGAAGGCATTACTCCTGATTGAGATGAGAATAAGTCCCTCACCCTACTTTTTTATACAACTTAAACAGCTGAAAACATTTAAAACTAAAAGTGTTTAAAAAGTTGTAAATTGTTCCCTAGCTGATGCTTTACATGTGCTGACTTCGATTCCAGATGAAACTTTTGTGGCACAGTAGGATGTTTGCTAGAAATGTCGATCAGAGTTTCACTATAGCAGTGATGGACGTGCTGCTATAATTCAGAAACACATTTTGTTAACCAAATGCTGCAGCTTTATGTAAACACATATATCACATGGCATTAGCTCAGTTTATTTCTAGAAACAAGTATGGTTTTCTGCTTTCTGTCCTTCATATTTTATTTGAATTTGTATCGTTAAAAGAAAACAGTCGGTTTAGGAAAGGGGCTCTCCCTGCTGCTGTGTTTCATTCAATATACCAGGTGGGAGATACATGTAGTGGTTTAAAATAGAGGAAGTATGATACAGTGGTCAGGAAACTAGCTCAGGAGACCCAGGTTCAATTCCCTGTTCCTCAACAGACTTCCTGTGTGACCTCGGGCTTGTGCTGGTCTTCACTGCAGAGTTCACTCAAGTGTTGCCCCCCAGCTTGCGTCTCATCCACAGACAAATCCCTGAAGTAGAGTGCGGTGGTGCTTTTAACTGTTAAATTGGCTGGCCCATCAGGAGATACAGGCTACAACTCCCGTTAGCACAACTTGGCAGCTGCTAATACACTCCCTCTGTGCAGATCGGGTGCTGTTTCTCAGTGTGGGTGCTCTCACTTGAGTTAGGCTAACGCGAGAGGCGTTCACTCGAGAGTAGATAACTTGAGTTAGCACTGCAGTGAAGACATACTCCTTCTAGGGCTCAGTTCTACGTCTGTAAAATGGGGATCATAGAACTTCCCTACCTCACAGGGGTGCCGTGAGGATAAACATGTTAAAGATTGTGAGATATTGAGATACTGGTAATGAGGGCCATATAAGTATCTAAGGGCTGGTCTACCCTAGACAATTTGATCGACCCAGCTACGTCGCTCAGGGGTGTAAAAAATCCACACCCCCTGAGTGACCTAGTTAAGACAAAAGTCACCCTGTAGACCATGGTAGATCGCCGGAAGAATTCTTTTCTCTACCTAGCTACCGCCTCTAGGGGAAGGTGGATTACTTACACTGACAGAGAACCCTTCCTGTCAGTGTAGGTATTGTCTACGGCTGTGTCGCTGTAATGTTTCAAGTGTAGACAAGCTCTAAGGTATTTAGTTAGAAAGAAAAGTACTTCAGTCAAGTTAAGCTCTCACTTAATTTCAGATTTTTGTTTGGCATTTGTCATGTCTGTATCAATTTAATGCATATTTTGAGCATGTTGGAAGTCCTGAACAATGCAACTCTAACTCTTGTTAGAGACTACTAAGTCTGTGCAGGTTTAGGGCACTGGACAGCAGCATTGTGCTTTGCACGTCTCTTGGTATTCCACCTGTCTGGATGAAAAAATGCCATTATGTTTACAGTGTGTAGTGGGCAGACTTCCATTACTATAGGGCCGTGAATAACACCACACACAGCACTTGGGATGAGTGTTAGACTAGTGGCTTCATGGAGATGGAAGAGGTAAATCTGGTGCTGTATCCTGGTCGCTAGTTCTTGAGATGTACGTTAGCAGTGGGATTGTGTGATCTATGGCAGTGGCTCTCAACTTTTTCAGATTACTCTACCCCTTTCAGGAGTCTGATTTGTCTTGAGTACCCCCAAGTTTCATCTCACTTAAAATCTACTTGCTTACAAAATCAGACATAAAAACACAAGTGTCACAGCACACTATTACTGAAAAATTTCTCATTTTTATCTTATAATTATAAAACAAATCAATTGGAATGTAAACATTGTACTTACATTTCAGTGTATAGTACATAGAGCCGTATAAACAAGATGTTGTATGAAATTTTAATTTCTACTGATTTTGCTAGTGCTTTTTATGTAGCCTGTTGTAAAACTAGGCAAATATCTAGATGAGTTGATGTACCCCCAGGAGTGCCTTTGCATACCCCCGGGGTACCCAGAACCCCAGTTGAGAACCGCTGTTCTATGGCTCCTCATTCTCCCCCTTTTCCATTTGAGTCACTGGCTGTTGCACTGTAATGCAGGAAATCACGGTTGGAGCCTGGAAGTAACTTTTAGGCTCTTATTACCTGCTTCCCTTGTGGAGTAGGATTAGGGTTGCCAACCCTCCCGGCTTGTCCTGCAGTTTCCAGGAATTAAAGATTCATCTTTAATTTAAAATCATGTCACATGGTGTCTCCTCAAGGAATATGTCCAACCAAAATTGGCAACCCTAAGTGGGATAGGATGTAGAAGGCCACACTAGCACTTGCAAACCCCTCTGGTTGTGATCTTGGCTTCAGCGGGAATTAATACAGTTACCCTGCTCCCAAATATGAAGCAACGGTACCCAATAATTCCTAGCTCGCATAGAGTGATTTTCATCAGCAGAGCTCAAAGTGCTTGACAAAGGAGGTCAGTATCATTATCCCCATTTTACAGCTAGGGGAAGTGACTGGCTCAAGGTCATGCAGTAGGCCAGTGGCAGAGTTGGGAGTAAAACCTAGGTCCCAGTCTACTGCACTATCCATTAGGCCACAGTGCCTCCCCTTTTCCTGCCTGTAGCTAGAGGGACCCAAGGGAAGGCTGTCCATGTGCTGTGGGGGATGGTTCTCAGCCGTGCGACCCTGGGTCCCAGGCTGACTACATTCAAACCAAAGCATGAGACAGTATTTCAATGAACAACACTCCAGAAAGCAAAGCAAACACGCATCTGTCTTGGAACACAGAGGGGAGAGCAGTTTGTTAGGTCCCCAGTGTTTTTCTGCACAACTGTTGTTCGCAACTTAAATCCCCTGGCAAAAGACACCTGAGAAAGATGGAGCCCAGTTACTGTGGCAGATAGTCCGGTCTTAGTTGGAGAAAGGCAGCCAGCAGTGACTGGGTCAGTGAATGTGCCATCACCTTTTGCTGGACCAGTTTGTCCTGCACCTTTCTTGTAGTCTGAGTGTGTGTGTGTGGGGGGGGGGGGGGGGAATGGGGGATGGGGAGTCAAGTGACAGTGTCTAGAGAGCAGCTGAGTCTGAGGCCTATTGCCACATATCTTTTAAACAACTACTTAATATAAACCAGAGAAACAGTTTTCCTTCTCTTTCCCCCAGCTTCCTCTGGTGCAAACTCCTGCCGCTCCCCAAGCTTTACCAGCTTTGCTACGGCTTATGCCTGTATCTTCTCCTTTTGAGGAATGTTACTGAAGGGTTTATTTAATGCGTTCCATTCTGCTGAATAAGGAACGAGATCTTTATCAACACAAACTGACATTCCTCTGTTTTACTGGTATTAGCCCTGTTTGTTTTTCTTACCTTTCTCTCTCTACTTCCCTTCCCTTCTGCTGGTTATCCAGCTGCACACAGCCATTCACATTGGTTAAGAGGCCATGTGTATGTGGGAAGAGGTGGGGGGGGAGGTACCAGTATCCCTTAGGTTTGCAATTTCTGCACAGAAGCCTAGTCTTCGCTGGGAGAAAAGGTGTGTGTTTTTACCTGATGTTACCGAACTTGAGGTACAAGCCTCATGAAGACAAGTTGTAAGCCTTGTAAGACCGTTGTAAGCCTTGTCTTCACAGCTTAAAAAAAAAGTGCTTTTTTTCCCTTCCTTCCTTCCTTTTTTTTTTTTTTTTTTTTAAACCATAGAGTGAGTAATACACATGAGCTATCCTGAGGTAAAACACAGTGAAAACGGGAGTCTTTAGTTTTACTGTGTGGAGTTGACCTGAGTGAGTTTACCTTGAATAAAACTGAAGTGCCTGGTGCAGTGTTTTTACATCAGGATAGTTCATGTGCATTGGTTACCCTGAAGTTAAAAAATACTCCTTTTTTTTAGCACTGAAGACAAAGCCGTGGTTTTAACGCAAGGTAGCAGCAGAGCAAGGTAACCCTTACCCTCCCCCATAGTGTTTCTACTTACCTACTATTCACATGTTTGTAAGCTATACACTGCTTTGTTGTCACAAAGATGTTGCCTCATGTTACCAGACATGAGGAAAGAGCACGCCTTTTTTCCTGGTGAAGACACAACCATACAGGCTTCTTCCTGCCTGTGGTGTTTAATTTGTCACACTATGGAAAGCACCATGCCTTGTGGAGGGCACCATTCGTTTTCATGTCTCTCCCAGTGCAGTAAGAGTCGAATAACATGTTGAATTTTGCAGGGGCATTGGGACTCCAGGACTAGCTACTGTGCTTGTTGGCAAGCATTGGGGACGCTTGCTGCCACGCCACGGCTGGTAAGCGAGCTCTGAGATTAACGTGTTTGAGCGACGGTTTTAATTTCAGTCCTCATGGAATAAAATTAGTTGCAATGATACCTGTGTGTTGAATAAAATTGTAGTTTTATTAGCTGTAATTGCTAAAGAAGACTTTTTAAAGACTTGACTGCTGGGGGGAAGAATTACTGGCACTGAAGTTTGTTCTTGCACAGTACGGCATTGATTATTATCATGGAGCATAATATGTTAGCCCCTGGTTGGCAAGCCAGCATTGTTATACATTGGGAAGCACTCGGCAAGGGTCTTAAATGCATGCCTAACTATAAGTGTAACCCATAGGGGAATGGGTGTTACTGGACCCCCTCTCTGCCCAGTCCACAGAGGATATGAATATGTTACAGCCCCAGCTAGACAGCTTTAGCTCAAGCTGTAGTAGCTCATGCTTTTAGCTCTGGACGGCTCCAGTTCAATCCCTGGTGTGTCACCTAACATGGCGGCAGTCACAGAAATACATGGATAATCTCATCAAAGTCAATGGGAGTACTTGCATGCTTAAAGTTAGGCATGTGTCCCTAGTTGAATCAGTGCCCTAGTGCCAAAGTCCCCCAGTCACATTGGGGTGCTTAAACTCTTCTTGACTATCATCTGGCTGGCCACGTTGGGCAGGGACCAAACTTTTCAGTGGCACACCAGTTGGGAGTGGGTCTGCCCATGCAGATGTCATTGCAGGATTAAAGCTTTTGGTTAGACCAAGGTTTGAAAACCATGATCACCACCCAGGCTAATACACTGTTGTCAAACGTAGTTTGTGGTCTGGCCATGTCACACTCACTGGACAAAGCTAGCTAAGAGCAAGGGCCATTGGCTCTGTGTTTCCAAACCCAGGTTAAAGGCAACCATAGAGAAAGCCAAAGAGTTAAAGGATTTGCCCGGCTTTGAGGGAATTTCAGTAATAAATGAACAGCACTTTAACTGTATTAGGGGGAGGAAAAAACTTGCTGAGGGAAGTAGGGGGGGGAACTTCCATAGAAAAGGGTGAAATGGTTAAAGTATTTGTTTCTTTGTTTAATTCCATTGTAAGCAAACCCTGAGGCTGATATGGGGGAACAATTTTTTTCCCACAGTCTGGCATGCTGCATGCATTTGTCTCTGTTAATTTATATGGGGGAAGGTAGTAAATCTACATGAGCGCGTTGCTGGCTCTTAGATTTCACAAGGGTATTTAAAATAATAGTACCTGACAGTTTACTAGCAGCTAAGAGGTTTTTCTGCTTCAGAAAGCAAAATATTATATGAGTTGTGCAACGTGTATAAATAATTTGAGGAATTAGGCCAAAGTACCCAGTATGCTTTCAGTGAAGAGCTAAAGACTTGATAGAGCTGTAAAATTTGCAAGTGGGGAAATGGGGGGGAGTCAAAACACAACCCAGATGTGTATGGTTGAATGTCATCCTTGTTTAATTTCCATTCTCCCCAAAACTAATCTGAATTGCCAAATGTTAGATTATAGTGCATTATTTCATTTGTCTGGCCTAATTCCTCTTTACCTTGAGCAGATGAAAAATGTTGCACTAAATCAGATTGACAGCGCTTGAAACAAAAAAGGTCTGAATCCTTCCATGTGTTGATGCAGACATAAACATGAAGAAAAAAGATATTTGTAAGTTCTCAAGGTGGCTTGAATGTGTTGGAGACTCAAGTTTTGAATTGGGACAAATTTCTTGATGGCATGACCTGAAGTGTGGAGGGAATACTTGCTTTGTATTCATTAGTTCAGTGGTTCCCAAACTTGTTCCGCCGCTTGTGCAGGGAAAGCCCCTGCTGGGCCGGGCCGGTTTGTTTACCTGCCGCGTCCACAGGCTCGGCCGATCACAGCTCCCAGTGGCCGCGGTTCGCTGCTCCAGGCCAATGGGAGCCGCTGGAAGCGGCGTGGGCTGAGGGACGTACTGGCCGCTGCTTCCAGAAGCTCCCATTGGCCTGGAGCAGCAAACCGTGGCCACTGGGAGCCATGATCGGCCAAACCTGTGGACGCAGCAGGTAAACAAGCCGGCCCGGCCCGCCAGGGGCTTTCCCTGCACAAGCGGCGGAACAAGTTTGGGAACCACTGCACCAGTTACATCTACAAAGGTGTAATATTTCCCAGTGTAGATTTTAATGAATGAGACTAAGAATCTAATGAGAGAGCAGAATTTAAACTCAGAAATATAGAATAATATGTTTTATATGTTACACCTTTCTACCTCCCCAATTTTCTCTCTCACACATACAGACTATTCATTTCCAACTTTGTATTATGCGTTTTCTTTGGATTCTCAGCCTCGTCCATTCAGTGAAATCTAGACAATAACACTGTAACAGCAATGAAGTTATTGAATATAAATGTTTAATATCTATGTGGTTCCTTTTATTTGAAAGGCTCCACAAGTGCTTTACAAAGCTATGTTCCTGAATTGCTTCACACATACCCTGTTTACCCTCTCTTCCCCTGAAAATGCATCTACTACTGAGATGTAACATGACAATTGCTTAAGAGTTATATTGTAAAATAGCAGGTGAAGACTTTAAAAGGTATCTAGCTAAAGCAGCATTGATTTATGGTTATGTTCCGTTCCCGTGAAAAGTCACCTTCAAAAGCCCTAAAAAAGTTATCAATTTTCTTTAAAAAAAAAAAAAAAAAAAAAAAAAAATGGTGCAGAAACTGATGGTGTAGACCCCACTGCTTGCCAAAGCTCCTCATTGGCAAATGGGTGAGTGGATTTTTTCCGTCTCTGTGAAAGTTGGCAACTCCCAGCAACACAATGGACCATAACACTATACTGGCTCCATACTGTGTCAGAAAGAAATATGCCGCCTACTTATTCACCGGAACAACTTCTTGCAGCATTTTGGGTTTTCATAGGAGGTCTCCCACTCCAGTAACAACCATGGCGAACAGTGCTTAGCTTGTCAGAGTTGGGTAGTTTGGCTGTAGACTTGAATCAGGGCTGAGGATTTTTGGCGGTGGTTCTGTTCTGGTGCTTTATTTCATGCCTATCTTCTCTATACATATTAGAAAAGATTACAGTAGAACCTCAAAGTAGCAATAAACTCTCTTCTACCACTCTTCAAAGCCTGAGAGATATTTGTTCAATTAGCAGTCCAGCATTTGTTTCATGGGAATGCAAGTGAATGTCCCAGCAGGCCAGTGTTACATTAATCAATGGGTGTTTCTCTCTGAGCTTGGGCAGTTACACATTTATGCAGCCATGGCTCTGCTCACGTGGTGCGTGGAGATGATGATGCTGGTACCTACTTTGGGATCTCAGGCACTTTGAGGTCTATAAACGAAAAGCGCCATGGACAAGTCTGCGGAGCCCACGCTCACCCTTATTTACTTATGCAAGTAGACCCATTTGCTTTAGAGGGATTACTGGTGTGAGTAAGTGCTCAGATACAAGAGCAAATTGTTGCTGTTCTTTAATATTATCTACATGAGTATGGGTTGCTCTGTGTAAATGCTAAGTATTAGTATAATTTCATAGATTTGAATGCCATATAAGTCATGCATGCTTTATATACTGTTTCTTACATAGCTCACCCCTTTCATGTGCCAGTCCATATTAGTCACATGATCACACATGAAACATGCATGTCTTTTCTACGAGCCTGACTCAGAAGCCAAGTTGTTTCCTTCCCCGGGTTTCGACAAGGCAACTAGCCCTAGAGGAATTGGTGACAGAGAAAGTAAGAGGTGGATTTTTGAAAGGGAGATGTGTACAGTCACGACTCAAGAAAGCCGCATGCCAGCGACCCGACAGCAGATGCCACTTCCATGTGACAGCTGTCAGGGGCGCAGAAAGCAACTGTTTCTTGCCATAAGTGGCTGACATCAAGCCATTGTCTTCTGACTTGCTCTGTGATTTCCATCTGTAACTTGCTCCCTCTCCATGCATTAACTAAATCACTTCTCTGCATTCTCCCACCAACTCTATGAATGTGGAGATCTCCAGCAATTTCCCTGTTCCACAGTATCCGCTTGCTGCGCTTGGCTGGTGCCTGCTTCCTTTTGGGTGCTGCAGCTCAGTTACATCCACTCTCGTTAGCCCCAATTCAGCAGTGCTTAACCGTGTGCTTAAGTCATTGCTCCTCATTCTCCCCAGTGGGACTGCTCATGTACTTAAAGTTTAGGATGCACTTAAGTACACTAAACTGGGAGGAGAGGTAGATACGCTGGAGGGTAGGGATAGGGTATAGAGGGACCTAGACAAATTAAAGGATTGGGCCAAAAGAAATCTGATGAGGTTCAACAAGGACAAGTGCAGAGTCCTGCACTTAGGACGGAAGAACCCCATGCACCGCTACAGACTAGGGACCGAATGGGTCGGCAGCAGTTCTGCAGAAAAGGACCTAGGGGTTACAGTAGACAAGAAGCTGGATATGAGTCAACAGTGTGCCGTTGTTGCCAAGAAGGCCAATGGCATTTTGGGATGTATAAGTAGGGGCACTGCCAGGAGATCGAGGGACGTGATCGTTCCCCTCTATTCGACATTGGTGAGGCCTCATCTGGAGTACTGTGTCCAGTTTTGGGCCCCACACTACAAGAAGGATATGGAAAAATTGGAAAATATCCAGCGGAGGGCAACAAAAATGATTAGGGGATTGGAACACATGACTTATGAGGAGAGACTGAGGGAACAGGGATTGTTTAGTCTGTGGAAGAGAAGAATGAGGGGGGATTTGATAGCTGCTTTCAACTACCTGAAAGGGGGTTCCAAAGAGGATGGATCTAGACTGTTCTCAGTGGTAGCAGATGACAGAACAGGGAGTAATGGTCTCAAGTTGCAGTGGGGGAGGTTTAGGTTGGATATGAGGAAAAACTTTTTCATTAGGAGGGTGGTGAAACACTGGAATGAATTACCTAGGGAAGTGGTGGAATCTCCTTCCTTAGAAGTTTTTAAGGTCAGGCTTGACAAAGCCCTGGCTGGGATGATTTAGTTGGGGATTGGTCCTACTTTGAGCAGGAGGTTGGACTAGATGACCTCCTGAGGTCCCTTCCAACCCTGATATTCTATGATTCTGTGAAGTATCATGCTGGTTGGAGGGTTCTATCCCAGGGTGAACCCATGGGTGGAAAGGAGGGAGTGCTGAGCATACTAGTGAATATTTACATTTACATTTGTGTCTTGCTGCTTTTTCTGGCAATTGATGGGAGAGAAGGAGATGAGGATATTAGATACATGAAATCTCAGCCCAAAAAGGCAAGAGGCTGGAGGCAGCTGTTTCCCATCCCACTTATGTTATACAGCCTCCTTCACAAAACACTCCTCTTTTGGGAGGAGGGCAGGCTTTGGGAAGAGGGGGGAGTTTTTCCCTGAGCCCAGTCCTTCTGCTCCCAAGCTTCCCTGGTCGCATAGTGCCTGGCAGCCCCAAACAGCAGAAATCTAAAGAGGTGTTGCTGGAGTTTCACTGGCATCATTAGACAGGCCCTGTTTTCCCCACTGCAGTCAATAGAAACACTCACGTTGATTTCAATTGGTTTTAAATCAAGCCACAAGTGAGATTTTCCTGCAGTCAAAATCTGTCCCCGTCGAAGTTACCATTGACTTCAATGGGAGGAGAATTAGGCCAACACTAAAGCTGTTTGAAAATCCCACCTGAGAGAGAGCTATTAAATTGCACCGAGCCCTTGCAGGAGGAAGGAATCCATCTTTCCATTCGGACATGGTCCATACTAAGGCTATGTCTACGCTACCGCAGTAAGTCAACCTATTCTATGCAATTCCAGCTACGTGAATAACGTAACTGGAGTCGATGTACCTTAGGTTGAGTTACCGCGGGGTCTACACCATGGGGGGTCGACGGGAGAAATTCTCCCGTCGACTTACCTTACTCTTCTTGTCAGGGGTAGAATACGGGGTTGACTGGAGAGCAATCTGCTGTCGATTTGGCGGGTCTTCACCAGCCCCCTAAATCGACCGCTGGTAGGTCTATCTCAGAGCATCGATCCCGGCTGTAGTGTAGATGTAGACTAAGTTAGATCTCCTTTGGTTATTTGGGCCTGTCCCGTGGAAAAAAGTGAAAGAAGTTACAAACCCTTATGAGGAAGGAAAAATGAAGTTCAGGAAGAATATTGTATGTTCTTCTACTGGGCAGAATCAAATGCATTCAATTCAGAGCCTCCTGAAGTATAATTAATAGCCATTTTATTTAGGTCATCCTCATTTTGTTGCTTTAAATATATGCAGCTGTTAAAGTGGAAAATATCAAGCACATTTATCTCTGTAAATCCTTTTGTGAATGGGTCAGATGTATTTTAAATAACCCTAGGAACTGTTAGGATTATTAAAGCCTTTGGCTCTTCTGGTCTCCTCCCCCACCCCCCCGCCCTTCTTTTTTCCCTTTCCCTTCTTCCAGACAGTGATTAAAGATCGTGTATTCCTCCCTTTCCCCAGGCCCCTGGGTGGATTGAAAAGAAACATTAAGTAAACGAAAAACCTATTATTTAAGATTTATGTAATAAACCTGTTGTAGTTTTGTTCAGGGCTGAGCTAGGTGCATGTGGGGGTGTATGAAGGGTGGAAAGTTGTCGTTTCAGACTCTAAGTATCCATTTATTTATTACTAGTATTATCTTTTGAGTCATATGGCACTTTTTTTCCCAAAGTGCTGAGACTTTGCGAGTGTTTTGTAATACCCTCTCATTTGCTGCTCTTAATTAGTTTGGATTAATCAGCTCCTTAAGCTGTCACATCGAGCCGTGTGGGGATAATTGTTTTTGGTTGTCTGTTACTATTTTTCTTTTAAATAACACTTCAGATTGCTGAGTCCTTTTTTGGAGGACTAGCCTCTTGTTAAGCACTTCTGCATGAAACTCGAGGGAGGTGACCTGCCTGGAGGTTTGTGCACTCAGAAATGAGCCGTCCATGAGATGTGGTTATGTTTGTTCTTTTCCTACTTATTCACTGGGGCCTATGGGAGGAGGTTCCTTCAAAGAGAACTTAGTGTCATCGAAATGTGTCAGATAGGATAGCACAGGAAAACACTCCTTTCTGTCCCCACAAAGCTGAGAGGACATAAACCCTTGGGATGTGGGCTCCTCCTAGGATTGCCAATTTTTTGATTGCAGAAAATGGAACACCCTTGCCCTTCCCTCCCCTTCGCTGAGGCCTCACCCAGGTCCCACCCCTTATCAGATGTCCCGCCCCGCTCACTCCATCCCCCTTCCCTCTGTCGCTTGCTTTCCCCCACACTCGCTCATTTTCACTGGGCTGGGGCAGGGGGTTAGGGTTCAGGAGGGGATGAGGGCTCTGGCTGGGGATGAGGCCTTGGGGTCCAGGAGGCTCCAAGCTGGGGGTGGGGCTGAGGGGTTCACAGTGTGGGAGGGGGCTCTGAGCTGGGGCAGAGTGTTGGGGTGTGGGACGGGGTGAGAGCTCTGAGGTGGGGCCAGGGATGAAGCAGGCTCTTGGCTGGGGCTTAGGGGTGCGGGCTCCAGGAGGGAGTGTGGGTGCAGGAGGGGGCTCATGGCTGGAGCAAGGAGTTAGGGTGCGGGAGGGGGTTCTGACCTAGGGCTGGGGTACGGGAGGGGGTGAAGGGTGCAGGCTCCAGGAGGCGCTTACCTCAGGCAGCTCCTGGAAGTGGCCAGCATGTCCTTTTGGCTCCTAGGCGGAGCGGCTGGGGCTCTGTGTGCTGCCCCTGCCCGCAGGCGCTGCCCCCACAGCTCCTCTTGGCTGTGGTTCCCGGCCAATGGGAGATGCGGAGCCGGTGCTCGGGGCAGCATGTGGAACCCCCCTGGCCGAGCCTGCACCAAGGAGCTGGAGGGACATGCCAGCCGCTTCTGGGAGCTGTGCGGAGCTGGCCACTGTGGCCAACCGGACT
This sequence comes from Eretmochelys imbricata, assembly GCF_965152235.1. NCBI lineage: Eukaryota > Metazoa > Chordata > Testudines > Cheloniidae > Eretmochelys > Eretmochelys imbricata. The sequence continues at coordinate 8,887,100 of NC_135588.1, read as the reverse complement.
TTTAGCGGAACAGTCAGCTGTGCTGACGAGAGTCGCGAGGCTCCCTTTTCGACAGGGCATCCTGGTTGAAAACTGGACACTTGGCAACCCTAGTTTCTCCTCCCTGATGCATCTCAAGAGTTAGAAAATACCTGAGTTAGAAGTCGAGTTGCCGTGTCATCTCAGGTTTTAACCTGAGTTAAGAACCCACTTTATTTTGCAGTTTAGATGTACTCTCAGACTGACTTGAGTTCAAGCATTGACCATCAGGGTGCATGTCAAAGCCCACTCTCTCAGGCTTGCTCTTCTGAAGGCAGGTTCTCTGGGGCTGAGGAGAGTTTTACTTCACAATAAAAGCCTTGTAAAACTCTGAACACTTGTGCAATTTCAGTTACGTGTAGCTGAGTATTTTTTCTCTGGTGCCCACAGAGCATCTTTATGTGATAGCCACCTTACCTAACACAGGATTGAGCTGGGGATGCCTGCAGCTAAAATCATTAGTCTCTACAACTTGAGCTAAAGATCCAGGCTCTGTAGTTGAGGGTTATATAATATACACCGATCAGTGGGTTACACTAGGTGTTTTACAATGCAGGTAGAAAAGCAAGCGCCTTAGCTAATCATATTACAGTACTGTTACATTACCCCTCTATAGCGCGTTTTTTCTGATGAGCTCCGAACAATGAACAAGCTGTCAGCCTCACAAAAAACCCTGCACAGTAGGTCAGCAGTTTCTTTGGTAAGTCACTGCACCTCTCTGCCTCAGTTTATCCATCTGTAAAGTGGGGATAATTATTCTTTTTCATCTTTGTAAAGCACAGTGACGTCTACAGATGAAACTGATTATGATTGGTGACTTGCTCAGGGTCACACTGCAAGTCAGTATCACAGCTCAGAATAGAAATCCTGTCTTCCAGTCTCATCTCTTACCACTAGACAAACTTCCATACTTTTAAGATAAGTTAGTGGTTGCATGTTTTTAACCAAGACCTGGAAGATTTGCTGCATCCAGCCACCCCTAATATAGTCAAACAGGAAAAATCCCAGGTTGAACCAAAGGGTTAACTCATGCATCTTTATTGGGAATAGCAACCAAACCTACTTGAGTTTCATTTGTGCAGATCTTTTATCCTCCTCACCTCCTGAAATAGAGAGAGAACAATATGCTTACTACTGGGTTTACTACCGGTTACCTTTACTGTGTCCCTTATTTCTCCTTGATGAAGACTTAAACAAGCCACTTGTGTTTGATTCACAGAGAACCGTGAGAAACAAGCTGTGTATGTGAAGCAGTGTGGGTTTTTTCATTCTACTCAGTCCTTTTGTATATTCAGATTCTTCTAGTTTCAGTTCTTGCTGTTCTGCCAGATTTCCATAGCATTGATAGGTTTTCTGAATTAATAAGTTTCTTCCCTCCCTTTCCCTTTACCTCCCCCTCTTCCCTTTTACTTTTGCAACTGGTGAAAAGTTTTCCTAAGCACGCAGTCTTATCAATATTGATTTTTCTCTCTCCCCTATCTATCTGGCTCTTAGTTATTTTGTAAAGCGTTAGGAGAATTTTTCTTTCACCATTGCACTTTATCTATTCAGGAGTCATTGAGAAGTCCTATTGTGTCACGGGACTATGAAGGAAAGAGGCTATTCTTCTGTTACAATGGCTGCCCTAAAAATGATGTGGGGTGGGGTTAACTCAGAAAGGGCAGAGACGGAGATAAAATGTTCGGAGATAAAATGTTCTGACCTTCGGAAACAGAAAAGATAACCAATTAGGCATTGCTGAAAGTGCACCAGCTGGCTTACAAACACTCTGCTACTTTCTAAGGGTAGATTTGAACTAGAAGTTGGTCAAAATCACTCAGCTCCAACAGAACTGCTTCACCCCTTTAAATTTTGCAGGGTTTCAGAGTTGAACTCCTGGAACTCTACCTCTCCTTTATGGTTTTGCTTGTGAGCCAAAACTTTTACAGTCCTATTCCCAGTGTGGACAAAGCACAAATCTCACAAAGATGGTTGAGCTCACATGGTTTCCTCCCGAAGAGGCAGAAATCTCCCCCAGCCCGGGAAGTTACCGTTACTGATTTGTCCACTAAAGACCCTGACCAAGCATGGGGTCTCATTGTAGTAAGTGCTGTGCGAACACACAGCAAGAGCATTGGACCAGATCTGTAAAGGTAATTAGGTGCCTAACTCCCACCGAAGTCACTCTAAGGGCGAACACATCATCAATTTCCATTTGACAGACGGGGAACTGAAGCACAGAGCGCTGAAGTCTCTCTCCCCAGGACACACAGCAAGTCTGTGGCTGAACCAGGAACTACATTTGCATCTCCTGAGAGCCAGTCCAATTCCAAGACCATCCCTTTTCTCATATCAGGATTTGGGCAGTGCTTGGAGGAGTGAGACAATGACTGCCCAATGGGCTGAAGCCCGTGTTGTCCCTCCTGCCATCCACAGTTGAGGAGGGTAAGGGCTGTTGAGAGCTGCAGATCAGGTTTCAGCCTATTGAAGTCCTGCCTGATAAGACTCTCTTAGCCCTGGTTACACTGCAAACTTATGTGGGTATAACTACCTCACTTGGGTGTGGAAAATCCAACCCTGTGAGCGATGATGCAGTTACACCACCGAACTCCCAGTGTAGACAACGCTGTGTTGATAGGAGGGCTTCTCCCATCAACAGAACTACCACCTCTCCAGGGAGCTGGCATACCTAGAAGCTTTCCCGTTGCCAAAGGTGCCATCTTCACTGAGCGCTACAACGGCACAGCTGCAGCTCTGTAAGGGAAAGCCAGGCCTCAGCGGCACAGCAAAAGGGAAGTCAGGATCAGAGCGGAGTGAAATTTTTTATGGACAACTTTTTTTCAGAGAAAAATGCAGATTCAGCAACACCAAAATGTTTCACTAATTCATGTCAGTTTCGACGAACTATTTGTGTTTGTTAAAAAAACACACACTAAAAAACGGAAACATTTTGCTTTTTCAAATCAAAAGAACTTTTTGTTTTAAGATGTCCTCTAATAAATAAAAAAAAAAAAAAAAAAAAAGTACTTGAAATCCAACTTAAATATTTCATTCTGCCGGAAATGAATTTGTTTTTTTACATTTCAGTTTGACCCTAAACACTTGTTTTTGTTTTTTTTTCTTTTCAATCAAAAAGAAATCTGTAATTTGCAGAGCTCTTGTCCAGACCTTGTCACTCGTGGTATTTTCAGTGGAGATGGGGAGAAATGAGCAAAGGGCCAATGCATTTTTTTTCCTTCTGTAGTTCACCTCTAAAGAAGGATGTGTATTTCCAGTGCCCCTCGTAAACTGTTGTTCAGTAAAGAGGGAGGAGTTTGGGGAATTAGTGCACAGAGACCAGCATTCTGCTAATCAGCTTAGTGCTGTCTTCTGGGGTATGGATGAGGTGCAGTAGGATCAACATCACCCTGTGCATTACTTTTCCTTTGGAGACAGTTGTTCCCCTTGTTGATGAGCGCTGCAGAGCAATGCCTTTTGGGCACCTGTTTGTTCAGCCCTTGTTTCCTAGCTACCAAAGCAGCCTTTTAAAACAACACAAACTTTAGCCTCTGTGTTGGTTGAGCTGCTACAGCAGGCTAAAGAATCATGCTCTGTTAGCCTGGGTTACAGGCTCCCCGTGGCAGGGGAAACTCACCCTGTGCTTCAGATGTCCACAGCCGTTCAAATCCCTGTACAAGGCACTACTTTGTAATGACACCCCTGATCGAGGATTGAGGCTTCTGGCCTGGTTACAGTCGTGAGAACCTTTCCACACTGTACATTCTAATTGTTGTCCTCTGACCCAGATGCGACATAGTGGTGGGACTGGACCTCTTGTTATGTTTTTATTTATAGTGCAAGTGAGCCCTGGGGGCCCTCTCCAGGCTGGGGTTGGGATTTTGGACAAAGATTTTGTGGTGAGCAGTGTCCTAAAGCTGTACTGTGTAGACTGACTAGCTTGGGGACAAAGGGGTGTTCAGCACACAGTTTGCTTTCAGTGATGCTCCGGGAGGGTATAGGTGAAGAAAAGAGAATGCATGTTGTTCAGAGAAACTGGGCTAGCTGCTAAACATGATTCTGATCCCTGTGTGCTTGAAGCCTTTGAGAATTTTAACAATCACAGATCAACCCGTAATTCCAGGGCACTGATGAGAGCTAAGGGAATGGTCCTTATTTGCTCTCTAACCTTACTGACACCTGTGTGTGTGGGTTTTTTGTTTTTGTTTTGTGTTGTGTTTTTTATGAGGTAAGGAAGGGGAGTGAGGTGACAGAACAATATACTTAATTTAGTTTGGATTCTCATTGTGCCAGTGGTTTAGGTCCCGTTCATGCTGTGGATGAAAGATTAAACAGAAGGAAGGAAGCATGTTACGTCCTTTCAGCTCAGGCTGTTTTCAGCACATTTGTGCAAATGAATGTGAATGGGACTCAGCAGTGTTAGCTGAAATGGGGTTTAAAAGGAGTCTAAGCACAGTTTGAGGTTTTACTGCGTTGCAATTTCTACTGTATCATGGAAGCTGCCTCCAACACTGTAATAGGGACAGGTCCACCCTGTGTTTTTAATCACTCTCCCAAATTATGCTACTGCCCTGCAAAGTCTAAGACTGTAACACCGTGCATGCTTAAAGCATGCAAGATTGAGCTATCCTCGGGGACTATCCTCTCCCTGCATCACCTGCATGGTAATTTTTGCAGGGTGGGTGCCATTGCAGAGTGACTCTTCAAATAAATCAGTTTTTTTAAAATGAGTGGGTAAATAATATGGTTTTTTTGGTGGTGGGGGGGAATTCTTTGTAGAATTCAATAGGGATGAACCCAACTGTAGAAATTATTGTAAAAAAATGAGAGTTGAATAAAGAATGAGATCCATTTTGTGGCTTGGAGTTTGTATGTTTGTTTTTCACCATCATCTTGTCTAAAGCAGAGATATAATTCTTTATTAAATAGTAGTTAAAAATCTATTCAAAGGTTATAATTTTCTGTTAAATTCTATAGGACTTTTCCATAAGAGTGCAGCAGCATCCTGCTGAAGTTTCTGGAGTCTCTGAATAGTTTAAAATACAATGTACTTAAAAAGAAATCCCCGCACAGCCTCAGTCAAAAATAAATGTAAAATGTAGGTGTGGCTGCACAGATTAAATGTAGGTGGAATAAATCATGCAAAGAGTGATGAAACTTGAAAGTAATTTTTGTTGCGCTTCAATACATTTCATCAGGCAGCCCTCTCTTCCGAAGTGGAAATGCCAAACCTGATGCAAATTAAACCTCTGTCCCCCTCCCTTCTTCCTGTTGCTTTTCAAAAGGCCTCTTGAAAACCTCTGAATACCTTTTTGGCTGACTAGATTTTGCCCGACACATACTTTCTGAAATCTTCTAATTCCCATCCAGCACAGTGATAGCCGCTGGAGAAGTCATGGGCTTGATTTGCATCAGTGACTCTGGGGCCCCTCCTTATCTCTCTCCAGCTGCCTCAGGAAAAAAGCAACTTGGATGTTTGTGCTTTTTAGGGCAATAAAACTTTAAAAGTGCGTTTTCCCTCTAGGATCAAATGCCAGCTAGGCTTTTTGTTGACAGTGGCAGGTTTCCAAAAGAAAGAGCTGACTCCAGGCAAAGGAAATGAGATATGATGAATCCGTGTGGCGTGCCATACCTGGATTTACCCTGCCATTACCCCAACCGTGCCTCCCCAGTACTTGATTTGTTTGTATGTCTTTATTAACCTTGTAGCAAATGTACTAAAACATGCCTCTTGTGTCTTGCAGGTAGAGGATGCCATGCTTATGTTTGACAAGACTACCAACAGGCATAGAGGTAAGAGAGAGTATCTGAGTTCAGATGCCACATTTTATAATTGGCAAATGCAAAAACTCTGTGTGGTGAATGTAACACTGCAGGTCTGGCTGGCCCAGTGGCCCCAACAGCAGCTTTCAGTGCTGCCATGCAAGGAGACTGGGATGTGAGCCACCTCCCCGTGTGGCGGGATCAAGGCAGAGGTGGGCGTGCTCGGGCCTTGGTTTTTGTGTGTGTCTGGGGGTAGCTTGGATTACTCAACAGACACAACTCTTCTGGCCACTTTATAGAGTCCTGTCTTCGTGGCCCAAAGAAAGTCCTATTCAGCTTGACTTTGGTGGAAGGATGATTGCTGGGATACGTGGCCTTGTGTGGAGATAAGTGTGGCACGCTGGGGGGATCATTAGGCATCTGATGCTGAGGTGGAGAGGGACAGAGTAACGTTTAGAGCTAGAAGAAATTTTCATTTTTCTCCCTGGTCACCCTCTTGTGGCCCAACAAAGATGTATGGCAAGTGGGTGCAGCCTTCAGTACTGAGGGGATAAGCACTCACTCAGACCTCTCCGTGTTTTGTACACATGACATACTCTGAGGCCCCATAACAGATATCTGCATGAGCCTGTGATGCCTGTTTACACTTGAGGATGAGCAAGTTGCAATTCCCTTACTTCAGTGTAGCTTAGACCAGATTGGGCCCAATTGCCAACTGGCTTCCACCCACTCTCTAAATGTGCACACACCCAGGGCACGTGCACACTTGAATGCATATGCAAGTCTTTTAGACTAGCAACTAGAAGCATGCCTGGATGTGCAAATTGACAATGCCAGTATTAGAGGTTCCGTTTTTCCTTAGAAGTAAGACACCTGTCACTCTTTAACCCACTGCAATCTTTTCACAGCCTCTTCCCCCTACCCCCCGCAACGCCGCTGCTCAGAGACCGTGTTCCAAAATGCTGCTCCTCCTTTGTAATCACCAATTATAGCTTGGGAACTGGAGGCTGGATGTCTTTACAGTACAGGACACTGACCACGTGCACAGCAAAGCATCAGTCTGGCACTTAGATCCTCTTTGATTCTTCCTTCTAGGATCCTCTTGTACCTTGTCTCCCTCCTTCAGTCCCTCCATCTCCTGTCTTCTCTGCTTAACCATTTTGTCTCTCTGCTGCCTCTCAGCCTTCATTTCCTCTGAGTCCCTCTCTGCTTCTTGCCCTGCTAGTCTAACATCACGGAGCCCATTTTCAAGGCAGAATGAGAACGGTCTTTGGGCTTATCTTGGCTCCTCCTTGTACTGGCCACTTTGTGGGGAGGCTGCTACCAAGTGTTTCCAAAATGCTCCCTAATTAACTTCCACGGGCCAGTGGGCCATTTTCCAGCATAGCAGCCTTAATTCTGAGGAGGGGAAGGGAGAAGTTTTCTCACTTGATGTCAGTTTTGAATGCATGTGCTTTCATTTCCATTTATTCTTCCTGCTGCCTAGGTTGGGTTTATGATCTCTGGTTGACATGTCACTGCTGAAGGGAGGAAACAGAGTTAGAAATCTGGGATGGGGGGAGAGGGGAGGCAGGAGCCTTTCCAAATCAGTCCCTAGATGGTGTCTTCAAAACACAGACATGCACTGGGATTGGGTAAAACAAATGGTGGGCACCAGTCTGCATGTGGACTTGATTATTTATTTTATTATTCTAGCATTGTAATGGACGTGGTGTTTTATGCCAGATAAAAGGTGGAATCCCTGCTTCAAGGGGGACGAAGCTGCGTGATGAATGGAATAAATGAGTTTGCAGGAGAAAGGAGGATACATGGGGTATGTTGACTGTCCCTCATGCTTGGAAGATGGCACAGAGTGAGAAGTGAGCAAAGGAGGACACGGGAGCTGTGTGGAGTGAAGCATGACTTGGAGATTAGGGAGTAGGCAGGGAGATAACAATTGCTCTGGCATGCGCGATTGCCAGTTTTGAATGCAAATGTGGCCCTGCGTGGTTAGATCCTGTAATTATGCATGTAGGATAGGATTTTCCATGCTGCCAACATCACCCTAAATCAGCTGCTTTCCAAGTCAGTCGGAGTTTTACCGTTAACTTCAATGGGAGCAGAGTTAGGTCAGTGCTGAGCGCTTCGGAAAATCTCACTCTGTAGTTTCCTCCTTTCATTTGCACCTTTGATCTGAGTCCTCTGCTTTGCTGGGAGGAGTCTGGTATTTATAACACAAAACTCCAGCCAGTGGTTTGGGGTAAGAATGTATGGTGTGTTGGGGTGCACGGGAAACAAGGGCTCTGGGAACCCCAGTGTATCACTTTAAGCCATGCGTCCTTAAAGCAAGTAATAAGGATGCATTCCACAGCTATTTAAGGAGCCATTTGGTCTAATTATCCTTAATGAAGGAGTGGAGTGAATGAACCCCAATTATGAGAGACTTGGGTGTCAGTGCTAGAATAAATACAATTCCCCCACCCCCATCTCCCCTCCTAAAACTGCATATTTCATGTCTCACTGGATCAGGTAAAGCTGTTTTCAGTCTGAAGGTCTGACAGCTCAGGAAAACGTAATGGGAAGATGTTGGAGGGGGAAGCAGTGAGCAGTTGTGGTGGTGGTTGTACTATTTATTTGCACTGGAGTAGTACCTAGAAGCCCTAGTCCTGGATCAGGAGCCCATTGTGCTAGGTGCGGCCTAAACCCAAACAAAAAGATGGTCTGTGCTCCAAAGAGCTTGTGATCTCTTCTCAGTGTAAGACAAGAACCAAAAAGTGGATACATGCAGATGGATGGGGAGGATGTTTTGTGGCTGGTTTGGATTCATAATGGTGCCGTGTAAAATAGAAATAATGAAGGCACTTGCGTGGGTGTTAAGCACTGGGCTTTGCTGTTTGTTTAAAGGATTAATTAATGCCCTGGAGGTGGATGATAGTAACTTTCTATTGACACCTTTCTTGCCTGCATCTTTAGCAAAGTGCAAGTAGAACCAGTTCCCTCCAATCACACCTGCATCTATCCATTGGTTTGCCTTGAGTTTCTGGTGTTGCCTTCCGGCAAAGATTGCTCAGTGTAACAAATGGGATTGAATATTGACGTGTGCCCACCAGGAGGGGAAGACAAGTTTGTGGAGCTGGAATCACAGCTGTGGTCTTCATATGCCCCCAGGCTGAAATTGCCAATTGACCATTATTATTGATTTATTTATATTACAGTAATGCCTAGGGCTCCCGATTGAGACTAGGGCTTCCTGGTGCTATTTAAACACATACTGAGAGACCATCTCTGCCCCAAACAGCTTACAGTCCAATGGACAAGACAGGGTGGGAGAAAGGAGTACAGTTTATTCCCACATTGCAGATGGGAAACTGGTATGCAGAAGGACCAAAGTGTCTCACCCAAGAAGTCTGTTAGAGCTGGGAACTGAATTCAGATCATTGAATTTCCTGTTCATTGTCTTAACCACAAAACCGCTCTTCCTTCCACTGATGTTAAATACCTGTTCACCGATTTCAGGGGTGATTTAAGGTAGGATCTCTGAGTTCAGGGCCCTGTGGAGCAGGGAGGGACAGTCAGTGCAGTGAAAGTATTCAACAGCAGCAAATTACACAGCTATCTGCTTTGCTTGAGAGGAGGCTCAAGGACCGAGGGCTGGTCTACACATGGTTTTTACACTATTTTAACTTTAAATCAGTTGTAAAAACCTAAGCAGTGGACTTCCTGAGCAGGAGGCACAATTAAACGTTTATATCAGGCCTGGTCTACGCTTAAAATTAGGTTGATATATCTACAGCACTCAGGGCTGTGAAAAACCCGCACCTCTGAGCAATGTGCCTATGCTGACTAAACTCCGGAACAGCTGCAGCTAGGTCAACTGGAGAATGCTTCCATTGACCTAGCTACCGTTATTTGGGAAGGGGGATTTTCTACAGCGATGGACAAACTACTTCCGTTGCTATAGTTTGTGTGTACACTATGGGATTACAGTGGCACAGCTATGCTGCTGTAGCAGCCGCAGTGTAGACATGGCCCCAGTTTAGATCGTGTGGATTGCAAGCTAAACAATTGTGTGTCCGTATCAGGGACTTCTGCTGACTTGACTCAATCCGTTTTCATTAAATCGGTGCAAAAACAATGAGAAGACACAGAACCCCTTAAAAGAAGACAAAACAGAGCTATTTGGGAAGAGGAAACTAGTCATAAAAATCTTTTTTTAAGTCCCTCTTTTTCCTCCCAAAATTTGAAATTTCAACATTCAACAAAATTTTATTCAGCCCATAGCTGATCAAAGAAACGAGGTGGGGAAATGCTGGCTGTTGTTGTTTTTTTTAGTTTATAGTTAACCATTCAGAAATTTTGTCAATTTTGAAATTTCAAATATTTCAACCGGGCCCAGGCAAGTGTCTATAAAGGGGAAAGGGGACTGGGAGGGAATTGATCCTGGGCTAGTCTGGAAAAAGGAGTGTCTAGGCCTGTCCTAAATTGCGAGTGGAATAGACAGGCTGAAATGTTGGTGCTTTCTGCAACCCGTGTCCTTAATCCATCTACAATCTCTCTTTAAAAGTTCAAATTATGGCCAAGGGTGAGCTGCCTCAAAGACCTGTTCATTTACTTATCTCCGTGTACAGAAGAAACAGTTTAGCAGAAACTCTAGGTAGGTAGGTAGGCAGCCAGCACTTGGCTATCTGACCATGAGCATCTTGGCTATGCAGCCACTTATCTTGGGTGCAGCCCATCCATTCCCTTGCAGCCTTATATTCTGTACAGATTGCCTGGAACGTATGCTAAATGTAATCCTGTAAAGTCTTGAGATGTAGTAATTAAAAGCCAGAGTTCTTGCTGTATTAATTTCCTTTAGACTTGAAATTAGGTCTTAAATTTGGCACGTACCTTTAATGGCAGCATAATTTGGTTTTTCTTTGAAGCAGCGTGATCTGTGGGAATGAGCACCAGAAACTCCTGAATTCTAATCTTAGCTGCCTCACTGAGTTTGGGCAAGACACAACCATTCTGACTCACTTTTCTCACATGTAAAAGGTGATAACTGTACTTCTTTAAAGATACCACCATTATAGGACTCTTGGAGGTTTCAAGAGTGCTTGAGTTTTAAAACCCAAGAGTGAGAATTCTAAGTTGATGGTATCTCAGAGGAAGCAGAATCACAAGGTAATTTGCCCTTACCTACCACACAGGAGTGATGAAGATTCTTTATTGCTTGTAGGTTTCAGAGTAGTAGCCGTGTTAGTCTGTATCTGCAAAAAGAAAAGGAGGACTTGTGGCACCTTAGAGACTAACAAATCTATTAGAGCATAAGCTTTCATGAGCTACAGCTCACTTCATGTAGCTCACAAAAGCTTATGCTCAAATAAATTTTAGTCTCTAAGGTGGCACAAGTGCTCCTTTTCTTTTTATTGCTTGTAGAGTGCTCTGAAAGTTGATGCAGGATTATTTTCAATGGGAATCTCCAGTAGTATTAAGTGGTATGCTTCTGTCTCTCAGTATATGGCTCCCTCTGTATGATAGAGATGTTACACTACAAACACCTCTCTGCTTTAACATGTTACGGGGGGAAATAAAAACCTGACATGGCTCATGATTTCTTCCCCCAAGTGGAAACAGATTTTAACAGCTTATGTAATTTGTCTTTCAGACTCCAGCCACTTGTGTTCCTGTGTTTACTCTTTGTGCGGGCTTGCTTGACTGATACAGTTATTGTCTGAGCCACAAAAGTGTCAGCTTCTTGGAGTAATGTATATAGCTCATTTGTTTAGGGAGACTGCCAAGAAGTTTAGAGTATTCTGAGTAAAGTCAAGAAGTGCTACAAGCCCTGGAAATTAGTGTGGGGATAGCGGCCAAGCCCGATTTCCTAGAACACCAGGACCGCTGGCTTGAGCGAGTTGCCTCATCCTCTGTCTCTATGGCAGAATCAGGAGACTTGAGCTCATGACCCACTCCTAAATTATTCATTGTGTGTGTCAATTTGCTTCAGTAGGGAGCCTAGTGACTGCTGGTTGCTGGAGTACAAAAACTTGCTGATAATCTTTTTTCCCCTCACCACTATCTCTTCCATAAAATACTTCTATTTAAAATTGCAGTACCCAGCAACTGAGCAACAAAACAAAACAAAAAAACAAAACTTGAAGGGCTGAGATTTTCAAAGCCACCAAAGAAATTTGAACACCCAAATCCCATTAGAAATGAATGGGAACTCTTTGTCCAAGCCCTTTACCTAATTTTGGAAGTCCAGCCCCAGATGGTTTCCTTGATTTTTGAGGATATTTCCAATGTCTTCTTTTCAGCCAACCTGAAAACAGACATGACATATCCTCCCCCAGTCAAGATCTTCAGTTGCTTGTTGTGTTTAAGAGCAAAGTTACATGGGACTTGTCTTTGGCACAAGGTGGGCTAAGTGTCCTCTCTGACCTGGTCTGCTGAAATGATGAAGTTAAAGGAGCACTGAGGGGCTAATTCCTCGGCAAGGCGGAGATTTAGCCAGACTGAACATGTTCCAGCGATTTTTCTACCCACCACTCTCCATGTTCTTTGTGTTCTTTGCTTAAACTCTACAGACTAAGGAGTGGCTTATGCAACACACAGCAGGTGGCCCAAGGAGTTGTATTCCAAAATGAATATGGATTCATTACTTTTTCTTTCCTTAGGCATTTGCAGCTTCAGTTTGCAGACTCCTACTCTGGGATTTTTATTGTCTACCTACTCTGTCTGAGAATTACATTTGGTAATTCATGAAAGTTACTTCCTCTTCTACCTCAGAGGTAGGTCGGGAGCACAGTAGGTAGAATCCTGAGATCCAAGGGAATGCATCATCTTTCAGCATAACCAGACTGCACAACTTTGCATGTATAATGTGTTGGGTGAAGTCTGCAGGATTTTGTTGCCCTCTAGTGACTGATCCAGAGAGAAGATAAAAGCTATACTCTCTAGGTAGCTGATGGAGATGCTCTATTAGTTCAAATGGCAGAGGCTTTTGTTTTTGAACCCAAAAGTCCTGGGTTCTAATCCCCACTAGGACCATGGGCCTGATTCTGCACACACATCCCACATATAGCTACCCTTGCTCTTGCCAGCTGACTCCAGTGGCAGTCTTTTCACAGGATTATCTACTGCCCAAACCCAAGGATTAACTCTACCTGGTAGGGTAGTGCTGCTCTTGTGGGCACCACTGTGAAGATGGGGGGAGGCTGCAGTGTAGAGTAAAAAAAATCAAACAGTGATGAGTTCGTCTTTCCTTGTTTCCCGCAGCGTCAATTCTCCTTGTGCCTTTCCATTTCTGATCTCAAGGTGATCCTTGATGTGTCTCCTCTGTGTGACACTGTGCTGCCGTAAGCACTTTCCAAACCACCTGGGCGCTGGGAAACATTTATGTTTGTGCTCCATGCTATTGCTGAGATGTGCTTTAACAGCTCCAATTCCGCTATTTTTATATACACTTTGGAGGGAGATGGAATATTGTGTTTGGTAGCCCTGTGTTATCAGGTGCAAGCCTGAGGGATAAGCCCTTAGAGGATGGAGTCTCCTGTCAAAAACAACTTTCCATTATCTTATCTGAAGAAAAGTTTCATAACTACTGAAGTTGAGGGCTACGTAGACAGAGGGCACCTTTGCTTCTAAAAAGCCCCAGTCCCTTAATGCAAACTGGGGAGGGGGGGAAGGGAAGCAACAAGTTTTTAGCAGTTCTGTGATATTTTTATTTTATTGGCTTTGATTTTTTTTATAGTCTTGTTTTACTACTTGCACTCAATAGTGTCTCTCTTCATAGTAGCGTCCTTATGTGAATTGTTTGAAAGAGTCCTGAAGGACTGGGAAGTGAAGACCCAGTCATTCATTCAGGACTAACAGATGCTGAAATGCCCGTTGCAAGAGATCTTGCCATTTCTAGTCTAGGCCACTTAAACTGAACTTGGGTCTCCATCTTGTGTGGCATTGAGCACTTCAGATGACGAGGGAGTTGCGGTTCCTCACAGGAGCATTCAACACTTTGGAGGATCAGCTACACTTATGTTTCCGAGAGAACTGACTTTATCCTTGTGGTAGTGAATGGCAATGACTGCTACTTAATTGAGACGGCATTAGCTCAAATTTCTCCTAATGGCAGAAGCAGTTGGCTGGTGCTAAATCATTTTTCTGCTTGAGCAGATGCTATATAGATATTAAATGCTAAACTCTGGATCTTTGTCTGCCAAATAAAGGTGAAAAGAAGAAACAAATATCACCTTAAATGAAATGCAGTGAGTCATCTTTATTCTAGTGTTTTATGTCATTAAGTCTTTGCAGACATTTTTTGTTTGAACAAGTGGCCACTCTTAATCAGGCTGGTAAGTTGTCTACCAGGTTGTTGTAATGAAGAGAGTTCTGCTATATCGATCCTGCATAAAGCACCCCAGATTTTACCAGTTATTACATTCTGATTGGATTTTGAAACCTGTTTACAATGCAGGTGTGTGCAGTGGCAGTGTGAGTGGCAATCCTTGAAACCACTTTTGGGTTAGTCTTAATTGTCAAAAAAGACAAGGAAAAGAGAAGTAGTTGATAAAATGTCTTTTGTGATTTTTCTCTACTTATTACACCAGAGGTAAGGGAATGGGGAAAATATTAAAATTCAATTTCTGTTTCTTGAAAGGATGGAATACAGTGTAACGTGTCTAGATGTGTAACATTAAATAGCAAATCTAAATAATACTTGATATTAACCAGTGATACAGGGTAGATTTTCAGAACTGCTCAGCATTGGCCTAGCTCTGCTCTTATCTGAAGTCTATGGGAAGCTTTCGAAGTCCCACTCATAGCAATTTCCAGTAACCTGTTACAACCACTGTGGGACCTCCAAAATATGAAAATAGCATGATTTGCTAACCACTTTGTTGTGTGTGGTGGTCTCTCATCTGGCTGTCCATTCCTAGATGCTGTCTAATAAAAGCAGTATTCAAAGGTATTATATTTCATCCCAATCTGCCTTCTTGTACTTATTGGAGGATGCAAAAATCCATTTAAGTGTTTAATTGATGGAATGGTCTGCTCTTGGGTTACTGGATGACAAACAATTCTCTGGTTTATTCCTGTGCAATATAATAATAGCTTGCAATGGTTCTTTTTTTAGTTTGGTAATTTCATTGCAGCAACTTTCACCTGATGAGCTAATACTTTATAAAGCAGAAGTCACTGGTTCAGCTTAGCTGCTAATAATATTAGCCATTTCTTAGTGGAAGGAAAATGTTGCCAGTCTGCTTTTTCTGTACTCTAAGGAAAGAGAGAGAGAGAAAAGCTCAGAACTTTTTGGAAGACTACTTTCTTTAGCCCATGGAAGGTGAGAGAGCCTGTTGAAAAATACTGGGTTAATCGTGGAAGGATTTAGTAATTGGAAAAAAAAGTTGATTTTGTTACCCTTGCAGATCCCAGATAAAATCTTGAATTCACATTAGTTATTGATCTTGAGGGTTGGAAAGAATCTCACAAGATGAATGTCCTTCTAACTTCATTATGTAAGAGAGCTCTAGAAGGCCTCCGAATTTGCTGCCTAGAGTGTCAAGCAGATGAAGCAAGACTGTGGCTGCACTTACTTGTTTTGCTGCATGACTCCTTGCTGAGTGATCCCAAGAACTGTGGTCGTGTGGCTTTTGCGGAGGCTTTTTTGCCATATCTGTCTAGGTAGAGAAGAATTAGTGGGTGAATGTTGACTGCTGGAAAAGGAGAGGAGGGATGGATGAAAAGCGTCCAGACAAAAAGATGGGGAGCCTGTTAACTATCTGCCAAGTTGTTTAATCTACAGTTGAGCCAAATGGAGATGGGATGCAGTATATGAAGATTCTCTTTAATTTGGGGCAACTCGCCTTTCTAAGTCCCTCCCCCAGCTGTCTATTAATAATGAGTCAGGAGGGCACAAGAGAGGATGAACCCAGTGACTTGTAATTTTGCACTTGCAAAGAAGATACCAGAACACACTTTAGCAAGCACTGAGAAGCTCTCAACTTCAAAACTACTGTTTTGGAGTATGCTGAAGCTATTCATGTGCCCTCCATTTAATAGCCAGGGTTGCTCACAATGCATAGTTCTCCAGTGCTCCATGTTGAGCAACAGGACACACACAGAGAAGAAGAGAGGTTATAAGAGAGTGATTCTCCCAAACTGTAATCACTGCTGTTAAATGTAGCATTAGCTGGTTTTAAAGTGTCAACAAAACCCTCAGTGTTTTCTTAGTAGTTAACTACTCCCAAGTGCATTGGAATGATCCAAGAAGGCAGGGTGACAGCATACGACCTGGGCCTCTTTCCTCTGTCTGGATGGTGCAAACAGTGTTGTATTCCTACCGATTAACAGATCTCCCAGTTGCCACACATTCATTCCACTGGAACCTTACATGTGGCTAAAATTTGTGCATGGGCTTCTGCAAAGATGCAGCAAAAATTCTCACCACTTGTACATCTTGGGACAGGAGTACTTTAGACAGAACTAGCAGATTCTAGAAACTAGGGAAACATACATGCGTGCTTCAAGTGCCAGATTTTCAAGTGCTTGCCACTCACAATTGGGGTTTGATTTTTCAAGTTTGCTGAGCTCCCATTTTGACACCTAAACAAAGGGCCACGTTTACCAAAGTGCTCAGTGTTCAGCAGCTCCCATTGTTGCATGTATGGCCAGATGTTGCCTAAAGCTCAGCACCAGGTGTACTAAACACTTGGGATAATCTAGGTGTTTAAATAAGGGCCAGACAGGAACTCAGCTCTTCTGAAAATCGGACCCAAATTGCCTGGTGGCATGTGCAGCTGTGTAATGCTTCTGATCTTGAAATTGCATAGAAGAAGCTGGTTAGTAGAGACATACACTGTTCTCTTGTGAAAAGAACAGGAGTACTTGTGGCACCTTAGAGACTAACAACTTTTGTTAGTCTCTAAGGTGCCACAAGTACTCCTGTTCTTTTTGCAGATACAGATTAACACGGCTGCTGCTCTGAGACCTGTTCTCTTGTGGAGACTTAGCTTTTGTGCAGTTGTTTTTGATCTAAAAATAAACTATTCAGACTGGAAATATATTGCTGCTTTTTATGTGCTCTTTGTGCGCTTTTAGCATGCGTGGGAACTTCTTATTTATATCAATAAGACCTAAACACACATGTGGAAAGGGAAGCATAGTTTACTATTTCCTTTCTATGTATTCCTGTTAGAGTGGAGTTTGAGTGCACTGCGCCTGGCATTTCGACTGTCCCTTTCTAGTGAATATCAGTACGTAAAAGTAAATGTCCAGGTACAAGCAATTGGTATAATCGTTCTGCTTGTTGAAGGAGACAGGAGAGGTATTGTTAGTATGAT
This sequence comes from Eretmochelys imbricata, assembly GCF_965152235.1. Taxonomy (NCBI): domain Eukaryota; kingdom Metazoa; phylum Chordata; order Testudines; family Cheloniidae; genus Eretmochelys; species Eretmochelys imbricata. Next base: position 8,870,043 of record NC_135588.1, on the reverse strand, counting down.
ATTGTCTAAGTTTTGACGAAGAAGAATGTTTTTTTTCTAAGGTGAAAAATAGCCTTTCATGTTCTGCACAGCTGCCAGAAATTCACTTTTGTAACTGACCTCTGAAGTTACAACTGACATTTTAATCTCTTATACATAAAAATGATGAAGAATCTCTGAAATTATTTGGTCATTGCTGTCTGGTTCAAGTAAAACAAGATCATGTGCACTTTAATAAAAAAAAAAAAGTCCCAAAACAGCTTAGAAAAAACCTGGATTTAAAATAAGTAGAAATATTGCCTACCTTTGCTAATTTAGTGTAATTTTTTTGGCAGAGTTCCTGCCACTCACATATCCTACTTTTTTGAAGCAAGGTTAGGAAAGGAACCTTAGGGCTTGTACGCACTACCACTTATGTTCGTATAACTTATGTTGCTCAGGGCTGCGAATAAGTCATCCCGCTGAGCGATGTAAGTTACGCTGACCTAAGCGCAGGTGTGGACATTGCTATGTCCATGGGAGAGCTACGCCTGCCAGCATAGCTACCGCCTTTCACGGAGGTGGTTTTATTATGCCGACAGAAGAGCTCTTTCCCGTCAGCATAGAGCATCTTCACCAGATACGCTACAGTGGCACAGCTGCATTGGTGTAACTGCACTGCTGTCACGCTGCTAGTGTAGACTGGCCCTAAGATTCTCCCGAACCCGGGAGATGACGGGATGGCAGCCATATGTATGTACATGTCGGTGACACTTGCCTCTTTTTGTAAAGTGCATTGAGAGTTACGGATTAAAAGTTGTAAGTAAGAGAAAACCAATGGGTGCTGGTGGTATTATTTATAGATGGCACTACTTTTTCTTCCCTTGTTAATTTTATCACTTTGTAATGGGGCTCTAGAGAGAGTAGTTGATTTGAGAGAAGCATTTACTCTGCCCTAGGTGGTTCCTTACACCCACTCCCCAGCTAGTGAAATTTATCCTAAGGATGTGTGTTTTTCAACACAGATATAGAATTTAACCCTGAGAGTACAGAGGCAGTGTATACTGTATACTTGTCCTCCGTGAACTGCACTGGGGATCTGAAGACGCATAACTGTAGCTAGGATTTTTTCCAAAGTGGTTTACCAAACAGTGGCTTAAAAACTTCACATGGGTGTTGTGAGAATTCACTAGTTAATATTATTCAGTTTACAGACCTTATCAAAGCAAGGAGGAATGGCTGAACCGTGTACAGTCATTCACACCTATATGCATATTTATTTAGGCTGTGGTTATGCTATTGATACTTGATATTAGTACATTTATAATATACTCTAATTTATTATAAATATTAACATAATATTATACCTTAACTTATTGTAGACATTCACTTTTAAGTGTACAGTGCTTAATAATTCTATTCATAAACATTTCTTTAGACCAGGAGGTATCAGGTTCAAATCTATCCCAGGTGGAGAGCAGCTGAAAGCTGTGATCAGCCAAGGCCGGCTCGGCGGTCCACATAGAATGAGCTGGTGGTTTGGGTCCAGCTCCTGATGGACAGGTGTCCAAATCATATATAGCCACTTCATATTTGGCATGTTTGCCCCTCTTGCTGTCGGCATCAGCAGAGAGGCCAAAGAGGAAATGGAGACTGTGATTGAATTATCCGCCCTCCCACGTAGGCCAGCATTTAACCCTAACAGTTGAGTGGTGTGCGTTGCTGATACTCATGTTGTGCATGTTCCAAAAATAAAGGTGTCGGTTTCCACTAGGGTTGACAGACCTGGTGCTTTTCACCACCACTGCATTAGTTAATAGGGAGGTGGAGGAAAATGGGGGAGGCAAGCAAGCTGCCAATTCTTGGATCTACTTTCCTTGTCTTTAATTTCCTGTACAGCACCCATTGCCACCGAAATAGAGCACCTCACATTAAATGTAAAAATAAATGCATTCAAGCCAATATGAGTCCTGCATCCCAGTAGATTCCATTTCATAATAGTGAATAAGGCTCCTGGCCATGCATTTCAAGGCGATTATTGAACGTCTCGGGTGGTTACAGTCACTCTGCCCCTAGCCTCATGCTGTATAACGCCACCTGAGGCTTGGAATAATTGCCCAGCTATGTGCTGTCTGTCATACCTTATTGCTTAATTTTATACCAGTAATGAAAATTGCATCCAAAAGAGAGAAAAGAAAGAACAGCTGTCCTAGCCAGAATGCACCTAAGGAGTAGATGTTTCCAAACACTTTCCCTAAAGAAGGGAAGAGAATCTGCTTTCCAGAGCAGCACTCGAGGGATGTCGCTATTTTTATTTTCTTGTTAAATAAACAAATGCTTTAAAAACAACAACAAGGTTGCAACGTGACCAGTGACTCATGTAGAAGCCCTCCAATTAAAAGATTGGTCTCTAAGCTGAATATAAACTTTAAAATAGTCAGGGATAATGATGATTCCAGGAGCTCTCACTTGCGCTCTGTCCTCCCGTCTAATATTCACAAGCTAAAAACCGTTGTGTATTTCATTTTCTTCTGAGAGGGAGAACCACATTAAGGATTTTCCAATCTGTTTAATTCAACTAGCCCTCTTTCAAGCAGTTCCTGTGGAGGTGAAACAATCTATTCTGGACTCATTCCTTCCCCATGCCCATTTCCCTATAAAATAGAAGATAAAGGGGAAGAATCTCCATTGTCTAGTGCCTTGCCTAGTCATTGAAAGCAATGCAAAATGTTACTAAGTCTGAGTCTGTTACTAAGTCTAACCTAGTGTTTTGCATTTATTCTGTAATGGTTCAGGGTAATGGAGAACCAGGTCTCAAAGTATGAATCTAACCAAGAACAAGCAATGTGACAAAATAAATCTTTGAACCTAACGTAACACTTATCGACTGAGGATCTCAAAAGGCTTTTTAAGCATTAATTAAGCCTCTTAACATTGCTATGAGGCAAGTAATAACAGTGATAGACAGCTGTGGTCACCAGTCACGTGATATTTGAATGCCTTGGATGGGCAAGCTGAAGGATAGGGAGATGTGTAGTTGCAGTTAGTCTCATGGTTTTCTATCTGAATGTGTCTGGAAGGTCTATGCTAGTAGTAGACAGGACCGCTAACAGAAAACGTATAGTTTTATTAGGACCTTCCTAATAATCATTTGAAAAGAAAAATATTTCTCTACACAAGCCAAATATTCAGCAATTTCAACTTCTCATCAGACTATCAATCATATTGGCAAATGCAAGAGGAGTCTCTGCAATTTTTGTTCTCTTTGAGTTCCAGAAAGGTTAAGGATAGAGACAGTTTTCAGCAGATATTTAAGAGACATTCAAATGAGTTTGATTTTATGATATTACTGTTATGTTCACTTCCTGAGAAATTCTCTGCATTTGAGTTCTACTAGCACAGATGTTCATAAAAAGCACTCTTCATATGTGAAATACTCATGGAAACCAAACTTTAAATTTGCTTTCCCCAAGGATTCACTCCAGGAATCTGAGTTATGCTGTTCCAATCCAGGGGCGGTGGGAGGTGGAGATATCATATGATTTCAGTTTACCCATCACAACTGAGCAACACTTCTCAGCTAACAAACCAAAATACAAACAAGTAAACAAACTTTGTGAAATTCAATGGAATCGTTTTGAATAACAAATAAATTAGCAGAAATGATGATGATCCATGAATAGAAAGAGAGAGAGAATTCTGTGAATTAGGGCTTGGTGGCAGTTTCAAATCAATTCACTCAGCTGTAGTTAAGGCCAAAGTTGGTTGCATTTGCATTGCAAGAGCAGAGCTATTATCAGGTAGCTGTCGAAGTCTTGTGGGACTATTTGAAAATGTTAATTGGCAGAAGTCCAAAAACACAAGGGGAAGAACAAAATGCAACATTTACATAGGCAGATTTAATGCGATGAGTGGAATTAAGATGCCAACTATAATAAATCAGCACAGTGACCTTGAGAAAATAGGCAAATACCCCCAAGCACCAAAGAAAATGTATGTAAAAATATTTGAACGTACTGGATGATTTGTCTTACATTTTCATTTCTTAGTGTGGTTTATTAAAGGCAAAGTTGACCATTAAGCACTCTCAAATATATCTAGAGAGTTTTTATTTGGTTTCTTTTGGGGGGGAGGGGGGGAGAAAGGTTTTTGTTCACTCTCCTGCTGTTTTTGACCACAAAGTTTCAAGACACATCTCTGTACTTTAGTGGCCATGAGAAGATAATCCTGAAGAGCCTGCGAGAGGATGAAATGGGTGAGAGAAAGGAAGTGCAGTCAATTGGTGAACCAGAAAATGAGGGGTGAATCTGTCTTACTGTATGTTGTGCCCTGCATAGACCATGAAATAAATCACCTGATACATAAAAGCTGCCAAAGTTATAAAGCTCTAATTCAGTATAGCATTTAAGCATGTGCTAAAATCCTGTGGACTTCAGCGCGCATTTTTAAGTGTTTTGATGAACTGGGGCCTAAATCTGTGTCTGGGGAGCAGAAATTACTTCCAGGTTGTCCTTTGCAAAAATCCAAGCTTGGAATGACTGCTGGTACTGCAGGAAGGGTTGGAAAAGGGGTTTATAAATGGTAATGCTGCTACCATATAATGAATGTTTTACAGCTCTTGCATGGATAAATATCACAGAATCAATCCTCTTGTTATATTAGCAAACTAGAAACTGTTAAATCACCAACTTAAAGACGTAAAATATGTGCTGAAATAACACTGTCTAGTCTCTGGGTTAGCACATTCTACAGCTTGCTCTCCTTTCCTAAACCACTAATATTGTCTTCGTTGGCCAAAATTTTGCCTACTTCCTTCGCAGATATTCTCAGCGTGCAGTTAATTTATTAAAAAAAAAAAAAGAGGAGTACTTGTGGCTCCTTAGAGACTAACCAATTTATTTGAGCATAAGCTTTCGTGAGCTACAGCTCACTTCATCGGATGCATACTGTGGAAAGTGTAGAAAATCTTTTTATACACACAAAGCAGTTAATTTATCTTAACAAATATAGACAAACCAATGTATCCACCATGCTTCCCTCTCACGAATAATAATACTTAAATACAGCTTGATCCGGCTTCATTGAAACCAGTGGACATTTTCCCATTGATTTCAATGGGAGCAGGAGGGGGCTCAGTGTGCACTTAGACCAAGGATCTCATCATATAAGTATTATCTTTTCTTTCTTTTTTTTTTTTAACTGCTGGGGAATTTGGGTCAGCAGAGATGCAAAGTAACATGCTCAAGCTGTCTAGTGCTTGTGACAAATTTTGGAATATAAACTACGGCATAGGAGGCTTGACTCCTAGTTTCTTCCCTTTAATGAAAAAAGTCCTTTAGGATATGATAGGGATTAAACAAATTGAGTACTATATAAATTACCCTTAAAAGATGTAGAATTAGTAGATCTGTATCATTTCTATATATTACAGCCAGTGGCTGCACCATTGGTGGGCCTTGAACTTTAGCTGCAAAACACAGGCCTCTGTACGTTTAAGTTTCAAACCTGAAGAAATAGAAGTCTTGTGCTCCCTTATGTGGCCTAGCCAGTAGAAGGAGAGACAAAGACTGACTTATTATTACATTTGTGGCTTTTGAACCACCATCTAGAATTCTATAGCAATTCCAGCGCCTGGTCCAAAAGATCTGTCATTTTCTGTTGCATTCCATAGGACATTTCCTCTAACCACAAGAGCCCAGAACTACATAAGGAACCTTCCAATCACAGTTCTCCATTGCTGGTGTTTGTAGATGGAGGACAAATCTTCATCATCCTTTTGGGATTATAGACCCCTGAGGGAGGCTGCACCTCAGTAATCTGGCTTTCTGATTTTATTGTCAAAAACTGCAGGTCTCTAAGGGGGAAAGGGCCTTTTGTTTTCAAGTTGTATCCTCTCCACCATTGTACGACTGTTATATGTTAATACAATGCATTGGAGCAGTGGGGATGGATTTATCTGTGTGAGCTCAAAGCTGCTTTGGTGATGATTCATGGCTCCACTTTTCTCTGCCACTCAGCTTGCCTCGTCTCCTGCTCTGTGCTGTAAATAAATGAGCACCCCTGCACCCAGGTTTTAGATCTTCTGCCGCTGTTCCTGGCCCAGCCAAACTCTTCTGTGTTTATCGCAACATCATAGACAGAAGGGCTAGAATCTATATCTGCTCTGCGTCTGGCACTCCCCCACAGTGAGCCCCAAAGAGAATAATTAATAGGTAATGGTGAACTCACAGGCCATAAATATGTTGAGGCTCTGAGGATACATATCTCTGTTATTTTCCCGGCGAGTCTGCTGCCTTTTAAAACAATGTTGAAGAACTTCACAAATATTACAATACTGCCCCAGTATTCTGTGTAGTTCATCCCGGGATGTCAACGTGCTATACATGCAGTTGAGCTACACAGGTGCTCCGGTGAACATGGTGGTAATACCATCCCAGTTTCACAGCTTGCGACAGAGGTATCTAGATCTGCATGCTGTAACTGAATCCAACTTGTGCATGGCCTGAGCCCTGTTGAAGTCAGTGGGGCTCTGTGTTCGAGCCAGGGTCCGTGCAGGGGTGTGTTTGAGCAGATGCATTGGCAGCATCTTTAACCTTAGGGATTATTCCCCAAGATCATACAGCCAATCAGAGGCAGAATTGGGGACAGACTACATGTGGCCCCAGGTGGAGCCCCCCTTTGAGGAGGCTAGCCCGTGGCTCCACCCCTTCTGTCTGTGTCCCCCTCCCCCACCCAGAGAAGGCCCCCCCACCCCCCACTCGGCCGGAGGAGCCCCAGGCTGGCTGAAGCCCAGCAGAGCCTCACCTCCCCCCCGCTTTGGCCAGAGGAGCCCCAGGCCAGCCAAACCCCCGAGGCCTTCCCGCACCTGCCCAGAGGAGCCCCAGGCCAGCCACAGCTGCGCCTCCCCTTCTCTCCCCAGACCCAAACTGCTCAGGGGAAAAGCGTCTCTTCGAAGATGCTTTTGATATGCCCCATGCAGGTTCCGGGGTGGCTGAGGAGGCAATATTTGCTACTCAGTTCCCTGGGTTCATCAGTGATCTCCCTGGATGAACCCAGGAAGCTGAATAGCACATACCACCTCCTGAGCCACCCCGGAACCTTCATGGGGCATAATAAAACAGAAATGTCCCCCCAAAACCCTGCGGCCAGGGATCCGGCAGCTGCGGCAGTGCCTGGGGAGGCAGAGAGTCCCCTGGCCTGTTATACCCCCTGCCCATGAGACTACAGAAATGTTCTCTCTCAGTACACTCCTGTAGGAACCAGACTGAAAGTGGGTGGTCCCAGAGTTCACCCCCAAACTGTGGTCTCTTACTGACAGTGTTTCCATTACTCTTGCTTATTATTTTATTAAATGCTGACAGCGTGCTTGGGGTCGAAGATGCAGAAGTCATCGGGGCAGATCCTTTGACTGGTGTAAATTGTCATAGCTCCATTGGCTTCAAAGTCCACCTGAGGATCTAGAGAGGTTTTACAGTTTACACCACCTGAGGATATGCCCCGTGATCACTGCCTAGAGGAGCTTACAGTCTAAACAGACAGGCAGCATCATAGGTACTGAGAAGAGGGTTCCAGTCTAGAGCATTTTGGTGGTGGTTTTAGTGGCTGAGGTGACATGGCTTTTTACTGATGTGAGTAAACGCTGAGCTTTGTAGATAAAGGCATGAAGGGAAAGAAGGGAGGGTGGTGTTATGAGGAGATGGTTGTCTTTTTTTTTTCTTCCTCCTCCCTCTGCTGATGAGGAATAAAGATCCCATAATAACAGGATTCTATAAGAAGTCAATGTCTATCCCAATTCTTTCTCCCACTCGCCCTGGAAGGAAATCATTCATTGCCATGAAGCCCTCCCGGCTTTATTCACTTTCCCACCAACAATCCCCGGTACAGGAAAGACTTTTCTAAAAAGTGTTGATGGTTTTTTTCATCCTTGTAATCCTTTCTTCCCCCTCCCTTCCAATGAAACCTTTTGAAGTAGTTTTCCCCAGGTATTTTATGATCCAGATTTTATGTCAGCTAAACACCTCCCCTTACAATATCTCAGTTGAAAAAGTAGCTCCAGATGGTGCATTCTACAAGGTGAGCTGGAGGTAACTTGTATGGTTTGCACTGTTCCCGAGCAGTGTCATGTTCCCTGTACTCTCTGTGTGTGTGTGTGTGTGTGTGTGTGTGTGTGTGGCTTTTTTTCAAAATGCTCAGTTTTTACTGAAGTTTTCTTTAATTGGGTTGATTAATATGTACTGGTAAGAACTTCCGATTCTGCTGAAACAGTCTATTTTATATATAAGCTGCAATGGGAACATCTGGCACTTTTATTTTCTGGATTTTACAATTAAAAAAAGCAGCCTCTAAAAACTGCAGGTTAGTGGGGGGGTTGTTTTGTTTTAAAGTTCCTAAGGTTTTTTACTCTGGATCAGGAAGAGCACACTAACGCATTACAATACTTTTTGTCTGCAGTGACCTCAGCCTTATAGCACCGTGTCTGTCCTTCCTAATAACTTATATTTTCTCATTGTTGTGCATTGGAAGAGAACTATCAGTGAACAATTATAACAATAATACTTAGTCTATGGTACCTTCCATCCAGTGACTTCAAAGCACTTTGCAAACATTTACTGAATTAAGCCTCAAAACATCCCTGTAAAATCGATGAGCTATAGGTAGATGATGGCACAGAGAATTTAATTGACGTGCCTGAGGTCAGTGTCAGGGCTGAGAAGAGAACCCAGGTCTGACTCCAAGTTCTGTACGTTAACCACAAGACCATCATTTCGTATTTATCCATATTGGGACTGTTTCCTGTTCCCACGACTGACAAGGAGAGTTTTGTTGACTTCAGTTGGGCTAACGAAAACATTCATTTTCAGTCACAGTAGTGTCACCAGAAAGGGTTAGTGAGGTAGCTTGCTTCAAATTCATGCAAGATAGGTGAATATAAACTTGGCAAGAGAATGTGTTTTAGCTGCAATGGGAAAAGAAAGCCAACAATTTAAAATCTGTAGTCATTTAAAAAAATAGTTTCAGATTCTGCTCCTGCCCCTGAGTCCCTACTGTTGTGGTTTTATGGTCAAATTTACTTTTGTTAAAATGCTTGCCAGTTCCTTTTGCAGAGTGCGGACCTGCGCTGACGGACTAAACGTCGGAAACAAAGGTGCCTGTGTGCAAAGGTCCTGTAGGCTATTGGCCTGACAGCATGCTCAGGGTCTGAATCAGGCTCTTTTGCTGAGGGCATCCTTTACTGGTGGCGCTGACCATCTTCAGCAACCATCCCCGCCCCAAATAAACAAACCCATAAATCCAGCAGCTAAACCAGGTCCTTTCCCCTGACCCAGCAGCTTCCTTGCTGGAATCTCCCTGCTCCAGGCAGCTATTCCTCAGTCCTCCTATAGGCCATCTGCTTGGGAGACCCCTGTCACAGGTGCCAATCCACTTCCTATTGCTCCCCCCTTAACTGAACTCTTTCAGCCTTTATAGAAACCCATGAACATCAGGCAATCACCTGACCCCTTGTAAACTACCAATCTGCAACCTGATCATAAGTGGGCCCTGCCTCAGAATGGGGCTGATTGGCCATTTGTCCCTAGGCCCCCGGTCCTTAAAGAGTCAGACAACCCTTTTACTTGTTCCAATTCAGGAAAGCACCTCTGAGCACATGTTTGAATCCATTCCTATCCATCTGAAAGGAAACTGAAAACCAGAAACATTTTTTTCTCCAATCTGAGTGTTCCTTGTAATGATAGTAGGCCAAATAAAAAAGGACAAATGCTTTTTTTTTTTTTTTTTTTTTTTTTTTTTTTGGTAAGTTGACAATTTCCACTGTTTTTACAATGCAGGTGGAAAAGACGTTGTCTGGTTATTAGACTGACTCTTAATAATTGGGTGTAGAATTATCCCTTGCAATGTATGCAGTACCCTGTCATGTTTTTATAGGCAGCACCTCTGGTTTCACAAGGTTCATAAGCAGAGTGTGGGTGGCAAGAAACGGAGGTAGGCTAATGAAACCTGACTGGCTGCTCCGGGGAAGTAGCAGCTGTGAAGGGAAGATGAGAGCAGCTGTGGGTATGAAATTAGTCATTCTGTGAAGAAATGGATTTGATAAATAATAAAACAGTGGTATTAACAACAGATGCTTTCCAGGTCAGATGACTCTGATAAAAGCACCTAACAGCAGTGGGTAATGGTTTGAAAAATTTGTATATGAAATACATGGTATATATAAATGTTGTATGTGGGGGGGGTTGTGTGTGTATGATTATATACATATTTTGTGTATGTATAATGTTAGTGTGAGGTATGTGTGTTTATATATGTACATGTTTATATATAAAATTTATAATCCTGGTTTTGAATGAAGAATCAAGTGTTTCGCTCCATTTCCTATCAAACATTATAAGCAAATTGCCAAAGGTTCCCTGAAGTCTGATCAATTTCTATTTAATCTGGGAATACACCCGCCTCCGTCCTTTGGGCTTGACTCAGTTTGTTTTTATATTCATACCTTTTCATTCTGATAACTGTTTTGATTTGTAAAATACTGTGCCTTGTACAATGTTTCCTTTATGATGATTTAGTATGCTCTGCTTATCTTTCACCTTAAATCTTTGATAAGAGCATTTTAAAAATGAAATTGCTACCTGACACCATTATAAACTCTTGGCTGACTGCCAAAGAAGAATGGGAGTTGTGGGGATGGGGGGGAGAGAGAGACTCTAGAATGCAAGGGAAGAGAGACTTAAGGAAGCCTTAAAATGTAACATGGTAGAAGGGGCTTTTTTGGGTACTTGAGTTAACACTAATATTACCCTGCTGATGGCAAAAGTTATTTAATGTTTACTCACATCAGGCCTTTCATTCCTCCCTGGTTCGTTGCTTATTAGTGTCACCAGCCTCTAGTGCCGCACTGAAATAGGAACAAGATTGCGTGTCCAGAGGTGGACATCTGGAACGTCTGGCCTCCAGGTGGATTTTATTTACATTTACACAAAACCGAGTCTTGAAATAATTTGGTTTTTACATGGCAGCCTAGGGTTGCATTTAACTTTCCAGCATCTTCAAGTAATTGAAATGTTTTTGGATGACTGTTCATTGTGGCTGGTGAGCATAATTTATCAGTGGAAAGGCATCAGTAGTGGGAATATCAGTAAATAGAACTGTCTGAAATGGCAGGTCATTTTTATTTTAATATTGTAGATTTAATGAACTCTTGTCTTTATAATTCATGGTACTTGGAGAATATATCCACTTGCTCGCCTAATGATGTTAGTTATAGATCTATCCTTTGTTAGAGGGCTTTATTACAGTTGGAAAACTTAACTCTGTCTGAGTTACAATGACATGCTTCCAAAGTGCAAAAGGTTGTATAATAAATTGTAGAGTTTTATGTGCAACACTCTTAGTAATAAATGTAGCTGAAAAGTTCCTTAAGTAGTTTATGCATTATTTATTATTATTATTATTATTCTTAAGTCTCTTGAAATGTCATTTGTACAAATCTGGTATTTCTTTTCCTAGCTTATTGGGGGCACATTTACAGGCTGTTGTGATGACAGCTTGCTAGTAGTTTGTGTGTGTAGGAGTATGTTTTAGGTCACAGTCACTAGAAGACCCCGAATCTACTGTCAATGATTTAATAGCATTTGTGTCCAGCCTAAAGCAATCTATCTCACGTCATGGAGAAGGAAAAAAAAAAATAAAAAAAAAATCCAGCATCAAAATTACTGCTTTTGGAACTGTCTTGTCTCTTTTGAGTAGGAACTGAAGACAACTAGACAAGCTTCAATGAAAGCGAATAAAGAAACATTACTTTCTGAACACAATCTTCTGTTACCAGTCACTTTTCAACAGACATTCAATCAAAATGCTAATAGCAAAGGCAACAAGGGAGTGAGGTTATTGTAATACTAATTGATAGGCTGCAGGGATGGGTTTTGATAAGTGCTGCTGAAGATATATTTTTTGAAATATGATTCTCTTTAATTACAATGACACTAATAAAAATGAACAAATTATTTAATGATAGTTTCCTGGGTAATGGTTTAAAGATTTTGTTCAAGTTAAAAAAACACAAAAAACCCCCACCAGATATTATGAAAATCACCTTAAAAATAAAGCCATAGTGCCAGTTAGTGACTTTATCTAGACTTGTGGGACTACTTTGCATCAAAATTAATACTTTCAAATCTGAAGCTCTTGAATAAGAAATCCAATCATTTATTTATACAATAGTCTTTTTATAAAGCCTATAGTGAAGCAGCATTGCATGTAGAAATGCATTTAAAATCTAATACTTAGAAAAATTAGGATCAATTATACCCAGGGAGGTTTTTACAGTCAGTTTTGAGGGGGGAAGGAGAAATTTCCAATGGGGTGCTCACGAGGAGTGAAAAAGGTTCAGTCCCAGCTTTTGGTTTGGTGGTGTTTATTGATGGTTTACCAAGTTTGTTTATTAATGGAGATTATTTGGCATTAAATGATGGGAAAACTCCAAAGCAGGCCCTACGCTACTGTTGCAGTATGCTGCGGATTTTGCAGCCACATAAGCAGGGGTTTCTTACAGATGGAAAAGCTGTGCAGCTGAACCGGTCTCTGTTGTGGAACAGCCTCTTCTGTTGGCTTTATGGACTTTTTTCCAATGAGTTCCATTTCTATAAAAGAATCTAGCTGCTATGTTTATGGTCCTTTATTAGTAAATATCCTTCTCCCTGCTTTGTCCCCTATGAAATGGAAAACAAGGGGAAAAGAGCAGATCTGCTAATAAAGGGCTGTCTCTGTTTAGCTAATTTTTGATGAATTAATTGATAATAAAATAAAGGGAAAATCTTGCCTTCGTTAGTGCGGGTGGGGGCTTTCCAGGGACAGGGGAGAACGATCTATCCTGCCTTTCAATTTGTCAAGCTTTCTCTCAAAGATCTGCCAGAGAAGAAAGGGTAATTAATAGGCTTGAAGTCATTTCCGATGTGTCAGTATTTCTGCCTTGCTTTCAAGTGATAATGTTCACTGGCTCCAGGCCTCAAGGGAGCCTTCCATCTTATTAACTTGTCTAGGAGAAACAGTGAGTGGGGACAGCCTGGGCCAGTGGGTGACATGAAATAAAGATTTGTGGTGTAGTGAGCTGTAAACACTGGGGCCTATTGAGTAAAAATAAAGAAAAAAAGAGCCTTGATCACAAATTAGAGCATCATGTCTCCTCAGAGCAAGACCTTGCGTGGGATGGCACACAGTGCCCTGGATGCAGCAGGGAGCGGGCCTGCGGTGTCTCAGTTCCTTAGTTCTCAATTCATCAAGATAAATAGCCTGTAACTTCTCACATTCTTAACATTAGGCATGTGCTAGTACCTCGCTGAATCAGGGCCTTAGAGCTGTACTTTGGCTGTGATCAGGGATGTTTTTATTGCCCACCAGGAAGTGACCTACAGTAATCTGCATGCTCAGATGACAACACATTTAAAATCAGAGGTGAGATTTAGTCTGTGCTATTTTTTTGGCCCTGCTTCCTGCAATCTAATCTTGTTGCTGTTTCGTAATTCTCCCTCCCTCGTTGGAATGTAAGCTAGCAGTGTTGGTGCCTAGCCAAAAATTGTTTTTGTGGGGAAAGTTTATTTTTAGCCCTCATTTTCACCTACCATTCTTGCTTCAGTAATCACGGTAGGCCAAGGTTTTCAAAAATGACTAGTGATTTTGGGATGCACAGGTGGTCTGTGTCAGAGATAGGAATTAGAGCCCAGATGTCCTTGTACTGTACTTGCTGTGTGTGGAGTTCCCTTGTGATGATTGGTTCACAGAAAGGACAAGGGATCTACTGTTTACTGTAGGCTAAGGGAGATCCCATTTATCCCAAGTGCGAGAGCCCCGTGCTTTTATAGCTGAAGTTCTAATCTCAGCCCCTCAGTGTATTAGACTTGTATAGTAATTGTCTGTTCCCTGCTGTATTTATGTTTCCGTCATCCTGATCTTGTTGTTCACTACAAGGCCATCCGCCTTCTGCCTTCAACCCTTTCTGTGCTGTGCAGGGTAGAGAAAGCTTCATGTCCACCTGTTTTGCTACTGGGTTCTTGTGAAGGGAGAAGGGGGCAGCACTGAGGGGCAAAAGCATAAGCTTCACGAATTTCCTCAGTGGACTTCCCCCTTAAAAAATTAAAAGCTATCTTAAGAGCAAATCACTTCTTCTGCATATGCAAGAAAGTTTGCTTGAGTTGAACTCTGCAGAGGAGCATTTACACAAGTCAGCTAGAAGTGCATCTGTTCTTTTAGGATGGCATTTAAAATCTTTGAACTGTGTCATATGTTCACATCATGATTCATGACACCAGACTTGGAGGTTGCAAGAGTGCCTCATGCCACTGGGTTGTCCTTCATGCGATTTTGCTCAGGAGAAGCTGCATTAGGAGAGCAGCTGTGTTCGCTCAGTTGGTAGAGTAATTTCAGCTTTCAACTTAATTTCCCACTTAGATTTACAGAGCTCTGAGGTCTGTGTTGGAAGACGAACACTGGGAGAGTTAATTTCTAGACGGTATTTTTTTTTAGAAAGCTAAACCTGTAATCACAAGTGTGTGTCAACACAGGATTTTGGTGAGATTTTGTTAAATAGAAATTAAAAAAAAAAATTAAAGATTTTTTTTCTTCCTCACTTATTATACTCTTGTGTATAACTAGAAAAAAGGCTAAATGGCACCTCTCCGTCTTTCCCCAAGTGCACTACATTGCATTACACACTCTTCCTAGTATTGGCCCTGGTTCTCCTGTCGTATCCTGGTCCCACCATTGACTTAAATAGATTTATTTCTGAGAGAAATTATGCGAGAGAAGAAGCAGGCCTATTTCAGAGGCAATTAGGAGAGAGCAGGATTCCAAACAGATGTTGTAGATTGGGGATTGCAGACTTGGTCAGCATTGGAGGAAAAAACACTTCTATATAAAACCCATTTTCAGAGGTACTGAGAATCCTGTGTTTGTGTGTCTGTGTATGCACACACACGTACAATAAGGAATAGATGTCTTGGAGTAGTGTCCTATGAAACTGACCTAATGTGTCTTGTGCAATGTTGATCATAACTGTTGAGAGCTCTGACCTTCGTGGCAGATGTGAACTTACATAATTGTGATACTAGCTCTATATATTTAACCTTCCTTTTTTTTATTCTCCTTCATAGCAAAAGTGCGCCAGAGGTATCATTAGCTATTAAAGGAAAACACAACGTAAATGGCGCTGGTTTCAGCTGTGTACAAGCTGTTCCTCACAGATTGTTCCTTTTTTTTTTTCTTTTATTGTTTAAAGTAGCAAACCTTGGATTTTTGGGTCACTGGGAAGGAACAGGGCATCTTTCACGTATTTGACAGATTTTTTTCTTCTTCCTTTCATTTCTAATCACACTCCTGTTTATTAAGCACTGTTTTCATTTTCCAAAGAAATGATTATGAATAAACATCTTTGACAACCTCTTTGCAAAGTGAGAAGAATTTAAAAAAAAAAAATCACCTCAGTGCACTTCAATTATTAAACTATTTTATAGTGAAGATTTCTCTCCATTGTAGACCACACTCCAGCATAGTGGAGTTTCCCCCGCAATCCCTTATTAGAAAGGGGCTCGCATGAGCTCTAATTAAAATTTGTTTTTAATATTCAGCTACAATTAAAACTGAATCCTTCCTGTTAGAAAGAATGACCATGCATGTGTTAGTCCTTTGTTTTTTGTTGTTAGCTTATTCAAATATGAACGTTGTTTGAATGCACAAAATAATAGTTTGCATCCATTAACAGAGTTTAATTCTCAAATTAAGTGATGAATGATACGAATAGGTGAAGCCTGTGTGTGTGTGTGTGTGTGTGTGTGTGTGTGTGTAAATGATGTTAATTCCTGGAGGTAAATGAGGGGTGGGGTTGGGGTTGTGCAGTATATTATCACTGTGAAATTATAATAAGGTCTCATTATTTGAGGTTGGAATTTAGTATCGGTGGGTTTACTCTTCGTCTAAAGCTTCATCCTGAATTCTTCCAGCTAATTGCCTGCTGATTAGTTGAGAGGCAAGCATTGCTAATGTCAGCCTTGAGCATCAAATTATCTGCTGCAAAGTCTTAGACTTGTATCATCTCACAGTTGGGTAGAAGCTGGAGGTGGGGGGAAGGGTGGGAAGTTGAAAAGGAAAAAGTGAACAGTGGGTGTGGTATTACTGCCAGTGAACAAAAGGAAACGATTACAAAGAAAAACCCCCAAACAATCAGCTGGATCAAGAATCTGCAGCGAGTACATGAGCACATGAAGACAATCTATTACAGAGAGCAACTTGATCTCATTCTCTTCACCTCAGCGCGCGCGCTCGCTCGCTCTCTCTCTCACCTCTCCCCATTCCATCCCAGCCCTAGTCCCTCTGCTGCTGTTGTTCTTAGCTACTGAGCGCAGGTGTTGAGGTTAATAGGAATAAATTTCCCAGTTGGCCATTTGCTGACGGAATGCCGGACTGGGCTGTGTAGGAAGAACTGGGGAGGCAGTGAGAGAGAAGTACCCATCAACCTCCCTGCCTCCGCAGAAGCTGCTTATGGGAAAGCGGGGTAGCGGATTGACACATGCTGGCTGGAAAGCACCTGTTCTTTTTCTGATTGCAGCTCTGTAGCAAGATTAACGATTTTCATCATTCACCTCTCTGCTTACATGTAGTTATCGGCCCTGTTTGTTTTTGGTGCAAAGAGGCTGAACCGCTCGGTTTTCCTATTAACATCATGGGGATTGTCATAATGGAACCTGATACTGGGTTTCTGATGTAAGATGGCACTTAACTCAGCCTGTTTTATGGGTGTTGCAATAAATTTGAGCTGATGATGGTAGCCTGTTCTGACTGCTATGATAATACTTTCAACTTCAAGTGACAGGCAGATTTTGGGTTTCCTGGACCTGCCTGTTGCTAAACCGCCATCAGAATGAGAGTACTCCAGGCTCCACCCATCTCCAGACTTCATTTTCTGTTTAAGCAGGGGCTTGGCCAAGTAGACTGAGCACAGGACCGGGAGCCTGGATCTGCTGAGTTCGAATCTCAGCACCAACACAGACCATCTCCCACCCCCACCATGTGTAACACTTAACCTCTCTGCCTTACATCCCTATCTTGGAAATTAAACTGTACTTACCTGCCCTCACTGAAGGCTATACATAGTGTCATTGTTGGGAGAAAAATAGGGACATGCTTATTAATGTCACTGAAATATATGGCCCAGAGACAGCAGTATAGGAAATGGTGAATTATATTGCCCAATAAAAGGAACTCTCTTTTTAAACAGGACAACTGGGAGAGGGTTACTTACAGGCAAACTCTGCCATCATATATGTTTATGCAACACTGAATGACTTCACTGGGAGTTGTGCAGAGGTATCTGAAAAGGAATTTGGCCCTTAATGTAGGTGGAGTTCTTTGAACATGAAAAATGCTGTATATGTAACTTCATTATGCAAATGGATAATATCAGTGCTTAAAGCAAATTTCTGTCCTATTATATTTTGAATGGATTTTTTTTCCTGCCTCATTTTCTTTTCTTTTTGTACCAGGTTTAACAGTTCAACGTAGCACTTTCGTGGGCCTCATTTAAGTGTCAAAATGTCTTAAGTCAGTGCTTCGCTGTCAAGTACTAATAACTGCGACTCCTAGTTTTAGACCTGGGACAGCCTTACATTTAGTTGTTCCATTTAGAACCCTGATGAAGATCGAAATGTCAGTGGAATTACTTTAATGGTGCAAGTCTTTTATTAAAAAACAAAAAACAAACAAACAAAAAAAAACCAATCCTCCAAAAACCATGTCATGGATCCAGCTGTTGGAACACAACTGGATAACACTGAAATCAGAATTTCTGGATTCTATTTCCATTGATTTCTGTGCTATCTTGGGCACGTCACTTAACACCTCTGTGCCACAATTTACCCATGTGTAAAACGATTGATACTCTAACAAATCCGTGGCCGCTTAGAACATCACAGCTGTCAATCAGTTACACACCATGTTTACTCAGAACTTCACAGCAATGGAGATAGAGCTCAGATTATCCGGTTCCAAAAGCACAGTCCCTATCACTTAAACAAAGTAGGAACTCCATTAGCTGCTGCAGAATAGGGCCTATGAAACACAGCTGAGCTGTTCTGATTCTTTCCAGAAGGTGGCAGTAGGACCACACATATGCTAGTCTTCATGTTGTTATATTTAAGTAACTACCTCAAATAGGTGTTTAAAAATAATTTTTTGCTAAGTTTCAAAATTAAAGGATAAATGGAAATGTTAGTTTTAGAAATCTGTGTGAAAATGAAAAACAATATTGATATTTGAAGCATTTTTTTCAGACTTGTGATTTGGGGTTTTTTTTTGGGGGGGAGGAGGTGGGATGGTGATTATGGGAAAGGAATTATAGGATTTAAGGAAATCTGCAACCTATCCAAAAAATGTGGATTCTTTCCCCTTTTAGTCTTGCATTGAATGTGGAAAAATTATCACCCCTTTCCAAAAGTGCAAAAAGCTGCAGATATGTGATTTTTCCCCCCTCCCCCTTTCCCCAGCTGTCTTTCTGAACTTGATTTGAAACATGTTGAAAATATCTCTGTTCCTGATCTATTGAAAGTTTCCATTATTGACTGGTGGAAAGGCTGCTTTTTGTGTGTATTGCTTGTGGGCAAAAGATAATTTTAAAAAGTACCGTGTTTATCTCACCAGAGCAGTGTGGTCAGAGGTGTATGGTGAGGCAGGTGCCTCAGGCTAACCTTGATTGATGGATCTAAAACTTTCTTTGCAAAACCTGAGACGCTGCACAAATTTTTTTACAAAAACACTTAGAGCAAGAGAGAGAAGTTCAGCTAAATTCTAGTCCAATATTTAAGCAGTCTTTAACAATTTCAGTAGGCCAATAAAACTGAATATATGCCTCCTCCCCTCCCCACCCCAATCCTGATGTGCTTCCTAACCATAGAGGTTTGACAAAGCTTATGGGGATTACTGCTCTTTAAACCTCTGAGTCTTCCTCCTCTTGGGATATGGGTACTAATAAAGCTGTACCAGGCTGAAAGGACATGTAAACAGTGCTTTGTAGCTATGGCAACATGAGAAACAAGAGCTACATGGAGTATTTCCAAGGAGAGTCCTTATTATCAAGAGTTTAAGGGGAAGGTTCTTAAAAATGCAGAGACTTGGCAAGGTAATTAGACTTGATGCTCTCAAATTAACTTTATAGTTTTTATGAAGCATTACCAGAATGTCTGGCTTCTCACTAAGAAAATACAGAACCCTCCAACAAAACAGCACATCAAATCCAATAGGCAGCAGCTACGTGAGTGGATTTTCTTCTCTGGATCTCCCAGTTTATACTGTCCTGCATTATCAGTCTCCTTTGTTAGAAGCTCCATGCTTCTCTCTCCTCCCTCCCTTCCACGTCCCTCCTTCCTTTCTTCAATTTCATGCAGTGCCTGCAACCTCTAACTTTGCGGGTATTGGAAAAAGCTTCTTTCCTTCTCTATTAAGGATGCTGTGAATCAGAGCTTAAAAATGCTTGCAAGTCTGGGTGTTATCTTTTTTTTTTCCTTTCTTTCTTTCTTTCTTTTTTTTTAATCCCAGGCAAGATCCTCTGACTGTGGCTGCAACTGTAATTCTGAACCCAATGCTGCTATTAGACAGCATGATCCAGTGAATAGGAGACTAGACTGGTTGTCGGGAGACCTACATTCTGTTCACAGCTTTGCCACTGACTCACTATGTGACCTTTGACAAGTCACTTCAGAGCTCAGTTTACCTCATCTATAAAATGGGGAGGGATAATCATTTATTCACCTTTTGAAATCTACAGATAAAAAGTGCTTTGTAAATGCCAACTATTATTAAAGATGTGGACGCTTATAGTGAGTGCTATGTGGTGCGTAGATGGAAGAGACAGTTTTCGTCAGAACCCAAAGCCCTTTGGAATGATTCTCTCGTAAATCTTTGAAAATGTGGCAATGAAATTCGTCCTGGTGAAAGTTCTGGCCTGACAGCCATAGAGAATGAAGTCCTCTCTTCATCTTCATAACAGGCAATAGTATTGCAAGCTTCCCTAACAATGGCCCGCCTCGACTGTAACCTATCTTTTCTGTGGAGGAGACAGTTGTTCAGCTGTAATGAATCTCTGTACTTTATTATGTAGCCTTCTCTCCTGAAGCTGCCAGCGGGATTGCCAATTACTGCACCTTTTTGTGTGTTGCGCCCGTTTTGAACTAAACTGAGACCTGTGGCCTACATTTCACAGACATGGCCAAACAGTCTCTCGATGGTGACCGCTTCCGATGGCTGGCGAAACGAAGCCAGATTCATACTGTTGACAGTGCGATGAAAGGCTCCATGTTCTTTTGTAATGGGGAAGCAGTGTGGTCAAGTTGAGTGGGAGTTGGTAGACCTTGGTTTTATTCTTGGCTCCACCTCTGACATACCGTGTGACCGCGAGCAAATCATTTCACCCCACTGTGCCTCTCGTTCTTCTTTCCACCTTTATTTGTCTATTAAGATTGACAATATGGGGCGGAAACCTGTGTACAGTGTGGGGCAGAGTGGAGGTCACAATGTTGGTTGGATCCTCTAGGTGCAATGGTAATCCAAATGATAAATCATAATTCTTTTTACCCACTCCCTTGGTGTCACAGTCCCCTAAAGCCTAAAATTACCTTTTTTAGACTCTCACCTTGAACACCTCGATCTGAGATGGTAACCGTGCAGAAGCGTTCTTGGTGGTTGTGTTATTTTTAAGCCCTGTTCTCTCTGGCAAAGAATTAAAGCATGCATCAGATGATAAGACGAAAACATGGTATCAGGTGGGTGTTGTCAGTCTTCATGAGATTGAAATGACAATGGCATCACGTTGTGGATCGAAACATCAAGTCTTTAGCACCGTGTGTTAGATGTGTCACAGCACAGGAGCTTTATATTCTTGGCGATAACAATCAGCAGCATATTATCTGGGGTTTGTTGCTTGCAAATTTTTGTTTCAAGCTGATAAACTTTGAGCTGGATTGAAATCAAATGTATCTTATTGTATCCATCCGTGCTCAGTGGTAAATACTAATGTTGACAGAAGAGAATTGCCACACTGGGTCAGATCAGTGGTCCATGTAGTCCACTGTCCTGTCTCTAGCAGTGGCCAGTACTAAAGCTTAAATAGTACTTGGAGAATATTCATCAAATCATTTTTTCTCCAATCTGTGTTTGGGTTTTTTGTTGCTGTGGTTTTGGTCCCGTCCCCCCCCCCTTTAACATATGGAAGGTTAAAAAAAAAAAAAGTCAATTAAATTTGGGTTGTATCCCAAAGGAACATCTTGACAATCCTCCCCCCAAATCCTTAGACTGCCCTTGAGCATGGTAGTGGTGAAGGATCTGCTGCACTGAGGATGAAGAGGGGGAATTGTTTGCAGCCCTGCCCCAAAATGCTAAGGTTGGCCCTGACCAAAGCTGATTTATTTTAACTGAGGGAACATTGGGTGCACAGTTTAAGTTTGTGCTGGTCAGGACAGTGGGATAGTGAAGTTGAATAAAAGTAAAGATTCTTCATTTATGAGTTCTTACTTTATTACAGTAGTGCTTAGAAGCCTCACCTGAGATTGGGGCCCCCTTATGCTGGGCATTGTACAAACACACAGAGAGACAGGTCCTTCGCCAAAGAGCTTACTGTCCAAATAGACAAGAGAGACAAAGGATGGGAAGAGAAACAGAGGCACAGGGAAGTGAAGTGACTTACCCAAGGTCACGCCACGGATCACTAACAGAGCTGGAATGGCACCCCGTCTTCCTGCTCCAGTGCACTCTTCGCTGGACCACACTGCCTCTAGTGAGTGCATGTGCTTTATCCTTAAAGTTATAGCTCAGTAGCTGACACAGCCACCAAAAACCGGTGAATATCAGTATTTCAAAAGAGAGCGGCTTCACTTGGCTTGGCATTTTAATATCTTCCAGCAGTATGCTGAAATTAGCCCTTTTTGGGGTCTGTGATGATTTATTTTGTTAAAAAGTGAGGCATTATTCATAATTATGCAGTTTTATGAGCGTGTGCGTCGCAGTATTCTTCCAGTGCTAGGCTGTGAGAGCTGGCATAATATTGAAATAAGAACCCTGGGGAAAGGACATGCTCATATTCTGAGTAGAAGCTCCACACAGTTGCGGGCTCAGCCTATTGAACTACAGCTTTCGTTATCAGCGGTCCGTCAGGGAAGGCCAGCATTTTAAAATGACAGAGATTGTCAGAGAACTTCAAACTTTTTAGCGCCGTTAATAATCTGCTGCTATAAATAGTATGTCCTACTGAATGGTAATGAGGCGTTGGTATTTTCCTTTGTATAGTGCAAGCCTTTTTAATAGTATTATATACTGTCGTGCCTTTCATCTGAATTGTTTTACAAACAACACTCATGTGAGTGAGTTAGGTATTTTCCACACTTTATTTCTGTGGATGGTAAATCCATGCTTGAATAATGAGACTATAGCAGTAGGAATATACAACCAACCACCTGACCAGGAGATGGTGACCGTGATTGTGAAATGCTGAGGGTGTTAGAGAGGCTACAAAACTAGAAAACACCACAATAAGGGGTGATTTCTACTATCCTTGTATTGACTGGGTAAATGTCACCTCAGGCTGAGATGCAGTCTAGACACCATAAATGACTGCTTCTTGGAGTGTCCTGGAACCCACAAGGGGAGAGGCAACTCTTGATTTAGTCCTAAGAGAAGCACAGGATCTGGTCCAAGAGGTGAATACAGCTGAACTGCTTGGTGATATAGACCATAATGTAATTAAATTTAGCATCCTTGTACACAGGGGAAAAAACAAAAAACCGAACACCTTAACATTCAACTTCAAAAAGAGAACCCACCCAAGAATGGTGGTGCTAGATAGATGGAAATTTAAAAGATCAGCTACAAGGGTAAAATGCCTGTAAGCAGCATGGACACCACTTATAAACATCATAATAGAAACTCAGACAGTTGGAGGGCCAAAAGAATGCCACGAAGGCTGAACAGCAGGGTAATGGAGGACATTTAGAGGGGGAAAAGGCATCCTTTAAAATTTGGAAGTCAAATCCTACTGAGGCAAATAGGAAGGAGCACAAACTCTGGCAAGTAAAATGTAGAAGTATAATAAGAGAGGCCAAGAAAGAATTTGAGAAGCAACTTGCTAAAGATGTAAAAACTACCAGTCTTTTTTTTTTAAAGTATATTAGAAGCAGGAAGTCTGCCAAACAGTCAGTGGGGCCACTAGACTACAAAGGTGTTAAAGGAGTATTCAAGAAAACAGGCCATTGCAAAGAGGGTAAGTGAATTCTTTGCAGTAATTTTTACTGCAGAGGATGTGGGTGAGATACCCACATCAGAACTATTCTTTTTGAGTGACAAATCTGAAGTACCATCCCAAATTGATGTGTCAACAGAAGAGGTTTTAGTATGAATTAAAACTATACAGTGAGCTGTAGCTCACGAAAGCTCATGCTCAAATAAATTGGTTAGTCTCTAAGGTGCCACAAGTACTCCTTTTCTTTTTTCAGGACCAGGTAGCATTCACCCAAGAGTTCTGAAGAAATTCAGATAGGAAACTGCAGAACTACTAACTGTAGAATGCAACCCGTCACTGAAATCAGCTTCTGTACAGATGACCGGTGAATAGCTAATGTAATGCCAGTTTTAAAAAAGAGACTCAGAGGCAGGGCTGGCTCTAGGATTTTTGCTGCCCCAAGCAGAAAATTTTTTGGCCGCACCCACGTTTTTTCCACGCCCCCGGCTCCGCCCCAACTCTGCCCCTTCCCAACCCCTTCCCCAAATCCCCGATCCCGCCTCCTCCCCCGGGTTTGCTGCATTCCCCCCCCGCATTGCTTCCTGCGGCTCCCCCCTGCAACCCCCAGCCGTAGCTCACCTCCACTCTGCCTGCTCCCCGGAACACACCGCTGCTCTGCTTCTCCCCCCTCCCTCTCAGGCAAGGGGAGAGGCAGCGCGTTCAGGGGAGCAGGCAGAGCGGAGGTGAGCGGTGGGGGGAGTGCAGGAAGTAACGGGGGTGTGTGTAGAAGAACCGCTCCCTGCCCCAGCTCACCTCTGGTCCACCACTGCTGCCTCCTGCGAGTGCGCCACCGCTCGGGTTCTCCCTCCCTCCCAGGCTTGCCGCACTAAACAGGTGTTTCGCGCGCAGCAAGGCTGGGAGGGAGGGGGGAGAAGCGGAGCGGCCGCGGCGGGCTCAGGGGAGCAGGCGGAGGCAAGCTGGGGTGGCGGGGGCACATTTCTAGGGGCGGCATGGCCGGCGTCGGAATACCGCCCCTAGAAATGTGCCGCCCCGAGCACCTGCTTGTTCTGCTGGGGCCTAGAGCCGGCCCTGCTCAGAGGCAATCCTGGGAATTACAAAGCAGTGAGCCTAACTTCAGTACCAGGCCAAATTGATAGAAATTATAGTAAAGGAGAGAATTATCAGACACATAGATAAACATGATTTGTTGGGGGAGAGTCACACGGCTTTTGCGAAGGGAAGTCATGTCTCACCAATTTATTAGAATTCTTTGAGGGAGTCAACAGGCTTGTGAATAATGGTGATCCAGTTGATACAGTATACTTGGATTTTCAGAAAGCTTTCAGGCATCCAATGAAATGAGCTTTAGCTCATGAAAGCTTACATTTATTTAAAGCTCAAATAAATTTGCTAGTCTCTAAGGTGCCACAAGTACTCCTTTTCTTTTTGTGGTTAAGAGGTAGGAAACAAGGGGTATGAATAAATTGTCAGAGAGAGAGAGGTGAACAATGGGATCCCCCTAGGACCTGTACTGGGATGTGTGCTGTTCAACATAGTCATAAATGATCTGGAAAAAGGTGTGAACAGTGAAGTGGTAAAGTTTGCCTGGTAAAGTTTGCAGGTGATACAAAATTATTCAAGATAGTTAAGTCCAAAGCAGACCGTGAGGAGTTAGAAGCATCTTACAAAAATAGGTGACAAAATGGCAGATAAAATTCAATGTTGATAACTGCAAAGTAATGCACATTGGGGGGAAAACATCCCAACTATATATATACGATAGATTCTAAATTATGACAGGTTCTAAATTAGATGTTACCACCCAAGAAAAGAGATTTTGGAGTCACCATTCCCTGAAAACTTCCACTCAACGCACAGCAGTAGTCAAAAAGGCTAACAGTAGTTAGGAAATATTAGGAAAGGGTTAGAAAATACTACAGAAAATATCATAATGTCACTACATAAATGCATGGTGTGCCCACATCTTGAAAACTATGTCCAGTCCTGGTTGCCCCATCTCAAAAAGGAAATAATGGAACTGGAGAAGGTTCAGAGAAGGGCAATCAAGATGGTCAAGGTTATGAAAGAACCTTCCATACAAGGAGAAATTAAAAAGATTAAGGTTGTTCAGCTTCGAAAAGAGACCATGAATGGGGGTATGATAGAAATCTATAAAATTATGCAAAAAGAAAAGGAGTACTTGTGGCACCTTAGAGACTAACCAATTTATTTGAGCATAAGCTTTCGTGAAGTGAGCTGTAGCTCACGAAAGCTTATGCTCAAATAAATTGGTTAGTCTCTAAGGTGCCACAAGTACTCCTTTTCTTTTTGCGAATACAGACTAACACGGCTGTTACTCTGAAACTTATAAAATTATGAATGGTGTGGAAAAAGTGAATAGAAAAGTATTATTTATTCTTTCACACAATACAAAAACGAGGGGTCACCCGATGAAATTAATAGGCAGCAGGTTTAATACAAACAAGAGAAAGTAGTTTTTCATGCAACCCACAACTAACCTGTTGAACTCATTGCCCTCAGGTGTTGTGATGGCCAGAAATATAACTGGAGTCAAAAAAGAACTTGATAACTTTGTGGAGGATAGGTCCATCAATAGCTATTAGCCAAGATGGTCAGGGACACAACCCCTTGCTCGGGGCAGCCCTAAACCTCTGCTACTGAAAGCCAGGAGTGGTAAAGAGGGGTGGATCACTCCATGGTTGCCCTGTTCTGTACTCTCCCCCGGAAGCTCTGGTATGGGCCATGGTTGGACCCACTATGGTAGCTCTTATATTTTTATGGAAGGGAAAATTGAGGTACAGAGTTCCAGTAACTTGCCTATGGTTATACAGCAGGTTAGTGGTAGAATAGGGGATAGAACTCCCAGCCCCTTCTTCTAATCATTAGACAACACTTCCCCCATTCTGACACTATACTTCTGTTATGCCCAGTGGGTATCCAAATACCAATAGACTTTGATGGGAATGACCAGCACTTAAATTAGGAAGACTGACTGCTTTTGGCAACATATACTGTGCCCCCAAATTTTGCTGCTTGTATTTCAAGTTGAAATATGAATGTAGGTTACTGGAGGAGAGGACAGTTGGAGATCATATTGTTTGAGCTCATATCATTGCAGCAACAGGGGGGACTGCATTTTTCAACTTCAGCCTTAGAGTCTGAAATGACAAGAACTTGGGCAGTTTGAAGAAACCTCATAGTCTTCTAACAGTGCAATGTCTTGACACAGTAAATCCTTGGGCAAGTTTAAATTTGCAGAGAGAGAGAGAAAACAAAATGTCTTTGCTTTGAACAGTCTTGTCTGGAAACTATATAATTTGATTTATACCCAACATAAAAATAGGTAACACATGAACACTCAGTTAATGATCACCGTAGCTCATTACAACTGTTCACAAACATAGCCAGTCTTACATACTGTAGTTAATTAGTCCTTGTGTACATCCAGTAATAATTATCCCCCTCAGATATGGTGCAAAGGCTGGAGACAACTCTTTTTATAATACTCTTAAAAATTTGTACTTGTAGAAGGATTTAAAACCTCTTTGAGACTGGAAATCCTTTATCCACAGGAAAATACAGCACAGACATTGCCAATCCAAGTTTACCCCATGCTACCATTTCAGTCATCTTCTGTCCTGCCTTGGTGTGCCACATCACTGTTCTTTCTCCAGGCCCATCCAGTCCTTGTCCTCTTTGCTGAGGCTGTCAGCAGGGCGCCAGCTGTGGTTTGGGTTTTAGCAATGCGGTCCTTGGGAATTATTCTGAGGCCACTCCTCAGCTTCACTGCCTTGCTAGGTTCTCTGGAGCTGGTGATCATTCATGGCAGTTGTCTGAAAAGTTCTGCCCAAAGTGCAGCAACTAGCAAAACTGCAAATAAAATGTGAGTGTGTATGAAAAATGGAATAATGTAGATCAAGGCTGTTTAGTTCAGGGAGTGTATGAGTAAACATGGCACATGATAAGAGATGCAGAAAATGAAAGGTATGGAGAAGGTAAGGTTTATTTATTTATTGCAGTAGTTGCAGGAGCTCCAGTCATAGACCGAGACCTCATGGTGCTAAGTGCTGTACAAACACAGAACAAAAAGATGCCTTACAAGTTTACAAATGGGGAGCTTATATTTACCATTTCTTATAATAAAATAGGAGTGCCCTAGAGAGGATGGGATGGTCCAGTGGGTGGGACACTAGCCTAGGACTTGGGAAACTTTGGTTCAAGTCCCTGCTTCACCACAGACTTCCCGTGTGACCTTGGGCAAATCACTTAACCACTCTGTGTCTGCGCTCCCCATTTGCAAAATGAGAGTAATACCGTTTACTAATACCACTTCCCTGCCTCGCAGGGGTAAAATGAGGATAAATATATTGAAAAGAATGAGAGATGCTCAGATACGACAGTAACGGGAGCCATGTGAATGTCTACAGTAGTTGAAAGGCGCGTTACCACCACCACCAAGCACAATCAACACTACAGGCGATAAAAGTAGCAACTATCAATGCTAGTAACAGGTACTAAACCTTTCCATTCATGAGGTATGTCCTGAAACCTAGCTTTATGGTTCAAAGTATGTGTATGTGCATACCTATGGATATCACATATATAGCTTATATATTTTATTACACTTCTGATTGGGTTTAAATTAGCCGAGAATTCAAAGGGCATCAGTTGAGCCATTTCCATCCAAAAGGCCCATGAAAACTTGGACTTGGCTGACCCTCAGCCTCAGTCTGCATGAAACTGTATTAAGGGACTTCACATGATACCAGTGTTCGCCTGGTGCTATGTTTTCCAGACAATGCAAGAAGATTTTCTAAAAAATCAACCAACTTTTCCAATAATAATTAAATACTACCTCTGAAAGAGCCCAGAAGTTGCAGTGAGATGCTACCAGAGTTTTGTTCTTAAGTGCTGCCTGCAGACACCATAGGGGGAAGGGGTCATCGCATAAGCAGAACTTCACTGAAAGCAATTTCTTTGTCTGTTTGTTTTGAAAGCTGGAAGCACAGTGTATTCTAATTTAAATTGCTGCTGTGTTTGTCTGAGAGAGCATCACAAGTGCCTCTCCCCACTCTTCCTCCTTACCTTTCGAGTTTCATGCACCTCTTCAGGTCAACAGCGATGCACCTGTGAAAGCTGGAGAAGCGCATTCGATTCTTGTGTTTTCGGCTGCTAAGAGGTGGCCTGTTTGCTCCTCCTGTGAGTGAGAATGGAGCCTGGTGAGCTAATTCTGAGTGTAGTAGGGTGGAAAATGCAGCGGGCTGTAACATTAGGCCCGGGCAAATAGCACCCATAAGGCTGTGAAAATGCTTCAGGGAATGTTCATGGGTATATAATTGGTTCACCTTGTCTCCTGCCTTTCTGCAGTTAATGGCGGTTTCATTTCTAAGCTTAAAGATTTTAGGGTTTTCCCTACAGCTTTGAGTAAAGGTTAAATGGGGGAATCCATAACAGTGTCAGTGTGGGCCAAAAACGGATGGAGTGTGGAAGTGTTTAAATAAAGATATGGCTTAATGGGCACATCTAGGTATTGGCTTTGGATGAGCTCGAAATGGAGGAACTCTGTCAGGGAAGGGCACCTGTGAGTGTAGAAGATGAAAATGTGGTGGGGCCACCATCTCTTGGGGACCTTGGGAGAAATACAATGGATTTAAATTGCTCTGTCATCCCTTCCTCTGAATTCTGTTCTCCACTGTTTCAAGTTCTCAGTAGAGTGTCCCCCAACAGGTCAGGTGCTTGGACACGGGTTCTGGGTGGACTCAAAGCAAGGGGTACACAATACTGCAAGGAAACAAGAAAGACTTTACTCAAGAGCCTTAGGGTATGGCTACTCTTTGAGTGGGGGAATCGTCCCCCCAGCTCGAAGAGACATACCCCTGCTAGCTCTGATGGAACGAGCATGCTAAAAGTAGAGCGTAGCTGCTGTGGCGCAAGAAGCGGGAGAGACTTGCTGCCCCAAGATAAAAGAGGATGAACAGGAGGTTTAAACCAAGTGTTCAAAATTTGAACTAAGGTTATCTAGATACTCTCTTTGAATCTGCTGTGTGGCTAGATGTTAGTAGAAACCCGTCTTTTGCTCTGGGGGGGAGGACTAAAAGGAAAGGTAATATTTTGAAAAACGTCTTGCTGCAAACATGTGAAGACTCTTGGTCTTAACACAGGATATGTCTACGCTGCAATTAAAACCCCGCGACTGGCCCATGCCAGCTGACTCAAACTCGTGGGGGCTTGAGCTACTGAGCTGTTGGATTACAATGTAGGTTGCAGCCTGAGCTCTGGGAACCTCCCATCTCACAGGGTCCTAGAGCCTGGGCTCCAGCTCCCGCTGGAACATCTGCATTGCAATTAAATGGCCCCTTGGTGCAAGCCCAAGTCAGTGGCATGGGGCCAGCTGCAGGGTTTTAATTGCAGTGTAAACATACCCGGAGAGTGATCTCCATTAAGATTGTACCATTTGCCAACAGAGAGCAGAAAGGAGGAGGCAATGGAACCTGGGGAGGAGGTGCGATCAAGGGAGAATTCGGATGATTCTGGTTGCTAATTATTTGTAGTAATGGGAGCCCTAGACGTGGACCAGGACCCTGTTGCGCTAGGTGCTGTACAAACATAGTGTTTTGTATATAATCGTTGTTGGTTCCGTTTTTGTAGCCATTGCAGAAGAAATGAATCTTCAGGGAGGATTTGAATAGAGAGAGAGGGCTTGAACACCGCTTGCCATCAGATTTTATTTATTTACTTATTTATTTTACCGTTACACAAAATTAAAGGGAAAATAGTAAGAGAGAGTTTAAAGCTCCTGAAAAATGTTGGCTAGACAGGACTGGAGCCTGAAGTCTCTTTTGTCTCCAGAACAGACACAACACTCTAATCAACAGGGCAAGCTTCCTTGCCAGTGTGTCTCAACCTAGGCCAAGACGGATCTCCCCCTGGAGTGAAAGGAGAACTCATTCTTTCTGCCCCATGAAATCCCTGAAAATATCGACAAAGGCTGATAATTAGCATCTGTTGCGAAGTTCTCCTCTGTGGTAAGGAGCAGAACTTTCTTTCCAGAGCAAGTTGTAGTAACTGTTTCCACAAACATCTCTTGTTTAGCAAAACATTTAAAAAAAATAGGAGCAAGGTTCAATTAATACTGTGTTGACTCAGATGGGTATGTTTTTAGGGATTAGAAAATGTCCAGTGTTTGAATTTTGTGAGGGCATGTGCTAGATAGCAGAATTATTTTTCTTTTCTGAATCCAGCTATTAATTAATTCTGGTAGTGGTATCCCTCAAATGAAAGGTTGTACTGAAAAGCACCTATATGATCTTTCTTTAGTATGGTTTGGAGTGTGATGCCTATGTGATTTGACAGCATGCTGCATCTGGGCCTGCTATGAAAGAGAAGAGTTTATATTCAATGATTGAAGATTTCTTCTTTATACAGTACTTCTTTTTTTAAGTACTACCTTTGAAATCAAACCCCAGCTTTCTGTGATAAATGGCCTTTGAAATTGACCACAGGTTCCTTTAGAAAATTATATCTGCTTTTGATATAGATGTAGCTAGGGGAAAAGAAAATGAAAACAAAGCAAAAAAGGACAGACAAACAAACAAAGGATTGTCTCTGTTCAGAGGAATAAACAGGTGAGCATTGTTAATGTAAGTCAGAAAGAGTGATCCAGTCGTCTTTATAGCCAATGCTAATGTGTCTGATTCAATTGTATTTACATACCTTTCAGCTCCCAACAGATTGTTGCCCCACAGAGAGACACCTGTGCTTTCAGTTTGGTAGTGTAAGGAAACTTCACTCCTTGTGTTCAATGACAGCTGTTGAGGAAACCCACCTTTTCTTTGCACCACCAGTTTACACTTAAGTACATTAAAGGTGCCTTTGAGACAAGCCTCCAGCAGATGACTCTACAGGCAGTTCTCAAGTTGTCAAAGTAAAGACTGACATGAATTTTTAAATGGTGTTAATGTAATTGATGTTCTTCCCCTCTACCCCCTCCCCCCATATTATGGTTCTACATATATATGTAAGAAAGTGATTATCTTAATGTAATTCATCATTTGGTTGGAATGCATACTAAACCTGAACCTGCTTGCTTTGATAAGAATATATGTGCTGAAGGAACTGATGTTATCTCTCTTTGCCTGTGGTCTTGAACAATAAAAAACAGTTTTCAAGTTTTGTATATATTTTTTTTAAAAATTGATTAATTTCTCTGCTTCTCCAGATTCAAGCTATAATAGGAAAAGTGGGCCAGAGGGTTTTTAACAGGAAACAAAACAAGAGACAGCAGAGTTTCACCAGTTCCAGGGATGTTTGTGAGCCTGCATTGTACACTTTGAAAAATCTCACTTGGTTCAGTAACAAAGCCAAGCTGTGATTTATTTATTTATTTATTTTTTTCCTTCCAGTGAAGTCCACGGTAAAGCCATTGTCTGCTCTTCCGTGCTTCACTGAACAATTCCCCTCAGGTAGATTGCAGAATGCTGTCTTTTACTAGGTGGCTGTAGCTAGTTTTCCAGGAATAGCTCCATAAATACGGTGTGCTTTACAGGTACATCTGTAGGGATGTGTGGTTGATTCATTTATAATACACAAACCGGTTCACATAACCAGTAACCCTTCTTTCTTTGTGTGTAGATGTATATGTTACATATTTATTTGTACAAATGCTGACTGGGTCCAGGGGCAATAGCAATAAATTATTGGCTAAGATTTAAAATAGTGCCTGAGATTATTTTATATTGCCTGAACTGTAGCCTGAAGATCATATTACACAACTAAAGGAATTAATTTAACCTAAGGGCAAGTTTCTTATTTTTCTGTTCTTTGCCTTGATCTTAGTCAGTATTTATTATAGCTACTTGGATTTTTCTAGTCTCTTTGCTACTCAGCCATTTACATCTTCACTGTATTTCATTAGAGGAAAGTCAGCACTAAGCTTCCCTATCTAGGTGCCGAGAATTTTGGGACCCACAGAACAGGGATGATCTCCACTGAACTATAGCCCTGTTTGCGGGTGGTATTACCTGCTTGCATCAGTTTCCGGGCAACAGCATTCTTAGTCATGTGACCACATGTAAGTGGTTCAAAACAACTCTGAAGGGATGCACAAGTGTGGACACTTAACTACAGGTGTGAAAATAAATGAGCAAAGTTCTTTTGTGACACAGGTCCCTTTGGGATGGGGTGTTCTGGGTGAGTGTTTTGTGCTTAGTTGCTAAGGCTCTGATTGTACGAAGTCTTAAGCAAGTACATAATTTTACATACGTATGTGATTTCAGTGAAGGCAATGAGACTACTCATGTGCTTAAAGTTACAGATGTGCTTGAAAGTCTTTGCAAGGTCAAAAGCTAGTTCAAATACTTCGGTAAATTCAATAGATCTCCCAGCCAGAAAGGCAAATTAGCAAGGTTCTCCTCATCTGGAACTGTTGTGCTCTTGGCTTCTGAAAACTTCCTGTTGAGTATTGAATGCTAAAAGGTTTGATACCATGGGGTTACAAGTATCGTGTCAGTAATTCTGACTTTCTTTTAGAAAGCGGGGAAATGCCTTACAAGAACATATTGTATTACATGGATGCTTCATTTTAGGAGCCTTGTGATAACTGATAGTGATATCACAATAAGCAGGTCATGGAATATGATCCCTGTAAAGCACGGTCTTTTGCCTTGTGATCTTCCTTTAGTAGTAGATATGAGTGTGTTGGCGGAGGAAAGATTTAGTGCCTGCATGGTCCTAGGAAAAAGTACTTCAGTTTGGGTCATCTCTATGGTTCTGTAGGAAAAGCTTCATAGCCTCCTTTAGAAAATGGACATCATGGTAAGACTTGTCTAAGCTGCAGAAGTCTGTCTATGAAGTGCTTTGCAAAATGGCATTGTTTCTAAGCAAACAGTTCTGCTTTCCCTTTTGATGGAGTTTCCTTTTACCTTGCACAGCAGGATGTGTGAATCTATCTTTCCTCCAGTCCAGTGCCCATCTCGGTCCTGTTTGCAATAACCAAGTACACGGGAGTCACCTTGAAAGCAGTGTCTCAGCTGTTTGAAAAATTCCTCCATGCGAAGTCGATTCTGTAGACACGTCATTTCTCTTGTGGCGCATCTTGCAGCTGCTGATCATTTGAACTTTCAGGTGGTAATAATTAAATTTCAAAGAGGCAGGAGCAATGAAAAGTTTCTCTGGTGCCTAGTTTTACCTTTGAATCCAAAGGGGGTGTCCTTTTTGGCTTTCCCATTATGGAAGGTTAGTGTCTTCACAAAGCAATTGCCTTTCATTTCCCCTCCTCAGCTTAGTAAAAATGGGCTGAAGAGAGCCTTCAGAAATGAAACGGTGCACTCCACTTGCTTTTGCCGTAAGCCTACAGGGCTTTCTTCTGACTCATCATACTGGAGTGTATGTTACTTAGTATCTTGTGTGATCAGCTTCTGAGATCCCTGCCAATCGCTGATTTTACAAGATCACTGGCACGGGGGACCAGAATGTCTGAGATTGAGCCCTCCTGGCTCCACGATGGCTGATGCAAATGGGACCCTGATAGGAAAATACTGCGAGCTGGATCCTTGCTGCCTCCCAGCGTGAAGCAGAATTTGCTCTGTTTCTGGGAAATCGGTTACTCGAGCTGCAAATGGCAGTAGGTTGGTTTTTGGTTTGTTTTTAATGTGAATTTAGTGCTCATGAAAAATGATGGAATTACCCTCCTGTAGCCCCTCTTTATCTGTCACAGGTAAGCATCCATCCTTCCTCCAGTACAAGCCTGCCCAGGAGGGACCATGTCTCAGAAGAAGTAGGGGATGACACCTCAGTCCCTACCAGTTGCATCCTTACTTTCTTTGTGGAGGATGTCAGTACAGATGCCAGTCAGAATGCAGTATTTTACCATCTCTGGGCGCCTTTCCACTAGAGGGGGAAATAATTCCACCAGCTATTTCAGGTGGTATCAACCCTCTACCACTTTGTGAGTTGGATTCAAACCAGTGACCGATAAGCAATTGGTTCCCTTTCTTACTAAGTTCCCTGGAGGATTTCAGGTCCCGAATGGCTAACTTTTCAGGATAAGCAGCAATCCAGGTACTGGGCGGCTCTGCTGAGCTCCATGATGCAACTCATGGGGTTCAGCAGCACCTTTTCCTGCAGGTGTTAAGTGGTGAAGTTCATCATCCTGCCTGGCAGAGATGAGGGCACCTGCAGTTACAGGATCTATATTATTCAACGGTAGTATGGTCTAGCCGCTCCGGCTGGGAGTCAGATTTGGGTTCTACTCCTGGGTCTCCCATAGTCTCTCTCTGTGGCCTTGGGCAAGTCACTAAACCTCTCTGTGCCTCCGTTTGTAGAATGGTGGTGATAGCAAGCCCCACACCTCTTTTTGAAGTTTAATTCGTTATGGTTGTAAAATGCTTTGAAAGCCCTGGCTTTCAATTAAAAAGGAAGGGATGTCCAGTCTTTCACTCACTAGCCTGGGACTAAGGAGACCTAGGTTCAATTCCCTGCCCTAGACCTCCTGTGTGACCTTGGACAAGTCACTTAGCCTCTCTGTGCCTCAGTTTCCCACCTCTAAAATGGGGATAACGGCACCTCCCTACCTCATAGGGTTATTGTGAGGATAAACACATTGAAGATTTATAAGTATGCTAGAGAAATGGAAATGGACTTTAGAAGTCCAAAGCCTTTTATTTTTACTGTAGCCGTTTAATTTTTCTGATCTCTACAGCTAGTACATCTACTGTTTTACTAAAATATAAGCCATCAAATTTATCATCCAATTACCGCTCTGCTTGTTGTTATATTTGCTAACTATGTGTGTTTTAAACATTATAGATAGATAGTCAGTCACAGGAAACCCTACCATGACCTTTATACAAACCTTTTTTTTAAAAAAAAAAAAAGGCGGTTTGTTTGGTGACCCACACTACAGCTCTGTTTTTGTGTTTTGTTAGTTGCATTTGTAGTCCAACTACCTTTGAGATGCACCTTTTCCAGTGTAAGTGGCTCACTCACAATGCAGGCTGAAATATTTTGCGGGGTGTGGCAATGGTTTTGCCTCCTGGCACTGTTCCTCACTGCGTGCCTATGAGGATTCATGAGTCTCTACCTCTTCGCCTCTGTTTTGCAGAATTGAGTTTGCAAAGCAATCACCTTTTTGAGGGTGGGAGTAAAGCTTTAGATACTAAATATTAAATCTGAGTTCTTGGTCACCTACAGTAGTTATCTGTGAAGTAGCAAGCTTTTGAGGGCCTCTTTGGCCAGTGTAGAATATACAACTCTGGGAAAGCGGGTTTCCATATTTGTTACAAACCTATTTCTATAATTGAAGGGTTTTAGATTCCTTTTGTAAGAGCAAGAGCCTTCTTAAATATGGAAGCAAATACAAGCAATAATATGTGCTCAAGATTTAATCCAAGATAATTCATTTTGGCACAGCCCCAGATATGCTAATTAAATGGCCTGTGAAGTGCTACACTATCTTGATAATGTACATTCTACATTTGATTATATAATCAGTTATGTTGCACCTAATAAAATTTTAAATCAGTTAAAAAGCCATGAACAGATTGTACCGGGTACAGGAAGGTCCATGGACACATTTAAAGAAACCTTTGTCATCTTAAATTGTGAGGGGGAGCATTTCACAAGCATTGGGCTTGTGTTAACTGCGATGGAGAAAGCAGCTTGGAGAGACATTTTTGTGCTTTTAATAGCCTGATTTTCAAAGATGGTGTGCTCCTGCAGCTTCTATTGATTCCATTGGGATTCATGGGTGCATAGCACTCCTGGAAAGCAGGCCATAAAGTCAATTTATAGCCGTATATAGTTTACACACACTCCCAAGGATTTTACAGTTCGTTTTAGGATCTCTTCTTGTCTACCAACCCCCGTCTCTCTTCTCCAAATCCCTCCTTAAAACCCATTTCGTCTACAAAGTATCATATATTGGTCGCCTTATCACGTTGGTCCATGCAGCTAATAATCAGGTGAGGGTTCCTGTAGTGTTGTCTCCTGCTCTCTTTACCCTCGCCCTCCCTACCCCAAGTTTAGTGGTAAGCTTTTCATTGACAGGACTGGGTCTTATTCTATGGCCCATTAGGCAATAACAGAGCTGGTCAGAGAAAAGGATGACTATTTTCACATGCAACCCTTCCCCCGCCAAAAAAAGTTATTTGTGAATTTTTCTGACCATCTCTAATGCAAATAATTTTTTTTTTTAAATTGCCCTTAACCTGAATTTCCAAGAGTGATGAATGATCCTGGGGGATCCTGGTGAATTTCCAAGAGTGGTGAATGATCCAAGACACCTTGGAGGGGCCTGGTTTTCAGAGGACAGGTGCTCCGCAGTGATTAGAAATCATGCCCCTAATCATTTTTGTTTCCCTTCTCTGTACTCTTTCCAATTCTAATATATCTTCTTTGAAGTGGGGCAACCAGAACTGCATGCAGTATTCAAGGTGTGGGAGTACTATGGATTTGTATAATGGCAGTATGATATTTACTGTCATCTTATTTATCTCTTTCCTAGTGGTTCTTAACATTCTGTTAGCTCTTTTGACATATATTATATTATTATAAAATATCTGCATATTGAGTAGATATTTTCAGAGAACTATCTACAGTGACTCTAAAATCTTTCTTGAGTGGTATCAGCTAAATTAGGCTCCATCATTTTGTATTTATAGTTGGGATTATGTTTTCCAATGTGCATCATTTTGCATTATCAATGTTGAATTTCATTTGCCATTTTCTTGCCCGGTCATCCAGTGAGATCCCTTTGTAGCTCTTTGCAATCAACTTTGGACTTAATTCTCTTGAGTAATTTTGTATCATCTGCAAACTTTGCCACCTCACTGTTTACTCCTTTTTCCAGATCATTTAAGAATATGTGGAACAGCACTAGTCCTAGTGCAGATCCTTGGGTGGGACCCTGCTATTTACCTCTCTCCATTGTGAAAACTGACCGTTTATTCCTACCCTTTGTTTCTTATCTTTTAACTAGTTACCGATCCATGAGAGGACCTTCCCTCTTATCCCATGACTGCCTACTTTGCTTAAAAGCCTTTGGTGATGGACCTTGTCAAAGGCTTTCTGAAAGTCCAAGTGCACTCTATCTACTGGATCATTCTTGTCACTCTTGCTCTTTGACCTTCTCAAAGAATTCTAACAGATTGGTGAGGCATGATTTCCCTTTACAAAAGCCACCTTGACTCTTCCTCCAACATATTATGTTCATCTGTGTGTCTGATGATTCTGTTGTTTACTATGGTTTGAACCAATTTCCTGATACTGAAGTTATAGTTGATGGCCTGTAATTGCCAGGATTGCCTCTGGAGCCTTTTTAAAAAAATGTCATTATATTAGCTATCCACCAGTCATCTGCAATAGAGGCTGATTTAGAAGGGTATATACCAACCACAGTTAGTAGTTCTGCAATTTTATATTTGAGTTCTTTCAGAACTGTTGGGTGAATACCAGCTGGTCCTAGTGACTTATTACTGTTTTAATTTATCAATTTGTTCCAAAGCCACCTCTATTGACACATCGATCCCAAGTTTTGCAGATTTGTCACCTAAAAAGAATGGCTCAGGTGTGGGAATCTCCCTCAGAGCTTCTGCAGTGAAGACAAATGCAAAACATTAATTTAGCTTCTCTGCAACGGCCTTGTCTTCCTTGAGTACTCCTTTAGCACCTTGTTTGCCCAGTAGCCCCACTGATTGTTTGGCAGGCTTCCAGATTTGCTGTTAGTTTTTGTCTCTTTTGTTAGTTGCTCTTCAAATTCTTTTTTGGCCTGCCTAATTATACTTTAACACTTGACTTGCCAGAGTTTGTTCCTTTCTATTGTCCTCAGTAGGATTTGCTTTTAGTTGTTCAAAGATGCTGTTTTGCCCTGTCTGCCTCTTCTACTCTGTTATTTTGCCGTGGTGGCATTTTTGGGGTCCTTTTACTGTTCTTTTTATTTGGGTATACATATCGTTTGAGCCTCTATTATGGTGGTTTTTAAAAGTTTCCATGCAGCTTGCAGGCATTTCAGTCTTGTGACTGTTCCTTTAAATGCTTGTTTAATTGGCCTTCACATTTTTATATAGTTCCCCTTTTTGAAGTTAAATGCTACTGTAGTGGGTTTCTTTGGTATTCCCTACCCCCACCCCTGCAAAGATGTTAAATTTATTTACATTATGGTCACTATTATCAAGTGGTTCTGCTATATTCACCCCTTGGACCAGATCCTGTACGCCACTTAGGACTAAATCAAGAATTGCCTGTCACCTTGTGAGTTCCAGGACTAGCTGCTCCAAGAAACAGTTTTTATGGTGTCCAGAAATGTTATCTCTGCATCCCACCCTGAGGAGACATGTTCCCAGTCAATATGGGAATAGTTGAAATCCCCCATTAATACTTTTCTGATTTTGTAGTCCTTCTAACCTCCCTGAGTATTTCATAATCACCATCGCCATCCTGGTCAGGTGGTCACTAGTGTACTTCTACTGCTTCACTCTTATTATTCAAGCATGGAATTTCTATCCATAGAGGTTCTATGGTACTGTTTGATTCATTTACGATTTTTCTTTTATTTGACTCTAGGCTTTCTTTCACACATAGTATTACTCCCCCATCAGCACGACCTACTCTGTCAGTTCTGTATGTTTTGAACTGGTACCATGCCTGGTACTACCATGTCCCATTGTGTATCATCATTCCATCAAGTTTCTAAAATGTCGATGGTATCAATATCCTCATTTAATACTAGGCACTCAAGTCTTCACCCATCTTAGTATTTAAACTTCTTGCATTTGTATACAAACATTTACAAAATTTGTCAATATGTAGCTGTCTGCCTTCATGTGACGTAATTGATCGGGACTCTTTTTTGCTGGACTGTTTCTCTTCATCTCTTATCTGTACTTTATCAACTTCTATCCTCTCCTCTGTGACCTAACTCTGTGACTTGTTTTGATCCTCCCTGTAAAGGCATTTTGAAATATATTTTTATAGAAGATATAGTATTACACAAAAGGGAGGTGAGCTTATTGAGTGATACGATTATTATAGCTCTGTCTCTCCATGCAAATTCTAGGCTATGCCAGTTTACACCAGATGAAAGTCTGGCCCGGTGTGTCTATGTAGCGTGAGAGCTCTGAGTAGTTCTGGGATTTCATATACATTATTGCTGTTTGTTAGGCAAATGTCCTTGCTATTTGGCACATGTTCCCCATTCCCATGCCGAAGAGGTACCAGTTTCTGGGTGAATAACTATAGTAGGTTGTGGGGAAGGGAGGATTGGCATGCAGTTTATGGCACCCCAGAGTAGGAGGGCCAATTGGAAATAAGGGCATTATGTCCCACAGACAAGCTGTTGCTACATATTTTGTTTAATTTTTAAAATGTTGCTATCAACCAGTTGGAATATAGGCCTAGAGTATCGCAGGGAGTAATCTAATTAGTATGAAGTCAATTCACTAGCTCCTTTTGTATCTCGTGATTAAATAAGTGGGAAAATGGCTTGAAAATTAGGTGCTAGAACGACCCAATTACATTTCTGTAGCTTTTTGTATTCAATTTCATAAACAATTTTGCTCTTCGCTGGTTAATCAGTGAATGCCTTTTTCCAGTTTGAAAAGCACTTCTGAAATTATAATGCAATTAAATTGTGTGTGGATGTTCTGGCATAGTGAGTGTGAAAGCTGGGGGCCTGGCAGACAGCCATGTTGTACCTTGACAGAAATGAGTTCTTGAGCTGGCAGCTTGCTTGTCATTCATAATATTGTCCATGCTGGGTTACTATAAAGTGCAGCTGCTTTAACCAGTTGTTACCCAGGAATGGAATGCCATGTTCTTTACTCCAGGTGCACACCCTCCTGCTGCTACCGAATGTACTGAACTGAGTCAAAGGTCTCTGGAAAATGGATAACGTTCCCTCACAACTGAAGTCTCTGCTGTATGGATGTTTTCCTCATGGATATGATGTAAAGCTGTCTGTCTAGTAATTGTAGGAGCTTAAAATTCCCTAGCAAGATGGGTGCATTTGTTCCCAGGATATTCACCCCCACCCTCAATTTTGTGGAGAAAAGTGCAGCCTATTGCCTAGAGGAAGGGGACTGTGAACCCGAGGTGAAATCTTTGCTCAATTGAAATGATTGAGTATTTTGCCATTGACATTAATAGGGCCAGGATTTCAGCATAGGACTCTCATCTAGATCTGGCTCAGCCACTTACTCTTTCTCTGACCTTTTAGAAAGTTGCTTTTAAGATTTCTTTGCCAATTTCTGTATCAGATTTTTTTTGTTGCAGCAGAGGTAAAATGTGCAGAACACACAAGCTACTGTTTCTCTCCCCCTGCTTCTCCTTAGCCTTTATTCTTTTAATTATTTCCGCCTTACAAAGCACACTACAACCTAAATTTGGTGTTCTGCTTCCTTTGTGGGGAGGCACAGGATTTCAGCACAGAATTTATTTTTGAGGCCTTTTTTGGAGTTAAAATAGATTTCAGGGTTGCAGTTTCAGTCAACAGTTTAATTACTTTGGTATGTTTGATCTAATTTACTCTATTCATATTTTGAACTAAAAAGTTGCCTGATTGCAATTAAAACGTAGATAGTTGAGTCGTTTACTTTAGTGTGTCCCTGGAACTTTGCAAGTTCCACTTGCCTGGCAGAAAGTTGCCTGCTCAGAAAGTTGAATTCCATTAAATACCACTGAGTTTCTGCTTAAAAGGAGAGGTGCACATGCAAGAGCTTCTTCCTGCAAGGCTAGCTACTTCCTCTGGATTTAATTAGTCAGCATTCTGTATGACACTGCACTGGATTTGCTGAGCATTTAGTGAGGTTTTGGGGTAGCCCCATAGGCCGGCTCCATGCTGCTGCCGCATTTTGTTTTCAGTGAGTCTCTGCAGGGATTGAGGAGTGTGCTGAGGCTGGTGAGGTTACCTTTTATTTTGCTGGGAGAAATAACGATAAGTATTGCTGGGGAAAACACTTTTCTAATCACCCATCTGTTTTAGGTGGAATGCAAAATTGGCTCTTTAGGTGAAAAATTAGATCCCTGGTGGGGAGAAGTGGAACTGCGTTAATGAGAAAGCAAGTCACTCTGTAAGTTGCTCAACTTTTGAAGCATCTGCTGTCTTGAGCCCGACAGATGCTCCGTTTGGCTATACATGTCAGGCTGGGATAACATTAAATAACGTCACAATTGTAGTGACATCACTATTAAAACCCTGTCTGGGCTTATTTGATTATTACTGGTGGGGTGTTTGGTTAACATGAGGGCTAATAATCAGCTTAATGTCCCAGTGTCCTGTGAGTGCTGAGAATAAGGCAGGGTATTTCTAGAGAAAATCTTACCAGCATTGTATTGAGTCTATCTGAAATTCCCTTCTAGAATACCTCCAGTTGGACAATTAGAGAAATGGAGATGGAGAATAGTTAGCCCTTGGGTTTTTTGACATGAAGTCCTCAGCGGAGCAAGTGCCTGACAATTACAGCTTGGGTTTTTGTGTGTTGAATTGGTGTTACTCACACAATATGGCAGTGAAACAATGGGAAATACAGCAGATATACTTGCAAAAATCCTTCTTATTCTTTTTAACCTCCAACTAGCGCTGACTCATTTTCTTATTTCCCTGCCACCCTTATTTTGCCCTTATAAACCTGCAATGTCTCTGTACATCCTTGTTTTTCTGCTTTCCTCCTTTTTCAACTTCTTGTCTTCCCTCAGATCCTTGAACAGTCCCCAGCAGACTCATGTAACCCAATTTTTATTCACTTTGGGTGAAATCCTGGACCTGCTGAAGATAATATAGTGTTGCCATTGACTTCCCTGGGGCTGGAATTTCACCCTTCATTTATCAGAGGAATTTCTCTCTATTGCGTCTTAATTATGATGTATCTTAGGGATTGCAAAGCTTTGTCCTCCCATTTTACCATCTTAATTCCCTACAGTTTGCTCTTGTGTGTTTAAAAATAAGCAAAAATCTTTCACCCTTTTAACAAAGAACTCCCGGTGACTTTATTTTCTTTGGCAATCCGCTCCTCAGTTTGGGCTGCTCAGAGAATGAGGTGCTGGGTGTTTGTGGTGGGGCCTCAGCCGAAACACTTGAGTTAGTGTGAGGCTCAGAGTTAGCATGGGAGCTTCCATCCATGTAAACTCTTTGGCGTGTTCTTGTGCTTTCTCTTGTTTAGAAACCCGTTAGCGTCACTTTTGCAAGGTGACTTGAAAAGTCTCTCTTCTCTGCCTGGCCATAGCTAGGGAAGGAAATCCTGCATCACCAGCCAGAAGTGTGCTGGAGGGATTTGAATTCTGTCCAGCATTAAACCCCCTTGCAGTAGATTGATTTCAGGAAACCAACAGTTAAAATTAGTTGATCAAAAGATTGTAGAATGAGTTTCAGGCTTGTATTCATCTAGTAAGAGTCATCAAAACACCTTGAGTGCTGAGTGTTTTACACACACTGCTGTTTATACTCCTCTTCCCATAGGCAAAAAGCCAAGAGTCTGTGTGGACTGCACCTCAAGTGCAGTATCAGATTAATATCTGAGCTGAGGGTCATAGTCTGAAGTAGTTTATGAAGGCCCATCTGTTCTTTGAAGCATCCAGTCTATGAAGACCACTGTCCATTCTGTGTCTGTCCCGTTCTGTATTGTACCCACTTGTGCCTTTTAAAATATAGTTCTTTGGGACATGGACCCTTATATGTTGGGTGTACATATATTCAGTTTTCAGCACCAGGCATGCTTATGGTGCAATAGAATTAATAATATTCAGCCTTTTCAGGAGTGATTCTTAGGTTCTTCTGGTCTCCAGCTTTTATGATTTATAGCCATGTACAGCAAAAGGAAAGGTAGAAAGATGCATTACATTGGAGGGGTGGGGAAGGAAAGTGGTTCTAGAAATAATGACTTGCTTTGCAGGTTTTAACAAGTCAGGTAATAGTGTTGGGTGCCCTTGGCACAGGACCGTAACCTACTCTTAAGTGATCATTACTTGACTAATAAAGACCTCCAAGCAGGATCCTGTTTGCTTTGTACGATGTTTCCATCTTTCAGGAGGCAGAATCTATTGCCTGAACATTGCATTTCCAGCCATGGAGCAGATTTAACAAGAAATTGAGCATTCATTCCGTCTCAACATTCCTTTAGCTCACAGTGACTGGACACGCAGTATTGCCCCTAGCACTTGGCTGCTTGTCACTGTGAGGTGTGGATGGGCGATGGGGGGGAAGTACAAGTTGCTTTTCCAGCATGTCACATCAGCTTTGCTTACCGCTCACACTTTCAATAAGGAGTGATTCAGTGGAGGAAAGGAAGGAGGGGCTAGGGATCGAGGCCCCAGTTCAGGAAAGCACTTAAGCACATGCTTAACTTTAGGTATTGTGATAGGGTCAGGCCAGATGGCTACAGGAG
Source organism: Eretmochelys imbricata (assembly GCF_965152235.1). NCBI lineage: Eukaryota > Metazoa > Chordata > Testudines > Cheloniidae > Eretmochelys > Eretmochelys imbricata. Next base: position 8,826,447 of record NC_135588.1, on the reverse strand, counting down.
AGTGATAGAAGGCAGATATATTAGCCCCAGGTTAAGTAGGTCCCTTTTTCCCTGGGTGTAAGGTAACAGGGAAGGTTTCAGAACAATCAGGAACTTACTGGAATCAATTAAGGCAGGCTAATCAGGGCACCTGGGTTTAAAAAGGAGCTCACTTCAGTTTGTGGTGTGCGTGCGAGAAGCTGGGAGCAAGAGGTGCGAGAAGCTGAGAGTGAGAAGGCGTACTACTGGAAGACTGAGAAGTACAAGCATTGTCAGACATCAGGAAGAAGGTCCTGTGGTGAGAATAAAGAAGGTGTTGGGAGGAGGCCATGGGGAAGTAGCCCAGGGAGTTGTAGCTGTCATGCAGCTGTTACAGGAGCCACTGTAGACGGCTGCAATCCACAGGGCCCTGGGCTGGAACCTGGAGTAGAGGGCGGGCCCGGGTTCCCCCCATCCCTCCATTCCCCCAACTTCCTACTTGATACTGGAAGAGTTGACCTGGACTGTGGGTTCCACCAGAGGGGAAGGTCTCTGGCCTGTTCCCTGATCCACTAGGTGGATCAGCAGAGACTGCAGGGATTGTTCTTCTTCCTTTCCCTATGCTGGCCAGTGATGAGGCTAACTGAGTGAATGGCAGATTTGAGCCACAAAAGTGGCCAAACTGTGGGCTGCCGTGAACCTCTGAGGTGAGAAAATCCGCCAATAAGCACAGGACCCACAAAGGCAGAGAAGGAACTTTGTCACAGTATATTCTTAAATCTCATCGAAGTCAGTCAGATGTGCTCGCCTAAAATGGGCATTTTCATGCATGTGTGCTCTCCTTAAGAGGGTCCAGTTCTAGGGTAACACCTACCAAAATGACAGGTTTCAGAGTAGCAGCCGTGTTAGTCTGTATTCGCAAAAAGAAAAGGAGTACTTGTGGCACCTTAGAGACTAACCAATTTATTTGAGCATAAGCTTTCGTGAGCTACAGCTCACTCCATCAGATGTATAAAAGTGGAAAATGCAGTGAGGATGTTTTTATACATACAGACCATGAAAAAATGGGTGTTTATCACTTCAAAAGGTTTTCTCTCCCCACCCCACTCTCCTGCTGGTAATAGCTTATCTAAAGTGATCACTCTCCTTACAATGTGTATGATAATCAAGGTGGGCCATTTCCAGCACAAATCCAGGTTTTCTCTCCCCCCACCCCACTCTCCTGCTGGTAATAGCTTATCTAAAGTGATCACTCTACCTACCAAAATGTGACTATCAGACTCTGTAATGAGGAGGCCTTTTTTGAGCTGCAGCTTATCATAACAGACAAACTGTATTAGAAGAGCTTGAGAAAGAAGATGCACTGTAGGAAGGTGCAACAAGATGCATGATTTTCTGGTCCCAACGTGGGACCCAGAGTCAAGAACCTCCTAGGTTCTTATCCCGGCTCCAACCCTGACTTGTTTTGTGACAATGGGTGAATTGTGTAACCCCGCTGCCTCAATTTCCCTATCTATAAAGTGGGGGTAATACTTGACCACACTGGGATGATTGTGAGGGCTTAATTAATGGAAGCACAGCATTGCTTTGAAAACACTTTATTTTTCTTTTTTCTTTTCCTTTTCCTTTTCTTTTCTTGTAGTTATTATTGTTACTGGCTCTGATTCATCCTGGTTGAAGCCTTGGGACTCTTTGTCCTGTTGGCACCATACAAACACACAGGAAGAGAAAGTCCCTGCCCTGAGGAGCTTATGGTCTAATTAAAGGCAAGACACAATGAATGAGCATAAACAGTAGGAAGAAGGTAGCAGCAATGAGTATACATGGCTATGTAGGCTTGTCAAATAAAATCATACTTGGGGAAGTAGCAGTGTTGCTACCAAGGGTATTTCTAAAGTGATATTGGGCAAAGGAAAGAGTACTTCAGTGTCAGAATAAATTCATGTGTCCTTTTAGGGTATACTCCTAACCTACTGTGAGGTCAAGCAGAGAGTTTTAGATAATATGGGACTTGTATTTGAGCCTAAATTCAACTTTTTTTGTATTTATTATAATCCTTAGTATTAAGAATACTTTGCCTTCTATAGCCCTTTCCACCTGAATGCCACATGAATTTTCCCCATCCCTTCTCAGGCAGGTAACTATCCTGATTTTATAGCCTGGGGGGAAGGAGGCATGGGGAATTTCTGTGGTAACCGTTAGTGGGCTCAGCGATAGAGCTGGGAATAGAATTAGGAGCCCTGACTGCCTGCTCCTGGCTCTGAGTGCTAGTTGATGTTACTAACAAGAATGGCAGAAAACCCATATGTTAAAATGGAGTTGAAGACAACAGAGCTAGGCTGGGCAATAATGTACTGGCGGTGTGAGAAAAGCTTGCCAGGGGATCTTACCCTCCTGTTTAGGCAACCACCTGAGATCTGGCAGGCAGACCTCTGTTCAATACTTCATCTGAAGGACAACTCTGACTAGTACATTAACACCTTGTGCCTGCATTGCAGTGCCACCGCTGGATATTAGCTTAGACTCTAGTATGGGACTTGAAGAATGCAAGCAGCTGAGTCAGCTTCGCGTCCAATGTCAACACAGTATAAAAGCACCTGTTGCAACCGGTAGGGAGAGAGTCGTGATTACATTTCTGTTATGATGCTTGTTTTTAGCTCAGCTGCCAACTTTTATTCCAGGCTGAAATTTAGCGTAGAAGGCTGAAGTCTAGGAATGTGACATTAAAAAAAAAACAAAAATCTGCATGGATGCTAATAATCCCAGGGCTTTTTTTTTCTTTTCTTTTTTTTTGGGTGGGGGGGGATTGTGGGGGTAGGACTAGGTATTTTTCCTAGTGCCCTTGGCCAAAATTTTCTTTCTCCTTCCCTCCGTCCCTCACTTCAACTGATGCTGCATTTAGTTTTTACCATAGATAGATGCAGAATTGGCTGACGTGCTTTTGGATTCTTTAGGATGAAAAGAGTTAATCGGGTGTTAGATTACGGCCCTGCTGCTGCATAACTCATCTTCTCATGCTCCTGTAATGCAAGTGCCTGATATTCTGTGCCATGTACTGCAGAGTGTGTAGGCCTAGAGGGACAGGTCAGGCATGGATTGGCTGCCTTTGTTTTGCCTTTTTCTTTTTTCTCTGCTTGCTTTGTGTCTCAGCCTTAAAATCATTTCAAATGGAAGGTTTTTCTTTGTGTGATGATAAATAGAGAGTCTAAGGGTAACGGATGCATCCTGAATACAGATGTAACATAATGGTGTTTAAAAATGTATCAATGAGCAGTTTACTCATGACTCCAGCACTTCCGAAAACTGCTGCTGGTTTCTGAAATACATGGGGGAGGCCACCGTAGTCCCAGCAGAGCCAGACAGACACTGTGCCAGGACGGTGCAACTTGTCTTTTTTATAATGCTTTGCAGGCAAGCGGGGTTTCAAAGAGAACCTGATACACTAGAGCAACAGCGTCAGAGGGGAGGTAACCCTCCTGTGGCTGGAGGTGCATTTAGTTGATGCAGTTATTCCCAGTGCCATTTTCATGTTGATTGCAACCGACTGCCTGGTGCCTCTCCCTGTGAATGTCTCAGGGTCATGGTTTCAAAAACAATCACAGTCCTTTGATTTTTTTTATTTTTATTTTTTTTTTGCAAGAGGTTTCAGCTAACTACAACATGTTTTTGTGTACTGTGTAAACAGCTTCCTTGGAGCTGGCAAAGGAGTGAAGGGAGGAATTAAAGGATGTGGCCATTTTCAAAACATCAGGCTTTGGGACAATAGGCGCACAGCTTAGTTCCAATCATTATTGCCCGTTTGTTGCCAATCGTGGTGGCTTTCCATAGTCCTGGGGAAAGTGTTGGGGAAATATATAGTGCAGACAGCACTTCAGTAGAAGTCTGAGCCTGGAGAACACCGTTAGGTGTCTGCAAAGAGCGAGGAGTCTCTCGGTACAGTAGCTCTCTCCAGAGGCATCTGGCTCCCTAATTCTTCGTGCTGGTTGATCCATCGATCGGTTTTTTGGAGCCGAGGCCTTAGGGAGAGAGAGAGAACCCTCTGGACAAACAGAAATGTCCAGCTGAGGTTTCGTCGAGGGAGGGCCTTAAGTGCTGCTGCTCCATTTCAGGTGTGAGCATGAGAAAAATATGGTAGGGGATGGACAAAGGAAACCCCTAAAAGCACAGCTCGTTGCCATCTCCCCCTCTAAGTTATTGAGGCATTGTTAGTACCTGCCCACACCTAGAGCTATTGCCCATCCTGCCCTCCAGTGGAACCAGTAGGAAGGGGCAGTAAAGAGTGCCATGATACCAGATACTGTTGCTGTTCTGCAGAATCAGGGGCTGGAGGAGCGGCATGCTATCCAAACACTGTGCTGTTCTTGAGCTAGTATCACAGCTCAAACATCAGATGCATATGCAAGTGCTGCGAACCCAGCACTGACTTTTTCTAGGGACTCTCCGCCCGCTTGTGCAGACCTTGTGTTTTGTATGAAATACAAGCTTTGAAGGTCCCTTTAGTCAGCTGCAGGGAGTGGCGGGATATTGCACATTTGTTAAATACTTCCAAACAGTGCTGCTCAGAGGGGGGGGGGAGAGCATTTTCATTTGCTGCTGATTAAATATCTCCCTTCCTTCCTTCCTGCAGGATGGGAAACAGCTTGAGGGCACACAAGGAATTTAATTTATTTTTTATTTTTGTGGTTGAAAAATGTTCAAGGAATCTCTTGACCGAGAGACGTTCTGGGTTCAGACCACAAATTGGCCTGAGCTGCGAGTACCCCAGATGTTATAAATCAAGCGAAAAGCACCTCTGAATCGCACATGATTTTCCTTTCCGAATACTTGGTCTGAATAATCTCCCCCTCTTACAAAATGTGACCTGATCTAATCAGTTTACAGTCACTTTGTGTGAATCTCTGAAACAAATAGAAAAAGCTTAGTTAGGAGAAGAATGAAATGGCATTGTTTGTTCTAAGGGACAATCCAAAGTCCTGGGATAATATGTGAATCTTCCACTCTCTGCTCACAGAAAGCTATCTTGTAAGCTATCTTGTTCTTGGGAAAGGAGACAATATCATAGACTATGAACACATCCACTTTCTGAGAACCTCTCTGAAATAGCAGGAGGTTTATTTTGGTGTCGCTGACAACACTGCTGCTCACTAACAGTCACTTGGGAGCTTAATATTCTGGTTTAGTATGTTTCGATAGGTAGCATGGGACTAATTTTAAACAATCAGGAAAATAAATGGAGGGGGAAGTACACATACTCCACTGGCAAAGGAGTGACAAATATTAGCTTGGTACTAGATAAAGAAGAGATTTCCTATGTGCGGGCCAAAACTCCAGTGACATTTCAATGGATAACAAGTAGGGATAAACCTTAAATAGCTCAATAAATATAAACCCCAGTTTACCCTGGCCTAGGTTTATGCATCAGTGTAGGTGCGACTAAGCAATCTGCTAGCCACCAATGGCTGAATCAAGGCTATTCCTGAGGGTCCAGAAACCAGGGAGCAGAATTTCTCTCTCAGTTCCCGCTTACGTTTTCTGTCCGTCTCTGTGTTTCTAGTTCTCTATCTTAGATTAGGTACTTATACTCATCCTATTGAGATACTGTCACATCTTGGGTTTATGCTCTCACAATCTTTAATATGTTTGTTAAGCTTCGCCCCTGTGAGGCAGGGTAGGGCTATTGTCCCTGTTTTATAGCTGAGAAACAGACACAGGAAGGCTGTGACGGAACAGAGAACTGAACCCAGTCTCGCAGTTCCCGGGCTTGTGCTTTCTTAACGCTCTATTTAATATCAGGTTTCAAAACAAGTTATCATGCCAAGAAATGTCACAATTATAAACATTTTGGTGGGTGTCTCCTTGATAAACCCATCTTTTCAGCCGAGGCACATTTCCCATCTAGACTGAAAGCAAAGCGTTGTCTCCTTGCAATATTGTTAATCTGTTATTAAGGGGGAAAAAATCTTAACACCAGGCTTGGTGCTTCATTGCATTTTTGTTAGCCCTGAATAGAATTATGCATCATGAATAAAAACTGCTGTCAACATGCATTGGTTTCAAAACATTTGAGCATATGGTATGTGATTATCTGTATTGTCAAATGCAATAAAGTGAATTTGGATATAATAAAAAATGTAATATTTTAGAAATTTGGTAATAAACTGTAGAAGAATTGACAGGCGGAGACTCTCTGAGGCCTGTAGGCAAATACATAGAAATGGCAGGACTTTTCAGCACAGCATGGAGTGGTCACAACAGATGAATTAGAAAAGAGCTTTGTTTTAATTCATGAACCTAACCTGGTTAACTAAAATCTGTGGCGCAATAGCTTTTCATCCCAGCATTTGCAGGGGAGAGTGACCTTTCTGTGGCTACTTGCTGCCCTTTTCAGCAGTGTTTCCCTTTGTTCTCACCCACTGCTTGGTGGATATACAGCTTCAAAGTAATTGAACTTGACTGATGGTTACCAATTTGGAATAATAACTGAGGCCCAATAGAGGCCAAAATAGAAGAAGCAGTATTGTCTTGTGATTAGAAAGGAGGGCTGGGAGCCAGGACTCTTGGGTTCTGCTCCCATCTTTGCTACTGATTCACTGCATTATGTTGGGCGGGACACTTGCCTTGTGCCTCACTTTCCCTGACTGTGGAAATCAGGACAATAACTTTATCTCAGAAGAGAGTGAGAGACTAAATTAAAATTTACAGCATCCGCTTGTGAAAGGTACGGTAGAAGCAGAGAATTGTGACATATAATAATATGCCCCAGGCACTCAGGAGCTCTGTGACGTGAAAACGAGATTCCATCAAGCACTGTATGGACCATTTGTTGCAGATACCACTGATGATAGAAGAGGTTTGGTCACCTGGTAGTTAGAGAATGAGGCCAAAGGTCAGGAAACATGAATTCTGCCCACATTGCTGCTGACTCTGACCTTCAGCATGTCCTGCCTAATCTCTGTGCCTTGATTTCCCACTCTGTAAAATTTGAATAACACCCTTCCTTCCGTCCTCCTTCATAGAGCACTCTTCCTCTAAAGAAAGGTGCTATATATGTACTTTCGATTGTTATTTCCAACACACATTGCGATTGCTCCTAAACAGGGATCTCTGTTAAGCAACCGGAGGACACTCCCTTGCTCAAAGCAGAAGATGTTTAGCACTTCCATCCCTTTCTGCATAGAAGGATCTTGTTTTCATATGTGGCCTGGATCGTGCACATTAAAGGTCTTGCTGATGAACCTGAAAAAAGTAGCTTTCACGTGTGATGGAAAATTCACTTGGTAGATATAGATAGATTAATTGAATTTAAAAGCAATTTGGAACTTTTAAAATTTCCTTCTTGGTGGTTAAAGAAGGCCAATTTATATCAAGCTCCCCGGTTTTTCATTATGACTCCTTGGAGGGCCAGAACCAGAGCATCTCGGTCATCAGATGAAGGTACAGGGACGGTGAGGAATATTGAATAGAGAGAGTTTTTCACCCAAGTGTTATCCAAAGTTGGAGTTAAATAGGTATTAACAAAAAAGCAAAGACGTAATAGAGATTTAGATAATGTAACTAAAACCCCTTCCCCTCTCTCTAACTCACATTTTAGTCTCCTGTGGTGCCGCAATTAGATTAGTTTTAGAATTCTCCAGCAAAAACCTAGATGTTAAGACATGATATTTCTAATGTAGAAAGCCAAGCAGGAAACAGAAAACACTGTTGGGGAGGTTAGAGGGGAAAGAAACTTTCAGGTCTTCTTTATAGACAGAAATGAAGCAAGGAACCCTGACACGAATGCACCTCTCATGCCCATACACACAATTTTTCTCAGGTCACTGTTAATGCTTCTAAATGATCTGTGGGTATATTAATACCGTCTGTTAATTAACAATATCATAAAACTGGCATTTTGTAAGCTGCCATGTAGTGCATGTTTTAGTCATTATGTACTCAGCGCTTTGGTTTGGTTTCGGAATGCTAATCGAATAAAATTTTAATGAAGATTTGTTGCTATGAAAAATTTATCAGTAAGAGTTCAGGTGCAGCTTACATTAACGTGGCTTGTAATATGCAACGAGACTTCCCCTTTCACACCAAGTGCTGCAAATATATTTTAGTTAAAGCTATTCTTTTGATATAAGAGCAAAACTGAATAATGAACTCTTAAGTCTGTGCCATTTTATTACTAGGAGCAAAGGGGCTCCTACCCTTTAACTAAAAGTCGTATTTTTGTTTAGTTCATGCAGTTTTGCCTCTCCATTGATGCTCTGTCCTACTCAATCTTGGAGTCCACTCAGCTGTGAAGCAAGTACACAGCAGATTCCTGCCCTTCTCTGCCAGGGTGGATCTAGCTGCCAAAGCCCGAAGGAAGGAAGGAAGTATGTTTATTGGTCAGAACAGGAGACTGGGCGTTAGGAGTCCCAGACTCTGTTCCTCACTGTGTGAGAGAGGATGGTGCAGTGGTTAGGGAACTAGTCTGTTACTTGGGAGGCCTGTGTTCAATTTCCTGCTCTACCCAAGACATCCTATGTGACCCTTGGCTAGTCACACTGTCTCTCCATGCCTCAGTTCCCCCCTCTGGCCCATGGGGATCATAGCACTGCCCTACATCACAGAAGTGTTGTGAAGGTAAATTTAATTTAAAGATTGTAAGGACCCTATTACTATGGTAGTTGGGGGCCACATAAGTACCTTGGAAATGGCACACCTTGATTATCACTACAAAAGGTAATCATACAATAAAAGTAACCTGCTGTGTGCTTCCACAGGTTTCGGTGCCTGAACAATTTTCAGATGTGTTGCACAAACACAACACCTCCCGAAGCGAACAGGAACCCAGCGCCTTTGAAAATCAGGGTGTTTTTAGTTAGGTTCCTGAACATGGATTTTAGGATCTTAACTTTAAACACAGAAAATTTTGAAAAGTTTGTCCAGAAATTATGTGCTTCTGAGGGAGGAGCAACCACCCCCCAGCCTCTGGGAAAATCTAGGCACAGAAGCCTGTTGGAGTGGAGTTTAAACTGACCAAATGGCAGTTTCACATTCCTTAGATGCCTATATTTTTAAATACCCTTGAATGACAGTCCCTTGCAGTGGGAGGATGGAAGGGGAAGCTGAGCCTTGCGGTTCTCCAGAACAAAAGCAGAGGAATATCTTCTTGGTGCCCTTTATCCAGCTGTGTGGCTGACCTCAGCTCTTTGCTTCCCTGCTGCGTTAGTACTGAAATGCTATCACCTTTTGTGGCAGTCTCAATCTGAAGCAGTTGTCTGCCAATTTAATTTTGAGAATTTACTCCCGTATATTGGCACTTCTTAACTGTGGTAATATCTGTGTCTGTCATGGGAACCCGACTAGTTTCCTGACCAACCCAAGACGCACACGCCAAATGGATTTGTGAGCTAATCTTCTGCCTTGATGAGTGTCATTGAGAGAAATGCTGCTGTAGTGTAGAGCACGCTTTAGAACTAAATGAGGTTGGTATTTTCTAGCCTAGACCATAGGCATTCCTTCCCACCCCCCATTGCTGGGATGGGACTTTATTCTCAGTACAGAATATTATGCCTTCAAATACAATCATCAGTATTCCCGGCATGTTTTCATGTACTTGGGGTGTGAAGGCGGGAGGGAGTGTGTGCATATAAATAAAAAAGTATTTTTCTGACACACGTGCATATATATGAATGTGTGTATTATATATTTATATCTGTCCATATCAGTGATGGTACTTGGACCTGGCCTAATGGACAGGGCATTTCCTCGCTCTGTAGTTGAGTCATTTCACTGTGGCTGTTGGTTTGGTCTCAGTTGGAGCCCTTAGGCACTATCTTGTTACAAATAATGAATAATAGCTCATGCTTTTTTTGCAAAAGGCAGTGTTGTAATACTCCCGCCACCTGGTTCCTCCTTATTGTCCATGTTGCTTTCTTGCCTAGGTTTGCTTGAGAGTTTATAGTTGCTTTTACACCACTCCTTTCTGTGAGGTAGGGGCTGGGAGAACATCTGACACGCCGACAGCTGCGTGATGTTTTCTGTGTGATGGAGGCGAGTGTGTCACACTCCTTGCTGAATAAACAGACAGGCATGCCAACAAAAATGTAAATGAATCCTGCGGGTGAGGTTGCTGGTGGGACTAGAACATGGGTCCCCAGCATTCCTAGGCAGCAGTGCTAATTAAGAAGCTTGAAAAGCTCACATAAACACTCCCCTCAGCTGCTACCCACCGTTCCATGACTGGTCTGGAGCCAGTGCAGAAGGCAGCCTTACATTCCGTATGAAGACTAAGCACGAGTTCTGTATTCTGTACACACAGCTACTTTTTGGGGAGGAATCTCAGGTACAGTAAAAGTGAGCTGTAGCTCACGAAAGCTTATGCTCAAATAAATTGGTTAGTCTCCAAGGTGCCACAAGTACTCCTTTTCTTTTTGTGAATACAGACTAACACGGCTGTTACTCTGAAACCAGTAAGAGCTTTGTTATCCGGCATATTGGGGGAATGGGGCAGGGGTGTGTGTGCCAGTTAATCAAATATTCCGGTTAACTGAGAGTTATACTTTACCAATGGAATACCAATTTTCAAAGAATTAGACTACAATAAAATGAATCAAATATAAAATACAGTAGCACAGTATACAGGTATTCACCAATCCACTAGTAGTAATGCACTGCAGAGTGTTTGGTTTCTTGAACCACTTAGGCGTATACAAGTAAAGTTTTCTATACACTAGATTATCTTATGACACTACATATCATAATGGGCAGCATGTGGCGTACGCCCAGATCACTAAAACTTACACTTAACACTAAAACTATACTGAACATAATTTAATCTTTCTTTGATTCAGAAGGCACTTCAGGATCCTGCAGTGTCTCAGGGTCATTATCAACATCAATTATCATTGTAGATGTAGAAGGGGTAGGAGATTGGGCTGAATCTGTAATGACCCTATGACACACCCTGGAAACTGCTTTTTTGAATAAATCCCTGTTATCAGCTTGCTTACTTGTCTTCTGCCTCTTTTGCGTAAAAGTAGAGTGCAGAAGCATAACCTCCTGGGCAGTATACTAGTCCCGGTTACTAGACTGAAGATTTGTATTGGGAGATATCAGAAATGCCAGTTAATAGAGTTTTCCGGTTGATAAAGTGCCAGATAACACAGCTTTTACTGTATTTTCATCTGTTGTAGGGAAAAAAAATCTCTATATTGAATTGAAATGATGGCAGTTTTCGTCCAAGGAATTCAGATCTCTTTACATACATTAATGAATTACACACACTGCACCTTAGGGAAGCAGACCTCATTTATACCAAGTTGACAGATGAGGAAACTGAGTCAGGGAGCAAGAGAGTGATTGCGCATAGGCAAGATAGCAAGGCTTGATTTAGAAACAGCTAACTGCAGACCAGTCAAGAAGATGTTAAGCTCAAGCTGGCTCTGAACATGTTATAAAGCGAAGCATGATGACCCGGTCTTTGATATATTTGGTTTCAGTCTCTATTTCGTGCAGTAGCCAGCTATCGCAGCCATATCACTGTTCAGGTTTTCTCCAGTCTTCTGGAAGTCACAGTCCTTGAGGCCAAGCAAAGATCATGGGTGTATGTGAACTGCCTGGTGATAGTGTCCAGTAGGTCATTGATAAATACATTAAATAGGTGCCGGCACTGAGCCTTGCAGGAGTCTGTTCTTCTGGATGCTCCAGGTGCTGGTTTTGAGAAAGACAGAGGGGTTAAATGACTTGTCCAGAGCTATATAGTAGGTCAGTGGCAGAGTTGGGGCTAGCACCCAGGAGTGCTAACTCTCATATTCTTGCTTTAAGCACCAGATAACCCTTCCTTCCAAAGCCAGAAGTCCTGGTTTCTAGGCTTTGTCACTTGATAAATAACTCTTCCTCCAGTAAAAAGTTTGGAACCCGTCTGATTTTTTGTCCTTTGCTATGAAAATGTTTCTTCCTGACGTAGTAAATTCTGTTTTTCTTTGTTTTTAAGTTGAAGATTTGGTAACAAAATTTACATCATCTGATTCCTATGCTCCCCTACCCTTCTGGTACAAGGCTTTTTTTATTATTACTATTATTATTATTAATTATTATTTTAGTTTATTATAAGAAGGAGGTTTGACAGCCTCAGGTGTGAGATAGCTTACTAAGTAACTTTTTCCCTTCTGATTATGAGGGATGTGTGAATAACATAGAACCATATTGATTCACACCAATCTATGCATCGACTGTGTGAGAGCCACTTGCAATTCCCAGCAGCACCAGAAAGCTTTGCAACAGGGAGAAATATGACCAGGCAAGTTGAGAAAATAAATTAAACTAGTGTCAACTTTTCTTGTTTCTTCCCTCATTATTAATAGATGGAATGGGGCTTGTTTATCAAGAAGAGGAAAAATTAATTGACATGGACTTTAATATTATTATGCCTGGCTTGTCTGGTCACATTTCTTCATTTTTTTGAAAGGCATTTTATTACCGTTTACAGTGACCAGCTGCCAAAACTATTGGTGTAAACAAGAAAGCAGGTGCATAAATAATGCTGCAGTGGAACTAGAGGTTTTGTGCATCTAAGCTTAAGGAGCTTAAGTAGAGGAGAAAGGAGAGTCATAAAGCAAATACAGATTAGAAGATGAGGTACCAAGAAATAATATTAGAACGGATGTGGTACTGTCTTAATATTTTGTCATTATGTAGCTGTGCCTCTTAAATGGATATTATGGGGTGGTTATTTACGTTCATCAGAACATCTGTATGTTGGCAGGTGGATGAACTCTGGAACTGATAGGTTTACTGGTGATGGGGAGCTACTGTAGGCCTCACCCTGCACGGTGCACAGATGACGTGGTGTTGTGCACGGTGCTAGGGTTGCTAGGTGTCTGGTTTTTGACCGGAATGCCCTGACAAAAAGGGACCCTGGCCGCCCCGGTCAGCACTGCTGACTGGGCCATTAAAAGTCCGGTTGGTGGCACAACAAAGCTAAGGCAAGCTCCCTGCCTGCCGTGGCTCCGTGCAGCTTCCCTAAGCAGCAGCAGCTGCATGTCCCCCCTCCGGCTCCTACACGGAGAGGCAGCCAGGGGGCTACACATGCTCCACCACCCCAAGTGCTTGCTGTGCAGCTCCCAATGGCTGGGAACCGTGGCCAATGGGAGCTGCGGAGGCGGCACCTGCGGATGAGGCAATGCGCAGAGCCACCTGGCCATGGCTCCACGTCGGTGCCAGAGGGGGGACATGCTGCTGCTTCCGAGAGCTGCCTGAGGTAAGCGCCGCCTGAAGCTTGCACCCCTGACCCCGCCTCCCCGTGCCCCAACCCCCTGCCTCAGCCCTGATCCCTCCCCCCCCCCCCGCACTCAGAACCCCTCAATCCCAGCCCGGAGCACCCTCCTGCACCCCAAACCCTTCATCCCCACCACAGAGTCTGCACCCGCAGCCAGCTGGAGCCCTCACCCCCCCCTGCACTCCAGCCCAGAGCCCCATCCTGCACTTTGAACCCCTCAGCCCTAGCCCGGAGCCCCCTCTTGTACCCCAAACCCCTGATCCCTGGCCCCACACCCAAGCCTACACCCCCAGCGGAGGCTTCACCCTTCCCAATCCCCTGAGCCAGTGGTGAAAATGAGTGAGTGATGGTGGGGAGAGCGAGCGCCAAAGGCAGGGGAAATGGAGTGAGAGGGGGTGGAGCCTTGGAGGAGGGGCGGGGCAAGGGTGTTCGGTTTTGTGCAAGTAGAAATTTGGCAACGCTACGCAGCGCAAATGTCAACACAAGGACTATGCAGCTGCAGAGTGTGGCATGTATGAGACAAGTGCAAAGAAACCTGATCCTGCATTAACAAAAGCACTGCCATGCAACTGCCAAGTTATTCTTGCATAGCAGCAGAAGTGAGGGCTGAGAATTTATTTGCGTGCTGAAGATGGTGCTTAAACTCATGTCTCCTCTGATAGACGTTTTCTCCTTTCCATGCTCTGCTCTCTTTAGATTATTGTGAGGTCATGGTAGAGGCTTGGTGATTATAGTGTGTATTATTTGTATAGTTTCAGAGTAGCAGCTGTCTTAGTCTGTATTCACAAAAAGAAAAGGAGTACTTGTGGCACCTTAGAGACTAACCAATTTATTTGAGCATGAGCTTTCATGAGCTACAGCTCACTTCATCGGATGCATACCGTTGAGTACTTGTGGCACCTTAGAGACTAACCAATTTATTTGAGCATGAGCTTTCGTGAGCTACAGCTCACTTCATCGGATGCATACCGATGCATACTGTAGGTTCCACAGTATTCATCCGATGAAGTGAGCTGTAGCTCACGAAAGCTCATGCTCAAATAAATTGGTTAGTCTCTAAGGTGCCACAAGTACTCCTTTTCTTTTTGCAAAGACAGACTAACACGGCTGTTACTCTGAAACTTATCTAAAGTGACCACTCTCCTTACAATGTGTATGATAATCAAGGTGGGCCATTTCCAACACAAATCCAGGGTTTAACAAGAACGTCTGGGGGTAGATGGGGGTAGGAAAAAACAAGGGGAAATAGGTTACCTTGCATAATGACTTAGCCACTCCCAGTCTCTATTCAAGCCTAAGTTAATTGTATCAAATTTGCAAATGAATTCCAATTCAACAGTTTCTCGCTGGAGTTTTTTTGTTGTAATATCACAACTTTCATGTCTGTAATCACGTGACCAGAGAGATTGAAGTGTTCTCCGACTGGTTTATGAATGTTATAATTCTTGACATCTGATTTGTGTCCATTTATTCTTTTACGTAGAGACATTCATAAACCACTTGGAGAACACTTCAATCTCTCTGGTCACGTGATTACAGACATGAAAGTTGTGATATTACAACAAAAAAACTCCAGCGAGAAACTGTTGAATTGGAATTCATTTGCAAATTTGATACAATTAACTTAGGCTTGAATAGAGACTGGGAGTGGCTAAGCATTATGCAAGGTAACCTATTTCCCCTTGTTCCCCCCCCCCCCCCCAGACGTTCTTGTTAAACCCTGGATTTGTGCTGGAAATGGCCCACCTTGATTATCATACACATTGTAAGGAGGGTGGTCACTTTAGATAAGCTATTAGCAGCAGGAGAGTGGGGTGGGAGGAGGTATTTTTTCATGCTTTGTGTGTATATAAAAAGATCTTATACGCTTTCCACAGCATGCATCCGATGAAATGAGCTGTAGCTCACGAAAGCTTATGCTCAAATAAATTGGTTAGTCTCTAAGGTGCCACAAGTACTCCTTTTCTTTTTATTATTTGTACGATAGTAGCCTGTAGTGTACATCTGCACAGGGATAAAAAACCCATGACTGGCCTGTGTCAGCTGACATGACCTCCTGGGGCTTGGGCCCTGGGGCTGAAAAATTGCTGCGTAGAATACAGGCCCAATTGCTCTAGGTACTGTGCAAACACTCAGTAAGAGACCATGCCTGCCCCAAAGAGCTTACAGCTTAAATAGACAAAGGGTGGGGAAACAGAAGCATTACAGATGGGGAACTGAGGCCTAGAGATAAAGTGAGCTGCCTGCGGTCACAGGGAGTCTGCGGTAGAGGTGGGAATTGAATCTAGCTATCCTAACTCCTAGTCCAGTACCTTAATCATGGGACCATCCTTCTTTTATGAATAATTTCTGGGTGAAGATTTTATTTAGCTTATTCTCAGCCATAGTGCTTAACCTCAGTTGCTCTCTTGCACTAGAGCACAAACTCGTTGCTTTGTTGGATGCATGGACTTGTCAGATCAAGATTTATATGCCCTGTAAGGTGGGAAAGTACCTTTAGCACACTTTGCTGCTTTCACATAATTCTATGGCTAAGGGACAAGCTCTATGTGTGTGTGCGTGCCTGTGTGTACATGTATGTAGATCTAGCTACACGTAACTAAATATACGTGTACACAGAGGTAAACTCTTGACCATACCAAAACTTTCTGCTAACTGGCAAGAGAAAATAGCTGTGTCTCATAACAATGGTGTCATGTCGGCTTTATTTCACCAAAGCTGACACAAACCCTTTCCAGTGATGACAGAGGTGTGAAATATAGCTGACTTCAAGTGTGAAAAACCAAAACACAGCACACAGGAGCATGATTTTCTGAGCAATTGACACTTGGCACTTATTTATACTTCTGCTGATTTTAAATTGTTTTAATCTTGTATGGCTTCAGTGTTTCGCTTATTTGTGGGGCACTGTGGTAGAATGTCACTACAGAGTAACTCTGTTTAGCTACATAGTACAGTGGGTGGAAGAGGTGATAGCAAGCCATTGATAACTACTCTTTGAGTACGCTGTGCCTTATGGGAGTTGTTGTTTGGGTGCCTCATGTTCCCATTCTTCTCTATGGGATGGGCTCCCCAGGAAGACTTCATCTCCGACACCATGATGTACAGTCTCCCCTCACCATGATAGGAGCTTGTGGTGCATCATGGGTAATGTAAACTAGGGAACCCAGCCTCTAGAGAAGACTGGGAGCATGAGACAGCCAAACTACAAATCCTAGGAGGAATTGTGGCAGCATTTCAGAATGGAAATATTTAGGGTTTGGATTTTCCCCCCAAAATTAAAAACATTTCCACAAGAACCATCCATCCATCCCCCCCCCCCCCCCCCCGCAATTTTTCTGACCTGCTGTGAGCTGGAGCTTAGTGAACGTGACATAAATATCCATTCATGTGAATGCTTAGCCTTTCCAAACCAGTGTACAGAATGAATCTAGACATATTTGCTTTTGTCTGTGATAGTGTTTACTACATCAATCAGTCCCCCTGAAGAAGTTCTGGGCCCAGTTTCAGTGTCTATCAACAGCCATTGACCAATATGTGAATGGGATTAAATGATTTTTTTGAGCAGATGATAAAGGAATGGTTTTTTTCACCTGAAGGTCACGAATCCTGTCGCTGCTTCCTTCAGTGATCTCACTTGGCTCAGACGCTCTCATCTGGGGGCATTTGTTTCCTCCTTTATATATTTCCCCTATTCTTTGTCTTTTCTTTTACAGAAAGGATTATTCAAATGAATATTCAGTTTTATTCATTTGAATCAAGGGGGGAAAAAACCCAACTGTTAACTCTGTTAAATGCTTATCTCTTAAATAGAGCTAGTTAGCTTCCAATAATAGCTTCATTCAGGAGGATGCAGTATAATTTCATTTTAAAATGTGTGCTCCTTGACAACCGGAATCCTATTTTTGTCACCATTTTAAACAGCTTTCTTTGTTTTGTATTAATCTCTTTCGTACACTTTCTGTGGAATGTTTTTTGTTGTTGTTGTTGACTCCTGTTACCTCTCATAAGAAATAATCAACTGTGTGAGCCAGAAAGCTTTAGAAGAGTTTGAGTAATTTAAAAACGAGTGTATGTTCATTATACTGACTAAAAGGGCATGCATACAGTAATATTTTTCTTATGCAGTTGTTAAAAGTTGGTAGCTGGGTTTTTTAAATTTTATTTTAAATATACCTCAGATTACTTTGAGGTTTTGATTCCAGAGCAAATGATCTGTTTGGAGTTGATGCATTTAAAATATGATATGATCTCTTGGTGAATGTCCTGTATGTTTTAAGTGACTGTAAATGTGTGGATTATAATCTACCGGATGCTTTCCAATCCATTTTAAATGTCAGTGATCATAAGGCAAAGATGTTGTTGTGAGCATAGTGCCATTGATCCTATTGCACTTCGCAAGCTACGGGCTTGATCCTGCAGACGCTGTAAAACATACAGCACTTGTTGAAATGTCACCACCTCTGGGGTGGAGATTAGCAGCAGGGGAATTTGTGGCCATGTCTGATGTTTGGTATATAGGTGAGGTGGAGGGGAGAACAAGCCTTCTGCTTTGACAAATGCTATGTCCATATGTAGGGTGACCAGAAGTCCCGATTTTATAGGGACAGTCCTCATATTTGGGGCTCTGTCTTATACAGGCGCCTATTATCCTGTCCCAATTTTTCACACTTGCTGTCTGGTCACCCTATCCATAAAGAGCAGACCGCACCTTGATTTTAAGGGCTGTTGTAGAGTTCCATGCTTGAACTCAGTTGGTCCCTCTCTGGAGGCTAAGTCAGGATGTGACTATGTGGTTCCAGGGGCAGTAGGTATTACAAATCCAGTGCTTGAATCCATCCCTTCCTTCTTGTTTTGATCTGACATGGCCCTCCAGTATGGGTTCATTCTCTATAGGAATGCAGCAAACTAAGGTGGTTACTCCCTGCAGGGAAATAAAAATATTTTTTTTTAATTTTCCTCAAGGGCTGCTACAAATAGAAACTAGAAGAGGCGTGTGCAGTCATAGAATGTTGAATTCTTCTAATGGAGGAAGAGAGATGGTTCAGCACAGGTTGCCACTTGAAACCTATGGCAGTCCGTAGCATGATTTGAAACCTATATACTTCAGTGATCAGGGGTTTTTTTCTTTTAAGTTTTTGGCTAGGTTTAAAATTTCAGGTTAATGCCCATATTACAGGGACTTGGGTAACGTATTTACACTGGGAATTGCAGCTTTGTTGCAACTTCCTGATGATTTTTTTTAATCGAGGGCCAAGGTTTGGGGTTCATTTAACCTTTGTTTCTGCCACAGTCATTTGATTTGAAGCACAAAGTCACAAGAGTGAATTCACCCTGTAAGTCAGACTTAGGTGGTGCTGGCCCTTCCGCACAACAGTGAATGTCACCCATAATGAGCTGATGGTCCCATCTCAGCTTTATAATTCAGAACCCTCCTGTTTCCCTGTCCTGCCATCTAGCCACTAGCGCGCAGTCATCCTGCATTCTTCTTGTTTTCCTTTGTTAATCATCACTTTAACTAATTCATTGCAGATAATAATGCATCCACTAGGTAAAATGATTACACAGTTAAGGAATAGTATTTACTGTTAATTAATTGTTTCATTGCTGCTTTGGTTTTCCACAAGAGGAAGAAATAAATGTTTTTAGACATAATCAAATTTGTTTTCTCTCATCAAGCCAGATAGACAGGCATGTTTGAAATGGTGTAGCTCTTTTAAAAACCTGCAAATGAGTGTTGACACCATTGGATTGTTCTGTTATTCCTATTATAAAACCTGTAAATCCAGAACCCTATATGTCTATCTTCTTTAATCAGACAAATCATTTCTTCATAAACCTGCATTTCTGCCTTATGGATGCAGGTTGGAAGGAGTAACCTGTTTCCTAGGTTGAACATGTAATGATTTTGATGGGTTTTCTGGTGGAGTTATGCATATTAACTCTAATCTCCTGAAAATTCCCCTTCTCTTCTTGTTATTTGCAGTGAGACCTGAAAAAAATCGAAACTGAAATCCTCTACTGCAATATTCGCTAATGAGTTACTAATGATGAAGAAGTTTCTGGAACTCAAACAATTAATGACTTGCAGAACTGGACTGGACATTCATTCTGCTTGGCAAAACTGGTTCCCTGTGGTGTGCTGCTCTAATAACACCAATAATTACTTAACACAGTGTGGGTCCCTAGATTCCTAGGATGTCATGTTTAGTCCGTTAACCACAAAAATTTTAGTTGCAACTGCAGTCCTCTGTAAGGAAGAATTAAGCCGAGCAATTTAGAAGACAAATAAAGGGACCAGTTTGAATAAGATGATTCAAGATGCTGCATGCTTGAAGTACTGAGGAAAATAGCTTTCTGAACAAAGATGCAAAGGGAAATCTTTGGTTGTTAATGTAACATAATAGTCAGATGTTGTGACTTCTAGGATATTTTGAAACCATTCCGAGTTGTAATTTACCTAAAGAGAGGTGTCGGGGGAAAGCATTCAACAGTATTAAAATTACCCTGTGTTCCTAAACCAATCAACCGGTAGTGCTTAAACCTTGCTAGTTCACTCTAATCACTGAGAGACCCGTTGAGAATAGCAGTGTTCTGTGAATTTATGAATAAGCAAACACACATGCACAACTTCAAGGGCAATGCACTGCAAAATGTAGTTTGTTCACTTACTCTGACAAGCACAGTTTAGTTTTAATTATTTGCTAGTATGAAGTTTTTTAGCCAATGTACTGTGTGTGTTAAAGCAATGGAAGGCATAGTAATAGAAGACTTCACTATAGCGACTTAGCAGCTGCAGAATCTTTGCTAAGAATCAAAGTGAGGAGGGCCAGGTTTTGGGAATGAAGAAACAGGTTAGTGGATGCAAAGTGAGAATTGTCAAGGTTTGTACTGTGTTCCCTCATAACAAGAATCTCTGGGTTTGTACCATGCAACAGGCCACATGCTCAGTTAGCGTTAGTATAGCTCATGGAAGTCAGCAGAGCACCATCAATTTGTGCCAGCTGAGTATCTTCCCCAGTGTCTGTGTCTGTGAACAAGATACTAACTTTCTCATGTGCAGCTGGTTTATTAGTGCAAAACTATTTATGTAAAATAAACTAGATAGTTGTGAGCTTATTTATCTCCTGTCCCTTCACCATCATTTTGGTTTCATTTAAAACATGAGTTGCAATGGACTTTTGAGTACAGCATTCATTTCTGTTCCTATATTATCGTGTATACTTTTTTGGTACTAATTTGGAGTTTGGGTTTATTATATTCTTTTATTGGGAGCCTTCATGTTGTCTTAATAGATTTTGATATTTATCCATTGAGTGCTTGAAAGTAACACGGTGGTGCCTTGTGGGGTTTTTTTGTTTGTTTGTTTTGTTTTTAGAAAAGATGGCTGAAAATCAATATGCAGAGCTGTAGCTGGCTGCCAAAATTCTTTAGTGTGGAGTGTCTAAGATAGCATGGACCCAACAGAGTAAATACAGTGTATAGCTGGCGGGCAGACAGCATGCATCAAACAACCTTAAACTGGCCCAAATCCATAGCTCCTTTGAAGCAGCAGTAGAGAAAAGATGAGTGATCAGATCAGAGGTCTTAAAATTTAATAGTTTCTTAAAGGCCTCAGGATGTCCTGATGAGGTATTTGAGGAAGTAATTCAGGAAGAAAGGGACAAATAATCACCTCCAAATCTTGGCTGACCCTTAGGGTTCACTGTGTCAATGTGCTGAAAGGACAAGCCAGGACCTGCTTTGATCCAAGAAGCACTTACTATAGTGACTGCTTCCCTGTGAGAGCAAAGCCAGTCTCTTTTGACCTTATAAATAACAGATGACTAAATTTCTTGTTTGCTCAGAGGCAAACAGAAACAGAAAGTGCTGATACATGTTTGTGAAATCATTAGTTTTTTTTATTCTCACTGGTGGTGGTGTTGGGTAAATGAGGAATCATTTTCTCTTCCTTTTTGAATGTTTGTTCTTTGTCGCTTAATGAATCAACCCTAATGGAGAAGTCTCTTGGAATTTAAGAAGAACTGAAACCAGTAGGGTTCCACAGAAATGTAATAGGGTCTGTATGGATTACTCCAAACACCTATAAAATGTAATAGAGAATTATTTCTGTTCTCTAGGTTTTTGAGCCATCCAGTAGCAAGGAAATAGTTGTCTATAACATTCTATAGGATGGATCAAAAAATCTATAGGAAGGACAGAACCCTATTAAATATTGGATATTTAATTCATGTAATATATTAAAGTTTTCCATAAGGGCACAATAGAAAGTATATGTGTGTATGTATAGTTATGTGCATTATTATTATTAATAATAATAATAATAATTTGTATTGCTGTAGCTTCTAGGAGCCGTAGTCCTGGGCAGGATCTCATTGTGCACGTGTGTGTGAAAAGTGACAAAAATTCAAACCGCCTATAAAATGCCATATTTAAATGAAGCCTCTGTTGTTTTAACATAATTAATATTTTCCTTATACTTTCCTTCTTTCTCTCTTTTAATAAATAGGATTTGGCTTCGTAACTTTTGAAAATGAAGACGTGGTGGAAAAAGTCTGTGAGATTCATTTTCATGAAATCAACAATAAAATGGTAAGTTTTTCCAATATGCACGTCAGTAGTACCCTTTATCACAAAACCAAGCCCGAGTGGTCCATTGGGAAAATGTTCTCCACAAAATTAATTGTTTTTAGACATCCTGTGTCAGATGTTTGTCTTTATAGTGGGTGAGCACTGGGTTATGAATTTCGCTTATTTAGCTCTTACTTTTCCCACTAACCTGAAGGCATATAGGGAGGCTTTCCTTACTCAGGTACCCAGTAATTGTCATACTGGGTCAGATCAGTGATCTGTCTAGAGCAGTGTCCTGTCTTGGCCATGGTCAACACCAGATACTTCAGAGGAAGGTGTACTTAAACAAAATGGGGTTGCACAGGTGTATCAGAGAACAAGAATTTGACTCAGCAGCCATAGGGGTGAAGATGATCCGAATCGGGCCACTTAATTATTCTCAAGTGCCATAGTCTTCCAATAATCCAAGTTCCTGTCTCTCTACTCCTGATGATCCCACTTCCCCCAACCTCCCCTATATAACATGTGGAGTTTGGGAAGAGGAGTAGAACCCCATTGATGGTCACTGGACAGGCTTCTCAGCACGGGGGAAATGACCAAAGTAGCTACTGCAGAACAAGCTAATTCTGATCAATTTCCCTGTGTAGACAAGCCCCAGTGCTGCTTAATACTGTAGCTGTCCACCAGAGGGAACCAAAAAGAGTCATGGTGCACTTGTCAGCCTGCTACCATGTAACCTCATCTCTCTTTGAAAGCACCTCCAGATGCACCTGTCCTAATACAGAAGCAAGATGACTCCTGAAGTTCTTCTAAAGCCCAGTCTCCTCCTGGGTAGGGGGTTTCTCTGTCAGCAAAGCCACCTAGCCAGATGAAAAAAAAAATCATTTGTATTTCAATCGATGCAATAACTTTGATATTTTCAGTTAAAATATTCTTTTCCCTTTGTCAAAACATCCCTTGCTTCTCAAACATGTATTCAGATATGCATTGTATAGTGGTCTGATATGTGTTCACAGACTTTAAATTCAATAATAGAGCTTTTAGTGTGGATAAGATCAAAGCAATCTCCTTAGCATATGCTAGAGGCCTGATTCAATATTTGACTTGCTAATTTTTCCCAGGGCACTGAAATAATATTCTTCATATTGTTCCTCACTGCAATGTGCGTCTGAAATGAAAATAACAGCTCCTTAGCATGCTATATGTTGAGATGTCAAGCTCAGACTTTAAGGTGGGGTCTACACAAAGAGGTGACGGCTCTTACTTTGGGTCTGTTAACTTTAATGTACTTTGTGCCTAGCTCAGGCTGCCTATCTTAGACTGGTTTATGCAGAATTTTTTCTTTTGGCCAATTACATTTTAGTGTTTCCCAGTAGCTACCAATGACACTTAGAAATGCAGGGTGAAACAAATATGGGCTGAAATAACACCCCTCCCTGCCACCAATGCTTATTCTTTTGTATATTAGCTAAATGATGTTCGTCCTAATAAGCCATCTAATTATTTTTCTTTAACAAAAAGAGAGTTAAAGCTTATTGTAAAAGTGTTAATTTAAATGATTGCAAGCTGGTGAAGGAAAAATAGTTTTTTCATATCGCTTTCTGCAGGGCTTGCTTTATTTCCAAAAATCCCACACTGAAAACTGCAACAAATCAGTCTTGTCATATGACATCAGATCACTTGAGTAATAGACTGGAACTTGGAAATCCTTTCCATGCCAACACACCTTGTCACAATGGCCCTGTATGCAGATGTTTTTGTATAATAAAGACCTTAATCAGCATTGGGGGCCACTAGGTGCTGTAAAAACACAGAGGTATAACAACTAGCTCTTATATAGCACTTTTCATCAGTAGATCTCAAAATACTTTACAAAGCAGGCTGGGGTCTCTACCCCCTCCCATTTTTTGTTTTTTGTTTAAACAGACAAGGAAACTGAGAAACAAAGAGGAAAAGTGACTTGCCCAAGGTCTCCCCACTGATCAGTGGCAAACCTGGAATTAGGACTCTGCTCTCTTGAGTCCCAATTCAGTACTCTATCCACTAGACCACACTGCCTCTCTCTGCCTGTCAAGTGATAGCAGTAAAGATTCGCAGAAAGCAGTTAAAGTGAAGGGTGTGCCCTGCTATATCGAGGGTATGGTTATTAACTCCTTGTAAGAGCACACCCACAGGAACTTTCTAACCCCTTGGTAGAACAGGGCCTCTCACCCCGTGACTACTTCATTTCCTTAATAGCCTCTTATCTTTGTCTTTGTCAAATTATTTTCAAAAGTTCGAATAAATGACATCAGCCAGTTTTTCTTTATTTGCTGGTTTGGGAATCTGCTCAGAGAATCCTAATGGACGAGAGGCGGATAATTTTCCTTCACAAGAATTCATGCTGCTTTGTCCTTATGTCACGTTCATCTAGGGGTGGTGTTGTTCTATTTTGCAATTATCAACTAGCAGTGGATGAAATGTGAAATTTGGAATGATGCAGAAAATATCTGGGAGATTACTTCAGTTATTTCACACTATGTGGTTTTTCTTAAATTCAGATTCTTAGCTGATGTAAATCAGCATTGCTCCCTGGATTTCAATGCTGGCCCTCAGTGAGCTACTTAGTGTAATACAGATATGAGATGAAAAAGAATCGTGCAGTACAGTCCAGTTTAACTTCAGAGATATCACGTTGGCAGGACAAAGTGAGTAAGCAGCGGCCTGAGACACTTCATTTGATACATTCGTAGTGGAATGTCAGGTCTGCTGTAGAATTTCAAACAAATTGCGTGTTTCTTTTGCTGCATATGTGTCCTATATATTTATACATGATGGGGAGATCTTAAAAAGCACTCAACCTTGTCCTAATTCTGCTGTCATTGAAGTCAGTGGAGTTTCACTATTGACTCCATTGGAAACAGTTTTCGGGTATCATCAATTCTGATGATGTTAGAGTTAGGTCAACACAGAGTGCTTCTAAAAATCCCACCCTTTAGAATCTAATGTGGTGCAATTTTTCCTGCAGACATTATTCTTGCTAATTGGATACAGTGGCATCTGTGGACCATTGCTGTGTCTGTCACAGGTTCTAGCAGTCAAACACAGACACACACACTGGTGTTTAAGCCATGCTCTCAAGTGCAGGGCATTGGTTAGGAGGAAGGACCTAAACTTCTCAGGTCCTGCAGTTATTCAGCAGTTTCTCATTCCCTGTGGGGTTTGTACAATACATAGCTCTCAGTGGGTGTGATGTTGCTGCACCCCTTCCTCCTGGCTTCAGTGGGGAGTAGGGAACAGTTTTCAGCTGGCACTGAGCTTCTCTACTAGAGCTGCCCTTCTGGCTTTGGTTGCCTTGCAGTTCTGTCTTCATGGGGAAGGCTCAGTGGCTTTCCACACCCCTTACCAGCATTCTTCTAGGGAGTGCTTGGTTTGCATGTTCTCTTCCACCTCCTTTCCTCACTATGGTAACCACTCTGTATTCAGCAGTGTCCATCTTATTGTCTCAGCCAGGCAGCGGTCAGCCAGACCTAGTAGTCAGAGCCAGAGTCTGCAGTCATGAGACAGGAGTCAAGAGTTGGGTAGGTCAGGATATCATGAGATCAGAGGCAGGAGACAAACTGGAGATAAGAACCACGAGTCAGATGCAAGGGAGCAGGAGCAGGGTGGAGTCTAGTTCAGCCAGCTTCCTGTTCTTGCTGCTGACTTAAGTAGAGCTAGTGGGCCAATCAGCCTCTCTGGGATTCTGTCAATTGGAGCACAGGGGCAGAGCCTCAAACTGGGGCTAGTCTTCACGGATCCCAGTTAAGCAATTGTCAGCAGACTGCCAGGTACAGGGCTGGAGTGCAGCTGCTCCCAGGGACCCTGCAGACCCAGATTTGAGACCTGTAGGTCATGACACTTACCTGCTTCTCCGCTTCCATGTATTTCAGAGGCTAGCTGGCCAGCTCCTCCCCTCCTGACTTCTCAAGACCTCTTCTGATCTCCCTTTTTGGTGTTGCTGGACTAGGCACTCCTCCAGTGCTGCTGTTGCCATATTTACTGGGCCTGTAACCCTATGAGGCTGAGATGCCCTAGATACACCAGACTAACACACATGCCTCACCTTTGGGCAAGAACATGGCTGCCCAAGGAGAGAGGCACAAACTAACCAGCTACCCCCTCTGGTGGCGCTGGGATGCACGGTTAAGAGTACGCAATGTCCTCTGAGCCTTGCCCCAGAAGGCAGTTCAAGGAAAGAGGGGGTGGGCATTCTTTAGGGGCAAGAGCCCCCGCCTCTAGTTCGCCAACAATACTCACATTTCAGCTAGCTTCTGGTTCTGCTGTGGAATTTTACCCAGCTATCCTCCCATGCTTCCTGGGCAAGGAGGGGCTGGGAGACCTGCTAAAGGATGCCTGAGGAATCCCAGGTGTAGGGCCTGTTAAGGTGAGAGAGGGAGGGGAAACAACAAGATGGGGTGGGTGAAGATGTCACTGGAGCTTTGCACTGAGCAGGGGATAAAAAGGTGTGGGCGGCTGGCTGCTGTTTGGGGTCATGGATAACTAAAACGAATCCTTACAAACAAAACGTGTCACACCTGCTCCATCCATGACACGAAAGTCATGATGCTCTGAGCATCTTTTTCTGGATGCTCCTTTCACTGCACTAATTTTAAAAGTTGCCCACGAGAGAGTAGAGGATGCATGAGGTAGGCCCAGGACTGACTCATCTCACTGATGATGTGTCTGTGGATGAAATACCAAATCCACAAAAGAGAGCGAGAGCCGCAGGTGCCTAAAGATGATGCACAGCTAGTTATGGATTGCTGCCTTGGGAGAGTGCTTAACTTGAGTAGCTAGAAATCCATCCTGGGCTGACCACTGCGCAACCCGCTGGTAAGTGCGTGTTATAGGTCCCCCTTTGTGCCAATTTGCAGAGGATACAAGTTGCAGACCCCATCTACAGAGACTTGGTTGTTAAGCTCAAGCTGTAGCAACTCATGCTTTGAGTTCTGGAGGTCCCCTGGTCTGTCAGCGAAGAGGGCAGCCATCACTACTGCACCTCCAGATTTAGCAACTGAAGTTCATAATGTTGAGATCTCTCTCTCTCTCTCTCTCTCCCCCCCCCCCCCCCCACCATATTCAACAAGTTGTCATTCTGCATAGTGGGAAAATAAAGGTAACTTGGCTACTGTTGTTTGGGAGCCTATTTCTAGCTTTGCTTCTCACTTGGAAGCTAATTTTAGCTCATCCGTTCTGCTTCTCTTGCCATTTATAAAGCTTAGAATGTCAAACACAATAGTAAATGAGTAGTATGAAAGCGAAAAAGAAAATGCCAGAGAGGCATTTAATAAATGACGTGGGAGTAAGATTTAATAAATGTATGTGGGAGTAAGATTATCTCTAAACATTTTTTTAAAAATCCAAACCAATCCCAGGATATGCTTTTCCTACACAAGTTGGCTATTTTGCAAATAGAAACGGAGCATGTTGTCTGTGGGGGGTGGGGATATATGGTGAGGGTGATTCTCTCTCTTTAAAAAATTTTGTGCAGTGGTGTAGAATGCAATAGATATTCATATTTATTGTTTATAGTGTGGTAGATGTGATTGACCACATCTGGGCCCCATTATGCCAAAGGCTGTGCAGCCAGAGAATAAACAGTCCTTGATCCAAATAGTTTACAGTCTAAAAGTTAGAACAGGTGGATCAGGCTGGGAAAAGGGGAACGCTGGCTAACAAAAGTAATAGGATGCTTTAGCATAGATGAATACACACATTAGCTATTGAATTTCTCCCAAACTTCTGTTTATCCTTCATATGCCCATGAAGTAGAGGAGAATTTAGCACTTTAGAAAATTGGCCCTGGTTTGACAGCTCTGGACGTCCTCCGCCTCTGCACCTTCCCCCCCAGTAACATGCACAGCAAATGTGGCAGAAAGAGTAAACGTAGGCAGTAATGTGGCAGTAAAGTGTTGTCCATGCTGCCACCTCTGTTTAAACCCTGTCCTTGGGGGTACCTGCCTCTAGGGATTAGCCATTAGTTCAGCCATCTGGTTCTTGGGCTCTCTGCTGAGACTGTCAGAGAGGTTGCCACACACAATGGATTTTTTTTCACTTGAGACTTGATTTGAAGTCAGTGGAAGGACTCTGACTTCAATGGGCTTTGGATCAAGACTGAAATACTGAATAGTGATTACCCATTCGTTAATACATAGGAGCCACCAACTAGCATTCCGGTGGTGGTGATAACTTTCTGCTCTGAAGTGGAATCGATTAAAATGGCTAACCTAGAAGTTAGCTGTGCAGTCCCTGAAATCCAACCACCAGATAGTGGTCAAACCAGCAGACAAAAGTGAACACTATCTTAGTCCTTAATCACGACGACTATGTCAACAAGGCCAACAGACAACTCTCTGGCACCACTGAGTCTATTAAAAACTAAAAGAAGCTCCCATCCCCTCCCCACACCCCACAGTTCACACATGAATTTAAAGATACCGTGAAATCCTTCACAAACAACTCTACAACCCATCCCAGGGACCTTCTACATGCTTCCCAAGATACACAAACAAGGGAACCCAGGCAGACCCATCATATCGGGCCACAGCACTCTTACTGAAGGAAAATCAGGACTGCACAAAGGGGCAGCTTGCTCCAAGACACTACTGACTTCCTCCAGAAACTAACAACCTCTTCCAGAACACCATCCTTGCCACTATGGATGTCACCTCCCTATGCACCAACATCCCTCACCATGGCAGCATTGCTCCTGGCCTCACATACAAGATACTGCATAGCGCTCAAAAATCCACCCCAAAAACATTGCCAAGATCATCCATTTCATCCTGACCCACAACTTCACATTTAGCAGCAAACTTTTGCCCAAACCATGGGAACAGCCCTGGGTTTTTAGATGGCTTCTCAATATGCCAACCTATTCATGGAGGAAGAATTTCTGGATAGATGCACCATGGAACCAGTGATGTAGCTGAGATACCTAAGGTGATCTTTTCATCCTCTGGACAGAAAACCTAAACTACCTCATAGATTTCTGAACACCATGATTAGTTTCAATAATGGAACTCTACAAATGACTATATATAAGAAACCCACAGATCACCACACTTATTTCCAAAGATACAACAACCACGCCAGACACACTAAAAAATCTGTTATCTGTAGTTAGGCAGTCATATACCACAGAATTTGCTTCAAAGAGAAATTCCAAGGTACGCACTCAAACACACTATTCACTAAATAAGGACACTCCACCAGAGAAGTAGATCGCAACATGAAAAGGACCACCCAATTGCCCCAGGAGAACCTGCTTCAATAAAGGGGGGAAAAAACCACTGACCAAACATTCCTAGTTATCACCTATCACCCCACACTCGAACCCTACGGGATATCGTCAAACAATTACAACCCATACTTTGTGGGGACTGCATTCTGAAAAAAATCTTTCCTGACCCCCCCCCCCCTTTTTGGCCTTCAATCAACCCCCCAACCTCATCATCAGAAGCAAGCTCCCCACAGATCAGGACACACCAACTCAAAGTGGCACCAGACCCTGCCGGAACAACAGATGCAAAATCTGAAGACACACATTTACTGGTACAATGATCAATACCCCCACAACACAGCTCTCAAGGTTCTTGAGTCCTTTACATGCCTATCACAAAATGTGGTGTACCTCATCCAGTGCCCTAAAAGCCCCAGCAATAATTATGTGGGTGAAGCCAGACAATCACTATGCTCTTGAATGAACTCACACAGAAAAATGATAAAAGACCAGAACACCATAATCACCCATGGGCAAACACTTTTCACAAAGCAATCACTCCATATCTGATCAATACTCCGTCCTCAAAGGAAACCTGCACAATACCTTCAAAAGACGAATCTGGGAATTAAATTCATAATACTACTGGATACCAAAAATCATGGACTGGATACATTGCTTATTACAACAATTTGTAACACACACCTACCTGCTTACTCTTAATGTCCCACTTCAGACTCCTTTTCCATAACAGTCTCTTATTGCCTATTCCATTGCAAGTGGTCCCCTACAACATGTTACCCCTTATGCTTAACAATCTGTCCCAATTTATATTTAGTTCAGACACTGATTTCCTTCCCCAGACCTGAAGAAGAGCTCTGTGTAGTTTGAAAGCTTGTCCCTTTAATCAACATCAGTTGGTCCAATAAAAGATATTACCCCACCTAGCTTGTCTCTCTGCCATCACAGGACCATCCCGACTACAACATCTGTGCAAACAGTCTAGGTTATAACTGCCAACCAAGAGGGTAAAAGCTTTGTGTGTCATTTGCAATCCCCTAAGCTACTCAGTCCCCCTTTTTAAAAGCTGTGGTGTGTTTTTAGTAGGTGTAGTAGAATAGTAACCCGAGTCCCCAGCTGAAATCGGGGTTCTGCTGTAGACAAGCATAATAAGCAGCAGTGACTGCCCCTAAGAGCTTATAATAACAATAGACTGTAAGGGTGGGCAGGGAAACCGAGGAGAAGAGACTTGTCAGAGGTCAATGGTTGAATCAAGAATTCCTATCTCCCAGTACAGTGCACCATCTACTAGACAACACTGCCCGTTTTACTTTCGCTCTTTGCACTGTTTATTTTTCTTCTCTATACGCACTGTCGTTCTGTATGCATTTTAATAACGATTAATGTAAAAGATACTAAGATTTTATTGTAGGTGGCAATATGCCCCGGGCTGCTAGACAGTTGAGGAGTGCAGTGCGGAGAAGCAGGCTTTCTGGGCACAATGTGGAAAATTGGCTTTTTGCAGGGTTTGTCTTCAAAGAGACTTACCAAGTGGCCTTGCCATCAGTGCACACACATCATTTGAGAAACGGTTGGTGATTTAATGTGGCCATAAGGTTGCAGTTGGGCTGTAACCTTGGCTTGCCCTACAGACATGTAAAGGGACATTTTAAAGGCCCACAGGTTGAAGGGAAATAGCCAATGGAAAGTTATAGCCAAGCTAAGTGATAATGACTAGGACAGGAGAAGCCCTGCTTCTATATGCATGTAAATATATTTAGTTTTTGAGCAGTCTTCTATCTTCTCTATTTAGTGCCTCAATAACAGCACTTTGTCCTTTTCTAGTACCTTTTGTATGAAGATCTCAAAGCACAGACGCTTGTTATGCTCAACAGCACTCTGCAAGATAGGTATTATCACTCCCCATTTACATGGGTAAACTGAGTCACAAAAAGGTTTACGTGACTAGATCATGTATCAAGTTAGTGGCAGAGCCAGGAATTAAACACAGGAGCCCCAACTCCAGTCCCTAGCTCTAACACTGGGCCACAGTGGCTTTTGATGTGTGAGCTCCTTGTAGAAGGGGGCTGCCTCTTCATTATGTGTCCATAAGAGCATAGCATGATGGGGCCCTGACCCTGAGTGAGGTTCTTTGCATTACTGCTACAGATAATGTGTACAGCTAGGATGCCACAGATCACATTAAGCTGCAGCAAAACTTGGCTTGTTATCATGATCTCACATTCCAAAATTACTTTCACCAGGCCGTTGAGCCAAGTACATTGCTAATGGTTCTGGGAGATTGTTACGCCACTGTTGTGGACCGCAGTGTGAAGAGTCTGGCAGTAGTGATAGCCACTGCCTGCGTATGTATTCTCATTCAGGCTGGTTGAAGGCCTGCAGGAGAGGGAGTGGGAGGTGGCAAGGCTGGAGTGAAGTTGTTTTAGAAGCGAATGCTGTGGGATTGTTCAGGTTTGTCTGTTCTCTCGGAGAAGTGCAATGCCAGGCAGCAGCTCCCTCGGAGATCACAAGGCTGTGTAGGTCTGAGAGTCTTATCTGTCAAGTGAAGGACACTGCAGAATGCCTGTAACTTGGATGCCTTCCTCCAAAAGAAAGACACTAAAAGACACCATAGACATGGTGCATTTAACTGCTGCAGACTATGGGGTGTGCCGTGATTAAAATGGGTTTTCAAAGCCTGCTGGATTTGGGGGGTGGATGGAAGGGCAGGGGCGGGGGAGAGGGCTTGGCAAGGGGGACACAGTAAAGAAGAGGAACTGCTCCAATGCTAAGACTTGTCAAGTACTTTATTGGACAGGTTGGAGTGATATATCCCAAGAAAATATGAGAGATGTTGTTCCATTCTGTCCTGTAGACACTGACCTCCCTGTCACAGTTTGAGCATCTATTAAGTGACCAGTTATTTCATATTCACCACTTCTGGTTTGCCAAACTTCGAAGGGCTTTAAAAAACAAACAAACATTTCCTTCTATTCCCTCATGTAAATAGGCCTTTACAGAATTACTAGGTGAATATAGATTTTAGTATTACATGAGCAGTAGTTGTGGCTTGCAGTTGCATGAACAACATGGCATCTTCAGAGGTAAACTAATCCAACTTGCTGTCAATTATACCTTGCTGGCAAGACAAGGTTGCCTTGTCTTTGGGTGGTAAGCAGTTTTTTGTTCATTGTGAATACAAGAACACTCCCTCTCCCCTGGCCGCCTCCCCCAAAATAGCTCTGGTTTCTTTGGTAAGTTGTAGCCATGTTTTCCTGAAACATCTTGGTGTTGAGAGCTGACAGCTCGTTTTGTTATACTGGGTAGAACAGGCTTTTCACTTGACAACCCATCTTGACAACCCATGGTTCCAACGAGTTTGCCTGCTCACTCCTGACCCAAGAATACTCCAGTGTAATATTAATTTTCAAGACCAGACTAAACAAAAACAGTGAATTTTAGCTTCTCTGCTATTTTCGCCTTAGACTTAAAACTTCCTTTGTTAGGTAACTGAACCTGAAGAACATCCTGCATGTAGGGAAGGTGCCAAAATCGGGAGATTATTAAAGTGAACAGCAAAAGCTGAAATAAAGAATTTCTTTAACATCCAGATTTATGGGCTGATTGCCCACATTAACGAGGCAGTTGGGAGTGTCTTAACTTTGAAATATCTGTATATATTTCCACTTTGTGAAATCCACTGGCACGTCCCAGTTCAGTAAAAATGTCCTAGATTGTATCATATAATGTCACTGATACTGCATGGTTGTCTTCAAATTTGACATGGTCCAGTGGATTTTATTTGATCCCAGCATGAACCATTTGCTACATGATGAAGCACAGGGTAGGTAACCAACTGCTCTGCATTTCTCAGATCAGCATACAATGGCAGCTTCGTCTGGCCCGGGTTGGTAGTGACCAAAAGTTACCACCATCTGATGTCCATTCAAGGACTTGTATGGGATGAGTTTGGTAATCTCCACTGAGTTCCCAATGAAAAGGTCTCTCTTATCACAAGAAAAGAAAAACAATTCTGCAGCGGGCAATGACAGACCTTTCTGCTGCAAGTCTCTGCAGAGAGGTGTGGTGATCATTAGGCCTATGGCAGAGGCCAAGGATCTACATCAGCATGGAGAGTGAACTGCCTTCTCAGGTAGGGTTCTAAGCCAGGTGAGCTGAGACTTGGGATCTATTCTTGGTCTAGCTCCTGGTCCACTGGAGCAAGTCACTTCCCCTCTCTGTGCCTCAGTTTCTCCATCAGCAAAACAGGGATAATAATGCTGCAGCCATTTTTTGTAAAGCAGTTTGAGATCTATAGATGAGAAGTGTTCAGATGTTGTTAAAGGTGCTCCCTACAGATCAGACTGGTGGAAATTGACAGAGCAATGCAGGGAGAGCTTACGTTGCCGCTGCTTGTGCTATACACTCCTCTGTGGTAAGAGAGTTAACCAGGTTGCCAATCCAGCATCTTGCATGAGTATTAAGTCCCCACCCAGAAGGATCCATTCCCAGTTGAGGGAGGAATGCTTAATCCCTTGAGATTATCTTTAGTGTTGATTGGATATGTTCATTTTCAGGGTTTTAAGAGTGGCATATTTTTCCTCCAGTGAGGTTTTTGTTTTTAATTCCAAGTAAAAACTTATTTGCAGTTTGCTAACATTCTCCTTATGTCCTTGTGGGCTGTGAAAATCATAAATTAAGATCATCTTTCTGAAACCAGCAGTAGTCTGTTTTGTGGTTGCAGAAGCTAATTACTGGGTTATTGTTTCTAACGGTGTTAATCCAAACTTCATTTTCCTGTTAATTGTCCCTCTAGCCAGGCTAGATTGTGTTTTATCATTCTGAATATTTGCAATGAAAACTGCTCTGAGGTGTAACCAATGACTCCGTGACATTTTGAGCAGTGGTGAAGCTGAAGAATATGATTGAGAAATGAAATGATACACCTCCACTGATCACTCTATTTGAATTTGCCTGAGGAAATTGAATTGGGCATACTCCTGATAAATAGCCCCCTGATTAAAAACAAGCAAAGGGAAGTTGCAGAGGTGGGTGCTGAACTTTTTCATCTGGTACCTAGCGAGAACACGGGATTGTGTTGTGTACTTGTTGCCTGAGGAAGGACCCTTGCTTTTATAGGATGATCTGGGAGCAGGGAGGAAGTAGCATCATCGTTTTTTCCCCTGGCCATTCGGGTTTCAACAAGAGGGGTGGCAGCTCTTGGCCACAAAACTCAAATTCATGGGAAGCCTGCCATATTGCATTTAGACTCAAAACTCACTGGAAACATCATTGAAAGGGTATGTCAAAGATTCAAGCATTTTGCTTGAATTTAGGGTCAGTTTCCCATTCCAGCCCTTCTGCTCCTCCTTAAAACTTTCCTCTGCCATGATGTCCGCAAAAAAACTCAACAGTGGCTAGGTGGCTGGCTTGCTGTGACCACTGTTTTTATGAGGGTCTCATTGTTTCCTTGTGTTTCCCCCTATCTGTTTGTTGTAGCCACCTATTGTCTATATTCTTTAACACTGAAAATGTAAACTCTTCTAGACAGGGGTCTCCATTGTGATTGTATAGTGCCTAGCACAATGGGACTCTAGCCTCTAGGTGCTTCTGTAATGCTGACAAATAATAATAAATGATAAGTGTCCCCTGAGCTTCACTTTGAATTTAGGGGGGTTAGAACCTAAATGTTAATGACAACTTTATGGAGAGTAAATCCTTATGAACTGAAGTGGAAGCTGATGGTGGCCTGAATTGCTGTGAGGTGAAACAGTCCGCATTAAGGGCCACTCCAGATAATGCTAAGAAAATGGGGGAATTCTGAGCTTCATTCCTAGCTACCACAGCAAACAGGTTAGTGTCTTCAAGTGCAGGGTTGAATTTGTGGGAAAAGAGACACTCAGTCGAGTTTGGGGGTGTGGTAGATCCTGTTCTTCTTCCCTTTGATCTGTTTCTCTTATATTTATCTAAATACTTGTATGGTCCCTATCTCCATAGTATCTGAGTATTTCACAAACACTTGGGAGCCAGAGAAGCATGTGGCACAGAGAGATTGTGACTTGCCCAGGGTTATACAGGAAATCTGTGGCAGAGCTGGGAGTTGAAACCCAGATTGTCTGAGTCCCAGTCCAGGGCCTTAACCATCCTCTTCTCTAGATAGATGCAATATACACCACCAGAGGCCTATGCTGAGATTTTGAATTAATGAATGTGGAAGGATTTTTGTTTCTTTTTTCCTTCTCTTTCTGACTCTTTCTTTAAAAGAGACTGCTGTGAAACCCTATTGCTCAGTCTAGTGACTGGCCATGAAGCTCTCATTCACACAGCCCAGGACGTTGTAAACCAATAAACATTTTGAGGAGAAGGGAAGAGGACAAATCGACGCAAGTTGAGCCCTCTGTGCTGCTCTAAACAGCAGGGAGGCTAAAGCTATGAGAACAGACCCATTATTTAAAAGGGTGGGAAAGTCACTTGCTTGTTTCTCCCTCTGCCTGCGGATGTATTCCTTCACTGAGGACTCACTGCCACCATCACCATCGCCGAAGAGGAAGGAATACACGGCTGGTACTGCCATGGCTTTGCCTGAGTTTACAGGACATGCAGAGAGCAGGTGTCTCCATTTGAGATGCCTCTCTTGTTCATAATGTCTGTTTAACTTATTTCGCCTGCCTCCTTTTAAATCTTTTGCAGCTAGTCTCATCAGTCACCCACAATTCATATATATCCAGCAAAGAACACTCACGGTAACAATACTTTTCCTTTACATAGCAGCATCCTTCTGAGGACCGCAAAATGTTTTGCACATCTGAATTCCTATCCCAACACAGCTGTGTTGCAGGATGTGTATTGTCCTCATTTTGCAGATGGAGAAACTGAGGCACAGAGAAATGAAGCCATTTGAACAGGATTATAAAGCAAGTCAGTCAGTGGCAGAGGTGGGGTGTGTGGAATGGGGGTGCTGGAACAATTTGTATAGTGGGAGTGCTGAGAGTCATTGAACCAACCTGTATATGATGGAAACCACTTCAAGCCAGGGGGTGCAGCAGCACCCCTAGTTCCAGCACCTATGGTATGGTATGGAACCAAGGTTTCCTGTATGCTGTAATCATAAGGCTCTCAGATACTTCCAGTTTCCTCTTTCCTCTTAGCTCCCCTTTCCTCTCCCTGCTCTTCTCCCACTATACCCACTGAGCAGTCCTCACCGAGGCACTCACTGGCAAAATAGTGACATCAGAAAAACTCTAGAGGCATTTCATTCCAAAGTTTGATGGATTCTGGCAGATCTGTTGGCAAGATGCGAGTGTTTTGACATCGTTGTTGGCGGAATCTGAGCATTATTGCTTTGTGAAGTGTTGCGAGCAAGCTAAGTAAATAAGATCTGTCGTGGGGTTTGCAATAGAAAGGGGAAGAGTAGGTGGTTTTGTTTAAAATACTCCCATTACAGTCAGTTAACCTTTATGTTACCTAAATGAAAACTATGTAAACCTGAAATTTTCGCTGATCAGGTTGCCTAGGAACAGGCGGTCAGTTTTCATAAGACAATGAACACACAGTCACTGATAGGGCTATTAGGAACAGAGGCATTTAGCTGTATTATTCTACCTCCCTGGTTTTATTGGGTGTAATTACCTGTTTTCACATAGGAAGCACGCCCACCTGTGCCTGCTCATTCAAGTAGCAGGGCTTGTGGAAGAGATGTTCCCCTGCTTAAAGTGAATCCACCAGCCCAATCTGCATATGCTAAACATTGCCAATTCTGTTCTTCATTGCTGTGGGTTAGAGGTTGGTGTGTCCACAATCAGAAAAGCAGATGCTTTTATTATTTGTGTTACAATCGTGACAAGAGGCCCCAGCCAAGATCAGGGCCCCCTTGTGCTAGTCACTGTACAAATATGTCGTAAGAAGCAATCCCACAGAGCTTGTATTCTAAATAGACCGATTCAGACAAAGGGTGGGAGGGGAGACAGAAAAGTCACTGAGAAGTGAAGGGATTTGCCTAAGGATCAAAAATCAGTGGCAGAGCCAAGGCCTCAAACCCAAGTCTTCTGATTCCTAATTCCATGCCTTATCCACTGGCTTGGTTCTGGTGCATGAGACAAGAATCTGTTCTGAAGCTCACACTGTCAAAGTACCCCTGTACTCTCTTGGTTACCCTTGTGATTGCAAGATTTTAAAAAGTTATTAGTTAGAGATTTGTTATATGATGTAAATGGCTTTAAGAAACTTCAAAAGATAAAGGGAATAATTAGAAGAGAGAGAATGTGGATCATTTACTGGTAGGATTTAAAGAAATTCCTCTGCCGGGTAGAAATATTGATTCTTTATTCCCGTTTTAAAATGGAGCTTTCTGTAATGATCACCAATAGTCATTTTCTGTTATCACTCGTAATAGAACTGTGCCAATGACTTTCCTTCATTCATTCCATGCCTGCAAAGAATCATTTGAGTGTAAACAGAGCATAGGTTTTTGTTTCAGAAACAGGACAACTTATTAAACCTGCATTTTATCATTTTAACAGAGTTTTGCTATGTGTTTAAAGAGACATGCACATATTTATTCTTTTTAGACTCGTTTACACGGGTGGACTATTTTTAAAGTTCACATTCGGAAAAAAAAAGAAAGCTAAAAATAATTTTCCCCCTTTATCTAGCTCAGTTCTGCATTTGACATTTACATGGAATTCATTTGCATCTCATTTGTACATGTTTCTGCTCAATAGGTAGAATGTAAGAAAGCACAACCTAAAGAAGTGATGTTTCCACCAGGGACAAGAGGAAGGGCACGAGGATTACCATATACCATGGACGCTTTTATGCTAGGGATGGGAATGTTGGGTAAGTGTGAAATAGCCATGGAACTACTGAAAGAGCAAGCATCTGCCTATGTTGTCTTCCCCATTGTGAACGTTTAAAGGTGCAGAGCTGGTGCATGAATTACTGAGTTTACACACAGTGTGCAACTCTAAAATTTAAACTGTGGGAGTGGGGAAATAATCCTGTCTATGGTAAATGATTAACTTTCTTTTTTTTCTTCCTGGGATATCAAAATTTGCATTTAAATGGATGTTTTAAATAGCCTGTTTTACTCTTATTCACAAAAATAGAATGATGAAAGATGCAGCGTGT
This sequence comes from Eretmochelys imbricata, assembly GCF_965152235.1. Classification (NCBI taxonomy): domain Eukaryota; kingdom Metazoa; phylum Chordata; order Testudines; family Cheloniidae; genus Eretmochelys; species Eretmochelys imbricata. Next base: position 8,788,300 of record NC_135588.1, on the reverse strand, counting down.
TCATTCTGACTAAAAATGATCTCTTTTCCTTTTTAGAGGAATTGAGTCACACATTATTCCCCTTCTCTTAAAGGTGTCTTTGACAGTTCAGCATAGATAATTGAAAATCTTGCAGCTTTAAATGGCATGCAGGATGGAGAAAGCAGAGGAGATGCATAATAGTGCAGGTCGCAACAATAATTACAAGTTTCAAGGAGACAGAACGGTATTTTAGTTCGAAGTATTGTGTCCAGAAAATACTAATTAAATGGGATAAATGATATTTAATGGCAAAATTCTATTTGTGCAGGAGGTCTTTTAGTTATAATTGGTTCTCATTTGTTTCTGCCTAGATAGTTTCTTCTTTCTATATAATCTGACAACCTCTTTATATACTTTCTTCAGAGTTACCGAGTCAGGATGGAGCAAATCCATTGCCAGCATATTTTTAGAAAAACATACATTGTTGCTCAATCTTCCACTGCCCCCCCCCTTTGTATTTAACTTTTCCTTGGTTGACCCCTGCTGTGTTCATAGAGTGAGGGTGCTTGAAGGTGTTTCCTAGGCAGAACTGAGTCTTTCCTGTACTAACTAACCAAAAGTCCAAAGTCTGTGTGAGTTTCTTTTCCCTACTCCTTCCCTTAGTGGGTGGGTTAACCACCAACGATACTTAATGATGGGGGGTGGAAAGGAAATGCCCTTTCATCAGTAGATCTCAAAGCATTGTACAAAGGAGGTGCAAAGGGCATAGTTATCCCCATTTTTCATGTGGGAAAACTGAGGCACAGAGAGGGGAAGTAACTTGCCCAAGGTCATCCAGCAGGTCAGCGGAAGAGCTAGGAGTAGAACCCAGGTCTTCTGAGTCCTAATACTATGCTCTGTCTGCTAGGCCACACTGCCTCCCTTGCCTTCAGTCCTGAAACCCTTTCCTCTCCTTGCCCCTTCCCCACGCAGTGTTGTTCTGAAAAAGCTTTTTAGAAAATGTGACCCCGTAAGACTCCAAAGGGCAAATAAAAAGAACCCTATGTTTATACTTGTTAATTTCATGATTTTTAAGCCAACTTCATGATTTTTTTGGGGTGAGGGGAGGGCTGGCTTGTGAAGCGTTACGAACTGTTGTCATGCAGAATAATAAATAATTATTTATTTAATTAATAAGTAATAATTAATTACAATAATTATTGTACTTGGATTGGAGTTGAGCTTGGAAACTGCGATCCGAAGTTTGGAGCCCAATTGTGCTAGGTGCTGCATAACAACAGTTGGGAGGGGGAAGAGATCCCTAATAGCCTGGACTTCCTTCAGTGGAACGAGTTAGGTTAAGGGATATTGCTTCCCGGATGTTCAATCAGTGCATGCCAGCAGGCTGAAATGATGGTGCTTCCTGAAACTCTGCTGTAGCTGGCGCACAGGTGGGGTGTTGGTGTCCCACGGGAGAGGCTTATAACCTGGGAAACCAATTGCTACCGTGGAAGGAAAACAAACCAACCTAGGTGTGGCTCTCTTTTTAACGTAGGGATTTGTAAGTGTTGTCCCCACCTCTTCTCAATCTGCTAAATAATAAAGGCTGAAAACTTCCAAAATGTGGGTGATGCCTAAAGTGAGGCACCGAAATAAGACCCCTGAGTCCTTCAACGATCTCTGAATGGCTGGATCCTTGGATGAAGTGAAGCTCTGCATGGGTTCAGGGTTCTTCCCACATGAAGTTCATTGCAGAGTCTGGGTGAAAGTGGCCTCCTTTCTTCCAGGTGTGGAGCACACATAACTCACGTTGAAGTCACTGGAAGTTGGGCATGCTCAATCAGGCCGTTTATTAAAGTGCCTGAAGTCAGGCACCACCAGACTGAGAAAGGACTTTCCCAGGGTGTTTTTTTTTTTACCCAGAATTAGTAGTAGGTCAGTTCAGGGGCCTTGAAGCTGATCTGTTCTTGGATGCAATAGTCAGTCCCTTCAGATGAAAATATTTTATTCTATTCCACTTCCCCCAACTTCTCTCCCTTAATGTAATTCTCAATTTTGGAAATTAAAATTTAGGATTAAATTATTCATCCTGTTCTAGTAGACCCATGTTCATTTCAACTACCTACTTTCATGTTCCTTAGCACTTTTCTCTACGATGGTGTCTAGTTTTTTCTTCATGGGAGTTGGTTGAATGCAACCTTGTTAACTAATTCTCCAAGATAGGGCTCGGTCACCTGCATTTAAAAGAGAGACAGTGCATTATAGCCTAGGCAAAAGGATCAAGAGCAAAATTCTCTTTTCAGCTCACTATTGCAAATCCTGATCCTAATATTCTGTTCTTCCTTTGACATTAGTGAGAGATCAGTGCATGTTGAGCGAGAAGAATTTTCAGAGCCAGAGCCCAGCACAGTGATCTGAAAGGAGAATTTAACCCTGAGGCATGTTATGACTAATTTTCACTAGGGCTATCTCTTTGAATAAGGTTGCTTTGAACATTAAAACTAAGAGATGATGAAAGAAACCCTGGGCTAGTACATTTATTTCTGTTGAAAGCAAGCAATATGTATGCATTTTGGCAAATTCCTTTCTTGGCACACAGGTGCCTGTTACTCATGTGCAATGTATGACTTCATTAGATCAACCACACTGGTTCTGTTCCACTGGTTTTCACAGGACTACTCTTAACATGCTCTTATTAGATTTCAAATCATGGGGACTTGCTCTGAATGAATGACTGATTCATGTTGAAGGCCAGATACTTAATTATCTGCTCTAGCTATTTTTTTTTCCTTCTTCCAAGTTCCTGATTGCTGTAGTGGCACCATATTAAATAATTACTTGCTAAATAACAAAGTCACAACACAGAAGTCCAAGCCTATCCGCATGACCATTTTAACTCCCATTTTTCAAGGGTTGCCGGTAAAAGTACACTTCAAGGTTGGAAACTGGGCATATCAGCAAAAGGCTCAGTGAGGAATTTTTAATTTCCAACCCCTGGCAATGACATAGCAATGAGGACCAATCCCTGAGAGGAAGAAGGGTGTAATTAACCCATCAAACAACAAGGCATACAAAGTAACATATTGCCAGAGGGAGATTTTGAAGTAGCTGAATATTTTGCTAAGATCCCAAGAGGCCTTTGTCAGAATTACTCCATTACTAGCTTTCGACATTTAGTTTCACAGAGACTAAGTGAACTGGAGCTGCTATCGAAAGTTTTTATACGGGTCTCCAGAAGCCCTTGTCCAAGGTCACCTTCTCCAGATGCAGCTCATGAAAAGAAAAGAAAATCAGAAGAAAGAATACACCAGAGCACTCAAAGGAAAGAGTGCATAGTGATTCCCTCAGAGCTATTAAGGAAGTTGGTCTTCCTCATTAATCATTGCTGCCCCAAGGATATAGCAGCATCTGGAACCGAGAAGTACATAGATAGCCATGTTCCGTGATTATTGGTTGATTGGGACAAAATCAGAGTACTTTTTAAAAGGACACTTCTTCTCTAAAAGCGTAGGCAGATTGAGTCCTGTCCTGCGGCTGCTACTGGGCTGTCTCAGACTTTTTGTCATCCAGTGTAAGAGACATACCCTTCAGGGAGACTAAGAACATTATTTAACCACTCTGCCGAAAGAACAAGTTGGAGCTGTTTTAAGCCCAACTATCTCCTACTCCCTAGCGTCCTACTTCACTAGTGGACTCCGAGACAATCAACATAAATGGAGGATTCAGTTTGGGCCAGTCTCAAAAGTGAGAGCCCTGAAAACACAGCAGGAAGCCCATGCAACTGCTTGTGAATTGGGTCTGTGCCCCTTATGGTTAGTGGTAGCACACAGCGTACTCATCTGACTGAAATCGGAGATTCAGGGAGAGTTGGCTTCCCACAACACTAAAACTTGCAGTCGTCCAGCAGGCACTCAAGAAGCCACATCCTGTCAGGCTAATGCCCTGTTATCATATCCAGCCAGCAGCTCTGAACCACACGGGGCATCTTTGACATTTTTTAATATGGAGCATACAGATATGATCACATTGCGCCACCACAATGCTTCTGCATTGGTTACTGACCTTTCCCAGGTCCATTCCTATGGCCTCATCCATATCTAAAAAGCCCAAAATGGCATACGTTGCTGACAAACCTCCTCCAGCAGTGCCACTCGCTGGGAATGCCACAGCAATTAGAGCCCCGAGTCAAACTCATGGGGGTTTTCAGTGGAATGCACCTGGCTGTGGAACTTCCTACCCCGAGCGACTCAGCTGACCTGAGTCTTGCCAGGACTCCTCTCTTTCAGCACTCTTCCTGCAGTGATGGGCACCTTAGAAGTGCCGATGTTAATAATAAAGCTGGACCCCTTTAATTTGCAAACCCCTCCAGAGACCAAAATGCTCAGCCAACAAAGGGTATATACTTGGAACGCTACCTGATGTGAACACCGAATTTCAGAAAGTCTCCAAGAGACTTTTTATATCATTGCATAAGCCAGATTGGGGCTCTGCATTACTGCACACGTTCAATTTAGGTAGGCTGAGCTCATGCATAAAAGAAGCTTGTGCCCTTCAAGGAAAGTCATTCCTTCCCCCCTCCCTCCCATATCAGAGTCTGTTTAATGGAGAAGCTGCCTCTGAGACAAAATTAGGAAAGGGGAACTCTTTATTAGGCATACATTTCCTGGGTGTCTTGCAGAGCATTTAGGAACCTTTCTAGCCTCCAAAATGTAGCACCCTTTGTAGCATTCAGCATCTTCTTAAACAGCCATAGTCACCATTCGGTTAACTCTTCCATTTGCTTTGTAACAGGAGGAAGATCAACTGTTTGGACTGAAAGAGAGGAAGAGAGAACATGTCTGCTCTGTAGCAGATGTTCCTCTGTCGTAGTTTCTCCTCAGTACATAATCTCCCCCATTCACCACTGGGAATTATCTTTGTTTTGCATTCACATTGACTATGGGTTCTCATAGCCACCCTCCCTTTCTGCATGGGCATCCCAAAACCTTTAATTTTGTAATGTGGTACATGATGGAAAAGATTGAAAGCCACTGATCTAGTCCATCTGTGAGATTAGAGTGCTCCTCATACGCCAGAGTCCAATCATTTTGGAGTGGTTGGAAACTGAAAGATGCCTCTCAGTCAAAAATCACCTCCCCTTAATAATAATGCTGCTATGTATAAACATCAGAGGACCTGGACGCTTTACAATTGACATCGCCACTCACAGTACAAGCACAAGGTGGTGGAGAAATCGTTTGTCATGGCTGAAGAGCTTGGAAGAGGGAATGTGCTTTGAAGGAGGTTGTTTCCACACAGAAGAAAGTGAGAGTTCTTCAAGGGCGAAGAAGAGGCATAAGAGAAGATGTGAAGATGTTTGGGAGAGGGATGCAAAGGGAGATGTTGTTTAAATAGTGCCTTTCCTCACAAAGGAGGCTTGAGCAAACACCAACTATTGCATCCAGCTACCTCTGCAGCCCACTGCACAATAGGGTGGGGGAACATTTTGGCCAGAGACAGGCAAGCAAACTATTACTGAAAGCATTGTGAGGTCCTTACTATCCATCCAGAGGTGCCAGGGCCTTGATTTTAAGATCTCCTCAGAAACTGAGAATCATGTGTTTATCTACCTTGGAAGGATGAATGGCTGAGTCAGCCCTGCTGGGATTTGATCCTATTATACTAGGTATTTTAAACATGAGATTTAGGTATAGTTTACCTGGGGGATTCTTGCACCAGCATAGCTGCCAGTGCAACCTGCTGGCAGAGACGTACTGCAATGTTGTAATAAATGCCTTGCACCACAATGCAAATCATTTCTTATACCAATGCAGGATGGCTATGATAGATACTAGCTTCGGCACAGTATTGCACTGGTGTCAAATAACCACAGTGTAAACAAGCGCTTTGAGGACTAAGCCATCTCTTCCAGCATCTTAAAATTTAGAGTAATTTATAATTTATGCTGGCACAAGAATACCTGAAATGGGATGTCTTCGGTACCGGGCCGTTTTTATAAACCAGAGAAAACGCCTTAAACAACTGCTTTGACAGCAGCTCTTCACAACAAGCTGCATAATCAGAAGTTGCTGGGTTAACTCTTCCCTAGATACATCATATCCTTCAAATAATAACGCAGATAAGCCACTGAGCACTGCTTACTTGTGTTGGGGAAACTATAATTTGCTTTTATTGATTTGAACATTTGAATTGATTTTAAAAGCAAAGATCTGCGAGCCTGGACGTGTTCAGACTGTTCACATCTCAACAGTGAGTTTTGTTTATCTTGCACTGCCCATCATGCAGGTAAAGACAAAAAACTTCCGGGTGCAGCGCTGCTGATCTGTTGATTGTGTGGACACTTTTGTTGGTTTTTTTGTTTTGTTTTTGGTGGGAAACTTTAAAATATATTCTTTCTCTTCCTCCGTATTAGACCAAATAAAGTCTTGTGTAGCATAAATGCTGTTTCTTTTTATGAGGCAACTACTTAATGTCGGGGTGGATAAACCCAACACTAGGGAGACAGGGGTCTGGGAAGAGCTCTGGGCCCAGGAACCCCTGTCCCAGTGGGCCTGCTTAGCATGCTCCAGTTGGAGCAGGGCTTAACAGGTAGGGTGACCTGGTGTATGGTTTTTGACCGGAACACCCAGTCGAAAAGGGACCCTGGCAGCTCCGTGTGCTGCCCCGAGCACTGGCTCCGCACTAACATTGGCTGGGAACTGGCCAATGGGAGGTGGGAGGATGGTGCCTGCAGGCGAGAGCAGCACACAGAGCCGCCTGCACGCCTCCACCTAGGAGCTGCACCTGCTGCTGGCCGCTTCTGGGGCAGAGCATGGTCTGTGATGCAAGGACAGGCAGGAAGCCTGCCTTAGTACCCCCGCTGTGCCGCTGACCGGGAGCCACCGGAGGTAAGCCCGTGCCCCAACCCCTCACCCTCAAACCCGGAGCCTGCTCCTGCACCCCAAACCCCTCATCCCCGGCCCCATCCCAGAGCCCTCACACACCTCCCACACTCCAACCCCCTGCCCCAGCCCAGAGCCCCCTCCCACAACCTGAACCCCTCATCCTCACCCCTTCCCACACCCCAACCCCCTGCCTCAACCTAAAGACCCCTCCCACATTCCGAATCCCTTGGCCCCACCCCCCCAGCCTGGAGCTCAAGGTCTCGGGGAAAGGGGCAGGGCCTCAGGGAAGGGGCAGCGCTAGGGTGTTCAGTTTTGTGCGATTAGAAAGTTGGCAGCCCTATTAGGAGGAGGCACTGAAGCACAGGCCGGTGGCTGGCAGGAGGAGACAGACCTGTACTTGTGACTAGCGAGGGACTATACCAGGAGGTGGGACCACTACAGGAAGCATGGACTCCTTAGCCCACGACGCAGCTTAGGGCGGGACAGAGCAGTAGGAAGAGACTCACAGGAGGTTGTTAGCTGGATTGTAGGTAGCAAATGCCATTCTTACGATACTCCAGAGGGCCCTGGGTCAGAACCGGTGGAGTGGGTGGGGCCAGATCCCTTACCTCTCCCTGCAGTTGTTGACGTGGACTCTAAGCATGAGGCTGGGGGCTCTCCTGCTCACAGAGTGGAAATGTGCTCTTGCGGCTAGAGCTGAGGACTGAGAGTCAGGAGCCTGGTTAAATGTCCTTTCTCTGAAACCAACTCCCTGTACAATCTTGGGCAAGTCACTTAAGCCAGTGTTTCCCATACAATGGGTCCCGACCCATCAGTGGGGTGCCGGAAGGTTCTAGATGGGTCTTCACACCTCAGTGGGAATAAAAAAAAAAGGGGGGGGGGCATATTGCAACCAGTAGCCCTCAACCGCTCGCATGCAGGGTGGTGCCAGCCGCTGCAGCAGTCTTCTTGGAGCGCTGCCAGCATGACACCTGGGCCCACTATGTGTTCCCCCCTCCGTGTGCCAAAATGGAGGCTCCTGCTCCTCCTGGCGCCGGGGCCTGGGAAGCAGGATGAACAGACATGAGGCTCACAAGCTGGGAGGGGTAAGAAGCAGGCTGTGGGGTAGGAAGCCAGGGGCTCCTGTGAGTGGGCAGTAAGAGGGCTCCCTCAGGGGCTGAGGAGCTCCTGCGAGTGGGCAGCAAGAGGGCTCCCTCAGGGGCTGAGGATGGCTCTTGGGGAGGGCTGAGAGTAGGGGCTAATGGGAAGGTAAGATTCTGGCTCCCCCAGGTGTATCTCTCCCAGGCTAATGGACAGTGCCTGAGAGGGAAGAGGTGGGTCAGGCGGGGAGATGCGGCAGCACGGCTGGGGGATATCACGGCCAGTGTCCCCTGGTTTAAATGGCCCTGACCATGCCACCATACCTCCCTCCCACTCCCCTTCCCTGTCAGCCTGACTATAGTGTATACGTAACGGTGGGTCACAAAAAAAGTGAAAATGCAGTTGGTGGGTTACCTTAGTAAAATGTTTGGGAATCAGTGAAGTTGTAATCGCTCGTTGCCTCAGCACTGTAAAATAGGAATAATGACACTTCCTTTATCCTGCCCTTTATCTACTGAGATTGTAAGCTTTTCAGGGCAGGGACTCCCTGGCTTTTTGCATTTGTGGTGCACCTAGCACAGTGGGGATCCTAGTTGCGCCTTCTAGGCACTGCTGAAATACAAGTAATAATACTAATGACATGCTGTGTGATCTTGGATAAATCACTCAGCTGCCCTGTGCCTCAGTTTCCCTGTTGGTAAAATGGCTATAATAGCTTCTTTACAGAGTATTAACAGTTGAATATTTATCAAGTGCTTTGATATCATCAGAAAAAATGTAATTCTAAGTGTAAAAAAAAGTAATATATTTCCCATTTATTTTGTCCTATAAACTGAATGCAAGTTTAATCTCTGTTGGATGATTTTCTATTTAAAGACCACTTGAATTTATTACACAGTGGTATTTGGCTCTGCTGCTGTTTTTCATGTGTTTCCTATAGCTACAATAGGAAATGCCTATGCAGTGTAATTGTAATGGCCAGTCAATGTGTATATATTTAAAACAGCGTTCACTGTTCTATCGTGTGTAAAGCCTAGGGGAAATGTTTTGGCGGGAATTTGTATGCGTGGAAAAATACAGATTCAGCAACACGGAAATGTTTAATGACTTCATGTCTATTTTGCTGAATTGTTTGTGCTGGAAGAAAAATAATTCCGAAGAAGCGTAAATATTTCAGTTTGACATTTTCTAAATGAAACATCCTAAGTTTCTTGGTTTCTTGAAATGACTTGGTTTTGTAATTTCCTTCTATTTTATTTACAAAAATGCAAAAACATTTAAAAAAACCCAAACACTTAACAGTTAAACAAAATGTTTTGTTCAACCAGAAACTTTATATATTTTTTTGGCATTTCCATTGTGCCAAAATTTTGAAAACATTTTGTTTTCCGGTCTAGTGAGTAAAAGCCCAATCTGCACGGGGGGAAATTGGGTGGCTGCATTATCAATAGCACATTAACATCTTGCTGGAAAATTTTTTCCCCCCAGTATTTTTTGGAACTGTGAACAAACCACATGACTACATGTGTGGCAGCACCTGTGGCAGAGATAAAGACAAAAACTTCACCGCTAAAGTTTAAGGGTCAGATTCTCAGGTGGTGTGTTCCACTGAGCATCTTCCGCCAGCTGAAGTTCTGGCCCTAAGTCAGCATGAATACTGGCAAAGCTTCCATCTGAGCTGTCTAGTTGGGTCAGTAATTTAACAGCAGACTAGAGACACTTTCCAACTGACCTAAGAGATGGAATATATAAGATCTGCCTTGCCATCTTCGGTTAGGGAGACAGAACTGAGTAAAAGTTGTGTTGTAAAACCGTTTTTGATTGCTGATTTAAATTTGCTCTTTCATGGACTGGACGATCTCTCTTCAAGGGAGGTAATCCAGGCAAAACCTTGATTTTGAGTTTAGCAACAAGAGGTAATTACTGAGAGATTGATCATCCGCTAGAAGTACTGAAGCAAATAAATTGCTCAGTGCCCAGTGCAGGATGAGAATGGCAGCTAATGGAAATGGTGGATAGGTCGGCTGGACCATAATTTGGCTTGATGAAGCATCCACATGGGCATGGTGCTAATGTGCTATTGATATGCAGCCAGCCAATTTCCCCCGTGCAGATTGGGCTTTGACTCGTTAGAGCAGAGCTGGGCATCGCAGCAGTAAATGAAGAGGAAAATTGAAGTAATGCTGTATTATAAATTTATGATTTCATCTGCCTGACCTAGAGAATGTTCTGTGATGGAAGATACAGATTAGAACCTCTATCCAGTCAGCTGTGTATTTTGTCTTTGTTGTTAGAAACGATACAGTCTGGGGGGGGTGAAGGGGGGGTCACAAGTGTCTTTACAGTCGTCTCACTGGTTGGCTTCAGGTATCCCTTTTTAAGGCTGTTCTATTAGGGTAACAGCATCGCTTGCCCAGTAAGCCTGCACAAGGGAATAAGGTGTGAAGTTCCTTGGGTTTCTGTGTGGAAGGGGAGAATGGGCTTAGTGGGGTTGCTACTATCCTCCTCACATAGGTGGGTGATCAGGGAAAGGAAGTGGTGGTTTCACTCTGAAACTCTGCCCCGCACTATGCCACCAGTGAGCTGTAGCTCACGAAAGCTCATGCTCAAATAAATTGGTTAGTCTCTAAGGTGCCACAAGTACTCCTTTTCTTTTAGTGATGCTAATGGGGCTACTTAGTTTGCAAACAATCAGTTTATCACTATTATTGTTTTTTAAATGGTTTGTAAAGCTTATCTCTGAAAGGTCTGATTTAATGACAGATTTCTAAGGAATCCTGCTGTTGAGCTGTGAAATAAATATTCAGGAGATAACTAATGTAGGTACATATTTATTTAAAGCACCAATGTCCTGTGTTATGGTCACATGCCTGCTTTTCTCCTACACCCCTTTAATCCCTTTATCAAAATTCATACAAGCATTTAATTTTCTGGTTTTAAAACATGATTAATAGTAAACTGTATGAAACACAAATTCTATCTGAAATGGAAGGACTTGCTGTGTCAGCAAAATAACTGTAAAGTATTTTGGAAATAGTCGCTTTTTAAAGAATAAATAAAAATAGAGGTATGAGACCTTGGAAAAAATTTTCAGTTGTAAACAAACAAACAAAACCAACCATACATATCAATGAGCTTAAAGCCAAATACAATTTCCTTTAATGTCAAGGAAAAAATTCCCATTGACTTCAAAGGGAGTTGCATCAAGACTTTGATGATGAGACAGTGGGTTTGGGGAGAAAGGCAGAAAGCTGATCACTGCCCAGTAATTGTGGAGAAGACTGTGCAGTGTTTGTTGGTGCTAGAAATATAAATACTCCTGATAAGACTAGGCAGGCGAAGTTTGAGAACTGTAAGTGATGTTTGAAAAACGTGCCAGCTTTGTAGAGGGTAACACAAGGTGGTCACTGTAACTCTCAGTCTTGGTGAATGGAGCACTACTGGAACCTGCGAAAAGGCAGTTAACTTATCGGCCTCGATGCAAATAGAATAAAGCATGGAGAAAGCACATAACCCCTACACAGCTGACAGAATGTGCATCATTTTAGACAAGAGTTTTGATTTCCAGAAGTGAGGCTGTCCAGGACCCTGCTGCCTTCAGAACAAAACCGCATGTTTTAGACTATGTCTTTGCTCAAAAACACCATGCTGCGGGGGTGGGTGCGGGTGGAGTTTGAGGGAGATACAAAATAAATGAAGTAGGGTCCTCGCTATCTGAACAGGAGGAATTTAAGAACATAGATAGAACACTCATGCAGATAAATGGGACAGGACTCAGGACTTCAGTGGGAGTCAGATCTACCCCTTAATCTCTGATCTTTAAACCCATGGGGCTTTAAATTCTGCCTTGATTTACTATATGTACGCATAGCTGCCACTGAAATTAACAGAGGTGGATGTAATTTAGCCTTTTCTGATCCTCTTCTAGTGTTCACTCCATCTCCATTCAGCATTCCAGGGTCACTCACGCTACCCAGTGCAAGGGGTGGGATTCTCAGGTGCTCCTGTAGACTCTTAAAGAGCCAAAAGCAGGTTTTTCTCTTGAGCATAGATAAACCTACTGTCTTTATATAATACAGTAGAATTCTTACCTATGATTGCCTATTGGACAAAAAAAAGCCAAATGGCACAGTCTCTGTGCATGACAGCCCTGTCTACGCTAGCAAATTGACTTGTTGCTCTCAGCCGTGGCCAGCAATGGATTCCACTGAACAAGAGTTCACGCCAGTTTACTTGTTAATGAGAATGTGACCAAACCAGCTTGCTCTAATTCTCAGTGCTGTTACCCAAATCTCCGTCATGCTTTCAGTAATATTGCTTGAAATGGTTTTGTCCTCTTTGCAACACTGTTTTCTTCCACCATCTGCAATGTACCTCTGGGGTTTGTAGCTGTAGATTTTACAGGCTTTTTTTTTTCTGTGTTACACAAGCATGGTTTTTTTCCACCATGTTATGTGACTGCTGAAACCTTATGTTAAATTGTACACCATTTGTTGTTCAATATATTTGCTTACACATTTTTATTTACAACAAAGTGTCCTTGAATGGTATTGCCCTAATAAGAAAATAGCAAATACTTTGTTTGATTGTAGCTGTTACAAGTCGCTTCAGGAAAAATTTCTTATCTGTTGAATTTTACTTTCCTGAAAAACTAAAACCTCTTTGACTCTCTAGTTCCTTGGTATTGCTGCCTCTAACTCTTTGATGTGTTAACTGTTGTCCTTCACACTCTTGGGATGAAGAATTACTAGTACCTTAATCTCCAACTGTCAATAACTCTGAAGCAAAGTACATTCATTGTAAGCTCTCCAAATGTCAGAGCAAACCCGTGTTATGTGTTTAGCCTTAGCATTTGGCATTTACTCTTCTAGCTAAAAAGTATGCACAGTCCTTGGACTTCAGATACCAAAGTGAATGTTAATTATATGAGTGACAGATCTCATATGCATAGCAAAAGGAGAAAGTGATCAGGAAGAGTAGCATGTGTCTGCAGATGTTTTATTTTCCTTCAAGATGAAAAATTTTCCTGCAGTTCTGCATGAGAAGAGTAAACTGTGTTCTTTCATACCTTGTGTAAAAGTCAAATTTCCTTTTCGCCCATCCAGTGTGTTAATGTTACATTAGATGTAGGAGCAAAGAGTAAAACCTTACTAATCTGCCATTTTCTTTTATTCATATTTCTGCATTCAAGGTTACCCGAATTTTGTTGCAACATATGGCAGAGGATATCCTGGATTTGCCCCAAGTTACAGCTATCAGTTCCCAGGTATGTACATTTCATTTGGAGATTGATTGATTTATTTAAATCCATAGCTGCAAGCTGAGGCAGGAAAATCTGCAGGGAAGCATTTCATGCGATGATAAATTGTGACCATTTTGAAGATACATATATATATATATATATGTATCTTCAAATAATATATACATAAGGATATTGCCAAGATTGTTGTTAATATAATGTGTTAATTGGTACTGGTTATTTGAAAACAAAGTTTTTAATTTTAAAAAAATTAACCAGAATGATAATTTAAGAGCTATTGCCATCCCTTTGCTGGGGTTAATTTTTTTTCCTTTTTCTATGTACATATTCTACAGTAAGCTTATATTTGTTAGGGATGCAGTTCTGGAGTAAAAAGTCCAACGTGAGTGTATTTTATATAGATGTCTCTGGTGACCTTCATAGAGTCGGGTGTCTAATGGTGCTCAATCTAATTCTTTCTTCACGTTTGTTTAGTTCCCTCCACCCCCACCCCCACCCCTTCCCTTTTGTGTGGCTGTCAAAGATTTGCTGCATTTAGTGATTTCTATTCACTGGAAGTTTAATACTGCCACTCATAATTTTTGATCTCCTAAGGTTCTAAAGTGGTAGGCTGGCTTTTAACGTAACACAGCGTGGATTTCATCTGGGGACTTTGAAAAGGCAGTCACTGAAACTAGTTCTCCCTATATTTTGCTTTATGCCAGTGCAGCTTAGAACTTAAATTGGAAATGACAGATGATTTTTTTTTTTTATTTCACCTTAAGAATTCTAAGGGAGATTTTAGAAGCAGAGTCATGACTAATACTAATACTGCTAACTAATAGCTAAGGCCTTCCAGGACACCATGGAAAGGAAATCTATGTTGTGTTATACATTAAATTCATTAGCGTGCCATGTCATTTGGGTCACACATGATCAGTTCCACCACCTTGCACTGTTTATTTAATTGCTTAGAAAGAGAATGTTAGAAGCACAACTTTGCTCAGGTTAAGAACATAAGAACGGCAATACTGGGTCAGACCAATGGTCCATCTAGCCCAGTATCCTGTCTTCCAAGCTAGATGCTTCAGAGGGAATGAACAGAACAGGGTAATTTATTGAGTGATCCATCTCCTGTTGTCCAGTCCCAGCTTCTGGCAGTCAGAGGCTTAGGTACACCTTGGCATAGACTTGCGTCCCCCACCATTTTGGCAAATAGACATTGGTGGAACTATCCTCCATGAACTTATCTAGTTCTTTTTTTGAACCCAGTTATATTTTTGGCCTTCACAATATCCCCTGGCAACGAGTTCCACAGGTTGACTATGTGTTGCATGAGGAAGTACTTCCTTTTGTTTGTTTTAAATGTGCTGCCTATTAATTTCATTGGGTGACCCCTGGTTCTTGTGTTATGTGAAGGGGTAAATAACACTTCTTTGTTCATTTTCCCCATGCCATTCATGATTATATAGACCTATATCATATCCCCCCATAATCGTCTCTTTTCTAAACCGACCGGTCCCAGTCTTTTTAATCTTTCATCGTATGTTCCATACCCCTAATCATTTTTGTTGCCCTTCTCTGTCCTCCTTCCAATTCTAATATATCTTTTTTGAGATGGGGCAACCAGAACTGCACGCAGTATTAAGAAACCAAGTTTAACTGTCTCTTTAATGAAAATGCTACAGGTAAAGGACAGGGTTTTTAAGCAAAGAAGAAAACAAGACCCTTATGGAGAAAATCTCTAGAACAATACTGGGTCAGACCAATTTAAATTCTACAGATAGGTTTAAATATTTTATAGAAAGGATTAAAATTGTTTATTAAATTCTATAGGACAGAGTAATTTCCATGTAACGCTATCTAGTTCCTTTGGAACCATAGTGGTTTCTATAGAAGTTTTCCATAAAGGGAAGTGTTGGTTTTGTTGTTGATTATTTTGACATTTTACAAATGTTGAGACTCTGGTTTCTGTAAGTGTGTAAGTGCTTTTAAGAATATCTGTTTAAGAAAACTAACCAAAAAAAACCCCTTTGTCTAAGATATTAAGTCTAAAAATTGACCTTCTTTGACCATTTTTCTATACATTTGCTCTTCTGGTAAGAAACACAGAAGGAATCAGATTCCAGATTGAGAACCAGCCTTCATTTCTCATGTCCCAGGCCAGCTGGGGTTGGGAGAGCTTCAAAGGCAGAAAGTTCAGCTCCCTCTTTGGCTCTTGTTAATTTTTGATCCAGCTGGGTGAAAAGGGTGCTGTTGCTGTATAGTGATCTCCTCTGGCTAACTGCAGGTATAGTGTTCACTTCCCCTCGCCAGAGGAAGAGTCATTACAGTGTGGGGCATCTTTTAAGAATGCAGCGTGAAGGGGAAAATGCCATCTCGGAAGAGCCTTCAGAAACTTCTCCGGCACCTTGTTTTATAGGTATTCCTTTAAGCCACAAACTGTACTCTTATTGCTCTGCCGTACGTAACTAAAAAATTGTATAGCAGGGGTGTTAATCGCCCAGCCCATTTGACATATACTGTATATCCAGCCCCCTTGATGAATGTGGATCTGTAGGATTAAAAAACAAATATTCCATTTCTGCCTCTTGTGCTTGTAAATGTAACATGACCCAGCGCATTGCTGTCTTCATTTGAAATAGTTCAGTGTGATGGCAACTGCTCCTGTGGCAAAGGAGTGCTAATGCTGAAGTACAATGATATCTCGCTGAAGTGCGTGTTTACAAACCACATCAGTGTTCAATGGCGGGCATGATTTGCACATGCAGTTACTTCTGTTGTGCATGCAAATTTGGTAAAAGCACACACAAATGGTCAAATAAACAAGGGCTGTAGTAGCAATTTTTCTAAAGGTGCCCTGCATCACTTTTAACCCAACGGAGTCATGCAGTGAACATAATTGGAACTTTACTAATAGTTTAATTGCTATTTATAAGGATCATATTCTGCTGCTGTTCTTTGTACAAACCTCCCATTGACACCATTGGGAGAACTGCTGTATCGAGGGAAATAGCCCTGGCTAACAGGCCATAATTAAAAATGTTGTCAGCCCTCTTCACAAAATAGGTTTGACCGCTCAGCTGTATGGTATATGTGTCATTTTCACAAGTACTCTTCATAATATTAAAGCCATCCAGATGTGGCACAAAAATGCATACAATCCATTTCAACACCTGTTTTGAGCTAATCGCATTTGAATATAAGGTGGTGAGAATTTTTTTTTAAAGTGCGTTTGCACATTGTCTCAGGACTTGGTTTTCAGGTTCTCATGACTTCTTGAATCAGATGGAGCTATATGAAGAAAGGACAGACAATGAAAAATGGTTTTAATAAACTAAATGATTAAAATTGACAGGACTAGCAACTAATTGTAAAGATATCGTTTAACTCTAACTATCATTATATGTGTTTTTATTTAGGGGCCTCTAGCTATTGCTTAGACTTGCACTTCATAAGAAACTGTGTAAATGTATTTATTCCCCACAAACAAATTTTTTAAAATACGTTGTTGTTTTTTAAAAACGCTTACTCCATTTTTTTAATGAACTCTTCAAATACTTGACTCTTGTGAAGCACATTTAAGGATCTCAAAGCATCTTATAAATATTAATCTTCACAGCACTCTCTGGAATGTTAGCCCATATGCAATATCGAATATTGGAGTGTCAGACCCCTTTTACAAGTTGGCAGATGAAGGCACGGAATTTAAAGGTGCAGTGGTGCCCTTACGGCACAGCTTATGCTAGGAGGTGGTGCCAAGGTGTAGTGAGTGCCCAGTGGCTGTTCCCAGAGTTAGGCACAATATTTTCAGTACTACTTAAGGGGACAGCATGTTCCAAATCTCCTGCCTCTTTGCTAGCCTCTGTGTAAGGGAGGGCAAGGATGGAGATTGTATCCCAGCTGTTGTACAAGGATGCATTGAAAGGACGAGAGCTCCTGCGTTGTTGTGCTGAAAGACGCAGGAGAACGGATTCACAATTTCACTAGACGCTACCACTTTAAATGCCACAGTGTCAAGCCAGTACTTGGGGCCATACCTTGCACCTAGGACACCCATTGGAATTGTTGGGAGATTTAGGTGCTCAAGGAGTGCAGTATCATGCCCTCAGTAATGCCAAATACTTGTATCAATTCTGCATCCTACTAGCTGCTACCACGCAGAGAGGGCAATGAACGATGTGCACACAGCTGTTCTGTCTATAAGACTGCAGTTCCCTGGTAAGGGAGAAGGATGTTCTGGTGAGGAAATGCTGTAGGTAGGGGACCAAAGTTCAATATGTTATCTGTATCACCGGAACTTAGAGAGGGGTTTTATATGCAGAGTTCAGAGAATATTGCATGCTAACATATCTTTGTCACATCTTTCATATAAATGTTGATTAAATTAATGCTACTTTATTGATTTGTCTTAATGTACCTAAGCTGCTTTTGTTGTTCTCTGCATTTTCCTTTCGCATCCTCTCTACAAACCTGAGACTGGAAGCCATTTTTTTCAGGGTTTATTTTTTGAAAATGACCCTTCTTCCTGCTTTCACAGCAATCAAGGTTTTGAACAGTACAGGCTGTTACAAATGAGCAGAGAAAAGGAAGCTTTTAATAAAGCATAAGAAATCAGTACACTTATTAAAAAAAAATACTAGAGTATTCAACAGCATAGGCCAAGTTTTCCAAGGTGCCTAAATTGCATTCATAATATTTTCTCATGCATGTTTTTGCACATGCAGAAGCGCCCCTTTGCGTGCATGGAGGTGGGGTTCTGAGCATGGAAACAGGTGAGCATGCAAACTTTGCAGAGCAAAATATGGGCTTGTATACCCTTTAAAAAAATAAAAATAAAAATGACCTACACACCCAAAACGTTGTTGTATTGTGATTAAAGAAGAACTGTTTGGGTCATTTCTACAAAATACTCTATTTTTTTTTCTTTCTTTTCTTTTCCTTGAAGGCTTGTCCCAAAACACTACAGTTTGCAATATCTTAGGGTTTTAGGCTGCTATCTATCACCATAGTATTGAAGTAAAAGCAGTGTTCTCTGTGGGATTTCACTAAAAAAGACGATCCCCACACTATTTCAGTTTGGCTGCATCTTCTCTTGGGTCATTCTACCAGCAGATCTCATGGCAAGGCTGAATGAAAGAAATGAGTTTGTTGTAGCTAAATGCCTTGATATGAGTACATACACTTATCCTTCATTATCTCATATGTCAGAATGCTACTTTAAATGGTTTGTTATGGAGCAGTCCTGACGTCGCTGCTTATTAGAGTACAGATGTGTCACAGAACCTTAATATAGTGCTCTTCTGATGTCTGTGCTATAATAAGTCAGCTAATTTCAAGGAAATTATAGTGTTCCTTGTATTATAAAAATAAAGTATTGCAAAACTGTGCTATTAACAGTTACCATTTCAAAGAACTGTATTATGGTTGCATCTATTTTAATATCAGCGCCCTTTAGTCCAGTTGCCTTTTCAGGTTACACCAACCATTTTCTTTTTCTTTTCTTTTTTTAAAATGCCAGCAGTCAATATTGTGTTGTAATGTGATATTTACTGTTGTCAAAGCGAAACAATGCTACAAATGTCATGATCCACCTGTTTGCATTTTTGTTTTGGTCATTTGGAAAGAAGGTTCTTTGCTCTCTCACTATTTGTCTGTTTGAATGATGCCCCCTCTGTCTCCTGTATTATACTTCGATCGAAGTAGGTGACAGCCCTTAGCTTGAAAGGCAGCAGGAATGTAAATCACTTTGGCAACTGTTCTATCTTCTCTCATCAAGTTTTTTTTCTCTAGGCTTTAATAGCTTAGTACATAGTCATTTTAAAATTATTATTATTATAATCACTCCCTATCCTGTTTCACTTTTTTATTTTATTTTTTTTTTTAATTTCTGGGACTTATCTTTTCAGTTTAATCTATTAATTTCTGTTCTTATTTCACTTTGCAGACTATTTGCCGATTTCACAAGACATAATTTTTATCAACTAGTTCTTAAAGATGCATAACAAATTAATCGGGGTTTACTACAGTGCTAATGAGAGAAAGAGACAGACAGAGACAGCCTGGGTGGTCCATGTTTAATATCAATGTCCACTGAAAAAATGCTGCTCTTACTGGCTGGTTTGATTGACTGGACTTATTTTTTTTATTATTATTATTATTATTATTATTATTTTTAAAGGCTCCATATCCTCACTGCTTGAGTTTGCTTTTTCTTATTTTTGTTTCCTCTGCTTTATATGAGTTTTTAATGCCCACACGGAATGTAACTCACAAAGAGAATGGAGGCGGGCGTTAGTTGACGTTATAAAGGCATGACTTCTCACAAACTTTGTAGAAATAATTTTAGGGAAATGGAAATTATGATGAAGTCCTATAAAAAGCCCCCAAACTGAAATGTTGATGCTTTTTGATATACAGCATATTTAGTATCAATAAAAGTCGTCATTATCATGCAGGAGGGCTGGTAACATATAGCTAAGATTATTGGGCAAGCCAGACAACTGAATCTAATTATTCAAAGTATTATGATCATGTATCCGTGAAAATTTAATCTGTGAAGTTGGCAATTGCATGATTATTACTTATTTGTTTTTACAGATCTTTCAGTAGTTGAAATTCTAATAACTGAGAGTTCTGTTTTGAAAACAGAAAAGTTTGACTATGGTGATGTCTCCCTGAAAGTGTTCATCAAAGTAAGCTGTGGGTAATTAGAGGCTACCAACCCCCCCACCCCCCACCTCCAAAACAAACACTAAATCATCCCATTCTTCCACACATAGGAAAAAAATAATAAAATAACCACCTTCAAAGCTCTTAGACAGTTCCCTGTCTTGGAATAGGCTATGCTTTCCGAAGTTCAGATGCTGTCGTCACTTTTACCTCCAGGCTTCACTTGTAAACCACTGGCAGAATTAAAGTTCTTGCAAGAACAGCAGGAACTGAGCTGCCAGCATGAGTAGTGCACCTCTTAACCTTTAACCTCTGCACAAATATATGAAGTGTTTTATACGTCTTCCCATTATTGGCTTTGTTTCTAACAGAACTAAGTTCTGAGCTGTATGGTTGAAAGCACACGTTGCATTTAAATTCTCCTTTTTATTAAAAAAAAAAAGTGCTTCTAACAATTTTATAAGTTTGTGAGAAGTAAATTGCATGCTTACAGTAGAACTGTAATGCATTTTAATGTTTGTTAATCCACTTGTTTAAAATGTCCGTGTCCAAGGCTCTACATACACACCTATGCTGTTCTTTTCATTAAAGATGCTTGATGTAATAATTGGTTAGTTTCCTTTTTATTCTTCTGCTTTTTTAAAATCTGTATGGCTTTTTTATTATTTTGTTTTGGTTTTGCTATGAATTGCTTTGCTTTTGTGAACTTTTCCTAGTGTGCATGATTTGCAAACATTTCGGCTATTGTCAATTTTCTCATTTTGTAAATAGTTCATCTGTGCTTTTTTTTTTTAATTACTTTTTTTTCCTGTAAGCAACTGAGGTAGAAAAAAAAAACAATAATAAATCGTTTACAATGGACAAGCTGTGTTGCTGCTCTCTTAGCTTGCAGTTTCATATTTTGGTTTGGACATACCAAATAACCAGTACCAATGACAATTTAATAAAAGAATAAAAAGATCATCACTTGAAGTGTGTGACCCACTGTTTGAAGAACTCACGGAGTGAATATTGCATATTAGATATGTTTACAGCAGAGATGATAAAACGAGAAAGACACATTTATAGTGTTGGTGAAGAATACCTACATGTTAAAGCAGCATTATTCTTATAAAGTCTGATTCTGCACCATTAACTTCAGTGGACTTTGTGCCATCGGCAGCAGTGGGGTGAGGATCAGATCCATACGCTGTTTGTGAACTCTTTTGCACTGATGAGGAGAGATCTGTTTTTGGAGTGAAACACATTTAAATATTAAAAGAAAATAAATAACAGCCCTGTCATCATTTAAAAAAAGACTACCCTAGGTGGGAGCGCAAGAGTTGCCCCGTGCAGAGCCCTTTGCAGATCAATACCTGTGACTCCTCCTTGGACGTTTGTAATTGAAATGTGTTTCTTTACCGGAATTATATTTTCCTCCATCATAGTCATGGTGGATTGTCATTGCAGGGTTTTGACTGTTGGAATTATTTCTTGGGGTTTTTAATTATTTTTTTCAGCACAGTGAAGTGTTTAGATATGGGGGGAGGGGAGAAGCAAATATTTATATGAACTTTTCAGAGAAAAGAAAAATGTATTTACTTATTATTTATATTACAGTAGTGCCTAGGAGGCCCAATCATGGACCAAGTCCCCATTGCGCTAGGCACTGTACTACCACGGAACAAAAAGAGGAGTCCCTGCCCCCAAATAGCTGACAATCTAAGATAACTTTTAGGTTTTCCATTATTGACAGTATTTTTAAAAATATGATTTTAAATCTGAAAGCCTTAGTTTAATTTCTTCCATGGTAGCTACTCAAAACCACGTTACCTTGAAGCCTACTTAGTCTGTGAGTAACTGGTGTAGAAAAGCAATATTCATATAACCGTAACTATCCCATATGCTTTACAGGTAATATAAAGGGCTACATTGTGGATTTGGGGGTGGGGAGGAGGAGAGTTGGGGGTGTCAGGAAGGGGGTAATTTTTGTAATAAATTTTGTAATAATATTTGTAATAATATAATTTAAGGCTCTGTTTGAGAATTTCAGAGAGGAAGAAGGAGGGTCGAGAAATAGTTAAAATATTTACCAACTTATGACGTGAAAAAGAAAATGCCAAAAACCTGCAAGATTTATTCTCTCCCCCCCCCCCCCCCCCCACGACAGCTCTTCACCCCTCACTCTGTTGTGTGCTCCTCACAAGAAATCTACAGTGGGGACCAGCATTTGATTGAGGAGAAGGGAATATATTTGTAGTCTGAATGCATGGCACAAAATAAACGTTTAGGTTTAGCTAGATATTATAGCTAGATAATGTACTTGTAAAAGAGGGGGAGGGGAGCACCATACACAATTTCTGAAAGTAAATGTTGTTCAACTCTGAGGGCCAGATCATCCGCTGGTGTAAACTAGCCTAACACACCTCAGCTGGTGCAAGTCAGCGTAGTTCCACTGGTCTGGTCCTAAATGCATTCTGCTAAAGATGTACATGGCATTTTAAAGACCCAAGACGAGATTCTCATTTACACTAAGGCCACTCTACACTTCTCTGGCAGCGTAACAGTGCTTTAAAGTGGGAGTAAATTATATTCACACTTGGCCCCCTTACCCTGACAGTGTTGTATGGAGGGGGCTTTAGTCAGGTCCCCAGTAGTTGAGCCATGTTGGAAGCAGTAACAAAGCTTGTCACAGTGTGATATTTTAATGACTGATCTTAATTTTTTTTTTTTTTTTCAAAAAAAGTAAACCTGTCTTTGGCATTCTGTGGTTCAAAGTATTGTGGCTGGGTAAACACAAGTCACGTTAGTAAATTGTTTAAACTTGTTATGGTAAGAAATGCAAAACAAAGTTAGAGCTGTTTCTCACTCTTCCTTCTAGCCCTTCCCATACTGCTTAAACGCTGATCTAATCCTTCCAGCACTGCATGCCTTTGTTCACCTAAAAAATGCTGGTGGCGTCTGCATGGTGTAAAATGATTTACAAAGAACTTATTAAATCTACCAGAGTAAGCTTAATTATCATTCTTCAAACCTTTCAGTTTTAATTTCCATCAATGAAAGCAAATGGCAGACTGGACTCTTCCCCCACATATACACATACAAATTAATTTGAAAGTTTGCATGTCTTTCACCTGGGATGAGACGCTGAAGTGCATGCATGCAGGATACATGTGCTTCCCATGAGCAGGGAACCCTTAAAAATGTAGGTAATAAAGTAAAAAATTAATATTTCAGTGCACATAAACCACTAACCATGAAATACCCCATTAAGTTCTGCTTTCTTGGCCGATTAAGTTTGGTGTTTTTTTTGTCGCAGGAAAAATTTTTACCTAGGTTTTAACCCCAATGTAAATACTGTAAGTAGTACTTTCCTTATCCGTACTAGGATCTGTTTTGAATATTATATTTCTAGATAGCCTTGTGGTAATAAGCACTTCCCATTCAGCCTGTCATTCATAAATGCAAATTATATTGTATACATATGCACACACATCCATCTAATAGTCTGTGGAGAAGACAGACAGATGGAAAGCACCACATGAAACAGTTTATCATTCCACTTAATGCACTACTAGATACCATGGTGATGGGTGCAGGTTAAGGAACTGAGTAGAATTCTTAGAACAGGTTAATAAAGAACCAGAAACTGAGCCAGTCACTCAGAAAGGTGCAATCCCCTGACGCCCAGCAGAAGCCCTTTGTATTCTTAGGATGTTTTAGCGCAGAAGAATCTCATTTTCACTTGTACAGGCAAGAGGAATGGTCTGACCTAAAAAATATTACCATGGCCAATAAATTGAGGATGGGATTTTCAGAAGCAATCGGTGTTGGTCCAACTTTGCTCCCACTGGGGTCAATGGTAAAACTCCCATTGATTTCAGTGGCAACAGAGTTAGGCCAACACTGAGCACTTCCAAAGTTTCCAGCCCCTGGAAGTTTCTGGTAGGACCCTTTGCCAGCATAATAACTTCCACGCGGTTTTCCGAACCTCCCACATAAGTGCTTGTGAAGTTTTCCCTAAATGTCATGTCTTAATAAAGTTTCAAAATTTACAAATGTTTTATATATGGATGCCTTAAAAGCCACTCGATAGAAAATGTCCCAAAGCAGTAAAGAACCTCTCAAAATCATTGAATTTGTGAGGGCTGTTAAAACATTCCATGAGGTCAGACCTCCCAGTGCTTGTCTGTCCTCAAGGAATCTATCTCCTGGTTAGGTTCTAACTATTCCACCGATCCATGACCCAGATGTTGAGACTGCTATCAGAGAGAGACAGGGTCATTGCCCTGAAAATGAGCAGTCCCAGGTGGAGGGGGAAAACTAGCCTATCTATTTCGTACTGTAGCTGTGTTGTTTGAATGTGAACTGGCCTCTCTGGGTTTCACAACTTCAGTGCAATAGCAGAGAGCGCTCTTAAATAGTAACTTTGGCTCCTAATAGGCCTCAGCTATAGCAAATGGAAAATTTAATGGGAATAATTATTCACAGGAGCAAAGAGGCATAAAGAAAACGCTCATGTATAGCAGAAATCATGGATAACCCTATAGAAAAAGCAATGTAATCAAATTATGCTGATTCTGATATGTCTAAACCCTACCCTCTAAAGTTAGTTGTAATAGACTGAATAGCATGCAAATGCTCATATAAATATTAAAATACAGATTTAAAATGTAACCTCATGTAATAAGCGGAGCCAGTCAAAAATGAGAACTTTTTTTACAAAAATATTCACAAAAATTTGTCCCCTTCTTTGCATTGGACAATTTTGAAATTACAAATTTTTCAATCTGTTCAAGTAATAAGATTTCAAATCGGGCAGTTACATTTTACGTTACCTCCCAGGAAACCTTTTTCAGGACCTATAATATGCAGACCACTCACTGGCACTGTAAAGGTTTAAAGACCAAGCACTAGGACTCTCTAACCTGACCTCCTGTATAGCACAGGCCCCACCATTTCACCCTGCGATTCCTGCAGTGAAGAGAATTATTCTTTTGTAATATGTAAGTGAACTCTGTTGAACCCAGTAATGTGTGGCTGAACTAGATCTTATCTTTTAGAAAGGCATCGATCTCGATTTATGGCCTTCAGATGACAGAGATTTTACCATCTCTTGGTAATCTGGTCAAATGGTTAATTGTCCTCTGTTAAAATGCATCTTATTTTCAATGTGATTTTTGTCTAACTTCAGCTTCCAGTCATTGGCTCTTGTTAGGCCTTTGCTAAATTCAAGAGATGTATACTGGAGCTAATACTGGAGATCTTCCCCTTTGTAGCACGTATACGTAGAGTTGGAGAATGTTTTTTTATAAGCTAAATGTTTAAACAAAGAAGCTTGTCTTTTTGGTACCTTTTGAAGCAACTGAAATGAGGTCTGAAGCATTGGTGCCACTTGGCTGCACTTGAAATATATGCTTTAATGCTATTCCCTTCAACCCCTTCCTTGTTCAGTCAACAACGGGTGGCCAGAATTCAGAACTTGCATGCTATAATGGCAAGCCTGAATGCGGTGACATCCCTCCCCCTACAATGATAGTTTCATTAATCAATTGTGTTTATTAAAAATGTATGATAATGCCTGGCCTCTAGGTTTAAAATGAGAAATGTTTCCATCAAACACATCAGTTTAGTACTGAATGGAATTAGTCCCTCTTAGAACATGATTTAGTTTAAAGTCCCTTTCACCTACGTCGGCTGAAGGCTATAATTCTGTCTGTTTCACTAGTTACTATTAGGGGTCTCCACATTATAAATCAAGGTAAAGCATTGCATGCTGGGAACTGTAGCATCTATGGACCACATATGGATTAACAAGGCAGTTGGTGGCCACATTACAGAAATCTGTGGGATGTTCATTAAACTGCTGTAGGCCATGAACATTGTAAAAACAGAATGAAAATAAAATAGCTACAAGCGTTAGGTTTCTTTAAAAAAAATAATTTTTCTTAGAACAAACCATTTGCCTTTAAGAAGTTTGCCAGTTCTGTATGGTGAAATAATTGCAAGGGGTTATTACACTTGAGAAGACACAACAATAATTTGCAGACAAATAAGCAGCTTTGTCTCACTGATGCATAAAGTAATTACTGGACAAAAGTGCATCATTCCCATTTTAAAAGCCATCACCCAAGAGCCGTAAACAGCTGAAAAATGGATCTTTTACAGGACATAAATCGGAAGTGCCAAATTTTAAATTAACTGTATTTGGGTTTTATCATTTTTGTCCAAGTTTCAGAAGAGAAATATTGTTCATAACAACACTCATCTGCAAACACACACATGCTGTGTGAACTCCATTACTGGTGTCTGAGGTTGAGAATTCTCCTACAAAATCTTGCCATATGCCATACATACACTTTACATAGTGGGGGACTGTGCCTTGAACAACATGATAGGCTGTTTAATGAGGTTCCAATTATGCATGATGTGCTTTATCTGAAGTTCACTAATTTCCTGACCTGGTGAAACAGATTTTAATAAGCTTGATATAACGCTGCATTTTAAGACAAAGGGAAACACTTAATGTGGCAGTCACACTAAAGAACTCTGAGCAGACTTGTAGACATTAAAGATGTTAATAGGATTGATCAGAAGCTCAGGAAAAGAATTTTCCATTTCCCTGAAGGCCCACCTTGTAACTTCTTGTTTGTTCACCTCTATTTGGCATTTTAAAGACTGGGCTGCCCCATTTCTTTAAAAAGTATATTGGTTTTACCTTCAAGATACTATAAAATTTGCTCAGACATAATTTAGATGATTATATGTCTGACATTTACAGACTTTTAGAACTTTGGGTGGAATCTTCATTCAAACTCAAGCAAACTAATTAACATAAAATATTTTGCTATAAATGCTTTGGTAGAACCCAGATCTTTCATCGCCTTTATATAAATGTTGATTTCTCTGGGATTTTTTCTTTCTCTCTAAACACTGTATGTTGGGTGTTTTTGTTAAACTTAGATGTGAGGTTTTTTTAAGGGGGAATTGAGAGAAAGACGGTAGAAAAGTTAGGGTTGTAAATATAGGGGGTAGGGGATATTGTCTATTTGGCATAGCCTTCCTCTGCACATGCACACAACTAAACATGACAGTTGCACAGAATACCCCCCAAAATGTTTCATACTGGGATGCTGCGTGGTTTTGAGTCTGAACCTTTCGAAATTAAACCTAAAGGTCCCACAAAAAGGATAACTGGCTAATGAAAAGAATAATGCAAGAGAGAATCCATTTGGAATGACAGCTGGGAGCCTTTTAAAGCTTTTCTGTGCTGATCAAAGCTACGGCTAACATTGTTTGAAAAGAGGATATCAGTTCTCCCCCTCCACCTTCTTTCCTACTCAACCTATAGCGAATTTTGAATTCTAGATTTCACACTTTTTTTTTAAGATCAACGAACATGATCTCTACTTTTTTCTATCTAACTCACGTTTAAAACAGTATATTCTAAGAAGCAAGAAAGAGTTTTTGGTATAAAATCACGTGTTTTAAATGGTGAAGGGGAATACATTCGGAATTGGTGCTGTCTCCTCTTCTCCCTCCTGCTTCCCCCCCCCCACTTCCCTCCAAAAAAATCTACAGTCCCTTCTGGAAATCCCAGTTTGGAAACATTCATGACTTCATGAATGTTCACACAGTGCAGTGTATGTATGTATAAATGCTGCCTACCTGTTCACACGTTATTATTTAACATTTAAATTGTAATAGTACCTAGAGGTCTCAATCCCCATTGTGCTAGGTGCTGTGCATACAGGAAATCACAGTCCCTGCCTCAAAGAATTTAGAGTCCGAAATACATATTTGTTTGCTAGGCTTAATTCTCTGGGCATGTTTAATGTATCCTCAGTGTTGCCAACTCTCATTATTTTATCAAAAGTCTTGTGATATTTGTTGTTTTTCCTGAAACCCCAGTAATTATTTGAGAGTCTCACCTTTCATATTAAATAAAAGAAATTTCTAGTCTGTGGTGGTGAAGAAAAGCTGACCCAAGTGCAGACCAAACACTCAGAAAACAGTAAACAAATTTTAAAAAAAACCCCACACTTTGGAAAAAAAAAAAAAAACAAAAAACCCAACCTCATGATTTTTTAACTAATCTCATGATATTTTTTGAGGCCTGACTCATTATTTTTGAATGTTTGGGGTTGGCAATACCATGTGCTTTTTAATGTTTTAACGTTACTCCCTTTAAAAAAATGACTCGTGAAAGTAAAGCAAATCCTTAGTTACTTGGTTAAAAATTCCGGTCCTCGTTTTCGGCTGTGCTGACACCCATGACTCTAGCTTAATCTGCAGGGGCTCTGCACCTCTGAAAATCAGACCTGAATCTTCTAATTATTTCTCTGCTCTCTTACAAGGAAAAGAGGAACATTTGTGGAACTGGGAGACAGGGTTTGTGCTAGAGAGTTTGAGGCCCTAGTCAGAGCATCTATTCCTTCCTTTGTCTAGAAGCTGGCTTTTCCAGGGATACTGTAAGGCTAGAGCTGCATTGGGGCCATAGTCCCCAGGACCCTAATACCAGTGCTGAGGGATGGCCAGGCTGGAGGTGTGACAATAGGGAGCATCTAATGGCTGCTGCTCTCACTCCTAACTATGGATAGGCACTATCCTGGCGGAGATGCCCTTGAAAATTCAGCACCATAGGTGGCTGCCTTGGGGACCTAACCCTAACAGCAGCCCTGAATGGAGAAGAGTATGCTGTCCTGTTAGGCCTACCACATCCTTAGAAAAAGTTACTATGGTATCTTATGGTATTTAAGAGCAATAGGATTGTAATCCTTTTATTCTTTAGAGCAGTGGTTCTTAACCTGGGGTGCACGCACCCCCTGGGGGTGCGAGATGCCCTTTCTGGGGGTGCAAGACAGCCAGATTTTTTTAAGAAGGTAAATCATCGAAAACACACATTAAGCACAGGCACGTAAGTACAACTACTTTCTTTCATCAAACCTATGTATTTATTAACATGATACATTTTTTAACGATTACTGTAATATACAAACAAAAAATATACCTAGGTTTAAAGAACTAACCTACTTCAACGATTTTTTATAAGGGGTGCGAGACCATATTTTGAGAACCAAAAAGGGTGCAGGCTGCAGTAAAGGTTAAGAACCACTGCTTTAGAGGGTTCATTCACCAGCGTTTTTTGGCTACTTCTTTCCTGCATCTGTTATCCCCTAGCAATGGAACCGTGCCTCACCAGTAGGTCTCCTTTGTAATGAGTTGGTTTATGCTGCTCACTCTCTTTCTTGAGCCCATCTCTCCGAAGTCCTTATGGGGTTTCCCTCTTCTCATTTTCACACATGCCGATGTTACTCTCCCCTGGACTGTACTATTTATTATATTACAGTAGTGCCAAGAGGCCCCAACCCCATTGTGCTGAATGTGGAACAAAGGGACATAAAGAGAAATCTATGGCCAACAAAGTTAAGGACAATATGAAGGTTTTTTTAATATATTAGGAACAAAAAGAATCCTAACCATGGTCCATTATTAGATGGAAATGGTTGAATTATCAATAATAATGCAGAAAAGGCAGATGTGTTCAATGAATATTAAAGTTCTTTACTGGGGGGTGGGGGGAATGGATGATGTAATCTCATCATATGGTGATAACACTTTCCATTCCACTCGTATCTCATGAGAATATTAAACAGCAGCTACAAAAGTTAGACATTTTAAAAACAGCAGGTCCCGATAACTTGCATTCAGGAGTTTTAAAAGAGCTGTCTGAGGAGCTCACTGTACAGTTATGTTCATTTTCAATAAGCTTTGGAACACTAGGAAAGTTACAGAAGACTGGAAGAACACTCATGTTGTGCCAGTATTTTAAAAGGATAAATAGGATGATTCGAGTAGTTATAGGCCTGTCAGTTTGACATCAGTCCCGAGCAAGATGATGGAGCTGCTGGTACAGGACTTGATCAATAAAGAATTAAAGGAGGGTAATGTAATTAATGATCAACACTGGCTAATGGAAAATTAATTGTCAAATTTAATATCTTTTTTTATGAAATTATGAGTTTGGTTGATAAAAATAATAGTTTTGAGGTAACATACTTAGACTTCTGTAAGGCCTTTGACTTGCTACTGCACAACATTTTGATTAAAAAACTAGAATAGTAAACAATTAACATGGTACACATTAACTGGATTACAGACTGATAGCTCTCAAAATGTAATTGTAAATGGGAAATCATCATCGAGTGGATGTGTTTCTAGTGAGGTCCCTCAGGGACTGGTTTTTGGTCCTGTGTTATTTAACATTTTTATCAATGACTTGGAAGAAAACATAAAATCATCACTGATAAAGTTTGCAGATGACCCAAAAATTGGGGGAGTGGTTAATAAATGAGGAGGACAGGTCACTGATACAGAGCAATATGGACTTCTCGCTAAACTGAGCACAAACAAAAATCAATATTCATTTTAATACGGCTCAATGTAAATATGTGCACATCTAGGAGCAAAGAACATAGGCCGTGCTTACAGAATGTGCTGGGGGAGACTCTCTCCTGGGAAGCAGTGACTCTGAAAGAGTCAGCTGTGGCCAAAATGGCTAAGGGGATCCTTGGACGCATACACAGGGGAATGGAGTAAAGGGGTTATTTTACTCCTGTACTGGAACTGCCATGTCCACTTCTGGTGCCCACAGTTCAAGAGGGATGTTGAAAAATTGGAGAGGGTTCAAAGAAGAGCCACAAGAAAGATCAAAGGATTAGAAAACCTTTAGAGTTTTCTAACTGCCTTAGAGTGATAGACTCAAGGAGCTCCATTTATTTAGCTTAAGGGGTGACTTGATTATAGTCTGTTATAGTCTGGGGAATAAATACTTGAAAATGGGGCTCTTCAATCTGGCAGAGAAAGGTAGAATACTATCTAGTGGCTGGAAGTTGAAGCTAGAGAAATTCAGACTGGAAATAAGGTGTAAAATGTTACAGTGAGGATAATTAACCATTGGAACAATTTACCAAAGGTTGTGGTGGATTCACCATCACTGATCCTTTTTAAATCAAGATTGGATTTTTTTCTAAAAGATCTGCCCCAGTAATTATTTTGGGGGAGTTCTCTGGCCTGGGTTATACAGGAAGTAAGCCTAGATGATCACAATGATCCCTTCTGGCCTTGGAATCTATGAATAGATGAGACCGACAAAAGCCAGGAGAAATGGGGTGGTGGTATCCCCATTTTTCAGACAGGCTAAACGGACGCACAGAGAAACTGTGATTTGCCCAAGTTCACACTGGAAGTCTGTGATACAGCCAGGAACTCAACCCAGGCCTCCTGAGTTCCAGCCCTGGGCACAAGATGATCCTTCCTTCCTTTATGCTGAGGGTGCTGAGTGGTTCTTTGTCTCTGGTGTAACGTGTTGGTTAGCCAACTCAGGCAGCTCTGGAGGATCTCTTCTATAGCCTACTCCTTCCCGCACAATTGGTGCAGCCATACGTCCTCCGCTACAAGAAACAGGAAGGGGTGTGGGAGGATGTCGCCATAGTTGACTGTGTTTATTGCTGAATTATGCTGGGTGCCACAGTCTGACGCTTCCACAGCCCTGCCTTCAGGGGTCCCCCAACCAGGCAAGTCAAATTCTCACCAACAAGCTCAGCCCTCCAGACCCTAGCAGTCACACATACAAGAGGCTTTTCTTATATTTTTTTTCAGACTCCACTCCTGTGTTTGTCATTGTGCTGGTGCTGTCGCTCTGCACAAGCCGTTTCATAGTTCAGAAGATACTCTCAGTAACAGTAATTGTTTGAACTTCTTCTATAGCACATTTCAGCTGAGGATCTGAGAGCACTTTTCAGGCACTAATTCATCAAGTCTCTCGACATATTTCTGAGGTGGGCAAGGATCCTTATCTTCATTTTGCATATGGGTAAACTGAGGCACAGAGAGGTTAAGTGGCTTGCCCAAGGCCACACACTGAGTCAGTAACAGAGAATGGAATTCCTGAGTCTGTCTGATGATCTAACCGCTGGACCATGCCTCTCTCATGACCTTTAACAGGTGCCGATGTCTTAGCGCTATTATCTACTAACATGCGCCTTTGGAAGAACGATGTGTAACCCACAGGTCAGTGTATGCTATGTGCTTGGTTGACACCAGGCATTGAACCAGGGATCTCCAGGGCTGAAAGCATTAGCCTAAAGAGCCGAAAAACTCTGAAGCTGGGGGCTCTAACAGACTTGCATCATCTGTAGATCAGCCACAAAGGGGGAAGGGGGAGATACAATGCACTCTGACCAGTGGGTTACCCTGGACAGAGGAAGATTGTCCTGAGCAAGCTCTCAAACAGGGAGCTGTAACAGAATCACATCCTTTGTGGGTTGGGCAGGGGGGCCATGTACCTGCTGTGCCGTGTCTGTGTTAGTTTTGTATCCAAAGAACTGGCAGAGAGGTGGCTGTTTAGACAGATTTAAAATGGTGTTGTCAGAGAGGGAGAAACTCAGAAGCCTTCACCTAGGGCGCTGATGTCTAGCGTGGCACTAACTGGGTTGTAAGTAATGTAACAATGAATTAAATAGGTTTTGGTTCACTAATGAGTCTGCTGGTCTCAGTGCTGGGTATGTTGACCGGGTCATTGAGAATAGTTTGCTCCTGCTCTGTTTTGCCCGTCCTCCCTCAGTCTCAGACCTGCCCGCTTTGTGCAGAGCGTATCAAGCTCCTGTTGTTTTCAGAGGCCTGGGATCCATCCAGGACTATGCCTGCCAGGCTATTTGACACAAGCAGGCTGTATTATGATGTGAGGGTGAGGTTTCAGGTGGAACAACCTAGTTGCTCAGGGATGCAAACTGGGAAGGGATCAGGCTGCTCCCAAACACAGGGCCTTTCAATGCATAGCACTGACTTTTTATGCATGCTCAGTAAAGATCTCACTCTTAGAATCTGCATGCCTGCTGTATCACTCTTTGCTAATGAAAGCTGGGCATGGCACTTCCCCTGCGATGAATTTCATTTGCGCTCCAGCCTGGAAGGAAGCTTTCTGTGCAGGTACAAGTAGGTGTAATCTGCAGTTTACAGCCAGGGGTTGCTGCCTGCCGGTCCAGGCAGGGCTTTAACCACCCTCCCTTTCTTTATGGCTTGACAGGGATATGTGGGGGGAAAGTTGTTGTGGGGTTGTTGTTTTTTTCTTAACCCAGCACACAGTGAAGAAGGTTGAGCACCTCTTACATGATATGCAACATCCCCATCATCTCATTTCTCTGATGGAACCTCTGGATGCAGGTTTCTTATTTTATTCCGTGGTTTTGTTTCTGCTTTGCAGCCAGAGTCCGCAGGTGTTTACTTGCTACGGTCTGCTCTGAAATAGCTTTCTTGCAATCCCCCATACCTCATCCAAGCTTAATCAGTCTCTTGCATTAACTAAGTCAGTGCAAGCTCTCTTTGAAGGAGCTGAGATGCATTTTTCCATCTTACTAGTATTTTCTCAACTTGTAGTTATTCCAGTCACTGACTGCTAGTGACTACCCAGGTTGGGGCCTTTGGAAGGCATTTGAAAAGGGGCGGAAGGGAGGAGGAGGAGTTATCTTTAATGTCTGCTTAGTTCACCCTTCCCATTCTGTTAGCATGTCGATGCTGACTGCAGTTCAATGGAACTGAACACTGGTGTAAGGCTCTTTCCGGTGGCCAGTATGCACAGCATGACTATTGGGAACGGAGCCCAATGACGGTGTTTGCACAAGGCTGGAGGAAGAAGCAGTGAAACTCCATTATGTGAGTAGAGTGCATGTGTACTAGGCTTTCATAGAACTTCATCTGTAGATTTCCACGCTTATTACAAAGCAAGGGGTAAGTATTTTACACACGAGGAAAGTGAGGCATGAGAGGTGAAGTGATTTGCCCATGGTCACGTGTTGGTCAATGGCAGGGGCAGGAAATAGACCCCATGTCTCCTGACTCTCGCCCC
This sequence comes from Eretmochelys imbricata, assembly GCF_965152235.1. Taxonomy (NCBI): domain Eukaryota; kingdom Metazoa; phylum Chordata; order Testudines; family Cheloniidae; genus Eretmochelys; species Eretmochelys imbricata. Next base: position 8,754,600 of record NC_135588.1, on the reverse strand, counting down.
AGTGTTTTCTCCATGCCACCTCCTCTGGGCAATAGTCACTATTTCTACTTGAAATGTCAAGTAGATTTTTCTTTTTGATTGAGCCCTCTTGGTCCCTCCCCCACTCTAATGCCTGCTCTGCTCTTTCGTTCTCTGTAGTGTAGCCCTTCAATTAGTGGCAAGGCTGCTTCTGGGATCTGGGAGGAAGTGGGCTGCTGGAGCTGCAATTAACTGGATGTATTAGTTGACACAGCTGTGTTTGTATGTGTATCGGCGGGTAGCTCTCCCCTTCCAGCCTTTTGCCCAAACACTCGCCATTTCTCCCTTCCTCCCCCTGCCCCCATTCCAACAAAGACATCCTGAAACTTTTGCTATCCTCCTCCTCCTCAAATCTGTCATGGAATTTAAGGGATTTCAGGGGTGGGGGGAAAGGCAGGTAAGCGGATTTTCAGTTGAAATTCCAAACCGAAATCTTCTGTGCTTAACAAGCCACACAGGGTTGGTGTTTAACTAATGCAGAATAATTTATCGGTTGCCTATTCTGAGCCTTAATGTGAGGTTCCTGCTGTTCTGTGCGCTCGCTGCCCCTTTTACGACCAGTCTCATTCCGCTCTTCCCACCAGTTTTGAGAATCTATTCATAGGAGCTCCTCCAGGAAAAGCGCAGTATAGTCTGTTAAGGGTTGGTCAGCACAGCCAGCCGCCAACAGTTTGAGACTGCATGAACAGAAGAGGGGTGCACTGGAATTATAGGTGAATATTTTATTTCCCATTTATCGTAGCTGGAAGTGCTAAATTCTTACCCAAGTTGCCATATGATCAACGGCCAGATCTTGATTATATCTCCCCGTTCTTGGTTTGGTTGTAACTGAAGTCTTGATTCACTCCTTGTTGGGAAGCAGTGGGGAAACGGGGCAAAGCCTTTCCTTCCTCTAACTATGAGAAGAGCAGTTTGTGGCAGTGAGGGTGCAAAATGGAGCCAAACACACATGATGGATGAAATGTTCCCATTCTCAAACAGCCATGGCTCTCTGCAAAGTGGGATGAGGCAAATTCCATGCTTCATGTCAGGGCTTTGCACTGGCTCTTTAAATTCAGCATCCCATCCTTTGGTTATGTGTCACCCACTTGATTTCTCCCCAGACTTATTTGTGTGTTGGAAAAAACACTTGCATGTAGACAGCCACTCACTAAAATTGTGACCTTAGGGCATCGTAGTTAAAAACAGATGTGTCCTTGTTCTCCCACATGAGGCTGTTTCAGTATTTAAAGTGAAACTAGTGATGCAGGAAGCAGAAAAATTTATCTGTGAAAAATTGAACTCCAAATATTCATGTTAGCTTTTTCTGAGTAATAAGGCAGCATGAAATTGATCTGAATCCTCAGGGCTTTCTTGGACAGCATTTGATCCCCTTTCAAAACATTTATTGTAAAATATCTGCTAATTGGAATGCCTAAATCCACTTTAGTCCTTTGGAACAGCTTAGGCGTCTTGTTTTCTCTAGGCAGTTATAAGCAAAGGATACACAAAGAAGGACAGGGATCATTTCTGCAGGAAGGGGACAAATATGATGAGTAATTGAGCCCTTCCCTCCTCCTTTTTGATTTTTCAGTTGGCATAGTGATGGCTCTAGATAACGGTGGCTATTCAGAGCAAGAAGGGCTGGTGCTGCTTCCTCTTCTATGATGCAGTGTGGCCTTCACCTTGGATCTCATCCAAAGTCCATTGAAGTCAATGGAAAGACTCCTGTTGACTTCAGAGGGCTTTGGTTCAGGGCCTGTTGCTGGATGCGGTTGGCTCAGAGCTGGCCTGTTTATTGCTTAAACCCTATCAGATGCCAGCTGGCTCCAGGTGGACTCCTCTGCCCCACTCAGCTCAGCATGTCTTTTGCTTCACAGATTTTGGTCACAGTGTTCCTCCCTCCCCCAGCTTCGACTGCAATTGCCCTGTTCTCTTCCGTCTCTCTGTGCTGTCCCCTCTCCCCCCACCGGAATGGCAGCAGGTGTCAGGTTACTAAGGCTGCCGATGCCAGGTGTTCCCACGTCCCAGATGAGATGCTGGGCTGCTGGAACGGCCCGCAACGGCATCTGCTGAGCAGGCAGCCAGGACACCCCCTTGGCCTTCCCACTTGCTGCTCCCCCTGCTGGATCCAAGTGAAGAAGAAGGGAACAGGATCAGAAGCGGAAGGGGCCCAATTCTGGCTCAAGGCTCTCCTTGTTCACAGGCATTGGTGACACTCCCCCCTCCCCGACACCTTCATCCAGGCCCCAGTCATCCCATGGAGCCTCCACCCCAGCCCCAAACACCCTCCTGTTTATCTCCAGGAAAAGGTTATGAGGCCAGTTCGCAGTCATTGCCTTCACCTGTGGAAAGAGGTGGGTCTTACACTTCATGCTATAGGCGTGTAGGACAGCTCCTGATCTCCACTGACAAGCAGTTCCAGAACCCAGTATTTTCCATGCATAGTACCCTGCTTTGGGCCCCTGGGAGTTCTTCCCTTGGCTCCATCCATGTCTAGATCCCCACTGATCGTAATAAGTTGCAGAGCGATAGGTGGTCTCTCTCTGTAGCCAAATTTTAGCCCTCTACATATAGAACATCCATTTGGGACACTATGGCCCATGCTGTTTTAAACCCCAGGAGTCAGGGAAAGTTACTAACCTGCTATAATGTAGAGAAATACCTTTGCCGAAGTATTTGTCTAAAAAACAGTTTCTATTGGATGCATGAAGATGGGGGTGGAGAGGCAGAGGTGTTGCATACGCCTGCCTCTCCACTAATGAGTCATAGTAGTGAGTAGTAGCTCAGTAGGATGGTGGTGGGTGGGTCATGCCTCACTTCCCATGTGTGAGTACCTATGGCACTAGATCACCTGGGCACAGTGAATATAAGTGCAAGAGAAATATCATATGATACCTAGGATGGGAGGGTTGATCATTCTGTCAATATAAATGATGTTCTCTAAAGTCTGACTCAGCAGTGCGGGGACACCCCTTTACATAGTGCTGAGGGAGTCATAATGCTTTACTGACCAGGCTGGGAACCAGGAGACCTGGGTTTTATTCCCAGCTCTGCTACTGACTCTCTGTGTGACCTTTGGCAAGTCACTTAGGGTACTCTGAGGTACGGAGAAGCTATCTGTAAAATGGAGATAGTGCTATTTAGCCACCTTTGTAAAGCTCACTTTGAGACCTAAGGGTGAAAAATATTATGTAAATAACTAGAATAATAATAATAATTATTATTATTATTACAGCTTCAATGTAGTGTGCAAATATTAACCATGTTAATGTGAAGCCTGGCAAATCTATTTTCAGTAGGCGGCATTGATTCAAGGCTTGTGGGCTGAGGGAGCTAGTCTCTCTGGGTCAGGATTGGTAACCATGTTTTCCGAATCCTGGTTATTAATCAGTCCCCCCTTCTCCTCCCAACCCTTCCACCCCCCCCACCCCCCCACTTCTAACCGTCCTCTCGCCCTGCCCCAAATACTCGCCCACACACAGGGGCAGAATTTCCCTAACAGCGCTTGAGTTGATCAGATTCTATTTCAGTTGTTTGGAACTCAGTGTCATGCGGAGGCTTTTCCCCGAGATTTGGGATAACAAATTCCTTTCTGTGAGCTAATTTTTCACACACCTGTCCAAAGCACACTCTGGAGTAGAATAATGCATCTTTTGTTCAGGGTCTTTCTGTTGGTTTCCTTCTCCACCTCCATTATTTCATGCTTCTTTTGCATAGTAATGCTTTTTTGCCCTTCGTTTGAAGTAAATACCGGGAGTCCCTGGCACTTGAGCAAGAGAAATATGCTTTCCGGCTCTGTTTCTGACGCTGTCTTCGAAGGAGGTTTCACTGTCGGGGGCGCACACTGGAAGGAGGCAGAGGCATATTATAATATGGAAAATCCAAGTCTCATCTGAACCTCTGGGGCACCTTAGGGAGCCCACAAAGCCTGCAGTTGACAGGTTGCCTGTGAATTTTCACATTCACTATGGACCTGTCTGGAATGGGATGTGGGAATGTGAAGGATGCTGCTTTCTGGGCAAGTTGGTTGGCTGTGCATCATCTTAGACGGAGAAGGGGATTTCTTTGGGAGAATGGGGACACCTTCTCCCCCCAACTGTTTGAAGCTGGCCCTGTGTGTTCCATCAGGCCCTGGGGAATTTCGCTAATTGACTGATTGGTCCAAGTCTGGATAACGATTTGGGTTTGGGCTTGTTTCTAATGGGAAGAGAATATGGTTCCAGAGACTTGCCTCTGACCTGCCAGAAGTTTTCCCCCCAGAAGAGTGAATTCCATTTTGTAACAGCGAGCTCTGGCTAAGAGGAAAGTAGAGACTGGCAGGATACTGAGGCTTCTGCCTGTACCTGGGGGCCCGTTTACACTACCGCAGCAAAACTATGGCACTGTATAGGGGTTTTCCATCTATGGAGTTAATCCACCTCCCTGAGCAGCAGTAGCTAGGTTGACAGAAGCATTCTTTGGTTGACTTAGCTGCATCTATGCAGGGTTTAGGTTGTCACTCAGGAGGGTGAATTTTACGTAGCTATGTCAATCTAAATTTTAACTGTAGACCAGGCCTCAATCCGGGTTAGGGGGGTAGAGGAGACTTAGGCTTTTGACCCTATCACCCCAAATAAATCCTGCCGGGTGTCTTACTCTTCAGTGTTTGTAACAATTCAGCATCATAATGAGAGCAAACAGGCTTGTGTCAGTGTTCAATAATAACTTGATTTGCTGTGTTTGTGCACATGTTCTGTATTTTGGGAACAGCCTCAGACAATAGCCTGAGGTAGCTGTGCATATATTTACATAGACTTTTTTTTCCCCCCCTAACAGCCCTATTACCGTATTTAAATGCAAGTATGTCTTTTTTAATTGATGTTTTAAAGTAGCTTAGAGTCACTCTCGCCTAGCTGTTCTTTGTTCAGTTTTTCCCCTGGTTCCGTGTAGCTGGGATGATAGTACTAGAGTTAGTGGGCTTGTAGTTTGCTGATTTATCTGGAACTCTTTCTCTCTCTGTCTCTCTCTCTAGTTTGTTCTGCTCTCTTCTGCTGTCTCAACTGCTTCTTTAAAGTCGCAGTTGTTTTTCTGTGGTCTCTTCAGTGTGGCACAGAAGCTGTGTTCCCTGACAAGCTTGCCCCGTCTTGGGTCGTCAAAACTAATATCAGCAGCTGGAATTCTGCAAAGACCAGGAACCCTTCAGAGCCTCTTGCTGTCCTTTGCAGCAAGGGCATCTGGTGTTTTTGTTGATCACCTTTTCCCCTGTCTTTGCTTACTTAAAAATAAATAAAGCCAGTGTCTCTGGCAGATTTTTTTAAATGAATTAAATTAGAAACCACAGTGTTGCTAGTGCACAGCCCATTTTTTTGCAGTTTCACAGCATCAGGGTATGGTACCTGAAATTCCTTGATCTGCTGCTGTTTTGCTTTAGAAAGCTGCTTTTTTTTTTTAAATGCATCCAAGTGAAAAATTTTTTACTTTATCCCAGCAAACCTGTGTTCTTGAAACAAGGACCCCCCTGTAATTTTGATTACTGTCTTGTCTGTAAATCAGCATATTGCTTTCCTCTTGCAAATAAGCAAAGAATAAAATAAATGTATCCTTACTGTTCTGCAAAACTGATCTGAGCCCTAACAGTTTGAAAGCAAGAAGATATAAACCACATCCTACAAGCTGTCTCTGTGAATTTATTCACTCCAGTATCTTGCCTTTAAAACTTGCATTGGCTCAGAAGACCTATGCACAGGATAAAAAGGCATCATCAGAGCATGCAGCCATTGAAATTCATTGCAGAGGATTTAGGGCAGGATTTTCAAAAGAAGGCCACAGGTGCTTCAATTTTGCATGCCCAAGTAGGCACACCATAAAGGAACCTGATTTTCAGAGGCTCAGCTCTGTCAGTAAATCAGGCTCTCTTAAGGTGCCTCAAGTCAGACCCCCCCCCTTTTGAAAAGAGGACCATAATTGACCATAGTTGCCCCCAAAAGTGCTACAGTATTTTGCCCCTCCCCCTCCCCTTTTTCTGTTTGCTTGATTGATTTGGTTACACCTGCTTTTCATTGGATTTTTCCCTTTACCCTTCTCCTTCTTTCCGTGGCTAGGTTTTCCGGCAGCAGCCTATGGACCAGTAGCAGCAGCAGCGGTGGCGGCAGCAAGAGGATCAGGTAGGGGGGCCGGTGGAAGAGGCTGCTACATGGCATACCCTCAGAATGCAGGGGAAGGTAAAAGCTCTGTTGGCATTCTATGTGGCTGCAGCTGTCCATCATTACTCTGATTTTCCTCACACTTATCCTGGGGACCTGAAAAAAAAACCACACACACACACTACAAGCAGAGGCCACGAGGCCTGGAGCACCTTACATGAGGTTTACATAAGAACTGGCAAACCCAGGGTAGTGGGGTTTTTTTGGTATCGTTCATTTATTTATTTTTAAATTAAAGATCCTAAAGGACCAAAAAGAAAAAAGTTTTCATTTCTCATGTGAAGTTTGCACTGGGTTAACAATGCAGCATTTGCTCTCTGCCGTTAATGCTCCAATGGCTGCGAGATCAAACCACACCACCCAGATTTGTGCCTTGAACGATTGCCCCCAGTAAGATATCATGGCAAGGTGTCCTATGGATTTATTTTTAAAAACACCTTTCCTGGCCCCACCTCCCAACAAAATAGTATTCTTTCCCTTGGAACTAGCTGGTTACCAGGATGGTAATTTACTAGCACAGAGCTTCCTGTTAACTTGGAGACAAAAGCCATCTGCTACAGTAGATTAGAAGAGATCCTAAAATGTTCATATATGCACTCAAGATCTGCTTTCCTTTGAACTCTAATTGGGGTCGTACAGCTGTAAATGCTGCCTGAAGTACAGGCAATCAATAAACGTTACCTGGAGCCAAATCAAAGTGGCCCGGCTGAAAGCACATGTATTGTTGGTTTCCAAAGTATCGTTTTTAATTTTCCTGCCATTCAAAGCTTAGTTTTTGTTTCTCAGACTGCTCCTCTTGTTACCTACTGCAAACTGCTGCCTAAGCTTCACGAGAAATGTTAAAGCTTTTCTCTCTGTCCTTCCAAATGCTTTTTTTTCCCCCCTTAAGGGAAATAAATAAATAGTTACCAATTACAGTTATTACCCTAGAATTTCAATGTAGGGAAACATGTGAATTAGCGCTTTGCTTAAGTAATTAAATGTTCAGTACAGTCATGAGTGGGCTGTTAACTTACCAGCACACCCTGTTCTGTGTCTGCATACTATCCTGTGTCTTGATTGTACAGTGGTGACTGAACACATTTTATAAACCCTGAGCAAGAGCAAAGGGTATAGTGATGCCTTCTCAGTAGATTTACCTGCTCTCACAGGTACATTCAACATTTATGTATGATCCTGTGAATTCATCTTACCATTTGTTCTTGCTAATGATGAAGGGACATCTAGGGAGGCAGGGAGTTTTGAGAAAACGTTCTTGCTACCTGGCATTCAACTCCCCAGCCGCTTCAGTGTGGTGTTGCTCAACATTGTACACATAAGACACGCAGCAAAGAATGTTTCCAGCTTACTCACAATTTGATCCTAGAGTAGAGGTTTTCAGTGAGCTGTGTGGAACTTCTACGCTGGTTAGCTAGGCTCTTAAAATAAATAAATAAATAAAAGGAAAAGGAAAAAAAAAAACGCTATTGAGGACTAATACCCAAATATGCATTGAGTGAGACCCTAATTCTGTGGAGTCCAAAGTAAGATGTCAGGAGAACTCCGTTCCATGCAAACTGGCACTGCTTGCGGGGCTACAAAGGATCATCTGTACCAGTTTTATTTTGTGGCATGTGGAGAAAGCCTAAGGGGTGACTTGCCAGACAGCTGTGGGAATATTTTTCCTTCTCTTTCTTTCTCCCTCCTCCCTTTCTTTAAAGGGAAGAAAAATTGATTTCACCTATTAATTGAGGAAAATGGACTTAATTGTCACTGTCTCTTCCTCGTGTTTTGCCCTTCAGGTTTTGTTTTAAGTACTAACAGACCTGGTGAGTTGCCCCTTAGCGAGGCGCAGAGGGTTTGGCTAGATTAACGTTGCTTCCATTATTACTATTTTTTTAATCAGAGTGCTTTTGGTTCGCCATTACAATTGAACTGAGCATCAATCAATTCTGTGCCTGAAATCATTTGGGGTTTTTTTAGTGTGGGGTTTTTTTTAATTTTATTATTTTTATTTGAACGTGCAATACGAAACTAAATCTAACCCTAAATTAACACCACCCTTCCTGGCAAGTTTAAAGAGCAGTATGGAGTTTGGAAATGCCTTTCAAGTCTCAAAATTGTATGCATGCCCCAAAACAAACAAACAAAACTCACCCGTAATCTCAAGGAGGAAGAAAGAGATTGTCAAACTTCTTAAACTAGAGGCTGTTTACATTTGTAGTGAAATGTGTTCTATGGAACGATGGTGTTTTATTTGCAGTCATTTCCATCTAAAGAGAGTTGTTGAACAGGGCATCTTGGGCTTGTCACTTTCATACAGCAATGGTAGTGAATTGTATTCAGGAGCAATGGAGTATGATAAATATCATTTTACAGTGTATGGGCCCGATTCATTACAAGAAAAATGTTTTTGCAAATGTGCACAATCCCCTCATATGCTTTTATGATTAAAAATGCAGAATGCAGCATGACTGGCACTCATTGGCTTCCTTTTGTTGTCAGTCTGAGTAAAGTCAAAGAGAACGAATGGACAACAGAAACACGCCCCTCCCCTCCTCCCCCCGTTCCCCACTATTCCACTGCACATTATTGGGGCGGTTCTATTTGTGCTGCCCTGGCTATACCTTCTCTGTGAATAAATCAGAGCTCCACTTTCCACTGATGCCAATTCCTTTGAAAATTCAGGCCATGATCCTGAAAACACTTAAGCATGTGCTTAACTTTACTCCCATGAGTAGTTTCATTGATTTCAAGGGGGCTTTTTACAGCAGTAAAGCTAAGCACATACATAAATGTTTGCGGGATCAGAGCTTAAGTGCACTCCCAAAACTTTCATTTTCACTTCAATGCATTTTTTATATAGCTACCTTTTTGGACATGAATCTTGGAACATTTCTAGTGCCAGATTTTTGCGAAGAACTCCGCACCAACAGCTCCCATTCAGACACCTAAACAAAGTGGCAAGATTTACAGAAGTGTTTTGTACTCAGCAGCTCCCAGCATTCCCAGTAAAAGACTGGCCACTTTATTTAGGGAGTTGAACTCTTTCAAAAATATGGAACATAAGCAAACTAAGATCTGTTCAGCACCCAAAATGCATGCACACTTCCAGGCAAGACTTTGTCTAATGTATTTCTAAAACCCCATCACCGTGTTGTCTGGGCATTGATGACCTCTGTGTAACCTAAGATGGTGTTCTTACATGTACTGTGTAAAATTTGCATGTTTGCTTAATAATCATCAAAGGAATATGCCTAGATTATTTCAGCCTGGGGTGCAGTTAACTTGCATGTCAGCTGTGTTAATGTCATGAACCTATTTTGGTCAGTAATCATTTTTGTGATTCTGCACATTGTGGGCTTCTGTTTCCTTTTCTCCCTTTTTCTTTCTTTTTTTAAATTTTTTTGTCATATTTCTGCTTGTGGGAATACAACCACCAATTACTATTATTAGATGGAATAAGGTCTGATACCAATTGCAACAGTAACTCCTGTGATCAGTAGAAAGGGACATTTCCCTGTTTTTGTGTTCAGTGTCATTCATAAATTCACACTTGCTAAACTCTTCTCCCAGACTGGCAGGTTTATGCTTTGATGCGTCCCTTTATAAATCACGCACCCAACCAACAGCCCCATGTAGAAGCAATGGGTGAAATTTTTCTAAACTGACTTAGATTTAGCCATACGGTTTCCCATTCACTTCCGTGGGACCTGTGTGGCTAAATCCTCTAGTTGGCTTTGATAACCTCATCCCTCCTTGTATTTTTTTTTAATGAATTGGGACCTGGGCCATGTAAAATTAGCAAGCTTGAAAGTCTGAATGCTGCAAACTCCTCCTAGACAATTTCACTATCAGTGTCACGTTTCTTTTAATTTCACCTGGCATATTTTGAGCGCAATCATTTTTGTCTTGTAAGTGCTGTTTAAAAAAAAGGGAAAACAGAGGGATAGAAAACATTTTTATCTTACACTTGGGAGGGGGGATTAATTTGGAAGAAAAAAAAACCCCAAAACGGAAAACAAAATAAAATTTGGCAGAAAGTTGTTGGGTTTTTTCCCCCCCACCAGATAGTCTTAGTGTGTTCCCCAGCTTCTTACTGTTAACTATTCCTCCCTGATGAGTGGAGAATAAAATAATAATACAACAGACCTGATTCTTCACTGCTTGACACTTGGTGCAGTCATTCAAAGTGGGGGCAAAAACATAAGCAAATCAGAAGGGCAACATTTTACACCCACTCTGCCCAGTATAAACGATGACAAGAGGTATAAAGCGGAGAAGGCTCAGGACTCTCTTGTGGTTTGAAGCTAAGGACATATACCTCTTTCCCCCCTTCCCCAACCCTTAACACCTTGCCAGTCTCCAACTGCAAATGCTGCCTTTGATCCCTGAGCCCCCAACAACCCCTTACTGTACTTTATACTTGCCAGCTATAACAAATCTAGTAACGTGAGCTACTGACCTTGATGGTGAGTGTGAGCAGTTATGTTTTTGTTGTTTTCTCTCTTGCTTGGTTGGGGCTGCTGTGAGAGAGGGTGTCTCTGAGGCATTCTTTCCGGCCTCTCTTACACTCGGACGTGCACACCTCCTCTCAAACACTCTTCTGAGCGCGCTCAGCGGGAAGGTTTGTCCACACCTATTAATCCTCTCTCAGTGTCCAGCTTCTTGTTAGTAGCAGCTGGTTGCATGTTTTTTGCTTGTTCAGATGAAACGGTTCAAGAAACAACTCATATCAACTCTTGAGAAATGTCTCTTTTTTTTTGTACACTTTCTTTTTATGTTTTTATTAATTTCCCTTACTTAAAAAAAAACAAAACACCTGTCGTACCGTAAAACATTTCACATCTCCCCTTGCCTGTTCTTAGAGTGTATGTATCTGTGGGACTGAACTAAATGCATGCACTGTAGTAGTCGTCCTGGTAGCAGTAGATGTAGTTGTAGAACATGCATTGTTGAGTTGATATAGATATCATCAACTTGAAATAGTGTGTCCGTCAAAAGCATAGCATTGGTTTGATTGGAAGAGTAGGGCTGTCAAGAAACCAGTGTACTCCTAAAGGCTTGGATCCATAGTACTGTATTTGTTAAACCCCATTATCTGAATTTATAAACTGAACATGGCTGTAGCTAACCTACATCCTTTCCCACCACAAGAACTCACACATACTCTTATGTTGATAGTAAATTTACCTTATTTTTCAAATTAAAAATCCTGGGAATTAGATCTTTGAATATAAATATGTTCTGTTGTTTTAGTTTGTATTAGAAAATTAAGGTTTTGTTTTAAATCATTTGTAATCATGATTTCCTCATTAATCCCTCAACTGTCTGCATTAGCCCATAGAATCATTCTTTGCAGGTCTTAAATTGTTTGTGCAAAATGCAAACCACCCCATAAGATAGCTAAATAATATAATGTATGTAAAACAGCTTTCTACCAGACTCTCCTGAGACACAAGGGAATTGTTTTTAGGTCATAAACCTCAAATCTTGTTATGCAACAGACTCTGTGCTAGTCATGGTTTGTATTCATTGCCATGTCGCTGGGCTTAAGGGAACATTTTTAAATTAAGATTTAACATTTCATAAATACCAGCATTAGGAGAAAAAGACAAGTTCATCATCTTTGCCATTGAGCCAACAAATGTCTTTGCTTTTTGCACCCAGTTTTATGCACTTAACTTTTTTAATTGTTTTCAAAATGAATCAGCAGTGAATAGATTTAACAGCTAGTAATTCAAGTCCTGAATTACACTTTTTTTTTCATTTTAGTTTATTTGTCAGAAAATGTCCTGCTGGGAGTAGAAAAGTTCCCCTACAGTGCTCATACTCCCCCCATCTCCCTCCAATAGAATTAGGAGCTCTTCCTGTGGCCTAAATGTTAGTTTTGAGCACATTCATAGCCTACAGAGTGTGGTCAATGTAGTCTTCAGGACACTTATCTCAGCAAATGTTATTGAAAGAAGCAAAGTATCTGGAATGTGCTTTCCAGATGCAATTAAGAATCTGTATTTGCTCCTTACCTCTGATAGAGCAAAATAAATTAGCCAAAGAACTTCTTGGATGTAGTTGACACAATCACAATCCTATAGACATCTGTACTGTCTGCTGGATGCATGGTGCACAAGATTTCCCTTTTTGCTAGTGAAGAGTTGCAACACTTATACATCAAAGGGAGAGACGGGAATAATTTACCCCATAGATTTCAATCTGTTGCAGAGATGTGGGGACCCACTGTTTAATGTGCAAGACATGGTGAAATGAGGAATGTATCTAAAAGTTAGCTGAGCGGCAAATTGCAGAGGGTGTAGAAATCCATGTCTTACACTTAAATAAGGTGCACTAAAAATATTTAGTCTTGTCATTAAGCACTGATTGTGTTAGCAAATTATAGTAATAAAATAGTGGGACAACAGTTGGTCTGTGTGTGTGGAATGAGGGAAATCTAGATCAACACGCTGAAATGTCATAAGGACCAACAGCTGAACAATCTAATGATGAACCAACTTGGAATTTAAACTGCCGATTTAGGATATTTTCCTTTGGAGTGACAGCTCAAATGGACTGCACTCCTTTTTTTATTTTACTATATAAAAATACATAAAATTTAATCCAAGCCATGTAATCTGAAAAACCAGAATTTAACAAGCAGACCACCTGGGAAAAGGAAGCAGGCTGAAATTTCTCACTCCACTGGAACATCCAGTAATTACTTGACAGAGGCTGGCAACTGGAACACTCTGCAGAGTTGATGCATCTAAAAATTAGCAGCTGGTCAAGATTTTTATCCTTTGCTCATCTTTATAATATTAAGGCTGCGTCTGAAAATGTTGGTCTGAGAAGAAGGCATGAAATGGAAGAACCCCAACCATTTTGTACCTACATAATGTGTGTCCTTGCTGTAGGACTCCTCCATTCCCAGTAGGTTAAATGAGCTCTTCTATCTTGTGGATTAATCAGTTGAATGCAAACAAAAGGAAAATGTCTCCTGTTATAGGAATAGAAGTAAAAGAAACCAAACTCTGTGCTGAATAAGCACGTCTGAAGCGGAAATACTCCATTTTCTTCTAGGCATGTGCAACACGGCTGTAGAGATGAGGTTATGCATTTCCTTGAGAGGTGTTTTTTCGGCCTTGTTAGTGACACCTCTCTTCTCCTCGCTATTTTATGTGCTCTGCAATTACTTCCCTAAAGGACGCGGGGTTGTTTTGTTTCGTTTTTTAAAAAGGGAATTAAAGCAGAATCATTTCTATTACAGGTCTAAAGTCATACGTTGATCCAAGATAATTTCAAAGCCATTATAGAAAACATATTCCTGGAAGTGCCTTCCAGGGCTCAAACCCCACAAAATACCTGTTTATATTATTTTATTGTTGGAAACGTTTTATTTATCCTTGAGGGACTGAACCTCTTACGGAGCCATATAAAAATTTCAGCACATTTAAAATAATCTGCTGCTGTGCCAGGCACTGACCTTGGTTATAGTCATTTTACAGGGCTCCTGCTTGAAGTCTATTGTGGTTAAAATACATCAGCTTTAATCAATAATTTTGTTATAGAAAACCCTGTGCACTTGATAAATCATCTCCAGGGCAGTTAGTGACCAGTTCTGAAGTACAGACTTAAGTACAGCATGAGTTAATCTTTAATGAATATAGTAGCTAACTTTTAATGGTTTTTTCAGTCAGCGGAATTATTCTCAATGGGAAAACAGTTGTCCACAGAGATCATTCCGGCTACCAGGATGCCTCTCTTGACACATACCAAGTGGTGGCTCCAGTGGTATTGTGATCCAAACAGGCTAATCATGCATTCAGGAAAATGTTTCCATTTCAGAGCACTGAAAGTTTTACGCTTGACAAGTAGATTTGACTCTATTCTAGCAAAGTGCTGGAACAGCCAGTTAATGTCATTCAGATTTTTTTTAGGGACAAAGCTCCTGGTTGTTGGAATGCAGCTTTATTTTACATGATGTAACAAGCCCTTACATGAGTTATCAGTAAGGTTTGAAACCAATCAGGCCCCAGTTCAGGAAAGTGTTTAAGTATGTGCCTAAATTTAAGCATGTGAATAGTCCAGTTGATTTCAATGGAACTAGTTACATGTTTAAAGTTAAGCACCTGCTTAAGAATCTTGCTGAATCACAACCCAACAGGGCAGTACAAATTGAGCGTGTTACCTTCTATGCAGAGTAGCTGCTAAAGGTGCAAACCACACACATTTTACAAGCTTTTACACTAGTATTTTCAAATAATTTGACCCCAAAACGCAGGAGAAAGTTAAATACAGTGAGTACAGAGACAATCTTTTTCTCCCCCCCCCCCCTTTCTATTTGAGATACAGGCAAGTGAAAAAGGATACAGAGATCTTTTCACTACAGCAAACTTTTGTATCCATCTGACTTGGCATTAACTTGAAGGGATAATAAAAGCCAGGGAAAGTAGAATTGAACGTTGGATATACAGACCTTCACTGTTGGGTGGAAAAAAAGTCAGACAGCAAGTTCATTTGAGTGTTGTTTGGTAATTGCAGCAAAGGATCAGAACCAAGGGCTGTATTCCTCTGAATCAATGTGTGACTATCTGCAAGTCACTTCAGGGTTCTGTGCCTCAGTTTTCCTCTCTGTACAATGGGGGGAACATTACCTATCGGGGGGGGGGAGATACAATTAGCATAGCCACAGCACTTTGTGGGAAAGTACCACATGAGCGCAAAGGATTATTGTTATACCCTGACTGTACTCAGATGGTTTCCATTTTTCTTTCAAAATCTCTTTAGGTCTCCATTGACTCTTCCCTAAGGGCTGTGTCTCAAGTGTCATGGCAAACAATGATTGCCTTAAAGGTGGCCTAATGATGGCTCCTATTTGGTCACTGCTAATGTTTTGCCCTTATGCTACAGAGATTCCCAGTGCCTTCAATGGGTGCTGGATAAGGTCTGTAGGTAGGAGATTCATTTCCTCTAATGTCAATGGCAGCATTCACATGGAACAGTTCAGAAACCTCTGAGCATTATAAGGCTAGAAAAACTCCTCCTGGTGTCCTAGAATAACATCAGTGTGCTCTTTCTTGTTAGGCATCATTGTTCAGAGTATATAACACCCCCCCACACCATCCCCCCATCTATGTCCTCTCGCTGTCTTTTTTGCTCATAGAAAACTGCAGCTACGACCTGTGGTACCAAGGACAAAATACTGTGTGGGCAACTTGCCTGGAAAACATGCAGCATCTAAGGGCAAAATCTGATTCCTACTCAATTTAGTGCAGAGCTGTTTGATCGCATGGTGCTGGTGTCTCCTTACTTCCAGTTGCAGAATAGCATTAAAGGGGGAAGCCTAGAATACTTTCCTAATACCGTGTTACTTTTCCAACTAAACAAATGCAGACATGAATAGAATGGGAGGCTTTCCAAGAGCTGATTTCTCTGTTAAAATGCAGACCGCGCTATGAAGGAGTTTCAGAACCTCTGGCTTAATTGGATGGACTGGTCTCTCTTAGCTTCACTCTTGGAATGACTTTTTCTTTTGCTTATCTGTCAGTGAAGTTGCCTCACCCATAATTGCTTAATATCATATACATGTTTGGCTAGTTAATTCTAATCAGTTTAATACCTGTGTCTTGTGTAAACTCCTGCTAGAAGATGATCTTCCATAGAACGAGGATGGGTTTCTTTCCTTTCCCTTTTCTGTACAGTCCTGAATGTTTCCATACAGTGATCCATAGGTAGGTGTGTGTATGAAGGAGATGCTTTAGGAGCAGAATGTGAATTACTACTGTGAATTAAAATATTCAGTAAAATGAAGTCCCAGTTTTGTTTTAATTTGGCTCTTCCACTGCCTGTTATTGTACAAAAGGCTTCAATTTAAAATTAACAGAAATGATAGCCGGTTAATGTGTTACAGTGGGAGGCCGAAGTTTCTGTTGCCATGGCGATGGAGTTCGGCTCATTTGTTTTGTAGATGAGTAATTACTACGCAATTAGAGTAGGCTAAAAATAAAGGGGCCCTTTGTTCCCAGTTACTCATTAATATTAATAAAAGGTCTGTCCAGACTGTGATAAACAATTAATGCAAATGTGGTTGCCCATGGTATAAGTAGCAACAGATTTCTTATCCTCCAATAAGAAGTGATCATGCCAGAGAGGTTTGCTCTTCCCTCACTTTAAATAGCAAAATTATTAGTAAATAATTTCATGTGAGAGCAAGATCACAGGTAAAAAACTTTCCCTGTTTGCCTCTTGGTAGGACGTCAGTAAAGGGTAAGACATGGACAGGCATGTGCAAGTCTGTTAGGACTTTCTCCTCAAAATCTGAGGTGGGTCAGATCCTGCAATGTGCTGAGCACACTCAACATCCACTGAAATCGATGGGAACTCAGGGTTCTCAGCACTTCACAGGATTCAACCTCAGGTCCTGGTTCTGCAAACATTTGCTTGTGTCACTTGACATCCACAGGTAGTGGGGCGAACCACAGCCACTTTCCGAAGCATTTTTCAGGATTGGAGTCTAAGTCCGCCACTTTAAAAGAGCATAGAGGCTGGAGGAGCACTGAGAGTTGATTTGGGAGGGCCAAGAAAGGAATCTGGTATGAGATTTGCAAGTGTCTCAAGGGAAGTTACTTTCAAAGGGAGTTGGGTTCCTAACTCCCGTAGGCACATTAGAAAACGCCAGCTCTGAAGCCAAAGGGTTGAAATTAGAAAAGAGCCATTTACCTTATCTCATGATAAACACTTCATTGCAGTACTATGTTAGAAGAAGAGGAAAACTTCATCATGTATCACAGCCATGTCAATATTAGGTGTCGTGTCCCCAAACCCCCCTTGGGCTAGGTGCTGTACAAACACCGAAATGATCTCTGCCCCCAAAGAGTTTACAACCTAAATAAACTAAAATCTGAGTCAATTTCTTTTGAAATGTAAAGGCATTACAGTTATCCAAAGCAGGGGGAGGGGCAGTGGTGGGAAAGGGAGGAGAGTGGGGAAGGTGCAGTAGAAGTGAAAGAAAACAGTCCTGAGCATTTAGCGTAAAGTATCTAAAGTGTTACAATACGTTAGATTTTAAATTAACTTTAAATTCCAGTACCGTTAGATTGATACCTGTTTGTAAAATGACTGAAAAGTCAGAATTTATTCACATATAGTATTTATATAAATTATTATTGTTTGGCTGCCTTGGCTTAACTGATAAGACATGCAAGTGTGTGCTGTGGACCTATTTTGGTGCAGTCTGTGGACAGTAATGAAATGATTTGGTGATGATGATGCAAGCTACGTGCCAGATTGAACTCCCCACGTGCACATGTGCTCAGAACCTTTGGCAAGGGAAGCCTTGTGTTGGAGATGTGGCTTTCTAGTCTGGTTTGGAAGCTTTGAGTCAGCTGTCAAACTGACGGTGCACGGGCCCCATCCCTTTTGTTACTTGTGCTGCTCCTTGGAAGCGCCAGAGGAAAGACAAAAAGCATTCTGGGCTGCTGTTTCCTGGAGTCCCTCTCTGCTCAGATGTGGCATCACTTCAGAAGAGGGGAAAGGACGGTGTGGCAACTTTGGGTGGGGGAGAGCGTGTTTCCACAAATTAAACGTGCATCATACAGTCTGATCAACCAACCTGCCACATGCTAAATAGTGGTGGTTGTAGCTAGAATAGGCTCTTTTGAGCAGCTTCCAGCACTGGCCGCCATGATGCTAGCAGTAGTTTACAGGACACTGGCATTTTTATCACTTGGTAACCCTCCTCAGCTCAGAGCAGATATAGATGAGACTGGGCCAGCAGCCACCTGAGCCCTGTCACTCCTACCAGTGGGAGATTCTCCCTCCCCCCCCAAAAAGAAGTGTAAACAAGGCCTAAGTACTCTCAATCCTTGTGTTTATTTTGTTGGCACTCACCCAAGCTGCAGCTCTGTCCTCCATCCTGTCCCTTTGAAGTGTCACAGCTGCGCAGTCAGCATTCTGGGCTGTCTCCCTTCTCCTTATCATGCAAAATGTCTGCCTAGCCAGGTTTGCATCCTCAGCCCCTTGTAAGCCTGCAGAGCCACTCACCAGTGCGTGCATCCAAGCCACAGACATCACTGGCCTCATCACTCGACGGTAGCCTAACCAAGTGACGTCATCCAGCCTGGAGATTAGATGAGGTCTCAGACTAGGGTGCAAGATGTTCCAACAGGGAAAATGGCATAAAAATGGCATCTGCATCCCTCCCAAACTGTTTAACTAATGGAGGAGAATGTAGCACAGCCTTTGTAAGGTTGACATTTGTTTGTTGTTAAGGATCTAATTAGAAACATGAGAGGGAGCTGAATGGCTGCTTGCTCGGCTAATTAGCGACATGCACGAAGACCACTTTGAACTTCAAGGACACAAAGCTATTAGCGCTTACATCAAAAATGGATTAAACTTCTGTGCTTTTATAATGATTAAAGATGAGCCGCTTGAGTGGAAATCCTTTTGTAAAGGCTGCGACAAGAGCTGGCTCCGTGATTGCAGTTTCTACAAGTGAAGCTTTGCATGGCCTCTGTGTAGTACTCTGGCCCCATGTGAGAGTGACACCATTAACTTGCAATATGGAAAATGTGATTAGGCAATAAATATTGATCGCTTGCAAAAAATTACGGTTAAGCTGAGAAACATATTTATTTCTCGTGGCACGTAATTACGGGACTCAGAAGAGACAGGCTTGAATAGATTGTATTTTGTGTCTTCTTGCAAATC
Organism: Eretmochelys imbricata; assembly: GCF_965152235.1. Taxonomy (NCBI): domain Eukaryota; kingdom Metazoa; phylum Chordata; order Testudines; family Cheloniidae; genus Eretmochelys; species Eretmochelys imbricata. Next base: position 8,735,734 of record NC_135588.1, on the reverse strand, counting down.
AGTGCACGTCAAGTATTTTTAATACTCCAACATCATTCTAACAGGCCCATATCCAAGCTAGGGCTTGAAACAGGCTAACAACAGCGGTGTTCATCAGTAGTTGCTGCGAGTACAGTTACAGAGAGACTTTTATACCACCTATTCTTGTTGCAACCGTGGATTTACCCCCCTCTTACAGCCATTTTACTGTGACGTCACTGACTGGTTCTGTGCCCTGACTCTCTACTAACACCGCATAGTCTCAGCTATGCAGTGCATCTGCACTTCAGTTGGCTTGGCTTGTGCCCAGTTTAGGGAACGGGCAAAGTTCCATCTCTTCTACACCAAAAGAAATGTGTTGGAAAAGAGTCGGGGGCCGTCATGTTGTAACTGGGTCCCTGTCTGTAGTTGTAATTGTCATGTAGATAGGTTCCGGTTAGTTTATATGTGGTTTTTGAACATGGTTTGGATCATTATTAGGTGTGGATTGGAGCAGCGTTAATGCTTATAACTGTGCCTGTAGTGTGGATAGGGTTTAGGAGCATACCATTCCTTTGACGCTTTGTTCAGACCTCGCTCAAGCTGCTATGTCTAGTAACCCCTACACCACATGCTACCATTTTGCTGTTATCCCTGCAAGATGCTGATGTGAAAGCTACTGCCAAAGGGACTGCAGGGAGAGGACAACCCCTAACCTGTGATTGCAGATAGAAAATAACATACAAATGGTACCTTGTTACTGCAGATATCAGCTCCTTTAATGTCTTCTGGATGCATAGCTGCTTATTTTACTGTCAAACGCAAGGTTTTAGTGTAAGGCCAGTACAGCTGCAGAGGAGAGACAGCTAGGTCCCACTCTATCTCAAACCCGACCAGCACAGCTCTGATGGTAGAACCCATGTTGGTAGTGACATATGAGGCAGACAGAACAAAGCTTGATTTTCGAAGGACAGGACTGAACTTTCTGACAGAAAAATATCACTGGCTTTCAGTTATGAACTAGGGGACCTGTCTGGTGTGGGGGATCCTGCAGAAGGGTGTTTGCTTTTTAAGCATACTGAGAAGAGGCTGAATAGATTTGCTGCAACTTGTAAATCTCCACCCTAGAGTTGTTGAACGGAATCTATTATATTTGTCAGACTGTTTGCTCTTCCGTCTTATGCATCTTCTGACTGGTTATCTGTGAAATTCTGGGTATAATGTTGTGACCCTCCAGCATACCTGTATGTAGAATCATAGATTGTCAGGGTTGGAAGGGACCTCAGGAGGTCATCTCGTCCAACCCCCTGCTCAAAGCAGGACCAATCCTCAATTTTTGCCCCAGATCCCTAAATAGCCCCCTCAAGGACTGAACTCACAACCTTGGGTTTAGGAGGCTAATGCTCAAACCACTGAGCTATCCCTCAGTAGCAATCTTGTTATCCTCAGGAGATTCTCTGGTTTAATTGTTGATCTTAATTTGAAATTTCATAGAGTTTAAGCCCAGAAGTGACTATTAGATGATCTAGTCTAACCTCTTATGTATCACAGACTATTAATTTTTACCCAGGTACCCATATATTTAAGCCCAGAGACTTTAGTTTGATCAAAACATTTCAGTCCTCAGGAAACATGCCCCAGGAAGGGACCAAAGTGTCTGGCAGCAGTTGGTCGTTGACAGAAAGCGATATTCCGTGTGTGAAATACACACCGAAAGATTTAGAGCTTCTGGGGCCTAATCATAAAAGAGCATACTGTACCTAGCAGCAGAGCTATATAAGGCTGTTGATATGTAGCAAATGGATTTGGAAGAGGCTGGACTTGGTAGCAATGAGATGTATGCTACTGCAGCAAGTAAGAGAAGCAGTATATTCTAATGGATCTGAATACAGGACTAAGAGCCAGGAGTGTCTGCAGACTGTTTCAGGTTCTGCCACAGACTTGCCCATGTGGCCTTGGCTAGTCACTTAGAGGTATGTAGCACCTCTGAAAACCAGGCTTTCTCTCCCATGAGCATAAATGGGAGTTCAGTGCACAGCACCTCTGTAAATCAGGTCATTAGCCTCTCTTTACTCACCTGTAAAATGGGGATAATAATACACCAAAATCGTGGGGACCAATTAGTTCATGTTTGTACAGGGCTCTGAAGATGCAGAATGATAATAGTATAATCCAATATTGTAGCTGCATTTTTAAACGGTCTGGATAATGTTATGATCAGCAGTAACCTCTGCAGTCATGCATGCTGAGTGATAATCAAATCTCATGCTTCAGAACATTATTTGATTTCCAGAGGGGTCAGGAAGGAGATCTCTGCCCCACCCCTAGCTTAACCAGTATTAATCAGCTTAATCAGCCAGGTGTATGACATTTTCCTTTCACCTTCCTCTGAAGCGTTTGCATATTGGCCACTGACAGAGACAGCATACCAGCTGCGAATGACTGATCTACTCTGCTTCAGCAAATTCTGTTTCCATATATTGCGATATCTGATGTGTTAGGGGAAGGCAAAAAGATCTCTGAACGCAAATGGCTGCTTGTGGTCATCTCATGTCCTGACGCGTGAGATCTGCTTACCTTTTACTTTAGCATCTGTAACTACAAACAATGTGTAACATTAACCAGCTCCTTTTAAAATCCAGGTACAGCACTTGACTCTCAAACCCTCCTAGCTCTTTACACCTTGAAAGCACTGTGTAAATAGTAATGAATGGAAGCTACCCTTTGTGAACGAGGAGTCGTCTCTCTCCTCCCATCTCTATAACACTATAACGCCTGGAGCTAGTGGGGATATTAACCTATGTATGTATATGTGAGTGTGTAGGTGTGCACACATGCTGTCTGAAGTGACTAATGGTTTTGGGTGCCTGGCTTGAGAGACCTTAAAGGAGCATGATTTTCAGAGGGCAAGTGCTCAGCACTTTCATGGTCTGTCTATTTGGGCAATTAAAAAAGGAGGCACCCAAAATCATTAGTCACATTTCAAAACGTAGGCTGTGTATGTATATCCCTCTATCCGAGCCGTCTGTACAAGCACCTAAGAAAACCAGAGCGGGAGCTCAGTGAAAATGAAAATGCTCATGGAAACCCCCAATTCAAATGCCCCCAAAACTTTGGGAAAGTTTCCCTCCAGAACCCAGTTTTGTAGGTTGGGCCCTGGCCTCAAAACATAAACACATTCAATATGTTATGCTAAAAAACTGATAGTCAACCAACATCATCTTCAAATGGTTGCCACTTGTCTCCAGGAATGTGATGGTTGAGCGTTGTTCCGTGAGTTTTCCCCTCCATTTTGTTTGTGTCCCTCTCCGCATGTCTCAGAGCTCCTTATTGAATGCCATCTCCCTGATGTGTATTACCCTGCGCTGCTCCGCTATCCACTTTTATCTGTATCGGTAGCGTTAAATGTTATATCATTTATTCCTTTGAGGGGAAGATGTTTTTGCAGCATGTTATATGAATTTTTCACTTGTCTTAATGACAGTTGTATTGAAAACTTCCTGCTGCTTTCAAGCACGTGCAGTTATGATCATAAACACTGATGATGGAAACGTCTGCCAAATCATGCGTGGCTGTTTATGATAGGAGAGGGGAGAGAGTCCTCCCGAAATTAGCGCACTATATCAACAAGTTGTCAGGGAGCATGGACATGCAGAAAGCAACCTCCAGGGTTAATAGGATAAAGCAAGAGTGGAGAGGAGCTAGGAAGAAGGAAAGTTGATTGGTAATGACAGGCGTTGGGTGAGAGTGAACCACTGGAAAAATGCTTGGCATGAAATCAGAAGGAAATTTCAGCCGAGGAGGAACTATTTTATAGAGAGGTGCAGGGAGGAAGTGGAGGAAGGAAGTAATTTCGCTCTGTTTAATTCTTATCCCAGCTGCCCACACCTTTTCATTCTCAGCATGAAAGCTATTTGCTGCTTTTCCACATACTCTTGCTTTGCTTTACTCTGCTTTACTCCTGGAGCCAGCCTTTAATTAGCCAACACAGCAGACCAAGGGCATGTCTCTACTACAGTCAGGAGGCATTTCTGCAGCGTTTGTAGATGTACCCAAGCAAGTTTTCATCTAGCTTGATCTAATATGATCTAGTACGTACCCAGGGTTCTGGGCAGGCAGGGCTAGCCCCTGCAGTTCCATGGCACTCAAGCTGGCTTTGATCCAGCTATCACATCTCCAGACTGCAGTGTAGGCATACCCTGATACCGAGGGGCCTCTTTTGCTCGGCAGCTGACAAGACAGTAGATGTTAAATTTAATGTAAATTCTTTCTTTTCCTGTTGTTCCCCCCTGCTACATTCTCTTCTCCTCAGTTACTGTAACCACAAGCTCAGGCCTGCTTTTGTTTTTAGTTTGAAACCAATTGTAATTGTGGAAGAGCAGCAGGTTTGCAGGTGTTCAGAACATTTTCTTCTCGTGGCAGCTTGTGCTGTGTAATGCAAAGAGGAAACAATCATTTCCTCTTGTTAATTTTTTTTATTACTATTATTTTTAAAAAGTCTCAAATCTGCTGTGCTTGAAGGAAGAAACTTGTAGCCTGATTTGTAAAATTTATGCAGGAGATGTTTACACAGGAATATTTCATTATTTCGTTATTTCTTTAAATTTAAGTCACTCTCTGCTCCTAATGTGGTACTCTAGATAACAGTTATAAGCTTTCTGAAGAGCACATCTATTAAAATGAGACTGGTGCTGATTGTTTATGGGACAGATTCTGCTCTCAGCTATGTCAGTGTCAACTCCACTGACATGAACAGTTACGCTGGATTTACATTGGTGTAACCGAGAGCATAGTCTTGCTCTGATTGTGCGTCATGAGATGAAAAAGAAGTGTGTAGATATTAGTGCATTGTTCAGGATAGATGGATGCATGCTTCGGGGAGTATGTGTTCATACACACATACAAATGCGCACACACAGTATACAGATTCATATACACATATATTTCTAATGGGAGGGAGTGGAAGCTTACATGGATAAATTATAGCTAAGGTAGCTCCAGTTGGCTCACTTCTGCGTTCAGCTATTCCTCTCGATATGAAATGTATTTCTTACTGTAATAACTGGGACACTATATTTCATTCTAATGTATTGTGGAAGAGGAAGTCCAGTAATTCATCTGGTGGCTTCTCTAAAACTAGAAGTTTTCTTGCCACTGCATACACTGACTAGAATAAGTAGCCTTGATTTCCTCTAATCAAATTTTGCACAATTCTTCAAATTTCAGCTTTTACTTTTCAATTTCTCATATTTGTAACTGTAAAAAAAAAAAAAAAAAGCAAAAGCACAGTATTTAACATTGAAAAGACTAATATAAGAAAGAATCCAGTATCCACAATGATAGAGTCACTGTATCTCCAGGGATCCCCGATTATGGTTTCTATTCTTCGCCCGGTGACCAACGGGCCCCGTTATCGTACGCGGACTATGGTTCCATGGGGCCTCGAGTGGCTCAGATGCTTCGTAGTGAGCACGCTGCTTCAGCGAGTAACTCCCCCCTCCACCACCTTCCCAGCCCGGATCAGTTTAAGAGCCCAGGTTTGTATAGCATTTCATTCATTTGGGGGAAACAAAAGATTCTATACATCACCTATTTAGTGGTGCACAAAAGCAGGCCTGCATGTCAGTTCATGGTTGGCTATGGAACTTCACTTGAGCCCTTTACTTGATTCCAGTTTTTGATTGACTTTGCTTTAACGCTTAAGGTCAGGGTCAGGAATACCTGCTCTTTGAGGACCTGATCCAAAACCCATTGGAGTCCATGAGGTGTATATATATAGTCTTTTCAGTGACTTCAGTGGGCTTTAGATCAGGCCCTTAGTTAATTTATCCTTGAGAGTTGAAATGTAAGGGTTTAACTCAGTTTGGGTGCCTTTTATTGCTTCTCATAAATTTTTAACTCCAGTTTTTAATTAAGCGAGTTTCTCAACTGCGTGCGGAAAATGTATTTTTACCTAACGTTAAATGTAAATAATATGTCCAGAGAAATAGCTATATCTATATCATGTTTGTTTTATACCTGTGTAAATATCTCACCTTGTTTGTTTCCTTTGAAATACTATGCACTTTAATGGTGCTTAAGAGTGTATTTTGTCATCAGGTGTAATTTATTTCTACAGTACCCAAAAGCCTTAACTGGATTGATCTTAATTCCTGTATCATGCACATTTTCCATGTAGGACAATAATCTTATGGCTAAATCTTTTAGTTCTTCTTCATGTGATGGTCCCTACCTGGGTACGAATACACACCATGCATCTGACTCTGGAATTTTTTAACAAGCAGTGTCCACTGGTCCATACGTGTGCCATAGCACTCCTCATGCTCTGAACTGAGGATGAATCAAGGGTGGTGTGGACCAATGCCTCTCTGGTGCGACTTTCTAAGTGGCTCTCTGGCTGTATTATCCTTTGTTACCAGCTAGCTCACGTTCATCCCCTTTAGGGGGTGAGGGCACATTCCACCACAGGGAAAGCTGCTTCAGCTGCATCTCTGAGAGACTTCCCCTACTAGAGACGTGTAGGGCAGCTACTTGGAGCTGTCTGCATACCTTCATGAGACATTACGCTCTGGTCCAGGCATCCACCGCAGATCCAGCTTTGGGGACAGCAGTACTACAGTCAGTTTTCACTTCTATGTCCTTGCACCCACCTCCTGTTTGATTACTGCTTGCTAATATCCCATGTGTGGGATACACAGAGAGACCATCTCTTGAAGAAGACATGGAGGTTACTTACCTGTAATTGAAGGTTCTTTGAGATGGGTGATCCCTATATGTATTCCACTACTTGCCCTCTGTCCCCTTTGCTGTGGATTGTTTGGACTGCAGTAAGAATGGGAAACGAGAGAGGTCTTGGTCTGCCTCACGGCACGTGAGTGGGCTAATGGACTATGCTTTTAAAAAGAATTCCCCACTCAGGCGCGTGGTGTACATGTGTACCCACATGTGAAATTCAGATAGGGACCACACATCACAAAGAACCTCCACTTACAGGTAAGTAACCCCAATATTTCCCCCTCCCACTTCTTTGTATGAATTGAATTTGGATGAGCTGAGTTGAGTCGGGTGGCATTTATTTGCCCAACTTGGTCATGTTTTAACTAATGCCCTTTCCGTTCCCTCCCAGAGAGGCATTCTGAATCCCCCTTAGAGTAATGCACCATATGCTAAGGCAAATGTCATAATGAGTCATGACTTAGAAATTTCTCAACACTTTATCGAAAAAGAGTTTATCTTTCAGTGGTGACCTTTCTTGTCCAACACTGGATTAATTTGCGAGCAGGCTCTGTGTTAACATGGCAGTTCATAGGACAAAGCACCAGATAAGCTAGCCTCAGCTTTCTCCCTGTCATTGCTCCCAGCAGAATATTTTGTAGCATTATGAGTCTCCACCTTCTTAGTATGTCTTGAACTGCTAGGATTATTATGTGAGCTCCCACTATTGGCTCCTTCATGTAAATCAGGTGTTGGGAGAACCACACTTTGAAAAGTATGTTACATGCACATTAAGAGTTGGTTAAAAAAGCTTCTTTAAAGGGGAACAAGGATGATGTAATGGTAAAATCCTATTCATAAGAAAAACTGTCCTGAAGTTATTGGAGTTTTTAAAATTTTCCTACATTATTATTTCAGTAAAAAGACTAGTTTCTATGGATATTCATGCAGGAATGTGGAAATCATTGAGGATACATCAGGAGGGAATGTAATGATGATGAATTTGTATTTCTGTAGCACCAAATGCATCCTAGGGAGCTTTGGAGCTTTAGCTCCATGAATTGTACAATAAACTGTGCAGTTGTACAGTGCACAGGGATGAATCGCAGGAGTGTAGCTACCTCTGGTGAAAAGTGGCCACTGTTTAACAGTGCCTGGCAAGACTCCCCAATAACTGAGTACAAGAAGTGAAGCATGCTATATTCCAGCAGTTCTCAACCAGGGGTCCAGGGTCCACTGGGGGGCCACGAGCAGGTTTCAGGAGGTCCCCAAGGAGGGCCAGTGTTAGACTCCCTGGGGCCCAGAGCAGAAAGCTGAAGCCCCACCACACGGCACTGAAGCCCAAGACCCCAAGCCTTGTCACCCGGGCTGAAGCTGATCAACTTAGATTTGCAGGTCCCCAGTGGCATGGGGCCATAGGAAGTTGCCCTGCTTGCTTAACACAAGGGCCCTCTTAACGCCGGCCCTGGCTTTTATATGCAGAAAAACAATTGTTGTGGAACAAGTGAGGCCTGGAGTTTTTATAGCATGTGGGGCGGCTCAGAAAGAAAAAGGTTAATAACCTCTGCTGATTTAAACTGAAATGAGCATGTCCACACAGGGGTGTGAACCAGTTTATCCACATCAGCTTAAAATCACACCTGTAGCTAAACCAGGACAACTCTGCATGCCGACAAGATCTAAGAACCAGGGGTCTTACAAACTAACCTCACAACTTGGGAGTTGGATGCTTGCAAGTCCCATAATTTTTGTAGCTGTTTTTTTTCATGTGGTTCTGGTGGGTCCTTTGTGTAACCTGGGGTTGACAGACCCAGATCTGTTCTGAGTACTAGCTTATGCCCAGACTGGATGTGATTGTGTAATATTGCTGTTTCCAAGAGTGAAATTTGAAACAGATGTTTTGTGCTTTGTGGTTTCCCAATGGAGACTCATTTGAGAGCTGTACAGAGCTTAGCAGGCTGCCTTTGACAGAAAGTTAGTTCCACTGTTTAATAAAACCAGAGATTACGTTGTCTCTTACCAATAGGTTCTTCCCATCCCCTTCTCAGTCATCAACCCCTACAACCTCAATTTAAAAGCAGCCCCCAAATAGTCATCAATCACTTTTTGTTCAAGCTTTTCTGGTTGTTTGTTTGTTTGAAAAATATTGTTTTACCTTTACTTCATAAAAGTTCATGATCACAAAATTGAACTGGCTTATTCCAGGGCTTCCTGGTACATTACAGACCTACAGATCATTTTTAATACCCAGTCATATTTCAGCGACATCCAGCCCTTTCCTTATAATTGCACTGTGATAGAAAAAGTCAACAAATACAAATAATAAATACCAACAGTCACAATTAAACAGGAAAACTACAAGAGGAAGGATGGCTTTGTGATTAAGACACTTAGTATGAGACCTGGGATCAATTCCCAGCTCTGTCACAGACTCCCTATATGAATTTGGGCAAGTCACTTAATCTTTCTGTGCCTCAGTTCCCAATCTGTAAAATGGGGATAATAATTCTGATTGCCTGTTTGATCGAGTTAGACTGTAATCTCTTCCTGTATCTATAGAGTGCATTGCACAATGGACCCTGATTCTTGCTTGGAGTCTCTGGGGACTAGTGTAATACAAATCATCATTAAAAATAGTGTCCCTAATGCAGGTTCCTCAGCTCCTGATGTGAGAACTCATACGTTATTATCATTTTAATTTTTGCATCCTTTTTCCTTTCTCCTTTTCCATCACGGAGGCTTTGCCACCTTTCTGGGGGGTGTTACTCATATTGGGACTTTGTTGTCTTGTCTACTCCAATATTCCTCTCAATCCGGTCCCCATGATACATTCTCCATCCCTCTTAGCTCCCTTGAGATACTGATGCGCTGACCCTTCTGCTCCGCTGACAGAGAAGCGTTGCTTTCCCTTTGCAAATAGCATGTGGGGGTAGAATTTCCCAAGTCAGCCTGACCTCTGCTCTGTCGTAGTAGGACCATGAATACTGAAAGTGCTGCAGAGGGAGCATGTTCGGCCTGTTAGCACCCATCCCGTTGAGCAACTAAGAAGCAGAGCTGACAGGGTTCTGGAGGAAGTCTGGAGAAGGGCAGCTACTGTGTAGGATGTCATGGATGGGTATGTGGATTGGAGGAGGGAAAGGATAGTGTCAAGTTAGTCTTTCCTTTTGCACTGGGCCTAGACTGAAAATAACCACCGTCAGCATGCGCCTCGTAAGACAGGAGGTAAAAAAAATTTTGCCCTGCCCCCTGTAGGCTGCACAGTGAATTGGTGCCAAATTCAGCCAACAGGCAAAACTTCAAGTACAGGTGAAAATTAACTAGACACGGTGAATGATCAGAGCACAGCCAGATGGGCTGTAACAAGACACACAGCTAAGTCAAAGCACATATTGAACAAACAATCTCTGTTTCCCGTTCTCTGCCACATCTGATGGATCCTGCCCCTCGATTACAGCTGCTCTAGGCACTGGACCATCTGACCCTCAGGGTAAGATACCACTGGCAAGAAGTGGCTGGATCTGAGGAAATCTAGAAGATCCTCATGGTTGTATTCTGAGGACCCCTGGGTTGTGGTGCGATATGAACCACAGATGCATACAATCTTTCCCACATCTCTCTTGACCCTACTCTGGTACAGTATCTGCTGGTAAAGACTGGGACCACAAATTCTGCGTATGAGAAACTGGAAGGTTTGAGTTATTAGGCTGAAGTTCTACTGCGGTGAAATGTTCTGTGCAGAATGGTTTCATGATGTGCAATAGGTTAGTAAATTGGACCCAAACTTTTTAAGACGTGGAAAATGTGGGGCCTGATCAACAAGACTTCACAAGTACAATAAAATCCCTAGCAGTGGAGGAAGTTAACTGTGCCTGCCCATGTTTAGTGCTGAGTCATCAGACAGTGATTTTGTGCTGAGCTAAGTAGAGACTTGCATCAGCTGGTTGGTGCCTTGGGTGGAGGAGGAAAATGGATAACACCTAATTCTTGATCTCCATGGACTTACAGCCAAAAATGATATCGGAAAACAATAGTCCCCTACCTTTAGGTCAGCAAAACTCGCTTCCAACTCTTCTCTCCCGTAACCTGGACCTGATTCTGCCTACAGGGTATAATTCCGAGCAGAGTCTGTCTCCTTTTCTTTTCAGATTGGAACTCCATTGAAAGATGTGGCTCTTAAACGCTCTCTGGTTTCCCTAAACTAAAACCAGAAGTACCTCTGACCAGCTTTCACTTTTCCCTGTGGTTGAGGTGACAATTGGAAACTTTTAAATAAAAATATGGCCCCAAAACACCTCACTGTATTTTCTGGCATGAAACAATTTCAAGTTTTTTGGCTTTTTCTTTTAAAATCTGAGTTCACTTATTCACAGGTTTATATTAGACAAGATTTTTTTAAAGTGCTGTATATCTTAACAAAACACATCACTTTTTTCAGATCAGAGAAGTCAGTCACGGTCATTGCTGTTGTTTCAAATCTGCCTTAAAACTAGCTCTAGATCCAGCTGAATTTGGGTACTAATATTTCAAGAAGGCAGATATTTAGCAGCTCATCATGGGTGAGTGAATCCTTAAAATATGGCTTTTTGCAAAGTGTTTAGTCTTCTAGCAATTATGAGAGTTTTCCTATTTCCTTTATTGGGTCTAGAGCGAAGTGTCAGCTCTATAAAAGCTTCCAGACACTTCTATAAAATTTCTACAACCAGCTATTTTGCAGGCCAAGCTCACATAGGAACCTGAACATTCTATACCCAGATAGTACATTTACCAGATAATGGATCAGTGGGCACATTTTTCTTGTAGTCAGTTCTGTGGTCTGTGTGTAGTGTTAATTTTCTATCCACTGAATATCAAGTTATCTTGTTCTTGTATTACATACCCGCAATCAGAAGGATAGTTGAATAAATAGTTGCCATCAACTTCTTGGATGTATGAAAACCAACATTCCCAGTGTTTTTAATGGAGATGGGGGGAGATGAGTCTCGCTTTTAGAAATCTGTTTGGTGGCTTTTAGTTTTCTCTCTTCCTTTCAGGAAACCACTAAAGCAAGGGTTTTCTTGTCATCCACCTATAAGTTTTGCGGTTGCAAATTGAATGATTTTACCCTGGATGCTGTCGTGTAAGCATATATTATTGGTTGTGGGGTTACAGCCACTTATCGCTAAATGATTTGTGCTACTATTAGCAGCGTATTGGCATCAGTCAGCAACTCCAGTGAACGTGGGAAATCTGCCTTTGAGATCTTTTGTGTTCCCATTTTATCTCCCATGCAGGATGGTAAATACCTAAGTGATACTCATATTCCATCCCCTCTTCGCCTTGCTCTGTGCATAGTAAAGTCCTTTTCTAGTATTGTTATTTTTAGTTATATTTGCACAGAACAACTTCATTTCTCAATCTCAGGGTTACATTTTGCACAGGGCAGTGCACTGAAATGGGGTTTTCATTCATGACGATAAACAGAGCTGCTCTTTTGTGGAATTCACTACAAATGGCATGCCACTGTACGTTATGATTATTTTATTTTAACAAGGGGAATTTGTTTCCATCTAACTCACATTCCAGAGCTCCCTCAGTTTGATCCCAGGGAGAACAAATGAGTGTCCTTAGCTCTATTCCACTTTTAATTTACCACAATGGGTACCAAAAGACAACCTCAATATAATCCATCAGCGTTAGGGAGTTATCTAAGGAGAAGTCTCTGCTTGAGATGGCTTGCCATTCTTACTGTCCCAAAAGATCTGTCCCATACCCTCAGCTGTGTAAATCAATATTGCTCCACTGAAAGTAATGGAGTGTTTCTGATTTCCACTAGCTGAGGATCTAGCCCATATTGCTGCTCCTGTTAGACTTGAGGTGGTGTTTTATGAGGCTTACACAGTTGCTTCTTCAGTAAACACTGGATATATGCTAGGTTTCAGAGTAGCAGCCGTGTTAGTCTGTATCCCCAAAAAGAAAAGGAGTACATGTGGCACCTTAGAGACTAACCAATTTATTAGAGCATAAGCTTTTGTGAGCTACAGCTCACTTCATCGGATGCATTCAGTGAGCTGTAGCTCACGAAAGCTTATGCTCTAATAAATTTGTTAGTCTCTAAGGTGCCACACGTACTCCTTTTCTTTTTGTGGATATATGCTGTAAGCATCAGTATCCAGATCTGCCAGCTCCGCCTCCTCAATACTTCATCCTTTCAAATATATTTTAAGTAAGCAAAAATATTTGAAGCTTTGAAATGTGTTTCTCCTACTCCCCTACACATGCAGCACAGCATTAGACGGATATGTGATTTCTTCTGTTGGGAGGTCTCTATTCTGCACATGTAGAAAGCTAGATGCTCTGATCTGGTCATTTCCATTTCTAGCTTCTCTCATCTTATGGATTTTGACACAGCTGTAGAGCAGAACAGCCATGCTAGAATACTGCACAACTCTCTAGAAACTGGTCGTTGTTGGTGTAATTTTATCATTGTATCTTGAAATTAATATTGAAAACAGAGGGACCTGTTCAGCCCAGGTGTCACCTCCATTGACTTCAGTGAGTTACATTAGGGAGAAATTTGGCCTATTTTGTGAATATTTTTTGTTTTTGTTTGTTTTTAATTAAACCCTTGGCATATTTGTATAATCTGCCCTGTGTTCTCTGGGGATTGCTACTTCTTCTTGACATTGTTATGACCTTGGGTTTTCCCAGCAAATCGTGTTCTGAAATGGAGTCTTCAGAATTACCTTTATTTAGAAGAGCTGGCCAATGCAGTAACACACCATCACACAGAGTGTATCTATTGTCCACATCATGAAGACACATTACAGTCAAAACCTGTACCGCTAGTCAGACTGTGGTGTCTTTCATAATAATAGACACTTTGTAAACCCTTTCCTCCCCTACACACATGCATATGTTTCAGTATGAGAATTAAAAGCAAGTGACAGAAATGACAGTACAATTGTTTGTGTCATTGATGCCAGTGCTAGGATGGAACAAGACTGGGAACTCTCTTAAAACTCAGCAGTGTTATTTTTTAAGGTTCGCCACTAGCCCACTCTTGTGACCTTTGGCTGATGGTTGGACTGTTTGGGGTTATTTGTTTATCTACCCTGCAGACGGTTAATTTTTTCCTTCTGGCATAGTTTGTTTCTAAGGAATGTGTGTCCTTATGTCCTCCTCCGTAAAGGCCCTGTCCCCATTCTTTGCAAATCAGCATGAAGGAAATTTAAAATGGTTTCTTTCCCTCCCGTGGATCTGTTAGAGGCCCATGGATTTGCTCAACTGGGCAAACCAAGTTTTCTGTGTGACTTGGCAGGAAAACCTGTATCCATTTAATTGAACCAGAAAAAAGAGTGTGCTAGAGCAAGATAATAAAGGGCTTTTGAATATCTCAGCTGGATATTTTTCTTCCTGAGTGAGAAGGCCAAATGTTATCTTGACATTTAATCTTTAATATTAAAAAATTGTGCTTTGTTTGCCAGCGTGTTCCAAAATAATCTGTTTACTCTCTCTTGCCTTATTTCTTTTAACTTGCTGAATTAGATGACCTACTTACTTCCTCCTGTTACCAGTTAAAAAGAGCCACAGTGCACAATTTGTTTTGTAAAATGGACTTTCCGACCAGTGCAAAGCCATTGGTTGCCATTTTACTTTTGCTGGTTAATTGATCTAGTTGAGTATTTAACTCTAGTGAAAGATTGCTCAATTCTGAGCCAGTGGCATAATGGGAAATCCTGAATGATCGTGTCTCAATGGACTTAAGACTCCCACAGTGTGGGATGCTGAAGGCTATGTTGGCTGTACCAAATTTGCATATACATTTTTAACATGGAGCGGATCCAAAGCCCATTTTGTTCATTGGAAAGATTCTTAGAGTAGGACTATCATTTTTTCTTGGGTGTCTCTTGACAGAGAAATAGGACTTGCTCACTCTTACATTTCATCGGCAATAAAAACCTGCAATTGATCAGCTCAGTTCTTACCTGAAGATTACAGGGAGAGGGCGACCAGAAGCTGCCACACTTCACTCACCCCCTGTTTAACTCCTAACTTCCTCTCCTTCAGGTAGGATGGAGGATGGAGCTCGGCTGTTCTCAGTGGTGGCAGATGACAGAACGAGGACGAATAGTCTCAAATTGCAGTGGGGGAGGTCTAGGTTGGATATTAGGAAACACTATTTCACTGGGAGGGTAGTGAAGCACTGGAATGGATTACCTAGGGAGGTGGTGGAATGTCCATCCTTAGAGGTTTTTAAGGCCTGTCTTGACAAAACCCTGGCTGGGATGATTTAGTTGGTGTTGGTCCTGCTTTGAGCAGGGGGTTGGACTAGATGACCTCCTGACGTCTCTTCCAACCCTAATCTTCTATGATTCTATGATAGTCTGCAGGAGACTCAGTCAAAAGAGAGAGGCCAAAACCCTAAAGCTGTGTAGCCTTGAACTTCAGGGAAATACAAAACTTTGTAGCCTGGACCGGTTTCTAATAGCTACTTTATACTAATAATTCAGAGATAATGAAAGGTTGGGTATGACTGTGCAATGTTTAATTTCACTTTTAGGTCTGTCTGTCTCTCTATAACTAGGTGGAACAGCCTGTGCAATTAAATTTGAGAAGGACAGGTCTCTTCAGGTCATGGTGTGGATTCCATCTGCTATATTTAGGATTTTTTAAAAAGGTGTTTAAATACCCGCCTCTTCAGAATTGATAACTCAAACCTCACTAGCTGTTACAAATAGAATTATAACTAAGGTTTATTTAATTGAGGCCTTGTCAGACTACATATCTTTTTGATTTATTTGTCCTTTCACTGTGCTTATTTATTTGCAAGCCATCTTGTTCAGTCTAGTCTAATTAAGTGAGGGAAACTGAAACCAACTGTGAGCAGTTTAAAATACATGTGTGTATATATACACTAACTTTATCTGGCTTTCAAGGGGATGCTATGAGAATAGGTGGGCTTTATGGTGCATACAGGCATGTTTCTATGCAATTCTGTAAGGACCTTGGAAGTAACATAGCTTGCTGCAAGATAAACCTATTTCCATTTGAGTCTTCCTAGCCTGCTAACATTTCTCTTTGCATTCAAGTCTTTTACTCATAAATTTTACATTCCAGAGTGATTGTGAGAAATGCCAAAATCTGATCATCTAACATGCTTAAAGATCCAAATTTATCCATTAGCATCTTTTTCCGACTTCAAAAAATTAAATTTCTTTTACTTCCCCTTAAGGAGGTGAGTGCCATAGATCCTATGGAATTCTTTTTTGGTTTTGATCTTCACTTACTTATTTTGTGCAGTTTTGGAGACAGAGGGAGGTCCTTGCTCTCCAAATCTAAGGAACAAAAAAAAATCTCCCTCATAACAATTAAAAAGAAAAGTTACTCCAAAATGTTCCATTCCATATCATTTTTTTTAACAAACCAAACCTTTTAGACATTGAAATCTTTATGTAACTTACAGATAAAAGGGTGGGGGAGGGGGAGGTTTGGTAAAGTTTTGAATGGATCCAAAAATGATTTTAATAGATGTGATTTGCTTTATTTGCTGTCAACATTTTAATATCAATATTAACACAATGTGTAGTCTAAAACTAGTTCCTTTGTAGTTTGCATGGGATGTGAATGCTGTCTCGACGTGCCCAGATCTAGAAAACTTGTTACTACTGCATGAGCATCAAATCAGATGTTGAAAAATATCTATATAGTATGTGATAATTTGGTGAAAATGAGCACCTACAGTCTCTGGTTGCAGTAGTGTGTTGAATGATTGTTTTTATATATATATATATCTCTATCTATATATATTTGGAGCTCCAAGCTTCTTAGTAGTATGGGCTGACTATTATTCAGTACTTGCTCTCCTATCGCATGGCCTTGGTTAAGTGTTAGAAGTTGGGCCTAGGCTGTTTATTCTAGTGTTTGGCTTTATAATAACTCTGCATGCTAGGCTTCTGGCCTCATACCCAGCTTTATTCTCTGCACACCAGTCTTGAATAGCTACAGTGCTCAACCGAATTTTGGCGCACCCGCTTCCCCGGCAGGCTCCAATCCAGCCCGGCCAGGAGGATTTCCAGGGGCTAACAGCCCAGGTCCAGTCGCAGACCTCTACGGTACAGCCAGTCAGGACTCCGGTGTTGGTAATTACATAAGTGCTGCCAGCCCTCAGCCAGGCTCTGGCTTTGGCCATGGAATCGCTGTAAGTAACCGTTTCTTTCCCTTCTCCACTTGGGTAATTTGAATTTAGTTCAGGAATCTTTTGTAGAGATTTTTTTTTTAATTAAAAATGGACTGTGCCGTGCACTGCTCATGTAGCCTTTTACCATTTGGTGATACTGTTCTATCTAACTTGCTCAATTTACTCATAGACTTGTTTCAAAACGGCACACTCCACGGCCCTGGCACTTGAATTATAAGCGAAATTGAAAAGGCTTGTGTGACCCCCTACTCCTCTTTTAGAGATTTGACATACTTTAAACTGTAATATTTTAAAAAATGCTTAAAATTTCTGTTCATTTTAAATTTAAGTCTCTCTCTTTCTGTAGAAGAAATATTTTAGGCTGAGGCACCGAACGGCATATAATGCCCCAATTCTTTATCTCTATTGAAGAGAAAGTGGGCCTTTGCTTTAGCATCTCCAGTTCTGCAAACATGCATGTCCTTAATTTAAAACAGGTGAATAGTCCTACTCATGTCCATAGGACTATTTACATGCTTAACGTTAAGTACGTTCACAAGTGTTTGCAGAATTGAGGCCTCTGTATGGAATCAAAGAAGGAAAGTTAGCCTGAGATGATGTGTGCTCAACATGTTGATAACTAGTTTATTGCTAACATTTCTTGAAATTGGAAGGTCACAAGTAAGTCTCTACTGTTTTTTTTCTCAAGTCAATGGGAAATATTTTCATGGTTCTACCATCTAACTAATGTAGACAATGGAAATTTACTTAACAAACTTGCATGCTCTTTTTCAGATTGTATTGTTTTACCTCTGTGCGTTAGCATGAATGTGTTTGAATCTGTTTAGTGGCTGTCAGTCTTTGAAATGGGAAATCAGCTCCCCCCTCCCCCCCCCCCTAAAAAAATTGTAAGCAAACAATGAGATTTTTTCATTGTTTGTTTTCCATCTTAGCTGTAGAGAGCCGTTTCAAAAGATTACTCAGAACCAAAGGTGAGAGTAATGTTAATATTTTAGCCAAATTGGTTGGGGGGGAAAATGTGGTGCAGACAAAGCTCCTGAAATTAACGAACGTGGTTTTCATCGTATTTTTGAAATACCTTTTTGCAGCCTTCTAGTTGTGCCCTAATGTTCTGAATTCTTGTTCAATTCCATTCCCATCATAAGGTCACTTACGTATCTTGACAATCTCTTAGGATCAGTTGTGCTATGAAATGTGGATTATTATTATTCTGCCAAGAGCTACGTCAATTTAAACTGCCATCTATCACCACTTACTACACCCCTCGTTTCCACTTTTCGCCTAAAGAAAAAGACCTGTTTGTTCTTGAAAACTTACACACTTTGACCTCTGAATGTCCTGATTGTCAAATAATAATAATAATGCATTTGGCATCCTGTTTTGTCTGTACTGTCATTTTTTAAGAAAGTATTTTCTCTCTGACATGCAGATTGGCAGCCTCTTAATTCCTCCTCTCCCCCCATAACCTTATCGAGAAAATGGGGGTCTTTTTTATTCTTTATTTTTTTAACATTGTCCATTTACTAATCCTAATGTTTAAAAAACCCAAATTTTAGAGGAGGGGGGGTGAAGATTAGTGTCTTGGAAAGGTAAGATTAGAATTCAACACATTAAGTCAGTGGTGACCAGAGAACAGCTTTCTTAAATACATATTCATGCTGGCAACACAGTCTTTCAAGTCCTTTGATAATTACTTGCCAAAAAAATAATAATCTGTTCCCATGTATAGAACACTGATGACCTTAATAATTGTACAATTTTAGGGACCTTTGATTGCAACGGCTTTTACAAATGGATACCATTGAAACGTTACACATGGTTGGTTGCCATCTCACTTTGAGGTATTACAATATATACCATTTGTATTTTATGCTAAGCTAGTATTTCCCATATATATTTTAAATTAAGAAAACACCTTTTGATCTTCACTTTCTTTTTCCCTTGGCCTCTAATCATTCCTTTTTGCAATTGTTTATTTTAAAATCAATCTTGTGGGTTGGAAACTGGAAGAGAATCAGGAGCTAGAACCCAACAAAGTTAGTGTTTTGACATTTATTAAGCTTAGAGTAGTCGCTTGCATTCTTTGAAAGCCAAAGGAATAAATGATGATTCCAGAAGTCTTGGGGGAAACAAATGAAAAAGTGTCAGTGGGCAGCATTGCTGTGAGGATGAGGGATTTGCTATGAATGCAGTTTTCTAAAAATAAGTGAGCACCATTGCTTTATTGCAAAGAAAACCATAATTCATAATTAAGTACTGTACCAAATATTACAGCTATGAGATAACATTGTTACTAGTAACCATAGAACAATTATCTAGATTAAAAAATTAAACCTAAGCAAATTAAATTAAAGGCATTACTTTAGTATTTGGATCACTGCCAGTTTCCTACCCTTTTAACTGAGCTTGAGTTAATTACGTGTTTTTAAAAAATTGTTTGGCCTTTTGGCATATTCATTTTTGCAAATGAATATTCTTATACCTCTAATAGTGTAAATTAAAAAGTCAGTCAATACAAAAGTTATACCTATTAAACCATGTGTTTACCTTTGTAGTTTACATTTTTCTATACGGATACAAAATAAATTTAAATGTCAAATTTTATTTCTATTGATTCTTAGCTAGGAATAAATCTGATCAGTCACATTTTAAATTTCAAATAAATCTATGGAATTAAAATCATAATTACAGAGGGGAGGGGGATTGTTCGAGTACATGTGGAGGGTACTTAATGTGTATATGTACCAATATATGCAAAAAAAAAACAAAAACAACCCTACCTTGAAAAAGAGAACCAACCTCCCACCCCCCCACCCCTTATCCATCAAGCCATGATCACCCCATAAAATGCCCATTGATGCTGGGCTGCATGATTTTTGTATCTAATAGAGATGGTACATTGATCAGTTTATAAATATTACTATGTTATGATCTCCTTTAATGTATGACAAGAAATGGTCATGTGTATCTCCTGCATTTTAGCATAAATGTGTATTTTAAATTTTTAAGAATGTTTCCTAAACTAAACTAATTTGGTCCACAAAATATACATTTTACTCTCCCCATAAAAATTATAAGCTGTTATTTTTGGTGATATTATAGTGTTTGTATACACACACAGTAATTGGTTTATAACGCTTCATTATTATTGTGTCCATATCCTTCATAAAAACAAGCTGTGCACTTCAAAGCATGTTGGGGATTTTAACAAAACAGTAATTTGAACTAATAATGCCGCAAAACAGGAAATGTTAACAAAATTAATATATTGCAATCATCTTAAACCTACCACAGTACATCAAGCTGTAACCATTATTTACTGGCCAGTGTTACAAGTGCAATCATTAATGACTTAAAAACAGAAATAGCTGTTAACACTGCTCATTACTAATTAAAATTGATTGGGTGGGGGGCGTTGTCCCTATGATTAATTTCTCAAGGACTACTGAGTTTGAAATTTGTAATTGTGACAGTGCCTCCCAAAATATACTTCCACTTATCTCACTATGGTTTCCTCTTCCATCTGTGGGCGGGCTCCACTGCTCCAGCTTACAAGGATCTGCTACTATGGTGGTTCTCCACATGCAGAGGACTTTCTCTAAAGCAAAAATCTCATCTTGATACTGAGATGGGATGTGATAGTTTTCAAACAGGGTCTTCAAAAATTACATTACTTCAAATGAATTGTGGTGAATTTCATGTCAAGGTCCAGCCGTTCTGCATACTCTTAAGTGTGCAAGCTTTCAGGTCTGCCAGCATGTCCTTCATCTTCCTCCTGCTGGAATACAACTCAGGCCCCCCTGCTCTGTAGCCACAGGTGTGATTTGCAGCTTGTGCAGACGTACCTCAAGCTAGCTCACTAAAGCGAGGACACTGCAGCACAAACCTGCCTAGTTACGTACTCGCTTGTGCAGCCCATGCTGAAATCCACCTGCTTATTTTTAGCAAGCTCGCTAGAGCAGCGGTTCTCAGCCATTTGCCTACTTTTACAACAGGCTACATAAAAAGCACTAACAAAGTCAGTACAAACTAAAATTTCATACAGACAATGACTTGTTTATACTGCTCTATAGACTAGACACTGAAATGTAAGTACAATATTTATATTCCAATCAATTTATAATATATGGTAAAAATGAGAGAGTTGGCAATTTTTCAGTAAGTGTGTGCTGTGTGATACTTTATGTCTGATTTTGTAAGCAAGTTGTTTTTAAGTGAGGTGAAACTTGGGGGGATGCCAGACAAATCAGACTCCCGAAAGGGGTCCAGTCGTCTGGAAAGGTTGAGAGGCACTGCCCTAGAGTACATCGAGACAAGATGCAAATCACACCCCTTCCTGCACTGTAGATATCGCACCCTCAATTGCAGGGGTGGGTTTTTTATATTTGTCATAATTAAAATAATTTCTGTAGTGAAGTTTAAATAATAATTACTCCCCTCTGTCCCAATCCTGCAAAAATTGACACAGAAGAATAGTCCTGTTGCAGTCAGTTGGATTACTGACATACGTAAGTGTCTGCAGGATCAGTGAGTTAGGTGTTACACATCCACTTATAAAAGTAATCATTACTGTTGAAATGTACCCATTTAAAAGTTACCACCATCTAGCAAGTACTTTAACAGTTTTAGAATATGCATGTTATAAAGCTATGTAAACTCAGAAGTGTGACTGGTGCATAAGGAGATTTTCCAGTACTTCTGATGAATCTAGTAGTATTTTATTGTTCCCAAATATTAGTGAACAAAAAACAAACCAAAACCACCCTGTAAAAGTACAAAAGGAGCTCGTGAAACGAGCACTGAATTTGACACCGAGGTATTTACTTTACCTTTGTAAATGTATTTGAAAAAGATCGATAGCAGAGCAGAATTTAAGCTATGCTTTTCATTCCAGAGTAACCCCATAAACTTCAATTATGTCACTCTGGATTTTCACCAGGTGATTTAGAACAGATTATGGCCCAAAACACAGGTGTTTAAGTACGCTTCTCATTTTGATATTAAAAATTTTGCACAGTTCCCATGCATTGGCCCTTTGCCATGCCTTTTGCCAACATCACCTGCTATTTACATAAACTGAATAGGTCATGTTTAGACTATTTCTGTTCACCTTTTTGTATTTAAGTGATATTACATTTTTTCATATTACATATTATTAATAGTGGGTCTGATACTGAAAGGCACTGAGCTCCCTGTGACTTCAACAAGAGCTACTGGTCCTCATCATATCCCTGGGTCAGGTCTATTATATGTCAAGTTTATACTGCGTGGCACCAATTGCACAAAGTAGATCAAAACAACATACAATGACCTGCACAGGAATTCCACTGAGCTATTTACAAATAGAGGTCCATAATAAACCCCGTGGGAACTCCTCTAGATTTGGGAACTTCTGTTACTCTCAAAAAATGTGGTTATGTGATGTGTTCTTTTTATCCTTTATAGAGTATATCTGGATGTCCAGGCAAGACAGGGCGAAGTTTCTGAATGGTCCCATGTTCAGGTGATGTCATCAGACTTTGAGCACTACATCATCACCAATAACATAAATAAACTGGAGGTGGCACTCTGTGGACTTAGGTTGTTTAAAATCTCTCTCATCATCTCATGAGTCTGCTGTACTATAAAAACAGCTTTTAAAATATGTATATATAATCCATTTCTCTTCTGTTTTATTTTCTTGATGGGTTCCCCCCCTCTTAAATCTGTTTGAATCACATTTTTTCATAGCATTTGACATACGCTCATAGTCATGTAGTTCTAATTTGTGTATCTAGTAACAGCCTAACCATCGTGTAACTGTTTATATTAAGGGGTTTTCTTTTCTTTTCCCTCCTTTTTCCTTTTGTTTTATGTAGTTGTTGCTTAAAGGATGCTGAGATGGTAACATGAGTCTCAGTCTTTTGGTACCAATTCTGAAACTGTAAAAACTTTTCAGGTGGAATTTTAGCACACACTGAATTAGAAGTAGAGCAAGAGCAGCGGGTGGGCTGAAGTCAAGTTTCTCGTTTGCATTGCATGGGAGCTGAGTAGCAGGATCTCTAGCCGTTCTTTTGATTTGTGACATCTTTGTTAACCTAATTATATCTATTTTCGGCAATAAGGTAAGGACTGCAAAATTTTTTGTGTCCTTCTTTTTCTATAAGTGCTTTTTTTGGTTGAAAGAGGTGATATAAGGTTTTTTGAAATTGTGAATTCTGAAAAAAAAAAAAACCAACACTGTAAATACAATTCCATTAACTACATATAAACTACTAAGAAAGAGAAAGAGAAATACAAAATATTTTTGTGATGGAGTCAGTCTAAGGCAGTTTCTCTACTAAATGGAAGAAAAAAAGTTTTAAACGTTTAGATCAACTGCCAGAGCTGGCCCATAAGAGTTAGA